>NC_080789.1:118030479-119376312 GCF_028018385.1 Neofelis nebulosa
TTTCATTAGAAAGAGATGAGAATGAAACGTGTACTCAATGAGAAAAACCTTAGAAAAACTCTTGAACCGCCAACACAGTTTCTCTGTGGAGGGAAGAGCACAAAGACATATTTAAGAATGATCCTTTGTTGTCACTCCTTTGTTGTCAGAATGTTTCAGAAGAAAGTGATCCACAAACTTGGGAATTAGTTGAATTTTCTTTTAAATTATTTTCATCAACAATTCCCTTCATCAGCTTTTGGAGAGTGCTATTTGAAAGGAAAACAAACAAACAAACAAACAAACAAACAAACAAACAAACGCCACAAGATACTTACGTGTCCAAGCGTTGGGCCTCGTGGCATGATTGTAGCTTTGTTTATTGGCATTGCATCTTTAGTGTAATATGCAATAATAGCATGACCAGATTCATGATATGCTGTGATGGTTTTGTTTTTGTTATCAATTTCCACGCTCCTACGTTCAGGCCCTAAGGATAAAATTTTAATTAATTCACTCCATTAGGAAGGTATAATTAGACAACTAAAACCCATTTGCCTTTAAGTAATTCTTGGTGTAACATGACTTAATATAATTAAATGAATATTTTAAACAACAACTTTCCAAGTGACAAACAAAATTGTAAGAGCTATCATCTTAATCCTTACTATCAACAAGGGAAGTTTAATTCTAGAAAGTAAATGTAAATTTTAACAGGAATGTCCTAACTAACCTGTTTTGAACTCAACCAAGATTTAAAATCAAATACTGAAAATTAGTAAAATTAGTATTTATTTAAAGGTTATTTACTTTGAGAGAGAGAAAGATCAGGTCTGTGTGAGCAGGGTAGGGGCAGAGAGGGAGAGAGAGAGTCCCAAGCAGGCTCTGTGCTCTCAGGGCAGAGCCCAACGCGGGGTTTCATTTCACAAACTGTGAGATCATGACCAGAGCCAAAATCAGGAGTTAGACACCTAACTGACTGAGCCAGGAAGGCGCCCCAGTTAAGTTACTCTTTTAGCAGCACTATCAGATAAGAGAAAACACATGACACCCATGCCCCCAAACAGTATAATCATATAAACTGTATTTGTTCTTAAGAGGCCCAATTGTATGGCTATTTTTGAGTATATATTTTCTTGCTCCTGTACCTTTCTTTTTTATAACCTTTTTCTCAAAAAGAAGAATTTATTCTCTAACATAATGAACAGGGTAAGACAGGAAAAGAAAAAGAGAGAGGGAGAGAGAGACAGAGAAAACCTACCCATTAGAATTTTATCTTTGGAAAACTCTAGCTCCTTCATGGTAACCATTTCTTTTCCATCAACAGCTGCCTTTAATGCAGCCTGGTTCACAAGATTCTCCAACTCTGCTCCAGAAAAGCCAACAGTACCTCGAGCTATGATTTCTGGATCAACAGCTATGAAAATAGAAGACAACATTGAAATTCCAAAAGAGCTCTTCACAAACAACTCATATTCCAAAAGACAAAAGCTATCCTCAACTGGAACTTAAAATATTTATCTCACTGCAACTACCAAATAAATTCACTTTATTAAATTCTAGAGGAAAAAAGCCCAAACTGCCACTAAATATACTATTAATATTGCCAACGGGACAAATCACAAAAGTTCTTAAATTTAAATAACTTTGTGAAAAACAAAGAAATGCAGAGTTGCCAGACATGATTTATAAACCTTCAAATTATGACCTAAATTGTTACTAGCCTAACCACAAACTGATAAAGTATACTCAAAGATAAAATATTGTTTTTATTTTCTGAATTTCATCTTTAAATATTTTATACATATATAGTATTATATGTACATTTATAAAAGCTCTCCTTATTATAGGAAACATATTTGGTTTAAGAAATTTATTCACCTATCTTTGAAAATAGTACGGCGTGACAGCTGTGTTTATTATTTGAGTCCATAATATTTTCTTGTGTTTTGTTTTACAGTTTGCCTCTGTTGGCCCCAAAGTGATTATATATGCTTCCTAGTATTTCATATTTTACATTCATCCCCAAAGTATTTATACATACATTTATCTTCAAGTATTACGTATCTGAACACTTGGAAGAAAACTTCCTTTAGAATCAGGATTCAAATGATAGAATCTCTTGTATATACAATTAATAAATAAACTTTAAAAAGGACATACAAATGGAGAGGAAAAAGGACACGTAAAACAAACTGGTCTTTGGAGACATCTATCAAGTAAGGACCACAAACAGGGTGGAATGAAATATTACCATTTTTTATAGACAGAATAGTAAAGTTGGTGTTAATGGAATCAGACTTACACTGATCAAACTTTATTTTATTGAGATACCATTTCAAAATTTCTGTTCGACCTTTTACATCTGGTCTTGGAACTGTAACTTGCATGTCAAAACGACCAGGACGTATTAAGGCACTAAAAGGAGAATATAAAAAGAAAATATAAATTAATAATCTGACTATGATGAAGGTCCAATTAAGTATGACTGACACTCTAAAGACAAGATGGAAAGATAATGGCAACTGAAGTTAGACTGGAGATTTGAGGTTTTTCATTTTAATCCCACCATACTTAATATGCAGTGTTAAATTAGTTTCAGGTGTACAGTATAGTGATTGGACAATTCCATATTACCCAGTGTTCATCACGACAAATGTACTCCTTAATCCCCATCACCTATTTCACCTTAGATTGGAGTTTTGAGCATAAATATGCATACAACTCCTTTTAAAACAGGGATCAAGGGACACCTGGGTGGCTTAGTCGGTTAAGCGTCTGACTTTGGCTCAGGTCATGATCTTGTGGTTCACAAGTTTGAGCACTCCGTTGGGAGCTGTGCTGACAGCTTAGAACCTGGAGCCTGCTTCAGATTCTGTGTCTCCCTCTCTCTCTGCCCCTCCTCCACTCACACTCTGTGTATCTCTCTCCTTCTCTCTCTCACTAAAATAAACATTAAAAAAATTTTTAATAAACAAACAAATAAATAAATAAAATATTAGGGGCACTTGTGCAGCTCAGTCAGTTGAGTGTTCAACTTTGGTTCAAGTCATGATCTCCCAGTTTGTGGGTTCGGGTCCCACGTCAGGCTCTGTGCTGACAGCTCAGAGCCTGGAGCCTGCTTCAGATTCTGTGTCTCCCTCTCTCTCTGCCCCTCCCCCACTCTCTCTCTCACTCTCTCTCCCCTTCTCTCTCTCAAATAAACATTAAAAATTTTTTAACTAAATAAACAAGTAAATAAGTAAGTAAGTAAGTAAATAAATAAATAAATAAATAAAACATTGGGGTGCCTGGGCGGCTCAGTCAATTGAGCGCCCAACTTCGGCTCAAGTTGTGATCTCCCAGTTCTCAGGTTCAGGCCCCAGGTCAGGCTCTGTGCCGACAGCTCAGAGCCTGGAGCCTGCTTCAGATTCTGTGTGTGTGTATCTCTCTGTCCTTTCCCCACTTGTACTCTATCTCTCTCTCTCAAAACTAAACAAAAAAAATTTTTAAATAAATAAAACATTAAAAAAATTTAAAAACATGCCTCCCAAACAGTTTCAATAACCAGAAGGCAGAACAAGGTTTGATACAGATAGATAGCACACAACCCTCAAACAAAAACATGCAAGTCAGTCAACCAAGGAATCAGGTCATGATCTCCTGGTTTATGGGTTTGAGGCCCGTGTTGGGCTCTGCACTGACAGTTTTGAGCCTGGAGCCTGCTTTAGATTGTGTGTCTCCCTTTCTTTCTCTGCCCCTTTGCCAATTCTCCCCTCACCTCTGCTTCTCAAAAATCAGTAAACTTAAGAAAAATATGAGTAACTCAGGGGCACCTGGGTGGCTCAGTCCACTGAGCATCCTACTATTGATTTCAGCTCAAGTAATGACCTCACTGTTCTTGAGTTCAAGCCCCACGTTGGGCTCTGAGCTGACAGTGCTGAGCCTGCTTGGAATTCTCTCTCTCCCTCTCTCTCTCTGCCCCTCCCCTGTGCTCACTCGCTCTCTCTCTCTCAAAAATCAACATATTAAGAAAGAAAACAAGAGTAACTTCTATAAGTACAATAAAAATTTAAAACTGTAAGTTTCATTTTATAATTTTCTGCACCAGCCTAAAATTTTGTGATATAAAGTTTGTCAAAAGATTCTTTAAACAGCTCTACTGAGATATAATTAGCATATCACAGAATTTAAAGTAGATAATCCCATGGTTTTTCATATATTCAGAGTTGTGCAGCTATCAACACTCTCATTTGAGTTATTAAATAATAAATTAGTAAATAATAAATATTTTTATTCCCCTACCCCAAAAGAAACCCCACAGTCACCAACAGTCACTCCCCATTCTTCCCACACTCTGGCAACCACTAATTTCCTTTCTGTTGCTATGGATTTGTTTATTTGAGACATTTCATACAAATGAAACCATATGTGATGTTTTGTGATGGGCTTCCCTCTCTTTTAAAGTTCATCCATGTTCTAGTATGATCATTAGTTACCAAAGAAGTCTTTTCACACTTACTTATCTAATGCCTCTGGGAAATTTGTGGCTCCTATGATGATAACTCCTTCATTGGGCTTAAAACTATCAAAAAAGAAACAAAAGTACCTTTTCACTGAAAATTAAAAGAGTACACATATAGAAATGCTCTACACAAAACTGTTTATCATTAATTTTAGTAACAGCAAAGAAAAGGGAGTGATCTTGTTTACACCCAGGTGATATGACATCTTTATTATTTTTTGAAAAAAACAAATGTTATTGGGCCAGAATACTTCAATAAAACTGCTAAAAATAAATCACAAAGTCACCTACGATTACAGATCTTCACAAAGGCTTATTTGTGTACCTGACTTATTTGTGAAAAATTATTCTCAAGTTTACCAATTCAAATGATTTGCTCCTAGACTTCCTATTTGGTTCCAAACTGCCTTATATGGTTTTAAGATGTTCATACTTCTTTCAAAGCAACCCCACCTCTTGCTTTTTAGATTATAAAAATTGATACAAACTTTTAATCTGCAACAACATTAGAAGCTAGTCACAAATTGTGTAGAAACCAGTCTACAATCCCTTTACATCTCCAAAGAGACTACTATTGTCAGTACTTTCCTGTCACACTACAATTAATGAAAAAGGTGTAGAGGTCATCAATTAAGAACAGTTGATACATCAATTAGTTATGGACACAACACAATACAGAGAATGAAGCTTGTCTGGCCTTCTTGCACTAGGGACTACTGTGTTGTCTACATTTTTTCCAATTTCTCGAATGTTATCAAATATATCACCATATTCCAAAGACAGAGGAAGATTCAATTACCCATCCATTTCAGCAAGAAGTTGATTTATAGTCTGCCTTGAATATGGATGCATTGGCGACTCGATTCGCTTCCCACCAACAGAATCTAATTCATCAATAAATATAACACAGGGAGCATTTGCTTTTGCTTCCCCTAGGAAAACAAAAGAGATTCCAATAAGTTTAATGAAATCAATACTTTTTGAACAAAGTCATATAAATATGAAAAACCTGTAAGGTTGTCAAAAGCCAACAAAAGACATTCATTTGGGAGACACAACACAAAAGGAGGTCTCTTTCTTTCTTTCAAAACTGATTTAAGAAGAGTAGCCTCAAAAAAACTGTATCATATACAATAATATACAACACAAACAACTGAGTATTCACTCTTCCAACTGCACAAACCATATACAATCAGATTTGAGGCCAATTATTCTTTAATTACATACTATCAGATTAACAAATAAAATGAATAGGACAACAACAAAAAACCCAGCTTTACAATAGCCCCCAACCTCGTCAAACACCTCTCCTGGCTCTTCTCTTTGGAGGAAAAGTACAGTTCTGTTTTAGCTCACACATTAAAGTACCTAAAACCTGACCCCCACAATGGCTAGGTCAGCTATCAATCATAATCACACAGCCAAGAAAGGGTTAAGAAGCCCTCTTCCCCTAAAATTAAGAAAATTTGGTATCGTATGAAAGATACGTTAAAACGTACTAAATAGATTTCTTATACGGCTGGCTCCCACACCCACAAACATCTCATCAAATTCTGATCCAGAAGCATAATAAAAAGGAACATCAGCTTCTCCAGCCACAGCTCGAGCAAGAAGTGTCTTTCCTGTCCCTGGGGGTCCAACTAAAAGAATTCCTAAAAGAAAAAATAAGTGAGAATGATTCAAATTAAAAAAAAACAAAACCAAAAACAAAACCCTAATGTGAACCTATAAAACAAATAGTTAATAATTAATGTATACAGTTTGGAGGTTGAAGACACATGACCAGTATTTTGAAACAAAGCAAAACATGTCTTTAAATAATGATTCAACTTCAGGATCTTCTCCAGAACTAGTTTCCCTCTATCATTTAAATACTGCTTATCTATCGGTCCTCAACAAGTCAGAATCTTGAGAGAAAGGAACATAAACTTATTTATCACTAAACAAAAGTCACATCAAAACAGATTAAGAGATTAAACAACGAAACATAATACATGAACCCTTGACTTGATGATCTTCCGTAAAAAACATACTTAAGAAATTCTAGAGACATTTGAGGAAAATTTCAAAAAAACCTGGAGTACCAGATATCAAGGAAATAGTATTTAGTTTTATTTGGTAGGATAAATTACTCTCTTTATTTAGGATAATGTGCTTGGTCTTAGGTGATGCATACCAAAGGCTTTAGATGTAAAGTAGTTAATCTCTACAGCTTTGTAACTTTTTTATATGTTTGAAAATTTTCATAACAGCAGTAAGTTCTTCTAAGTTGAAATAACAGAATTCTTTAGTTTCCACAACTTTTCACTTTTCAGAATATATTTAAACAGGCAACAAAATTATATTAATGCTATATTTTAACATAAAACACTCTTTAAAAAAATTTTTTTTAAATATTTATTTATTTTTGACAGAGAGAGAGAGACAGAAATGAGCGGGGGAGGGGCAGAGAAAGAGGGAGACACAGAATCCAAAGTAGGCTCCAGGCTCTGGGCTGTCAGCTCAGAGCCCGACACGGGGCTCAAACCCACAGACCACGATATCATGACCTGAGCCGAAGTCAGACGCTCAACCGACTGAGCCACCTAGGCATCCCATAAAACACCCTTTTAAAGGAAAGCTGAAAAATACCCTTCAGACTGTCCCCTTGTGTTGCCATGTTATTCCTAACTGGTTTAACTCCTCACTGTATCAATTTCTTATAGAATATATTTTGGTACCTGAGAATTTTCCCACAATTTTATACAATATCCTTTGATATTGTATAAGAAAAGTGTCACTATTTTATGGTTTTAAACATGCTCTTTATGATGTTATAATATTGACTTAATAAATGAATCCTAAATTAGCAGACTCATGGAAACAGTTTTAGATACTTCTGAACATTCTCAGTAGAGACAGTGCGTAGCACAAAACCAAATGTAAATAGCAGTGTCTCCTTTAATTCACCAATTCCATTTCTAGAATTGGAATCTAGCATAATGAATAAATAACACATGAGCAAATCTCCAATGCATTCTAAGGAGTTAATTAAGCATGTGGGCAAAGCCTTGAGACGTTAAGATGATCACCACAGCACTGATTTTATTATCATAATTAAAAATTTTTATGTGAGTAGAGCTGACACACAGTTACCTTCGTTTCAGGTATACAACATAGTGATTTGATAAGTTTACACATTATGCTATGCTCACCACAAGTGTAGTTACCTTCTGTCGCCATGCAACACTATTATTACAGTATCACTGACTATACTTCCTATGCTGGGCCTTTTATTCCTCTGACTTATTTATTCTACAGCTGGAAGCTCTCTCCCTTCCCCTTCACCGACTTTGCCCAGCCCCCAATGTGCTCATTTTAACAGCAAAACACCAGAACCATTTAAAAGTTCAATATAGGGGCGCCTGGGTGGCTCAGTCGGTTGGGTGTCCGACTTCGGCTCAGGTCATGATCTCACAGTCCGTGAGTTCGAGCCCTGCGTCGGGCTCTGTGCTGACAACTCAGAGCCTGGAGCCTGTTTCAGATTCTGTGTCTCCCTCTCTCTCTGACCCTCCCCCATTCATGCTCTGTCTCTCTCTGTCTCAAAAATAAATAAACGTTAAAAAAAAAATTTTTTTTAATAAATAAAAATAAAAAAAATAAAAGTTCAATATAAATGATTATAGTACAACTGTATAATATAAGGACACCATTAAGTCATTACAATTTTGTACCCAATTTTAGCCTATGGTTTTTCCCTCACACAAACAAGCAATTCTCCAACACCACCTGGGTGTCCTACAATTCAACTCTATTCTGACATGAACTACCTGGACATAGCATCAAATACTGCAAGTTAAGGCCTTGGTCCCAAAAGACTGCCTCTACCTCTATCCCTTCCTATATCAACTGCAAGACCAGGCTGTTACCTAGGCTTCTGACCAACAGGCTCTAGATAGGAGGTTCCAATGATCTCTTCCTTGGATTTGATTAATTTGCTAAGATGGCTCACAGAACTCAGAGAAACAACACTGTACTTACTAGATTACTGGTTTCTTATAAAAGGATACAACTCAGGAACAGTCGGTCAGATGGAAGAGGTGCATAGGGCAAGGAAAAGGAAAGGGATTGTTGAGCTTCTATGCCCTCTCTAGATATGCCCCTCTTCCCACATCTCCACATTTACCAACCTGGAAGCTCTCTGAACCCTATCCTTTTGGGTTTTTATGGAGGCCTCATTAGACATGCATGACTGATTCAACCTCCAGCCACTCTCCCCTCCCAAGCAGTCAGGAGGGTGAGAGTGAGGTTTCAGCTGTGTAATCACATGGTTGATTCTATTGGCAACCAGCTCCTAACCTTAGGTGGGTTCTAAAAGTCACCTCACAGTGTTGCTCTCAACACTAGGAAATTGTAAGAAATGGGATTAAGACTAAATATGTACTTCTTATTAAAAATCACAACAGTCATTAAATTATATTAACTGTGGGAAAACATCAGAGAGGAACATTCTACAAAGTAGTGTGTACTATTTGTAAGGTCATAAAAGATCCATACTCACTCCTACAATAAAAGGCTGAAGAATTTTTTCAGATTAAAGAAAAATCGAAATGTTATGTGTAAACCTGGATCAGGTCCTAACTTGGGTCGGTGAGGGTGATGGGAGGACCTTACTACGAAGGATATTAGTAAGAGAAATGCTGAAATTTGAATATAACTGTGAATTTCATAATAGTTTTGGAACCAAGTTAAATTTCCTGATTTTAAGAACTATATTGGAGTTATATAATAGAATATCCTTATTTTAAAGAAATATGTAATAGGTATTTGGGGTTAAAGGAGCATGATACCTATAACTTACTCTCAAATAATTAAAAAAATACATTTATGTGAAGAAAGTGAATGAGCAAATGGGACAAAGTGCTAAAAAACTGTTGAGTCTGGTTAAGAGTACAGGGAGTTCTCTGTACTGTTCTTACAACTTAAAGTTTGCAATTATAACAAAACTCAAAATCCCCTTCCTCCCAAAAAAGGTTATACAATGTTATGTTTAGAATGAAGACTTATTTCTAAAACAGCAATTAAGAATTAAACTTTAGGCATTTAAATCTGATAAAAATTAAATTAGCAATGGATGACAGTATTTTTGATGTCAAGTCATGGTAAAGGGAAGATATCTTACCTTTTGGAAGTTTACCTCCAAGCACAGTAAATTTTTGTGGATTTTTCAAGAATTCAACCACCTCCTGTAATTCTTGTTTAGCTTCTTCCACCTAAAGTGACACAATTTACCAAACAATTCTAAATAATGGATTATCAAGGTTGCCTCTTCGAAAGTAGTAAATGTAACTGGAAGTTAACTTGGCTTTCTCTTTATTTCAGGGAAAGAAGCACACAAGAAGGCCCCCTTATAAATGCAAAAACAAAGGGGTTTTCACCTGACTCTTTTTGCCAATTATGCAGTCTCCTTTGTAAGTTTGTTTATCTGAGAGACAGCGTATGTGTGAGCGGGGAAGGGCAGAGAGGAGAGAGAGAATCCCAAGCAGGCTCAGCACTGTCAGCACAGAGCCCAACGTAGGGCTCAATGCCAAGAACGGAGAGATCATGCCCTGAGCCAAAGTCAAGAGTCAGATGCTTACCCAATGGAGCCACCCAGGCACCCCCCATTATGCATTTCTTTACGTATCCCAACAAAACCATTCTCAATTTCCTACCTTTTCAAGAAATAGTGCTCCCTCCAGTTAACAAGCACTTATATTCAAAATTCTAGTTAAATGTGTCAGTGGCATTTGTTGTAAATAGAAAGGTTCCCCTAGCAAGTTTCAAATCCAGAACTTTGGAACTGATTACAAGCTTCCAGGGCAAACTATGTAACTTAATGTACATCAATGACAAGGAAGCCTGTGTTTAAGTTATAACAATGATTTAGGATTCATTATGAGATTATTTTCATTATAAGGAGTTACTACTAGATTATAAATGATTTAGTTCCCAACAAATGCCAAAGGACAGTGACTAAAATTAAGCTATAGTATACAGATATTGTTTTGTAAATGGTTGTGGCCGAAAAAATTTAGAGTATTTCATCCTCAAAATATAAAAAATTATGTAAGAATTGAGATTCCTAGCAGGCGTAAAGCCCAATCTGGTCAACAAATATGTCAAGTAGAACATTAGCTCAACTTTAAAAAAACTGATATAAGGAAGCTGCCTATCAGAAATCAGGTAGCATACAACTATGAGTAACAAATGCAAATACCTGTGAGCCAGAATAATATTAAAGATGAGCTCAGAAGACCAAATGAAAACGACAGTGGTGGCAATATACTGAAAAAGCAGTATACTGAAAAAGGGTCTGGAAAGCAACAGACCCTTACAGAGGGCAAATAATCACAACTTGGTTCTACAAAGGAGTACAGAACTCATGCTCCAGACTTTAATTTTTCAAGGAAAAATAAAAAAGACATCATTAAAGATATTAAATATCCATTTAAATGAAAAAATGTATTTGCGGGGCACCAGGGTGGCTCAACCAGTTAAGCGTACAAGTCATTGATTTTGGCTCAGGTCAGGATCTCAGGGTTATGAAGTCGAGCCCCTATATCAGGGCTCCACCCGGAGCTTGGAGCCTGCTTGAGATTCTCTCTCTCTCCCTCTCCCCTGTACTCCACACCGCCTGTGCAATCTCTCTCTCTTAAAAACACAAAAACAAACGAAAAAAACCCACAAAAAACAATTTAAAAAAATGCAATTGTGTAGGTACTCTTTTAGGTATTTTATTTTTTTAATTTTTATAAATTTTTTAATGTTTATTTATTTTGAGAAAGAAAGTGCAAGTGGAAGAAGGGCAGAGCAAGAGGGAGAGAGAGAATCCCAAGCAGACTCCACACTGTCAGCACAAGAACCTGGGGGAGGGCTCGATCTCACGAATTGTGAGGTCATGACCTCACCCAAAATCAAAAGTTGCATGCTTAACCAAATGAGCCACCCAGGCGCCCCTATATTTATTATATTTTATTTTATTTTTTAATGTTTGTTTATTTTTGAGAGAGACAGACACAGACTGCAAGCAGGGGAAGGGCAGTGAGAGAGGGAGACACAGAATCTGAAGCAGGCTCCAGGCTCTGAGCCATGAGCACAGAGCTCAACACGGGGCCAGAACTCACGAATCATGAGATCATGATCTGAGCCAAAGTCAGACACTTAACTGACTGAGCCACCCAGGTGCCACCCCCCCCATATTTATTTTAAATTACACTGTCCAAATAATATATTCGCAGCCAATTTGCAACCCTACGTTAGACAACTTTAAATAATAGCTCTCAATGAGAAGAAAAAACTCAAGTACATTAGGGTTTAAAAGAAACTACCTGGCCAACAGACACATGAAAAGATGCTCAACATCGCTCCTCTTCAGGGAAATACAAATCAAAACCACACTCAGATATCACCTCACGCCAGTCAGAGTGGCCAAAATGAACAAATCAGGAGACTATAGATGCTGGAGAGGATGTGGAGAAATGGGAACCCACTTGCACTGTTGGTGGGAATGCAAACTGGTGTAGCCACTCTGGAAAACAGTGTGGAGGTTCCTCAAAAAATTAAAAATAGACCTACCCTATGACCCAGCAATAGCACTGCTAGGAATTTACCCAAGGGATACAGGAGTACTGATGCATAGGGGCATTTGTACCCCAATGTTTATAGCAGCACTCTCAACAATAACCAAATTGTGGAAAAAGCCTAAATGTCCATCAACTGATGAATGGAGAAATTGTGGTTTATATACCCAATGGAGTACTACGTGGCAATGAGAAAGAATGAAATATGGCCCTTTGTAGCAAAGTGGATGGAACTGGAAAGTGTGATGCTAAGTGAAATAAGCCATACAGAGAAAGACAGATACCATATGTTTTCACTCTTATGTGGATCCTTTGAAACTTGACAGAAACCCATGGGGGAGGGGAAGAAAAAAAAAAAGAGAGAGAGGTTAGAATGGGAGGGAGTCAAAGCATAAGAGACTCTTATGAATTGAGAACAAACTGAGGGTTGATGGGTGGTGGGAGGGAGGGGAGGATGGGTGATGGGCATTGAGGAGGGCACCTTTTGGGATGAGCACTGGGTGTTGTATGGAAACCAATTTGACAAAAAATTTCATATATTAAAAAAAAAAAACCAGCAAAGGAACAATAAAAAAAAAAATAATAAAATAAAAGAAACTACCTGAAAAAAAGTGTACTAAAACATGAAATATCTCTGGGCCAAAGGGCATTATGAAAATCTAGAATTAAAGTCATGATTATCTTAGATTTCTACATACTTTCCTAGGACTGTTTCTAGGAAGAAATCAAGAGCAAAGAGGTTTTTTTTTTTTTTTTTAGGCTAAAAATGGTCTTTAAAAGTTATTTCAATTAAATTATGAAAATATACTGTTTATGAAGTTAATGGTTAAAAGCAAAGCTCTGTCCACTCCTAAGCCCAGGAGACATGTGTTATATATGCTCACCAAGAAACATGCAGAGAATATTCACAATGGCACTATTTAGGTGAAAACTAGGCACAACTCAATGTCCACCTAATGTTGAATAAATAAACAGTACTGTGATATTCACAGGATACTATGCAATGGGGATGAAATGAACTACAACTCCATTTAAAAACATGGATGGATCTCATAAACATCATGGTGGGTGAAAAAAGCCACATACACTACACGTATTATACATGTCCATATGAAATTCAAAAGCAGGGAAACTAATATATGTTATTAAACAGAACAATGATTATCCTTAGAGTGGTAAGAAAGGAACACTAGGAACTTTCTGCTAATATTCTATTTCTTGAGCTGGGTGCTGATAATTATGAGTTCACTGTATGGGAATTTATTAAGGTATAAATTCATGATTTGTGTAGGTCTGTGTGAATGCTAAGCTTCAATAAAATTTATGTTTAAAAAGAGATTTGGTTCTTTAGTAAAATAAAATTTTTAAATATTCAAAGTTATTCATATACTAAAACAAGACCAAAATACATTTGGTCAAGGTAATGGATAACTTTGAATTGTAGGAAAAAAGAAAACAGATTAGATGTCACCTACTACTCAAATTAAAATTTCTCTCCCCAGACTCTGTGGCAAGAGAATTCTCAACTGAGATATATAAAATCTATATAGGAAAATAGAGTTTAGGGGGATCAAGACAATGAATGGAGTTATAAAAGCTGTTATTAGTATTTTTATGGCAGCTATATATAATATTATTCCTACACAAACAAATCTAAGCAAGGAAATGATATTCCTATACTAGCTCTTTAAGACTTGGTAAAACGGGGGCACCTAGGTGGCTCAGTCAGTTAAGCGTCCAACTCTTGTTTTGGCTCAGGTCATGATCTTACGGTTCATGGGTTTGAGACCCTCATCTTGGGCAATGTGCTGGCAGTGTGGAGCCTGCTAGGGATTCTCTCTCTCTCTGCTCCTCCCCAGCTCGCACACTCACCCTCTCTTTCTCTCTCTCGAAATAAATACGTAAATCAATGTAAAAAACAAAACAAAAAGACTTTGTAAAACTGACCACAGGTACCACCTAATGGTATACCTATTATGGTAAATGGTATAAATTATAACATATATATATATATAACATTTATAGATATCTATAAACAGTTATATGTATCTACATATAAATTTAGATTTGATAGCAATAACAGCAATATAACATTATGGCAATAACACATAACATATATGTAATATATAACAATAGCAATAATATATAATATACATATAACATTTATAGATACCTTTAAACATTTATATATATCTACATATAAATCTAGATTTGATAGCAATGACAGCAATATAACATTGTAGCAATAATTATAGTATTTGTTAATATTACCACGGAAAACTCTCTGACAATCTGAAAACTCTGTGATGTCCCCATTTTTTTTTTAATGTTATTTATTTTGGGAGAAAGTGTGAGCATAAGAGCAGGGGGAGAGGCAGAGAGAGAGAGAGAGAGAGAGAGAGAGAGAGAGAGTCAGTCTCAAGAAGGCTTCACACTGTCAGCACAGAGCCCAGTGTGGGGCTTGAGCCCATGAACCCGTGAGATCATGACCTCAGCTGACATCACAGTTGGATGCTCAACGGACTGAGCCTCTCAGGAGCCCCTTGTGATGTTCCATTTCTAATATTATCAGCATGTCTTCTTTAGCTTTGTAATCAGAAATGGACTCATTCCAAAAGAAGTGTGGTACATTAAGTAATGAAATATGTATAAAAAGAGATTTGGTTCTTTATTAAAATAAAATTTTTAAATATTCAAAGTTTGTCAAAAGAAGTGTGGTATATTAAGTAATGAAGTATGTATAAAAAGAGATTTGGTATACGTATAAAAAGAGATTTGGTTCTTTATTAAAATAAAATTTTTAAATATTCAAAGTTATTCATATACTAAATGCCTTGCTGACCATAACCTCAACACAGGTTCAATATCATGCAGGCTCTCAGCTCTCTGCACACCTTAAACAAAATGAGAAGGGCCCTCTGCGCTAAGGAGTCAAGTTTTCAAATACTCACTGCCCCAGCCTCCTCCTCAATTATTCCCTTTCCACAATTCCAGCAGAATTCACAGCTGTTTAAATCACAAAGGGAAGGGAAGGACTACTTGGTATAAAGGCAGCATAGTGACTTCTGATACTTTATTCCCTAATATTTGAGTAGGTGAAAAATATTTATGCTTAAATGGGGAACAGAGTATGGAAAGGGGAAGAGCTCTCATTCTATTACATATTACAAGTGGCTTTTTCATTGGTCAACAACCAAGCCAGGCACATTAGCTCTTCAGGGTCCTTGCTCTCTATGTTCCTCTGGCTAGAAACGTTCTTTGCTCAAATATACGCATGGTTTAGGGGCACCTGGGTGGCTCAGTTGGTAGAGCATGCGACTCTTTTCTGTTGTTGTTGTTAATAAAGAATATTCCAAATATCACTAGAGGGGCTTAATGAATTTATGTTGTATTTTTATTTTTATTTTATTTTGGAAACAGAGAACACAAGAGGGGCAGAGGGAGAGAATCGTAAGCAGGCTCCACGCTCAGTACGGAGACTGACACAGGACTCAATCCCATGAGCCTGTGACATCATGACATGAGCCAAACTCAAGAGTCAGATGCTCAACCAACTGAGCCACTCAGGAGCCCCTGAGGATGAGACTCCTGATCTCAGGGTTCTTAGTTCAAGCCCCACGTTGGGTGTAAAGATTACTTAATATCTTTAAAAAAAAAAAAAAAAAAAAAATCCATGGTTTACTTTATCTTCCTTAAATGTTCACTCAAGTGTCAACTTCTCAATCATACACTGAATATCACCATTTAAAATTGTGACTTTTCTCTCAGAACTCCCGATCTCCTTTACCCTGCTCTATATTTTCCCGTAACACTTCACTTTTGAACATACTCTATTATAATTTCCTTATATGCCATATCATTGTCCAATTTCTGTTAGAATTAAAATCCATAAAGGGAAAGATCTGTTTTATTTCTTTTATCCCAATATCTAAGTTCTAATCATGGCTTGGTCTTTTCTAATAGCCAGTCCCCACCCAGGAGCCCACTCAGAGTTGCCTCAGTACAAAAAAACAGTGCTATCACCCAAGAAATTCCTAGGGATTGAGAAGCCCTGTGTCAGAAATCGGGGTCAAAGACCAAACTGTAGAACCCAAAATGCACCTAGTACTCTTGTCACGTAGGAAATTGCAACAGTTTTAGTGCTTGGAACTGGAGGTAGAGACCAATATACATGTATTTTCTATTTTACACCTTTAACTCAAATATTGGCCCTACATAATTAGATAATATTCGACGAAAGCAAAGTAAACTTAACTTACTCCTTTAACGTGTTCAAAGGTGACATTTTTCATCTGGACAGGATCTACTGCAGAATCAAGCCCTGTTGTTGTCCGGAAGCGGACTAAAGAGAAGAGAAGAAATGCTTATATCTCTGATAGATTTATAAAATTCCAACCACCTTGTTTTTCATATTTAAGAAAGCCCAGAAAAATTACATCTAAATTCACATTCATTAATTCACAGTGAAGTACAGAAACTAGGTCTACTGGATTTCTAGGCCGTGTTCAAGGAATCAATGACCCTCATTAAACTATCTTTGTACCTTCTAATTAAAATGAAATAGTATTTCCCTCTTCTCCTATAATATCTCATAACAGAGATTTAAACCAATCATTTTCAAACTCCACTGTGCATAAAAGTCACTTGAGAAAGGTGTTAATGCAAGTTCCCAGACCATGGCCCAGAACTTCTGATTTGCAGATTTAGTAAAAGGCCCAAAAGTTTGCATTTTTAACATTAAATTATCCTGCTACAACTGGTCAGAGATGTACACCATGAATACACTGCCTTAAACCTAGCATTAAAAACTGGCACTAGCATTTTTTTTAAGAAGGGCGAACCTTAAAAGAGATTATTTCACTTTTGATGAAGCCTCCTTCCTCTGGCAACTGTTACTTGCCCTCGGATGATAGATCATTAATGACACCATCAAGTATAAGAAACACAGTGAGGCGTGCGTGGGCGGCTCAGTCAGTTAAGCGTCGGACTTTTGCCCAGGTCATGATCTCACAGTTCATGGGTTTGAGCCCCACTTCAGGCTCTCTGCTGTCAGTGCAGAGCTTCGGATCCTCTGTCCAACCCTCCCCCAACCCTTCTCTGCTGATTCTCTCTCTCTCTTGAAATAAACTTTAAAAATACTACTAATAATTTTAAAAAAACAGTGAAAGTTTGGAAGAACAGTAAAATACGTAAGATCAACTATAAGGAACTATTTATTACAAAGCTTTCTTAAACCTCTCCCCCTTGGTTAAGCTTTCATACTAAACATATAAATGAGTAAAAAGTAATTTCTAATTTCCTCAGAAGAAGACGAAAATATTGTCTTTAAGACAGAAATTTAGGGCGCCTGGGTGGCTCAGTCGATTAAGCGGCCGACTTCGGCTCAGGTTGTGATCTCGCGGTCCACGAGTTCGAGCCCCGCGTTGGGCTCTGTGCTGACAGCTCAGAGCCTGGAGCCTGTTTCAGATTCTGTGTCTCCCTCTCTCTGACCCTCCCCTGTTCATGCTCTGTCTCTCTCTGTCTCAAAAATAAACATTAAAAAAAAAAATTTTAAAAAGAAATTTAGATGCAAAAAAGTCAGTAGGTAAAAATACAGTTAACGAGAGAACACTTAACATATCAAGAATATATGAGTCGTAAGAGTAAATGTAATATAGAAATTCTAGAATAGACACTAATAGTTTTAGCCACTAAATTGTTTATTTAAGAATCTGTGGGGTCCGGGGCGCCTGGGTGGCTCAGTTGGTTAAGCGTCTGACTTTGCCTCAGGCCATGATCTCACAGTTTCTGAGTTCAAGCCCCACATTGGGCTCTGTGATGACACTGAGGAGCCTGCTTCGGATTCTCTCTCCCTCTCTCTCTGCCCCTCCCCGACTCACTCACACTCTCTCTCTCTCTCTCTAAAATTAAAACATAAACATTGAAATAAAAAATCTATGGGGTGTCTGGGTGGCCCAGTCACTTCAGCATCCAACTCCTGGTTTCAACTTAGGTCATAATCTCAAGGTTCACTGGTTCAAGCACTGGGTCTGGCTCTGTGCTGACAGCACAGGACCTGCTTGGGATTCTCCTTCACTCTCTCTGCCTCTCCCCCACATCTGCACGCCCATGCATGCATGCTAAGTAAATACAGTTTTTTAAAAAAAGAATCTATATAGATGGACTTAATAAATAAGGCAAATAAATTTGTAGTTGAATCCACTTGAACCTTGTAAGAAATTAATTACTCAACGGCAATGCACTTCATATTTTAATATATGTTTTACTTAACATAAGAAATTAAGGGGAAAAAAAAGAAATTAAGAAACATAAAGGAATAATCAGACCTTTTCCTACTCTTCCGTTATCACCTAGTGTCCCTGTAATGGTTCTGTTTTGAAAACAAGGAGATAAGAGAAGGTGACTCTAGATATAAAAAGAATACTCCTGGATGTTAAAATCTCATCTCAGGTTTGATGCCACAAAAAACTTAAAATATCTGGGGTTACATGTAAGTCCTGGGATGAATTCCTGATCCAGGTCAACTAATATTCTTAACTGTACATCAGTTTTTTCTCTCAAGGTAATCAAACATAAAGAACACAGAGAATACAGGGTAAAAACTGAATAGTTGAAAAAGCAAGCAGAACCACTTACAACTGACATTTCATTTTAGACTTGGCAACACCAGAAAATATGGGACTCATTTAAACTGATGTTTAATAATATGTAATTTTTCATAAATTTATTGTCTTTGAAATAAAGAACTATTTCATTTGTATTGTGATTATAAAATTCTAATACATGTTTTTTAAATTTTATAATTGGACAGGTATAATTTTCTAAAAATGTGGAAAACTAACCACTAATAGAAGTTAATCTAACATTTTTGATATAACATAAACCTTAAAATTTTAACAAAATATTCTTTTCCCAAAACAAGTCAAAGTTGAAATTTGTACAGTGTCTAAAGGAACTTTTCCTGTAATCCACAAAGCAATGTAAATATGGTAGGCCCTCTGACAATGCAAATGGCATATAATCATAACAGATTAAAACTTTTCTACTTCAACACAAAAGAAACAATCTCAAATTGACACAATCTGTGAAGTGCTGACTCATAGGAACGAGGGGCCTAGACACTAGAACTATACATGTTTTCTCACTCCTAAGTCTTAGGCATATTAACTACAAAAAAAGGAAAAAAAATTCAAGTATTTAAAAGATTAAAAAAAAGTCAGAGCCATTACCAGATAAAAATGGGTTTTTTAAGAGTCCATAAATGCCAAACAGCAACAGAACGAAGAGAATCAGACGAGTTCGTCTTAGAGAATCTGGAAGGAGAAAAAAAAAAAAAAAAGCCTTAAATGACATCAATGAGAAAGGACAGCTTGACAAAAGGCAAATATTAGGTTACTGATGGAAATCATATTTCATCACATGAGGTTTTGGAACGTGGCATGCTTTTGTATAACTGCCATGATTTCCTTTCAGCACCCTGTCAGCAAAACCTCAAGAAGCCGCTCAGGCTTCTGTCCTTGACATAGGTTCTCAAAACAAGGCAAAGAGTCCACAGATATTTCCATTTTGACACAGCTTACATTACAAATATAACAGAATATAAGCAGTGAAAAAGTGGTAATTGTTAGAAAAAAGATTTATAATTACTTAAATACAGGACTATGACTTCCTTTTAGGTATCTACCCAAATATGAATGGGGTCAAATCAACTTACCATTGGTTTTTTGTGTTAGTGCTTGCGCTTTCAGAAAACCCTCTGCGAAACCAGTTTTAAACGCATCTTGGTGAGCTTCGGGTATATTTTTGGTCTTCATGAGTTTGTCCAAACTCTCAACATCTGATCCTCTGTCCCGCAAAAGGAACCCCTAAATACACAAACAACACATCAGTATTGATTGACTATACAGATAACACACTCCAAAAATATAATCACAACTCATAAAAATATTCATTCAAAGAGTCTAGAAATTCTAATTTTTACCGTCTGTGTGAAGAATTACAGTAATACTCAACAATAAATTACTTCATCAATGGCTAGAAAACTAACTTTGGACCTTACACTTGCATCAATCAATTCAGGTCAAGAAACTCTCTGTAAGAACACTATACTGAGGGGCACATGGGTGGCTCAGTCAGTTAAACGTCAACTTCAGCTCAGGTCATGATCTCACAGTTTGTGGGTTCAAACCCAGCGCCAGGCTCTGTGCTGACAGCTTGGAGCCTGGAGCCTGCTTCGGATTCTGTGTCTCCTTTTCTCTCTGCCCCTGCTCACACTCTCTTCACTCCCAAAAACAAACAAACAAACAAACAAACAAAAAAGGACACTACAGTGAAAACAACAAATAGGTCACAGGTGGATTTAGGGTTCTAATGGTTTGATGTTCACACTCCTTTATCTCTAGCAGAGGAAAAACCTCATCAATTTATTAAATGTTTACTGAGCATCTTTTATATACTTGGCCTTATAGAAGTTCTGAAAATGTAAAGATAAATAACGAATGATCTGAATGTTCTCAGACTAGTGGGGAGAGATACACAAATAATCAATTTTTTGAAATCATTTTGTTATTATGTTAGAAGTTCTAGGTCTGGTAAAATAAATGCTACCTCAGGAAGTCAGGAAAGGCATTACAGAGAACGGGATTTCTAAATTTTTTTTAACATTTTATTTTTACTTTTGAGAAACTGGGGGCGGGGAGTAGAGAGAAAGAGGAACAGAGGATCTGAAGTGGGCTCTGCCCTGAGGGCAATGAGCCCGGTGCAGGGCTCAAGGTCACGAACCAAGAGATCATGACCCAAGCCAAAGTTGGGCGCTTAACCAACTAAGCCACCCAACACCCCGAAAACAGGATTTCTAAACCACAGGCAACACAAAGCATAAACAAGTTGACAGAGTCATTAAATAACAGCCTTCAGTGCTTAAGAACTACACGCAACCTTGTGTAATAGGACTTAAAAATGCAAGAGAGGAGCAGGACAGAGGTTCAGAGGGGATGCCATAATGAAAGATGAGAACAGAAAAATAGTAGGCAGGGGCCAAAAGATGAAATGCCCTGTGTACTATGGCATGAATCTGACAATAAAGCAGAGGAATACAATTATTATATTAATACATTTTAGACAGATTGGTGGGAGGGTGGCAGTCTGGAGTCTAAACTGAAGGTAGCAAAACTAAAGACAAGGAGATTAAATACGTGTATATTTGAGTCACTTGGGCAAAAATTGTTACAGTCTATCTATGCAGTGGAATTGGGGATGAAAAGAAACAGACCTAAGAAGTATTTAAGAGGCTGGATCAATAGGAATTTAGTGATTAATGGGCGTGAGAGGAGAGAGATGAATAAATCAAAGTTGATCATCAGGTTTCTAGCTTGGGTGGATGCTATTCATGAACACAGAGAACACACAAGCAGGTGTAGGTTGGTAGGAAAAAGGACAAAGGGAGATGTCTAACAGGCCAATGGAGAGACAAGACTGGCACTCAGAAAAGATGTAGGTATAATGACTTAACACAGGTTATTAATCCTTTAGAAAATCAGTTGGCCAATAAAAGAAATCAGATAATGAAGGTTCTCATTTTAATAATTTGAAATGTATTGCTTTTTCAAACAACAAAAAAGAGTTCTAATTACCTTTACAAATGATGGTGCTATATGCTGTGTTTCTGCCAATCTTTCAGAGGTGGACTGTAGACGCCGTGTTCTTGATTTCAAAGTTTTAAAACCCCGAGACTGTATGAAAACTGAACAGAATAGTATTACATTTACATTTTTAAATAGTATCTCATTGTAAAATTTTATAAGGAAAATGCCTAAGATTTGAAACTAACACCAAGCCTGTGTATCCTAGTTTACTATCTCATTTTTTAACATAGTTCTTTGCCTGACGCTTCACTATACTAGTAATTAAGGTCATCAAAATGGGTTTAATCTATAAGTTAAGTTTACAATTTCTTGAGAGTTTTAAAATGTTAAAAAAAAAAACAAAACCCACTGATGAGTATCAAATACAAGTCAGTGTCTAATTCCTCAAACCCCAACCCCACTTCCCAGAAGTAACCACTCAACAATTTCATGACTACACTTGTATGTATTTTAACATATGCTCTTTCTATAAAAATAGTGTATAATTTTTTGTCTTCTTTCACTTAACACTATATCATGGACATTTTTCAGAACAGGTCAGACAATGCATTCAATTTAATGGCTGTTAACATTCTTCTAATTTTCAGTGTATAGCAATTTGAATATTCTACTACTTTTCTACTATGGACAGTTATTTCCTGTTTTCTTATTGCTAAAAATGGTGCAGTTATAATTCTTGTACATATCATCTTTCAGCAAATGTAGGCTAAATTCTTAATGTGAAGCTGTGAGGTGTGAATTATTTAACACTAAGAAATTGCTCTCTAGAAGGCTGTTATGGATTTATATACCCACCAATGAATAGGAGTATCCTTTTCTCCACATCCTGTGCAACCCAGGTTAATATAAATGTTTTTAATTTGTACAAGTGTGATAAGCAAAAAGTAGGGTCTTGTTTTAATCTGCATTTAAGATTATGGGGGAAAACTTAGAAACAATTTTTTTCTTTCATTGAATATTTTATTTCTTTAGCAAATTGATCACTCATGACCTTTCCCATTTTCATTTGTAAAAGAATGCATGTAACTTGAGGTCATGTATATTTGAAATATTTATTTTAATGTCTTTGTCTTTTGATGTAACACTTTATAAAGTTAATGTAGCCTTATCTTTTAATTTTTTGTTTTCTGGACTGTGTTACTGTGTTTTGATTAGAGAGCCTCATCCCTGAACTATGATTTTAAAAGGAATCTACTGACTTAATTTTTAATTCTTTTGTTCAGATCTTTGCCTATTTGGAACTTATTTAAAAAAAAAAAAAAAGCAGGGGGGGATCTGATTCCCCTTTTGTTTAGGCCCACGTTTGTTTATTTTATTTATTTATAAGTGATCTCTTGAACTCATGACCCCAAGATCAAAAGTTGGATGTTCTAGGGGCGCCTGGGTGGCGCAGTCGGTTAAGCGTCCGACTTCAGCCAGGTCACGATCTCGCGGTCCGTGAGTTCGAGCCCCGCGTCAGGCTCTGGGCTGATGGCTCGGAGCCTGGAGCCTGTTTCCGATTCTGTGTCTCCCTCTCTCTCTGCCCCTCCCCCGTTCATGCTCTGTCTCTCTCTGTCCCAAAAATAAATAAAAAATGTTAAAAAAAAAAAAAAAAAAAAAAAAAAAGTTGGATGTTCTACTGATTGAGCCAGCCAGGCACCCCATTTTACTAAGCCCAAGTTTAAAATCAACTTCTCGGTTTTCATAGCAAGTGTTTAGGGTTTTGATTGGGGTTGCACTTAATTAATAAATTTGGGCATACATTAAAACTGTCACAGTACAAAATCCTTTCAAAGAGGATTGTGGCATTCTTTCATTTTATTTTACTCAGCTCTTTGATTCCTTCAGTAAAGTTTCACAGGCATACATATATACATATGTATGTGTACATTATGTTGAATATTTCTTGTCAGGATAAAAGATTTACTGGGTTTGAAGAAAACTATAAATAAAACCTACTGCTAGAATATAAGATCTTGATTTTGAGACATTTATCTCATATGATACCAGAGTAGCTTTTCAGGTGATTTTAAGTTTCCTAGTAAGCAAGCATCTTACCTGGTAAGCAAAAACAATCAAAATTTTGCCCTTTCCTTAAACTTACTTTCTATTCTAGCTTTCTACAACATTCTAGAAGTGTAACAATTAAAATATATTACATGTCTTTTTCATACACTAAAATAATAGTTTTTCTTCTCTAATCAATTAACATGATAAATTAACATACTTCCTAATACTGAATCACTTTTGTATTCCTCAATCATATTGATAGCAATTTCTGTACTTGCTTTTTCAGATTTTATTTAGGATTTCTGTATTTATATTATTAAGTGAAATCGATCTATTGGATTCTTTTTTGTGCTAACATTTTAGTATCTGTGATCTTGTGGAATAAACAGGGAAGCCTATTCTACCTTTTTCTTTATTAAGAAAGTTATAAAGAATAGGAAACTGCTGATCCTGGAAAACAGAACACAACCATAAAACCATCTGAGGCTACCTCCTCTGGGGCAGTGGGATTATATTTGAAAAATACTCTTTCAAATTTTATAGTTATTGTCTTATCTTTTTTCTTGGGTCAATACTACTAATTTATAACTTGGATATTTTTTCAACATATTTTTATTTATACACACTCTTAAAAGTTTAAAATCTTCATTATCTGTGGCTGTTACCACTTTTCACTTCTAACATTATTTTCTCATTGTTTTTAATCAGACCATTCTTTTTTTTCCCTCAAATTAAATTTGTTCTTCATTTAATTAAAACCCCCTGGATGTTGTATTCATTTCATGTTTTATACTTTTCAATTTCTCACATTCATTTAAAGAAATTCTCAGAATGATTGCTTCATCAATTTAGTTTCCATCTTTCTTATTTCCTAATAAATTATACGATGCACTCAGCATCAATAGGTCTTCAACTCAAAGATTTTGGTATGTTGATTTTCCTTGTGGTTCATTACTAATTGTCTATAATTTGTTTTTCTTTCCCTTTAGCCACAAGACATTTAGAAAAGTATTTTTAAATTTCCATAGTTAGGAAATTTTGTTTTAGGAACTTTTAAGGTATCCTGTTATATGATTTCCATTTTATCATATGATCAGAGAACCTGACCTGTGAGTTACTAACTTTTTGAAAATTTATTAAGATATTTTTTCATACTTTAATACATGCTCAGTTTTTAGAAGTCTTCCATGAATATTTAAAAAATGTATCATCCTTCTTAAGTATTCTTCTGTCTTTTGCATTAACCATTTCTTCAGAGGATTACTGGTCTCTGTGCCCTACTTGGTATCTCTTTCATGCTATAAGTTTTCCTCAAACATGTGGAGATTCTTGCTGATCCATTTGTAATTGTAAAGGGAATACAGTGATTGGTACTGATTGTAAATAGAGGTTTTCTTAAAACTACCAAGGTGGTAAATGCCTTTATACTATGAAACATGGACTTTTAATGAATGAGCAGGATACCCTTAGTGCATGACTCAAGTCCATTATTTCTCTCCTTGGCATCAATGCTCAAACACAATCTTCAGAGACAGACTTCTCTACACACACACACACACACACACACACACACACACACACACCCTTTATTACAAAAGTGTATTTTGCCAATTATAGCCTAAAAGTTGCAAGCCCTTTCTGGGACTGGCCCATTTTGGGGAATCTTTCGATTCAACTGTTTATGAATCATCCCAGAGCCCACAATTACTGACTTGGAAATTGAGGTTTTTCCTAAGTTCTACTAGAAATAACAGCACACACCTATTTCGTGTCACTCTATTCTAAGTTCCATGAAGGTAGGTAACATATGTTGTTTTTATTTATAATTATCACTGTCACCTGACACTTAACCACTAGTGTCTGGTATTAAATCAATATAAATACATGCATATTTGATTTTGCTATCAATGTGAGGTCATCTATTTTATACCCTATGGAAAGTCCTCAAATTTCTGGTCCACGGACGAAACCCCTCTGCTGCTGCCCTTTTTCCTCATTAAATTTTTTTGTCATTGTAATGGATTGAAACAATTTTGAAAATGAAATTTTAAAAATATGGAAGTAAACAAATGTGCTTATTAATTATTTTAAAGCTGTAGATAAGTTCCCTAGAGGTTGATTTATTGTGGCACTTATCACTCACATTAAAAATTCAGCTATTATGTATTTTCCAGATTAAAAATACTGGACATACCCAAATTAACTGATTCCAAACACTCTATCAGTTTATTGTGAGCTACAAATGAATGCTTACAAACATTAATATGATTAAGAAAGACAAATCAGAATCCATTGAATAATCTACTATGTTTTTCAAAATAAATACAGGTGCTTCATACCTGGCCAGTACTGAAGATCTGAACAAATACTTTTAAGAGTTCTTGAATGTTGTCTATACAGGCAAGAGGAACGTAAAGTACTAAACATATCTAAGTAACCTGGAGAAAAATTGAAAAAAGCAAATTTTCTAGTTACCAAGCTAAAAGAAGTCATGAACTATAGTAATTTTACCAAATATTAGAAATATAAAAATATGAGTTTAGCCTTTTATTTGTTCATATGGCTCTGCTTGTATGAGTTTCTTTTTTTTTTTTTTATTTTTTTTTTTTTATTTTTTTTTTTAAATTTTTTTTTTCAACGTTTTTTATTTATTTTTGGGACAGAGAGAGACAGAGCATGAACGGGGGAGGGGCACAGAGAGAGGGAGACACAGAATCGGAAACAGGCTCCAGGCTCTGAGCCATCAGCCCAGAGCCCGACGCGGGGCTCGAACTCACGGACCGCGAGATCGTGACCTGGCTGAAGTCGGACGCTTAACCGACTGCGCCACCCAGGCGCCCTGCTTGTATGAGTTTCTAAGAGCACTACTAATCTAATTACAGCTCTTCATCACTATCCTGTCTATCACTTGTCCCTTAGATTATCTTTTTTATCTGGTAGATGACCCTGGCTGCCAATAAAATTAAATTCAAACCAAAAGGGAAAAGGTATGTATGTTTAGCTAAAGTTACTGTTAGTCAAAAGCACGTAGAGAAAAGAACTGCTATTTCCTAGAGACAATTTCAAACACTCAGATGAATAATGTGATGAGTAAACACTGTAAACCAGAAGCACGGTAATCTTTCTCTCTCAAAGCTTCAGGTCACTGGGTACAAAGACAGTTCCTTCCACAGCTGGAAGCCATAAACTCTGGCGATCCTTGGAACTCCTACTGTTGACTAATGGGCCCCATCCTACTTAACATCCATGAGCCTAGGGAAAAAGTAAACAGCATCGATTGAAACAGATTCTTATCTATCCCAATATCCCAATTAAGAGTTCAGGGATTTTTCTAGGAATCCTATAGTCACATCAACAAACTCCTTCTTAATACCTCTGTCTGCCTAAGCCAAGAAACAGCTGGCAGGAAGAGGCACAACTTTAAAAAGAAATGTAAACACACAGGCCAAAAGAGCAATAGTAATAATACTACTACTATACATCAATGATGGCAACAAAAATTTAACTCTACTGGACACTTACTATGGGCCAAGGAATAAAGTAGTTTGGGCTAAGTAAACTACTTTCATTATTTCATTTGATCCTACACAGTGAGATAAGGAGTTTTTCCCCAGGCTTCACATGAGAAAACAGCAGTTTAGAGGAATAAGGGAAATGCCACAGCTCCTCAGTCTGAGGACTGAGTTTGATCCTGGTCTACTCCTCACCCTTAACCACTAAGCTTCAAGACTTCTCTCAGGAAGGAGGTAGGATAGATTGTTAGTCCAAGCCCCCAGGCTCCAAAACTTCACCTTTTTCTCACAACTCTTATATGAAATAAAGGCAAAACAACGAAAAATTAGTAAATGAATTAAGTGTATACGATGTACAGCTTCAAATCAATCCTTTATCACAAAACTATTTAAACCTGCACTTTTGTGTTATAATTTGTACTGATTTTTAAAAACATGTTCTTTCATCAATATAAAACAAGTATTTTTTTTCAAGTTTTTAAAATACCAAACAAGTATTTTTTTCAAGTTTTTAAAATTTATTTTGATAGAAAGAGGGAACAGAGCAGGGACAGGCAGAGAGGGGCGGGTGGGGAGGGAGGGAGGGAGGGAGGGGGGGAGAGGCAGAGAGGCAGAGAGAGAGAGAGAGAGAGAGAGAGAAGGAGAATATGAATATCAAGTAGGCTCCACGTTGTCAGCACAGAGCCCAACATGGGGCTCAATCTCATGAACACTGAGATCATGACCTGAGCTGAAGTCAAGAGTCAGATGCTTAACCAACTGAGTCATCCAGGTGACCCTAAAGAAGTATTTTGATAAGGTCTAACATTCACTGTTCAAGTATCAACCAAAAAGAAATTTATGAAGTGGAAATCCTTTTAACAAACTACCCATTCATTATAGTAACAGATTGTTACAAGATTTAAATAAGAAAATATACAGACATTCTATAAAACAAAGGGACCAGGACTATTTCTTCAATGTATTCTCAGAAATTAGTACAGTACCTGGAATCCAGTAAAGGTTTGTCACCTAAAATTAAAACAACACTATTCTAAAATCTGTTTTGTATGCTATATTACATCTTGGGACAAATAAAGAACCCTAATGGAAAAACCAGTAATTTAGTAAAATTAAACTTTATTCGGTAAAGTCTAAATACAGTCTATAGTTAAAAGTACCGTACCAATGTTCATTGCTCAGTTTTGACAAATGCACCATGGTTAAGTAAGCAGTTAACATTAGGGGAAGGCAGTTGAAGGATATATAGAAACTCAGTACTCTTTTGCGGATTTCCTATAAATCTAAAATTATTCCAGTATGAAAAGTTATAAAAGAAAGAACAAACAAATGAACTCAGGAAAGAACCTGATACACAGTAAACATTAACAAATGCTATCTGTTGGGCGCTTGGGTGGCTTAGTCAGTTAAGTGTCCTACTCTCCGTTTCTGCTCAGGTCATGATCTCACGGTTTCGTGGGTTGGAGCCCTGCATAGGACTCTGCAGTAACAGCGTGGAGTCTGCTTGGTATTCTCTCCCCCGCCCCTCCCCTGTTCACACTCTGACTCTCTCAAAATAAATAAACAACTTTAAAAATGAATAAATGCTACCTGTTAAATTAGTAATAACTACGACCACTTAAATTGGAACAAAAAATAGACTGACTTACCATATTTATTTTCAAAGAAGGACTGTGCAGAGACATGAGACGTATGCCAATGGGAAGAAACGCTCTTGCCTTTACAAAATCCAGGAAGTAGATGGTCTACCAGTTGATCAATCTGTCCAATTTTTAATTCAGATAATCCAAGGTCTCTTAAATTAAGTACAGGCTGTAAAGGATTGAGTCAACCAAGACTGCATTATCATCAAGATATTTAACCAAAGAGTTCTTATCAGTTGAAATAATATGAATTTTTTAAATGTAACAAATATATTGATTCCTCTTTTCTCATATTTAAAAACTAAATTGGTACAAATATTTTTATAGTTCTAGCTTTATGGAGGTCAGTCACAGGAAGTTTGACAAAGGTTAAAAATATCACATTTCTAATAGTATTGTGAAGTTATGGACATTTAAAGCCTCCTCCAGTCTCTAATAAACAAAAGTCCATTTGATTAAAAAAAAAAAAAAAAAAAAAAAAAGAGTATGCCGTCACCAGAGGACATCTCACTCCTCTGGCCTCATTGCCGAGATCCTTCTTCGAACTGAGAAGTTCTATAGTTACCCGTATCTAACTTCTAATAAGGAGGGACAATGAACAAAGTGAAAAATGTATGAAAACCAGGCAAGAAAATAAAGTCACATTACAACAGTTCTAAACTAACTACAGACTGGATAGGCGTTATTTTCTTGTCCATGGAAACTGTCAAGCAGACATTAAAGACAAGTAACAATTACAAGCCTCAGACACCTGAAAGTTCAAGCAAGGAAAGCAAAAATAAATAGCCCAAGTATCAGCTTCTGATGACTGAGGTGAAGTTAGATACATAAAGTTGCATGCACAAAAAATAAAGTTAGATCGATGGATTATATAGCTCTGGATTGATGTCCAGGGGTTTGTCACTTACTAGCTGTGTGACAAGTCATTCATATTCCTTTTTAATTTTTTTTCATGTTTATTTTTGAGAGAGAGACATACAGCGCACGAGTGGGAGAGCGGCAAAGAGAGAGGAAGACACAGAATCTGAAGCAGGCTTCAGGCTCTGAGCTGTCACAGAGCCCAAGTCGGGGCTTGAACTCACAAACTGAGAGATCATGACCTGAGCCAAGGTTGGATGCTTAACCAACTGAGCCACCCAGGCGCCCTGACAAGTCATTCATATTCTTAGAATCCATTTCCTCATTAGTAAAATGACGATGAAATATGCCTACTTCACAAGATGGTATGGATGAACAGAAAAGATCATGCCTTGGTCATCTGACATATCCTAACATACATAGGAAGATAGTCAAAGGCATGATGAAGGAAAATATTTAAACGTGCTCTTTAAACTACTGGGGCCCCTGAGTGGCTCAGCCAGTTCAGCATCCAACTCTTTTCTTTTTTAATTGTTTAATTTACATCCAAGTTAGTTAGCATACAGGGCAACAATGATTTCAGGAGTAGATTCCTTAGTGCCCCTTACCCATTTAGCTCATCCCCCCTCCCACAAGCCAGCCAGCAACCCTCTGTTTGCTCTCTATATTTAAGAGTCTCTTAGGTTTTGTCCCCCTCCCTGTTTTTATATTCTTTTTGCTTCCCTTCCCTTATGTTCATCTCTTTAGTATCTTAAATTCCTCATATGGGTGAAGTCATATATTTATCTCTAATTTTGCTTAGCATAATAACCCTCCAGTTCTATCCACGTCGTTGCAAATGGCAAGATTTCATTCTTTTTGATTGCCAAGTAATACTCCAGTGTGTTACTGGAGAAAAGAAAATAAAGAACACACACACATATACCACATCTTCTTCATCTTCTTTATCCATTCATCCGTTAATGAACGTTTGAGCTCTTTCCATAGTTTGGCTATTGTCAACAGCACAGCTATAAACATTAGGGTGTGTGTGCCCCTTTGAAACAGCACACCTGTATCTCTTGGTTAAATACCTAGTAGTGCAATCTCTGGGTCGTAGAGTAGTTCTATTTTTAATTTTTTGAGGAACCTCCATACTGTTTTCCAGAGTGGCTGCAACAGTTTGCATTCCCACCAGCAGGGCAAAAGAGATCCTTTTTCTCCACACCCTTGCCAACATCTGTTGTTGCCTGAGTTGTTAATGTTAGCCATTCTGACAGGTGTAAGGTGGTATCTCATTGTGGTTTTGATTTGTATTTCCCTGATGATGAGTGATGTTGAGCATTTTCTTATGTGTCTGTTCTCCATCTGTTAAGCATCCAACTCTTGATTTCAGCTCAGGTCATGATCTCATAGTTCGTGAGATCGAGCCCTGCATCAGGCTTTGCACTGACAGCATGGAGCCTGCTTGCAATTCTCTCTCTCTCTGCCCCTTCCCTGCTCACATGTCCATGCCTGCTCTCTCAAAAATTAACTTAAAAAAAAAGTGCTCTTTAAACTACTAAAAGCTATACAACATAAAGGATATTATTACAATGAAAACAAAAGGACTACAATACTCAAAAGCTACTTTTCAAAAGTCACCTTTTAAAAAACAGGAAGCCAAAAAGTCTATTTACAATACAAAGACTTCAAAAGGGAAGTGGAGATTCTTAACTTAAAATTATTTCCCTTACTTATTGGCTGTCAGGTCCCTGGAATGTAAAGAGAAATAAGATGCATATAAACATAGCAATTATCATACAACATAGTAGCTGCTTTACAGAGATTTTTAAAACAAAAAGTAGTAAGAAAACACAGAGTAACCAATTTCCTAAATCATATAAGCTTCACTGAGGTTAACACCTAATTTGCAAAATGATGGTGAGTCTTGGGGTAAAGGGCAAACAAACTACCATAAAAGGGCCTGGATGTTTGGGTGTAGTCCAAAGATCAGTGATGGAAGAATGAACTACAAAGATGGGCTATGGGGCACCTGGCTGGCTCAGTTGGTGGAGCATGTAACTGTTGATCTCAGGGCTGTACTTAAAATCTTGTTAAGAAAAAGAAAAAAGAAAAAAGAAAAAAGAAAAAGAGAAAGAGAAAGAGAAGAAGGAAGGAAGGAAGACAGGCAGGTTATGGTCAAGTTGTAAAGAGCCTTGTCTGAATTTAATTCTATAGCTAATATGATTGTTTTATACCAAGAAAATAGAAAATAAAGATAATAAACTGGGTAAGAAAAGGCTGATGGAGAAAAGAATTGAAGAAAGGCTGATGGAACAAGAGAAAAATGGTATGTGCCTGAACCAAGCTCTAACTAAAGATGGAAATAACAATCATAAATAATAGATACTTGGAGAAACCAATGAAGTATAATGATTGAGAGGGAGAAGGGTTCTGGATGGATGTGCTAGTTATCATTTTACTGTCTCCTAACTCCTCTTCATCCTTTTTCGGCTCCATGAACAATGATCTGGGCTCTTTAAATATTTCTTCTTTGTCATCTGGGACAATGTGAAGCTTTGTCAGTAGAGACCACTGGAGACACTGTAAGAGTGTTTTTGTCCCTGGTTCCAGTGTGCTCATTAGCAGGCTCCTGTCTGTAACACCCATTGTTTCTCTAGCATCTGGCGGCCACTTGTATAGCTTCTCCAAAACTTGGCTCCTACAGTAAACAGTGGCCAGCAGTACAGTACCTTGCAGCTTTTTCAGTAAGAGACATCCCCATGAACAGCTTTCCCTGCCTAGATGGCAACTTCCATCAAGTGCAGCTAGCATGACACCAGTGACTTCTCTGCCATTCAGTGAGCCAAGGCTATGCCCTCTTCCAACAAGGTCAGGACAGCAGCCTGTGGGTGGAGAACTCTTCCCATGATGCTCTATCTCAGTCCTAGGAGTATTAGCCACACCTTAAATCTGCTTGTCCTGTATATTTTAGAGTTTACTTATTACTAGCCAACCCCTAGTTACTCCCATCCCATATAAAAATAGGGTTTTAAAAATATTAAACTACAAAATTACACTAATTTTTTACATTAAACTTTTACTGCTCAATTTGACTATGTGGTTTCTCTTTCCTGGTTGGAATCCCTGACAAAAAGGCGATAAATCCACTGTAATCTCAAATATACTAGAATTTGAGAGTAGCTGAGTTCTGGACATCTTAGTTTTGAGATCCCTGAAATTCTCCGGGGGGGGGGGGGGGAGAGGGGGGGTTATTTTAACAAAGCACTAAATAAAGTACTTCAAAGATTTAAAGAGAATTTGGGGTTGGAGATATATTTGGGAGTCATCAACATATATTTAAGTATATAGATCTAGATGTTAGGTGAAGATATGAAAACAGGTAACATAACTTAGAAGAACGTGCGTAACAAAAATTAGATCAAGGATAAATACACGCCAAATATTTAAGGGGCTGGCAAAAAAAGACAAGCCAGCAAAACAGAAAGAGAAAACACCATCATCAATGCAACATCATCACTCAATTCAAGGGAGTATTTCGAATCTTTGAGGGAAGGAGAATCCCAAGCAGCCTCTGCGTGACTCAATCTCATGAATCCTGAGATCATGACCTGAGTGGAAATCAATAGTCGGGAGACTTAACTGACTGAGCCACCCAGGCGCCCCAGGAGTATTTTGAAAGCAGGAAATGTTCAGTAAGATCAAATGCTCAGGAAAAGTTGAATAAGATACAGATTTTTTTTAGAGGCCTACATTTAGCACAAAGGAAATCAACTGACTTTAGCAAAGTCTGTAAAATGGTACAAGTAGTAGCCAAACTATGATGAGATACAGTGTGAATATAAGTTTAGCAAGTAGTTATATGTTCAGACTGCTATTTCAAGAAGTCTGAAAGCAAAGGGAAAATAAGTCAGTAGCTTGAAGGAAGTTGAAAGGAAGGTTCTAATACCTGCACTGTAGAGTGTATATTTGGATGAGCAAGACTTGATGAAAGCAAAGCCAACTGCACAGCAAAGGTAGAGATGAAATTAGAGATGAGGTAGGATGCTTAAGGAGAAAGAAAACGGGTTCTGTACAGTAATAAAGCTCACTAAAGATGAACAATAGGATTAATGAGGGCGTATCAGAGATTAAGAAGCCAATTCTGAGACCATTACTCATAACCTCAACATTGACTTCCAGAATTTAGCTACTGTTTAAGCCCCTGACCTAGCAATTTCACTTAATGAAATAGTCAAAGATTTAGCAACACAAACAGTAAAAGTTGTAATGTTTATAGCAACAAAAAATTGGGAACAATATCCAATAATGGGATATCATACAATGAACGTTCTGAAGTCATTTAAAAATACAAAAAATGTATGGCATAACAAGTTCATAATGACTATTAAATTAACAAAGCAGTATCTAAATCACCATATGCAGTATGATCCAATTATAAAATAAAAAAGTACAAGAGAAGAGACATGAGATATAAATACAAAATGTTAACAGCATTATCTCTGGGGAACAGGATCATAGGTGAATTTTATTTCTTCTACCTACACAGTATTTTCCAAAATTTCTAAAATGAACATAATATTGCTATATGCAGCAATTTTGATACATGTGGTATTTTCATCAGGCAGGCTCTCTGGGACTGTAATTTAGGAGAAGGGTATCACCACAGTAGAAAAGACAATGGACTCCCTAGAAGAAGCAATAGGAATTAGGTAAATATTATAAAAGGAAAGCATAAAGATGTTGAAGACAAATTTTTCATCTAATTAAAATTTTATCTTAAGACTGATTCCCACCCCCCCCTCCACCCCCCCCCCACCCCTTCCAAGAGTGAACATTTTATCTGCCCTTTGCCACAGCCTCTGATATCAGGACTAAGAACATTAGTTATTTACGGATTAAAAAGGTTTTTAGGAAATTTAACTACAGAATATAATGTTTTCTGTGAAAAATGTATTCAGAACTACATGCACCTACCTTATTAATAAACCTCGTGAACACAAAGGTTTCTCGCCTGGGAATTCCCTGTATCCTAGGAAACACTGATTTTATAATTCTCTGAACACTGAAAAGTAGTTTCATAGCTTATACATTGCACTTTCAGGTCCCTGTATTCTAACCGTTCAATTACACTGAAAGCTCCTGTAAGGCAGCAGATGGTAACTTCTTACTATTCTACCTTCGTTGAGACTTGGGAGGCAGTTACGGTCAGTTAATTGTGGGTTCACTACTACCGCTGGAGCAACACAAAATATCTAAATGGTATCACACAATTAGCAATCTAGGAAGTGAATACCAAATACACTTCCACATGAATTTCTTTTTTAATGTTTTATTTTATTTTTGAAAGACAGAGAGAGAGAGAGAGAGAGAGAGAGAGGGAGAGAGAGATTTCAAAGCAGGCTCCAGGCTCAGCTGTCAGCACAGAGTCCAATGTGGGGCCCAAACCCATGAACCCTGAGATCATGACCTGAGCTGAAGTTGGACCCTTAACTGACGGAGCCACCCAGGTGCCCCATGATTTTGTTTTTTTTTAAGTAGGCTCCATGTCCAACGTGGGACTCGAACTTACAACCCTAAGATTAAGAATCACATGCTCTTCCAACTAAGCAAGGTAGGTACCCCTGCCACATGAAATTTTTAATAAATTAAATGGTAAAGAATAGGACAACATAACTTTTCCATGTGTACAATAAAACCAGAATTAGACATCTTTATTCATAAAGGAGATTAAGCTGAAGACAGAAATCACCTTGTTACAAATGCCTAAACGTAGACATTTCAGGCATGTTTACAACATACTAAATCAAAAAAGCTGTTTCTCATACAATCAGGGTAAAAACTATTATTACCTCATTGCCAGGAGACTCATGCTCAGGAACTACATCTCGATGCTGGTTTTGTGAAGCTGATGCACTGACAGAAATAGGTGTGTTTTTTGGTGAATGAAAGGCATTGATGAGATGACTCAGAGGAACTGTAACCTAAGAGAAGATAAAAGTTGAAATTGAGTAGTGTGCTTTTTAAAATGAAACAAGAAAAATTCTCCTTATTGTCAGGATCTAGGATTTGTAAAAAGTTAAACATACACTGTAGATCAGAACAATATATTAAGAGATGTAAATACTCAGATTTATTGCTGGTGGAAAGAAAACTGGTAATTCTTCCAAGACAGCATTCTGGCTATATGAATCAAAAATATTTAAAAAAACAAACACATATAATTTCCCATCAATCTAATTTCTAATAATTTATTCTAAGGAAATAATGTGAAAAGTGCTTGTTTGTGCACAGATGACAATTTTCATCAAAATGTTTAAAAAGCAGTGGAAAGGTAGAATTGTCCAGCATTAAGGGAATGGGCTAAATAAATGACACCACCATAAAAGAAATAATGAAATGTTTCAGACTTAGAAAAAAGTAAACCTATAGCAGAATTTTATTCTTAACTTCCTCACTGCACCATCCCATTCTCATCCTGTTCTAAGTCACCATCATCTATATGTGGATTTTGCAATAGCCCTCCTACTCTCCCTGAATCTGCTCTATTAAAAACAAAGTTAGATCTCATCACTCCTCTGCTCAAACCCTCCAATGGCTTCTCTTCTCACTTACAATACAAGTAGAAGTCCTAAGCACTAGGATGTAGAAAGCCTCTGTCGTTCTTTATTACCTCTCCAAATTTATCTACCACAGTGTTCTCCTTCGTCTTCTCTACTCGAGACATACTGGCCTCCTTGCTGTTTCTGGAACACACCTAGCAAAGCCCTCACTTCAAGGACTTTGCATTGCTTTTATTCTGTCTACCTTGCTCTCTGACTTCCTTCAGTTCTTAACTCAAAAGTCATCTTTTCTTGAGTCTTTTCCACAGCCAACCTACTTAAAATTTCAAGAACCCTGCCCTAAAAAATATTCCTTATTCTCTTTCACTGCTCCATTTTCTCTTCTTGACACTTTTAGTATCTAACACACTTTTACACACAATCTACTTACTTATCTGTATGTTATTCCTCTGTTTCTCTCCAATTCTGACAATATGGTAAGAACCCATTTATTCATTCACTCAAGAAATCTTTATTTGGCATCTGTGTGCATTATTGTTGCACTGGGATACAATATGAATAAAATAGAGAAAAAATATAAAGTATGTATACTAGGTATTGTGTAAACATTTTGTTACCCAGAACGGGGTTTGCCTCTTGGTAATGTCAAGCCAAAATACACAGTCATGCCAAAGAATAGGAAAAGGAAAGGTTTTACTTGGAACAAGTAAAGGAGCACACCAGGGATCTTTCCCAAAGCAGTGTCTCCCTGAATAACAAAATCGGGGCAGTTTTATGCTGGGGTTTCATACATATTCATGACAAGCTTGTGCAGTGGGGAATACATCATGGAACTGGGGCAGTAGTCATCTTCAGGTGACTGAGTCCAGGTCAGAGTTACAAGGGCCAGCAAGGGATCAGCATCATCAATTCTCTCGCTCCAGTTGGTCCAGTATCTGAGTGCTCAAAGGAGTTGAGATCCTCAAAAATAAGTCAGGTCAGTCTTCACTTTTGAACTAACACTGGGAGTTTTGCCACTGACTTATCGTCCCTGATATGATTAGGCTATCTCCTGGCCTGATAGTGGCTGTTCTTAAATTCTTTCACAAGATGACCAGGAAGCGTTACGTAAAGAAAGCTTTGTCTGTCTTTTTCCAGGGACCCCTAATTCCTTCTGTTTACAATTTTACATTAAATAATTATATAAAGTAAAATAGAGAAAAATCAAAGAATAAAATAGAGGAAAAGATCGCTTGCCACTTTGAACTTACATTTTAGTTCGCAGTGGTCTTTGTTCCCATTTCTTGGCCAGGAGCTCCTAAAACCCTTGGAATTTCATGTGTGGTATAGTGTCTTACTATTCATAAGGTAACCCTTTGGATCACTCCTGGATTTATGCTAATGAGGTGATTTAGGCTAGGGTCTTTAAATAGCCTCAGGGCTGGGCTGGCCACTTGAAAGACCTAGTAATTAGTAGAAGGTGGGAACTCTTAGCCCCACCCCCCTAGCTTCTGGGAGGGGAAGGCTGGGGATTGATCTCTATAAAAGCTCTTGAACAGTGAGATGGAGTGCAGAGATTCATCCTGAAGAAGAGTAATCCACTCCACATCTTTTGCTTGGGACCCTTCTGGCTGTACCCTTGTGTACTTAATAAACTGGCTGTTCATTTGTCTTTCATAATGGACCAGTAAACGTGAAGTATCTTAGTTCTGTGAGCTATTTTAGCAGATTATCAAACCTGAGGAGGGGGTTGTGGGAAACCCTGATTTATAGCTGGGAGATCAGAAGTATGAATGGCCTGGGACTTGTGACTGGTATCTGAAATGGGACCAGTCTTGTGGGGCTGAGCCTTTAACTTTGGGGGTCTGCATTAACACTGGGTAAGTAGTTTCAGAATTGAATTGTTGGACACCCAGCTGGTGTCATATGCCATATAGGCATATCTCATTTTATTGTGCTTTAACTTAACATACTTCGCAAACACTGTATTTTTTATAAATTAAGGCTTGTGACAGCACTACATCAAGCAAGTCTTTGGTGCCATTTTTCCAACAGCATTTGCTCGCTTCATGTCTGTGTCACATTTTGGTAATTCTCACAATACTTCAAACTTTTTCATTATATTTGTTATGGTGATCTATGATTAGTAATCTTTGATGTTAATGGCGTAATGGTTTTGGGATATCACAAATCCTACCTATATAAGACATGAGCTTAATCAATAACTGTTGTGTGTGTTCTGATTACTCCACCAATGGGACCTTCCCATTTCTCTCTCCTTGGGCTTCCCCATTCCCTGAGACACAACAATATTGAAATTAGGACAATTAATAACCCTATAATGACATCTTAGTGTTCAAGTGAAAGGAAAAGTCACATATCTTTCAATTTCAATCAAAATCTAGACATGATTAAGCTTGGTAAGGAAAGCATGTTGAAAGCCAAGATAGCCTAAAAGATAAGCCTTTTGCATCAGTTTGCCAAGTTGTGCAAGCAAAATAAAGTTGAGTGGTATTCAAGTGAACACACAAATGATAAAAAACCCAAACAGCCCATTGCTGAAAGTTTCAGTGGTCTAGATACAAAATCAAACCAACCACAACACTCCCCCTTCAGCCAAAGCCTAATCCAGAGTAACGCCCTAAATGTACTTATTTGTATAAAGGCTGAAACAGGTGAGGAAGCTGCAGAAGAAAAGTCTGAAGCTAGCAGAGGTGGGTTCATGAGGTTTAAGAAGCCATTTTTGTTAACAAGAAAGTGCAGGGTGAAGCAGCAAACACTGAGTAAAAGCTGCAGCAAATTATCCAGAAAATCTAAATAAGACAGATAACTAATGAAGGTGGCTACACTAAATAGATTTTAAATGTACAGGAAACAGCCTTCTATTCTAAGATGCCATTTAGGACTTTCACAGCTGGGGGGAAGTCAACACCTGGGTTCAAAGCTTTGAAGGACAGGCTGACTCTCTTGTTAGGAACTAATGTAGCGGACTTTAAGTTGAAGCCTGTGCTTACTTACCATTCTGAAAATCCTAGGCCCTTAAGAATAGTGCTAAACTCATGCTGCCTGGGCTCTATGAATGGAAGGAAGCCTGTTTGACAGTACCTCTATTTACAGTAGGGTTTACTGAATACTCTAAGCCCCCTGTTAAGAGACCTACTGTTCATAAAACATGATTCCTTTAAAAATATTACTGCTCAGGTAATGTACTTGGTGACCCAAGAGCTCTGTTGGAAGTATACCATTTAGATTAATGCTTTCATGTCTGCTAATACAACATCCATTCTGTGGCCCATGGGTCAGGAACAATTTGGGACTTTCAAGTCTTATTATTTAAGAAATGCATTTTGTGAAGACTATATAGCTTATAGATCATGACTCGTCTTACAGACCTGGGCAAAGTAAACTGAAAACCTTCACCATTTTAGATGCCACTCAGAACATTTTCATAGGAAGAGGTCAAAATATCAACATTAACCGGAGTTTGGAAGAAATTGATTCCAAGCTTCATGGCTGACTTTGAGGGGTTTAAGACTTACCGAAGGAAGTGTAGATGTGGGGGAAATAACAAGAGAACTAGAAGTGGACCGTGAAGAGCTGCAATCTCACGATCAAACTGACATAAATGAGCTGCTTCTTATGCATGACCAAAGAAAGTGGTTTCTTGAGATGGAAATCTTCACCTGGTGAAGATGCTATGAAGATACACTCAGTTGATAAAGCAGCAGCAGCAGGGTTTGAGAGGATTCAGTCCAATATTGAAAGAAGTTCTAAGTGGGTCAAATGCTATCAAATAGTATCATGTTACAGAAAAATCATTCATGAAAAGAGTCCATCGATATAGCAAACATTACTTGTGTCTCATTTTAAGATTTGCCACAGCCATCTCCACCTTCAGCAGCCACTACTGTGATTAGTCGGCAGCAATCAAGAGTGAAGCAAGACCCTCCAGCCAGCAAAAAGATTATGACTCATCGAAAGCACAGATGATGGTTAGCATTTTTTAACAATAAAGTATTTTTAATTAAGGTATTACACTGCTTTTAGACATAATACTATTATTGCACAACTAATAGATTATAGTGTAAACATAACTTTTATGAAATCTTGCCATTTGCAACTACATGGATGGAACTGGAAGGTATTATGCTAAGTGAAATTAGTCTGAGAAAGACAAATATCCTATGACTTCACTCACATGAGGATTTCAAGAGACAAAACAGATGAACATAAGGGAAGGGAAACAAAAATAATATAAAAACAGGGAGGGGGACAAAACATAAGAAACTCATAAATATGGAGAACAAACAGAGGGTTATTGGAGGGAGTGTGGGAGGGGGGATGGGCTAAATGGGTAAGGGGCACTAAAGAATCTATTCCTGAAATCACTGTTGCACTATATGCTAACTAATTTGGATGTAAATTTAAAAAAATTTAAATTAAAAAAAAATAACTTTTACATGCACTGGGAAACCCAAAAATTCATTTGACTTGTGTTATTGTGGTACTCCCTTTACTGTGATATAATTGAACCAAACCCTCAGTATCTTCAATCTCATTTAATCCTTTAACAGACATAAACACTATTATTATACTTCCTATTTAACTGATAAAGACATCCAGAATTTAGATAGGTTCAGTGGCATGTCCAAGTCAATCAGCAAGTATATGAGCAAATACTCTAACCAAGATAATTTGACTCTAGATTCTTCTTAGACTCTTTATCCCATAGTTACTGATACAGAAATGAATAATATGTTAAATGAAAAAAATTGTTAAATGTAAAACTACATCTTGGGACGCCTTGGTGGCTCAGTCGGATGAGCATCCAACTCTTGATCTTGGCTCAGGTCATGATCCCAGGGTCATGCCACTCAGCCCTGAGTCAGGCTCTGTGCTGAGCGTGGAACCTGCTTAAGATTTTCTTTCTTTCTCTCTCTCTCTCTCTCTCTCTCTCTCTCTCTCTCTCTCTCTCTCTCCCCCCCTCAGCCCGTTTCTCGCTCACACACTCTCTCTAAAGTAAAAAAGTTAAAAAATTAAAAAACTACAACATACTCTTTATTTTTTTAAATTTTTTTTTCAACGTTTTTTTTTATTTATTTATTTTTGGGACAGAGAGAGACAGAGCATGAACGGGGGAGGGGCAGAGAGAGAGGGAGACACAGAATCGGAAACAGGCTCCAGGCTCCGAGCCATCAGCCCAGAGCCTGACGCGGGGCTCGAACTCACGGACCGCGAGATCGTGACCTGGCTGAAGTCGGACGCTTAACCGACTGCGCCACCCAGGCGCCCCATACAACATACTTTTTAAAAAGCATGCATACACACGTATTTGTGTAGAGGTAAAAAGTACGAAAGAATGTATTCTAAAATATGTCTTTGCACAACGAGATTATAAAGGTTTTTCATTTTCTTATTTGTATTTTTCTTTTTGGCATTTTTGGCAATGAGCATGTATCCTTTTCAGGGTAGAAACAATAAGCTCTTTTAAAGCTACAGGAATCATGGGGCGCCTAGGTGGCTCAGTCGGTTAAGCATACAACTTCAGCTCAGGTCATGATCTCATGGTTCACCGGTTCGGGTTTGAGCCCCAGGTCTGAGCTGACAGCTCAGAGCCTGGAGCCTGCTTCAGAGTCTGTGTCTCCCTCTCTCTCTCTGCCCCTCCCCCACTCATGCTCTGTGCCTCTCTCAAAAATAGATAAACATTTAAAAAAAAAACTACAGGAGGGGCGCCTGGGTGGCGCAGTCGGTTAAGCGTCCGACTTCAGCCAGGTCACGATCTCGCGGTCCGTGAGTTCGAGTCCCGCGTCAGGCTCTGGGCTGATGGCTCAGAGCCTGGAGCCTGTTTCCGATTCTGTGTCTCCCTCTCTCTCTGCCCCTCCACCGTTCATGCTCTGTCTCTCTGTCCCAAAAATAAATAAAAAAAAAAAAAAGTTGAAAAAAAAATTAAAAAAATAAAAAAAACTACAGGAATCAATTTTTTATATTTTTATTTTAGAGAAAGAAAGCGTAAGCAGGGGACAGGAGCAGAGGGGGAGGAAGGGGGAGGAAAGGGGAGGGAGGAAGGCGAAGGGGAGAGAGAGAGAGAGAGAGAGAGAGAGAGAAAGAGAGAGAGAGAGAGAGAGAGAGAGAGAATCCCAAGCAGGCCCCATGCTCAGTGCAGAGCCAGACACAGGGCTCGATCCCAAAACCCTGCTATCATGACCTGAGACGAAATTAAAAGTCAGATGCTCAATGGAATGAGCCACCCAGACACCCCTGAAAGGCTTCATTCTAATTAGTTATATCTCTTATTCAAAAAAGGATTTAAATTGCTAAAAAATGGTTTGATCTCAATGAAAAAGTTCACCTTCCATATCTTTCCTGGCTTCACAGTTTATATTCAAGTGTATTCAATGATTAAGCAACCAGGAATTAGAAATATGTGTACTATCCTTCTTCAGAGCATAAAACACATAAGAGCATAAAACACATATATGAGCCCAATTAAGCCTGCCTGCAGTACACAAAATGCCTTCACCATCTCTACCAACATCACGTACCACTAACTCTCCATCCAGCTGATGATAAACTCTCCTAAAATTCGGTCTTCTTGATATAAACTTCTCCAACTTCAGCTTTAAAAGGTTTAATACTGTATTCAACAGGCCAAGTCAGACTTGTTTTTCAAACAACTGGTAGGACCCCTCCAGGGCTGAAAGCTATCAGCAGAAGAGAGGAAGGGGAGGGACAAAAGCAAGCAAGGAATAGGTTTTGTTTTGTAGAACCCACACTTCAGCCAAGGAGACTAGGTGTTTCACGTGAGAGCCCCTTGCTGGGTGTGTCTCACCTGACAGCCACCCTATGTGAGCCAGTATGAGCTGGCTTTAAAAAAAAAAAAAATTTTTTTTTAATGTTTGTTTATTTTTGAGAGAGAGAGAGACAGAGCATGAGCGGGGGAGGAGCAGAGAGCGGGAGACACAGAATCCAAAACAGGCTCCAGGCTCTGAGCTGTCAGCACAGAGCCCGACACGGGGCTCGAACTTACAAACCGTGAGATCGTGACCTGAGCCGAAGCCAGACGCTCAACCAACTGGGCCACCTAGGCAGCCCTCACCATTTTTTTTTTTTTTTTTTTTTATAATACAACGTATGCACTAGCATGTTGACATGCTAGGAATGACTAACTGAACTGAAGTGCTTATGCGAGCTCCCTGCCCCGCCCCCTAATACACTGAATAAAACCTTCCTGTACTAACCCCACAGAGAGACAGGGCTTTGAGAGTCATCTGTTTCCTTACTTGTAACAAGTAATAAAGTTCTTTGTTTTCAATATTTTCTTGGGTTGTGTCCAATCTGATGTATCTCAAGTGGTGAACCCCTTGAGTTTGATCACACAGCTCGGCCAATAACATTTTCACCCATCCAGCTGTCCAAAACTGAAACACTTCTTTCCATCATCCCTCATTAAATTCTACTCTTTGTTCAAAACAAACAAACTCATCCTCTTCTTTCCATAACCACTGCCACCACATTAGTGGTGCATTATCCCTCTCCTGGGTTACTGCAATAGCATCCTTAACCGAAAACACTTCTGATCAGGTTATCCTATGCTTACACTTCAAATGAAATCCAAAGTCCCTTATAATTTCCTGTATGATCTGCCTCAAGGCTTCACCCTAACCTTAATTCTGTTATTATGCCCTTTAATCACTACATTGTAGCCACACTGACATTATTTTCGTTCCTCCAATCAGCTAAACTCTTCCCAATCTCAGGACCTCCAGATATCCTTGCATATACCTGGGATACTGGTTCACTTCTATTAACTCTTCACTTGACTAACTCCTATTCAACTTTTCTTCATATCACTATAAAGATTCCACATTTGCTTTGTCCACCTGGCCCATTACTGATGTCCAATAAATAACTAATCACTTCATTTTCGATTATCCAGCCAGTACTAGCAAAACAAAAACAAAAAACAAAAAACCAAGAGTGGGGGTTACAAAAGGAACGTAATTATATGCTGAAACTAAAGAGTGTTAAAAAATTATTTTTAAATCTGAATGTGTTCAAAAACTATTAGCAAAACTGAGAAGTCACCCCACCCCCGCCCCAGCAAGAAACTACCAGAATGTTGCCATCAAAAAAGATTTTTAAATGAAACAAGGACAAGACACTGTCACAAGTGGTTACTCCCAAAAGACAATTTAAAACCCTAGGAATGACTCTTTTCTGCCCTTTTGCTTGATGAAAAAATGGGAGAATATGAATAAAAATAGTAACTGCAAGCAGTCAATAGCTTTAAAATATGTGTTCATTAGTCATTTCTGGCCAAAAAAGAAAGCATTCGTAGTATTCAAATAATTATAACATGCTTGGGTTAAATTCCATTTAAAAAGGAAAGAAAGAGTTGGGTATCAGGGTTGTGAACAGTAAAAATCACTGGAGAGGTGATCAGATGGAAAGAAACATTATTTGCTTTCCTCATATCTAAGGCAAAGGCGTTTCCCCCAGCCTCACTCTGCTCCCCCCACCCCAGAATGTCCGGCACTGAACAATGCCTAATGGATTCTCTAGTAAAAATTCCACGCTATCAACTCGATAAACCAAAGTCCTCATCATCTCATGCCTCTGCTTCAACGTCAGCCTTTTACTCTCAGCGTGATCCCTGATCCCTTCTCAAGACTAGGACTTGCTTTGCGCTGATCGCCCCCCTCCTACGATCCCAAACGCGAAATCGCTTCCACGAAACGCAAACGGCAAAGAGCCGCGGGCAGGAGAGAAAAAAAAGGACCGGATGCCAGACTCACCTGGGGCTGCACCGTACTCGAGAGGGAAAACATCTCCTCTGGGCCCTCAGCGACCTCACCCGCCTGCCGAAAGTGCCCCTCTGTCCACGGCTCGGCGGGGAGGCGCCGAGCCCTTTTTTCCCTTTCTTTTTCCCTCTGCCTTAGCCCTCACTCTTCCTAGAAACAGAAAATGGCCTCCCCTTGTTACAGCTGCTGAAACGACATACAACCTGCCCCGGAAGGCAAGCCTCCAACGCAACACTACTTCCGGGACAGGTGGGCTGCATCACCCGCGGGTGAATGCCAGCGCTAGAGCTCCACCTTTCTGGGTCTGACGTTTGTATCCACTACAGTAGCTGAGCAACCCTGGCCCCCAGGCTTGATGTTCACGGGAATAATAAAGGTGCTGGATCCCCAAGCTCTCTGGCACCGATATATATATATATATATGTATATATTTCCCCCTTAAGAGGGGACGGCATTGACCCTGTTAAATCTTTTTGCATCTTCCTTACGAAATCTTCCAACATAGTCTCCTTTTCCGACTGGGCCTTGAGTTATGATAAACTCTTTCGCTACAGTTTAGTGCTTTTTATCTTCCCCACAATAAATCGAAAATTGTTCCTATTGGTCCTCATCTGCTTCAGTCAGGCAAGTTACATCCTGTTAACATTGTCAGATGACAGGGCCAGCCACCTGCTTCCTGCTCATCCAGTTACTCCACATTGTATGATTTCGGGGAGCCAAACCAAACTGGCTTACATTTCGCCCAGGGGTGCGAGGTCGCGAGGGGTAAAAAACAAACAAAACCAAGCAAAAGCGGGGTGAGGGCGGGTCCCATCAACCTCGTTTGGAGGTCAGGAGAAACCTAGTCAATCCCGAGATTTCTTGTAAGCAAAAGACAGTCAGTGCCTCCCCAGTTATTACTAAATGAGGTAATTGGGCCGCAGTAGCCGCCCTCGAAGAGTGTGTGGTTGGTTGGAGAATTTCCCAGCGTCCCAGCCCTCAGCTCCATTGGGTACTTCCGCGCTTACGAGCCAGAGGTGACAGGGGAGGGGCTGCGCTGGGCTCGGTGCGAGCACGGCAACGCGGTGACGTCACTGCCGACGCATTGCGTGGGCGGGGCCTTACTTTGAACCTAGTTGGCGGGAGTTGTGGCTTGGAAAGGGGCCTTAGCTGATGCTACAGGCTTCCTTCTGGGCTGGCCTGCTATGGAGCGCACTGCGGGGAGCGAGAAGGAGAGTGGAGGAGACGCAGTGACAGTGGAGTGCGTGAATAGGATCCCGGTGCCAAGACCTCCTTCCATTGAGGAATTCACCATAGTGAAACCTATTAGCCGTGGCGCCTTCGGGAAGGTGTATCTCGGGCAGAAAGGCGGCAAGTTGTATGCGGTGAAGGTAAGAAGGCGGGGAGTAAAGAGAGGGAAAGAGTTCGGACCTTCGGCCCTCTTTTCTGCCCCCTGAACTGGGCAGGCTCCAGGGCGGTAGGGGCCTCCACAGCCCTATGACTTCTTACTGGTATGACCTGAGCGCCGGCAGGCCGAGTGGCTCGCCTCTGCCACGCCCTTTTCACACCAACAATGCTTAGGAGACATCAGGACTTCTGAGTCCTTTTTACCGCCTTGACCTTTACCAGAATTAAGTTTGAAACATTAAATGTGAAACAACTATTTAAAGACTAAACTGAAACATGTTAGAACATATCACTCCTTTATCCTTGCAGCAGTACATATCATTCCAAAAGCATTCAAGAGCTTTCAATGTATTTGAAGCTTTCCTGGCCACTCTGGGTCCTCACTCCCCACTCCCATAGTTTCGGATTACTCGTATTTAAGCACTGAATGAACATGGTAAAGAAACCAGCAGTTTTACCGCTAATGCAGTTTCAACTTCCTGTTGGACGTTGCTATGTGAATATCTACCAAGTGCCTTGAAATTGTACTTTCCTGACTTTGAACAATCCTCTCCACCTAACTGCTTAAACACTGAAATTTCTGTACTCCCTCTCTCCGCTTAATAAAACCACCTTCATCCCTGTCATTCAGGCTAGAAACGTGAGTCATTTTAATTTCCCTCTACTCCATCTGTATAACCTATGTCTCAACTAGTCCTGTCAATTTTGTCTCATATTCCTTCCCTTTTTTAAAAAATTTTAAAGTTTATTTATTCGTTTCAAATGAGAGTGAGCGGGGGAGGGACAGAGAGAGAATCCCAAGCAGGCTTCGTACTGCCAGTGTGAGCCTGATGAGGGACTCGGACTCACGGAATGTGAGAGCGTGACTTGAGATAAAACCAAGAGTCAGAAGCTCAACCGACTGAGCCACCCAGGCACCCGGTCTGGTATTCCTTCTTATTATCTCTTCCATTCTATTACGTTCCCAAGTCTGCCCAAGCACAAGACTTCACTTTTTCTTTTTCTTTTGTCTTTTCTTCCTCCCTCCCTGTCTCCCTTCCTTCCTTTTTAAAGTACCAGTCAGTTTTTAGTAAATTAAAAATTGTGTAACTATTACCACAATCCAATTTTAGAACATTTCCATCACCCCAAAAAGACTTCCTGCCCATCTCCGGTACCTCCCCCTTAACACCCTTAGCCCCAGGTAACCACCAATCTATTTTCTGTCTCTGCAGGTTTGCCCTTTCTCCACATTGCATGTAAATGGAATCATACAATGCATGGTCTTTTACATCTGTTTTGTTTTTTGTGTGTGTTTTGTTTGGTTTGGTTTGGTTTGGTTTGGTTTGGTTTGGTTTTACCTGACAGTGTTTTTGAGATTCATCAGGCCTTCATTTCCAGGAATAGGCCCCTAACTGGAATCGCTATTTTTTCATCCATTCCTTAGGCTGTGACATGCAACCTAACAAACTCCTTAGAAAAGCAATCATGGTCCAAGTCCTGGCCCTAAACATCAACTGTAACTTCCACAAATCCTATGTTCTAGCCACTCCAGACAATTGACTAGTCCGTGAATGCTGTGTAGTACTGTGCTTCTGAACTTAACGTTTGTGCTGGTTCCTCCTTAAGTGCTTTTCTTCCACCCTTCTCTGCTCATCTCCACCTGTGTTATTTATGTATTAAGATTCATCTTAGCCCCTCTTCAAACCTTCCCTGACCTCTCAGACACACCCCATTGAATTTAATTCTTCCTTGCTTCATATGTTGCTTTTCCTTCTGCTGTACTTGCTGATCAGTCATTATCACTTATTAAAATGAAAACATCAATTCATTTTTTCGATATTTGTTGAGTGTCCCCTTTGTGTGTAGGATCTAGGGTACGGTGGTGAACAAAACAAACATGCCCTCACAGAGCTTCCAATCTAGTGGAGTCATAGGTGAAATCATGTTACGGACTGGCTTTGCCAATTTCCTTGTTTTCTTATGGAATGGTTATAAGGCTGGAATTGATAGTGTATTAATAATTTTGTTAAATATTCTAATGAATCTTTGGAAGAAATATGACTTTTAATCATCCTGAGAATTGTCTCAGTGTTGCTGACTATTCAGGTTAGTGCTCCAATTTTAATGTAGATTATATCATAGTTTTGCTTCCACACCAATTACCTTGAAACTTGAAAAGAGTAATTTGTTATTTTCTGTAAGACAACATTTGAGACTATTAACTTTCAGTAGTTCTGACCATTCTTAAGATTTTTTTTTTTCCTAGGGAAACAAACTTCCTATGTTCTTCCTCTTTCTAATTCCCATCCATCAAAGAATCAGAAGTTAAAAAAAATTTACTAGCTGCTAATTCTCTGTGTGTAGGTTCCTGATTATGGAGGCTTATTAGGAGGAAGATCACTATCCTTTGTTAAAAGAACAGTAGAATGGAACTTTTTTTCTACTAATATGCAGGGCACTAAGGGAACATTTGTTTACTTCTTTTTCCTTTTCAAAAAGGATGTGATACTTTTGCCACTTGATGCCAAAATAAGCAGTTCTCTTGAAAAAAGGTTTGATTTGTTTTCACCATATTTGCTGTTTTTCTGACAGTTTCCTGATGGCAATGTGGAGTACAAATGACATCTGTGTTTTCTCTTCATCTTTTTCTTTCATCTGGTTGTTTTCACAAAAGGCAACTCTGAAACTTGAGAACACTTTGTAATAAAATATAAAATGAATGTGTTATCATGTTGTCTACCATAGGTTGTCAAAAAAGCAGACATGATCAACAAAAATATGACACATCAGGTGCAAGCCGAGAGGGACGCACTAGCACTAAGCAAAAGTCCTTTCATTGTCCATTTGTACTATTCACTACAGTCAGCAAATAATGTCTACTTGGTGAGTAATTTTCCATTTTTTTCTTCATTTAGCAATCACTGAATTCAGTGACTCAAGAAGAATACAGTCTCTGAGTTTAGAGCACTTGCGTTTGAATTCCAACTTTTGCACTTTCTAGCTTTATGACTTTGACCAAGTACCCTTACCTGTTGTTTGAACCAGGGTTCACCAGAGAAAAAGAATAGGGTGTATGTGGTGTGTGTAGAGGGTGGGGATTTAAGGAATTGTTCTTTGTGATTGTTGGGGCTTTCAAGTTTGAAATCTGCTGGGTAGGCCAGCAGGCTGTAGACCTGAAGAGTTGGTGTTACAACTCAGATCCAAAAAGCAGTGTAGAAGCATAATTCCTTTTTCTTGGGGTGGGTAGGGTAGAGGTGGGAGGCATGGAGGACAGTCTTTTTTCTTTTAAGGCCTTCAACTGACTGGATTGGTCCCACCGAGAATATGGAGGGTCATCAGCTTTAACTCAAAGTCCACCTAGATGTTTATATCATCTAACACACCTTCATAGCAACATTTATGTTCATGTTTCACCAAATCTCTGAGTACCATGGCTTAGCCAAAATGACACATAAAATTAACTTCCACACCTCAGTTTCCTCACCTGCAAAATGGAGATAATAATAGTACTTACTTCAGAGGTTACTGTGACATTTTAATAGGTTAATATAAAGCATGTAGAACAGTGCCTGGCACATGGTGCTAAAAATATTTGGCAAGTAAAGGACATATAATGGGAATACTATACAAAGTTTGGTATGTAATAAAGAAAGATTTGGGGAGGAGGTGGATATTGGGTGTGTGGACTTTGACAATTGCTTGCTTTTCATTTCTAAGGAAGAATTTGAGGGGGCAGGAATTGGTGAGGATATCTTGACTACATATTTTAGAGATTCTTTTGATTTCTGAGATGATCTATGGATTAAATGGTGACTCCAATAGCTTCTGTTTGGTATGCACAAATGGTTTTCCATGAATGAATGGGTCTTAGGATGTAGATTTTAGACGCCAGATTCATAGTTTACCAATGGAATGCTGATTTCTTTCATAATTTGATTGCCTTCAGTAGTGGAAACCCTTTCTCCTCGATATGCTGAAGCCCTCTGTGGAACTTAATTGTGCCACACTTCAACATTTTTCTATGTCAAAAACTTGAAGGGTGACTGGGTGGCTCAGTCAGTTAAGACTAAGATCTTGGCTCAGGTCATGATCTCACTGATTGTGAGATCTGACAGCATGGAACCTACTTGGGATTCTGTCTCTCCCTCTCTCTCTGCCCCTCCCCTGCTTGCACGTGTGTGAGTACACGTACATTCCCTCTCTCAAAATAAATAAACTTAAAAAAAATTATAAAAATTTGAGTCTGAACAGAACTCTCATGTGGAAGAACATGATATTCAACTTCGAGTTGTAGACCTGAATGTTCAGGAAAGGTTATAAACACAGTGAAATCTGAAACTCCTTTGGTACCTGATGGTTAAATCCATTTCTAGTCTTTCAGTAAATCTGTGAGTATATTTAGACTGACATTAAATGTGGTTACAGGGACGCCTCAGTGGCTCAGTCTGTTAAGCATCTGACTCTTGATTTCACCTCAGGTTGTGATCTCATGGTTCTGAATCTCATGCTTTTGTCTTGTTCCTTGTATTACACACTCAGTAAACCATCCTTAATGGTTAGATATATAAATGTAAGACAATATGAGAAAATCTAGACGGTGGAAATATCCTTTGCCCTGAGGGCGCAGAACCTGCTCGGGATTCTCTCCCTTTCTGCCTGCTCACACTTTTTCTCTCTCTCATTTTTTTTTTTTTTTTTTTTAATGTGGTTACACAGATTTAATGGGAAGGCCAGAAAATTTTGGAAAGTAAAAGGTTTTTCTAGGACAGTGGTGAGCACCTTTTCTGCATTGGGACTAATTTAGGATGGGGAAAAAGATTTTTAGGGGTGCCTGGGTGGCTCAGTCGGTTAAGCGTCCAACTTTGGCTCAGGTCATGATCTCCCGATTCATGGGTTCGAGCCCCGCGTTGGGCTCTGTGCTGACAGCTTAGAGCCTGGAGCCTGCTTCAGATTCTGTGTGTGTGTGTGTGTGTCTCTCTCTCTCTGCCCCTCCCCAACTTGCACTGTCTCTCTCAAAAATAAATAAACACAAATAAATAAATGTTTTTTGTACAGTTTAAATAAGTACATGAAATGTGATCATATTGTAAGTACTGTTCTACTTATTTTTTTTCCACTTACTGGTGACCTCATCTTTTTTTTTTTTTTTTAAGTAAGTTTTATTTATTTATTTTTTTGAGGGAGAGAGAAAGAAAGTACACTCGTGCAAGTGGAGGAGGGACAGAGAGAGAGAGAGAATCTTCACTTGATCTTAGCCAAAAGGCCGAGAAGTTATAGAGAATCTTAAGCCAGCTCCACGGACCTGCAGGCTCAATCCCATGACCAGACCGTGAGATCATAACCTTAGCTGAAACTAAGAGTTGGATGCATAACGAACTGAGCCCCCTAGGTGCACCAGACCTCATCCTTTTTAATGGCTACACAGAATTCCATAGATTTATTTAGGAATTACATAATTTTTATAACAAATATCCTATTGATGAGTTGCTTTGGGTTTTTTTACTGTTCTAAAAAACACTCCAATGAATACCTTAGCATGAATTGCAGTTCCTGTTGTAATGACCTTCTCTGTGAGAAGCTGTGAAGTTGGATTTTGGAGAAAAGATATAAATTTGTATTGGAATTCACCCTAAATCAGTATTAAAGACAGCCCCTCTAGAGACACCTTTGCTCTGAGAAAGCCAGAGATATGGGTCTAATTTATAGGATAATTCACTGAGTCAAAAAATATATATAGAGTATCAGTAAGAAGGTGAAAAATACTGTAAGAATAATTGACTTTTGGGGCACCTGGGTGGCTCAGTCAGTTAGGCCTCCGACTTCAGCTCAGGTCATGATCTCTCAGTCTGTCAGTTCGAGCCCCACGTTGGGCTCTGTGCTGACAGCTCAGAGCCTGGAGCCTGCTTTAGATTCTGTGTCTCCCTCTCTGTCTGTCCTTCCACCACTCACACTCTGTCTGTCTCTGTCTCTCTCTCTCTCTGTCTCGCAAAAATAAGCATTAAATTTAAAAAAGAAAAAAAAAGAGTAATTGACTTTACATATTTTACGTCTGTGGTGAGCCAAATCTGGTCCACTGTTTCTATACAGCCTGTGAGCTGAGAATAGTTTTTGCATTTTTAGAAAGTTGAAAAAAATCAAAGGACGAATAATATTTTGTGATATATGAAAATTATATGAAATTTGAATTTTGATGAATAAATACATTTTATTGGAATACAACTACATCCTTTTGTTTACTTATTATCTATGGCTGCTCTTTTGCAACAACAGAAGAGTGAGGTAGTTGCCACATAGAACCACACATGGCTCACAAAGCCTAAAATACTTACTATCTGGCTCTTTACAGAAAAAGAAGGAAACACTGATGTATTCCATTCACAAAGACAATAGGGGACTGACTGTTTAATCAGACACTGCTTATGAAACAGTATGTGGTAAGACCTTACAGAGCATCAGGAAAAATTAAAAGATTAAAAACAATATCCTATTAGTTTCAGGTGTAAATCATAGTGAGTCCATATTTTCATACATTACAAAATGATCCCCACAATAAGTCTAGTTACCATTGGTCACCAAATTTAATTGCAATGTCATTGAGTATATTTCCTGTGCTGTACTTTTATCCCCATGACTTATGTATTTTAAAACATTTTTGTAGAAAGAGAAAAATATATCATGAGTTCATGCTTCAATTTCCAATTCAATGGAAAATTATAGAATTTTTACTCAACATCTTTGAAAAATATATAACATGTAAAAATATTTTGAAAAAAAATATGTATTCTTTTACCCTGACTGTGCAGGTTCCTAACAACATTAACATAATTATTCATTTGCTTTAACTTACAACATTATGTATATCTGGTATTTTCAAAACAACAATACCAATATTGTTTTACTAACACTAAAGCAACTGGATTTAATTTAGGATTTTTTTGCAGTTCTTTTTCCCCTTGGGATATACTATCATAATTCTGGGGGTGGCTCAGTTGGTTAGGTGTCCATCCGACTCTTGATTTTGAGTCAGGTCATGATCTCATGGTTGGTAAGATGGAGCCCCACATTGGGCTCTGCACTGACATTGCAGAGCCGGCTTATGATACTTACCTCGCTCTCTCTGCCCCTCTCCCCACCCCCTCTCTCTGTCTCTCTCTGTCTCTCTCTCTCTCAAATACATAAATAAACTTTAAAAAAAATTTTTTTTTTTTTTGAAAGAGAGCACGAGCAGGGGAGGGGCACAGAGAGGAAGACACAGAATCTGAGGCAGGCTCTGGGCTCCGAGCTATCAGCACAGAGCCTGACTTGGAGCTCAAACTCACAAACTGTGATTCATGACCTGAGCCAAAGTCAGAAGCCTAACTGACTGAGCTACCCAGGCACCCCAATAAACTTTTTTTTAATTCTGTTTTTTGGGGGCACCTGGGTGGCTCAGTTGGTTAAGCGTCCAACTTCAGCTCAGGTCATGATCTCACTGTCGTGAGTTCAAGCCCTGCATCGGGCCCTGTGTTGACAGCTCAGAGCCTGGAGCCTGCTTCAGATTCTGTGTCTCCCTCTCTCTCTACCCCGCCCCTGCTGGCGCTCTGTCTCTCAAAAATAAAAATAAACATAAAAAAATGGGGCGCCTGGGTGGCTCAGTCGGTTGAGCATCCGACTTCGGCTCAGGTCATGATCTCACAGTCCGTGGGTTCGAGCCCCGCGTCGGGCTCTGTGCTGACCGCTCAGAGCCTGGAGCCTGTTTCAGATTCTGTGTCTCCCTCTCTCTCTGCCCCTCCCCCACTTGCACTCTGTCTCTCTCTGTCTCAAAAATAAACATTAAAAAAAAATTATAATTTCCTGCAGTTGTAAAAAATAATAATGATAAAAAATGAAATTCTGTTTTTTGAAGTTACATGAAATAATTTTCTGAACAGTTATGAAACATGACATAGTGCTAGAGTCACTTGTTCCCCTTTCGTATCATAGATTTCTACCTAAAAAAGTGAATCCAGGGGCACCTGGGTGGTGCAGTCGGTTAAGCGACCGACTTCAGCCAGGTCACGATCTCGCGGTCTGTGAGTTCGAGCCCCGCGTCAGGCTCTGGGCTGATGGCTCGGAGCCTGGAGCCTGTTTCCGATTCTGTGTCTCCCTCTCTCTCTGCCCCTCCCCCGTTCATGCTCTGTCTCTCTCTGTCCCAAAAATAAATTAAAAAACGTTGAAAAAAAAATTAAAAAAAAAAAAAGTGAATCCATAAAAGTACTAGAAGAAAACTTTTATAATCATAAGTTGGTGTAGGTCTTACTAAGTACAAAGTAAAACATTTTTATACAAAATACCATTTATATAGTCGAATAACAAGTTTGGAGAAAATATTGTTCAAAAGACACACAAAGGTAAAAATTAAAAAAAAATTTTGAATTGATTAAAAAAAAAAGACATACAAAGGGCTAATTTTACTACTGTGTAACAGGTTTTACACATCAATAAGAAATAATTAAATACCCAATAGAAAAATGGCACAGAAGTGATTCACAGAAGATACATAAAAGACCAAAAATTGTGTAAAGGTCCTATATCTCCCTAACGGTAAATAAAGTGAATGTTTAAACAAGTCCATTTTTTTTTTTAGATTGACAAAGATAAAAGGATCAATAACAATCGATGAGAATGTAAGAAAATAAACACTCATGAACTCAAATACAGGATCTATTTACTTATTTTTCTACTACTGTAAACTACTTTAAACTCTTTCACTGGCAGAGACATTTTATTCATGCTTATATTCCCAGTGCTAGCACAGTGTATAACACAGATTTTGTGCTTAGTAAATGTTTTAATGATTGATATCACCAACAAACATTGACTAGTCTCTACCAGGGAAATTACTGGCCTAAAAGGGAACGAAAGGACTTTGTTTTATTAAGTTCTTAGTAGGCAGTATCTTATACCTTAAAACGATACAAATTTTTGAGAGTAATGACTAGTGCATGTGGAAGGAATAGTATTGCAACCACATAGCAATAGTGGATTCAGACAAGAATCACCTATAGTCACATGATGCTAAAATCAGTGCTTGAAAATTTGTTGGGAAACAGGTTATTTGCATACTCTCAAAGTATTTCCTCCATTACTTATTAATGAGCAAGGGATAAAAAAGTGCTTCTTCAATGGAGAAATCTGGAAGTTACCACCTTAACTAAGTGATCAAGGTCAACATCACCAGTAATGGAACATGCTGACATTAGGTGTCCCATCTGGTGAGAGTCTCTAGGAAAGAGTCAGCATCTTATTTAGTTGACTTATTTAGTATTCCTGCCAAAAATACATAGCCTGAATTAAATCGTGAGGAAATAATCAGATGTCAGGAAAGACTACCCCCCTCAAAAAAGGCAAAGGACTGTCCCAGATTAAAGGAGACTAAAGAGACATGACAACTAAATCCCATGCATGGGCAGTGGGATGAGGGGAAGTGCTATCTGGGATGTTTATTTAGATACTCAGAGAAATTTGAATATGGACTATAGATTAGATAATACATTATAGTAGTGTTAAGCTCCTTGAATTTTATTATGCTGTAGTTGTGTAAGAATATACTTGTTAGATACATGATGAAGAATTTTGTATCGTGACCTCTTCAACTGTATTCTCCAATTACTTAGCAAAAGCTTTAAAGCTATAAATATCAGTTGTTAATGTTGCCATGTTTTTAAAAAAGTTTTAATCTTTATTTATTTATTTTGAGAGAGAGACAGTGTGAGCAGTGGAGGTGCAGAGAGAGAGGGAGGAAGAATCCCAAGCAGGCTCCATGCTGCCAGTGCAGAGCCTGATGTGGGGCTCGAATTCACAAACCATGAGATCATGACCTGAGCTGAAATCAGGAGTCAGACACTTAACTGACTGAGCCACCCAGGCACATCACCATATTTTTAAATTAATTTCTTTAGTCTGAATAGAAATACATGCATTTAAGATATTTGTGTCAGGGCGCCTGGGTGGCTGAGTCAGTTGAGCGTCCGAGGCTCAGGTCATGATCTCACGGTTCGTGAGTTCGAGTCCCGCATCGGGCTCTGTGCTGACTGCTCAGAGCCTGGAGCCTGCTTCAGATTCTCTGTCTCCCTCTCTCTGCCCCTTCCCTGCTCATGCTCTGTCTCTCAAAGATGAATAAACGTTAAAAAAAAAAAAAAAAGATATTTGTATCGATAATGTTAATAATCCCATTATTTTATTATGTAACATAATAACATATGTTTGTTAATTATTAACAAAGGTTTATTTTATATTCATATATGAGGAGAGGAAGAAAGCAAATGTGGCAAAATGCTCACAATAGGTAAATCTAGATAAAGAGTATATGGGACTGTCCTTATACCTTTTGTATAAGTCTGAATTTTTATTTAGATTAAACATTTTAATTTAAATTAAAAAAATTATATGGCAACATGAGCAAACTTGGTATTAATGTATACTGAGTGATATCAAGAAAATGTGTCTGTGCTGGGGTGCCTGAGTGGCTCAGTCAGTTAAGCATCTGACTTTTGATTTTGGCTCAGGTCATGATCTCATGGGCTCATGAGTTCAAGCCCCCCCACTGGGGCTGAGCCTGAGACTCTGTCAGTGCAGGGCCTGCTTGGGATTCTTTCTCCCTCTCTCTGCTTTTCCCCTGCTTGCACTCTCCCTCCCCCCTCTCTTCCAAAATAAATTTTAAGAAAATGTGTCTGGGGGCTCTTGGGTGGCTCAGTTGGTTAAGCGGCCCACTTCAGCTCAGGTCATGATCTCTTGGTGCGTGAGTTCAAGCCCTGCGTCAGGCTCTGCGCTGACACCTCAGAGCCCGGAGCCTGCTGTAGATTCTGTGTTTCCCTCTCTCTCTCTGCCCTTTCTGCTCATGCTGTGTTTCTCTGTCTCTCTAAAAGTGAATAAAAATGTTAAAAAATTTTTTTAAATGTGTCTGTTATAGAACCATGCTAAAAATACATAACTGTAACACTCAAATAACATTTAAAGTTAATCATATTGTTTGTATTTTATAATATTTATATTCCTTTTTGATAGGTAATGGAATATCTTATTGGTGGAGATGTCAAGTCTCTCTTACATATATATGGATATTTTGATGAAGAGATGGCTGTCAAATATATTTCTGAAGTAGCCTTGGCTCTAGACTATCTTCACAGACATGGAATCATCCACAGGTAGAGACTGTTGTACAAACTATTACTTAAAAGCACAAGTAATCAAATTATGTATTAAATATTTGAGTCTGAAATATTTGCATAATCATTTGCCTATGTATCTGGGTTATCTAAAGTTTGGTAGATAACCCAGGTAAACATATTGTGTATGTTTAGAAGCTCCATCAACTCTTCTTTCATCTCCCCTCCCTTTGTTTTTTTTAATATGTTGCTTGGAGCATCAGTATGCCATTTTGCTGTGAAGAATATTGAATCTTTTTTCTACTCCTTTATTGTCACACAGAAGTGCTATATTTTATAATTCAAGCTGACTTACAGTGTTTTGCTCTGTGCACGGTCATGTTCTAAAATGTCATGTTCTAAGTGGCTCTCCTCTATTAAGGCTTAATCTTACCCTCCTTGAGAGAGGTAAATATGATTTTGACTTGGCCTGAAGTTTATTTTATCTAATGAAGTTTATTTGTTTTAATGGAAAAATCTAATCAATAATGCCAAAGCTAATAAAGCATTGCATCAGTTAACTTTCTCATAGGTTCAAATATACAAAAGATCATTTACTTTTGAGAGTTGTTTCCCACATTTTCAAAGCCAGCAATAAGTGCCTTCTTTTAGAGAAAATATATAGGGTTTGAATCTTCTCTGTAACTTTCTGGCTTTTTCCCCTGCTAATTCTAACATCAACACTAGCTCTTTTTTAGTTATCTGTTATTTGTCTTTTGTATATCCAGGGATTTGAAACCAGACAATATGCTTATTTCTAATGAAGGTCATATTAAGCTAACAGATTTTGGCCTTTCCAAAGTTACTTTGAATAGAGGTAAGAAAAATAGGAAGTAAGTATCTTTTTAAAAATCCAACAAATTTTGCGCACTACATGTTATTAACTTACACTGTTTTGTTAGCTTATAATGACTAAAATTTGATTATTATTTGTTTCAAAAAAGACTAGAAAGGTATATTGGTATTTCCTTTCTATGAAAGATGAAAAATGGTAATAATTATTCCTAAATCCTTAAGGGCCCTCAAAGATCTTTGGATCTTCAAAGAAGAACTCACCATTTCTGTTCTTCTGACTTTTTGTCTCTACTGAAACTAGTTTGACCAATTAAACATCAGTTGAGTGATTAGAATGAAGTAATACCTACAGAACTTACTCACACGGACAGGACCACCTTGATAAACTAGGGGCAAAGAAACTACACACAAGATTCACACACACAAACACACACATTTTTATGGGAGTATGTTAATTTCACTACTAGTAATGAAAGAAAAGCTAACTTAAAAAATAACAAATGAATCATTTCACACTATTAAGCTAGGCAAAAAAAAAAAAAAGAGAGAGAGAGAGAGAGAGAACTGAAGATCCAGAATTAATGAGACTGTAAAAGCACAGTTACACATTGTAATTAGCACAGTGCTTTCCAACGTATGTCTAACAATGTGTTTTAAGAAACAAGTTTTCATTCTTTCTGACCTAGTGACTAGTTATGTCGTGGAATTTATTTATTTATTTATTTATTTATTTATTTTTAATGTTTATTTATTTTGAGAGAGTACACATGTGCAGGAGAGGGGCAGAGAAAGAGGGAGACAGAGAATCCCAAGCAGGCTCCACGCAGTCAGTGCAGAGCCCAATGCAGGGCTCAACCTCACAGCTCTGAGATGATTACCTGAGCCAAAATTAAGAGTTGGATGCTCAGCTACCCAGGTGCCCCGTCTTGGAATTTATTCTGAGGAAATGGTTCTAGAGAACAAAATAATATGAACATAACTTTGTAGCAGCATTGTTTCTAAAAGAGAGAAACTAGAAAAAGTGTTAGATGAACATAAGAGAAGGGAAGCAAAAATAATATAAAAACAGGAAGGGGGACAAAACATAAGAGACTCTTTTTATATAGAGAACAAACAGAGTTGCTGCAAGGGGTTGTGGGCGGGGAGATGGGCTAAATGGGTAAGGGGCATTAAGGGATCTACTCCTGAAATCATTGTTGCACTATATGTTAACTAACTTGGATGTAAATCAAAAAATTAATTAATTAATTAATTAATTAAAAAGTCTAAAAAAAGTTATGGATACTTGAGAGTTTATTGACTTTGTAGCGTATTGTATCATCTATTAAATTGGTAGCAGATAGAAATAAATGAACAGTAGGAAATTGGGCTTATAAATTATAAAGCATGAGATTATAATTATTTGAAATTAAATATAGATCTATAATTCTTTATCTAGGAGTAAAATTTCAAAAAGTTTTGAATACCTAAAGGTTTTTCAGCTGATAATAAAATTTGACCTGAACTGATGTGGGCTATTTATAGTTTTTATTAATCCAATTTCACATAACTACTCATACTCTTTATAACAGTAATAATAATATTCGAGTACCAGGCTGCTAGATGAGATGCCACTAAGGATGTTCCTAACTATACAGTATACTGGATATTTACCCAAAGAAACAAAAATACTAATTTGAAAAGATAATGTGTATCCTTATGTTGATTTCAGCAGTATTTACAATAGCCAAGATACAGAAGCAACCCACGTGTACATCGAAAGATGAATGGATAAAGAAGATGAGGCGTGTGCACACACACACACACACTCACACACACACACAGACACACACACACACACACAATGGAGTATTAGCCATAAAAAAGAATGAGGTTTTACCTTTTGTGACAACATGGATGAAACTAGAGGGTGTTATGCTAAGTGAGATAAGTCAAACAGAAAGACCAATAGATTCACTTATACACAGAATCTAAAAAACAAACCAAACCAAAAAGTGGAGTCAGACCCATTAATACAGAGAACAAACTGATGGTTTCTTGGTGGGGAGGGGCAAAAGGGCAAAATGGGTGAAAGAGAGATGGAAGGTACATGTTTCCAGTTACGGAATGATTAAGTCATGGGGATGGAAAGCATAGCATAAGGAATATAGTCAGTGGTCTCATAATAGCACTGTGTGGTGACAGATGATAGCTACACTTGTGGTGAGTATATCATAATGTGTAGAGTTGTTGAATCACTATGTTGTACACCTGAAACTAACATTGTGTGTCATACTTCAATTAAAAAAAAGCAAAAAAAACCACTGTAATTTATCACATTACCTTTCTGGTTTTTTTTTTCATTTTCTTCTTCCTTTTTTTTTTTTTTTTTTCCTTATTTTTTGAGAGAGAGAGACAGCAAGAATCTTAAGGGGGGTCTTAAGCAGGCTCCACACTCAGCACAGAGCCCAATGTGGGGCTCAAACCCACAACCCTGGGGTCATGACCTGAGCTAAAACCAAGAGTCAGAGACTCAACTGATAGAGCCACCCAGGTACCCCTATCACATTACCTAAAATCTAAACATTTTTTAATTGTGAGGCAAATCTAGTTCCCTGGGTTTCAGTTAAGATTTTGAGAAAAGTCACAAATTATAAAAATGTTGTGTTAAGTACTATAGCCATTTAATATTTTTTATTTTTTTCATATCTCATGATTTATTTAAAATTTGGCTCCCATAGGGCACCTGGCTGGCTCAGTTTGTAAAGCATTGAACTCTTGATCTCAGTGTCATGAGTCCAATCCCCACATTGAGTGTAGAGCTTACATAAAAAAATAAAAATTACAAAGATAAAATAAAATAAAATGGATCCCAAGTAATCCTACATTTGTATTAGCATAAATAGTAATACAACAAACATCTTTTAAGTATACAGATTCTGAATTTGGTTGTTGTTGGTGGTGGTTTTTTGTTTTTTGTTTTTTGTTTTTTTTGATAGTGGTAAAAAACATAAAACCATTTTGAAGTGTACAGTTGGGTAGTGTTAACCATGTTCACATTGCTCTGCACCAGATCTCTAGAAATTTTTTATCTTACAAAACTGAAACATTATACCCCGTTTTCCTGTCCCCTCAGCCCTGGCAACCACAATTCTGTTTTCTGTATCTGTGAGTTTGATTACTTTAGATGCCTCATATAAGTAGAATCACAGAGCATTTGTCATTTGGTGACTGCCATATCACTTAGCATAATGTCCTCAAGGTTCATACTTGTTGCAGCATGTAGCAGAATTTCCTTCTTTTTAAAGACTGAATAACATTCCATTATACATATATATGCTATTTTTTTTAATCCATTCATGTGTCAGTAGACATTTAGGTTGCTTCTACCTCCTGGCTATTGTGAATGATGCAATGGACATGAGGATGTAAATATTGTAGATCCCCTGCTCTCAATTCTTTTGTGTACTTACCTAGTAGTGGAATTCCTGTGTCACATAGTAATTCTATTTTTAATTTTTTGTGGCAACTCCTTTGTTTTTCATAGTGGCTGCACTATTTAACATACCTACCAGCAATGTACAAGGGTTCCAATTTCTCCACATCTTTGCCAACACTACTTATTTTCTGTTTTTGATACTAACCATCCTAATGGGTATGAGGTAATATTTCATTATAGTTTTGATTTGCATTTTCCATTGATTACTAATGTTGAGCCTCTTTTCATAATCATGTTGGCAATTTGTATATCTTCTTTGGAGAAATGTCTGTCCAAGTTCTTTATCCACTTTTTAATTAGATAAGTATTGAATTTTTTTATTGTTGTTGACTTATAGTTCTTTATATATTCTGTACATTAACCCCTTGTCAGATAACTGGTTTGAAGATGTTTTCTCCCATTCTGTAGGTTCTTTTCATTCTTTTGACTATTTCCTTTGATGTGCGAAAGTGTTTAAGTTTGATATAGCCCCATTTGTCTACTTTTGCTTTTTGCCTGTGCTTTTAGAGTTATATCCAATAAATCACTGCCATAACATTTTTAACATTTAATTTATAAAATATTCTTCAAGATGTTTGTTGTTACCTGTTAGTCCTTATTGCTTCATCAGTGTGTAGAATCAATAAAATTTGTTAGGTTCAAACTTTCAGTTTACCTTTAAAAGTCTGATATCACAGGGGCGCCTGGGTGGTTCAGTCAGCTGGGCATCTGACTCTTGGTTTCAACTCATGTCATGATACCAGCATCATGGATCAACCCCCGCATCGGACTCTGTGCTAAGCATGGAGCCTGCTTGAGATTCTCTCTCTCTCTCTCTCTCTCTCTCTCTCTCAAAAAAAAAAAAAAAGTCTCATAGAAGAGTGCCTGTTGCCAGTTAGATAATACTCTTGTTTAGTGACTGAGTACTCCTTTTTTTTTTTATGTTTGTTTTTGAGAGAGAGAATGAGAATGAAGGGAGGGGCAGAGAGTGAGGGGGACAGAGGATCTGAAGCAGGCTCTGTGCTGACAGCAGAGAGCCCAATGCAGGGCTCTAACTCACCCCAAGCTGTGAGATCAAGACCTGAGCCAAAGTAGGATGTTTAACTGACTGAGCCACCCAGGCACCTCGGTGACTCCTAATTTGGGTGTACTATTCATTTCAGTGCAAGACTCTGTTCTATCAAATTGTAATGATTTCAAGCACTTGCTTTTTTTTTTTTTTGTGTGTGTGTGTGTGTGTGTGTTATATTTTTGAGAGAAAGAAAGTGAGCGGGTAGAGGGGCGGAGAGGAGAGAGAATCCCAAGCAGGCTCTGCAGTGTCATGGAGCCTGACCATAGGGCTCGATCTCAAAAATAGTGAGATCATGACCTGAGCTGAAATCAAAAGTCAATTGCTTAACCAACTGAGCCACCCAGGTGCCCCACTTTTTTTTTTTTTTAATAAATATTTATCTCTTAAAATTTTGTATTTGACCCCCTTCATCCATTTCTTCTACCCCCTGCCCCTGCCTGTGGCATCCACCAATCTGTTCTCTGTATCTGTGAGCTTGGTTTTGTTTTGTTTTCTTAAGATTCCATATATAAGAGAGATCATACAGTATTAGTCTTTCTCTGTCTGCTTGGTTGTATATGTTTACGGCATGGTGGCTTCACTGGATATGTTCATCTTACTCAAGTTAATTTTATAGATAATGTTAATGTGGAAAGGGCAACAAAGTTCAGAAGAGATGATTATTGACTAGTAAGTCAGTGACATTGAAGTTTTTAAAGAATTTCATATACTTTTTTTTCCATACATAGATATCAATATGATGGATATCCTTACAACACCATCAATGGCTAAACCTAGACAAGATTATTCAAGAACCCCAGGACAGGTGTTATCTCTCATCAGCTCTTTAGGATTTGTAAGTACTTAATTAGAAAAAACTCATATAACATGCCCATTTAAAGTTTTAAATCTTTTTTTTTTTTTAATAAATGATCAAAATAAATTTATTTCTTTTATTTTTTTAATGTTTATTATTGATTTCTGAGAGAGAGGGAGACAGAGCATGAGTGGGGGAGGGGCAGAGAGAGGGAGACACAGAATCCGAAGCAGGCTCCAGGCCCTGAACTGTTGGCACACAGACAGACGTGGGGCTGGAACTCATGTGCTATGAGATCATGACCTGAGCCGAAGTCAGATGCTGTACCAACTGAGCCACCCGGGTGCCCCTGATCAAAATAAATTTAATCTACTTAGGTGGTATAACAGTCTATGTATTTAGGTGGTGTTTTTGTGGAGATAAATCTTAGCATTTGTTTTTTTTTTCTCTCTTTAATAGTACACACCAGTTGCAGAAAAAAACAAAGACTCTGCAAATATTCTTTCAACCCATGTATCTGAAACATCACAGCTTTCTCAAGGACTAATTTGTCCTATGTCTATAGATCACAAGGATACTACTCCTTACTGTAGCAAACTACTAAACTCATGTGAGTATAAAAGAAAAGGTAGTTTATTGCATTAAATGTGTCTTTTGAGGAACAACATGTTTTTAAATTTTTTAATTTCCAATATGAGTTTGAAATGCAAATTCTTGAACAGGCTGGGGCATTCCTATATTTCCTCATGTTAATGCCATTTCTGACACAGATTGTCATATATATATATATACATATATATGTATATATATATATATAATTTTTTTTTTTTAAATGAAGATTTTAAGTAATCTCTACACCCAACATAGGGCTGGAACCTAACACTGAGATCAAGAGTCACATGCTCTACTGACTGAGCCAGCCAGGCGCCCCTATTGCAGATCTTTAAGTCAACAGGATAAATTATCTAGCTAACGAGATATTCATCAATTAGCATAGTATTAGAATGATTTTCAGGTAAATTTCACTGTACTGGGTCATTGGAAATCTTATATAAACAAGATGTAGTACCTGTAATATTGTGTGTCTTTATAAAATGATTTTCAAAAGATTTTGAAATAAAATAGTTGAAGCAAAGATAAAATTTTTTCATTAGCACACAATAAAAAACAAAAGTAGTAGAGGAAGAGAATGGGGCATTTTATTGCACTTAACTTTACCTTCTATAACTTAGCAACACTGGATGTTTTAGTTCTCTGCACTCATGTTCTTTGTCTTGGGAATACATGTTTTCATGGATGTTGCCTCATTTTGAATTTGGTCCTCAAATCTTTACATATCTAGGATATCTCACTTAAAAATGACAAAGCTAATGTTTGAAAATGTTTAATTACACACTAGTAAGTGGGCTAGCCAAGTCCTGATTGCAAATACAATTTTCTGTCCACTGACCCTTTCTTCCAAATTCATGGAATCTTGTTTCTTCTGTCAAAATCACTTCTGTGGAAATCAAAATGGCTGAAAATATATATTTATAGCTTTCATAAGCACAAAACTACTAAAATACAGAATATGCCAATGTTACTATAGCCTTATTTTGAAGTGAGAATAATTGCTTTTCCCTTAGTCGTTTCTTACTCTAGTCAGAACTAGATCAGGGCAAGGCACCGTGCTGGTCACTGAGTGGATATCAAGATGAGTAAGAGAATTCCTTGCCTCAAAAGAACTTGTAAGTTTGGTTGATTATAGATACAAAGGGATAACAATAGCAATCCTATAAAATAAAATCCGTAAGAAGGATACTGTGATGCAACACAGAAAGTGTTAAGTGCTAACCGGAAAAATCAGGAATGGGTTTTCAATAAAGATATAGCAATAGCTCCAAGTATATTGGAAAAGGGCATTTCAGATAGAGGCATGAGCAAAGGCACGGACACTTGGAAGTATTCCATCTTCAGATAATGGGGACTAAATGCGCTATGTGAGAATGAAGAAGCACGTGCAATGGGAAAGGAAACTTAGCAGATAGATGGGAAGGATCAAGTATCATTACAGGGGACCTAGAATTTAAGCTGTAGAAACAGGGAGTCATCAAGAGTTCCAGAGAAAGGAATGGTCTGATCATGTCAGTGATCCAGAAAGAACTCATTAGCAAATACACAGTATGCACTTGGCATTGGGGTAGACACAAATTCCCACATTACTGAGGAAAGGCAGCTGAGCAGTTTAGTCAAATATCAAGGTCAGGGTCCAAGGAGTTTCAGGAGTTTCATTGAGGGGGTTTATGTACCAAAAATACAGTTGTTTTAGATGGACATTGAAATTCAACTTCTAGTTTTAAGGTGCCAAGATTTGTTAAATCAAAAAACTGTAAGAATTTACTTGTCATGTTCACCCTCTTTGGGAAAGAGAAAACAAGATATGTGTGTGTGTGTGTGTGTGTGTGTGTGTGTACACATGTATATATAATATATATCTTTTTATATACATAGAAAATCGGTGTATGCACATATAATTAAAGCGTAATTGCTTATCATGTCTCATTATAAATTAAGGAACCACAAATTTAGCATCATTATATAAATAAGGAGCACGTGTCATGTAGAGGATGCTGCTTTCTTGTACTGGTTTGCTGTCAGCTAGTTCACTGTTACTTGTTGTACCCAGTAGTATTAAAAGAAAATCCCTTATGGATGTGTGTAATTCATACTTGGAAGCACATAAACCTCATTTAATTAAATACAAATTGAACTGAGTAAATTTAGTCACATTCCAATCTTAAATCATACCTGGATATAGAACATCAGTAATGCTCTTTATCAAGAAGAGTTTCAAATTGGATAATGGATATTCAAAATGGATTTCCTCCTAATTACAACTTAATTCTTTTGTCCTGATTTTCACTTGTGAATATTGAGGGGTTTTTTTCCCCCTAAACATTGATTGGTACTTGTGTGCCAAAAAACACCTGAGCCATCCTTGTGGTTTGGATAATGTTTATACAAAAAGAGTTCTGGTGTGCCGTACTTAATACTCTGCCTAATTTTCTGAAAAGTTTCAAGTTCAGTGAGGAACTCAGAAAGCTGTGACATAAGATTCAATATTTTCTCTTCCCTGTAGGTCTTGAAACAGTTGCTGCCAATCCTGGGATGCCTGTGAAGTGCCTAACTTCCAATCTCCTGCAATCCAGGAGAAGGCTGGCTACGTCAAGTGCCAGCAGCCAGTCTCACACCTTTGCGTCCAGTGTGGAGTCTGAGTGCCACAGCAGTCCCACATGGGAAAAGGATTGCCAGGTGAGAGTGCCATTTATCTGAACCCAAGCCAGTTTTGTACGTCCCATTGATGATAGAGATGCCTTACACTTTTTCATGTAAATTCTGTAAGGAAATGAAACTGTTACATGAACAGCAGTCAAAGTAGTCTTCATTTTCCTGTATATTCTTTCAAATTATTTTTAAATATTTCACTTCTCATTCAAGTGTGGAATTATTCATGATTAATAATATATAACAAGTTTGTAGGCAATTGATAGTAAATGTTTGGCTCATAGGCATCTAGATGGGCTTCTTTTTCTGTTTTAATTCCCTACCATGACTAGTTTGTTGCACTTTTTTTTTTTTAAGTCTTATTTTAAAACTTGTATTACTTCCTTCTACACTGTTTTCTGCCAATTTCTCATTTAGTGGAATGGTAACTCTTCTGGATCAGAAATAACTTTTAGACCACAAAGGTAATGCAGGTATGCCTTTAAGAGTATTTACTTGGGTATTGAGGAGGGCACCTTTTGGGATGAGCACTGGGTGTTGTATGGAAACCAACTTGACAATAAATTTCATATATTGAAAAAAAAAGAGAGTATTTATTTTAGGGGCACCTGGTTGGCTCAGTCTGCTGAGCATCTCACTCTTGATTTCAGCTCAGATCATGATCCCAGGGTCGTGGGATCAAGCCCCACATCTAGCTCCATACTGAGCATGGAACCTCTTAGAATTCTCTCTCTCCCTCTGCCCCTCTCCCCTGTTCGTGCTCTCTCTCTCTCTCTCTCTCAAAAAAAAAAAAAAAAAAAAAGTATTTATTCTAAGGAGATTGTTTGCTAAGTGAATGGAGTCACTTAAAATTATTTTACTTCATGTATATATTTCTGTTCTTGCCTTTTTTAAGCCATTAAAGCCAATATATTAAAGCTGAGAGATACTAAAGTTTTAAATTATAATAAAGTATCCTTCATAGAGTACAGATGAAATAATGTTAGATTAGAATAATGATAATAAACAAAGAATAAACCTTCAATTTGAGTAAATAATTTAGATTGTATTTGTCCCTTATTCTCAGTAATATAGTTTTCTTCATTATTGGATATTTGTATTCTAGAAGTAAGGTCAAATTATTTTTCTCAATCTCCTCTTCTAGGCTGCTCTATAGGTAATATATGCTACAGGATAAACAGATTTCCATTCCTAATACTGTTAATTCACCTCTTCCTATTCAAGAAAGTATATTGTATAATATTTCAAACTATACACAGGTTTACCTTCTTCCTCCCACTTCTGCATACTTGGGGAATGCAGTGATTAGATTATAGCAGTCTTTCTCAAGTTATGAACAGAGAGGGGTATCTGAGTGGCTCAGTTGGTTAAGCATCTGATTCTTGATTTTGGCTTAGGTTGTGATCTCTCCAGTCATGAGATCTATCCCTGCATCAGGCTCTGCACTGGGCATGGAGCATGCTTGGGATTTCCTTTCTGCTTCTTACTCTGACCCTACCCCCCTTGATCGATCTCTCAAAAAAAAAAAAAAAAAAAAAAAGTTATAAACAGAAGAGTGACCATGGACCACAAGGGAATCCTGATAAACCCTGTGCTAATCATTGGATGATCTTGCAGATCTATGAGTTGTAATTTAGGGATTTTTGTTATTTTTGTTCATGATCATGCACTCATTATTACTAAGTAAGTTAATAAAGTTTGATTTTCACATACCAAAAGCAGGCAGTACTTTTTACTAAAGATACACTGTAATTGAGTAATCTTGTAAAACTCCTAAATACCATGTACCAGTTTATAATATTTTGTACAAAGCTCTGATCATACAAGAGCACTTGCAGATAGTTGGAATTCAAACAGATTTTACGAAAAGTATTTTGTTATTAATGCAAGATCATTTCATCTTGTTGACAGTGAATTCTAATTCCTGTTATTTTGGGGTTTTAATTAGAAATTATTAGTTTAGCTTCATCTTTGTCAGCTTGGTTTTATTATACTTGTACAAAGTGATATATGTTTACATTAACAAAATCTTTGCCTATGATTTTCCATTAACTATATCTTAAGTCCTGTGCATTTTATAATTCAAAACAGAATCATCTATACCACTGTTGCCAAGCAACATATATACATAATGTAATCTTACCCTCAGTTTTGCCTCAAATTTCCCTTAATTTTGCCTGAAAATGTTGCCTATTTGTCCTACTTAAATAATTTGTATCAAATATGTGTTACAGAAGACCAAAATAATATACAAATACATGTTAAATTATATAAATACACACTGTAGTTAATTTGAATTTTAGACTAGTGTTTTACTCAAAATATATATAAATACATGCTATAATTGTTTATATTGTTTTCTAATTTTCTTTTATCATTGTTTTTTGGTTCCATTGGAAAGTGGGAATAGGTAGCATAATAGTTTATGGGGTCATTTATTCCACCTAAGTCAACAGGTTTAAAAGGTTCAAGAATCTCAGTTTTATACAACTAAAACGGTGTTTTTTCCTCCCTCTCAGGAAAGTGATGATGCACTGGGCTCTGCAATGATGAGTTGGAATATAATAGAAAAGCCTTTGTGTACAAAATCTACCAATGCCATCGAGACCAAAGGTTTCAATAAAAAGGATCTTGAGTTAGCCCTTTCTCCCATTCATAACAGTGGTGCCATCCCTGCGACTGGAAACTCTGGTGTAAACCCTGCTAAAAAATGCTTCTCTGGGGAAGTTTCTTGGGAAGCAAGAGAACTGGATATAAATAACATTAACATGGCCACTGACAAAACACAGCCTGCTTTTCATCAGTCAGATCCATGGGCTGTGGATTCTGGTGATATGACTGAAGAGCACCTTGGGAAGAGAGGTTTTAAAAGAAATTTTGAGTTAGTTGACTCTAGTCCTTGTCAGAATATTATACAGAATAAAAAAAATTGTATAGAGCTTAAGGGGAGTAATGAAATGAGTGATGGTTGTATAAAACAAAGGACAGGCTTAACAACTGAAGTCCAAGACCTTAAGCTATCAGTACGTAGAGGTCAGCAAAATGACTGTGCTAATAAGGAGAACGTGGTCAATTCTTTCATTGATAAACAACAAACACCAGAAAAATCACCTATCCCAATGATAGCAAAAAACCTTATGTGTGAACTAGATGAAGACTGTGACAAGAATAGTAAGAAGGACCACTTAAATTCTAGTTTTCTATGTTCTGATGATGAGAGAGCTTCTAAAAGTATTTGTATGGACTCCGATTCATCTTTTCCAGGAATTTCTATAATGGAAAGTTCGTTAGAAAGGCAGTCCTTAGATCCAGATAAAAGCATCAAAGAATCCTCTTTTGAAGAATCAAACATTGAAGGTCTACTTACGGTATCACCCAGCTGGCAAGAAAGTACCTTGCCAAAAAGTGATGAGAATCCTGCTGTCCAAGGCAGTAGCCAAAAAATGTTAGCTCCATCTTCGGAAGTCTTGAAAACATTAACCGTATCTAAAAGAAATGCTGTAGCTTTTCGAAGTTTTAACAGTCCTATTAATGCATCCAGTAACTCAGAACCATCCAAAATGAGCATTACCTCTTTAGACGCAATGGATATTTCCTGTGTTTACAGTGATTCATATCCCATGGCTATAACCCCTACTCAAAAAGGAACATCCTATATGCCATATCAGGTATGTTATAACTTTTTAACACTGTGTTTAGACTTTATAACAAACTATTAAAGCCAGATACTTGCCTCTCACCTGGATTGTATGAGATTTACCATAGAATTCTGTTCTGCTTATTGGGAATCTATGGATTGATTGTTGGAGGTTTTGATGCATAAAGGTAAAGCTGGTAGTAATTTTATTATTCTTAAATATAGCTCCTCCATCTGCTCTCTAGACTATCACATATTTCCAATCACATGTTTACATATTTACAGTCACATATTTTCACCTGATGACAGCAACTCTGAGGTACAATATAGAGTCCACTCTACCTTGCTGCCTTCTAAGGATCTTCATAGACGATCTCTTCTTTTTAGAAACAAGGTGAAAATATATATTACCAATCTTATGTTGTTTGTGTTTTCTAAACTTTTATCTTAAACCCAAAGTTTCATTTTTTTTTCTTCCTTTGGAGAGAGATCATAAAATAGAAAGTGCAAACCCTGAATTAGGGTCACAAGACTGAGGTTGCCTATTCAGAACTTAGTGACTTAGCAGTCCCTTTCCCTCAGAGCATGTTTATCTGTCTGTAGAATATGCTGATAACCTGTTCCGCTGGTCTCACAGAGTCCTTGTGAGATAACAATATCTTTTTTTCTTTTTTAATTTTTTACTTATTTTTGAGACAGAGAGAGTGTGTAAGCAGGGGAGGGGCAGATAGAGAAGATGACTCACAGAACCAGAAGTAGGCTGTCAGCCTCCAAGCTGTCAGCACAGAACCCGACACGGGGCTCAAACCCACAAACCGTGAAATCATGACCTATTTGTTGCACTGTCCCTCAGTGACTGTTCTTAAGTTTGTATTAATCCATGCTATCAAGAAATTTTTCTTGGGGCCCCTGCGTGGCTCAGTCATTTGGGCATCCGACTTCAGCTCAGGTCATGATCTCATGGCTCGTAAGTTCGAGCCCCGCATCGGGCTCTGTGCTGACAGCTCAGATCCTGGAGCCTGTTTCGGATTCTGTGTCTCTCTCTCTCGGACCCTCCCCCGTTCATGCTCTGTCTCTCTCTGTCTCAAAAATAAATAAATGTTAAGAAAAAAAATTAAAAAAAAAATTTTTTTTTCTTGTGGATTTTTTCATTCTGTCTTGCATATCCTGATCTTACTGACATAATTGGTGTTATCTAAACTATTGAATTTCACCAGCTTTCAGGACTTTCAGTTTTGTTCAAAACTGATCAAGAATTTGAGTATATCTCTTATGCCCAACAGCCTAGCTTTGCTTTTGTTTTAGCAATTCTGTTCACTGTAAAAGGAATGGAGATATTTATTGTCTATTAAACTCTTTTTAAATTAGCATACCCCAAATCAGATCAAATCAGGAACTCCATACCGAACTCCAAAGAGTGTGAGGCGAGGGGCAGCCCCAGTGGATGATGGACGAATTCTTGGAACCCCAGACTACCTTGCACCTGAGCTGTTACTGGGCAGGGCCCATGGTAAGGCTTGCATATCTTGAGTTTTTGAAGTGTTCTCTATCTTTACGTTTTCTTTTGAGGAAAAATTGTTTTAAATTTCTTTGGTACTTGGATTGCCGAGAGTTAAAAGAAAATGAACTCATGTGATGCTCTTTTCTCATAAATATGGCATTTATTTATTATGGTAAAAGAAGACATGCAGCCATTTGTTCTTTGCCTTCTGTTTCAGTCTCAGTGATCCAGAGAAACCCTACCGTCCACCTGCTCTATTATCTTCGCTCTAAATGTCTTCTTAGGTCTGTTCCAGTTTTGGCTCAGGAATACAAAGTCGGGCCTAAACTTCAGTCGGCAGCCTGATTAGAGCTTACCTTCACTTATTCCCCCCTTACCACAAGGTCAAGCCAGAAATGAGCTGTCTTCTGGATGCAGCCTCGGAAGACAGGATGGCATTTTTACTTAGCCTCTCTTTTTCCCCTTTGCTTTCTGAAGAACGTTCCTTCCTGCATTCTGGAACCAACTATATTGGTTTCCTAGGACCATTGTAACAAAGTGCCACAAACTTATGGTTCAAAACGACAGGAACTTCGTGTCTGACAGTTCTGGAAGCTGGAAGTGTGAAATCAAGGTGTGGACAGGACCATGCACCCTCCGAGAGGTGTGAAGGAACTACCCCACCCCTTCTAGCTTCCGGTGGTTCGCCTGCAGTCTTTGGTGTTCCTTGGCTTGCAGGTGCCACACTGAAACCATCCCTCTTCATATGCTGCTCTCCCTGTTTCTCCATGGTCACGTGGCTGTGTTTTTATAAGGACACTAGTCACATTGGCTTAGGGGCCCACCCTACTCCAGTATGAGCTCATCTTAACCTACCTAATTATAAGTGCCAGTACCATATTTCCAAATGGCACGTTCCAAGGACCTCAGGACTAAGACTTCATGTCTTTTCTTGGAGTGAAATAATTCAGTCCATAATATGAGCACCTTCTTGATATTATCAGTTGCTTCCCTTTTCTTTGGGTTCTTTTGGTGATCAACTGTCTCATCTTCCCCACGCCCCCTCCACCCCTTCTATTTTTATTCCTGTGTTGCCTTTCTCCTTAGCATGAAAATAATTTCCATCCTTGTTCCCCTCACCATCTCCCTTCTCAAAGGTTGCCTCTTTTCTTTGCCTGATATTTTTTTACTCTGGCAATCTGACTGTTATCCCTCCATTTAACTGACACTGTTTCTTTCTTTTTTTTTTTTAAGATTTTAATTTTTAAATAAACTGTGCACCCAACGTGGGGCTTGAACTTACAACCTCGAGGTCAAGAGTTGCATACTCTATGGACTGATCCAGTCAGGCGCCTGTCACTGACACTTTGTTGTTAACAGTCCTGTCACTGACACTTTGTTGTTAACAGTCCTCAGTGATGTTGTTCTTGTCAGATATACCGGCTTCTTCTCATTCTCACTACTTTGTTGCTACTCCTCTGCTCTTCAGCTCTTCCAGACATGGAGATTCTTCTTCACAATCCTGCCCTTTACTTACCCTTTTTTCCCTACACCTACTTCCTGTTAATCTCCTATCTCCCATGATTTCAGTGCTCATGTCCTTGCTGATGCTTCCTAAATATCCAGCTCTAATCCGACTTTCTTTAGGCAGCAGACACATGGACAAAGTACCTACTCAGCTTTCCACTGGCCATGCTGTATGTCAGAATGGGACTTGTCCAGCTTGCTCTTCCTCTGTTCCCTCTCTCAATTCCACCACCTTCGTGATAGCACAGACCTTGTCCCTACATTCAGGCAGGTAAATCCAGCCAATACTGTCCCTGCAGAATTTCTTCTCACTTTTTCATCTCTGTCACTATCCTCTGTAAGAAACTCCTCTTTCCCTTTTCATTAATTTACTAGCTCTCTTCCTGGACGGACCATCAACTTCATTCTGTTGTCTATAATCACTGCCACCAGATTTTCCCTCTTAAGGCATAAAATGGTCAGGCTACTTCTCTCCTTCAAAAACCATGGTGGCTCCTTCCCACCTGCAAAATAAAATCCAGATTATTGATCATGGCATTGGAGGCTCTAAGCTCTTGTAGTAGCCTCATCTCTCAAAGATGTTTCTTTTCCTTCTATAAACAACAAAAATGTATTCCTCACACACAGTTCCAGAGTGTGGGAAGTTCAAGATCGAGGTGCCAGCAGATTCAAAAGAATCTCATTATAAGCCTTATGTTCTCATTCTGCTTCTTAGACTCATCTTTCTTCAGCTTTTCCTTATCTTGCGCAGGTATTTTCCCTTAGTTGAGAAAAGCCAGAACCCCATCATCTTCCCATCAAATTTCGTCTCGTCTCATCACCTGTTCAAATGTTACCTCTTCCACAAAGCATCCTTGGTCAATTATGGGGAAGTAGCTGTTCACTTTTATATCACTTTTTTATACACTGTTTAATGTCAGCTTATGTCATTTTACCTATGTTATTATATTTGTCTTCACTTCAAAAGCTTATGAAAATTTCTTAACACTTGAGTCTGTGTTTTCCTTCTACATAGCACTTCAGAAGGATTCCTGAGTTAGCACTCAACTAACACTGTTAACAATCTCTGTGATGCTGAAAGGAGAGACCTTCCGTATTCCCCATTACTGGCCAGAGCAACTAAGTTCCTCTGGGCATTTAACTGACTTTGTACAGTGCCCGTATTGCTAAGTCACAGGTTTGCCAGCTCATTTCCTGTAATCTGCATTTTCTCTATCTAGGATCTGGTATGAAGGTAAGCTTCAAATTGAAAGGTTTGCTTTATAGGATCCTGCCACTGTTTTAGTGGGAGGATCTAGTTACCTCAGCTATCTAGTGATAGATTTTAAGATTTTCATTTCCTATAAAGGTAATTTGGTCCACAGTTTTTAAAATAGCAAATAATACAAAGCAATTTATAATTTAAAAAAAAATGACTATATCTCTTTCCCAAATCGCAGGCCCCAAGGGCAGTCACTACAGCAATTCTGTTTCTTATATTGACCTCTCTGTTTCTAAACATCGTGCTGAGGACAGCTAAGACTCCTCTGATGTCCTCCCTGGTCTTCTCCTTCCACCAAGGACTTTGGAACTCCTGGCTGAGTTTCCCATAGCTTCTTTGCATATTTTTGTTTCACGTCTCTTAACATCGTGTCAAATTTATCTATTTTCGTCTCTCCCCAGAGTAGGTTTTCTTCTTGGGAAAAGTTATCTTTCTTATTCATCTTTGTGTCCCTTGTATCTGGCACAATACTTATATCTAGTCCAAATGAATGATGTGAGAATGAACTCAGTTTTAATACAGTGTACCTAATTACTCTTTTCTTTGGTGCAGGATTTCAGACTTCTGGTGAGTGAACTTCTCTGTAAAGTAATATGGCAAAGCAAATTAAACTGAACAGTCAAAGTATAACTAGATCACATTGCAGAGAAAAATTTTTTTCTTTCCTTTCACCTCACTTAGTAAATATAAAAATAAACTGCATTCTGTCTTCTGAGCAGTAAGACATCCAGAGAGACTGCTCTTCTCTGTGAAAGCAAATATAGGCATGATGCATTTTTAAAGTAACTTGTAAAAGTAGCAGAGTGTGAAGATGCAGACTTTCTTATTGCACCCAGGAAATAGGCTTCATAAAAAATATGAAAATTAGCACCTCCAAAAGGGCATGAATTTTCTTAACTATTTAATTCCATTATTATTAGAAAACAAAAAGGTATAACCATATCAAATATACAAATTACAGATGTGGGTTTCGAATTAGAAAACCAATAGCATAAAACAAGTTTGTTCTATTTCTCTGGCTAGCAGTATATATTATAATTGCTATATCTATCATAATATGTGATCTTATTAGACTTTGACTCAAATATATGGGTATGTGTGACATATCCATGGAGAAATCATGTATGTTTTTGACTTGAATACATTTTGGCTGAGCTGGGAAAAGGGTTCTAATTTCTAACCTAAGTAAAATAATGAAAACATATGTTTTTTTCCCTGACTTCTCCCCTACTTTTTGGTTATACTGTCTATCTGTTGGAATAATTCTTTTTCAGCGGTGCTTAAAAGAGCTACTAACTGAGGTGGTTTGTATGTTTTTATAGTGATTATTATAGAAATGGAAGCCTATAGATGGTTCTCATCACTTTTTCCTTAGGGAAGACAGGATTATGTGGCTTGCAATAAAAAGGCACTCTAAATGCATGTAATTATTTTCCTAATGGCAGATTCCCCAGTGCTTTCCTACTTGTTTGAAAATGGGATGGTGGCAGTTGCTTAACCATAATAATGAATTTTGAGAAATGGATTTAAAGAGCAATTTCCAAGCAAATTTAGTACTAGATTAGAATTCCTATTTTAAATTTATATTGAAGATACTCATTTCTTGACTGAAATTAACCTTTGCTTAGGAAACACTTTTTCAGAGAGGACTAAACAAAAGTATAAACCAGATTATAAGGTCATATTTATAATAATCATTTAAAACATCTTTGTATATAAAATAACATAAAAACAGGGAGGGGGACAAAACAGAAGAGACTCATAAATATATAGAGAACAAACTGAGGGTTGCTGGAGGGGTTGTGAAGGGGGGATGGGCTAAATGGGTAAGGGGCACTAAAGAATCTACTCCTGAAATCATTGCTGCACTATATGATAACTAATTTGGATGTAAATTAAAAAAAATAAAAAATAAAATTAAAAAAAAATCTTTGTATATGAATGATGCTTCCAGTAAAGATCTCATTTAGAAATCAGCTTTACCTATTTATTAAACCTTATCTCCTAATTACCACTGCAAGCCATAGTTTAAGTGAAATCTTTTTGTTAAACCAATTTGTTCCTCTACGTTCTTCAAAGGAGTAAGGTTACATTAAAACACGAAGGCTTTCCCTTGTTAACCAGGCTGTCCTCCAATTAGTATAAATGTTGCTACTTCATCTCACCCCCATGTGAAGTAAGTGGAGTACAGAATCATCTAAATGTTATTGTCCCCCAATTTGAAATTGACAAGTACTCTATTTTTGAGAGTAATCTTTAGATTTAGAACATGTTAAGTATTCAGAATATCAAAAGTTATTAGTAAGTGACAAAAGATAGCTTTAACTTTTCTTTAATGAGCTGTGTTAATTGCTAATCTAAACTTCCTGGAAAACAGAGAAGTAAAGTAATTGCCATGTTACTGAAATGAAAGTAATTTGAGTTTTTGCACCTTATGAAGCTAGAAGAAAGCCTTAGGGAAATGAATGCCTTGATTTCTTCCAAATATCCATGTATTGATGTTTTAGTTGATGAAACATTTGTACAAAATGCTTGCAAGTTCAACTAATCCCTCCTAAATTCCAGGTCCTGCAGTAGACTGGTGGGCACTTGGAGTTTGCTTGTTTGAATTTCTGACAGGAATTCCTCCTTTCAATGATGAAACACCACAACAAGTATTCCAGAATATTCTGAAAAGAGGTGATTCTGTTTCTGTTAAGGTAGACGCATTTATCTCTCTGTATTATTTGAACAATGATCAACAAGCTATTTGTATTTGTAGATATCCCATGGCCTGAAGGTGAAGAAAAGTTATCTGATAATGCTCAAAATGCAGTAGAAATACTTCTAACTATTGATAATACAAAGAGAGCTGGAATGAAAGGTAAGGTCTTATGTTAATAAACTCTTAGCCTTGATTTGTTTCAGGTGAATGGTAGTAATGATATCAAGTTCTAGTACAACACTACAAATAATCTGACTGCTAACTGGGTTTAAAAAATGTCTTCAGTTTATTTTTGCCTGCTAGATATACATTGTATAGATATACATCTATACATTGTATAGATCCTTGTTCTACATTAAAATTCAATGCATTGGGTTAGGATGTCCACTCACTGAATTTTATTAATCTCAAACAATTATCTTAATCTTGTCAATGTCTTAGGATTTTTTTAAAGCCTGATAAAGTTAATCATCAACAAATACAGAAAATATTTTTTTATCAAAATTATCTTCTGTAATTTCATACTGCTTCATTTCTGATATCATTATTGACTGGCAAATGTATTAGGTGCCAGGTTGTCTCCAATAAGAAAAATTGGTACATTTGTGACCCATTCAATGGTTTTTTCCAGTGCAGGGGTTATTAAATTCCAATTTTGAAACCAAAAACCCATTGGCTTCAATTGAGATTCAAATTAGATTTAATGTCACCTGCCTTAAAATCTTTTTTGTAACAAAGTATATATGTTTGTTATGTCTTCAGTTATGTGCTCAGATGCATTTCCATGTGATGTAAGGTATTTAGAAAAACGAGCTTTGGTAATAGGTCATTTGCAACAGCTTCTAGGTGCTCCCTCAAATAAGATCAACAGTTTATTCACTTATTTAACAAATCCTATAGAGTGACTTTCAGGTGCCAGGCAATGCTGCACCCAGGGATGAACCAGACTAAAATTCATGTGCTTGTAGAACTTACTCTCTAGTGGAAAGACAAAAAGTAAACAGATACAGCCATGACATAATGCCATCTAGCAGTGGGTCCTGGAAAGAAAAATAAAGCAAGTGAGTAGATACAAAGTGTTGACAAGAGATTTTCTAGATAGAGTGGTCAGAAAGACCTCTGTGAAGAGTGAGATTTGAGAAAAATCCTATGTAAACTGAGGGTGCAGACATTTGAAACCTCAGCTCTGAAAATTACTTTAGAAGAGTTCTCAACTGGGGTAATTTTGCTTCCCAAAGGACAAAATAAGTGAAAATAAGTGGAGACAGAAAAACAGCATCCTCAGCACCAATGACCTCAGATTTTTGTTCGTTTGTTTAATGAACAATTTACATAGTGAAGCAGATGACAGGAGTAGTCTTTGATTAGAAACAGTTGTTTCTACAACTGTTTGTTGAGTTCATCTTAAACTGGCTTAGAATTCCTTAGTGAGTTCAGTTGATGAGAGAACCATAAAGCATCCTGTCACATCCAGATACAGTTTAAGAGTTACTGCTAAGTAACTCTAAAGTAATCCATGCTCAGGCATTTATTTTGAACAATTGAGAGACAAATTCTCTAAATGTGAATTATTTTTGCTATTTTATTGTTTTCCTACCAATCTTTTAGTTTAGGGAAAACCAACTTGTAGACATACTGATTTCCCAACTCATCACTCCCAATATAGACACATAATTATTTCTTGTCTGTGTGGTCTTCTCACAGTATTTTCCTTAAATTGGTTGCTGTTTTTTTTTTTTTTTTTGAAGTAATACCTTAATTGTCACTTGATTTTTTTTTTTATATTTTTTAATGTTCATTCATTTTTGAGAGAGAGAGCACAAGCTGGGGAGGGGCAGGAAGACAGGGAGACACAGAATCCAAAGCAGGCTCCAGGCTCTGAGCTGTTGGCACAGAACCTGATGCAGGGCTTGAACCCACAAACTGTGAGATCATGACCTGAGCTAAAGTCGGACACTTAACTGACTGAGCCGCTTGGGTGCCCGGTCACTTAATTTTTTGCCAACATCTTTATTGTTGTCTTACAAAGTGAAGGGTTGAGGAGAGGGAAGGTTGTGTCTAGCAACTAAATATCACAAGTGTGATCAGAACACCATAATTTCGTTGTAGTAGGTAAAAGGAATTAGCAAAGAAGACAGGTACTGGAAACGTAGTTCAAAAGAGGAACAAAGTTGAGATCTTGTAAGTGAAGCAGTAGAGATTCTGGATGTGCCCATACTGCTAAAGAAGCGTACAATGGAGATACAAGTCGATGAAATCAAAGTCAAAGAACCATGAAGAGAATGTTTCACAAGTGTCATCAATGTATGTGTTAAAATTACCATGAAGGATAAGGATGGAGCATATGGAAGAAAGTAAGGTAGTGGAGGATGGGGTTCTTAGCAAAGTTACATAGGACAAAAGATGGTGCTAAGGACTGCAGAGATAGAAACCGGCAGCATTGTCTTGGAATGAGAAGTGGGCATTAATCCTGAAGATCAGTGGTGTGGAAACTGTATCCCAGAACAGGAAGTAGGCCAAGCTCTTATCTCATCAAGGCAGGGATTATGTGAGAAGATGGAGGCATGAGAATGATAGGCTTCTTTTAAGGCAAATCTTTCATTTGCTTATTTGACAAATACAGGCCAAGCACCTGTCATATGTCAGGTGTTATACAAAATAACACAGTATGTGCCACTGTGAAGTATGTAGTTGCACAGAAATTAAACACATACATGAGAAGCAAAACAAGGGCAAGATACATGTGAGACCTTCTCTTGAATCCTATAAAAACAGTACTTACTTAGGCAATGGTGTCATAATACTATGTTTTGTTTTATATTTTCCCTAAGAGCTAAAATGTCATCCTCTCTTCAGTGATGTGGACTGGGAAAATCTGCAGCATCAAACTATGCCTTTCATACCCCAACCAGATGGTGAAACAGATACATCCTATTTTGAAGCCAGGAATAATGCTCAGCACCTGACTGTATCTGGATTTAGCCTATAGCACATAAATTTTGTCTTTAATCTAATCTTGTTTTATAGAATAAGCTAGCATAAGTATATATTCCTTCATAGTAGACTGATCTAATGGGAAAAAGAATCATTATGTTACTTGGATCAATGAGCTTTTAATGTATATTACAGCTTCCACAGAGTTAAAAGGCTATCAAGAACATAACCAGTAACTTACTTAATCTCATAGTTGTATATAGAGCTTCAAAACCTTTTTCACCTTATTTATTTTGTGTCTGCACTTTATGAAAACTAATGTGTCAATAAAACTAGAATAACACTACTCCTTTAAAAGAGGAGCAAGCCTCAAGCCTAGCTTTTCTTTCACATGTAGATTTCAGTCCATCATTCAGTTTGGTGTTAAAATAACAATTTTATTGTAATGTAATTTAGCTGGACATGATTGCCTGCAAAAACTGCAATCTCAAGAGCAATCATTTAAGGTTGCAATTGTGGCCTCAAACCCGTAGCTGAGAAATTCCTTCACTTGGTAGTGTAACTCCTTTAGGGAATGAGGAATGAAAAGGGCAGAAGTTTTTGTTTACCTTACTAGGAATACAGTCTTGCTGCCTCGACTGCTTCTGGTACTTTCTCAACAATACATATTTGCTTAAAATTGTACTGGAGGGCTTAGGTGTGATATGCTATAGCAATTTTAACAGCTTGTTCAATTTTAATGAAAAATGTGATGGTTTGCAACTTAAAAGAATTTGTATAAATAAAACATACAACGTTATGTGAAACAACCTGATCCCTAAAAATAAATAATTTATTTTTGCTTAATAAATATAACACTTCAAGTATACTGTCAACATCCTTCTGTTAACTATATATACACACTAAGATTCAACTTCACTATAATAGTTTGTTACCCAGTGGTAAATAAATGGATGAGTAGTCAAAGATGGTGGTGGCAGAGGACCCTGCACCCACCTCCTCCCAACTAGATAACTATCAGATCATCCTGAATACCCCAGAAATAGACCTGAAGACTGACAGAACAAACCCCACAACTAAAGGGAGAGAAGAGGCTACATCAAAGAACGTAGGAAGTACGGTGACATGCTTTAGGAGAAAAATGGATCCTGGTTGCTGCAGAGGGCAGGGAGCTATGGTCACAGAGGGCAAGAGAGAGGAGCACACAGGGGAACACACAAGGAGGAGGTTTCCCAATAGCCATTGGCTTGGGAAACAAGAGGGGCTGAATTTCATGAATTCTTGCAACTAGGGGAGCTTACATCCTGAAGTTTTAAAGGCCAGTGGGGTTGGCTAGGATAGAACCCAGAGGGCACTACTCTGCTCCTAGAAAGAAGGCAGGCAAAAAACCCAGGTACAGACAGCAGGGAAACAGCGATCTGAAGAGTGCCTGGGACACAGGAGATTACTCGCTTTTCTCAGAGTGTGTCCCTGACAGCATTCACAGAGACACCTCTCTGGGGATAAAGGTACCAGCTGGTGCCATTTCCCTCCCCCAACCATCAGCATAAAGACAGAGCCACCTATAGGAAGTAGCACTGTGCCTATACTAACTACTAACTTGCTCACACCAAGAACCATCCCCCTGTGTCCCAGTGGAGCTGCCCTTTTCAGTCACATTTGCCTCAGTCTCAGTGCAGCAGGCCTCTCCCCAAGAAGATGAGAACAAACACCTGCTCACACCATATGTCCCAACCAGAGAGTTTTGCAGGGCCTCTTTTCCAGTGGAGGTAGTGACAGGACTCATTTCACAAGCAGAACAAAGCACACCTAGTTAAAACTTGCCACATTCAGGCCAGGTACCAAACACTGTCCACAGCAGGCAAGGAGAGCCTCTGCAGACGACTGCCCTGAAGGATAGAGCAGCCAGAACACAACAGCAGAGTACACACAACACATTAAAGGCACTCCCTGAAGTACCAGCCCTGGGCAATATAGGACTTGTTTATAAGGCTATGACTGTCATGAGCAGGAGTGGCTTTTCTGACACACACACACACACACACACACACACACAAGGCAGAGACTTAGACAAAATGAGAAGATAGGAATTTATCCCAAATGAAAGAACAAGATAAGGCCACAGCCAGAGATCTAAATGAAATAGCCAAAAGTAAAATGCCTGATAGAATTTAAAGCAACAATCATAAGGACACTTACTGGGCTTGAGAAAAGAATAAAAGACATCAGTGAGGTCCTTACCACAGAGATAAGAGTTAAAAAGAAATCAGAGTTGATGAGTGCAGTAAATGAGATTAAAAACACACGATGCAATGAACAGAAGGCTAGAAGAAGCAAAGGAAAGAATTAATGACCTAGAAGACAAAGTAACAAAGCAATGAAGCTGAATGAAAAAGACAAAAGAGAATTACACAAAATGAGAATACACTTAGGGAACTCAGTGACTCCAAACATAATAATATTTGTATTATAGGAACCCCAGAAGAGAGAGAAAAGGGGCATAAATTGTATTTCAAAGAATAATATTTGAAAAATTCCCTAATCTGGAGAAGGAAACATACATCTAGATCTAGGAGGCAGAGAACTCCCATCAAAATCAACAAAAGCAGGAAGGAGCCAAGATGGCGGAACAGCATGGAAGTTTTTTGTGTGTCTTGTGTCCATGAAATACAGCCAGACCAACATTAAACCATCCTACCCACCTAGAAAACTGGAGGGTTAACACAACAATCTGCACAACCTGAACCACAGAATTCAACAGGTAGGTGGCACAGAGAGGTGAACTTGGGGACCAAGAAGCCATGAAAGGTAAGGAACCGCTGCAGGGACTAAAAAGGGAGAAAGGAGAGGGTTTAAATTCCATTGAGAATGTAAATAAGGGGGGCGCCTGGGTGGCTCAGTTGGTTGAGCGACTGACTTCGGCTCAGGTCATGATCTCACGGTTTGTGAGTTTGAGCCCCGCGTTGGGCTCTGTGCTGACAACTCAGAGCCTGGAACCTGCTTCTGATTCTGTGTCTCCCTCTCTCTCTGCCCCTCCCCCACTCATGCTCTGTCTCTGTCTCAGAAATAAACATTAAAAAAATTTTTTTTAAAAAGAATGTAAACAAGGGGAGTGCAAAGGCTGCAACTCTGCAGCTCAATACCTGGCGGTGCTCTGGTGGGAAGGGCGAATTCCCAGGAACAAAGTGGGGTCCGGGAGGTTCTCGGGCCACATGGGGCAATGCGGTTCCACTGCTGGAAGGACATTTGGTAGCGACTGTTGAAGCCATCTGGTCCCAACAGATCCTGGAAGGCGGCCACATTCGCTGGTGCTGGGGCAAGGTCGTTAAGGCTGAAGCCTGGTGCCAGATGTGTGTTGTGATTTTCCATAATCCTTGAAACACTGCTGCTACATTGTCTCATGAACTTTTTCTGGTGTGGGCTGGCACCTGGCCGCAGTCTTGGGTCACTGGCAGCAGCAGGATCCAGAGTGCATTCCTGGGTGTAGCTGATATTCGGCCATTGCTCATTCGGCCATTGCTCAGTGAGACCCTCCCGCAGAGGGGCTGAACGGGTCAAAGCTGCAGTCCTTCGGAAGTAAGGGGCCAGGGAAAACAGCCGCATCTGAGACAAAACTCAGGAGAGGTACTGCCTGGGGCCTGGTCAGGGAGAGTGAAAAAGCATGAAGTGGATGAGAGCTGAAGACAGAGGACGAGTGCACGATTGCTGATCCAGGAGAACAGACTGGGTGGCTGGGTGGCACCATTTTCACTGCTCCCTCACGTGCACATATGCACCTACGAGCACCACAACAATCCACCCCAGTAGGCTAGCAGCGCCATCTAGTGGAGAGCAGAGCTGTTACATTGAGCCCCGCCCACCTGGGCCAACTTCGCTCTTCAACAACACAAGTCTTTTTTTTTTTTTTTTTTTTTTAATTTATTTTTGGGACAGAGAGAGACAGAGCATGAACGGGGGAGGGGCAGAGAGAGAGGGAGACACAGAATCGGAAACAGGCTCCAGGCTCCGAGCCATCAGCCCAGAGCCTGACGCGGGGCTCGAACTCACGGACCGCGAGATCGTGACCTGGCCGAAGTCGGACGCTCAACCGACTGCGCCACCCAGGCGCCCCTACAACACAAGTCTTAATGCCAGCTTAATTTATGGACTATAAAGCGCTACATAGACTGACTTCTAGGGGAAAACGAAGCAATTTCAGTCCTTCTTCAATCTGTTAGGTTCATCTATTCAATTTTCTTTTTTTTTTTCTCTTTTACAATTCTTTTCTTTTTCCTAAATACAGAGACAAAATTCATTTTTATTTTCAATTTTTATTAAAAATATTTTCCTTTAATTTTTATTACTGTATCTTTTACTTTTGTGTAAATTTTTTCGAATTCTACTTTACTTCCATCATTTTATTTTAGTCTACTTTAGTGTATTCACCTTTTCAAATTTTCAATTTCCTTTTTTTCTTTCTTTTTTTTCTTTTTATTTATTTTCTTTTTCTTGAATGCAGAAAGAGAAAAACTTCACTTGTACTCTCAATTTCTATTAAAAATATTTTCATTTAATTTTTATTACTATATTTTTTGCTTTTAGGTAATTTTTTTCAAATTCTATTTTACTTCCATCAATTTATTTTAGTCTACTAGTGTATTCACCTTTTCATATTTTCAAACGATTTCTTCTTTTCTTTTTTTAAATATTTTCTTTTTCATTTCTTTTCTTTTTCTTAAATACAGAAAAGGAAAAATTAATATTTATTTTTAATTTGTTTAAAAAATATTTGTCTTTAATTTTTTCTACTATATTCTTTACTTTTGTGTTTATATTTCAAATTCTATTTTACCCCCATCATCTCATTTTAGTCTATTTCAGTGTATTCATTTTTTCAAATTGTCAATTTCCTTTCCCCCCCCTTTTTTTCTCTAATCTGTCAAATTTCAACACCCAGACCAAAACACACCTAGGATCTAGCATCGTCTATTTGATGTGTATGTGTCTGTGTCTGTGTGTTTAATTTTTAATTTTAATATTCTTTAATTTTAATTTTTTAATTTTTCTACCTCATTAATTCCTTTTCTCCCTTCAAAATGACAAAACGAAGGAATTCACCCCAAAAGAAAGAGCATGAAGAAATGACAGCCAGGGATTTAACCAACACAGATACAAGCAAGATGTCTGAATCAGAATTTAGAATCACGATAATAAGAATACTAGCTGGAGTCAAAAATAGATTAGAATCCCATTCTGCAGAGATAAAAGAAGTAAAAAATAGCCAGAATGAAATTAAAAATGCTATAACTGAGCTACAATCACAGATGGATGCAGCAGCGGCAAGGATGGACGAGGCAGAACAGAGAATCAGCAATATAGAGGACAAACTTCTAGAGAATAATGAAGCAGAAAAAAAGAGGGAGATTAAGGCAAAAGAGCATGATTTAAGAATTAGAGAAATCAGTGACTCATTAAAAAGGAACATCAGAATCATAGGGGTCCCAGAAGCAGAAGAGAGAGAAATAAGGGTAGAAGGGTTATGTGAGCAAATCAGAGTGGAAAACTTTCCTAACCTGGGGAAAGACACAGACATCAAAATCCAGGAAGCACAGAGGACCCCCATTAGATTCAACAAAAACCGACCTTCAACAAGGCATATCATAGTCAAATTCACAAAATACTCGGGCAAGGAGAGAATCACGAAAGCAGCAAGGGGAAAAAAGTCCTTAACCTACAAGGGAAGACAGATCAGGTTTGCAGCAGACCTATCCACAGAAACTTGGCAGGCCAGAAAGGAGTGGATGGATATATTCAGTGTGCTGAACCAGAAAAATATGCAGCCAATAATTCTTTATCCAGCAAGGTTGTCATTCAAAATAGAAGGAAAGAGAAAAAGTTTCCCAGACAAACAAAAATTAAAGGAGTTTGTGACCACTAAACCAGCCCTGCAAGAAATTTTAAGGGGGACTTTCTGAGGGGAGAAAAGATGAAAAAATATATATATAAATAAATAAATACCAAAAGCAACAAAGATTAGAAAGGACCAGAGAACACCACCAGAAACTCCAACTCTACAAGCATCATACTGGCAATAAATTCATATCTTTCAGTACTTACTCTAAATGTCAATGGACTCAATGCCCCAATCAAAAGACATAGGGTAACAGAATGGATAAGAAAACAAGATCCATCTATATGCTGTTTACAAGAGACCCAGTTTAGACCCAAAGACACCTTCAGACTGAAAATAAGGGGATGGAGAACCATCTATCATGCTAATGGTCAACAAAAGAAAGCTGGAGTGGCCATAATTATATCAGACAATCTAGACTTTAAAGACTGTATCAAGAGATGCAGACGGGCATTATATCATAATCAAGGGGTCTATCCACCAAGAACACCTAACAATTGTAAACATTTATGTGTAAATGTGGTAGCACCCAAATATATAAATCAATTAATCACAAACATAAAGTAACTCACTGATAGTAATACCATAATAGTAGGAGACTTCAACACCCCACTCACAACAATGGACAGATCATCTAATCAAAAAATCAACAAGGAAACAATGGCTTTGAATGACACACCGGACAAGATGGACTTAACAGATATGTTTGGAACATTTCATCCTAAAGCAGTAGAATATACATTCTTTTCCAGTGCACATGGAACATTCTCCAGAACAGACCATATACTGGGACACAACTCAGCCCTAAGTAAGTACAAAAAAGATTGAGATCATACCTTGTATACTTTCAGACCACAACGCTATGAAACTCGAAATCAACCACAAGAAACAAATTGGAAAAGTAACAAATACTTGGAGACTGAAGAACATCCTACTAAAGAATGAATGGGCCAAACAAGAAGTTAAAGAGGAAATTAAAAAGTATATGGAAACCAATGAAAATGAAAACACCACAACCCAAATCCTCTGGGACGCAGCAAAGGTGGTCATAAGAGTTAAGTATATAGCAATCCAGGCCCTCCTAAAGAAGGAAGAAAGATCACAGATACACAACTTAACCTTACACCTTAAGGAGCTGGAAAAAACCACAGCAAATAAAACCCAAAACCAGCAGAAGACAGGAAATAATAAACTTTAGAGCAGAAATTAATGCTATCAAAACCAAAATATACAGTAGAACAGATCAATGAAACCAGAAGCTGGTGCTTTGAAAGAATTAACAAAATTGATAAACCACTAGCCAGCTTGATCAAAACGAAAAAGGAAAGGACCCAAATGAATAAAATCAAGAATGAAAAGAGGAGGGGAATATTATGAGCAATTATATGCCAATAAAATGGGTAATCTGGAAGAAATGGACAAATTCCTAGAAACATATACACTACGAAAACTAAGACAGGAAGAAATAGAAAATTTGAACAGACCCATAACCAGTAAGGAAATAGAATTAGTAATCAAAAATTTGCCAAAAACCAGGAGTCCAGGACCAGATGGCTTTCCAGGGGAATTCTACCAGACATTTAAGGAAGAGTTAACACCTGTTCTCTTGAAGCTGTTCCAAAAAATAGAAATGGAAGGAAAACTTCCAAACTCTTTCTATGAAGCCAGCATTACCTTGTTTCCAAAACCAGACAGAGACCCCACTAAAAAGGAGAACTACAGACCAACTTCCCTGATGAACATGGATGCAAAAATCCTCAACAAGATATTAGCCAACCGGATCCAACAATACATTAAAAAAATTATTCACCACGATCAAGTGGGATTTATACTTGGGATGCAGGGCTGGTTCAAAATCTGCAAAACAACTAATGTGATTAATCACATCAATAAAAGAAAGGACAAGAACCATATGATCTTCTCAATAGATGCAGAGAAAGCATTTGACAAAATACAGCATCCTTTCTTGATAAAAACCCTCAAGAAAGTAGGGATAGAAGGAGCATACCTCGAGATCATAAAAGCCATATATGAATGACCCAACGCTAATATCATCCTCAATGGGGAAAAACTGAGAGCTTTCCCCCTAAGGTCAGGAACAAGACAGGGATGTCCACTCTCACCACTGTTATTCAACATAGTATTGGACGTCTTAGCCTCTGCAATCAGACAACACAAAGAAATAAAAGGCATCTAAATTGGCAGGAGGAGGTCAAACTTTCACTCTTCACAGATGACATGATACTCTATACGGAAAACCCAAAAGATTCCACCAAAAAACTGCTAGAATTGATTCATGAATGCAGCAAAGTGGCAGGATATAAAATCAATGCACAGAAATCGGTTGCATTCCTATACACCAACAATGAAGCGATAGAAAGAGAAATCAAGGAATTGATCCCACTTACAGTTGCACAAAAAAACATAAAATACCTAGGAATAAATCTAACCAAAGAGGTGAAAAATCTATACACTGCAAACTATAGAAAGCTTAAGAAAGAAATTGAAGAAGACACCAAAAAATGTAAAAAGATTCCATGCTCCTGGATAGGAAGAACAAATACTGTTAAAATGTTGATACTACCCAAAGCAATCTACATATTCAATGCAATCCCTATCAAAGTAACACCAGCATTCTTCACAGAGCTAGAACAAATAATCCTAAAATCTGTATGGAACGAGTAAAGACCTCGAATAGCCAAAGCAATCTTGAAAAAGAAAACCAAAGCAGGAGGCATCACAATCCCAGACTTCAAGCTATACTACAAAGCTGTAATCATCAAGACGGTATGGTACTAGCACAAGAACAGACACTCAGATCAATGGAACAGCATAGAGAACCCAGAAATGGACCCACAAACATATGGCCAACTAATCTTTGACAAAGCAGGAAAGAATATCCAGCGGAATAAAGACAGTCTCTTCAGCAAGTTGTGCCAGGAAAACTGGACAGCGACATGCAGAAGAATGAACCTGGACCACTTTCTTACACCATACACAAAAATAAACTGAACATAGATGAAAGACATAAATGTTAGACAGGAAGCCATCAAAATCCTCGAGGAGAAAGCAGGCAAAAACCTCCTCGATCTTGCCTGCATCAACTTCTTACTCAACACGTCTCCAAAGGCAAGGGAAACAGAAGCAAAAATGAACTACTGGAACTTCATCAAAATAAAAGCTTCTGCACAGAGAAGGAAACAATCAGCAAAACTAAAAGGGAATCGACAGAATGGGAGAAGATATTTGCAAATGACATATCAGATAAAGGGTTGGTATCCAAAGTCTACAAACAACTTATCAAATTCAACACCCAGAAAACAAATAATCCAGTGAAGAAATGGGGAAAAGACATGAATAGACACTTCTCCAAAGAAGACATTCAGATGGCCAACCAACACATGAAAAAATTCTCCACATCACTCATCATCAGGGAAATACAAATCAAAACCACAATGAGATACCACCTTACACCTGTCAGAATGGCTAACATTACCATCTCAGGCAACAACAGATGTTAACGAGGATGTGGAGAAAGAGGATCTCTTTTGCACTGCTGGTGGCAATGCAAGCTGGTGCAGCCACTCTGGAAAACAGTATGGAGGTTCCTCAAAAAACTAAAAATAGAACTACCCTACGACCCAGCAATTGCACTACTAGGCATTTATCCATGGGATACAGGTGTGCTGTTTTGAAGGCAAACATGCACCCCCATGTCTATAGCAGTACTATCAACAATAGCCAACGTATGAAAAGAGCCCAAATGTCCATTGATGGATGAATGGATAAAGAAGAAGTGGTATACATATATAATGGAGTATTACTCAGCAATCAAAAAGAATGAAATCTTACCATTTGCAACTACATGGATAGAACTGGAGGGTATTATGCTAAGTGAAGTTAGTCAGGGAAAGACAAAAATCATATGAATTCACTCATATGAGGACTTTAAGAGACAAAACATGAACATATGGGAAGGGAAACAAAAATAATATAAAAACAGGGAGGGGGACAAAACAGAAGAGACTCATAAATTTGGAGAACAAACCGAGGGTTACGGAAAGGGTTGTGGGAGGGGGGATGGACTAAATGGGTAAGGGCCACTAAGGAATCTACTCCTGAAATCATTGTTTCACTATATGCTAACTAATTTGGATGTAAATTTTAAAAATTAAAAAATAAAATTAAAAATAAATATTAAAAAAAATTTTTTAAACTATCAGATTTTAACAGATTAAATTCCAAAGTCCATAATTTAGTCTAAATAAATCTGTATAAATCTAAAAAAAATCTATAAAGAACTCAACATCCAAAAAACAAATAATCCAGTGAAGAAATGGGCAGAAGACATGAATAGGCAGTTTTCCAAAGAAGACATCCAAATGGCCAACAGACACATGAAAAGATGCTCAACATCGCTCATCATCAGGGAAATACAAATCAAAACCACATTGAGATACCACCTCACACTGGTCAGAGTGGCTAAAATAAACAACTCATAAAACAACAGATGTTGGTGAGGATGTGGAGAAACAGGAACTCTCTTGCACTGTTGGTGGGAATACAAACTGGTGCAGCCACTGTGGAAACAGTGTGGAGGTTCCTTAAAAAATTAAAAATAGAATTACGCTATGACCCAGCAATTGCACTGCTAAGAATTTATCCATAGGATACAGGAGTACTGATTCATAGGGGAATATGTACCCTGATGTTTATAGCAGCACTATCAACAATAGCCAAATCAAGGAAAGAGCCCAAATGCCCATCAACTAACTGATGAATGGATGAAGATGTGGTTTATATATATAATGGAATACTACTGGGCAATGAAAAAGAATGAAATCCTGCCATTTGCAACAATGTGGATGGAACAGGAGGGTGTTATGCTAAGTGAAATAAGTTAGAGAAAGACTTCTAACATATGTTTTCACTCATATGTGGAACTTGAGAAATTTAACAAGATCATGGGGGAACAAAAGGGTGAAACTAGTTTCAAACACAGAGGGAGGCAAACCCATTAGAGACTTAAATACAGAGAACAAACTGACGGTTGATGTGGGAGGTGGGGGAGAGGGGAAAATGGGTGATGGGCATTGAAGAGGGCACTTGTTGGGGTGAGCACTGGATGTTGTAGTAAGTGATGAATCACGGGAATCTACCCCTGAAACCAAGAGCACAGTCTATACAATGTATGTTAGCTAGCTTGACAATAAATTATATTGAAAAAGAAAAAAATAAATAAAATCAAGAGGTAATAGAAAAAAATTTTAATGTTTTTTTTAATTAAAAGAAATTTTAATGTTTATTTTTGAGAGAGAGCACAAGCACACGTGCATGAGTGGGGGAGGGGCAGTGACAAGGGGAGATACAGAATCCGAAGCAGGCTCCAGGCTTTGAGCTGTCAGCACAGAACCTGATGCAGTGCTTGAACTCACAAACCATGAGATCATGACCTAAGCGAAAGTAAGACCCTTAACCGACTGAGCTACACAGGTGCCCCTTTAAAATTTTTTTAATGTTAATTATTTTTAATGTTAATTTATTTTTAAATGTTTTTACTTATTTTTGAGCGAGAGAGAGCACAAACAGGGCAGGGGCAGAGAGAGAGGGAGACACAGAATCTGAAGCAGGCTTCAGGTTCTGAGCCATCAGCCCAAAGCCCGACGCAGGGCTCTAACCCACGAACTGTGAGATCATGACCTGAGCCAAAGTCAGACAGCTAACCAACTGAGCCACCCTCAAAATCCGTTTTTAATTAAAAAAAAACAAAAACAAAAAAGGGATAATATCCAGAGGATAAGTGGAAGATATTAGCTCGTTAAAAAAAAAATTTTTTTTTTAAATCTGTACCTTTGCACTGACATTTCCAGTATGTGTTTTTTGTTTTCTTTTGTTTTGGTTTGGTTTTTTTGAGAGAAAGAGGTAGGGAGAGAGAGAATCCCAAGCCGGCTCTGCACTGTGGGCACAGAGCCTGACACAGGGCTGACTCATGAACCGTGAGATCATGTATGATCTGAGCCGAAATCAACAGTCAGATGCTTAACTGACCAAGCCACCCAGATGCCCCCAGTGTGTATCTCTTTTATAGCACTTTCAAAATCTTTGAAAGGGATTTGGATTTTATGTCTTCTTGTCCTACTTCTGTAAAAGGACTGATGGTGAAATAAAGTGATATTGCCATCACAATAGCTATCAATTTACTAAGTACTTACTGTACCCTGAGCACTGTTCTATGTAAACTAACATTTATTAATCCTATGATATTATTATCCTAATTTTATTTTATTTAAAAAAAGTTTTTTTTTTTAACATTTATTTATTTTTGAGACAGAGAGAGAGCATGAACAGGGGAGGGTCAGAGAAAGAGGGAGACACAGAATTCGAAACAGGCTCCAGGCTCTGAGCTGTCAGCACAGAGCCCGACGCGGGGCTCGAACCCACGGACCGTGAGATCATGACCTGAGCCGAAGTCGGACGCTCAACCGACTGAGCCACCCAGGCGCCCCATATCCTAATTTTATAGATGAGGAAACTGAAACGCAAGTTTTAAGTGACTTTCCCATAACTGCTCACAATTCTGTCCTAGACTGTCTGGCTCCAGACTCTGCACTCCCCATCAGTCCTGAGAATCAAGAGGTACCTATGCTACTCAGGACTCTGGCTGCAAGTGTCAGAAACCTAACTTAAACTACCTTAAGGAAAAAGGGAAATGAATAAATCCATGTAAACAAACTATAAATGTGGGGGTAGGGTAGTGTTTTCAGAGTTAACTTGAATTCACTGTTTCTGACTTGGGCCTAAGTTCTTAGGGCTACATGTTGGCTTTATTATGTCAGCCTCCTCCACGTCTCAGGAGAGATGGCCCAGAATCTCTAGAGGACTCATCTTACAGGCTATAATTCAAAGAGAAAGAGAATGCAACCACAATGACAAACCACCACACATCCATCAAATGCTGGCAAAGATGTGAAACAAGAACTCTCGTCCACTACTGGTGGGAATGCAAAATGGTGCAGCCACTCTGGAAGACATTTTGGCAGTTTCTAATAAAACAAAATGTACCTTTACCATGTGATTCAGTAATCATGCTCCTTGGTAGTTACCCAAATGAGTTATGACCACATAAAACCTGCACACAGATGTTCGTATCAGTTGTATTCATAACTACTAAAATTCAGAACCAACCAAGGTGTCATTTAATAGGTGGCGAGATAGGGGCACCTGGGTGGCTCAGTCGGTTAAGCGGCCGACTTCGGCTCAGGTCATGATCTCGCGGTCCGTGAGTTCGAGCCCCGCGTCGGGCTCTGTGCTGACAGCTCAGAGCCTGGAGCCTGTTTCAGATTCTGTGTCTCCCTCTCTCTGACCCTCCCCAGTTCATGCTCTGTCTCTCTCTGTCTCAAAAATAAATAAACGTTAAAAAAAAAAAAATAGGTGGCGAGATAAACAAACTATTGTACGTTCATACAATCAAATATGATCCACTGCTAAAAAGAAATAAGCTATTTAAACCAGAAGTCAGCAAACTACAACCTATGGGCCAAATCTGGCCCCCTGCCTGTTTTATAAAGCTCTATAGAAACATAAAATTTATAAAACTATAAAAATAAAAATTATAAAAAGAAATTAGGTATGAAGCTACAAAATTACCTGAAGGAACCTCAAATGCATCTTGCTAAGTGAAAGAAACCAATCTGAAAAAACTACATACTGCATGACCCCAACTATGTAATAATCTGCAAAAAGCAAAATGCTCTCCTGGTTTCCTGAAATAAATCCAGAGAATAACACCGCTTGCCCTACTTATGGTCATATGCCCATCCCTGAGACTGTCACCGTGGTCAGCAGAATGGTATATACACTGGCCAGGTTAGAGCCACAGGCCCACTACCGTGGCTTGGGGAGGGGCAGGGCTTACACGGCTGGGTGTTCCATTCAGCAGCCTCCCCAGAATCACTTGAGGAAAGTGGAAGAGGAGGAGCTCTCCAAAGGGGGCAGGGACAGAGGAGAGCAGTGCTGTTATGAGGAGGAAGGGATGGTAGGTAGAATAAGAAAACAATGGCTACTGCCTGTATTACGGATGTATTTAAAAGTTCTCTTTCAATTGTTTTTTTAAAAGGAAAAGAGCATTTATCACTTTCTAGTTTATAAGATGTGGTCCCATTTCAAAAGAGGATTAATAAGGGCTGGCTCAGTTGGAGGAGCATGTGACTCTTGATCGTGGGTCATGAGGTCAAGCCCCACATTGGGTGTAGAGATTAAATAAATAAAACTTCTACAAAAAGGATTAATGGAGAGAAGATCAGTGAGAAGACAAGGGTTGAGAAGCAGAAAAGAAAAACAAATAGAGAAGAAAGAGAACTTAAGAAGGGGGCATTTAAGCGCCAAAGACATGGTCTTTCCTACTATATGTGGGCAAAATTGAATTTGTAAAATTATATCTATATCAACTGGAATCATTTTATTCTTTAGATAATATATGTATTTTTCGGGGGTGCAAAAAGGTGGTTTTATTAAAGCACAGACAGGACCCATGTGCAGAAAAAGCTGCCTCTTTAATATTTTTATAGACAAAGATGTAACTCTGGGAAACCAGCTATAGCCAATAATACGGAGAGGGAGTGTCCTGTGTGAGAGTTCCAAGAAAGTTAGTGTTTCCTGATCAGATAAGATCATTGTCTGCCTGTAAAATAGACATTTAGACCTAGACGTGCAGCAGCCATCTGGCAAGCATAACGACCAAAGCCACATATCAAAGGGGGTGGAACAGAAAGAAGGAACCTGTGTCCCTAACTGCATTCTGGAAGCAACTCACCAGCCCTAGACTCCCTACCTCTGGACTTGTTGAAAATGAAAAAAAGACCCCAAAACTTATTTGGTCAAGTCACTGCAGTGAACTTTCTATGACATGCAGAACACTGATCTCTTAAATGATACAAATAGCTAACATCACTTTTATCACTATCTGTACAAGTCACAATGCAAAATCTTTTCATCATATTCCACCAAAGACCAACTGCGTGTATTTAAGATGGCTGATTAAGGGTGCACTGGGGGGCTGCGGGCAGCCGTTTGTTTTTAAGAATTTTTTAAGGTTTATTTATTTATTTTGAAAGAAAGAGAGAGCAGGGGAGGGGCATAGAGAGAAGGAGAGAAAGAATCCCAAGCAGGCTCTACACTGCCTGCACAGAGCCTGACCTGTAGCTCAGGGAAGCTATCTATTTGGTGTAAGAATGGAAACTAAGATTCTGACTGGATCAGTAACATTCTCAACCAAATGACTAAAGGAGTTACACTTTATCCCAGTTTCTTGCTTTTATATATCTTGGCATGGCTTTATTCTGAAAAAGGCATAATTACTTTCTATGAATTCCACTATTTATGCTTGTTTAATCCTTAAAATATAATCAAGGCACTTCTATTAGCAATAAGTAATAAAAACCATATCATTTCTCATTAACCTTTTATTTTTAACTTAGTTTTACAATAAAGAAACAGAAAAGAAGTAGATCATTAAAAAAATACCAGCTGTCCATTTAAAATTTTAAATGAGTTTCTTGTTAAACAAAGCAGTAACACTATATCCTATAATTACATCTTTACTTGTATATACAAGAACTGTGTGCAAAGTGCTTTTCAAACTATAAAATAAGACTTTGGAAAAGGATACAAATGATTATCCCTAGGAGTTAGTTACTTCCCATTGCCTGTAATAAATCACAATTGCTTCATTCTTAATTTGCATTTAATTTATTTATTTACTAAGAGAAAAGCCACCATTTTCTGATACCAAATTGATATCTAATTTTTGAAAATAATCCCTGATCCACAGGTCTAAACCTTATTTTTACATATAATTCAGTTACTTGCTTCATTTTCCCCCTAAATAAATAGAGGACAGTTTTTAAAAAGCAAATATTAGACACATTTTAATCAAGATGTGATTAAAAAATAAAAAACACCAAGTTACATGAAAGAAAAAAATAAGGAAAAAAAGATTCTTGAGGAAAGCAAATTGTATTCTTACACTTTTTTTCTTCAGGCAAACACAGAACCATCCTCTATGTGAGGGATGGGTTTCTTTCTTATTGAAAACACTCTGAACACATGATGCTTAACCCAACATCACACATACCAAGAATGCTTAAAAATTATTTGCTACTACGCCTTCGAATGAAAGAAATCTTTAAAGTACAAGGGACATCTAAATGAGTGAAGTTCTGGAAGACATACAGGAAGAATAATTCCAAACAAAGCCTTCAAGGATCTAAATTGCAGTCTTTTTTTTTAGTTCTAAATGGGAGCTGGGGGAAGGACATTTAAGTTTACATTAGTTGGATGTGCCTTATTCATATGGAAGCATATGGCCCGCTAGCTTGCAAATCCTTCCATGACCCCTGTGAAATAGGTGTATCTCAAAGATTATACCCCAAAGGAAAAACGGAGGCACTAGGAGGTTAAGAGTCCAGTCTGTGTAGTTTACCAGTTACAGAAAAGTGATTTTCATGTGTTTCCTTTTTTGACCTTTGTAAAAACAGTATAAATAAGTTTTCATCTTATATTTCAAAGCACCCTATGAAGCAGAAACAAGATATCCTCAGTTAAAGAAAAATGATTACAAAGAAATAAATGTATACGGTTGAATAAAATCTTGTCAATGATCTACAGGCTCAGAGTATACTTTCAGACCTACTTGAAGCCCATTCATCATTCCCATCAGCAGGTTATGTCTATTCTGTGTTCATCTGTAAAAAGTAAGCCTGGTACATAGGGCTCTACTTTGTAGTAATGACGCCTGAACACTTAACTCAGCGCTGTGAACGCCCAAGAGAAATTACGGGCAGCTCACAAAGTGGACGTAGAGAAGATTCTTCCAGCAGTTTTCTGCTCCTTGGCATGGCAATTCGGAGACTAGGATCGAAAGTTGATTTAACTCATTTGAAGTTCACTCCTGGTTTGCATTCTTTCTCATATTTAATTTAGAAAATTAAAAATATCCAGTTATAAATCTGATCTCATTATCACAACTGTACCTTGGAAAAGCAGCTTATAGTTCTCTATGGGAGATAATCAGGTAAACGTGTTACCAAACAATCATTAATAATTTAATGTCCTTCAAGTTTAAGGGTAGGGTAAGTCTATGTATGCTACTTGTAGCCTAGTTGAGATTAGTTATTCAAGTATCAGCAATATTAGTCCTTAAAATGTTATATTTGTGTAGTGCAAAATATATATATGTATATATGTACACAAACCAAACTACTGGACGACAAAAAGAAGTGTAATCATCACAAACAGTTAAGATACTCTTGTGAGCTCCACATTCCATTTCATTCTGAGGTCATCCAGGCCCAGTAATCTTCTGGAGTAAAATACCATTTTCTTCAGTTCAGTTTTCTTTAAAGAGAAAGTAAAAACCAATTTCCTATGAATATAAATGCAACCTGAATATGAAACACACCCATACCAAAGAATTATCTGAATGAAAACACAACAATAATACTCACATTCAACATCAAACCATAAAATTACCAAAAGTCCTTAAGAAATGAATTCACATCCTTTTCTAGTTGGCTTAATGCAATTTCGAAATTTGGGAATTATTTTATAGCAGGAAAGTTGTGAAACAAAAACGCTTAACAAAACTACCAAAGATTGATAGATATACAACCTAGATTACTCGTTATGAACAGATAGTCCATATCTGTTACTTTCCAGGCACTGTGCCAGGCACTGGGGATTCAAACAGAAATGAGGCAGGCTCTCAGCTGTCAAAAGAGCTATCAGGTTAGTTGCTTGTGGCAGGGGAGACATGTAAACTAACAACTCGGATAGGTAATGTGATGGTTTTAGTGATAAAACTGACTGAAGGAGTGATCAGAGAAGGATGGGCTTGTTAGCGCAAGATACAATAATCACATATGATCTCAGGTCTGGGAAAAGTCCCACAGCTATAAAATCTCTACATCCTCCCCAGCATTCAAGATGCCAAAATGCCTGAAACCCTCTTATTACAGATTCATTCCTCACCTCCGCAGAAATGCTCTTATGCAACCCCCTTGGCAGGAGTGATATTTTAAGTAATCAGATCATCCCTTATCCTCTGTGGAAATCCTCTTTATGTACACCTCCCTGGCAGGAATGACATTTTAAATAACCAGATCAATTTTCACATAACATAAAGAGATCTCTTGAGGCATGATGGAAAACAAACAAACAAAAAGGCCCCTGGGACCAGAACAGAATTATAGGTGGTTCTAAAGATTAACTGTCTGAGTGAGGTTTTAGCAGAAATGTTAGCTGGAAGGTGCCTGAACAGTGAGCAACCCTTACTAAGAACCCACATGATGAAGATTTCTACACAAGATCCTCTCCAGGTTTATAAAAAACCACACAGCTCTCTGAACCCCTATCTCCTACTGTAGTAAGGAAACAGAAACAGACATAAATGCCCAGCACTATCTTCAGAACTATTTGGAATGTGTTTCAGGCTCTTTGTGAGATCTGTCCTTTTTTATTTTTAAATTAACTTGCAAAATGCAGGGCAAGGTGTGATAAGAGAAGAAAAGTTACAGAAAACAATAGATAAGGGATGAGGAAAACGCTCTGCCCTTTACCTTGCCCTCTGAACTTCTGCTCTGGCTGTACTGCTGAGATTCTTTCCCCTTCTCAGAAGCCTGGGCCTGACTTTTCCAGGCAGTTCCATCTGTCCCAGGTTCCATTTGAAGAGTGTTCCTACAGAGAGCTTTCCCACACCTGTCCATTTTACCACCTCTGTACTGAAAGTTCAGTGCCCCCAAGAAAACTACGTTTGTGTATTTATGAATCTGGGCAGAATGATAAAGAAAAGTGGTTACAAAGGTCCTTTCCCTCAAAGTAATAGCTTAAGAGTATTCTTTTGGTCTGAACAGGTCTGCTGTCAGTATTTTACTAATGGGTAATTTTACTAGAATGGTCGGGTGAGGTGAGTAGGAAAAGGCAGACCCACAGAAGGCTGCTCAGGGACTAATTTTGAACAAGAAGTCTCCAACTGTTTCTGTTCATATCACATTCAGAAAAAAATGTGGGTTTTTTTTTTTTTTTCTGATCCACTGCAGAGTGATAATGTGAGAAATTTACTTTTGAATTTTTATTCTTCTACAATGGGGAAAAAAAAAATCAAGCGGTGGACCCACTTTTAATGTTTAAAAACAAAACATCTTTTTAAAAAGCTTACCACAGAGGTGCCTGAGTGGCTCAGCTGGTTAAAAGTCGGACTTGGTTTCGGCTCAGGTCATGATCTCATGGTTCGTGAGATCGAGCACCCCTCCCTCACATCGGGCTTCAAACTGACATTGAGGAGCCTGTTTGGGATTCTCTCTCCTTCTCTCTGCCCCTACCATGATACCTCTCTCTCTCTCTCTCTCTCAAAATAAATAAACTTAAAAAAAAAAGTTTACCACACATAGCTACTTATTTTATATATACATGGAACTATCTGTTTGTTTGTTACCAGATGCATAGTTATTAAATAAAAAGAAAAAATTAAAATTAAATAAACTTTAAAAAATGAAAGCTTTCTGCATCATATGGTACTTCAGTTTGCCATCCTACAAATTGTGACCATTCAGCCATGCATTCAGTACGCCTCCAATTTACTGTAAGGGACATTTACTGTAAGCCTCCTACATGCCAGACATTGTATTAGGGGATAAGACACAGGATGGTCCCTATTATGAATGGGGCATTCCACGCTTTTTCCACCCTAACTGGATTTCTGGATCTTTCTCCTCATCTCTAACACAGAACTTGTCTGCTCCAAACCAGACACACCGCTCTCTAGTTTTCATTCCTGTAACTATCAGATTAAAAATTGCTACACACTTCCAGATTAAAAGATGTCTAAATCCCCTCAAAGCTGAAACTTATTTCCATATCAAATATGGCTCTATCTCCAACCTGCTAATCTGTTCTGTATATAAGCAAACAATACCTAAAAACACTATCTGATCAAAATGCAGTTGCACAGTGCTAAATAACTGGTAATTGGGAAGGAGTAAACACTTAACATACTGAAAACTTGATAAAAATTCAACAAAGTGGAACATTAAAAATCAGTAATAGTTTCTCCATTTGGAGACCTCTACAAATAACTGATAGGAATACTTAAGGGAAATGGTGTAGACATCTACTAGTAAGGAGTAATCTTAAAAAAATATTCTAGGGCCGCCTGGGTGGCTCAGTCGGTTAAGGGTCCACCTTCAGCTCAGGTCATGATCTCGTGGTTCATGGGTTTGAACCCTGCATCGGCTCTGTGCTGACAGCTTAGAGCTGGGAGCCTGTAGCATGTTTCAGATTCTGTGTGTCTCTCTCTCTGCCCCTCCCCCGCTAGTGTTCTGTCTCTGTCTCTTAAAAATAAACGTTAAAAAAAATTTTTTTTTAATTCTAGAAAAATTGCAATTCTTGGTGACTGCTGAAGCAAAGTAGTTGTTTTCTCTTTCAGTCTTTAATAAGTGACAAGCTGTTTCAAACTTAAGCATAAAATAAATTATTAACCAAAGTAAGCTTTAGGGTTTTTGTGCTGTGCCAAATTTCTCTACTCTCCAATCCTCAACTTTTTATAAAGGAAACATGAAAAGGAACTTTGAAATGCATTGCAAAATATGTCAAAACCTATCTTTAGTGCCACTGTGCCCTGCTGCTTGAATCTAGCATTCTTACTACATAGTGAAAAAAAGCTTTGGTTCTTTTTTCCTCCAATTGTCAGGGAAATTAAAATTTGAAGCACTGTGTAGCACTAAACCCAACCAACATAGGAGAAATGTAAAATGTGTGAAAACTAGAAAGGATTTAAACTGGGGCACCCGGGTGGCTCAGGTGGTTAAGAGTCCAACTTCGGCTCAGGTCATGATCTCGCGGTGAGTTCGAGCCCCATGTGGGGCTCTGTGCTGACAGCTCAGAGCCTGGAGCCTGCTTCGGATTCTGTGTCTCCCTCCCTCTCTCTGCCCCTCCCCCCGTCATGCTCTGTCTCTCTGTCTCTTACAATGAACAAACATTAAAAAAAAAAATTGAAAAAAAAAGAAAAAGAAAAAAGGAATTTAAACTCAGGTTTGTTGAACCCTTAACAAATCTTACACACACCTGAAATAACATCTGTAACAAATGCCTTAGGAAAGAGGTAAATAGTACTGTGAAAGCAATCTGTGCTTCTGAAATCCTACTGAAATTTTTTTCAAGTGAGTGGGTGTATTGGAAGAACATTAATGTGGCACAGAACTTATGCCACATAAGTTCTTTTATGAACATAAATAAAATTGTCTTAACATAAGCTGGAATCAGGAAGACTGATCCATCCAAATCCCCATGCATTTTAGTTTCTCCGCCATCAACTATGATCACTGGAGCACTGTCTACAGTAACTAGTATGCTGCTTATCCCTTTTAGAGAAGTGAAGGGCAAATGTCTGGTTTCTGCTTTCGTTAGTGTAGTTAATTAGGAACTTGGGTTGTGTGCTAGAAGAACATACCCTTAATTATTTAAACTTGTAGATTTTTAAAAATGTGTCTCTATTGCACAGATTTAAGAGAGCACTTAAAATGTTATTATACCCTATTTAATAATAGGTTAAATACCCTATTTCTTCTCCCCAACTGTTGTTACTTAATGGGAAATGGTGATGAAATACAAAAACACAGTAAGTGAGGCCATCAGTGAGGTAAACAATTGTCTATATGCCCATCCATGGAATGTAATTCAGTTTACACAGTATCGAAAAAAAATGCCTTAAGGATTTCCTTTGACCCAAGAGATTCAGCCTCAGTTCCTAACCTAGACAATCTCAGAGCACGTTCAAGGAACCCAATCTATTATTCTCATACCTTTTTGAGGTATCTCCTGGCATCCCAAACTGGAATTTTGGCCCTCAAATTAGAAAAATCTCTATTTCTAGAGATCATCAACCACCTGGCTAAAATATTCTGGAATGTCCACGTCTATTCCAAAGGTATACACAGCATGCAGGCATTATTTATTTACCCCTTGTCTAGAGTTCTTTAACATTAGAAAGGGCCCAAAATAAACATCAGATTCTAATTTTTTAGTCTAACAAGTACTAGAAATCCGCTAGACATCATTTCCAAGGTAGTTTCAGTCTCAGGATCAGTGCAGAATGTTCAGTATGACAATGTATCTATAAAACGGAACTGTCCTCTTAACTGCTGTTGAAAGCTCTGTCTCCTATAGATAAGATTTTGCATACTATTTTGAGTTATAAAGCCATAGCATTACCTTCTCCTTCTTTGATAATACAAATGCACCAACCACTGGGCAATAAAAGGCCATACGATAGCAAAAGTTAATGCACCAGGAGACATCTCGAAGGGCCACCAAGATGGTCTCTGAGAAAATGAAATAAACTGGTCACTTGTCTACTACATGTATAAACATAAAAAATACCTAATTCATATTTTAGAAAATATACAACTTAATAACAAATCTCAGTCCTGCTAAAGAAGGAAGATATTCAGTATCTCAGAGCATAATTCAGTAAGTAGACTTTTAGGAGTACTTTAGACTTAAACAATAACAAATATATTTTAATTTCAAAGCTCTAAAGGGTAGATTTCATCTGGAATACTTTAAGAGCCTCACATAATCTAAATTTATTGTAAGTTATTGGAAACCCTGGGACTTAGATTTAAGAGAAGAATTTCTTACCTGTGAGGGAGGCTGATGACTGGTCTGTAATGTTGATGATTTTGCCTATAAATACAAATGAAAGTGATTTAGCTTTGACAAAATGAGAAAATAAAAACAGTAATTCTTCTATTTCCTATCTTTTTTTTTTAAGGCAAAATATTAGTTTATTATATTTTTCTGTTAACTATGCTGTGATTATCCTGAAACCCATACTGGTCAAATAACAAGGTCCCTTAAATTGCTAGTCAAATAAATATCTTTGACATTTTATATTTTACAGATCAAATTATATAAAATTATCAAAATAAAACCTCAAATTAGTCTACACCGTTACTTCTTTTATACCGTTATTAAATTACTGAACCAGGGGCACCAGGGTGGCTGTCGGTAAAGTGTCCAAGTCCTCATTTTAGCTCATGTCATGATCTCAGGCTCCTGAGATCCAGCCCAATTTTAGGCTCCATGCTCAGCATGGAGCCTGCTTAAAATTCTTCCTCTCCCTCCCCTTGCCCCACTAATGCACTCTCTCTCAAAAAAAAAAAAAAAAAAAAAATTATAAATCAACTTTTCTTATTAATTCTTTAATTTCCATACAAATTACCTTTTACACGCATATCCGAAAACCACAGCCTTATTATTAAAATTATAAATAATATTCAAAGATCTGTGTTGCAAAGTCATGATAAGTTGTAACACAAGAGGTATGGCAGATTTGAGAAATAAACTGTTAGTGTTGACGTTTGTTTTTTAACTTTTCCCCAGCTTTATTGAGTTATAATTGATAAATTATATAAATTTATGTGATGATTTGATGTGTATATACACTGTGAAATGATTACAATAATCAAATGAATTAACACATTCCTCATCTCACATAGTTAACTTTTTTGGGCAGGGGGAGGAGTATTGTAGGGTTTTCAATGAGATATCTAAACTAAGTCGAAAAATTTCAAATTAATTTAGGAAACTTATATCCCAATTTGGATCACAAAACAAGTTTCCTTATAATAGTTGTTGGAAACTTATTAGTGCCATTTGTCCATTTATTATAACATTAGAGAAATGGTATGAAAATTAATGAGATCATTCATTCGTTCATTTAACAAATATTTACTGAGCGTCTATTATGTACCAGTTACTACTCTGGGCATTAGACATAAAACAGGAAGCAAAATGACAAAAAGTGCTGTCCCAGTGGAGCTTAAACTGTAATGGAGAGATACAAATAATGAATAAATCAGTAAAATATACAGTGTATCAGGCAGTGATAAACACCATAAAGAAAAATAAAATAGGGAGAAGAGATGAGACATGTTAGAGGAGTCATCTTGAAACTTTAAATAGAATGAACAAGGAAGGCTTTCATGACATTTGAGCAAAGACCTAAACAAGAAAGCTGTATGCTAAGTGGCTAACAGGGGGGAACAATCTTCTGTACACAGGCAGTAGCAAGTACAAAGACCCAGGGTGGGAGGAAGACTTCAGGCAGGTTCAAGGCACAGCACTGAGGTCTGTATGCTGAAACAACCGAAGGAAGTGGTGGGAGGAGACAGGCTTTAAATTTACTTGTTGTGGGTAATTTGATCTCAAGGACCCCAGTATACCCTACTGGTAAAACTCTTAGTTGCCTCTAGATGGTACATTAGTCCTCACAGACCATTAAGGTGTTAAAGAAGTAAACTCAAATTGCCAAGTGCTCAAAGAATCTAGACAAGGTAACGATTTTTATATTAGTTGTAATTGTACCTTGTAGGCATAACAATATTTAACCCAGAGATTTACCTTAAAATGTTTCTTTAGACTAAATGGAATAAAGGGTAGAGTTACAAAACTGGGCTCCAGGTATATGATGACTTATCCAAGGTCACATTAGTGTGATCTTGAATGGAACTCGAGGGGATCAAATCCCAATGCGATGACACAGCTATTCTTCATTAAAGCAGCAACTACTAACAAATACTAAGGTAGAATCAGAACTCTACCTTAGTAGATGTTGATCATTAGTGGATTTGTTTTCCTAAATAATAAAGGGTCTGGAAAGGCAAATGAAGATTCCCAAGGACCCTTGCTCATATCTATGAAGCACTGACACTAGCTGTATAATTAACAGTACGAGTTTTTGCTTTAATATTTACCCATACATGTTGTTAAAGAAACACAATCAGTGACAATTGTGAAAGCACAGTAAGGAAGACTTTATTCAAGGGAAAAGGGGCTATTACTGGGTATAGGGACTTCTACAGTCAGGGGGACACAGACTGGGCTCATTTCCCAATACAGTATGGGCAAGGGAGAATTTAGTGTAAGGAGGAGGGCTGAGATCAGTGGGTGGAAAATTCCAAAGAGGGAACATCAGGGGTAAGGGAGATTCTAGTTAAACTGATCTAACAGGATTCTTGCTGAAGATGGGCCCAGGTGTTCAGAAAGCACCTGGGGGAAGGCAGAGGCTGAAGAGCCTGTCTGGTTAAACTGACTGAGCAGGGTTCTTGATGAAACTGGATTTTACAAAGAAGAAGTGAAGAGATGCCTAAGAGAAGGTTCAAGAGTCTGACTGAAGTTTATTTATTTTTTTTATTTTTTAAAAATTTTAATGTTTATTTTATTTTTATTTTAACGTTTATTTATTTTTGAGACAGAGAGAGACAGAGGATGAACAGGGGAGGGGCAGAGAGAGAGGGAGACAGAATCTGAAACAGGCTCCAGGCTCTGAGCGGTCAGCACAGAGCCCGACGCGGGGCTCGAACCCACGGACCTTGAGATCATGACCTGAGCCGAAGTTGGATGCTTAACCGACCGAGCCACCCAGGCGCCCCTGACTGAAGTTTAATTGAACAAAGAATCTTTGTTGGTATCAAGTGGCTTTTATGTAGCTTTGACATAGTTAGAAATTCTATTTACCATTCTATTCCTGGATTAAGCTAAGGATTACTGAATTTTTTTGAAAATATTTTTGAAAGGAAAAATCCCACACAATTGTAACCACTGCAAAGAAACTATGAAGACAGAGAATTATTTAAATTAGGTCCTCTCTAAGGCTGTGAACTTCCTGAGGGAAGAAACCAAGCAGTCTTATTATCATTGTTATTGTCACCACCATCATCTCATGTGACAATATGTAAATGTCACATGAGTGTTCCAGGCACTGTACTATGCATTTTAATTTATCCCCTGAACAATCCTATGATGTAGGTATTATTAGTATTTTCATTTAATAAAGAAACTGAGACACAGAAAAGTAAAGTAACCTAATTGAAGATCAAACAATAAGTGGCAGAGGGCGCCTGGGTGGCTCAGTCAGTTAAGCGTCCGACTTTGGCTAAGGTCATGATCTCACTGTTCATGAGTTTGAGCCCTGCACCAGCCTTTGTGTGGACAGCTTAGAGCCTGGAGCCTGCTTCAGATTCTGCGTCTCCCTCTGTCTCTGCTCCTTCTCCCGCTCACACTCTGTCTCTCTCTCTAAAATAAAGAAACATTAAAAAAAAAAAAAAAAAAAAAAAAGCCTAAAAAAAAATAAGTGGCAGAGTCAGGATTTGAAACCAGGTAGTTTGTTCTAAGGTCTGCTACCCAGTGCTGTCTCCCTTTTCATTTATGTGTCCACTACCCAGAAAAGTATCTGGTATGTGGCCATTCACCAAATATTCATTGAGTGAATGAATCTCAGACACTTGCTGTGATGGAAAGTGCACTGCATGAGAAATCTGGAAAGTTTAGTTATAGAATTGGCTTTGCCACCAATCAAGTAAGGTGTTTACTCTGTATCTCTCCTTCATCTGCTGAACTAGAGGTACTGAACTAAATTTCCTTTAGTTCTACAATCTACTACTACTTTGCTATCAATTTACTTCTTTTCTTCATCCAAATGAATTATGCAAAAAAAAATTTCGGGGGGGGTGTGGGGTGCAAAAAGGTGATCTTATTAAAGCATGGGGACAGGACCCACAGGCAGGAAGAGCTGCTGTGAATAATGCAAATTTTAAGGAAAAAGTCCTTAACATGTCAGAATCTTTTTTTGGTTTGTTTTATGTAAGACAAGAGTGAAAAAGAAAACTTCAAAAGATAAAAAAATCAAAAGAACTTTTAGCAGAATTTCAATACCAATGAAGACATTAAATGTATACAAATTACTCTTTTAAAAAGTCACAGCATAAACTATTCAACGTGGAGGTGGAGGTCAATAAGCTGGAACTGATGTTCCTGAAAGCCGACTCTGATCTGGATTACTTTCGATACAGGCTGGAATATGAAATCAAGACTAATCATCCTGATACAGCAAGCAAGAAAAATCCAGTTACACTCTTAAAGGAATTGTCAGCAATAAAGTCTGGATATCAAACTTTGTATGCATGCTTTAAACCAACTGCTGTAGAGCAGGAAGAGATTAAAAACCACATTTGTGCTGCTGTTGATAAGACTATGACCGTGATACAAGAACTACAAAAGTGAATAGACGTGAAGCTGTCACCACTGACTAAAGAAAACTGCGGCAGAGCAATTAAAATCTTTCACGTCACACTTATGAAGAAGTGGACTTGGAAAAGGGAATTCTAAAGGGAATTCTAACGGAGAGGGGACCCATTCCAGAAAGATTTAAGATGTCTTGTTAGCACTTGATGACTAGAAGTGGAGGATGGAGAACAACTTTTGGCTTGGGTGACTGGATACTAATGCCTTCCACAAGAGAGGGTCCTATAACAAGGGCAGATATTATATGAATAAAGTTCAGCCAAAAAGATGGAATGGGAATAAAGGGATTTAAAAATATATATGCATGTAGGGTCTTATAATTTCATGAAAGGAAGTCACGTAACACTATTTTGCATTTATTTCCTTTTGTGTAATTGGGATAAAATGGATGTCCTGGCCTATTGTAAAAGGATATTTATGTACTGTTGTTCAGTCAGATATGAGTGAGCATGCTTTGGAAATTAAAGGATAGAAAATAAATAAATAATTAGTCACAGAATAAGAAAAGGCAGACTACTGGAACAGTAATATTCAATAATACTAAATGAACGAATGAGATTTCCATCATGGTTAGCTATTCTTTAATATAGTTTGTATTAATCTAGGGATAGTTGATAAGATCATGGGCCTTAAATATATTTTTTCTCAAGCTAATACAGAAAGTAGATTTTCTTATTAATGAAAGATACAAATAATCAACAAGGTGTTCATAGACTCATGAACATCAACAGAGTCACAGTCTAAGTGATGATAAAATGTACTTGACAATCATTGAAACATGTACAATAGAGAAACCCTGTGATAATCTGAGTTACTGAAAGGATAAAAAAGCTAAAATATTCATAGGAGTTGTTTAAAAAGCCTACAGTAGTAGTTTCTTTAAATGAATCTGTATTTAATTTGTTTATCTTGGAACTGAAGCACATCTTTGATTAACTAACTTAATATCTTAATTAACTAACAATATCTCTTACAACATGATGCTTCAATGCTATATGTGTTTTTTCTAATGCTATATATGTTTTTCAATGCTATATATGTTTATTTTGGGGGGCGGGGGGGAAGAGAGGGAGAGAGAAAGAGTGGGGAGGGGTAGACAGAGGAGACACAGAATCTGAAGCAGGCTCCAGGCTCTGAGCTGTCAGCACAGAGCCCAAGATGGGGCTCGAACCCACAAACCACGAGATCATGACTTGAACCAACCTGAGCCACCCAGGTGCCCCCAGTGCTATATAATGGGTCAGACAGCCTGTTTAGTTGCCTTTTTCTGCAATAGACATTACTCCAAGAGGAACAAGTCAGAGGACAAATGGGGCACAGCACTAGTAGCCAGCCATCTGAAGGCTCTGCAGCCAAGTCCTGGGATTATCGCAGCCAAATCCAGGGATTATCACAGCCCAGCCCCAAACTGTGAACCAAGATGAACTAGCCCTTCCTCCAAACCTTTTTCCTTTCCTTTAGTACCTCCTCCATACTTAACTGTCTAGTTTTATTCAGTACAGAAAGAGCACTGATCTAGGATACAGGATGCCTGGGTTCTGCTTTAGTTTCTGCAATGATTTGCTATAGTGCGTTTTCAAAGGTTTAATATTCTTACTCTTCCAGTGTTAAATAACTGCGAACATCAAACTATGACTCTACATTCCTGGTCTGGTTTTAAAGTTTTGATCCTACAACTAATTTACACTAAAGAATTGGTAACTTAATATACTATCTCTACAGCATTTTAAAAAGAAGTCAAGATAGAGGACAATGTTTACTACAAAAGAGTGACTCCTTAATGATGAACTCCAAAGCACTAGTTATGGTTTACTACTTCCTTGAACTGCACTATATAACATCCTTTTTTAAAAATTTTTTTTTAAATTTATTTTTGAGAGAGAGAGCACATGCACACACACACACACACACACACACACACACACACACACACGCATGCACGCACACGCGGGGGAGGGGCAGAGAGAGGGAGGGAGACACAGAATCCGAAGCAGGCTCCAGGTTCTGAGCTGTCAGCACAGAGCCTGATGTGGGGCTTGAACCCATGAACTGCGAGATCATGACCTGAGCTGAAGTTGGATGCTCAATTGACTGAGCCACCCAGGCACCCCAAGCTCTTTTTTTAAAGTTTATTTATTTATTTTGAGAGAGAGAGAGAAAGACAGAAACACAGAGAGAAAGAGAAAGAAAGAGAAAGAGAGAGAGAGAGAGAGAGAGAGAGAGAGAGAGAGAGAGAGAGAGAATGAATCCGAAGCAGGCTCCACGTTGTCAGTACAGAGCCTGATGCGGGGCTCGATCTCATGAACTGTGAGATAATGACCTGAGCCAAGATCAAGAGTCTAGACACTTAACCAACTGAGCAACCCAGGAGCCTCTCTTTTTTTTTTTAAAGATTTTATTTTGAAGTAATCTCTGCACCCAATGTGGGGCCTGAACCCACAACCCCGACATCAAGAGTCCAATGCTCCACTGACTGAGGCAGCCAGGAGCCCCTTAACAGCTCTTCCTCTTCTATTACCAAGCACCCTACTTCTACCCCTAACACAGTACTGGTAATTTTACACTCGAAAAATTTTCTATGAAGTGGTAGTTAGCTTTTGGATCAGTCTTTTCTTAAATAACCAATATTTTCAAAAGTAGATCCTTTTTATTTTTTATTATTTTTGAAAAATTATTTTATTTATTTTTTAAGTAATCTCTCCACCCAATGCAGGGCTCAAACTCACAACCCGAGATAAAGAGTCACATGCTCTATCCACTGAGCCAGTCAAGCGCCCCTAGATCCTTTTTATTAAAAAAAAAAAAAATCATTAAATTGATTTATATAAATCTGATCTACACAGATTATACTTACATGCTGTTATACAGGATCAACAGTGGAAGAAGACAAATTCAAAAGCTCACCTGCGAAGCAGTTAGCGTTTCCAGTTTATGAAGTCTCTGAAGGACGTTCTGCATATCCTCCTGCAGGCGCATGAGGACGAGAGCAATCTGTTCATTGAGGCTGCCTCTTGACCCTCTGTCTGAGCCCCAGCGTTCCCCATCACCTCCACTTCCCACTTGCCGACCCTTGGATCCTTCACTCAAGTGTTGCATTCTATGCCCTATTTTAAGAGAGCAAAATCAGTTTTAAATAATTCTTATAAAAGTAGAAAGAGTGTGTTTTATTCATTTTCCTGTGTTATTTCTTTGAGATCTAAATCTCCAAAGCAGAGTGGAAGCAATCAGGAAGTACACAAAATACCAGGAGCAAAGAAGTAGCTATAGAAGCTTCTACTGATATTGATATAATCAAAGATTCTCTTCGCTAATGTTTTACAATGTACTTACTACACTAGTACATGACAAAATGCATATAATTCACATATTTCAGATGCATTTTCAAAAATTCTTTACTAATAAGATAAAAAGACTGAAGAAATTCGAAGAGTACTTTTTTTTTTAATGTTTATTTTTCAGAGAGACACAGAGAGAGAGCATGCACACATGTGCACATGAGCGGGGGAAGGGCAAAGAGAGAGAGGGAGACAGAGAATCCAAAGCAGGCTCCTGGCTGACAGCAGACAGCTGGATGTGGGGCTCAAACTCATGAATGGTGAGAGCATGACATAAGCCAAAGTTGGATGCTTAACCAACAGGCCCACCCAGGTGCCCCAAACCCAAAAGGTTTTTAAATGTATTTCTCTTTTTATAAATTCTATTACACTTACCACTACTAAGATTTTGTCATGTATCCATTCATTATTTTTCCCATGCATATATTTATAGAATAGGCATTACCCCAACACATAATTTTGTGTTCTTCTCTTTAAAAATATCATAAATGTTTATCTGCATTTTTACATTTTATTACAAAAACACTGAAATGGCTACATAAATTCCCCAGCATGGCCATGAATGAATTTACTCAATCGTTCTCCACTTTTGGATAAGATAATCCCAAATTTTTGCAATTACAAATAATACTGACATGGGGCACCTGGGTGGCTCAGTTGGTTGAGCATGTTACTCTCGATCTCAGCTCAGGTCATGGTCTCATGGTTCATGGGATCGAGCACCATGCTGGGCTCTGTGCTGGGAGTGCAGAGACTGCCTCTCTCTAAAAATAATAAATAAACATAAAAAAAAAAAAAAAAACCAGGGGCATCTAGGTGGCTCAGTCAGTTAAGCATCTGATTTCGGCTTAGGCCATGATCTCGCAGTTCATGAGTTTGAGCTCCACGTTGGGCTCTGTGCTGACAGCTCAGAGGCTGGAGCCTGCTTTGGATTCTGTGTCTCCTCTCTCTCTGCCCCCCCCTCGCTTGCACTCTGTCTCTCTCTCTCTCAAAAATAAATAAACGTTAAAAAAAAAAACCAACCCCAAATCAAAAAACAAAGAACACCGCAATGAATGTCTTTGTATATAAATTCTTGCCCAAATGTCTGCTGATTTCTTTAGAAAAAACAGAATCCAAAAAGGAGAGTTACTGGGTCAAAGGATGACAAGTTAGTAGAAGTTCTTAATGAGTGTTACCAAGGTATTTTTCAGAAAGGCTGCAACAGTTTTATATTGCAGCATATAAAAAGCACTACTGTGCCTAAATGGAGTTTATGAGTTTCTATATGTTTGCTAATACAATAGGTAAGTTTTGTTTATTTCGTTTTAAATAATAAACAGGAAACTGTTTGCCTCATTGCCCTTTGGCATTCTGGAGCCCTACAGCAGCAACTGGATTCCCAAAGCTGTGCTTGCAACAAGCAGTGTTTGTTCTTGCAAAAGAAATGGAATGAGAGCTGTTTGTCAAGTTAAACTTCAAAGAGTACACTGAGGTGTTGTGCCTGATGTTATTTTCTTTGCTTTTTTGAAAACGTTTATTTATTTATTGAGAGAGAGAGAGCATGCGCACAAGAGGGGCAGAGAGAGAACCCCCATGCAGGCTCCACCCTGCCAGTGCAGAGTCCGATGCAAGGGCTTGATCCCATGAACCCCGAGATCATGACCTGAGCTGAAATCAAGAGTCAGATGCTCAACTGACTGAGCCACCCAGGCACCCCTGATGCCATTTTCAAGAAGACCTCTACTCTTGTATTGAAAGGAAGTAAATTTTGAAGTGGTTCTTCAAGAAAAGAACCACTTCAGCTATTGGTATAGAATTTACAAGGGGAAAAAAGGTGGAAAGTCTGGTCTGTGGCTTAGTTTTTTTTCCTTCATACTTAAGAGATTGAGATATTCAGGAAACAAAAATAATATAAAAACAGGGAGGGGGACGAAACAGAAGAGAGTCATAAATATGGAGAACAGACTGAGGGTTACGGGAGGGGTTGTGGGAGGGGGGATGGGCTAAACGGGTAAGGGGCACTAAGGAATCTACTCCTGAAATCATTGTTGCACTATATGCTAACTAATTTGGATGTAAATTTAAAAAAAAATAAAAAATAAAAATTGTTTCTCCAAAAAAAAAAAGAGATTCATATATTCTGTGACGGCCTGTCAGTGGGTACTGATGACACTAGAGAATTACTCTCCTCTCTGCTCACTTTACTATATCCTATGTCATAGTCAGCTTTCAAACAAGCCTTCGCAAAGACAGAATTAATCAGACCATTCCCGTTATGGTAAATCCTCATCTCCAGTCATTATCTAATTACTCATTTTTTTTTCTTCAGAGCACTTATCATTCACAAAGAATCTCAATTATTTACTTATTTACTGTCAGCTCCCCTTTACTGGAACATGAGCTCCGCGAAAAGAGGGGCTTTGTCCTGTTCTCTATAGCATCCCCAGGATCCAGAACAGGGCCTGACAAAGAAAAGCTCAATAAGATTTGTTTAATGCTGAGGCAGATTTACGGTAAGGCTCACGAAGCTTCACTTCAGGGGCTGCCACTTGTATGGACCCCTGTGATTGCTGGGAGTTGTAATGTTTTGTAGGTGGGGTGAAGTCAGGGTTGTCGATAGAAAGCCTTTCATAAATGCGATTTTGGTAAATTGCCTAAAGAAAGGGATCTGAATCCATGGCTCTAGTAATATGTTGTGATCTTTCTCTTCTTCATTAAATACTCACAATTTGGTATATGTTAAAATGGTAATTTTTAAGAATAGTGTTCTTAATACCATTAATCTTCTCTTTTCTTCCCCGTCTTCATTCGTTTTATTTTATGTAGATTTTTTTCAATCAGAAATGCAGCTAATCCTTTAACTTTTTATGACCTCATGAAATTATGCAGGGATTTTCCTTTTTTTAAGTGTACAATATAATGATTCAATACTTGTATATATTGTAAAATGATCACTGTAATAAGTTCAGTTAACATCTGTCACCATACAGTTACAGATTTTTTTTCCTTGTGATAATTTCTAAGACTTTTCTATTTTAGCAACTTTCTTTTTTTATTTTCTTTTTTATTTTCTTTTAGAAAGACAGGTTGCAAGCCAGGGAGGGGGCAGAGGGGAAGAGAGAGAAAGAATCCCAAGCAAGCTCCATGCTCAGCTCTGGAGCCCACCATGGGGCCCGATCCCACGACCCTGGGATCATGACCTAAGCCGAAATCAAGAGTCGGATGTTCAAATGACTGCACCAGCCAGGCGCCCCAATCTTAGCAACTTTCAAATATGCAATACAGGTCTGATTAACTACGGACACCATGCTGTATGTTACATCCCCAAGACTTACTTATTTTATAACTGGAAGTTTTTACCTTTTGACCCCGTGACCTGTTTCACATCCCCTTCACCCCTGCCTCTGGCAATCATCAATCTATCTATTTCTGTGTCTATAAGCTTGGTCTTTTGTTTTTGTTTTTTTAGATTCTACATATAAGTGAGATAATATGGTATTTGTCTTTCCATTAATTCTCTTTTCTGATGGTCCCTATTCATTCCTAACTATAAACCATCATAAACTTATATATATATATATATATATATATATATATATATATATACACACACACACACACCCTTTGCTTCCCTCCTCAACTCTATTGTTACCTGATCACATTATCATTCTTAATGTTTACCTTTTTTTTTTTTAACTTTAAAAATATGTTTATTTGTTTATTTTGAGAGATAGAGTGGGGGAGAGGGGCAGAGAGAGAGAGGGAAAGAGAGAATTCCAAGCAGGCTCTGCACTGTCAGCGCTGAGCCCGATGTGGGTCTCGACCCCTCAAACTGTGAGATCCTGACCTGAGCTGAAATCACACATCAGACCCTTAAGCAACTACGCCACCCAGTCACTCCTTAATGTTTGCCTTTGTATTGTTAAATGTTCTTTTATCTCTATTACTTGATTTGTCAGTTTTAAACAATATATTTTGACTTAAGTAGGGAAATGCGCAAAAGACACAATTCAAATTTTTACCTACAGTAGGAAACAAAAGCAGAGGGGCATTTGGAGGAACCATTAACTGACTGTTCAAGAAGGACATAAATTTGGCTACGTCAAAAAATTGCATAAAAGATATAGAAATAGGAATGTTTTCTCCTATACCTTCAGAGATCACACTACTATGCCTTGGGGGTGGGGGGTAGAGTCTAAGAAGAGAACTAGGTGTAAAGAAAAGTGGTCAGACATTATAGAAGGATAACTTTTAACATTCCCTTGGTAAATTGAGAGTTCTAATGTCTCTCCTTACCTAAACTTTTTGCTAATTAGTTTCTAAAGATAGTCAGTCAACAAGAACAAAAAAGAATACACACCTCTCCCTCTTCTGACATTAGAGAATTCCTCATTTTCTCCACCCCGTCTCTCACGGTGTGGTGCTCCACTGTTACTTCGGCCATCTTCTCCTCCATGCTTTACTTCACCTTTTCCTTCAACTGCTACCACTTGCATATCCCCAATGTTGCCATTTCCCGGAGATCCTTGAACATCTTCAGGAAAACCAGGACTTTCCAAGGGCTGATTGGGATCACCACTCAAGTAATATCGAAATGGTCTGCCGTTTGACGTAAAGCTGTCTAAAGACTACAAATTTAAAACAACACTTAGTTAAAAGCTATAAACGTAAGTTTTTGTGACAATAGAAGAATTACTGTTTTTATAAAACTTCTTTCATGTTATGATAGAAAATATTTTTCTAAAAAATGTATTCACCTTCTGCCTCCTATATGTAGGAAAGAAATGGGATAGGAATGATTCATCCATGAATAAGTATTGAGTAGTTCTGGCAATGAGTTGTTCTCATGAGTCAGTCATTCATCCAAGAGACTTATAAAAATGTCTACTACTCTTGTTCTAGTTACTATGCTAAAGTCTAAGGATAATATGAAGAAAGAAATAGCTTGGTAAGGGAGAGAAGTAAGATCATTACAGCATAGTTTGATAAGTATTATGAAAAAGATGGACGAAGGGTGCTTGCTATAGGAACTCACAGGAGGGGTGCCTAACTCATATTGGGGCTCAGTGGAGACTTCCTGGAAGAAATTATATGAATTAAAACTTACAGAATGAGTATAAGCCAAGTCAAAGGTGTAGTAGTGACGACAGCCTGTACCAATAAAGTAGTAGTGGGACAGAGGCTGCTTTGAGAACTTCTGAGATTAGAGAATCAATAGGAGTTGAAGACTGAATGTGGGAAGTACGGGAAAGGAAAAGACCAGATGGTTTTGTGATACTCACCAAGATAAGAAATACAGAGGGTCTCAAGGGAACAGAGACAATGGTATAGTTATAGAGAAATATAAATTGAGGTTCCTAGGCAAGATGTTTAATAGGTCAGTTAGAATTCAGAAGAGAGATATAGGTTGGTGATAAGAAACATCAGTATATGAGTAGTGGCCGAAACCAAGGGAGTAGTCATATTCCTGAAGAACACCAAATTAAGGAGTCAAAGAAGAAGAAAAAATTGAAATCAAGTTATTATGCCAAAGGGCATAGTATATAAGAATGGTATATGGGGAGCCTAGGTGGCTCAGTCAGTTAAGCGGACAACTCTTGGTTTCAGCTCAGGTGATGATCTTGCACATTTTGTGAGTTCGAGCCCCCCATCGGGCTCTGCGCTGACAGTGTGGGGCCTGCTTGGGATTCTCTCTCCTTCTCTCTCTCTCTCTCTGCCCCAACCCCGCCCCGCTCACTCAGTCTCTCTCAAAATGAATAAACTTAAAAAAAAAAAACCAAAAACAGTATATATGGCAAATATTTCTAAGTTGTACATAGTTCATTGGATATTTAATAAAACATTTGTAATCATTAAAAAAAATCTTAGAAATCTAATCCACCTAGCAAAATTCCAGGTACACTGGTCTGTAATGGTCTACTGGTTTGCAATGATGTTGGAAGAATGTATATATGTATACAGAAAACATATTTCCTATCTCCAAATCTCTTTTCAGTTTCAGAACAGTACCTACAATCCATTATCTATTCCACTAAATGGTTATTCTAGAACCATTTCTATTTTTAGCTTCTACAAAGCAGTAACTGCTAATGATTGAATCTTTCAAAGTTTCAACCTTTTAGAAAGGGATCTATAAGCAACACAATTTATTTAAACTGGACTGAAAACAAAAACTGTAAAATAAAAAAGGTGACTTTGTTTTAAACAATTTGTTAAGTGAGATGAGGCCCTTGAAAGCATGAGGTCTTCTAACATGTTCAAAATTCAGTAAAACCAAAGAGATGCAATGGTTTCACACCATCAACCCTATGGAAAGGACAGAAACCAAGCTAATATAAATACAAGATAAAAACATTACTGTATGCAAAAAGCACCACACCCTTACGCCCATCAGAATGGCTAGTATCCAAATGACAAGAAATAACAAGTGCTGGTAAGGATATGAAATGAGAACCCTTGTGCACTGTTGGTAGGAATGTAAATTGATGCAGCCGCTCTGGAAAACAGTATAGAGCTTCTTCACATAATTAAAAATAGAAATACCATACACTCCAGTAATTCCACTATTGGGTATGTACCCAAAGAAAATGAACACACTAATTTGAAAAGATACATGCACGTCTATGTTTACTGCAGCATTATTTACAACAGCTAAGATAACAGAAGCAGCCCAAGGTGTTTATTGATAGATGAATGGAAAAAGAAAATATGGTATACATATACAATGGAACATCAACTCAGCCACGAAAAAGAATGAAATCTGGCCATTCTTTTTTTTTTTTTTTTTTCAACATTTTTTATTTATTTTTGGGACAGAGAGAGACAGAGCATGAACGGGGAGGGGCAGAGAGAGAGGGAGACACAGAATCGGAAACAGGCTCCAGGCTCCGAGCCATCAGCCCAGAGCCTGACGCGGGGCTCGAACTCACGGACCGCGAGATCGTGACCTGGCTGAAGTCGGACGCTTAACCGACTGTGCCACCCAGGCGCCCCGAAATCTGGCCATTCTTGACAACATAGATGGACATAGAGGATATTAGGCTAAGTGAAATAAGTCAGACAGAGAAAGACAAATACCGTATTATTTCACTTACATGTGGAATCTAAAAAACAAACAAACAAAATCTAAACAAACTCTTAAATACAGAAAACAAACCGGTGGCTGCCAAAGCAGACGTGGATGGGGCGGGGTGGGCGGGGAGGATGGGTGAAATAAAGGGGATTAAGAGATACAAACTTCCATTCATAAAATAAGTAAGTGAAAAAGGTGGAAAGCACACCATAAGAAATATAGTCAATAATATTGCAATAGCATTGTATGGTGACTGCACTTATCATGATGAGGACTGAGTAATGTACAGAATCACTGAATCAACATGTTGTATGCCTAAAACTAATATAACATCATATGTCAATTATATTTCAAAACTTAAAAAAGAAGTCAGTGTGTAGAACAGATTTGAAAATTATTCGATTTTCTTGTATGTCAACGTTTCAAACACAGGGTCTAGCATAAAGTTTACCTTCTGCCTCCCCATCTCACCTCCCTCAGGATATTTAAAAATATAAATATAGTAACAAGTTATAATAGTGAAATATTTTTGAACATTCAGGAATTTTATACATTTTTTAAATTCACAAAAATAATTCTACATACAAATGTTTATATATTTAAAAAAAACTTTAGAGGTATATCTTCAAAGCCATGAACAGTGTATGTACATCTGCTATTAACAGAAGTTATGCACTGAATTCTGACATATCACTTTGAAAATCTGCCAATTAAAAAGTGTCGGGGCACCTGGGTGGCTCAGTCGGTTAAGTGTCTGACTTCGGCTCAGGTCATGATCTCGCAGTTTGTGAGTTCGAGCCGTGTGTCAGGCTCTGTGCTGACAGCTTGGAGCCCAGAGCCTGCTTCGGATACTGTGTCTCCCTCTCTCTCTGCCTCTCCCCTGCTCACGCTCTGTCTCTCTCTGTCTCTTAATAATAAATAAACGTTAAAAAAAATTTTTTTTTAAAAAAGTGTCATTTTTACCTCTTCTTGTCCAAACTGTTCCATGGAATCACAGTAGACCTCACTGTCTGAATCACTTGTCAAATGCTGAATTCCTGAAACATCTTCAACATGATCATCATTTAACTCTGAAAATGAACAAATGTCCAAGTGGGATTATTATTCACTAACTGAGGAAAAATGCATTTATTCCACTCTCAAAATTTATCAGCTCTATATTATTTTCACACTGGAGACAAATTTATCAAGCCACACTTTTTTCTTTTAACGTACCAAAACTTCCAACATAGTTGATAATTTTTATTTGACAAGATTGTATTTTATCAAGTAATCATACAAAGACACTGTCCAGATCAAACCTTATAAAACAATCTTGTAAGGGAAAACTGAGTACCAACTAGGAGGCCTAAATTGGTATGCAACTATGCAAGTTCAGTTGTTACATTAAGTAATTATATTTCTTGTTTTCCTTATGCTTTTATTATTTATTTTTTGAGAGAGTGAGAGAGAGCAAGCTGGGAGGATGAGAGAGAGAGAGAGAGAGAGAGAGAGAGAGAGAGAGAGAGAGAGGATCCCAAGCAGGCTCCATGCTATCCATACAGAGCTCAACGTGGGGCTCACACTTACAAACTGTTAAGATCATGACCTGAGCTGAAACCAAGAGTCAGATGTTTAACCGACTGAACTGCCCAGGTGCCCCTCAAAATTTTATTTTAAAAAAACCATACAAAAACACAATTAAAAATGTCTCAATAAAAATATAAAAGCCCTGCCTCTAATTCACTATCTTTCAAAGCTATACACCCTTATAATATTAATAAACCCTAAGATATTATTGAATAAGAAGTTTTTAAATTCTAAATTGCTCCTAAATATCCTAAAACAATGAAAAGAACACTGCATTCATAGGAAAGAGGCTAAACAGATAATTATCCTGGGACAATACCTTGGTGAATGCAGACAGCAGTTTTTCCAGTTTGCTCCGAATTTTCATCTACAGCCTTTATTTCTTCAGCATTTTTCCCACTCAAGGAAGCACTGGCATGAACGTCATTCTGTATATCTTGAGTGGAGGCGTCTTTATCATAGCCATTAGTAACAATGATTTCCAAATTCTTATGATCTGCAGATTTCTTTATCATTTTCTTATCTTTTAAAAGAAAGTAGGGAGATTCATAAAAGTTCACAGTAGGTCAACTTCTGTATATATATTCTAATATCAGTAATCATTTCCCCAACCTACCATAATCCCTTTGAATGGTTTCCTACTTGGATCAGAGAGATGGGGTACTCCTTGAAAAGGGATTTATTATATGCTGAACGCTCATTCAAAACTACTTCAGTTCCCTGTGAATCTTCTAGAACCTATCTTATTTTATTTTTAAGTAGGCTCCACGTCCCATGTAAGGCTCAAATTCATGACCCCAAGGTCAAAAGTCACATGCTCTACTGACTGAGCCAGCCAGGTATCCCTAGAATCCCCTTTAAAGATAACTTCTCAAGGTCTTTACACTCTCTCAAGCATAGGCAAATTGGCCTATGAGACCCAGAAGTACAAATGGGTCCACATAGTCAATGAAAAGATCCTTTGAAGAAGGTATTATCTGTCATACCCTATTGGAAAGTAAAGGCAAAAGTAAGCCGTGCGGTTTGTTTTAGTGTCTGTCTGCCTCCCCTTTCTAAACCAATCTTCCCAGGAATCACTGGTACTCTTACTACCAGTGGGGCCCCCCACCCACAATGCAGTATCCTATGACTCCAATGTTCTCTCTCCATCAAAACTTCCTATATCCAATTCTCCGTTCTATTCTTGACAAGGTATTGAGAGTTTAAACATTTCTCCTCTTCTTGGTAAGCCACACATGCATATTTATATTGGCAACAATACCTAAAATGAATACATTTCTTCTTTTTGTTTCTTTAAGTAAACTATGCCAAACATGGGGCTCCAACTCACAACCCCAAGGTTAACAGCTGCATGATATACTGACTAAGCCAGCCCGGCACCCTATAAAATGAATACATTTCTAATGCAGCATTTCAGGCATTACATTTAGAGGAGTGGTCCATTCTTGTTAGTGTTCAATTCTATCTATGCACTTTTGGTCCACAGAAAATATGGTGATAAGGTCAAAAGCCCACATCCCACCATACACACTATTCTCATACACCAAATCAGTCCCAACTTCTCCATATTCTTTCATCTATTTTTTAAAGATTTTATTCTTAAGTAATCTTTACATCCAACGTGGGGCTAAAACTCAACCCCGAGATCAAGAGTCATGTGCTCTATTGACTGAGACAGTCAGGCGTCCCTTCTTTTATCTAATTGAATGTAAAATTATCTGTTCATCATCCAAAGATTACCATTAGCACTTTGTTCTGCTCCTTTCACTTCTTCTTGGGCCTCTTCTTCCTCAGACTCAGCTCCACTATCACTGCTTTCGGCTTTACCATTAACAGTTTTGGCATTTGGAGTAGAAGTTAGAACGTTACCAAGATCTAAAATATGAAATGATCACTTAATCTCTAGTGCTAAAACACACAATCATGCTGTAATTTACAAATAATACTGTCCTTTATAATAACTAATAAAATGATTTTGAAGTAAAAGTTAGAATTTTGACATATATCTGCAAGTATTCTTTTCCTTGATTATACATACATTACATAAAGAAACTCCTTCAGTTTACAACAAAAGTGATAAAGCGATCTTAAAACCTTCCTAAACAAGGCAGAGGGTGAGTTATTTTTAAGTTAATATCAATCAAAATAGAAAAGTTAGAGATGAAGGATCCTCTTTACACACAGTAAATAAAGAGACAGTTGCTATATCCTAGCATACTGAAAACATAAACACAACAATATCATCAATGTCATCAACAGAACTACATTTAAAAATTTTTTATCCTTTTCTTACCTTTAAGGCTTTAGGTACACTACCTATATTATTATGTCTTTATATTTATTTTTATTTTAAAGCATCCATTAATGTGATCAATCATTTAAAAAGGCACATTGTCCTACTGGCCAGTCATTTTCAGAGGAAATTCATCAGAATTTTTCAAATGTTAATATGCATAGGAATCACCTTAGATCTAGTTAAAATGCAGATTCTGAATCAGCAAGTCTGGGGTGGCCTAAGATTCTGCATTACCATAAGGCTCCCACATGATGCCAATGCTTTTGGTTACTGTACTTCATTTTGAGAGAGAGGGAATTACATTTCCATCACCCTTTAAGATAATAAAGGCCTCCGACGTGGCTACTGGTCAAAAACAGTGGTCTCTCTCCATAAATTTTTGTGCTTCATTTTCAATTACACAAATGCATTTTGGTTTTTTTTTTTTTTAACGTTTTTATTTATTTTTGAGACAGGGAGAGACAGAGCATGAACGGGGGAGAGTCAGAGAGAGACGGAGACACACAGAATCTGAAACAGGCTCCAGGCTCTGAGCTGTCAGCACACAGCCCGACGGGGGGGCTTGAACCCACGGACCGCGAGATCATGACCTGAGCCGAAGCCGGATGCCTAACCGACTGAGCCACCCAGGCGCCCCCACAAATCCATTTTGAATGCTTCCCTGCATCTCAAACAACATATTAAATGCCTAAATCTCCATACATTTTAAACAGGAACAGAAGAGTAAAAACTCAACTCTATCATTGCCATTATGTTCTACTCTCTCTTAGAGAACCAAGGCAGCATCACAGTTTATAAATCTTGCTCTCTCCCTGACAACCAAGAAAAAGAATAACAACAACAAAAAACAAGAAACAAAAACACCCACCACTCATGGACATCTTCAACAAAACTAAGCAACAGGAAATCTCCCAAACCCCCATTAAATGGCATTTCTGTGATGAGAGGTATAGAAAGCACAGAGAATTACTCACTAGCCCTACTCAACATGCAAAATTCAGTTCATGACAATAGTCACATGATTATCACAATAGATGCTGACAAAGCATTTGACATGACAATAATGTTGACGAAATTAAAAATGTAAGAGAATTTCCTCAATCTGGTAAAGGGCATCTACAAAAATGCACAACTAACATAATAATTAATGTTAAACGATTGAATGTTTTTTGCTCCTAAAATAAGGAACAAGAAAGAATGAAGAAAAAAATAAAAAAATAAAAAATAAAATAAGGAACAAGACAAGGATGTCTGCTTTTGCCATCTCTGTTTAATATCGTATTAGAAGTTCTTGCCTTGGCAATTAGGCAAGAAACATAAATAAAATGCATCCAGATTGAAAAGGAAGAAGTAAGCACATGACATGCTCTGTATACATGAAATCCTAAGGAATCTACCCAAAAACTATTAGAACTAACAAATGGCTTGGCGAGATTGCAGGATATAAGATCAATAAACAAAATCAAGTGAATTTCTACAAGCTAACAATGAACAATCCAAAAATGAAATTAGAAAATAATCTATAATAGCAGCGAAAAGAATAAAATGCTTCGCAGTACACAAAAGAAAGTCAAAGAATTGTATACTGCAAATGACAAAACACTGTTGAAAGAAATTAAAGAACTAAATAAATGGATTGGAAGACAATATTGCTGAGATGACAAAACTCCTCTAAATGATCTATAATTCATTGCAATTCCTTTAAGAATCCTAGATGGTCCTTTTTGCAAAAATTAACAAGCTGATTCTAAAATTCATATGGAAATGCCAAGGATCCATAATGGTTAAAACAATCTTGAAAAAGAACAAAGTCAGACAGTTCATATTTCCTGATTTCAAAACTATGTATGTATATTATGAAAAAGCCCAAGCAAAACAGATACATCTGTTCTACTGGGCTTAAGTGGCTACTTTTAATATGATTCCTTATTTAAAAAAAAAATTTTTTTCAAGATTGCAAACTATGAAACACCCATATACTTTGATCTCTGCAGTTAGACTTCTAATATTGTATCTGTAAGAAATAATTTCTTACAGATATACTTACACATATATTTATTTTTAAGAAAAAATTTTTTTTAACGTTTTTATTTATTTTTGAGACAGAGAGAGACAGAGCATGAACAGGGGAGGGGCAGAGAGAGAGGGAGACACAGAATCTGAAACAGGTTCCAGGCTCTGAGCTGTCAGCACAGAGCCCGATGCGGGGCTCGAACTCACAGCCCGTGAGATCATGACCTGAGCTGAAGTCGGACGCTCAACCGACCAAGCCACCCAGGCGCCCCTACTTACACATATATTTAATGACATTTATACAGGGTTACTTTCAGCAGCATTTTTGAAGATCAGAAGAGAAAACTAATAAGTATAATGCAATAAAAATTAAAAAACAACATTAAAAAAAAGAGGAAACATCTAAATGTCCATTAGAATGGTACAGGTTAAATAAATTATGGTATGGGTACACATCCCTTACAACTCTTAGGTCCAGATATGATTTAAAATCCAGTTTTCTAATTTTGCAAAGGTCATACACTGTATGTACTATATATTATGTAACACCTTCAACAGAATTTTAAGGCAGCTCCCACTAAAAAAATAATAATAAAGTTTTTACAACGAAACACATGAATAGTCACACTAAATAAAATAAAGACTTAAAACAGCCCCTTGTCATTTCAGAGGTCTGTTCCTCAATTAGTTCATGTCAGGACAGTCTTTCCTCTCAAAGGAATTACAAAAGAATGTTTGGTTTATTAAGTTTTTTGAATTTTTAAATTACAGCTTAGGGATTATGGATCTGAGCCTTTATTATCATTATTCATTCTACCTTGTCTTTATAATTAGTTGTTCAAACATTTGCCTCTAGCCTCATACTACTAAAACAGGTCCAGATTTACTCTCCTCTGAATCCTAACAACATGCTTCACACAGAGAAAATATTTAATATTTTTTCTGCACTAAATAGTACAAATTATAAGGAAGATTATTTGTTAAAATTTGACTCCTTTAGGTAAATCAGATATAGAGGATGTGGTTATATGAGCGTTATGCTCAGCAAGCAGTCTATCAATTACAATTGCAGATACAAACTGCAGGTCTTACGACAGACAGGAAGATAACTGTTCTGAAATACCTAATTTCCATTAATTAGTGAAAGGTATCTTGTAAATAGGGGTGTCAGGAAAATAAAACACAGGTAATTTTCATTTGAAATAATTCTTACAGGCTCATTTCAGTCTGCTTTCTAAAAAAAAAATTAAAGATCAGATGTTTATAGTTAATAACAGCAAATTTACCTATTATTCAACTCTTCTTACTATGTAAAAGATAAGCCTTTCAATTCTTTCCTGAGAACATGAAATTAGAATTCTAAAAAAAAAAAAAAAAGACCTAGCTAAGTGAATTCACTGACATCTTGTGTCAGGTTGCTATACTGTAATAAACCATACTATAAACATAGCCACGTTAAAATTAGCTAGAAAATAATTTCAGCCATTGTCACTGTTAATATAATTCAAAAACCCAATCAGAAAGTATGATCTATCAAAATACAACCATGAATTCTGCTACAATTTTGTATACACTTAGTGAATCATTTGTCATGTTTTAATTACTGCAGGGTTAAAATGTAAACATTTATAATATTTTTGAACTTTATGCAATATATTTGCTTGGAACGAAAACTTGTGTGACAAGCTTGTAAGTTTTATAAATATGTGCAGAATTCTTTAGCGTGTAAATTTCAAACAAAATTTTTACGTGGATTTCATTATTCCTACCTTCTAAGTATTTAGAGATTTTCTCCAGTCGGACTGGCATGTGAAAGTAAAACAAAAATTAGACATATAAATATTAATGCATGCATAATGTGTCATCTGCTGAACTAAAAACAAGGTAAAACAGTCCAACCTGAGGTTAAGTCAGAACTTTTGCTACTCTTTTTGTCTTCTACAATTTCATAAAATGGGCCTATGACATGTAGCAACTCTTCAACTTTCTCAGTCATCGGCATAGTTTCAAGAATCTGTAATCAAAAGAAACACATGTTGTGAAATCACAATCTATTAGTCTGACCTACTACCAAATAACATAATACTTACAATTTATTTAGTGATAATTTTGTGATTCAGAGTTCATGTATAGATTCCCCAAAGTACCTGTATTAACTACATACTTAATGTGCACATTCTCCTAGAAAAGGTTCAAGAAATCAAAGAATTAAGTATCTTCATTTTTGGGAATGCAAGCTGGTGCAGCCACTCTGGAAAACAGTATGGAAATTCCTCAAAAAACTAAAAATAGAACTACCCTACAACCAAGCAATTGCACTACTAGGCATTTATCCAAGGGATACAGGTGTGCTGTTTTGAAGGGGCACACGCACCTCAACAGCATGATCAACAAATAGCCAAAGTATGGAAAGAGCCCAAATGTCCATCGAGGGATGAATGGATAAAGAAGACATGGTATATATATACAATGGAGTATTACTCGGCAATCAAAAAGAATGAAATCTTGCCATTTGCAACTACGTGGATGGAACTGGAGGGTAGTATGCTAAGTGAAATTAGTCAGAGAAAGGGAAAAATCATATGACTTCACTCATATGAGGACTTTAAGAGACAAAACAGATGAACATAAGGGAAGGGAAACAAAAATAATATAAAAACAGGGAGGGGGACAAAACAGAAGAGAGTCATAAATATGGAGAACAGACTGAGGGTTACAGGAGGGGTTGTGGGAGGGGGGATGGGCTAAATGGGTAAGGGGCATTAAGGAATCTACTCCTGAAATCATTGTTGCACTATATGCTAACTAATTTGGATGTAAATTTAAAAAAATAAAAAATAAAACAAGTTAAAAAAAAAGTCTCTTCATTTTGAAGACTATTTTACATAAGCTTCTTTTAAAATTTTACACAATGATCTATAAATTGTGCATTAAACTAAGGGCACTTAGAATACTGTAGGGTTAAATTTAAATTATTGTATCTGTTCTTTAACACTAGTGTTTTTTTATTCTATTTTTATTAAAAAAAAATTTTTTTAAGCTTATTTTCGAGATAGACAGTATGAGTGTGGGAAGGGCAGAGAGAGAGGGAGACACAAAATCCCAGGCAGGCTCTGCACCACCAGCAGAAAGCCTGATGTGGGGCTCGAACACACGAAACGGTGAGATCATGACTGGAGCCGAAACCAGGAGTCTGACGCCTAACTGACTGAGCCACCCAGGTGCCCCTCTTTTTTTTATTTTTTGAGAGAAAGAGCGTGCACCAGCCTGCGCACACAAGCAGGGTAGGGGCAGGGCAAGAGTGAGAGTGAGAATCTTAAGCATGTTCCATGCTCAGCATGGAGCCCAATACGGTGCTCAAACTCCCAAGCTTAACGAACTAAGCCACCCTGGTACCCTTCACTAAGGTAGTGTATCTGAAAGAGGAGAAATGTAGAGTAGGAACTAGTAATCACTTTCAGATACCTTCATACCTACAGGCCAATTTAGAATCATCAGATTTGAAGAACAAGGTAAATTAACTGAAAAGGCATTGAAATAAATAGCAATCAACTGGTAATTGATAAAAGAAAATATTTCCACGTATGAAATATTGGCAGATACTTAAAAAGAATAAGGTTAGCTTTGTGTGTACTAATTGGGAAAAACATCTGAATTTTTTTTATAGGCCAAAAGGTAGTTGGTGAACAGTATATTTAATATGATGCCATGATTGTTTTTTTTCTTTTTAAACAATAGGATACATATACATATAATACAGACATATCTGTATATACAGATATGTGTTTTCTGAATTCTACAAAATAGAATTAAAAGTAATTACCACTTAAAGAGTTAAAATGGAGGGAATGGGGAAGATTCACTTCATTTCATACTTCTTTGATGTTTGGATTTTTTTTCATTTACACATATTACTTTTATTGTTTTTTCTTCTATTACTTTTATTATTAAGATTAACAAATTTATTAAGCAACCAAAATCTTGTGTCATTTTTGCATACTTTTCAGCTTATATACAGTTGTAAAGTCGCCACTTGATCTTTGAAACTAATAACCACCTCAGACTTGTCAGTCCCTCTCCCTGCTTTATTGTTTGTTTATCGTGTATCTTTCACAACACAATGTAAGCTCAATGAAAAAGGGCCTTTATTTGTTTTTGGTCACTCCTGTATTTCCAGTGTCTAGCACAGACAAGGAATTTAATAAACAAGGTGGGGGTGTGTTGGGAGATTATACAGAATGAACTATGCTTAGTGATTATAATGTAATTTTAGCGCTCATAGTAAATTATCTAATTGCTGTTCCTTTCAATGGATAAGAGTGAAAAAAATGGCTTTAACCATAAAATTGTTTTTTTGTAAAAGGAAATGCTTGGTACTGTAAGGCTGGGGTCATTCGGGAGGGCATTTTTATAGCTTATTATAGATAAATGATCTATAATATGTATGCATTATAACAATAATCATGAGAATTAGATTCAACCCAGAAGTTGAAACCACCAGGTAATGTTTACTTTTTTTGGTAATGTTTACTTTGACATGACCAAAGTCACAGAAAATAAATGGTAGAGATAAAATTTTAACACAAGTCAGTACCCTTTACACTACTCTATACTGGAACAGTGTATGTATGTACAGTCAACAGAATCTGGTAAGCCAACCACATATTCCATCTTGACCTCCCCCCCACACAATACCTCCTCTGATATTCTTTCAAACAAGATCTTTTTTAGTTATCTCCTGATTTAAGATTACTTTAAAAAGTCTTTAAAAAGTCTCAGGGGTCTCTGGGCGGCTCAGTTGGTTAAACTTCTGCCTTGATTTCAGCTCAGGTCATGATCCCAGAGTCATGAAATTGAGCCCTGTGTCAGGCTCCGTGCTAACACACAGAGCCTGCTTGGGATTTTCTCTCTTCCTCTCTCTCTGTTCCTCCCCACTTGTGCTCTCTCTCTCACAAGAAAATAAAATAAAGTTAAAAAAAAAAGTCTCTTTCTCAAATTTGTCCTTAAGTAGGGCTACTCAAATCTGTGTTTTGGTTTCTCATACTCTATAGGTAACAGACTATAGGAAACAGGACTTCAAATGTCAGAACTAAATAAATGCTGAATGTGCCAGTGCTAAGCAAACATAAGCAGAGTGATTTTTCTTTCAATTAGCTAGCATTTTAGTAGTAAATACGGTTAGGACACAAGTGGCCATAGCAAGATACACCCAGAATTTAAGAGGTTACTCTCTGAAGAAGAAACTTTAACAATACAAAACTCAAGAAGAATGATCTTAGTCATCTGCAAAATTCTCTCCCTCATCCCAGTGCTGGAATAAAAGAAATGGCTCAGACATACAAATAAACGCATGAGATCCTGGCAGAGACAGAGACACAGAAAGACAAGCAGACACAGGCAAATCTCAGTCTAACTACTCCTTAACCTCAGAGAAGATTTTATTTACAGTGTAAATGAATCAAGTTCAGTTGGATTGTAACCTACCCGAATGAAGAATATTTGGTGAGCTGGATGGACTGCAGACAAGCAGCATCCAGCTCTGAATCCTCTGTCACCTCCCCTCTCTGCCCCCACCCCACTTACGCACACATGCACGTAGCGCGCTCTCTCTCAAATAAACATTAAAAAAAAAAGAAAGAAAGAAAAGCAACATCTAAATACAATAATTTTTCTAGGTTTCTCTAGCACTTTCCTTGGTAAGAAACATTATTCCTTTCTTTTTTTTTTTGAGGGGTGGGGAGGGCCAGAGAGGGGAAGAGACAGAATTTCAAGCAGGCTCCATGCTGAGGCTCCAACCTGTGGCTCAAACCCACAGCCCTGGAATCGTGACCTGAGCCAAAATCAAGAGTCAGACCAACTGACTGAGCCAACCAGATGCCCCAGAAACACCATTTCTATATGATGAAAATATTCTGTTAAGGTACAGATACTGTATTGTAAAGCAAAGATTAAATTCCTCAGTTTTTTTTGGTCAGATGAACATATCTTTTAAAGCCATCCAAATCTCAGTGTTCTACTCTCCGTTCAATAATCTTAGTAATCACTAATCCAATTTCCTAAGTGCCTCTGCAATTTTGAGGAGTGTCTTATATCTCAATCCTGAGTATGCTGAGCACTAGAAGAGTGTATCACCCATTCTAAGTAAAGAAATTAGCATCCAGAAAGAAAGAAAGAAAGAAAGAAAGAAAGAAAGAAAGAAAGAAAAGAAGAAAGAAAGAAAGGGAGAAAGAAATTAGCATTCTGCAAGGAAGAAGGAAGAAAAGAAAGAAAGAAAAAAAGAAAGAAAAAAATTAGCATTCTAGAAGTAAGGAAAGAAGAAGGAAAGAAAGAGAGAAAGAAAGAAATTAGCATTCTGGAAGGAAGGAAGGAAAAGGAAGGAAAGAAAGAAAGAAAGAGAGAAAGAAAGAAATTAGCATTATAGAAGGAGAAAGAAAGAAAGAAAGAAAGAAAGAAAGAAAGAAAGAAAGAAAGAAAAAGAAATTAGCATTTTAGAAGGAAGGAAGAAGGAAAGAAAGAAAGAGAGAAAGAAATTAGCATTCTGGAAGGAAGAAGGAAGGAAAGAAAGAGAGAAAGAAATTAGCGTTATAGAAGGAAAGAAAGAAAGAAAGAAAGAAAGAAAGAAAAGAAGAAAGAAAGAAAAAGAAAGAAAGAAAGAAATTAGCATTCTAGTTTTTCTCTAAATCTCCAAAAGATGGTTATCGCCAGTCAAGCCTTGAAAAGAATAAGCCAATATTTTGGACTTATAGACCTATGGACCAGACCCTCACCATGGTAACTTTCAGGTTCCATCCTTTATGAGACTATGTTATAATAATCCTCCCTCTAGTACAGCGATTATCCCATCCTCTTAGAAATCCTGAAATAATTAGTCTGGGGTTATACTGGGGAATATATATATATATACATATATATATATATATATGTATATATATATATTTTTTTTTTTTTTAAAACAAGATTCCCCAGTGACTCCAACATGCAGCCAGTGTTGAGTACACTGATCTCTCCTTAAGTCCAACAGACATAATGCATATTATTCAAGTTCTGGCTGAATTCTCCAGTAATCCTCATAAGATAGCCTGCAAAATTTGGGAGCTGCTGGCTGGCTCAGTAGGTAGAGCATGTGACTCTTGATTTGGGGGTTGTTAGTTCAAACCCTATGTTGGATGTAGAGATTACTTAAAAATATAATCTCAAAAGCAAAAACAAAAACAAAAAACCCCCAAAAAAACAGACTGTAAAATTTGTACAGAAAACAGAATTTTATATTTCCTTTTGATTATGAATGAAAAGAACTTTCTTTAAAGAAATATGGGTTATTTCCCACAAACCACTTTAGTTATTCCTTTCTCTCAAAGCTAAAATTCTATTAAATCATTTTATTAATTAAAAAAAAAAATTTTTTTAAGAGAGAGAGAACACGAGCAAGGGGTGGGGGGGCAGTGAGAGAGGGAAAGAGAGATTCTTAAGCAGGCTCCAGGCTCAGCACAGAGCTCAACACAGGGCTCTATCTCAAGATTCTGAGATCATGACCTGAGCCAAAATCAAGAGTAGGATGCTTAACTGACTGAATTACCCAGGGATCCCCCTGTTAAATAATTTTAAAAGAATTTTTTATTCCAGGGGCACCCCAGCTCACACTCTCTCTCAAAAATAAACGAACATTAAAAAAAAAAGGGGGGTGGCACCTGGATGGCTCAGTTGGTTAAGCATCGTACTTCAGTTCAGGTCATGATCTCACAGTTTGTGAGTTTGAGACCAAGGTCAGGCTCTGCACTGACAGCTCAGAGCCTGGAGCCTGCTTTGGATTCTGTCTCTCTCTCTCTCTCTGCCCCTACCTTGCTCATGCTCTGTCTCTCTCTCTCTCAAAAATAAATGAACATTTACACAATTAAGAAAAAAAAAGAATTTTTGATTCCAGCAACTTTTTCAATGATATTTCACTGGCCAGTTTATAAATTACAAAAATTTTCCATAAAATATTATCTATTATAAGATATAAATTAAATTAATGAGGTTCCTTAACATTTGAATGCAAAGGCATGGAATGAGATTTATACTAAAAGAATAATTCTAGGGGTGCCTGTGTGGCCTGATAGGTTAAGTGTCTGACTCCTGATTTTGGCTCAGATTACAATCCCAGCGTTGTGGGATCAAGCCCCATGTCGGGCTCCACACTGAGCGTAGAGCCTGCTTAAGATTCATTCTCTCTTGGGGTGCCTGGTGGCTCAGTCGGTTGAGCGCCGGACTTTGGCTCAAGTTACGATCTCACGGTTCACAGGTTTGAGCCCTGCCTCAGGCTCTGTGCTGACAGCTCAGCACAGGAGAATAGCTCTGAAGAGCAATAATACAGTGAACTGTATTTATAAATACAATCTAACAACTGCTTCAGTTAGAAAATTATTGCAATTAAAAAAAGTGCCAAATTCAGTAATCAAATTTTTGGGATAATGTACTATCCCACACCATTATTATATTTTAAGTCATCTCTATACCCAACATGAAGATAGAACTCACAACCTTCAGATCAAGAGTTGGATGCTCTACTGACTGCACCAGCCAGGCACCCGCCTTCCCACATGATTATTTAGAGGATGCAATTTTATCTAATGACGCCCACAAAGCAAAACTCTGGAAATACTTTAAAAGACTAATCGAGGGGCGCCTGGGTGGCGCAGTCGGTTAAGCGTCCGACTTCAGCCAGGTCACGATCTCACGGTCTGTGAGTTCGAGCCCCGCGTCAGGCTCTGGGCTGATGGCTCAGAGCCTGGAGCCTGTTTCTGATTCTGTGTCTCCCTCTCTCTCTGTCCCTCCCCCGTTCATGCTCTGTCTCTCTCTGTCCCAAAAAATAAAATAAACGTTGAAAAAAAAAAAAATTTAAAAAAATAAAATAAAATAAAATAAAAGACTAATCGAATTTTCAACCAATGGGTATCCTAACATTTTCAGATTTACCTCTAAAGGTTTACTATAAACTTTATTATATTCACAGTATGAAAAATGAAATTTTAAAAGTCTGAAAGGAAATAGCTGGTATATTATTTTAATTAGAGAAGTAGTTACAGAAATCTACGGGCACAGTGGAAGTATCTTAAGACAGTTAAAAGGCAGCAGCATAGTTTAAATCCATCTCCCTCCCACTTTAAACTGTGGCTACATCATTAATTAATCAAACTGGACAGGAAAAATGGGTAAATTTTACCTAATGTGTCAATTCAACTTTACATTATGGAAGCATGTCCTTAAAATTGTAATACTTAAAATAAAGAAAAGGAATGGTTACCAAACCAAAAAGGCTTTAGATTTTGTCTTTCTGCTTTTGAAAGGCTTCATTGTTTTATTACTGATAAGGTTAACAGCCAAAAGGACTAAACTCTGCCTTCTGTTATAGATAAACCAAGTCCACTGAATAAAAATTATGAAAATGTAACAAAGTGCACAGCTTTGAGTAGTATGAAAGAGATTAAAACAAAATGAAACAAATGAGTCTGAACTGACCAAACAGGAACTAACACTGTTGAATCATCTGGCAAAAGAACTATTCCTTTTTAAATATTTTCTTTATGCTTAAAGACAATTTATTTAAAATTATCAAACAGGGGCGCCTGGGTGGCTCAGTCGGTTAAGCGTCCGACTTCGGCTCGGGTCATGATCTCACGGTCAGTGAGTTCGAGCCCCGCATCGGGCTCTGTGCTGACAGCTCAGAGCCTGGAGCCTGTTTCGGATTCTGTGTCTCCCTCTCTCTGACCCTCCCCCGTTCATGCTCTGTCTCTCTCTGTCTCAAAAATAAATAAACGTTAAAAAAAATAAAAAAATAAAAAAATAAAAAATAAAATTATCAAACAGACCTAAATCTCACAACTTCTGATCCAGTTTCAACATAAAAATGATCCTTTATAAAGACACTACGATTACCTTTAAAATCCATGATTTCTTCATAAATTTACTTCTCAAAACAATCCCTTGAAACAGACTTTAAAGTTAGCAAGGGATGCCCTCCTTACTAATTACCAGAAAAATTAAAAGCATCCTTATCTTATTCTGGTTCTGAAGGACCTCTGCATTCACAGAAAAAATGCTTGCTACTAAGAAGTCCAGGGTTGGGAATATCTCAATTTGTGAGTCAAAACTTGATGAGAACACTGATGGGCAGGGCTGTTAACTATTTCTTCTAAATAAAAAGTTCCAAAGCAGAAATGCTTTCAAGACAGCCCAGGTACTTCCCACATTCTTAAGGAAGGGACTTCAGTATTTTAAAAGACTCTTATTTCTATACTTTCTGAAGAAGCTGACTATGGAGAAAGGCAGGGAAGATGAAAAAAAAAAAATCACATCACCATGTGATCTTAAGGAAAAAACACTTACCTTAAGATGAACTTTGATGAGGGGAGCCTGGGTGGCTCAGTCAGTTAAGCGTCTGACTTCAGCCCAGATCATGATCTCACTGTCTGTAGGTTCGAGCCCCATGTTGGGCTCTGTGCTGACAGCTCAGAGCCTGGGGCCTGATTCTGTGTCTCCTTCTCTCTGCCCCTCCCCCACTTGCACTTTGTGTCTTTCTCTCTCAAAAATAAACATTAAAAAAAAAAAAAAAAAGATGAACTTTGATGAGACAAATAAAACCCTAATAAATTCAATAACTTAGGTTTTGTATTCTAACATATTATAATCTCCTTGTTCCTTAAAGCAGCTAATTTGCCTGATAACAAAATTAAATTAGACCTGCTCTGAATATTTTCTACTGGGAATTATTTCCCCTACCTTTTTCATTTCTTCAACATATGCAATCATGGCTTCCTCTTTGGTCATATCACCCAGTGAACTCCAAGCATCCCTAGAAATGGAAATATTCAAATAACAAAAAAATACCTGTTTTCCAATTGCTCAGAATACAATTTGTAGTCAATGCTATATGGTTATTAATTTAAAACAGGCTCTCTACTTAAAGCCTACGCAAAGATAATATGTTTCCAAAGGATCTCTTTAAATGTACCACCTTAAAGAACAATATCAGAGGAAATAAACTGTCAAATTAAATAGTATTTAAAAGTAGTCATAGCCCATCTATAGATTATAAACTATATAAACTATATTATATCACTATAGAGCAGATACTATAGACTATTGATAAATATTTGCTAAGAACTCTTCAAAAGTTTTATATTATAAACAGCAATGAAAGGAACTTTTAGAAGACTATATGAAATGAACTATCACAGCCATGTTTTTTAAAAGAACAGGAGTTTGAGTTTAAAATTTCCATTACTTTAAATAAGAATCTAATGTATACACTCAAAAAATAGAAATGGTTTCCTACTTCTAAAAAAACAAATATGTGAAGCACAGGCAATTTTTAAACCCACAGACAATGAGAATACAGTAAAACTTGGAGTGCGAGTAACTTGCTCATCCGCAAGATGAGCAAACTTTTTTTTTTTAATGTTTTATTTATTTTTGAGAGAGAGAGGGACAGAGCATGAGGTGGGCAGGAGCAGAAAGAGAGGGAGACAGAATCCACAAAGCCCACTCCAGGCTCCGAGCTGTCAGCACAGAGTCCAACGCAGGGCTCAAACCCGTGAACCATGAGGTCATGACCTCAGCTGAAGTCGGACACCCAACCAAGCCACCCAGGTGCCCCGATGAGCAAACATTTCTAATAAATTTTAACTTGATAAACGGGCGATGTCTTGCAATATGAGTAGCACGTGATGCCGAAGTCACATGATTGCAACTAAGCCAATGGTTCTTGAAATTTGCTTTGATATACGAATGCTCTGGATTATAATCATGTTTCTAGGACAAATCATGCTCGCAAACCATGGTTTTACTGTAGACCTTTGAAATTTTTGCCTAAAATGAAAACCTTTCTTTTTATGTATTTTTTCCAGAAGCAGTTGATATCTACCAATGGTCAATTCTGAGGAAAAATTATAAAGTAAATAAATCAATTTTCTTAAATCAGATTAAATACCATATTGCTATTACATTTAACCTATTATCTATGACCATTCATAAAGAACTTAGAGGAAAGTATAGTGCTAACAAATCCTCAAAGGAGTTTAAGGACTTCCAATTCAGGGTAAAGAAATTCAGCCATCAAAATGTGTGGCTCTTAAGACATGCTTCACCAATTAGCATACTCTGTTCATACTGTACTTTCTATGTTACAGAGGTAGCTATGGATATAACTTTTTAAAGTATATTAAAAATCAAATTTCAAAAAAAAATCAAATTTCTATTCAAGTACAGTGGGAAGGAGTGACAGCTTAGATAAAAAGTTAGCACAGTAGTACCTGAGTTATGTTACTAGTTACTTAGGAATCATCTAAAGGTTCAAAGCAAACAGTGTCATTTGACAAGTAAAAGTCATTACTTTTCCCCGCAGGTAAAACAGGCAGGAGAGTTTATTTGTTTGTTTGCTTAACTGAGTTTGGGAGTTGCTCTTGGTATAAGAAAATGAAAAAAATTCCATAAAAGGAAAGACTAACTGAAAATGATTTTTGATGCACCTACCCCTTTGGGTTTTACTGTTTTCCTCTCTTCCCTGAGACTTTTCTATTTGTATGAAATTGTGTTAAAAGCACATGGAGGATAAAAATTGGATCCAGTATGTTAGAACACCTTATGCACAGAGTAACACATAACCACATAAATAAGTCATATGATAATTATGTCATTAAAATAAAATTTCTTTCAGAGCTCTCTATATAAAATTACCATTTATATCTTCCAATAGGATCCCAGAATCCAGGCCTCGACAGTTTACAGGGTCCTTCAGTTGCCTGCTTATAGAAGCTATAGAATTTGAGCATCATTTCATTTGTTGGCTGAAATGAACCTATTGGAGACATATTAAACATAAATCACCTGGAGAATTCAATTGATACTAAGGCTATAAATCAGCTTAGCTATACTAATAGTGATATTTAAATATTTCATTAACAGTACAATCATTTACTTCTGTCTTATAGAAACAAATGTTATGGCTGTCCGTTGCTTTACTCCTCTGACTTAAAAAATGTACACTCTGCTTAATAAAACCTCAACATTAAGAAATTCAAGACCTTTTGGTCAAATTTCAACTTCTCAGTGAATAGGAAGTCTGGCTAAAGTGAACCAATGTCTGCTGTGGTAGAAAAAGAATCCAAGATAAAATCGATTTCTCACTTCTTACCTCTGTAATTTTGGACACATCAATTTCTTGATAATCAAATCAGTCTTTATATATGTCTCTAGCGTATCTGTGATCTTTTTTTGTTAAAAGTTTCAAAATGTATGAATGAGTGCTCTAAGCTACAATACTTAATAATAGAGAAAAATTGGAATGCAAATGTTTCATAATAAATAATTAACTAAATTGTTATGATACATATACACAACAAGATCATTTATAACTACAGCCCTTAAAAATTATATGGTATGAAAATATAAACGACTGAGAAAAGTTTCACAATCTACTATAAAGTGAGAAAATAACGGTAGTTTAAAAATAGCATATCCAGTACAATCCATTTTTGCAAAGTAAGTATTCATACACATAAAAGGCAGAATAAACGAAAACACATCAAAATTTTAAAGACGATATCTCTGGATAGTAAGTATACAGATCATTTTCCTTTTTTTTTATTTGTGTTTTAAAAATTTTTACATTTGGGACCTCATCAAAATAAAAAGCTTCTGTACAGCGAAGGAAACAATCAGCAAAACTAAAAGGCAACCGACATAATGGGAGAAGATATTTGCAAACAACATACCAGATAAAGGGTTATTATCCATAATCTATAAAGAACTTATCAAACCCAACACCCAGAAAACAAATAATCCAGTGAAGAAAAGGGCAAAAGACATGAATAGACACTTCTCCAAAGAAGACATCTATATGGCTAACAGACACATGAAGAAATGCTCCACATCACTCATCATCAGGGAAATACAAATCAAAACCACACTGAGATACCACCTCACCCCTGTCAGAATGGCTAACATTAACAACTCAGGCAACAACAGATGTTGCGAGGATGCAGAGAAAGAGGATCTCTTTTGCATTGTTGGTGGCAATGCAAGCTGGTGCAGCCACTCTGGAAAACAGTATGGAGGTTCCTCAAAAAACTAAAAATAGAACTACCCTACGACCCAGCAATTGCACTACTAGGTATATATCCACGGGATACAGGTGTGCTGTTTCGAAGGGGCACACGCACCCCTATGTTTGTAGCAGCACTATCAACAATAGCCAAAGTATGGAAAGAGCCCAAATGTCCGTGGATGGATGAATGGATAAAGATGTGGTATATATATACAATGGAGTATTACTCAGCAGTCAAAAAGGATGAGATCCTGCCATTTGCAACTATGTGGATGGAACTGGAGGGTATTATGCTACGTGAAATTAGAGAAAAACAAATGTCATATGACACCACTCATATGAGGACTTTAAGAGACAAAACAGATGAACATAAGGGAAGGGAAACAAAAATAATATAAAAAACAGGGAGGGGGACAAAACAGAAGAGAGTCATAAATATGGAGAACAGACTGAGGGTTACAGGAGGGGTTGTGGGAGGGGGGATGGGCTAAATGGGTAAGGGGCACTAAGGAATCTACTCCTGAACTCATTGTTGCACTATATGCTAACTAATTTGGATATGAATTGAAAATATATATATATATATAAAATTGTTTTTACATTCAGTGTGTTTATATATTACATTTATATCAAAATTATTATAATAAAAATTAAAACTATAAAAAGATATTTTATAAACTTTCTAGATTGCATAATAAACACACAATGTGTAGCAATAAAAAATTAGTAGTTTATAAACATTGTGAAAATTACAACACAGATAAGCTGAGAGCTGGTGTTTCGGGTTTACCAGGAATGAATAATTAATTCCAAAATCACAGTAACTATTATCTACATAATATATGCTCCTTTAGGAGTACCTATTAGACATTATTTCAATAATATTGTCCTCCTTTAAATACCAGAGGTTAAAAAAATGGGAAAATTACAGTTAAAAGGGTTACATATTTTTTTAAGCTTTGAAATAGTTTTATTTGAAAAAAATTTTTTTAAACGGTTGCCTACTTAAATAACACAAATCTAAAACACCAAGAGACTCATCTCAAAATATCTTCAGTAAGTCACAATAAGATTAAAAATTTGTTTTTAACATTTATTTATTTATTTGGAGAGAGAGAGAGAGAGAGAGAGAGAGAACCCAAAGCAGGCTCCAGTACTGTTAGTGCAAAGCCTGACACACGCCTCAATCCCACGAACTGTGAGATCATCACATGAGCCGAAATTAAGAGTTGGCCGCCCAACCAACTGAGCCACCCAGGTGCCCCAAGTCAAAATAAGATTTAAAAGTTTATTTGTTGGGGTGTCTGGGTGGCTCAGTTGGTTGAGCATCTGCCTCTTGATTTTGTTCAGGTCATTATCCCAGGGTCTTGGGATTGAGCCCCGAGTCAGGCTCCGTGCTGAGTGTGGAGGCTGCTTAATACTCTCCTTAAGATTCTCGCTCTCGCTCTCCCTCTGCCCCTCTCCCCCACTTACACGCTCTCTCCCTAAAAAAAATAAAATAAAAATCTTTAAAAAGTAAAAAAAAGTCTATTTGTTAAGGTGAGTGAAATATACATTAGACTAGATTACAGCAAAAACTGTTAACGTATTGAATATACTCTGTAAGACACTAGATAAAGTATAATCTGTCCTCAGGGTGCTTGCTCACGCATAACATATTTGACATGTGTATTTAAAATGTTATCTAAGAATTTAAATTTGTAAAGGTCAAGGGCAAACCAAACATAGATGCTATAGGATTCATTATAACCTCAGACCTTAAATAAAGATTAAGCAACAAGGAACAAAAAAACAGATCTCACTCTTTGCAAAATAGTCCAGGGCAGGCTATACCAATTAAAGAGTACAATTATTAAAAGATTTAATAATTCATTATAATAAGACTTCCAGCTTCAATCAATATCAATTTAATTTCAGGGGATAACAGTACACTGAATATCATCCAACACAGGTGCCATTTGCCAGGGTACCTTAACCTTGTGATAGCTTCTTAAATGTTATGTGAATAGTTTATATTTACATGGGTTTAATACAAAATATATATCAACAAAGATAGTAGACAAGAGACATCAAGTTCTACCTTTAACAATTCTCAAAAAATTATAAACATGTGTGGTTTAGAAAAAGGATAAAGATACAACTTATGTAAAACTCTTACAGTGATGCCTTTCTATAAACTCTCTTAATCAGGCAGTTAGAAAATCAACAGATAAATAAGTTCCTATATTATTTCTTTAGATGTTGTTCATTCACTCTTATCTTTCAACCCCCTCCTATGAACTCCAATTCGATGTCTGAGATTACAGAAGGAATACAATTTTCTGTCTATTTGCTTTCAAAACCCTTTAAATCTGCACTTTATGAATTTTTATTAAGTGGTGTTGAATATTCATTTCGAAGCCAACAGATGATTAATTAAAATCAATTAAGTAGAACATATTAAATACTATAATAATATATCAATGAAGTATTCAGTGAATTTTACATTCTGGCACAGTAACAGTGCTTAAATGCAACATTAAAAAAAATACAAGTTTATTGTGAAAAATAATTCATATAATGCAGAAGGACATGAAGTAAAAGATAAAAGTCCCCCTCCCCAAACTTCTGCACAGAAAAAAATACTTGAATAACGGCTTTAAACTTCCTAATATTGGTCCAAACCCATAGAATTACAAATTCAAAAAGCTCTGTAAATTCTAAACACGGTGTATTTGAAGAAAACCACACTTGGCCACATCACAGTCAAACTGCTGAAAACCAAGGATAAAGAGAAAAATCTTGAAAACAGCCTGAGAAATGACACAAGAACAACTGGAATGACTTTTCTCCTAAACTGCAAGGAAGGCCCAATATAAGTATAAGAAAGAGAACACTAGTGTAAAGAAAATAGCACACACAAAAAAGTACTAAGTATATATGTATTTATTAAAATAAATCATTTTACAAATGATTTACTGTTCTTTCCTTTCTCTCCCTTCACATCAAAAGTTTTTGGAAGGTTTAAACAGTACAGTTTAAGAGTATGCACACCAGGCATACTACCCGTCCCAGTTTTTGTGTGTGTGTGTGTGTGTGTGTTTTTAAACATACCCAAATCCGCAGTCATTAAGTGGCAGACTTTGTTTTCAACAAAAACTACTCAAAATCTGGATAACATATTTGTCTTTTTCTTGAAAATTGAGCAGGTAATTAATTCACATTCTTTACTTCTTCAACTACACTCCTTTTAAACGCAGAAACGAAGTAGGTTAAATAAGCAAGACTACAAGCAGAAATAAGGTTAAATAAGGCGAGGTTAAGAAACTGGGGCCTCGGGCCTCTGCAGGAGGCTTGTTCAGCGGGGGCCCAGCGCACTTACCATTTTTCGGCAAACTCTGGATCACCTTCACCGCCGCCTCAAACCTGGTTTCGTGCACGGATCTCGTGTCCGCCATCTCCAGCCGCCAGCGCCGGCCCCGGTCCCGGTCCCAAGATCTGTCCGCTGGAATCAGGCAGCAGCAGCACCAGCTTTCCCAAGAGCCTGCATGAAACTGGAACATGGAGCGCAGCCGCGGATCAACATGCCCAAAGGGAGGAGGCCCACGCAGCTGGTCAATTCCCCGTTGCCCTGCCCTATCCAGGCCACACAGACCGAGGTGGCCCAGCTCTTTCCTCCTCCCCGGGGCGTGACCTAGACCGAGAAGCCGGCCCCGCGGAAACAGAAAAACAACTCACCGAGAGGAAAAGCATCTCTAGCACAACACGGAGGGACTCCGGCCACCAGCGGTCGCGGAGCCTCTCTCCCACCCACAGGACCCTGGCGGAGCAGCCACACTCCCCATCCCGACAGGGTCCGTGGGTCCGTCCGCGCCCTCCCCAGAGCCCCGCCCCAGAGCCACTAAAGGACCCACTAGCTGCCGCCGCCGCTACCGCGCAGCCGACTCCACCCACTCGCCGCGTCCGAGGAGACGACGCGCGCTGCAGTCGGTCCCCTGAGTAGGGCCAGAGAAGAAGGCAAGGAAGAGAAGTGAGATGTGCCGGGTCCTCGCTATTTTGAACGGGCCGGACCGCCGCGTCTGTGCCAGTGCAGCGGGACTGTGGGAGCACACAGGGAACGCGGGATTGGATCCTTCGCCTGGGCCCAAAGCGTCGGTACCGCTGGGCAAAAAAAGACCCTACCGTCCACAGCTCCTCCTGCCCTCTTAGGTTAAGGTTTGAAGAAGGTGATGGGACATAAGCAAAGGGCTTTAGATCCGGATAGGCTCTGTGCGAACATTATGTTCTGCCATTCGAGTTCTGTGACCTAGAGCAAGTTACTTAGCCTTTCCGTTGGCAATTTTACAGTACCCTCAAGGGTAGATGAAAGAATTAGAGATTTTGGATGAAAGTGTTTAGCAATACTTGATCCGCAATACTTTGACAGCTTTAGCCGCCTGGAGCTAAGAACGTCCGAAAGTAATCTAACCAAAGGAGTAGGGAAGATTGCCCGCCACTAGCCTGGGCCGGGGAAGGGAGGGCACCTTCCCCAGCACCACCACTAACATCTTGTCCCTGGGAGCCGGGCATAGCCCAACTTCAGCCCGATTTAATAGGCGGCAGGGGTCGGGGGAGGGGGCATTGAGGAACCAGTACGGATTGTCAACCCTAAAAACGGGTACCGTGGGCCTTCAACTGTCTACCATAACACCTTGCAACCTCAGGCACCTAGAATAGCCCCCAGGCCCAGCGTGGGGAGGACTAATACGGATTTGGGAGATGGAGTCTTGCAGCCCGGAAGTCCTCAAATCGCCAGGGCCTTTCTGAGCTCGGGTTGAGTTAGGCGGGTTGCAGTAGTAATCTAAGCGCAGACGGTAAATTACTCTTCCCTCTGAGCCGCACTGCCGGCATTTACCTTGGCATTGCCCGGCAAGGCCCGTCCGGTATTGTCCCCGACGCCCGCCCCTCGCCCTGCCCCGTGGACTTGTGGGAAATGTAGTCCCCGCCCGCCCCCCCCCCCCCCCCCCCCCCCTTCTCTGCGGCGCTTCCGGATACCTCCTTTGGAGGCTGGCGTTCTTCCCTGTTCCGGTTCGGTTTCTCCGTCCCGCAGACGCTCGAGCCGATGCGGCGGAAATCCCGCCTTCGCACTGCGTCGCACTCAGCTGTTTCAAAATGCCACATCCGCTTCCCGCGAGAGGGACCCTCAGTGGTCTTTTCAGAGGTGTGCTAACGTGATCGGTGTGACTTGGAGAACGGGGGTGTAATTTTTTTGCTCCTGGTTGCTTACTGACTTTGAGGTCAAGGATGTGAAAGCAAATGTCGTTTAAGTAATGAAGACTACCGCTTTGCTGAGTGCCTGGTGTTTGCCAAGGCAGTGTCACATATTCCAAACGCTATAGGGTGTTTACGAATGAGGAAATGGAGGTCTACGGTAACGGATCTGCCCAAGAACCCACAATTTAGTAAGTAAGCAGAGCCAGGAGTCAGTCCAAAAAACTCTTGCTTTAGATCTTGGACTTTTTCCAGGACACCAAAAGTGTAAGGGACTAGCAATTTTTGTAGTTTACTCAAACTAGGAAAACTACATGTTTTAATAATCTGCTTCCCCTACTCTTTTTTTTTTTTTTATTATATTCTTTTCAAATCCAATCTATTTAGTCATGCATACTTATAAACAGACTTTGGTGTTTATTTCTAATCTAGGACTTCATTTTGACAACTCTTCATGAAATTTATGTAGTAAGCAAATTTACAACATGTTGGTCTTTAGTAAGGATGAATAAGAATTTTCTGTCCGTGATTTATGTCCAATTTCCATTTGCAGGTAGTGTGGATTTCCAATCAAGGAGAATAGCTTAAGGAGAAAGAAAATTGAGGTTATTCAGATGAAGGTATTTAAAAGTAGCTCATTCATATAGCTGTGCTGGTTCAGATTTGGTAACTCCTACTGAAACACAATGATGAATATGATGAATTAGTTCCTAAGCCGCCTTCCATTTATGTGAACAACCTATAATTCTACCTAAAATATATAAAAAGGTAAACATTTAAAAATCTAACATAGGTAAAAAGACAAAATGAGAAAAAAAAAATACCCTTGAGAGTGATTTGGAAATGCCATCTATCATGAATTGAATGTTTGTGTCCCCAAAATTTGTATGTTGAGGCCCTAACCTCAATGTGACTTTATTTGGAGACAGGGCCTGTGATAAAGGTTAAATGAGATCATAAGGGTGGAAATCTAATCTACTAGGGCTAGTGCCCTTACAAGAAGAAGAAGAAACACCATAGCTCTTTCCCTCCACTATATGAGGACATAGCAAAAGGTGGCCACCTGTAAGCCAGGAGGAGAGCTCTCACCAGAAACCAAATTGGCCAGCAACTTGATCTTGGACTCCCCAGCCTCTAGAAGTATGAGAAATAAATTTCCATTGGTTAAGCCACGAAGTGTATGGTATTTTAGTATGACACCCCAAGCAGACAGAGATTCCAGTCATATGTCTAAAAGTCATAGCCAATGCAAAAGAACAGGAAAAAAAAGAGGCATAAATATAAGAAAGAAATTATTATTTTTAGATAAAATTGTCTGTCTAGAAAAATAGCATTGAGTAAACTAAAATACTATTGAAATTGTAAGAGTTGTAGTTTACTCAAACTAGGAAAACTACATGTTTTAATAATCGGTAAGAGTTGAGACGGTGAGGGGCGCCTGGGTGGCGCAGTCGGTTAAGCGTCCGACTTCAGCCAGGTCACGATCTCGCGGTCCGTGAGTTCGAGCCCCGCATCGGGCTCTGGGCTGAAGGCTCAGAGCCTGGAGCCTGCTTCCGATTCTGTGTCTCCCTCTCTCTCTGCCCCTCCCCCGTTCATGCTCTGTCTCTCTCTGTCTCAAAATAAATAAACGTTAAAAAAAAAAAAAAAAAAAAATTAAAAAAAAGAGTTGAGACGGTGAATAAGATAAATATTCAAAATCTATAGTTTCCTATTAGAATATTGGAAGACAAAAATCAAGTCCAGACCATTTGCAATGTGAATGGAACTAGAGGGTATTATGCTAAGCGAAATTAGTCAGAGAAAGACAAATATATGACTTTATTCATATGTGGAATTTAAGATAAAAAACAGATGATCATACAGGAAGGGAAGCAAAATTAATATAAAAACAGAGAGGGGGACAAAACGTAAGAGACTCTTAAATATAGAAAACAAACAGAGGGTTGCTGGAGGGGTTGTGAGTGGGGGAATGGGCTAAATGGGCAAGGAGCATTAAGGAAGACACTTATTGGAATAAACCACTGGTTTCTAGTCTTGAAATCGTTATTGCACTATGTGATAACTAACTTGGATGTACATTTAAAAAAAAGAATTTTTTTGTTTAACAAATAAAAATATTTTTTTAAATAAAAAAATCAAGTCCAGATGGATTAAAGACTTAAACATGAAAAGAAAAACTACAGACTTTTAGAAAATAAGACAGTCTTAACTAATGCAACAAGATTAGGTAAAATAAATGAGATATAAGAATCAGGAAAGAAAAAGTAAATATTACATTATTTGCAGGTGATCAGGTGATACGTTATTCACATAGAAAATCTAAGGGAAGCTACTACTATTACAACTAAGAAAGGATTCAGTAAGGTTGTTGAACTTAAGATCAATCAATAATGATGCTTTAAAACAACAGTTATATTACAAAATGTAATAGAAAAAAATATTCACAATAACAATACATTCCAAGGTTCTAAAAACAAAAGATGTTTAACATCTTTTTGGAGAAAAATTCTAAAATTTATCTGGGCATTGAAAGGCCAGAATAAATAGACATATGGTAGTTATATCCAAAATTATAAAGATGAAAATTCTTCCCAAATTATCCATAAGTACAATATAACTCCTTTTACAGTCTCCATAGGACTCTGAAGAACTTTATAAACTAACAAAAAGTCCTACAGAAAAGCCCAGAACAGGTAAGATGATTCTGAAAAGAATGTAATGGAATGTTCCATTAGGCAGGGCGGGCTAACTGCTACCATCAAGTACTGCAGTGTTTCAGAGGCTTAACACAATAATGTTTATCCATCATGCATCTCACAGTCCAATAATAGTGGCAGAAGAGCAAGGGGGAGGATGATTCTGCTCCATTTAGTCTTCCAGGAGTGCAGGATCCTCTGTCTAGTGGCTCCATCATCCCATAGGACCTCAGAGTCCTCCACTGGATCTCCTACATCCAGCCAGAAGAAGAGGTTATAGGGAGAGGGCATGGAGACTCTCAAGGGAGATTTTTAAGAGCCAGGTCTGGAAGTGGCAAATATTGCTTTCCATCAGCATTTCATTGGTATAATTTAACTTCAATCACAACTGAAAAATTTTTAGGGGCACCTGCGTGGCTCAGTCGGTTAAGCAACCCGCTCTTGATTTTGGCTCAGATTATGATCTCACAGTTTGTGAGAGCAAGACCCACGTCAGGCCCTGTGCTGACGGTGCAGAGCCTACTTGGAATTTTCTCTCTGTATCTCCCTCTCTGTCCCTCTCTCTCTCAACATGAATAAATAAACTTCTAAAAAAATGGCTGAAAAATTTTAGTATAGGTAAGTTTCTAGAGAAAAAGAAAACTTGGCAAACAAACAACAGTCTCCACCACAGAAGATTGATCCTGCCAAGTGGCATACTTAAGAAGCATTAGCAATAAGTAAGTGTGTGATATTGATGGAAGAAAAGCCATTTAGTTTATAGTGGGACAGAATAGAGAACTCAGAGATAGGAATTAAAAATTATTGGAGAAAGTATGAACTATTTAATAAGTAGCAACGGAAAAATTCTATATAGAAACCAAAGAAATGAGATAGATCCTTATTATATACACATAATAAATTCCACACAGATTAAGGATTTAATGTGTAAAGTTCATCTTTAAAGTTATTAGAAGAAAAATAGGACTGCTGCATTACACAACTCCAGGGAGCACCATTCATGCTGTAATGTATATTAATTAGCGCCCCCTGAAGTTGTGCAGCACATTGGTCTTGTTTATGGTTAAGTGTTAAGGAAAGGATTACTTAAGCCCCCGAAATAGAATTACAAAAAGAAAATATGGATACATCTCTAAGTTTAGGCTGCAACAACTAAATGCTATAAACTGGGTGGACAGTAACTTACTTCTCATAATTCTAGAAGATGGGAAGTCCAAGACCAACATGCCATAGAGTGTGGTTCTTGGTGAGGGCCCCCTACCTGGCTTGAAGGTGGCTCTCTTTTTGGTGTATCCTCACATGTCTTTTCCTTGATGTGATATATGTTCCTTGAGAAAGAGAGAGAGAGATCTCTTTCTCTTCATCTTCATATCAGGGCACTGATCTCATCAAGAGAGTTCCAGCCTAATCTAAACCTAATTACTTCCCCAAAGGTCCCACCTCCAAATAGTGTAACACTGAAGAAAAGAGTGTCATTATATTAATTTGGGGTGGTGGATATAAACATTCAATACATAACCATACATTTGACTACATTCAAACTGAAAACTTTGGTATGAAAGAAGATACATATATAAAATTAAAGCATGTTATAGATTTGGAGAGAGTACTTGAACACATGTGTTGAGTGATACAGTCTCCAAATCCATCTTTCTTCTCCTTTGTCTCTGTGGATATTATAAAAAGCCAAAAATTCAATGTCCTTGACTCTCCTACAGCTAAAGGTTTCCATGTGTCACTGATCTGGTTTATGTATATAATTGATGCTGCTCAATAGTGCTTCTTTGAAGGTTTGAAAAAAATTTTTTTAAATGTTTATTTTTGAGAGAGAGAGAGAGAGGGAGAGAGAGAGAGAGTGTGAGCGAGGGAGGTGCAGAGAGAGAGGGAGACACAGAATCCAAAGCAGGCTCCAGGCTCTGAGCTGTCAGCACAGAGCCTGATGTGGGGCTCAAACTCATGGACCATGAGATCGTGACCTGAGCTGAAGCTAGACACTTAACTGACTGAGCCACCCAGGCGCTCCCAAAGGTTTTTAATGAGTAAAGATTTAGCTGGAGCGCTCCTTTGCCCTTTTTAGCCTTTGCCTTTTATCCTCATCTGTCTTCTTCCTGAAATGTTGTTGAAATAGATTGAAGTATAGCAGCTATCTTGTCCCAGGTGATGCAAGCCATGTACCAAGGAGGTGAAAGTCAGGAGAGAGAGGAGCCTGGATCCTTGGTAACATCATGAACACCTCCACCAGCCTTGTATGGTCTGTGCAAAATCTCCTGATCCAAGAAAAATATAAATATGTCTTTCTGTAGGGTTTTGGTGCTTGAAACAAAATGGAATTTCTTTTTTTTTTAAATTTATTTATTTTGAGAGAGAGAGAGAGGGAGAGAATCCCCTACACGAGTAGAGGAGGGGCAGAGAGAGAGGGCGAGACAGAATCCCAAACAGGCTTCAGACTCTGAGCCCTAAGCACAGAGCCTGATGCAGGGCTCAAACTCACAAGCCATGAGATCATGACCCGAGCCTAAGTTGAAGACTTAACTGACTGAGCCACCCAGGTACTCCATAGGCAAAAAACCTTTTGTACAGAATAAAGAATTCTTACAGTTAATTGAAGGACAAAGGACAAAAACTCAATAGAAAAATGGGTAAGGGAAAAGACTGGCACATAGCAGGAGAGGAGAAATAAAAGGCCAAAAACACAAATGAGAAAATAATCTGTATAGCAGAGAAATGCAAATTAAAACAACAATGAAAAACCATTTTTTATTTATCAGTCCTGCTAATGATCTTATGTCTGATTATATAAAATGCTGGTGAGAATATGAACATATGGAACTCTCATACACTCCTAATGAGAATGTAAATTGATATACCCTACTGGAGACCAATTTGGTATTTTCTATAAAAAATGAAAATATGCATACCTAATAATGAAGCAATTTCCTTTTCTAGCATAAACTCTAGAAAACTTTCACCCATGTGTGCATGGAGTCAGGTATAAGGATATTCATGAGAGAGCGATTTGTAGTATTAAACAGTTTGAAACAGCCCAAGTACCTTCAAATGGAGAATACATAGTGAAATATGGAACATTGGAACAATGAAATACTGTATAGCAATAAAAAGAAATAGACTATATTAGACCATAGGCGTCTCAAGAATATAATGTTAAGTGAAAAAAAATCAATTGTTAGAATATATAAAACACACAAAATAGAATTATAAATTATACCAACGTAGCATGTAAAGTTATTGTTCAATAAAAAGAGAAACACTAAATTCATGCTAGTGATTACCTTGGTGGGTAGAGGGACTAGTTATGGTGCATAAAAGGTCAAATTTTTATCCAAATATTTTATTTCCCTTTAAAAAACAAATATGAAAAATGAAATAATTTTTTATGTTTTATAGAATTTTACCCAATTGCCCTACATTGTTTATTGAATAGTACATCTTTTTGCCTGGATTTGAAAGGCCTCCTTTTAAAATACTAGTTCCCAGGGGTGTCTAGTATTTGGCTCAGGTCATGATCTTGCAGTATGTGAGTTCAAGCCCTACATTGGGCTCTGTACTGACAACTCAGAGACTGGAGCCTGTTTCAGATTCTGTGTCTCCCTCTCTCTCTCTGCCCCTCCCCTGCTTGCACTCTGTCTCTGTCTCTCTCTCAAAAATAAAATAAACATTAAAAATAAAATAGAATACTAGTTCCGACAACTCATCAAGAAAAAACAATCAGATTTTAATATGGGCAAAAGACTTGAATAGACATTTCTCTAAAAAAGATGCAAATGGCCAGTAAACACATTAAGTGATGCTTAACATCACTATCTCATCAGGGAAATGCAAATCAGTTTTTCTTGGTTTATTTTTAGATTTTCCATTTATTTCCTTTTTTAAAAAATTAACACTGTTTTTTAAAGTTTATTTTATTTATTTTGAATGAGAGAGTGAGCAGGGGAGGAGCAGAGGGAGAGGGAGAGAGAGTCCCAAGCAGGCTCCCTGCTGCCAGGGCAGAGCCCTACATGGGGGGCCCCGAGATCATGACCTGAGCTGAAACCAAGAGTTGGATGCTCAACCAACTGAGCCACCCAGGGACCCTGATTTTCTATTTCTTTATTGATTTTTTTCATCTTGTTCACACAGTGCTTTCTTGACTTTCTCCACATCTTTTTTTTAGTTCTTTGTGTAGTTTTAAGGGTGCTCAGTCAGTTCAGCATCTAACTCTTGACTTCTGCTCAGGTCATGATCCCAGGGTTGTAGAATTGGATTGAGCCTCTCTCGTTGGGGTGTGTGCTGAGCCTGGAGTCTGCTTGAGATTCTCTCTCACTCTCCCTCTGCCTCTCTCCTCTGCTTGTGCTCTCTCTGTCTAAAATAAAAAATCCATCGGTTGTTTTAAAGTCTGTCTAATGTATTTGCCATTAATTAGATCTTTATGAGTGACATTTGCTATTTTGTTTTGATTGAATGGGCCATATTTCCTGTTCTTTGTATGTCTTGTGATTTTGTTGTTGTTGTTTTTGAATACTGGGTATTTGAATCTAATAATGTGATAACTCTGGATATCAGATTCTCCCTTGTCTCCTGGATTTCCTGATTTTTGTTATTGTTTTTTGTTTACTGTCATTGTTTGTTGATTGTTGTAGGGTGCCTCTGTGCTGAGGATGAGCCTGTGGAATGAACTAAATGTCTTCTCAGATCTTCCCTGAGCCTTTCTCTGGACATGTGGTCACCTCTAATTTTTCTTATATTTGCAGTTGTTTTTCAATGTCATAATGTTTAATATCTGGCTCTGGAAAGGGGATAAAAAAACTGAAAATGAAGTGGAGGGTAGGGTGCTAGTCCTTTAAAGTCTCTGGTAATAACTTCAAACAATGGGGAGGGGCTTGCAACCATTGAGAGAGGTGCTACAGTTCTCTGATCAAATCAGAGATTAGAGATCTCCTAATCCCTGTATTTGGAGGAGAGGGGGTTTTTTGCCCATTCTGACACCCACAAGCCGTATTCAGGCTGCTCTAGGAATACCTACACATCTGCCTGCCTGCCATGTGGCAGGAGGTGGGGGATGGGTAGCTGCTAATGTGCTAAGTGCTGAAAATGACCAAAAGTAACTGCAATTTTCCTTCACATTTTTTTCAGGAAGTTGCAAACTGTCAATAGACTCTAGACTAGTTACATCAGGCATATTCTGCCAGTGCAATTGTTGCCTACTTACGTGGGGAGGCAGATTCCTGGTACTTCCTACTCTACCATTTCCCCAGAATCCTCTCGTGAACACTCACTTTTAAACTGATGGTGTGCTGGGGCGCCCGGGTGGCTCATTCGGTAAGTTTCTGACTTCAGGTCAGGTTATGATCTCATGGTTTGTGGCTTCAAGCCCTGTGTCAGGCTCTGTGCTGACAATCCAGAGCCTGGAGCCTGCTTGGGATTCTGTGTCTCCCTGTCTCTCTCTCTCTGCCCCTCCCCCACTCACGCTCTGTCTCTCTTTCAAAAATAAATAAACGTTAAAAAAAACACAAAAAACCTGGTGGTGTGCTGAGTAGTTTATGGTAATCTTATTTACTACTCTCAAAATACAGAAATTAGCAAGGTTTATACAACTTCCCCAGAGTCTCACAGCTGGTGGATGGTCAAGGTGGTATTTAAAAAAAATTTTTTTTAATGTTTATTCATTTTTTTAAATGTTTATTCATTTTGAACACATGCAGGGAAGGGGTAGAGAGAGAGGGAGACACAGAATTGGAAGCAGGCTCCAGGCTCTGAGCTTTCAGCACAGACTCCGACATGGGGCTTGAACCCACAAACTGTGAGATCGTGACCTGAGCCGTAGTTGGATGCTTAACCAACTGAGCCACCCAGATGCTCCAGTTAAGGTTATATTTAAAACAAACGAAGGAAGGTACTTCCAAAACAGCAGAATATGAACCTTCAAAACCTGCTCCTGCATAAAAGCAATGAGAACACCAGCAAAACTTTAAAAAAATAACTTTTACCTAAACTCTGGAAATTATAACTATTAAAAATTAACTCTGGGAGGTGCCTGGGTGGCTCAGGTGGTTAAGCGTCCATCTTCAGCTCAGGTCATGATCTCTCGGTTCTTGAGTTCAAGCTCCACATCAGGCTCTGTGCTGACAGCTCAGAGCCTGGAGCCTGCTTCGGATTCTGTGTCTCCCTCTCTCTCTGCCCCACCGCAGCTTGCACTCTGTCTCTCTCTTGTCTCTCAAAAATGAATAAATGTTAAAAAAATTTTTTTTAAATTAACTCTGGAAATCAAGGAGAATTGATTCAGGAAAACAGCTGAATCCAAGTAAGAACAGCAAGCTTTGTAGTGTTTGAACTTGTCTTCTTTACACTCCTCTCTTTCTGGCTCTGCAGTAGACTTGAAAAGGAACTGTCTTACAGTCATAGTTCTTTGAAAAGCATCATCCTAGCAGCCTCTTGAGGGGGAAGAACAGGTGGGGAAAGTCCCCGAAAGTCTGGTCCCCAGAGAATTATCACTAGTTGACCTTGCTGGCAGCTCCCTAGAAAAACCCCATTCTCAGGGCTTATCTTTCACTTGACTTGGAACTCACTGGCACCAACAATCCTAGCCTCAAGTCATTTATCAAACACCAATCAGTTGTGGAGTTTGGGGGGTTTTTTTTTGGTTTGTTTTTATTTTTTCTTTAATGTTTATTTTTGAGAGAGAGAGAGAGAGAGAGAGAGAGAGAGAGAATGCCATTGCAATGGCTGTGGCAGCAATAACATTTGGGGCAAATAAAAGGTTGAATCAAAAACATAAAAGGAAAATCTGGAGAATGAAATGTCCAGAGAGAGTTTTGAAAAGCAGCAACATGTATTTTTGGAAATCTAATTTTTGTTAATGTTTATTTATCTTTAAGAGAGAGAACGCGAGTCAGGGAGGGGCAGAGAGAGGGAGACACAAAATCTGAAGGAGACTGCAGGCTCTGAGCTGTCAGCACAGAGCGTGACATGGGGCTCAAACCCACAAACTGTGAGATCATGACCTGAGCCCAAGTCTGACGCCTAACTGACTGAGCCACCCAGGTGCTCCTATTTTTGGAAATCTAGAATACCACAAATATATGCAGAGTTGTGCATGTACCCAGGAGACACTGAGACACCGAGCAGATACTTCGGTGGCCACAAATGACAAAGAATACAGACATTACAGAATTAGCTCAGAAAAATTATTAAACCAAAAACCAAATGACAACAACAAACAGGAACAGCATCAAATCCTGGGTAGAAACCCAGATGTTCTTGCCCCATGCTGCACATGGTAGTCTTGGATAGCACCCAGGGCTACATGTATATGTATTGCAAAATTTTTCCCAGTTGTAGTGAACACTTTTAGCTATTATTTTCTTTGATTACTACTTTCTCTGGAAGAGAGATCACCAATCTCAGGGTGTTCAAATAATTATGCTAACAGCTGTTTGAACATGTGTCCATTGCCAAAGCTAATGATTGGAAAGAAGAGCCAATTCCAGTTGGACTACTCAGATTTTCTTTTTGGGGAATATGAGTTTGGAACTTAGGGATTTGAGCTGAGGATGGGATTCTGGAATGGTGGAGATGAAAAACTTGGGTGCCCAAATTTGCCATGCTTTCCACCATTTAGAAAGGGCAGCAAAAGCAAAACAAAACAAAACCTTTGCAAAGAAAACAGGGTGCTAAATGAGAATGCTGCATGGGTTCCTGATGGCCTTCTAAATGACTGATTGCATTTGTAGTTTAGAGTTCTGTGAGTGAGCCTGATTTTTCATAATGAAAATATTTTCTTCTTGGGGCGCCTGGGTGGCTCAGTCGGTTGAGCGTCCGACTTCGGCTCAGGTCATGATCTCGCAGTCTGTGAGTTTGAGCCCCGTGTCGGGCTCTGTGCGGACAGCTCAGAGTGTAGAGCCTGCTTCTGATTCTCTCTCCCTCTGTCTCTCTGCCCCTCTCCCATTCATGCTCTGTCTCTCTCCCTGTCAGAAATAAACATTAAAAAAATATTTTCTTCTTTTTCCGTTTTCCCCTTTTGTGTTTTTCCTTCTTATGCTACCTTGGGTTTTGTTTTCTGTAACTTCCAACTAAGGAAATCTAACTTTACATGGGTTGTCATCTGTCTTTAGAACTTTTAAATTATTATTTTGTTCATTTGTCGGGGAAAGAGAAATTCCCCTAGGTATTTCCAACACTACAGGATTCATAAAACCGTTGGAAGGGTTGGAAGGACAAAGTTCAGGGTAGGGCCATTACTAGCTAGTTCACTGCAAAGTTCAAAGAATGAGATACTTGTTATTGCTGGTGAGGTCAACTGTTCCCAAAACAGTTCTGATTGTCACAAATGCCTGCAGCATCTTATTGAGGTGGAAAATGGGAGGTGGAGGAGGATGTGTTGATTCAGCAGCTTCCAAAATTAACAAGTGATTAATTCATTCAATCCATGCTAGAAATATCGCAGCTTCTGGAAAAGAAGAAAAAACAACATGAGATTTCACTTAAAAACTATATTTTTTCCTGTAGGACTCCAGGCAGTTTGCATTTTTAGCCACTGTTAATTTTTAATTATTTCACGATGACAGCTTGTTCCCCACTAAAACAACATTGGCATTTTGCGATGGCTTGACTTAACGTGTCTGAGGGAGATCTTTCCCCCCCATGTTAAAGGAATAATCACACTTGCTTGAATACTAGCCTATAGGTCTGGCCTGCTACAAATATGACTGTATATTAAAGGATTTCCACAACCAATTATAATAAAATTTGAAGGAGAGTTTACAATTCCTTCTATATCCTGAAATTCTCTTGTCTTCTGTGGGCCTTGCTAAACCATTTGAACAGATCATTCCATTAACCCTCCTTCTCTGGGGATTCCTGGATGGTATCGTTAATTTGACAAGAAGCAAAGAGAGGTAATAATTGAGGGTTGTAGACTCCTAGAATGTCAGTTAATCCTAGAATGTCCTGTAACGGACTAAATTGTGTTCCCTGCAAAATTCATATCATATATTGAAGTCAAAACCTCAAGTACCTTAGAGTGTGAATATATTTGGAGATGGGCCTTTAAATAGGTAATTAAGGTGAAATGAGGTCAGAGGACATGACCCTAATCTAACATGACCGGTGTCCTTATCAAAAGACAACATTAGGATATAGACACGAGGGAAAAGGCCCTGTATGAGGACATAGTGAGAAGATGACCATCTACAAGCTAAGGAGAGGGGCTTTCGGAGAAACCACACCTGCTGACACTTTGATTTCTTGCCTCCAGAGCTTTGAGAAAATAAAATTCTGTTGTTTAAGCCACTCAGTGTGTGGTATTTTGTTTTGGTAGCCTGAGCAGACTAATACATCCTCCCCCCTTCTTTTTGGTAGAGAACATGATCATGTCACATAGTGGTGGTGGATGAGGACAGCAGGGAATTGGGGGGAGGACCCTGGTTGCCTTGACTCCTTGTTTCTTTCCATTATACCACATTTCTAGTCTATATTCTGGTTTGTTGACCACACACTTCCAATTTAGTATCCTGAGATACAATATAGTGCATTAACTTTTCAGAAGTCTGAGATTCATTAGGTATGCAGTGTCACTTGTGTCCCAGATAACAAGGGAAGCAATCATGTACCCAGATAGTCAAAATTATTATTTCCTGGGACATCTCTTAATCCTTCTGAACTAAGGTCTTTATGATCATCAGCAATCTGCTATTTCAAAGTTGAATATATGAAATTTCAATTTATCCCCATGCACATGTGCAGAATTTGCAGTTACAAACTGTTTTCCATTACCAAAATGATTATCTTGACTAGATATCCATGATTTTCTGCTTGAGCCTCAGTATACATCATTTAGTTTAATAGAAACACTTTTATTCTCTATTCTGTTGGGATTTCTTTGGGAGACATTTCATTTTAATTTATTTGAACAAAACCCACAGAAAAATGCTAAATCCGTAAATTGTTTAAAGGTGCACATTTTGGGAGAGAAGCTGGACTGGAAAGGTTTCATGATGTTCATAATTTAGTGTCACCATGTCTACTTGCAATTTTTAATGTTAATTCTTGGCTGTTTAGTCACCTTTGTAACTTGGAAAAGAAATTTGTCTCCTCTTTTTTTTTGGGGGGGTTGTATCATTTTTTATCATATCAAAACAAGCAAAAATATGTAATTTTTCCCTTCTTTAATATTTGAAGCAAGGGATTTTTCATCTGCCTGTACTTTTTCGGGTCAGTTTAGTTAGATATAATTTAGTTACAATAAAACTCACGGATTTTAAGTGTGCAATTCAATAAAGTTTGAGAAGTGCATTTAGTCATGTAAGCCTCACTACAATCATGATCTAGGACATTTCCATCACCTCTAAAAGTTTACTTGTGTCTGTTTGGAGTCTGGTCTCTGGCAAAGCTTGATCTGATTTCTATCACTGAAGCTTTGCCATTTTTAAAATTTCATATAAATGAAATAGTACAATATGTAGTCATATGTGTATCTGTTTTCTTTAAAAAAATTTTTTTTTAGGGGCGCCTGGGTGGCGCAGTTGGTTAAGCGTCCGACTTCAGCCAGGTCACGATCTCGCGGTCCATGAGTTCGAGCCCCGCGTCGGGCTCTGGGCTGATGTCTCGGAGCCTGGAGCCTGTTTCCAATTCTGTGTCTCCCTCTCTCTCTGACCCTCCCCCATTCATGCTCTGTCTCTCTCTGTCCCAAAAAATAAATAAAAAACATTGAAAAAAAAATTTAAAAAAAAAAATTTTTTTTTAAATGCTTATTTACTTTGAGGGAGAGAGGAAGTGTGTGTATGAGAGGGGGAGGGGCAGAGAGAGAAAAATAATCCTCAGCAGGCTCCCCTATTCGGAGCTCGATCCCATGAACCACAAGACCATGACCTGAGCCAAGATCAAGGTGACGCCCAACCTACTGGGCCACCCAGGCGCCCCTGTGTCTGTCTGCTTTTGCTTAGCAAATTGCATTTGAGATCCATCCATGATTTTGTGTTACGTTACATTACGTTACATTACGTTACATTTTGTTGCTGAATAGTATTCTATTGTTTGTTTATCCATAGCTGTTTGAAGGACATTTGAGTCATTCCCAGCTTTTATACAGCTACCATAAACATTCACATCGTGGTTCTTGTGTGAACATAAATTTTCATTTCTCTTGGGTAGATACCCACCAGTAGGATTACGAGGTTATATACTAGGTATATGTTTGGCTTTATAAGAAAGTGCTACACTGCTTTCCAAAGTGGCTGTAGCAGTTTGCAGCCAATAACATATGACAGTCCAATTACTCTACATTCTCACTAGCACTTGCTTTTGTCAGGATTTTTTTTTTTAAATGTTTGTTCATTTATTTATTTATTTAGAGGCTGGGGAGGGACAGAGAGGAGACAGAATTCCAAAAAGGCCCCACTCTGTTAGTGAGGAGACTGATGTTGGGTTCCATCTCACAAACTGAGATCCTGACCTGAGCCCAAATCACTAGTTAGATGCTCAACCAAGTAAGCCACCCAGGCCCCTCAGGATTTTTTTTTTTTTTTTTTAATTTTAGCTATTCTAATGGGTGTGTGGTGTAGTCTTTTAAAATTTATACTCCAGCCAGGTGGAGTGGAGTATTATCTTATTATGGCTTTAATTTTCATTTACTTGATGGATAATGAGTTGCATACTTTTTTTCATATATTTATTGGCCATTTGTGAAATGTAGTTGTCTTCTTTTGTCCATTTTTTATTGGCTTGTCTTTTTTTAAATTGACTTGGGGGAATTTTTAAAAATTATATTCTCGGTATGAGTCCTTTGTCAAACATTTATGTTGTGGCTTATCTTTTCACTTTCTTCAAAAAAAAATTTTTTTTAAATGTTTGTTCATTTTGGAGGGAGGGAGGGAGGGAGAGATAGAGCATCAGCAGGGGAGGGGCAGAGAGAGAGGGAGACATAGAATCTGAAGCAAGCCCCAGGCTCTGAGCTGTCAACACAGAGTCTGATGTGGGGCTTGAACCCACAAACTGTGGGATCATGAACTGAGCTGAAGTCGGACATTCAACCGACCGAGCCACTTAGGCACCCCTTCACTTTCTTAATACTATTTTTTAATGAGCAGAGTGTTTTAACTTTAATGATGGCTATAGTAGGCTGATTAATGGACTTCCATAGATGTCTGTGTCCTAATCCCTGGAAACTATGAGTATGTTACCTCACATGGCAAAGGGGACTTTGCAGACATAATCAGGTTAAGGATCTTGAGCTGGGGAGGTTATCCTAGATTACCCATACCCTGGGATGTATGTAGTCACAGGGTCCTTATAAGAGGGAGTGATGATGGTCAGAGTCAGAAAGGAGGAGATCTTTCTATAGAAGCAAAGTCAGAGAGAGATTTGATGATGCTTTTTTCTGAGTTGAAGATTGAAGAAGGGACCATGAGCCAAGGAATGCAGGTAGCTTCTAGACGTGGAAAAGGCAAGGAAATGTATTCTCTGGAGTCTCCAAAAGGAACAAAGCCCCATTAACCCCTTAATTTTAGTTGACTGTGACTTTGACCTCCAGAGCTACAACGATTATAGATTAGTGTTGCTTTAAGTCACTAAATTTGTTGTAATTTGTTACATAAACATTGGAAATGAATGCAATGGCTTACCTTTTCACTTTATTAAAAAGCAACTTACCAAATTTTTTTCTTTATTTTTTAGTGCTTATTGTATACTGGTTAACATTTGCCTACCCCGTGCTTGTGAAGTTATTCTATGTTTTCTTGCAGAAGCTTTATTGCATTACCTTTTACATTTGGACCTATGATATATCCTGAATAAATTTTGGAGTATGGTGTGAAGTAGGGTCAATGTTCATTAAAAAAAAAATACCCCACAAATATCCAATGGCTCTAGCACAGGTACTGGGAAAATAGAATTCTTTCCCTCCTTGAATTGCATTGGCATTTTTGTCATTAATCCACTTTCTGTATCTGTTCCAAAGAGTTGTCTATTCTTACATCAAGCCCACACTGTCTTAATTTCTGTAGCTTTATAGTAAACCTTGAAATTTGGTAGTGTGATTCTTCTACTTTAGTTTTGTCTTGGCTATACTTGGGTCTTTGCATTTCTAGATAGATTTTAGAATCACCTTGTCAATTTTTACAAAGCTGTTAGGATTTTGAATAGGGTTGTACAAGGTAAGCTGTTCTGGTACAGAAATTTAGATCCTTTACTTCTGCTAAATTTTATTCTATTGAATCTTTGTGTATATATTTTTTCTGGCTTATCTGTTAATAACTGTGACTTTGTAATATTTATAACAATGTAAATTTATGATAGTAACATGTGCTTATGGTATAGAGTCATATTTGCTTAGTTCAGTGGAGGGAAAAACGGTTTTGAAACTGTGGGTCATGAAATCAGTTAGGGGTCCTTGTATCATATTTAGTTTTATAAAACTTTTAATTTTGTTTTTAAATTTATTTTTCATTTTATTTTATTAAAATTTTTTTTATTTTTTAATTTTTAAAATTTTTTATAAAGCCAAGGATAACCAAGGAAATTTCAGTATTTCTTCTTCTTTTTTTTTAATGTTTATTTTTGACAGAGAGAGAGAGAGAGAGAGAGAGAGAGAGAGCGCATGGGCAGGGGAGGGGCAGAGAGCGAGAGGGAGACACAGAAACAGAAACAGGCTCCAGGCTCTGAGCTGTATGCACAGAGCCCGATGGGGGGCTGGAACTCAGAGACTGCGAGATCATGACCTGAGCTGAAGTCGGGTGCTCAACCTACTGAGCCACCCAGGCGTCCCTGTTAAAATCTCTTCACCTTTGTAAGCTGAAATTTCCGTATTTGGGGGGTGCCTGTGTGGCTTAGTTGGTTAAGTGCCAGACTCTTGATTTAAGCTCAAGTCATGATCTCACTGTTTGTGAGTTCGAGGTTCACATCGGGCTCTGCACTGACAATGCCAGCCTGCTTGAGATTCTTTCTCTCTCTGCCCCTCTCCTCTTCAAAAATAAATAAGCATTAAAAAAAAGAATATATCACTTTTCAGTAGCTTGTATAAAATATCTGGATTAATGAAATTATTAAAGAAAGACTATTATGTCTATTCCAGATAATTATGGAGAGTAAGCCATTTATTGATTTATCGACCTGGGAATCTTCTATTGGGAATCTGGTGGCTGGGAGTAGTTCTCTCTTTCACGTAGGAGACTTAAGTTTTTCCTTTTACAGGTTGGACATTTTATGGCCCTTAGTAAAGATAATATTCAATAAATACCTATTGATGGGCCAATTTTTAAAAATTTAATGGAGTCATGTTATTATTCCTATAGTTGTTGTGATTGGGAATGACCTAGTGGAGAGCTGAAAATTGGAGTTTTGTATGATCTTTAAATTAGTTTCCTCTTTGGCCTTTGGACAACACTTTGGACAACTCGTTTAAATCAAAAGCATATTCTTGTTGAAATGAAAAGCTTGAAATACAGGGCCTTTTACACTATTACAAAGCAGTTGATAAAGATAACAAAATGATTTTACCCAACGTAGAAACTCTTCCATAACTTCAAAAATGTAGGGAGATACTTGCAATGAAGAGGCAGAGAAAAAGCGATTGGCACAGGATACCGTTGAAATTATGTGTATTTATTTATTTTAAAAAATTTTTCATGTTTATTTGTTTTTGACAGAGAGGGAGAGAGACAGAGCATGAGCGGGGGAGGGGCAGAGAAAGGGAGACACGGAATCTGAAATAGGCTCCAGGCTCTGAGCTGCCAGCACAGCCCCCCCCCCCCCCCCCAAGTGGGGCTCGGACTCACAGACCTCGAGATCATGACCTGAGCCGAAGTCGGACGCTCAACCGACTGAGTCACCCAGGCGCCCCATGTGTATTTATTTTTAAATTGTGAGTCTTTACAGTACGGAGTATACTTGTTTAACTCATACCCCCAATGTTTAGTACATTGCTTGCTGCAGCGCTGTCGATTAATAAATGTTTGCTAAATTTTGGAGGAAGGTTAGAAAGTAAAGCCAGAGTCGCCTTATATCTGAAAAAAAAAAAAAAGGAAGTAAAGATTTGGCTTTCTTCATATTCTAACCCTTTTTAATCCTATATCAGAACTGGTATCTCTGGTTCACTAACATTTCTTAATCAACAAAATTCTGCCAACTTTCGCAGCTTTCTTGAGGAAAGGATTTTATTTTCTAGAATCACCCTGTGGCGCCCTCTGCCGGAGTTGTCAGGAAACTTCGCACTTAAGTCCCTTCCCTGGGTTTTCATTTACGTTCCTCCCCGTTCTTTTTTCGGAGGCTCCCCTACACGCATGCGCTTTTGATGAAGCGCTTAGGCTGTGACAGACTACAATTCCCAGAAGACCATGCCAAAGAAAAAAAAAATCTCGTGGTCGCGGGGAGGAGGAGGGAAAGACAGGAAGGCTCGCGAGAGAACGTGTTTGAGGCGGCTGCGCGAAGTGGGTGGAGCCGGGTGGAGAGAGTGAGGAGGAAGAGGAGGAGGTGCCGTCCCACAATACCAGGCGGGAGGGCGGTAGGCGGTTTGTATCCGGGCTGTGAGGTGCTCGGCGCCTCCGCGGACCTTGCTGCCTCTGTCTCTTTAACGCGAGAGGAAGCGATGCAGAGGGGTGGAAAATGGCAGAGCTGCAGATGTTACTAGAGGAGGAGATCCCGTCTGGCAAGAGGGCGCTGATAGAGAGTTACCAGAATCTGACCCGGGTGGCGGACTACTGTGAAAACAACTACATACAGGTGAGGAGCGCGGGCGGGCGGACGGGCGCTGGCCGGCCGGGCCGAGGATCCGCCGCCTGTCGCCCGAGTGACCAGCCCACTGGGCGGGGTGGGGAACTGACCTAACCTCAGCGGCTGCCTCAGCCTCACCCTCAACCCCAACCCCAGCCCCAGCCCCCAGCCGGGGAGAGCCAGTGGCCAGGCTGTGGGAGTCGGGCTGAGATACAGGAAGTGGCTGTGGTGGTTGAAACCGATAGAAGGGGAGAGAGAAAATGGGCGAGGGAGCCCGGAGCTCGCCGCCGCCGCAGCCCGGCGTCCCCCTGCTGTCCGCCTCCTTTCGGGCTGGGCCCCCCGGGTCGCTCTGCCCCCCCCCCCCCCCCCCCTTCGGCAGCCTTCTATTCGCCGGGCTTCTGTCCGGGAGAGCCAGCTGCCTCTCCGTCCGAGAGGGGTCTAGGACGGAGAGAGAGGAGAGGAAAGGGCAGGGACGAGGCGCGGGGAGGAGCAGCAGAAGGGGGAGGAAAAGCGGGGTGTGTGTCGGGGGAGGGCGGGGTGGGGGCGATTATGTCAGTTTAACCCAGAGGGTGTGTCTTTTATTTATTTATTTTTTAAAAAATTTGTCATGAGTCACATTACACAGACCTCCCCGAGGAGAGGAGGAAACGGGTGGGAAATGAGGGAAGGCGTATAAGAGAAGTTAATCTCAAAATTCCTTTAATTGAAGGTTTGTGAATTTGCCTGGCTGTCCGTTTTCAAGTCGGGTTTTTCCACCCTCTCCTCATTTTCACTTCCATCCCACTATAAGGTATTCTAGAGGTTGTTATGATTGTCGTTATTATAAAACGTAAATTATTCTTAACTACTTGGAAAAATGTCTTACTCTCTCTTCCCCAAAAGTTCTTGAACTGTTGGCTTTATAAGTAACTTAAAATAGAATGGTGTAACCGCCGGTTGCGTTTTCTGAGGTTTCTCTTTTTCCGACCAAAGTAAATGCATAGAATATGAATCCAAGTAGATTGCCGAATATATTTAGTCTTAGAATCGTAATGTAAAGTGTTATTGTAAATTTATTAGGAGATTCTTGGGGTCTTTTTTATGACAGATTTTCGTTTGTTTTTATTTTAATGATTGAAAGTGATTTATGTTGTAGTTTGGTTTGTAGATCTTTAAGTGCGTAAACCAACAGTTTGCTACAGAAGCAGATAACCAGCAGAGTCCTTTGTATCAATATAATGGCATCAAAAATTCGCTTGCTAGTTTAAGCATAACCCAAATGTACTTTGAAAGATTAGGGTTATTGTAATTCAGAACCAAAGTATTTATAGAAATGCCTCCCATGTGATTATCATTTTTAAGAACCAACAGTTTCTGTGTTGGCAAATGCTTTTCTTTATTTTTAGAAGGAGATACTGTTTTCAGGATATTTTGAATAATTCTCAATTTCGGTATTAGTAACATTGTATCCTCAGCAGCACCAGTAGGAATTTATCTCATAAACTTTTTCAGGCTTTTACTTTAGGAGTTATAAATAAACTTGTTGAATGCCCACCATGTCTACTGTATTACTTGCTTTTGTAAACTTTGTAGTCTTTTAAAAAAAACTCTAAAATCTAAAGAAATGTGGATATAGTTTTGAAATAGAAAAGTTATAGTTTATCGATATTAAAATATACAACTTTTATTCAACTTAACCCGAAAAGCCTAAAAATTGAGGTGAATCTCAGTTTGCTGAAAGTTCTAAAGATTTTGAAAGTCAAACGCAAAGCACAGGAAGTTAATTTGCCCCGAATCCAGAGAAGTCATTTCTTTGTAGAAGTCGGTAAATAAGTACTTCATAAAGGGGTGGCTACTTTTGTTTTGCGTGTTGGGAAATCTGACAAATATATGGTGTGGTAACTGCTATGTGTTGGCAAATACAAACGTGTTTTAACTTGTCTGTTGACTACTGTTTTTTCAGGTAGTTCTGTGCCGTAGGCTTTTATTTTTTTATTTATTTTTCCTCTGTGACCCCTTTCTTCTTCCCCTTCTGTCACCATCACGTAACTCTGAAGCACTTTTTAAACTTCGTTGGTAGTATTGCTAGTTAGATAAGTCATATTATTTCTTCTGCATTCTTTTTTAAACTTGCTAGTTCCATGCTGACAAGAGCTACTGCTAGTAGCCCCAAGTTGTTTTTGGTGGTCCTAAACTTGATACCAGTGAGGTACCAGTGGGGCTGGGGGGGGGGGGGGGATGAAATTCACACGTAGTCTTAGCAGCCTTGAAACTTTGGGCAGCATGTTGCAGGCTACTAGCTAGCTGCCTTCCTGAGATGCTCAGACAGGGTCAGGCTCGGACAGGCTGAGAAGATGGTGAAGACTGTGGAAGTTGATGTAGTAGCTGTCTTTGTGACATGCTGTGCTGCTAACTTTGGTGCTGTGAATAGGGTACAAATAGTGCTAGACATCCATTTAGGTGTCTTTGGATATCTTTCCCTTTCTGTGACCCTGATTGGGTTATAACCAGCATCTTATGTAAACATACCACCTCCCAGAGAAAGTATACACGCTCACTTGTGTTTCGAGAATTTTTTTATACCCAAGGTGAGTTAATTTATTGCCTGAGTGTTTTTTATCCTGAGAGTTCAATTTTCATTTTGTTGTCCTGCAGTTCGGAAGTACAGTTCAGTTCAGGTGAGTGGTTTAGCTGACGAGTTCTTTTGGCTGTAGTGCAGTTGAGCCTAGAGTACTTTATTAGCTCTTTGGGTCCTGTTGACTTTAATTATTAAATTGTTTTATTAATAGCATAACTTCTCAAGAGAGTCCATTATTGTAAAAAGGATGGGCCTTTTGAAATTGCTGTTGGGAAATGATACTCAAAATAGAAAGTGGTTTTTATATAGATATGAAGAAAACTCTTTGCGTTTTTCTGTCTTTGAATTTTTCTGTTGGGTTGTGTCAAGGATAGTCGCTCGTCAACTTGAACACAATTCATCTGGCCATTTCCCTTTGCTCTATGTTAGGGTCCGTATTGCGTTTGTCATGGGCACTATTATGGGGAATAGGAAGGTAATAAGCTAAGTGAAAAGCAGTAGAAGCTGCTTAAAGTTTCTCGGCATGCAGATTGCTAGATTGGGTAAGGCCGTAAAAGTCTTCCATACAACTTAATTTGTTAATTTAATTTTTCCGCCTGGAATTCCCCCAACAAGAGCTACATTTGGATTAACAAGTATATTCTAAAGTCTGTGAGCATGAAGGGGATATGATTAGTGAGCTACTTAGTTTTTACCTTGTTTTCCTTTCCAAGTGAGGTTAACTTATGCTCATTGCTCATGCACATTTGATCTTGGAAGGCAAGTAATTTTGAGCAGGAATACTTTGGAGTAGGTAAAAGCTAACATTTCTGATACTGCACACTGTATGCTAGTTTAAAAATAATGTCAGTTCCAATAATTCTATGATTCTTTCTTTCTCAAACAGATGATCAATCTGCAGTTCAGAATCAAATACCTAGCCTAAAGTTCTGTTCTTGTGTTACATAGTGTCTGGAATCAAACCCAGATTTTCTGATTCTGTATCCTAAGTTCCTTTTAATGAATACTGACTGAATGGGGTGCTTACCTCAGCAGAGAGGATAAAAAGCTGGTGTGAAGAGGGTAATATAATTGTTTCTATTTATTGAGTACTTATTGTGTCACAGCCTTTACTGGTTGATTTATATTATCTTTTTAAAAAAATTTTTAAAATTTATTTTAAAAGTTTATTTATTTTGAGAGAGTGAGTACATGAGCGGGGCAGGGCAGAGAGAGAGAGAGAGAGAGAGAGAGAGAGAGAGAGAGAGAGAGAGAAAGAGAAAGAGAGAAAAAGAATCTCCAGCAGGTTCCTCACTGTCAGCATGGAGCCTGATGCGGAGCTCAAACTCACGAACCGTGAGATCATGACCTGAGTGGAAACCATAAGTCGGACGCTTAACCTACTGAACCACCCTGGTACCCTGATTTGTATTATCTTTAATCCTTATAAAAGTTCTCCATGATAGGCAGTATTCTCTTATAGACGAGGAAATTAGGAGTCAGGAAAGTTAAGTGAGTTTTGTTTGATCATACAGTTAGTAATTGGCTGTCAGGGTTTCTGCCTAACTCTGAGAGACTTCATAGGCTGGGTTCTTTCCATATCACACTGTCTCTAGACTTGAGTGAGTCTAGAACTCAGAGACTAATTCAGAAATGTCATGGGATAAATAGACTCTTGTTGGGCAAACTAGGAACCTAACAACTATTTTCCATTGTTCCTTTTGAGCTCCACGTTGCAAATATAAGACAGGTGTGTTAATAATTTGGAGGCTTGATTTCATCACCAAAGGATGGTAGCTTTGACACCTGAAGTGTTGAATTATAGGAATCATAGGCTCGCTTTTCATTGAGCTTAGTGGATCCTTTTCCTTTCTATGCATCCTTGCCTGTTATTTAAATTCTGGTTCAGCTTTGCAATTGTGATAAGAAAATTTGTAGAATAATTAGTAGAAATTAACAAACAAGTCTTGAAAGATTGTGGTTTTTAATGATTTACACACAAACTAGTTTCAGGAGATTGAGATTAGGATTGATTGGAAATGATGGAATTCTTAGAATTTCACTTCGCAGTTTGAGTACAGCAGTGGCTAGCAACATTAGAGATACAGGTTGGAAATCTATATGAATTAAACAGGGTTTTAGTAATAACGTACAGTGTGGTGACTGTAGTTGATAATACAGTATTTTGCATTTGAAAGTTGCTGAGAGAATAGCTCTTAAAAATTCTCACCACAAGAAAAAAAATTACAGCTTGTGGTGATGGATGTTGCCTAGATTTATTGTGGTGATCATTTCGCAGTATATACAAATACTGAATGATGTACATGTGAAACTGATGTTAGGACATTTATATTTAAAGTAAAACAGAACATGGGGCGCCTGGGTGGCGCAGTCGGTTAAGCGTCCGACTTCAGCCAGGTCACGATCTCGCGGCCCGTGAGTTCGAGCCCCGCGTCGGGCTCTGGGCCGATGGCTCGGAGCCTGGAGCCTGTTTCCGATTCTGTGTCTCCCTCTCTCTCTGCCCCTCCCCCGTTCATGCTCTGTCTCTCTCTGTCCCAAAAATAAATAAAAAAACGTTGAAAAAAAAAAAAATAAAGTAAAACAGAACAGGGCTTTTCATAATTTTATGCAAGATCCTCAGTTAATTGTTAGATTGATCTATATCATGCCACAACATGTTTATTTATTTATTAAAAAAATTTTTTTACCACATGTTTATTAATGCTGCTATGAAACAGACAGGATCTGACCTTCTGTATTAGGTCTTAAGAAAGTCCAGTCATAAAGATAGAATATTATATCAGTTTTTAATTAATACTCTCAAGAACATGGACTATTTTTTATGGCTGTGTGATATTTAAAAGTTTGTATTAGTGGCGCCTGGGTGGCTTAGTCAGTTGAGTTTCTGACTCGATCTCAGTTCAGGTATTGTTCTTAGAGTCATGAGTTCAACCCCTGTGATGGGCTCTGTGCTGGGTGTGGAGCCTACTTTAAAAAAAAAAAAAAAAAAAAAAAAGGTTTGTATTAAAACAAGTGTCCTCTCTCCTTTTTCCTTTTGTAACTTTAATGCTAATAAGAACTTTACCTGTGGTGCTTTGATCTAGACCTGTTCTGTTTAGAATCCTGAGTTTTACCATGGTTATGTCTTTTGGACATGGTTTTTTAGAAAATTGTTAAAATAATCCCTTAGGATGAGGGTACTTCTCTAATTCCTCCTGTGTGCTTCTGCTTCCTCTGGTTGGTTCTGATAGCCAAAGAATGCTATTACTCCTTGTAGTAGAAGAAAGGTATTTGGGCATATGGGGGTCTGATCAGGGGTTGTCGTTGTTTAGATAAACCCTATTTATCTTGAGTGAAATTTGTCCTAGGAATTTTGTCCTACGACATTTGTGAGTTAACAGACAGGAAATATATTAGCCAGAAAGGAAGAGCACTAAAATTGGGAGAAGAGGTTGAATCAAACATTAGGAGTTTATGTAGATGTAATTCCATACAAATTTCATGTTGGTATGAAAAGTAAGGTTAAAATAGTAGTTAAATGCTAACTTAAGGGCATTAAAGTTTGAGGGGTGCAGGGCTGGCTCATTTGGAAGAGCATGTGACTCATGATGTTAGTCTTCATCTCAGAGTTGTGGGTTTGAGCCCTACATTGAGTGTAGAGACTACTAAAAAAAAATAAATTTAAAAAGTTTGAATTTGGGGGGAGCTGTATATTTTTTCTAATGTCTTTGTGTTGATCGTGATCTCCATTGAAATTATGGTTTGATTTTAGAAGAAATAGTAGTCAAACCCCAGAACCAGAAACTTTTTAGTCGTTAATGTTTAGTAAGACACTATACTACAAAATAAGGGATTTTGAAAAAATGACAGCATTGAGAAGATATTTGGAAAATAGCAATTATTGGGTTTTATTTCTATGTATTTATAGTTTATTTATCGGGGTGCTTGGGTGGCTCGGTTGAGTGTCCGACTCTTGATTTCAGCTCAGGTTGTGATCCCAGGGTCATGAGTTTGAGCCCTGAGTAGGGCTCTGCACTGAGCATGGAGCCTGCTTAAGATTCTCTGTCTTTCTCTTTCTGCCCGTCTCTCCTCCCTTGTGTGCATGCTCTCTCGCTCTCTCAAAAGAAATATTTTTTTAAATTAAAATAATTAAAAGCCGTTAAAATTTGTTTGTTTATAGTCTCTACACCCAACGTGGGGCTCAAACTCATGACCATGAGATCAAGAGTAGCATGCTCTGTGGACTGAGCCAGGCAAGAGCCCCTGGATTTTATTTTATGTTTTATTTATTTTAATTTTATTTTTTAAATTTACATCCAAATTAGTTAGCATATAGTGCAACAATGATTTCAGGAGTAGATTCCTTAATGCCCCTTACCCGTTTAGACCATCCCCCCTCCCCCCCTGGATTTTATTTTTAAAGGAAATAACTGATCTGATCATGTTAACAGTAAACATTAATTCCTTAGAAAGGAGACTTGAAGTTTTCTAGGGTCATTGCTCTGTGTCAACTGAAATAGATACGTTAACCTTGGATCTACTAATTTTCTTTATATACAAAATGAAATTTTCTTGGAAATGGTTTGTAGTGAACTGATGTTTGTGAAGAAAATCTGAAAGCAAAACAAAACATCCTAAGGAAGATAATGTGTATTTGTTATCAGATAGATTGTAATTTTTTGATATGTATCTATGTTTTAGCAACTTGAGCAAATGTTGGCAGAATTGTGATTTCTGTTAAAGAATATTGGTAGGGCTATTTCAAATATAGCTTAAAGTGTAAATAAACTAATTTTAAGTCTTATTTTACTACTAACACAGTAATTAAAAATTCATTATGGGAGCGCCTGGGTGGCGCAGTCGGTTAAGCGTCCGACTTCAGCCAGGTCATGATCTCGCGGTCCGTGAGTTCGAGCCCCGCGTCAGGCTCTGGGCTGATGGCTCGGAGCCTGGAGCCTGTTTCCGATTCTGTGTCTCCCTCTCTCTCTGCCCCTCCCCCATTCATGCTCTGTCTCTCTCTGTCCCAAAAATAAATAAAAAACGTTGAAAAAAAAAATTCATTATGGAAAATTTCAAACATACTAAAAAAATGGAGAGAATAGTATTATAAATCCTCCTATGTTCATCACCCACCCTTAACAATTACTAACTCATGGCCAGTCTCCTTTCATTTGTGTTCCTCTTAAATTTCCCTACCATTATTTTAAAGCCTATCTTTTGCATATCATTTCATCCATAAATATTTTAGTATATGTACCCATAGAAGATAAAGGCTTATTATTAAATCCATTGCATAACTTTTATATGTGGAGAACAAAGATAATGTCGGTTATTAAAATTTCTTGGTGACAGAAAGGAGTAGAGGGTTTTAAGATAGCTAATGTATACATATGTATACGTATATATACGTATACATATGTATACATATATATGTATACGTATATATACGTATGTATATACATATATATATATAATTAAAATTTTTTTTAATGTTTCTTTCTTTATTTTTGAAGGAGAGAGACAGACATGAGCTGGGGAGGAGCAGAGAGAGAGGGAGACACAGAATTTGAAGTAGGCTCCAGGCTCTAAGCTGTCAGCACAGAGCCTGATGCGGGGCTCGAACCCACAAACTGTGAGATCATGACCTTAGCCGAAGCCGGACGCTCAACCGACTGAGCCACCCAGGCACCCCAACATAGATATTTTTATAGTTAATATATTTTTAATTTATAGCTAATTTTGTTAGTGATTCCTGCCGTAAGTTAATTAGATACAGCTATATTATTTGCTTCATGATGGATTTTTTTCTTTTTTGAGAATTTAATTGGCTTTATTAAGCAATTCATAAATCAAGGATCATCCCACATAACAAGTAGAGGGGAGCTCCCAAGCAAGAATCTTTTTATTGAGGTATAATCCATATAATAGAAAACTAATCATTTTATTTATTTATTTAAAAAAATTTTTTTTAATGTTTATTTTCGAGAGAGAAAGAGAGAGTACGTGGGGGAGGGCAGAGAGAGAGAGAGGGAGACATTGAATCCAAAGCAGGCTCCAGGCTCTGAGCTGTCAACACAGAGCCAGATGCGGGGCTCAAACACACAAACTGAGATCATGAGCTGAAGTCAGATGCCTAACCGACTGAGCCACCCAGGGGCCCTGAAAACCAATCATTTTAAAGTATACAGTTCAGTAGTGTTTAGTACATTCACAGTGTTGTGCATTCATTACCTTGATCTAGTTCCAAAATGTTTTCATCACCCCTCAAAGTAACCCTGTACTCATTAAACAGTTTGTCTCTATCCCTACCCACCTCATACCTGACATCCACCAATTTGCTTTCTGTGTCTTTGAATTTACCTAGTCTATATAGTTCATATAAGTGGAATTATGCAATATATGGCCTTTTGTTTCTGGCTTCATTCACTTATATTAAACATGATGTATATTTAAAATATTAAAAAAACTTTTAAAACATTTTATTAATTTTTAGAGAAAGAGAGAGACACAGAGTACAAGTTGGGGTGGGGCAGAGAGTGAGGGAGACACAGAATCTGAAGGAGGCTCCAGGCTCTGAGCTGTCAGCACAGAGCCTCATGCTGGGCTACTCAAACCTGTGAACCACAAGATCATGACCTGAGCTGAATTCAGATGCTTAACCAACTGAGCCACCCACTCCCCCCTATTCTTAAAATACTCATTTATTTTGAGAGAGCCTGCATGTGCTCACGGGAGCATGAGTAGGGGAGGAGCAGAGAGAGAAGGAAAGGGAGAATCCCAAGCCTATTCCACATTCAGCAAGGAGCCCAACATGGGGATCGATCCCACAACCATGAGATCATGACCTGAGTGGAAATCAACAGATGCTTAACTGATTGACCCACCCAGGTGCCCAAGCATCGTATTTTTGAGGTTCATTCATTTTACAGCATGTATTAGTACTTAATCCCATCCCTTTTTATGGCCAAGTAATATTCTGTATATACCACATTTTGTTTATCCATTCATCTATTGATGGACATTTGAGTTGTTTTTAACTTTTGGCTGTTGTGAATGATATTGCTATGAATATTCATGTATGGTACTTGTTTGAGTGCCTCTCTTCAATTTTTGCATACACACACACACATACTTAGTGGTTCATAATGTTTTTGTTGTGAAATATATAACTATATAAATTTCCACTGTAGTACCATTATATTGTGGTATAATGAGGCAATTCCAGGCATCAACATATACTGAGAATTTCAGTGTAAATTGATAGAAATTAAGGCTGAGAGCCTAATTTTTCACTTCTGTATCATCTTAATTTCCCCCCTGATTACTAAAGTTATATTAAATATGGTAATTGTGCAATTTTAAACTTTTTAGAAACATATGGCTTAGACAGTTACAAGTTGGTGGAGCATATGACTCTTGATCTCAAGGTTGTGAGTTTGAACCCCATGTTGGGTATAGAGATTACTTAAAAAAAATAAAATCTTAAAATCACTTCTGTGCACAGCCTTTAATTTTTTTTAATTTGCTTTCTTTTTTAGAGAGTGTGTGTGTGGGGGGAGGTTGGGGCAGAGGGAGAGTGAGAGAGAGAATAGTAAACAGGCTCCACGACCAGTGCAGAGTCCAACATGGGGCTTGATTCCACGACCCTGAGATTATGACCAAAACCGAAATCAAGAGTCAGACATCCAACCAACTGAGCCACCCATGCGCCCCTCTGTACAGCCTTTAAAAAAATGTATCTAAAGTTTATTCTGTGTAGTTGGTAAATTTATATTGTTTATTGCCAAGGCAGAAAATATTTCATTTTAAAAACAAAAATTCTGAAAGTTCTGTGAGATTATGTAATTATTAAATCAAACATCAATTCCTACTGAGCTTAAATGAAGCATAGTATGCAAGATGTGTGTCTGGATAGTCTCAGCTGCTTTTAATTAGAGCAAATTTTTATTTTTTATCTCCTTGAAACTTAAAGGGAACAAAAATACCGTACTAATGAAAGTGTATATTATTATTTTTTAAATGTTTATTCATTTATTTCAGAGAGAGAGAGAGAGAGAGAAATGAATGTGCATGCATGCAAGGGGGGCAGAGGCATAGAGAGGAGAGAATCCTAAGCAGAGAACCCTGATGTGGGGCTCAATCTCATGAACTGTGAGATCATGATCTAAGCCGAAATCAAAAGTTGGACGCTCAACCGACTGAGCCACCCAGGTACCCCCAACAAATACTTATTTTTTTTTTAATTTTTTTTAACATTTATTTTATTTTTATTTATTTATTTGTTTATTTTAAATATTTTTTTTTTTAACGTTTATTTATTTTTGAGACAGAGAGAGACAGAGCATGAATGGGGGAGGGTCAGAGAGGGAGACACAGAATTGAAACAGGCTCCAGGCTCTGAGCTGTCAGCACAGAGCCCGACGCGGGGCTCGAACTCACGGACCGTGAGATCGTGACCTGAGCCGAAGTCGGCGCTCAACCGACTGAGCCACCCAGGCGCCCCAACATTTATTTATTTTTGAGACAGAGAGAGACAGAGCATGAATGGGGGAGGGGCAGAGAGAGAGGGAGACACAGAATCAGAAGCAAGACACAGAATCTGAGCCATCAGCCCAGAGCCCGACGCAGGGCTCGAACTCGCGGACCGTGTGATCGTGACCTGAGCTGAAGTTGGACGCTTAACCGACTGAGCCACCCAGGTGCCCCCCAACGAATACTTATTTTAAAAAGCAATGTGATGGAAAGGGATTATGAGTTCCATTTTAAAATTACGGATACTACTCAAAAGTGGGCCTTTAAAACCCAGCAATCTCCCTATATTTTTCACATCAGTATATTCTTCCACTCACTGTAAATGGTTTTAAATTTTCTCTTCCCTTTTAAAATCTCTTTCCTTTCTCATCTTTTATTCCATAGAGAAAGTAGTCCTCATTATAGAAAACATATCATTTCTTACCACTGTATCTCCAAGCCTACTAGCATCCTTATCCATCCTATTTCCTTCATACTGTAATGAAGGAGAGTTGTCCTGCCTTCTTGCTAAAGTCCATCCTTATCTTTGCTCTGAGTCCCATTCTCTCTTACTTTTTCAGAAAATTTACACTCTTCTATCTTTCCTTCTCTTTACTGAATTTGTGCAGTTGGAATCAAAACATCTTAAGTCTCTCCTGTATGAGAAAATTATACTTTGACTTCATAGATCCATGTAGTAATTGGTCTCATTTTATGTTGCTTAGAGTTTTATTAAACTGTTTTCTACACCTTCCTCCATTCCTCACTTTGCATTCACTCTAACATGTTTTGCTTTGTTGTCATCACTGCTCCACTGAAATTATGTTCAGCAACCTACATGCCACAAAATTCATTGAACACTGGTTATTTCTCATTTTGCTTGTCTTCTCAGCATCATTTTATACAAGTGGCTATTTTTTATTTTGAAAAGCTAATCTTTTGGCTTTCTTTCCTACTTTTGATATTCTTTCCTACTTTTCCTGTTAGTCTCCGGCCCCTTGTTCTCCTTTAAGTATTTACTTAAATTAAATTTTAATTTTTTTTTTTTAAGGTACTGGGTGTTCTTTTTTTTATTTTTTTATTTTTTTTTTAACGTTTATTTATTTTTGAGACAGAGACAGAGCATGAACGGGGGAGGGTCAGAGAGAGGGAGAATCCGAAACAGACTCCAGGCTCCGAGCTGTCAGCACAGAGCCCGACGCGGGGCTGGAACTCACGGACCGCGAGATCATGACCTGAGCCGAAGTCGGCCGCTCAACCGACTGAGCCACCCAGGTGCCCCTGTTCTTTTTTTTTTAATTGGAGTATAGTTGATACACAATGTTAAATTAGCTTCAGGTGTATGATGTAATGATTAGAAAGGAGTCTATACATTATGCTATGCTAAGTACAAGTATAGCTATCATCTGTCACCATATAATGCCATTACAATACCATTGACTATATTCCCTATGCTGTACCTTTTATTCCTGTGACATTCATTCCATAACTGGAAGCCTATAGCTCCTGCTCCTTTTCAACCATTTTGTCCAACTCCCCACCCAACCTTTAAGTATCATAGTGGCTTTGTGTGAGCTCCTTTATATACATACCACTTTAGGCTGTTTTATTTATTCCCATCTGAACTATCTATGTTCCACTGAAGTTTAGATCCGTATATCTAATTGCCTAGTTGATATCTCTGCTTGTTTGAATCCCATGTGCTTCAGACTTAACGTGTTAGAAAATGAATTCGTTACCTTTCCCCAATCTACTACTGTCTACTCACTCATTTATTAGAAACGTAAGCATCATTTATTTTATTTTATTTTAGTTTTATTTTTAGAGAGAGTGGCAGAGGAGGGGAGAGAGAGAATCCTAAGCAGGCTTCATATAGGGCCCCATCCCATGACTCTGGGATCATGACCTAAGCCAAAACCAAGAGTTGGATGCTCAGCTGCCACCCAGGCTCCCCTAGAACCTAGGCATCATTCTTGACTCCATTATTCCTCTTTGTCCCCTCCTCCCAATTCATCTGTAAGTGGTCCTGTTGATTCTTAAGTATCTCTTAAATTTGCCTATTCCATCTCTACCACCCCAGGGTAAAGCTTAGACAACTGCTGTGGCTTCTAATTGTCTTTATATTATTTTTTCCCCCTTTTTTCTTTTTTTTTTTTTTTTTTTTAATTTTTTTTCAACGTTTTTTATTTATTTTTGGGACAGACAGAGACAGAGCATGAACGGGGGAGGGGCAGAGAGAGAGGGAGACACAGAGTCGGAAACAGGCTCCAGGCTCCGAGCCATCGGCCCAGAGCCTGACGCGGGGCTCAAACTCACGGACCGCGAGATCGTGACCTGGTTGAAGTCGGACGCTTAACCGACTGCACCACCCAGGCGCCCCTCCCCCTTTTTTCTTTTAGACAGCGTAAGCAGAGGAGAGGGGCACAGGGAAAGAGAGGACGTGGAACCTGTCACTCCCTGCTTAAAAATCTTTCACTGATTCCCTATAAGTATACTATCTCACAATAAGACCTAAGAGGCCCCTGTGTAATAGCATAGCTCCCATCTTTCTAGTCTTGCTGCATTCATCCCATTGCCCTCATCTTACCAGTCATATTTGGTTTTCAGGTTTTGAAATTTTATTCTTTTCTGCCTTTGCAAATGTCATTCTCTCTCTGTTTTCTTTTTTCTTAGTTTTCGAGAGAGAAAGAGCACAGGTGAGGGAGAGGCAGAGGGGGAGAGAGAGAGAATCTCAAGCAGGCTCCATGCTCAGCACAGGGCTCGATCCTACAATCCTTGGATCATGACCTGAGCCAAAATCAAGAGTCGATGCTCAACCAACTGAGCCACTGAGACACCCCTAATGTCATTCTCTGACTAGAAAACTAGTTCTTCTCAGTCTGAATACTATCATTTGTCAGGTCTTGTAGTTCAGAAAAAATTACTGTATTTATTCATTCATTCTTCACTTGATGAAAATCCTTTGCATACCTACTATGTGTCAGGTATATTTTTAGGTCCCAGAGATACTATAGTGAGTAAAGCAAGTTATCTACCCTTATGAAGTTTTCATTATAGAGATGAGACAGACAGTAAACACCAAAAAATAAGACTGTTTCAGATAACAAAGACTGTTGTTTGGAAAATTAAATGGGAAAACAAACAAAGTGATGTAAAAAATTGGCAGAGGACCTGAATAGGTATTTTCCCAAAGAAGGCATAACAATAGATGGCCAGCAGACACATGAAAAGATGCTCAATGTTACTAATCATCAGGGAAATGCAAATCAAAACCGCAATGAGATAATCACCTTATACCCGTCAGAATGGTTTAAATCACAAAACACACAAAAAAAATAACAAATGTTGATGAGGATATGGAGAAGAAGGAACCCTGTGCACTGTTGGTGGGAATGTAAATTGGTACAGCCACTGTGGAAAACAGTTATGGAGGTTCCTCAAAAAATTTAAAATATAAATACCACGTGATCCAATAATTTGACTACTGGGTAGCAAATTTGAAATGATATATGCACTCCTGTGTTTATTTTAGCATTATTTACAACAACCAAGGTACAAAAGCAACTTTTCATCAATAGACACGTGCATAAGGAAGATGTGGTATGTGTGTACAATGGAATATGACTCAGCCATGAAAGAGGGTGAGAATTTGCCATTTGTGGCAATGTGGATGGACCTAGAGGGTGTGATGCTAAGTGAAATAATTTGGACCAAAAAGGACAAATACCATAGGATTTAGCTCATATGTGGAATCTAAAAAACTAAAATGAATGAACAAAAAGTGACATCAGACTTAAAAACACATAGAACAAACTATGGTTGTCAGAGGGAAGAGGGGGTAGGCAAAATGGATGAAGGGGAGTGGGAGATACAGATTTCCAGTTATGGGATTAATAAGTCATGGGAATAAAAGGCACAGCATAGGAAATATAGTCAGTGAAACTGTAATAGCACTGTATGGTGACAGATGGTAGCTATACCTGTGGTGAACATAGCATGATGTATAGACTTGAATCACTGTGTTGTATACTTGAAACTAACACTGTATGTCAACTATATTAAAAAAAAATTAAATGCAACAAAGCAAATAAACCCAATATTACTCTGACCTGGCTAGAAAAAGAAAAAAAAAAGACAAATGGGGTGACAAGATACAAAAAATTTGAATTGGGAAGAAGGACTTCTTTAAGGAAGTTAGAAGTGGTACTCTGTGAGGGTGATATTGGAGCTGAGACCTGGAGGGTAGATATGGCATCTTCCATGTGAAGATCTGAGGAAAAGGAAAAATCTTTCTAAGGGTAATGTGGCTAGGGGGTAGTTAGGGAGAGGGAAGCTGGTAGGAGAAAGGTCAGAGAGATTGTCAGGATATAGGGTGTTGAAAGCCTTGAAAGGAGGTTTGATTTTATTCTAAGTGATGGGTTATCATTAGAGTACTTGATTTACTTTTTTTTTTTTTTTAATGTTTATTAAGTTTTGAGTAAGAGCTCTAGCAGGGAAGGGGCAGAGAGAGAGGGAGACAGAAGATCTGAAGCATCACACAGTCGATGCAGGGCTCTAACTCACAAACCATGAAGTCATGACCTGAGCCAAAATTGGATGCTTAACCAACCAAGCCACCCAGGCGCCCCTTGATTTACTTTTAAAAATTTTTTTTCAACGTTTTTTATTTATTTTTGGGACAGAGAGAGACAGAGCATGAACGGGGGAGGGGCAGAAAGAGAGGGAGACACAGAATTGGAAACAGGCTCCAGGCTCCGAGCCATCAGCCCAGAGCCTGACGCGGGGCTCGAACTCACGGACCGCGAGATCGTGACCTGGCTGAAGTCGGACGCTTAACCGACTGCGCCACCCAGGCGCCCCTTGATTTACTTTTTAAACGAATCAGACTACTGAGTGTAAAATGTACTGAAGGGAATGCAAGAGCAGAATCAGCCAGCAGGGATGGTATTGTCGTAGTCCAGGCAGGAAGTGAGAATTGCTTGTACTTTAGTGGTGGGGTGGGAATTGAGGGGAGAGCTTGGATATATTTAAAAAAAAAAAAAAAAAAAAAAAAAAAAAAAAAAAAAAGTTTATTTATTTTGAGAGAGCGAGAGAGAGCGTGTGCAAGCAGGGAAGGGGCAGAGAGAGAGTGAGAGAGAGAAAATCCCAAGCAGGAGCTTGATGCGGGCTGAGACTCACGAACCGTTGAGATCATGACCTGAGCTGAAATCAAGAGTCAGAAGCTTAACCGACTGAGCCATCCTGGCGCCCCAAACAGCTTGGATACTTTTAAGGCAGAGCCGAACAGGACTTACTGGTGGATTGGATGTGGGGTGTGAGGGAAAGAGAGGAATCTGGGGTGCCTGGGTGGCTCAGTCGGTTACGTGTCCAACTTTGGCTCAGGTCATGATCTTACGGTTCATGAGTTGGAGTCCCGCATTGGGCTCTGTGCTGAACGCTTGCTCAGAGCCTGGAGGCTGCTTCGGATTCTGTGTCTCCCTCTCTCTGACCCTCCCCTGTTCATGCTCTGTCTCTCTGTCTCAAAAATAAATGTAATAAAAAAATTAAAAAAAAAAAAGGAATCTAAGGATGACTCCTAGTTTAAATTTTTTTTCTAAGTATGCCAGTAGAAGATCACAGTACACGTGTGGGAGTATATCAAGAGTACTGGTTGTTAAGTATGAGACACTAATTAGACAACCAAATAGGCCAGATGGTCATTCTGGAGCTTAGGAAAGAGAGTTTGGAGATCAACGTTAAGGAGTCATCACAGAAGAGATTAGCACGATCTCACAGAAATACAATGTGAGGGACATACGTGATTTAAAAATTTTCTAATAGCCACATTAGAAAAACTATGAAGAAACAGTTTGAAATTGGTTTTGATAACCCAGTGCATCCAAAATATAATTATTATAATAAACAACCAGCATAGTTAATTAAAGGGATATTTTACTTTTTTTTTTTTTTGTACTAAGTCTTTGGAATCTGACATATTTTATACTTAACAGCATGTCTTGGTTGGGACATGGATAGTGAAAAATGCACAAATTAATGGGTATGAAATCCTCTGGTGTGAAAGGAGGTTGAAATTGAGATCCTAGAGTAAGTAAACTGTAGAGATGTGTGTTTAGAATGTGGGATTTTTGAAATTGGTGTAATTACTAGTGATGACCATGGGAGTTTTTGACTATGATGAAGAAAAAATGGAAGAAAAAATTGTTTCAGTTCAGGAGGTCAAGTGAGAGGTAAGGGTTTTTGGTGGATTATCTGAGTGTTATGTTGACATCACTAAGAATAAGAATAGGAATAGTGATGAATTAGTGAGCTAGGTGTTGAGTCCCTCCAGTGATGTGGATGTTGGTAGATGACAGTTATAAGGAGATTACTTCCTTAGAGACCTCTTCCCTGTTCCTCCAGGTCATTTTATACCCTGTTAGATGCTCCCATAGAATCCTATGTATTTCCTCTGTAACACTCATTACACCTGTTTGACACTTGATGCCAGTCTCCGAGACAGCAGGACTAGGTTTGTCTTGTTTATTTCTGTATTTCTAGAGCCTGCTCAATACCTGGCACATAAGTTCTTAGAAGTTTACATAAAGTGTAAAAGAGTCATTCCATCCTGAATTAGTTGTATCGTCACCAGCCTTTAACTCTCTTTTATCTTCTGTAAAAGGACCAGTTTGAAGTATGCAGTGTCCAGAGTGACAACTCTTATTTTTTACTTAAAATTTTTTTAAAGTTTTTATTTTAATTCTAGTTAATATACAGTGTTAAAGTAGTTTTAGGTGTACAATATAGTGATTCAGTAATTCCATGCATCACCTGGTGCCCATCATAAGTACACTCCTTAATCCCCAGATTGACAATTTTAATGGTTTTTAGTAAAATTTGTTCCTCTGTGTGTGATTTCTAGCCCTACAGTTCCGGTGCTTTTCATTAGTTTTTCTGAGTTCTTCAGTTTTCTCCAAAAAAAAAAAAAAAAACAAAAAAACAAACAAACAAAAGATCTCTGATTTACTTACACCTGTTCCTTCCATTTCCTTGTTAGCAGATGTTTAAATGTTTACTTTGTTATAATTAAGCTGTCAAGAAACCTTAATACATAGGTTTTTCAGGAAATGATTCAATTCCAGTTGTTATGAACTATGATTCCCCTTAAACATTCTTAAAACCTTTTTGTTAAAATTAGTTTTTCCAAGTCTTATTGAGAGAGGAAATGTAGGTGAGGATATGTTAGAATCTTTATCTCTTGAGCAGTTTTCTGCTGATTCATAGTAGTGAAACGTATGGTCTCAGGACTCCTTTTAACTCTTCAAGTATTGAAGACCTCAGAGAACTTTTTTTTTTTTTTTTGTGGGTTATATCTTTCAATATTTACTGCATTAATAATTAGATAAAGTTTAAAGCATGTTATTAATTCTGTAAACATAACATGTAATGGATTTGTTGCTGCTAATGTAAATGGTATATTTTTTGAAAAATGATAGTCTTCCAAAACAAAACAAAAAAACGTTTAATGGGAAGAATGGCACTGTTTTTACATTGTTGCAAATCTGTTTAGTGACTGGCTAATAGCTAAATTTTCATCTATTTCTGCATTCAACCTGTTACTTTATTTTGGTTGAAGTGTATGAGAAAATCTATCTTCATGCACTTGTGTAGTTGGAAGGAGGAGTTGGATTTGGGACGAGTATTTTGATTATATAATTGTGGATAATTTTTCTTTGTACTTCATGAAAACTCGTTGCATAATAGTTTCTTAAAGGTTGGTTGCAGTGTGGACTCTGAAACCATTATCAGTGAACATTTTATACTCCATTACATTAGAAATTGTTGCATAGGTCATTTGGAAAAGTAGTGAAAAGCTTTCAAGCTCAGGTTGATGGATACAGATTTTCAACAATTATAATTTTTGCTTGAGAGCTTGAATTTTGCATTGGCAACAGATATTAAAAATTATTTTCCTTGAAGTGATAGGTTCATCTTAATCATAGTCTGTCAGTTGTTTTTTGAAGTAGCAGTGAGCTTGTTTTTAAAGTTGTTTTTTGAAGTTCCACTGAAAAGTGGCTTTTTTCCTCTTGAAGATAAATTCTATGAGTACTTTTTCCTAAAGGTAACCATCATACTTAGAATGCAGTAGAAGTATTTTTTGTTTACTTCCATTTTGTCACATAAAAGTCATCTTAAGGATCAAGATTTAATAAAATTAGTGTTTTTTCCTATTTTTCAAGAACATTTTTAATTTTTTTTTTTTTTTCAACGTTTTTTTTTTTTTTATTTATTTTTGGGACAGAGAGAGACAGAGCATGAACGGGGGAGGGGCAGAGAGAGAGGGAGACACAGAATCGGAAACAGGCTCCAGGCTCCGAGCCATCAGCCCAGAGCCCGACGCGGGGCTCGAACTCACAGACCGCGAGATCGTGACCTGGCTGAAGTCGGACGCTTAACCGACTGCGCCACCCAGGCGCCCCAAGAACATTTTTAAATGAAGCCCCCCTCCCCTTAGCAGTATAGACCACAACAGCTGTTAGTAGAGTTGGTGAAACTGACGTGATTCATGCTAGGAGGCTGGTGGTTTCTCACCTTTGCTTTTTCACCATCATTGCAAATGTAAACACAGAAAAGAAGGCAAATAGCGTTAGTATTGTGAAAATAGTTTTGACCTTGTGAACCTCCTGAAAGAGTTTTAGGTACTTTCAGAGGTCTGCAGACCACATTTTGAGAAACTTGGTATAGATGATTGGTTTAGTATAATAGACTTAATGTCTTCCTTCTGTGGTAATAATGGGCATCTGAATTTTAGGTATGACTGTATAGCACTACATATATATTGGGCATCTCTGACTAAAGTAGCTTGGGTAATACCTCATAAAAAACTTAAAGTTCCTTATGTAGGAATTCTCTTAACATATACTATGTTAATTATTTGGATAGTTTTTATATTCTGGGTCTTATTTGTCTGCTTATTTTACCTCTCAGTAGCATTAATTTTGAAATACTTAAAAAAGTTTCATATATCTGTTTTCTCCAAATTTCAACAATGCTAAAAATTTGGAATATGTATGTAATAGGAACTTGTTCAAATTATATGATTTTTATGAAAGAGTATGAAATACTAATTTTAAAATGATAAAAAGATGCTCCCACCCAGCCTGGTGTATCAAAGAAATAATGTTAGAGTTGAGATCTAAAGAGTGAATGTATGTTAGCCAAAAAGTTTTGAGAGAAGGAAAAACAATGTGCTTACCAGAGGGAACAGAAATATATATATATATATATATGTGTGTGTGTGTGTGTGTGTGTATATATATATATACACATATATATATATACACACACACACACACACATACATTTATATTTTTATATATGTGCCAAAAGGTGAGTGAGCACAGAGTGATTTTGAACGATACAGACCTGTGTTTGCTTTAGAGTATAGTGAGCAAAGAGTTGGTCTTTTTTATTTTTATTTTATTTTTTTAATTTTTTTAAACATTTTTTAATGTTTATTTATTATTGAGAGACAGAGAGAGACAGAGCACTAGAGGGGGAGGGGCAGAGAGAGAGGGAGACACAGAATCTGAAGCAGGCTCCAGGCTCTGAGCTGTCAGCACAGAGCCTGACACGGGGCTCGAACTCACAAACTGTGAGATCATGACCTGAGCTGAAGTCGGACGCTTAACCGACTGAGCCACCCAGGTGCCCCGAGTTGGTCTTTTTTATGAGGCTGATGAGAAGGTATTGAAAGTTTTAAGCAATGGGATGATGTTATCATTTTTACTTTTAAAAACGATTACTCATGTTAAGAGTGGAGAACAGATTGGAAGGAGGCTTGTGTATGGATTGGAAGGAGCCCAAGAAGAGACTGGGGGGAGGCTAGTTTAGAGTTGATGGTATTAAGTGGTAGTGAATTAATCTAAAATCTCTAGTGCCTAGAATCAGTGTGGTAGGCTTGACTACTTATTTTTCTTTTCTAGAAAAAGGAGTGTTTGAGGCTATAGGGATGCGCTAGAAGTAGTTCAACAAATAGTTATTTGATATTCAACAGATACTTACTGTCTTTATGAAAGGCTATGGTAAGTACTGTGATGTCATGTTGTGATGTCTATTATATGTGATATAGTTATGTAAAAATCATTGAGGAATAGAAGATTAAATAGATTAAATAGAAGCCTTAAATTTAGAGAGGATAAAATTGATCTTTAGTACTTAAATTTAAATGAGGAAATATTCTGTATGGAAGAAAATAATTGTTATTTTGGAAGAGTTTTCAATTTTAATTTTGGCAATCAGAATTTTGCTTGTGGTTAGAAAAAATGTCAAGCAGTGTTTTTCTTTTTTAAATATTGAATACGTTCTTATAAAAGATGCAAATAATACTGTTGTATTAAAGGCAAAACCTATAAATCCCCTTTCTTATTCTACCCATGTTCCTACTCATTCCTTCTCCAAACTGTTGTCAAGTTTGTTTTGTATCCTTCCAAAGGATGAGGTAGTTGAGGAAGATTCATCTGGCATTGGTGCAGGATGGGTTAGTGAAGAGACAGACTGGATGCCACAAGACTAGTTAGAGGACTTGTATTTGTCTAGATGCAAAGAATATTTCTTGAATTGAGATAGCTGCAGTTGAGATTGAAAAGGAAGAAATAAATGCAAGCATCAGGAAGCCTTGATTAAGGAGAGATATGGGTAGATAGGGAAAGGGAGAACTCAAAGATGACTTATTTTTACCTGTAGCCATTCTCCTCCAGTATAAAGCGAATACGCCTACAGAAGGTAATTTGCAGTCATAGAAGTGAATCTATAGACCTTCTCTTTTCAACCGTTAGTACACAGTTGGTTCAGACACGTCCCAAGTTTTACTCCTCCACAGCTAAATTGATTGACAGAGCAGTGGGTTGGAGAATAGGAATAAGGCTTGACTGTTAGCTGTCTGTGTGGGCAGAAGCTAGGAGAGGGAGGAAAGGGAGGAAAGAGAGGAAAGGGACTCCAAGGTCTCTGGCTGTATAGAAGGATAGCAGGAGGTTGTGGTGCAGATTTTTCCTTCTGATGTTAATTTTGATGTTCTGTCATAATCTTCTGTATTATAGATGTTGACATTTTTAGACACTTAGAATCTTTTTATAAGCACTTTCTTTTTTTTTTTTATTTATTTAAAAAAAATTTTTTTTTTTCAACGTTTTTTATTTATTTTTGGGACAGAGAGAGACATAGCATGAACGGGGGAGGGGCAGAGAGAGAGGGAGACACAGAATCGGAAACAGGCTCCAGGCTCTGAGCCATCAGCCCAGAGCCTGACGCGGGGCTCGAACTCACGGACCGCGAGATCGTGACCTGGCTGAAGTTGGACGCTTAACCGACTGCGCCACCCAGGCGCCCCATAAGCACTTTCAAAACATGTGTGGACTTACATGTTGATTGAGAATTGTCCCTTTAAAAAAGAAAATTTTGAGAGGGACTTCTGAGGAACAGTGCAGTGTTTAGGGGTTTTAGGGAAGACTTCTCATAAAGACTAAGTTTAACTGAGTCATGAGTTTAAAGAGTTAAGGGGCAGGGGAGGTTGGGAGGCAAGGGAGGTGTAGGTAGTAGGAACAGCATGTGTACAAGGCATGTTTGAGAGAGCTACAAGTAGTTTGCAAAATTTTGATGGTGTCTGATGTGTAGGGGAGGGTAGTTGAGGAGATGAGATCTCAGTCAAAAAACAGCCAGACCACTGTCATTAAACTGTAGATAACCAGTTCAGTGTTTCCCACATTTGAAAACAGAGAAACTATGTTTTAAATTTAATACTGATAAGATGAAATTGTGCTTTTGCTATGTCCTGATATGTGTTCTGTTCCTTTGTGTAGACACCTTTGACATAGTCAACAGAAACCAATGAATAAGTAAGTAAATGCAGGAAAATTGATTGATAGGTCTAAATAAATCATTTTTGTATGAACTGCTTGCATTAGTGGATTTATTATGTTAGTGTTTATTAATATCTTGTGGAATATAGAGCCAGTTATCTCCAGTTCAGTTGTGCTTTTCTTCCACTCATCCTTGTTCCTCCCTCCCCCCTGCCCCCAACCATCCAAAGCAAACACACCAAAAAAGAAAAGGAAGAAAGGCAGCATGGTGCTATCTGTACCATGGTGAAAATCCTGGTACTCTCTGGGTTTTTGTTTTGTTTTGCTTGGTTTTATTTTTGTTTTTATTTTTTAATGCTTATTTATTTTTGAGAGAGAGACAGAGTGTGAATGGGGGAGGGGCAGAGAGAGGGAGATAGAGAATCTGAAACAGGCTCCAGGCTCTGAGCTGTCAGCACAGAGCCCAATGCAGGGCTTGAACTTGGCACTGGCAAGATCATGACCTGAGCTGAAGTTGGTTGCTTAACTGACTGAGCCACCCAGGTGGCCCTGCTTTGATTTTTAAAAAATGTTTATTTATTTTGAGAGAGAGCATGCAAGCAGGGGAGGGAAAGAGAGAGAGGGAGAGGGAGGGAGGGAGGGAGGGGGAGCGAGAGAGAGAGAGAGAGAGAGAGAGAGAGAGAGAGAGAGAGAGAGAATCCCAGGCAGGTTCTGTGCTGCCAGCGCAGAGCCTTTCATGGGCCTCAATCCCACGAAGTGAGATCACAACCTTAGCTGAAATCGAGTGGCACCCTCAACCAGCTGAGCCATCCAGGTGCTCCTGTTTTGCTTTGATTTTTTTTTTTTTTTTAATTTTTTAACGTTTATTTATTTTTGAGACAGAGAGAGACATAGCATGAACGGGGGAGGGGCAGAGAGAGGGAGACACGGAATCTGAAACAGGCTCCAGGCTCTGAGCTGTCAGCACAGAGCCCGACGTGGGGCTGGAACTCACGGACCGCGAGATCGTGACCTGGCTGAAGTCGGACGCTTAACCGACTGAGCCACCCAGGCGCCCCTGTTTTGCTTTGATTTTGAGTGAAGGGGTGCGATGACTTAAGGTGAGAGGAGAAGTACATATTTACATCACTGAGAAGAATTGCAATAAAACATTACTTTTACAGTTAGAAGTCCTAGAAAAAATTTGCTTCCACCAAGATGTTTTGACTTCATGAACAGTATAAATCGTATAATGATCTTGTTTTTTTAATCTTTGTGGCTTCATGGTGATCAAAGCCAAACTATGGTTCCAATTTATTAATTAGTACTGTGTGGTCTCTGTGATCTGTGTATTAATGTCCTTCCTTTATATTAGTGGATATCCTGACTTTTTTCTGTGTATTTTGCCGTTTTATACACATTTTTTGTATTGATACAATAATAGCTAATGACTTTTCCCCAGACCAATGAAATTATAATCTTTTTTTTTTTTTTTAGTTTAAATGCATTTTATTTTTAAACAACCTACATGAATGTTTTCTTAAAAAAATATGAAATGCTTCACGAATTTGTGTGTCATCCTTGTTCAGGGCCATGCTAATCTCTGTATCGTTCTGATTTTAGTATATGTGCTGCCGAAGCAAGCATGAAATTATAATCTTTTAAGGGGGGAAATGAGGATGATAAAGTTCAGGCCTCAGGATTAAAAAAAAACTCATCAGGAGGTGTTGCTATCCTCCTGGGGTTGAGAATCACTCATTCTAGAGCAGGATGTTTTCAGGAAAGGGCAGGATAGTAATTATTTTAGGCATTGCAGGCTGTATTGTCTGTCATAACTATTCAACTTTGCCTTTGTAGTAAGAAAGCCATAGATATGTAAATTAATAGATATGACTGTGTTCTAATAAAACTTTGCAAAAACAGGAGCAAGTATCTATTTATTAAAAAAAATTTTTTTTAAATTTATTTATTTTGAGAGAGAGAGTGAGCAGGGGAGGGACAGAAAGGGAGAGAGAGAATCCCAAGTAGGCTCCACACTGTCAGCACGTAGCCTGACGCGGAGCTCAAACTCACAAACTATGAGATCATGACCTGAGCCGAAACCAAAAGTTGGACACTTAATTGACTGAGCCACCCAGGCGCCCCCAGGAGCAAGTATTTAGCCTGAGGGTCATAGTTTATAGAGGTCTCTTCTACAGCCTGAACTTTAGTTGCTGTGCTATACTGCTGATGGACCAAAACTGTTTGAAGTAACATACTGACGGAAATGGATTTATTTCTTTTTTAAATAGACTTCTTTAGAGTAGTTTTAAGTTCACAGCAAAACTGAGTGGAAGGTACAGAGATTTCCCATATGCTTTCTACCCCTACACATGCATAACCTCCCGCATCATCAACATTCCTCACCAGGATGGTTTGTTTGTTACGGTTGATGAAACTGCATTGATTCATCATTATCACCCAGAGTCTGTAATTTACTAGTTTCCATAGTTTAGGGTTAACTCTTGGTGTTGTACTTTCTCTAGGTTTTGACAAATACATGATGACAGCTGTCCACCATTATAGCATCATACACAGTAGTTCCATTGCCTTAAAAATCCTCTGTGCTTCACCTATTCATGCTCTATTCTAACCCCAGGCAGTCAGTGATCCTTTTTACTGTCACCATAGGTCTGCTTTTTCAAGAAGATCATATAGTGATTAGAATCATACGGTATATAGCCTCTTCAGATTGGCTTCTTTCACACAGTAATATGCGTTTAAAGTGTCTCCATGTCCTTTCCTATCTTGATAGCTCATTTGTTTTTAGCTCTGAATAATAGTGCGTTGTTTGAATGTACTGCTTTACTTATCCATTCACCCACTGAAGGACGTCTTGGTTGCTTCCAAGTTTTGGAAGTTTGAGTAAAAGTTGCTATAAACATTTTTGTGCAGGTTTTTATGTGTACATAAGTTTTCAGTTCGAAAGTGGCTGTACCATTTTGCATTCCCACCATTGATGAATGAAATTTCAAGTTGCTCCATATCTTTATCAGCATTCGATGTTGTCAGTGTTCTGGATTTTGGCCATTCTAATATTTAGTCATAGCTTGTTTTAATTTGCATTCCCCGTGAGATGTGATGTGGAACATATTTTCATAGGCTTATTTTCTGTGTGTTTTCTTTGATGATGGTGGTAAGGTCTTTAGCCCATTTTTAATTGGATTGTTTGTTTTCTTATTGTTGAATTTTAAGAGTTCTTTGTACTCTGTGGATAATAATTGTTATCAAGTATGTTTTGCAAGTATTTTCTTCCATTCTGTGTCTTGTCTTGACAGTGTCTTGTGGGCAGAAATATTTAATTTAATTTTTAAGAAATTTTTAATTTTAATGAAGTCTAGCTTGTTAATTCTTTTAGAGATTATGTCTTTAATGTTGTATCTAAAAAGTCATTGCTATTGGACACCTGGGTGGCTCAGTCAGTTAAGCATCTGACTCTTGGTTTCAGCTCAGGTCATGATCTCATGGTTTGTGAGATCAGGCCCTGCTTGGGGCTTTGCACTCACAGCACAGCACGGAGCCTGCTTGGGATTTGTTCTTTGCCTCTCTCCCACTCCCCTCTCTTTTCTCAAAATAAATAAGTAAAACTTGAAAAAAAAAAAAGTCATTTCCAAACCCAAGGTCATTTAGATTTTCTTCTCTGTTATCTTCTAGGAGTTTTACAGTTTTGGATTTTACATTTAAGTAGGACTGTGATACATTTATTTTTAAGTTTATTAATTTTTGAGAGAGAGCACATGAGTGGGAGAGGGGTGGGGGGAGTTACAGAGAATCCAAAGTGGGCTCACGCTGTTAGCACAGAGTCCTGCGTGGGGCTTGAACCCACAAACTGTGAGATTGTGATCCAAGCTGAAGTCGGAGGCTTAACCTGCTGAACCACTCAGGCGATCCAGGAGTGTGATAAATTGTTGTGAAGGGTATCAGGTCTTTGTTTAGATTCATTTTTTTGCGCATGGATGTCCATCTGTTCCAGTACCATTTTTTGAAAAGATTTTCTTGCTTCGTTGTATTGTCTTTGCTCCCTTATCAAAGATCAATTGACTAATTATATGGGCCTATTTATGGATTCTGTTTTGTTCTTTTGATCTGTATTTTTGTTCTGCCAGTGTCATACTGTTTTGACTACTGTAGCTTTATAGTAAGTCTTGAAGTTGGATAGCGTCAGTTCTTCAATTTTGTTCTCAAAATTATGTGTTGACTATTCTGAGTCTTTTGTCTCTCCATCTAAAATTTATTAAAAATTTTCCAGGTTCATTGAGATATAATTGACATGCAACATTGTGTAAATTTGAGGTGTACAGCATGGTGAGTTGATACAAGTATACATTACAAAGTGATTACCGTAATAGGGTTAGTTAACACCTCCATCATCTCACATATTTACTACTTTGTTTTGTGGTAAGAGCCTTTATGATCTACTCTCAGCAACTTTTCAGGTATATGGTACAGTATTGTTAAATCACTGTTGTTACCATGCTGTACCTTAGATTCCCAGGACTTACTCATCTCATAACTGGAAGTTTGTACCCTTCATCAGCATCTCCCCATTTCTCCCATCACCACCCTTGGCAACTGCCATAAACTCTCTGTTTCTTTGAGTTTGGCTTTTTTTGATTCTACTTTGTCACAAATGGCAGGATTTCCTATTTTTCATGGCTGAAAATATTTCTCTGTGGGTGTTTGTATGTGCTACATCTTTATTCATCTGTAGATGGACACTTTAGTTTGTTTCTATACCTTGGCTAATAGGAATAATACTGCAGTGAAATAGGAGTGAAAGTATCTCTTCAAGATCCTGGTTTCATTTCCTTTGGAAATGTATCTAAAAATGGGATTTCTGGATCATATAGTAGTTCTGTTTTTATTTTTTTCAGGAAACTCCTTACTGTCTTCCATGTGACTGCACCAGTTTACATCCCACCCACTAAGCACAAGGTTTCCCTTTCCTCCACATCCTCACCAACACTTGTTATGTCTTTTCTTTTTGATGATAGCCATCCTGACAGATGTGAAGTGATATCTCATTATAGTTTTGATTTGCATTTTTATTTCTTAAGGTATTCCCTGCCTTTTTTGTTCTTTTTTTTTTTTTTTTTTAAAGAAAATTTTGTTTTAAGCAAGCTCTATGCCTGGTGTGGGACTTGAACTCATGACCAATAAAATGTCACAAACAGACTCTGAGATCAAGTCTCATGCTCTTCTGACTGAGGTAGCCAGGCACCCCTGACTTGCATTTTTCTGGTGATTAGTGATGTTGAGCATCTTTTCATGTACCTGTTGGCCATTTGTATGTCTTCTTTGGGAAGCTCTTCAGGTCCTCTCTGTTATTTATTCATTTATTTGCTTGCATGCTTGCTTGCTGTTGAGTTGTAGGAGTTCCATATATATATATATGTATTAAAATTTTTTTTTAATGTTTATTTATTTTTGAGAGAGAGAGAGAGAGAGAGAGAGAGAGAACATAAGCAGGGGAGTGGTAAAACAGACGGAGAGACAGAATCCGAAGCAGGCTCCAGGCTCTGAGCTATCAGCACGGAGCCTGGTGAGGGTGGGGAGGAGGCTTGAAATCATGACCTGAGCTGAGGCCTGACGCTTAACCACCTGAGCCACCCAGGTGCCCCACGGGGCCGACTCTTGATTTTAGCTCAGTTCATGATCTCATGGTTTGTGAGTTCAACCCCCACATTTGGCTGTGTGCTGACAGTGCAGAGCCTGCTTGAAATTCTCTCTCCTGCCTCTCACTGCTCCTTTCCTACCTGCATGTGCTCTCTCTCTCAAAATAAATAAGTAAATTAAAAAAAAAAAAGATTAAAAAAAAGATTATCTCCTTCAGCCCCTCTCCTCTGCTCACACATGCGCTCTCTCAAAATTTAAAAAAAAAAGTTTTCTGCCTTCCTAATTTAGGACATCTCTTCTTGTAGAACTACAGTAGTCACAAATTGTTTCTTTTTATGCTATCCTAGAGTTCCATTGGCTTTTTCTCTGTTCTCCAGTGACTGGATTCCTGTTTTCTACTTCACAGATTCTTTCTTCTGATTGATTCATGTTTCTGTTGATTCTTTCCACTGCATTTTCTTTTTTTTTTTTTTAATTTTTTTTTCCAACGTTTTTTATTTTATTTTTGGGACAGAGAGAGACAGAGCATGAACGGGGGAGGGGCAGAGAGAGAGGGAGACACAGAATCGGAAACAGGCTCCAGGCTCCAGGCTCCGAGCCATCAGCCCAGAGCCTGACGCGGGGCTCGAACTCACAGACCGCGAGATCGTGACCTGGCTGAAGTCGGACGCTTAACCGACTGCGCCACCCAGGCGCCCCTCCACTGCATTTTCTATTTTATTCATTGTATTCTTTAGCTTTGGAATTTCTGTTTCTTTGTTTTGATTTGTCTCCGCTAAACTCATTTTGTTTGTATATTTTTGCTGATTTTGTTAAATTATCTTTGTTGTAGCTCATTGAACTTCCTGGAACAGCTATTTTGAATTCTTTTCTTTTTTTTTTTTAAAGTTTATTTCTTTACCTTGAGAGAGAAAGAGAGTGAGCATGAGTTGGGGGTAGTGCATTGAGGAAGGGAGAGAGAGAGAATCCCAAGCAGGCTCCTCACTATCAGTACAGAGCCCATCATGGGGCTCGAACCCACGAACTGCAAGATCATGATCTGAGCTGAAGAGTCGGAAGCTTAACTGACTGAGTCACCCAGGTGCCCCTATTTTGAATTCTTTATCTGGTAAATCATAGAACTTAATATCTTGGGGGTTGTTTACTGGAAAATTATTGTGAGCCTTTGATGGTATCTTTTCCTTGAATTTTCATGTTCCTTGAATTCTTGTGTTGTCTTCACATTTCAAATAGCAGTCACCCCCTCTTGTCTTTACTGATTGACTTCAGGACAGAACTGTCTTCTGTCAGCTCTGCTAGGAATTCTGAGACCTTTACCAATCTGCTGTGGCTATGCCTGCTCTAAATTTGCCTCTCTTTGTGGCAGAATTCTTAAGCTTCTGTGTTTGTTTTTGATTCTACAAAGTGCCATGCTAGGTACTGAAGACCTACTTGGCTTTCCCATAGGTGGTGCTTACATGCTCATGTTAATGATGTATCGCAGGCCTGGTGATTTGGGCTGACTTTCTGTGTGTGCTCACCAGCCTTCTGGAAAAGCTCACTTTCACCATTGTCAGGTATGCTGACAGAGAGCCAGTTATGAGGTGGGGGTGTGTGTGGGTCAGGCATGTGGGGCACCAGTGATGCCTGTGGGCCAGTTTGGCAGTGTGTCCCCAGCAGCTCAAGGTTGGGCCTTCTGTTCTGAGATCTGGCTGCTGGTCTGCTAGCTGCCCACTACCCCCCTAGTTGTGCAGCTCATGGCTTAGTTTTCTGGGTGGGGCAAGAAAGAAATGGGCTTCTTTGGCAGTGTCACACATCTGGGGAAGTCAGGTACTTGCTTATACACTCTCAAGTTGACTTTAGAGGAGAAATCATTGCCTGAGAAGGGCTCTCTTGGCACTGAGCTGTGCTGGAACTGTCTTGGAGGAAGGGTAACATGGGTAAAGTCAAACTGTTCCTCTTCTCTCAGATTTTTTTTTTTCCCCCAGTGGTGTACAGGATCTTTTCTAATGGACTCTTGGACTTCCACAAAGGTTCTCTCATCTGTGAGCGATTGTCTAAATTCGTGCTCTTCAAGGGCTCATAGACTGCAGTTCTGAGAAGCTGGAGCTGGCATCGGCCACTTTAGGGTCCACATCCAGGACCATTTGTCTGTATGTCTGTTACCTGATGCCTGGGTGGGTGAGGGTCCTTCCAGGTCTCTTGGCATATGGCGCTAGTGTCTGAACCAGAGCCAGATGGGGCTGTAACTAAGTCACTCCTCTGTTAAGGAGCTGCTTCTGAGTCTGTAGCCAAGACATTCAAGTCAGCTGCCTGGGTGCTGGCCTGTCTTCTTAGAACAGCTCTCCTCACTCTTGGACTGCACTAGGGTTTTACAGTCTCTTCTCTGGATCTCATAGCTCCCACAAAGGCACTTTTGTTTGTAGATGGATGCTAGATTGTTGTGACTGAAGGTGGATATGTTGGGGAATATCTTTTTTGGCTGTCTTGCTGATATCACCTTTCCATGTAAACTTTAGAATCTGTCAGTAGTCACAAAATAACTTGCTAAGATTTTGATTGGTATTGCATTGAATAGATCAAGTTGGGAATAAATGACATCTTGGCAATACTGAGTCTCCTTCGTGATCATGAAATATCTCCATTTTTTAGTTCTTTGGTTTTTTACATCAGAGTTTTATAGTTTTCTCCATATTAGATCTTGAACATATTTTGTTACGTAGCTTTCCTTTTAATGCTATTGTATCCTCTTAATTGGCATTTAGAGTTCTAATTGGTTAAATTATTTGGTTTGGATTCAGCATGTGGTAATTTATTAATAAAGTATTTCTTCCTCTTTTGTCTTTTTCTATTTTATAATGGCCTTTTTCTATTTTATAATGGCCTTTTTCTATTTTATAATGTTGAATAGAACATCCCTCTGTTCATATCTCAGATTTTTTGGAATAGCTACACGAATGATTCTACATCTGTTTTTTTTTGGCATGGCTGTAACTTAGAAAATTTAGTTGATTTCAGTAAAGATTTATTAATTGATTCTTATACTTGTATAGATCTCGTACTTTTATATTACAGATTAAGAAATCCCAGTAAATATAGGTTGTTAGATAGTGTCATACTGGTCCTGATTTTTGGTTTGGAAAATGTGGTTAATGAATCACTAGGATGGAGACGGCCAAGACTGATTCTGTGAGACTATTGTAAGCTGGTATAAGTGAGCAAATAGGCAGAGTCAATGGTAGGACAAGGTACTTTTGTTGGTATTTATAGAACCTTATTTATTTATTTATTTATTTATTTATTTATTTATTTATTTATAAAGCAGAAGTACTTTGTTAAGTACGAGTCAGTTAATTAAGGGTGGTACTGATTGTGACAGTATTAACTACCACCTTACCTAGTAGTTGGCAAAACGATGCATTATAGTCCTGAAGTAATTTCCTAACAGAGTCACATTTGAGTATGAATTGAAGATGTGAATTTGTTCCTTTAGCCCAGTGAGGAACAACTTAGAAAAGTGTAAAATGTTTAATTTTTGTTTCTCTCATTTATAGAACCTCTATACACAGCATTGTTTTGTAGATCAAAAACATTCTCAGCTACCCTAAGAAAGTCAACTTTCTGACTGTATTCTCTTTCAGTTAATTAGAATTCATTTGGTATATAAATTAGTTAATGATGCCTTGGAGTGGTTTATCTTAGAGGAACTATGTTAGTAGTTTCACTCTGACACATTATAATTGTATTTTATTCACTGTTAGAATTACAGAATTATAGACTGGGAGGCAGATGGTATAGTGGAAGACCATGACTTTTGGAGATGTAGTGGTTCTGTTCCTTCCTAGCAGTGGTACTTTGGGCAGATTACTTAACATCACTAAGTTTCTTTTTCCTCATTGTAAGTTACTGTAAGTGGGATATTTAACATAAAAATTCCTTTCTTGCATGTGGTACAGAGTATTAATACAATAGAATTCCTGTTTCAATTCTTGTCTTCTCTTCATTTTCCCAATCTGCTTTATAAAACTGCAGCTGAAGTGCTCTTTCTAAAACCAAGAACTAGTTCATGCCTTTTCTTCATTAAAATCCTTCAGTGGATCCCTTAGCCTCAGGATGAATTCCAAATTCCTCAAGGGCCTGTAGGTTTTTTCTAGTCTTGTGGGTTTATTTCCCCATTGGGCCTGCATTATAGTCCTTAAGTAATTTCCTAACAGAGTCACATTTATTTGAGTATGAATACTGAAGCTTGCTCACTTCCAAGCTAATGTTCTTGTTGCTTGTTACATTCTGCTTTGAACTCTGTCTTTTGCTCTTTGCCCTTCTTTCTGACCCTCAAGCTGCTTCGCTTGTTCAGAACATTAGGTTAAATAAAATTTCAGTCCCTTAAGTACATATGAGAAGAGTGAGAGATGTGTAAAGACCATTGGACTAAGATGCAGACCTGGGTTCTAGTCCTAGCTCCTCCATTTACTAGAGGATCTTTGGACAAATTAATATCTCTGAGCTTTATATAGTGTCCTTATCTTTGAAACCAGGGAGTCTGCTTAGTTGATTGTGTGAAAATGCTTTGGAGCATAAATATATAGCTGCTAATAGTATTATTATCAAGAGTATATGTTGGGAGCTCCTGGGGTGGCTCATTTGGTTAAGTGTCCAACTCATGATTTTGGCTCAGGTTATGATCTCACAGTTCATGGGTTTGTGCCCAGTGTCTGGCTCTGTGCTGATAGTGTGGAGCCTGCTTGGGATTCTCTCTCTCCCCCTTCTCTCTCTGCCTCTCTCCAGCTTTTGCACGTGCTCTCCCCTTCTTTCTCTCAAAATAAATAAACTTAAAAAAAGTCTATTTTGGGTATTTGTAAGTTAGCTCTGTTTTCTGATATTTGAGGAATTGGATTATGGGCCCTTACCCCAAATTTATATGTTGAAGCCCCAACCCTCACCCCGCTTGTGACTGTATTGGAGATAGGGCCTTCAAGGAGGTGATTAGGATTAAATGAGATCATAGGGTGTAGCTCTGATAGAACTGGGTTCCTTTTATTTTTATTTTTATTAAAAAAAAATTTTTTTTTTTTAACGTTTATTTATTTTTGAGACAGAGAGAGACAGAGCATGAACGGGGGAGGGTCAGAGAGAGGGAGACACAGAATCTGAAGCAGGCTCCAGGCTCTGAGCTGTCAGCACAGAGCCTGACACGGGGCTCAAACTCACAAACCGTGAGATCATGACCTGAGCCGAAGTCGACCGCTTAACCGACTGAGCCACCCAGGCGCCCCTGAACTGGGTTCCTTTTAAAAGAGGAAGAGAGGGGCGCCTGGGTGGCTCAGTCGGTTAAGCGGCCAACTTCGGCTCAGGTCATGATCTCGCGGTCCGTGAGTTCGAGCCCCACGTCCGGCTCTGTGCTGACAGCTCAGAGCCTGGAGCCTGTTTCAGATTCTGTGTCTCCTTCTCTCTGACCCCCCCCGTTCATGCTCTGTCTCAAAAATAAACGTTAAAAAAAAAAAAAAAAAATTAAAAGAGGAAGAGACACCAGAGATCAGTCTCTTTCCACCATGTGAGGACATAATGAAAAATTGGTCCTCTGTAAGCCAGGAAGAATGCTCTCACCAGAAACAGAAGGCTGATCTTGGATTTTCTAGCCTCTAGAGCTGTAAGAAAATAAATTTCTGTTGTTGAAGCCATTCAACATTTTGTTATGGCAGCCTGAGCAGACTGATACATATTAAAATATGATTGCCTTGTGGGAAGGGCAAGCTAGACTGATTTCTCAGATAACATTTAATGAGTAACACAATCAGCCATAAATTAGTGGACTAGTTTAGAAAATGGCTTTGGTAATTTGGGAGTTACCCTAATAGATTTTTTGTCTATATGACTAGGAGTATTAAAGTTGTTACTTTCAAGTTTAACCAAAACCTGTTTTGGGAACTTACTCTGCCCCTCTCCCATATAAAAATTTAATCTTTAAGGATGCATTTGGCTGTAGGTAATGAACAACTCAGGCTTAAACAATGTGGAACATTTATTATTTTATATCACAAGAAATTCCAAGGTAGGATTGTCCCAGGGTTGGTTAATTCTTTAACTTAGTAGTATCAAGGATTCACGTTCTTTCTGTTCTCCTATTTGGTGGGGTGGTAGTGAGGTATTATTAGCATTAGTTTTAGTTTCCTGCTATTTGCAAGCTGGTTGCAGTAAAAATGTTACATGGCTATTATAGAACATTTGGAAATTCCACAAAAGAATAAAGATGAAAGCACAAATCGTTTATAATCCAACTGTTAACATGATGATGTATCCCCTCTCAATATCTGGTGGGTTAGTTTATATATTTAATTATACCAAACAAAATTAGGTCACACTATATACACAGATACATATTCTGTTTTTTTTTCCATTAAGATTATATAAGAAAAATTCTCTAAGTAAAAATAATAATTTCTTTCTGATTATTGAAGTAATGATCATTGAAAAAATTGGATACAGAAAAAAATACAAAGAATATTAAAAATCACCCATATCTCCTTACTGAAGGATAACTACTAACATATTGATATATTAATATATTGGTATATTGTTGAGTGTGTATAAATATACACATTTCTTTAAAAAAAAAACAACAGGTACATAATTATTTGTTACTAGCTTTTTACCAAATATACACCTTTTCTTGTGGTTCATACCCCAGCATCTTTGCTTCTTCACTCTTAACCTGTACCTGTGGTCTCATGAGGAGTTTCAGTTGATTGAAGAAGAAAAATCTTTTTTTTTTTTTTTTTTGCAAAATAATAAATTCATTACATATGACTGGCAGATAGCTGTTGCTGATATATTATTCTCCCAATGTTCATGAAACATTTCAAAGTAAAATATAATTAAAAAAATTTTTTTTTAACGTTTATTTATTATTGAGAGACAGAGAGAGACAGAGCATGAGCATGGAGGGACAGAGAGAGGGGGGAACAGGCTCCAGGCTCTGAACTATCAGCATGGAGCCCGACGTGGGGCTCGAACTCACAAACCGTGAGATCATGACCTGAGCCAAAGTTGGATGCTTAACTGACTGAGTCACCCAGGCGCCCCTCAAAGTAAAAAATAATTTTATACACCACACAATCACAGGGGTCCTTGAGGATCTCCAAACATTTTTTGAACTAGTTGACTTTCAATTGGGAGATCTGGTCCCAGCCCTGAAGCTTCAGGAGGTTAAGTGTGCCACCCAAGGTGGCTGGAATTTTCCTAGCTATAAGGACAAGATTCTACTTCAGAGATGAAGGGAGGGGAGTTCCCAAAAGGGACCAATAAAACCCCTGAAGAAGAAACAAGAGGAGACAAGGGTAGAGGGGGACTGTGGTTGAATCAGAGGACCTCTGGGGTGAAGGTGAAGAGCCCTCTCCAGGACCAGCATTCCTGGGTGCTCACCTGTGTCATCCCCCCTGCCCCAACAGGGGAAGGACTGCCCTACAACAGCAGTAGGTAGATCTGAAGGACTGCCCTACCAACAGCAGTAGGTAGATCTGATGGTCGATCTAGTAGTTTGCAGAACCTGAAGAGGGGGCCCAGCAGGACCCTCAAATGGATTCTGGAGTATCCAGGATGTCAGGATGTACATGCCCTTGGTTAATGAGAAGTCCTTGCCAATAGTCCCAGGTCCTGGAAGGCATCAGTCAGGTTGTTGCAAGGATAGCCCTTGACTAAGACCAGTGGGCCTGCACAACCACACTGGAGTTGGTCACGTGAGCTCCATAGTGACCAGCCCAGAACTGCGTGTCCTGGCCCCAGTGTTTGAAGGACACAAAGTGGATGCCCATCTTGATGTTAGAGAACATGTGGGTGACCTGAAAGCAGACATTGTTGTTCCACTGCTGGATGGGAACAGTCATAGCAGAGAATTTATGTAGGACAGTCTGGTTGGCATTTAGAAGTTGGACACGGAGTCGGTACATACAGCCACTGTCGTGTCAGGCTCCCCACCTGAAGGAAGACACGAAGCAGGTCTGTGAGGGAGTCCCAGGCACCGTTGACCTGTTTACCTCCACCACCCAGCTGTTCCCACTGTGCTGCACCATCCATTTCCAGAGGCCTTCTGTTCTGAAGAAGAAAAATCTTGAGCTGAATTTACAGATGGTTTTACATCATATGCTGGTACCACCTGAAGATGGATATTTATGACACTGTAGCCACACTCAGGGGTGACCCAGAAGGGGAGTGGTGAAGGGAAATTCTCCTGATGAATGGAACTTTGAGCAATGCAATGGAACTTTTTGCTTGGAAAGAGATGGTTAGAGATGTAGATCCACTCTGACTCATGGCAGTAGCAGTTGTTGGGCTTATTCATTATGGACCTGGAAAGAACATAATTGGAAGTATGCGGAATAGGTATATTAGATGTGCTTCTCAGTGGGTATCAGGTAATATATGTGTTCATTGTGAATGCCCATCAAAGAGTAACCTCAACAGAGAAGGGTCTCTGTAATCAAGTGGACCAGGTGTAACCTCTGGATTCTAGTCTCTTTCCCCAGCCACCTTTATCCTTGCTCAGTGGGCTCATGAAAATGATGTCAGGGTGGCAGGCTGGAGGTTGTGTATATGCTTAGCAATATGGACTTCCATTCACCAAGACCAACCTGGCTGCCACTGCTGCTGAATGACTAGCTTGCCAGTTGGAGAGAGCTGACACTGAATCCCTGAGATAGCACCATTCCTCTGGTATTTCTTATCACTTACTTTTGACCAGTCAACTCATTTTATAGCAGGTGAAATGTGGCATTGGGCTCATGCTCATGGATTTATGATCTTACCATGTTCTCCACTACCTTGAAACAGCTGAATTGATACAACAGTGCAGTGTTCTTTGAAAACTCACTTCACCAGCTGGTGGCAGTTCTTTGCAGTTCTGGGGTAATGTTCTCTAAGATGTGGTTCCAGTCTCTGAATCAGCCACCAGTGTGTGGTGGTATTTCTTTGGTAGCCAGAGTTCATAGTTAGAGAATCAAGAGGTTGACAAAAAGTGAATGAAGTCCTCTCACTATTACCCCTAGCAAAATTTTTGCTTCCTTTCTCAGAACTCTGGGATATACTAGTTTAGAGTTCTTATTCCCAAAGAGAGGAATGCTTTTATTGGGAAAAGCGGTATTGGTCCTGTTGAACTAGAAGTTGAACACCTGGCCACTTCAGCTTTTTCATGCCAGTGAATTGATAGGCAAAGCAAAAGATTACTGGATTGGTTAGGGTGATTGAGCCTGACTCCCAAGTGGAAATTGAGTTGCTGCTACACAGTGAGGGTGAAGAGGACTATGTGAGGAATGCAGTAGATCATCTGGAGTGCCTTAGTACTTCCATGACCTATGATAAAAGTTAACAGAATATGGGGGCGCCTGGGTGGCGCAGTCGGTTAAGCGTCCGACTTCAGCCAGGTCACGATCTCACGGTCCGTGAGTTCGAGCCCCGCGTCAGGCTCTGGGCTGACGGCTCGGAGCCTGGAGCCTGTTTCCGATTCTGTGTCTCCCTCGCTCTCTGCCCCTCCCCCGTTCATGCTCTGTCTCTCTCTGTCCCAAAAATAAATTAAAAAAACGTTCAAAAAAAAAAATTAAAAAAAAAAAAAAAGTTAACAGAATATGAAAGCAATTGAATACAGGCAGGGCTGTTAATGGCAATGGTTTGAGTCACCAGCCAAGGAGCAACACCAGATGAGATGATTGCTGAGGATAAATGGAATATGTAGTAGACAGTAGAAGAAAATTATAAATGCCAGCTATGACCTCATGATCAGTTATAGAATGAAAACTCTAGTATTTATGAATATTTGTTCTATCTATACCTTAATATTTGTGTATATATAGTCAATTCTTTTTCTCCTCTCTCCCCAGTTCTCCTGTATTTAACTTAAGGTGTGTTAGCCTAAGTTAATACTAGGTTATACTTACTTAATGCGAAGTTAAATACTAAGTTAATACTAGGTTCTTAGTTAATGCTAAGTTAAATACTAGGTTAAGTGGTTAACCTAGTATTTGAGTATTTAAGTTATAAGATATCAAAGGGGAAATACGACGAAGCCAGTTACAAAAGGAATCAACATTACTCAAAGAGAAAGTAGACTTTGTATTCTCTTTTAGGAAGATAGCATCTTTTTGGTTGTATGCGGATGGTTGTATTATGTTAGACAAGCATGTTTTTGCTATTGTCTTTTAAATACAGTGAAAGAGGTTGGTACACATACCATATTGATAGAGGGTACTGTGGTGGTTTGTGCTATGTCAGTTTACTTAAGCTGGTTCTATAGTATGATTCCTTCCCTGTATGGTTGTGGGTTAGAATTGGCCAGAAGAGAATTTATGTAAACAGCATTCATTAACTTCTAAAGGTTTCTCTGGTTAGATGTATTTAAGAGGCACAGAGGTGTTGGTGGGTTCCAGCTTGACCTTGGTCTCCTTTGTTCCGCATCTAGCTCTTTTTCCTGGTTACTGACAGTTTGGTCAACAGTGGCTTCAGGCCCCTCACCCGATACGAGACCTACAGAAGCATAGCTTCCCAGATCTCCCCAGGAGCATTTCTTTTGCAGTCCCGTTTCTGCAGCTGGGTGTGGTTGGCTTCTCAAATTGATGACTCTGTGATCCTCCCACTTGCCTTGTGGACTATCTCAGCCTCCCCAACTATCCCTATAAATTGTATAACATAAAATTCTATAATTAATTTCTTTTTTAAAGTTTATTTATTTATTTTGAGAGAGAGAGAGAGAGAGAGAGAGAGAGCACGTGCGTGAGAGCGCACAAGCAGGGGAGGGGAAAAGAGAGAATCCCAAGCCAGCTCCATCCTGAACAGCATGAACTTGTGAGATCTTGACCCAAGCTGAAATCAAGAGTTGTATGTGTACCCAACTGAGCCACCCAAGGCACCCCTGTAATTAATTTCTTATTCTCTAAGTCTTAGTGGCCCTGCTTCCCAGTTTGAATCCTGTCTTAATACACACTACTTGTTGGTAAGCATCTATCACATTTATTGACTACATGGCATTCTAGTATATGAATTTTTTTTTTTTATCACTTGTCATTGGGCATTTAGATTATTTCTATTTTTTCTTTTTTTCACTGTTATAAACAAAGGTGGTGTGGACATCCTTGAACATATGGTTTTTTGTTTTGGCACTTGACCTTGTTTTAAATTTCTTTTATGTTTATTTTTGAGAGACAGAGCACGAGTGGGGGAAGGGCAGAGAGAGGGAGACAGGGGATCCAAAGTGGGCAGCAGAGACCTCAGTGTGGGGCCTGAACCCATGAACTGTGAGATCATGACCTGAGCTGAAGTCAAACAGTTAACTAAGCCACACAGGAGTCTCACTGGCACTTGACCTTTTATTTCTTTTGGGTAAATTTCTGGAAGTGAAGAATATATGCATTTTATTTATATTTTTATTTTATTTTTAAATTAGGCTTCATGCCCAGTGAGGACCCCTACGTAAGGCTTGAACTCACAACCCCGAGATTAAGACCTGAGTTGAGATCAAGAGTCTTGAGCCACCTAGGTGCCCCAAGAATATATGCATTTTAGAGAAATGTTATACTTGTCTAATTGCATCCTCTAGCAGTATGTGAAAGTACTTGCCCAGCCTACACTCTTGATCATGATGGCTCTTTGAGTTTCTTTTTTTTTTAAGTTTTTATTTAAATTTAAATTTTATTTAAATTCCAGTTAGCAGTTGGATGGGATTTTGCTTGGGATTCTCTCTCTCCTCTCTCTCTGCCCCTCCCCCATGCACCCTTGCTGTCTCTCTCTCAAAATTAATAAACATTGAAAACAATTCCAGAGGTGCCTGAGTGGCTCAGTCAGTTAAGCATTCGACTTTGGCTCAGGTCGTGATCTCACGGTTTGTGAGTTAAAGCCTCGTGTTGGGCTCTTTGCTGACAGCTCGGGGCCTGGGGCCTGCTTCTGATTCTGTGTCTCTCTCTCTCTTCTCCTCCCCCACCTCCGCACTCTGTCTTTCTCTCAAAAATAAACATTAAAAAAAAATCTGGTTGGTTAACGTACAATGTAATCTTAGTTTCAGGTGTACAATATAGTGATTCAGCACTTCCATACAACACCCGGTGCTCATCACAAATTCACTCCTTAATCTCCATCACCTATTTAACCCATCCCCCCCACTCACCTCCCCTCTGATTTCAGTTCTTTTAAGAAGAAAGAAGATCATGTGAGAAGATAATTAGTTAACATGGAAGGAGTTAGTGGAAGGAGGCTAGTGTCTCAGACTAAGTATGAAATATATTCTGTCAATAATACTTAAACTAATTATGTGTAACTAATTCTGTGTTTAAATGTAGTTGCTCTTTTAGGGGGGGCGCCTGGGTGGCTCAGTCGGCTAAGTGTCCCAACTTCAGCTCAGGTCATGATCTCACGGCTTGTGAGTTAAGCCCCATGTTGGGTTCTGTGCTGACAGCACAGAGCCTGGAGCCTACTTCGGATTCTGTGTGTGTCTCTCTCTCTGTCCTTCCCTCGTTTGTGCTCTCTCTCTTGGTCTCTCAAAACTAAATAAATGTTAAAAAAAGTTTTTTTTTAAATGTAGTTGCTTTTTTGCAAGCTGGGTTTTTACAGGTTTTGCATTGTCTGTTTTTTACAATACAAGTTTTGTAGTATATATAGGAATTAGTCTGGGATAAATGTCACTGACTTAGGCTGTCATTACGGCAAAACTTAAAATTTCAGAGTCTGAATATTTAGTTATTGGAAATGCCCTGGGGATATAAATTAACTTGTGAAGGTTTAAAAACAATCTTTTTTTTTTTTTCCTCTAAGTTTGTTTATTTTGAGAGAAGGAGAGGGAGATAGTGCACCAGTGCATGTGGGAGAGAGGCAGAGAGAGAGGGAGGATAGAGAATCTTAAGCAGGTTCTACGCTCAGTGGGGAGCCCCATGTCGGGCTCGATCTCACAAACTGTGAGATCATGACCTGAGCCAAAATCAGAAGTCAAACTCTCAAATGATTAAGCCACCCAAGCGCCCCTAAAAATATATTCTATATTATTAGGGTTGAATTTTGAATTTTATATAGAGTATACTAGCTGTTGATTGTATTACCTCTTCTATTAAAGATGAGTGTGCCACAACTTTCATTCCTTGACCATCAGAACTGTGTGATAGGCACAGAGACTTCCTCTAGATTTTGCTGGAAGCTCATAGGTCTCTTAGCAGTTGCTTCAGTGGGAGGTGGTAGGAGGATCTGTGCTAAGGCTTACAATAGCTAGATTTCAACCCGAATTGTTAGGCAAACAATTTGTTCTTTTTGCTGGATATTTGCCATAACCTGGTAGAGTTTGTTTTATTTAGTTTTCACTTTTGTTAGAATGGGAACTGTGTTGGAGAAAATTATATCCTTTCAACGCTAGCTGGGTATTGAATATATGCATACCTTAATCCCCATGACTCCATGCTTACGAGGTTTGTTTGTCAGTGGTGAACCAACATTTAGTCCATGTGCTCTTTTTCCCCCTCATCCTTTCCACAAAATGATTATAAAATTTACTGGAAAGTTTCTTAGGTCTCAAACCAATCAAACCTTAGGTTGGCCTTCAGCAAAATAGATGTTTTGTTTTGTGTACTTTGTGATATATAAAACTCACGTCTTAAGTTTTTCCTATTAGTATTACCATACTTGTGTTTTGTTTTTTTTTTTTTTGGAGGGCCCTTAGACCAAGAAGTGTTCCTTATATACTGTATTTGATCAATTCTAAGAAACTTCCTCCTCACCCCCACATTTTAACTTTTTCTGAAATTGGGATGCATTTTACAGTTAAAAAGCTGGTAGAGCACTAGTCATTGTCTGTACTTGTGTGAACTTGGTTGTTTTTGCTGGTGGTTTAACCAGTTTATTGAAACCTGTTAAATCATTAAGGACCATTTGAGGAAAGAGTAGAGTCCTGGGTTTTGCCTTAAGAAAGTTTTGGCAGGGGGGCAACAGCTTCTGGTAGGATTAAGATAGCACTAGTATCAAAATTTGCAGAATTAGTGTCAGCAGCTTGGAAGAAAATTCTGGAAATAATGGTAGAGCCTTATCTTAAAATATATTGTGTTACCCGCAGTGGGAAGTTCACAGCATCACCTATATAGTATTCTTGCCACTTTGCTTAATCAGAATATAGTTATAAGGAAATAATCAGACAAATCCAGTTTGTCGGACTTTCTTAAGACACCTGGTCTGGATTTTTTTGTTTTCAAGTTTGTTTGTTTGTTTATTTAGAGAGTGGGAGAGAGGGAATCCTGAGCAGGCTCTGCATTGTCAGCATGGAGCCGCATGCAGGGCTCAAACCTATGAACTGTGAGATCACGACTTGAGCCAAAGTCAAGAGTTGGATGCTTAACCTATTGAGCCACCCAGGCACTCCTGGATTTTTAAAATATCTATGTCTTTAACATGAAAAATGATCAGGGTCGAAGGGTTAAGGTTGTTTGAGTTTTAAGGAAACTAAATAGACATGACAATAGTTGTAAAATCTGGTTAGATCTTGGATCATACAAAAGATAAGAGGTTTTTTTTGTTCTTGGGATTTGGATAACTTTGAACATGAATTTTCTAGCAGATTTTATTACTTTCTTTATGATTAAGAGAGACCATCTAAATAAATCTGAAAAAGCATTTTCTATAAATATAATTCTTCTAAAGAAAGCACTCTGACACAATTTAATTGGCATTTTTTTTCTCAGTCATTAGGTAAAAATGGTGCATCTAACACTATCTGGTTTGTTGGAATCATTGAAATAGAGTATTTTTTTATGTAGATTTAGGTTATTTTTTAATGGATTGTCATGAAATTGCTTCCATTAACTAATTGGGAAAAACCTTATTTAAACCATTTAAAATATTCTGTGGGGAAAAATACAGACTTTGGAAAAGTTTCTGGGAGGTTTGGATTAGAAGAGAGTTGGGGCACCTGGGCGGCTCAGTCCGTTGAGCGACCGACTTTGGCTCAGGTCATGATCTCACAGTTTGTGAGTTCAAGCCCCACGTCGGGCTCTTCGCTGACGGCTCAGAGCCTGGAGTCTGCTTCAGATTCTATGTCTCATTCTCTCTCTGCCCCTCCCCTACCTGTGCTGTGTCTCTCTCTGTCTCTTAAAAATAAATAAATGAAAAAAAATTAAAAAAAAAGAGAGTTAAAATTTTTAAAAGAGAAAAAGAAAAGTTATTAAAAGAAATGACGTGATTACATTTCTAGAAAGGGGGGAGAAAAGGTATAGACACAAAAGCAAGATGGCAGAAAACTTTTGATGCACATGAGACCTCCCCCTGTTTGTTACCTAATAAGTAGGTCATTAAGCCACTTGCAGTTAGGGCAGAGAGAAATTATTGCTTTTCAGAGAAAGCAAATTATTTTCAAGTCCTCTTGGCAGACTTTCAGGAAGGTTTCAAAGTGAGAAAGGGAATGTTTTAATTCAAGTCATATTATTATTTTGAAATGTTATTTATAGCATTCTATAGCATATGTGCTTAGGTATATAGGCTCTGTTTTCCATATAAGATTTATTTTATTTAACATTTATTATTTTTAATTTTTTTAATGTTTATTCATTTTTGAGAGAGACAATGTAAGCGGGGGAGGGGCAGTGATAGAGGGAGACACAGAATCTGAAGCAGGCTCCAGACTCTGAGCTGTCAGCACAGAGCCTGACATGGAGCTTAAACTCACAAACTGTGAGATCATGACCTGAGCTGAAGTGGGACGCTTAACTGACTGAGCCACCTAGGCACCCCCGTATAGTACATCTTTTAACGAAGTAGGGCCCTACCTCAGAATGGCACTTTTTTTTTTTTTTTTAATGTTTATTTATTTTGAGAGCATGAGCCAGGGGAGGGGCAGAGAGAGGGAGAGAGAGAATGAATCCCAAGCAGGCTCACCTCCCAGGACAGAGCCTGACATGGGGCTCGAACTCACAAACTGTGAGATAATGACCAGAGCCAAAATCAAGGGTCTGATGCTTACCTGACTGAGGCACCCAGGTGCCCCTAGAATGGTACTTAAAAAAAATTTTTTTTACATGTTTATTTAATTTGAGACAGAGAGAGAGGGAGAACAAACCAGCAGGAAAGGGGCAGAGAGAGAAGGTGAGAGAGAGAATCCCAAGCAGGTTCTGCACCATCATTGTAGAGCCCAATACAGGGCTCAAACCCACGAACCAGGAGATCATGACCTGAACCAAAGTTAAGAGATGCTTAACCAACTGAGTTGCCCAGGTGCCCCTAGAATGGCACTTTGAACGTTAGCTTACTGGTTTGTATTTGGAACTTAATTGTACAGCTAATATGTTACTATGAAGAGTTGGAAGAAAATGATTAGTTTTATTAAAATTGTAAAATAAATATGTAATTAATAAATGAGTGGTGCCTAGTGTGTGAAGTAAACAGATTTAAGGGCAGAGCTAGAACAAAATGACAGTATTGGTGTTTTGGTGCTTATTTCATATGATTAAAAATGTCTATTTAATAGATACTTAATTTTTAAGATACTTTCTTTAAATTTTGTTTTTTTAACGTTTATTTTTGAGAGAGAGGGAGGGGCAGAGAGAGGGGGAGACACAGAATTCGAAGCAGGCTCCAGGCTCTGAGCTGTTAGCACATAGCTTGACGTGGGGCTTGAACCCATGAACTGTGAGATCATGACCGAGCCTAAGTCAGACACCTGACTGAGCCACCCAGGCTCCCCAATTTTTAAGATTCTTTCTAAGAAAAGAGTTCTGAGTTCATTTAAAAAATAAGTAAACATTAATTTTTCATGTATTTCAGATATAAATTTTTGCGGGCATTATAAAACCATGTAAAATGTGAATTTATAAAACTAAATATGATACTGAAATTGAAGGGCAGGCATATGGGGTTATCATTGTTCTTTCTACTTGTATGTATATTAACTATTACTCGGGAGCAGTAGGAGGTATTCATAATTAACTGTACATGTTTTCCTCTGAATGCCTACAACTACTAAATGATGCTATCTCTTGTTTGATCATTTAGAAGAAATTGGATTCAAATTTGTTTTTTTCACAGGGCTCAATATGTTGATGCTCTGATTAAAATCAGCTTAATATTAGAGGATTTAAAATGAGGCAAGTAGGCAACAAACAGGCTACTGCCATAACCATGAAGCAGTTGCACATTTTTTTTTTTTTTTTTGAAAAGATGCTCAGGAAGAATAGGCCATGGAGAAATGTCCACAGTACATCATTTAACGAAAAAGCAGGACTGAAGGTTATAATGTCAGATTTTACATTCTTGCATACAAACACATAGTGAGAGACTTGAAAAAAAAATACACTAAAATGTTAACATGGTCTATTTGAATGATGGGACCATGATACAATTTTTCATTCATATTTTTCTCTCTTTTTTAGTATTTTTCTGATAAAAACAGGCAAAAATTCAAAAACTATATAGCATTTTTCATTTAGAGTGCATTTGTTTTAAGCATAGTCATGACAACGTTCTGTGCCTTTTAGGATTCAAGTATTTACTTGAGATAAAGAGAGGGAGAAAGATTTTTGTTGTAGTACTAGATGAAGGTTGAGAAAATGAGGGAGAGGAAATATGGTTAAAGGTAAACTTATGGATATGAGAGAGTTTGCTTATAGATGGTAATTTCCACTTTAGGGAGTGAAAAAAAGAAATTACTTTGCCTATGTGGTCACCTTGCGGGACTTACAGGTATAGATATCACTTGAAAATGTTCTTTGCTCCAACTAGCAGATCCTGACTCACTAAAGCTTGGTTTCCACAGGTAGACAAGGAAGAAGAGAGCTAGTTTTATGTATGGGCTGGTCATAAAATTCAGTTATCTAAGGAATTTCCTGTTTAGTTCTTAGCTACATTGTTTATTTTGAGTTTAGCTCTTTTAAGTAATTAACTTTTTCTTTTAAAGCTGAACATGTTTATTTCCATTTTAAGCAGACTTCATCAGTGGCATAAGACAGGGATGGCAAAATGGGTTTCATATCACATTTCAACTTCTAGAGTGATTAGTTAAGAGTTTTTAGATTTTGCAGAGAAGACAGCTATAAATAATTAACAATGTCTGTTTTAGTTCTTTGGAGAAATTCTGGCTGTTTGTCTTCTAGTTTATAATCCATTTTGTTTTGATACTTGGAATGTACTAAAGCTGTTGGTAGTGATGCAGGTAAAGTATAATAAAAGAACAGCAGAGACCAGCTTATTGGATACTAAACTTACAAGCCTGAAATAAGCAACAACAACAATTCTGGTGCAGATATGCTTTTAAATTCAGTGGTCTATAGAGGAAATTAACTAACTTGACCTGTGTCTTCAATGAAGTCGTGGCAACCCACATGTAGGTATTGAGCACTTTAAAGTGTGGCTAGTTGGAAAAAATGAATTTTTAAATTTCCCTTAATTTTAATTATTTTAAATTTATTTATTTTTAACGTTTATTTATTTTTGAGACAGAGAGAGACAGAGCGTGAACAGGGGAGGAGCAGAGAGAGAGGGAGACACAGAATCTGAAACAGGCTCCAGGCTCTGAGCTGTCAGCACAGAGCCCGATGCGGGGCTCGAACTCATAGACGGTGAGATCATGACCAGAGCCGGAGTCGGACGCTTAACCGACTGAGCCACCCAGGCGCCCCTAATTATTTTAAATTTAAAGATGGAAGCAGTATAAAATAGTTTCCATTAAACACAACTCTGTTGTTTTGATAGGGACTACATTTTACTTTTAACAGTTGCATTGGAACGTGCATGAGAGGTTTCTCTGTGTAGGCCTGGAAGAAACACCCATTTCTGTTACCATTGCATTGCAATATTTAGTTTTATGACTATGCAATTAGGGAAGCTGGGAAATGAAGTATAATTATGTGCTCTGGAGGAAGGGAGGATAGTGCAAAGCTAGTAGTCTCTTTGATGCTTGTGAAAGAAAAGTGTGCAACTTGTATACTAAAAACAAAACAAAAGGCACATGAAACTCTAGAATTCAGTGGATAACTGAAAAGTATCATTCAAGATGAAATCTGCCTAGTTTTAAACATACTAAGAATTGAAAGTACTTCCTTAGATTCATAAAGGGCATATATCTTTATAAAGGTCAGTTGCCCCAAAAGCCAGTGCAATAGAGCAAAAAAAAGAAGATATACAGATTGGGAAGTAAGAAGTAAAATCACCTTTTGTGATTGTCTATGTACAATAGCCTAAGAAATCTACAAAAAAGCAACCGCAGCAAATAAATGAATTTAGCAATGTTGCAGGATTACAATACAAGGTCAATATTAAAAAATCAACTGTATTTCCATAAGCTTGCAATGAATAATTGGCAATTGAAATGATAAAAACAGTATCATTCATGATAGCATCAAAAAGTATGAAATACATGGGGTGCCTCGGTGGCTCAGTTGGTTCGGTGTCTGACTCTTGATTTTGACTCAGGTCATGATCTCACAGTTTGTGGGTTTGAGCCCCATGTTGGGCTCCACAGTGTGTGTGGAGCTTGTTTGGGATTCTCTCTCCCTCTCTCTGTGCCCCTCCCCAGCTTTCTATCTCAAAATAAATAAACATTAAAAAAAAAAAGTATGAAGTACATAAGGATAAATTTAACAAAATGTTTGCAGTTAGTATACAAACACTTTAAATTCTCCCTGTGATGTTTTTTTTTTTTTTTTAGAAGACCTATATAATAGGGGAGGGTTATTGTGTTTACAGCTGGAAGATGCAGTGTTGTTAAGATGGCAGTTTTCTCCAAGTTGATTTCTAGATTCAGTATAATCCCTGTCAAATTTTTAGTGGACTCTTTTGTGGAAATTGATAAAGTGATTCTAAAATTGACATGAAAGTGCAAAAGACTTAGAAATATCCAAAACATGGGGTGCCTGGGTGGCTCAGTTGGTTAAGCATCCGACTTCGGCTCAGGTCATGATCTCCCCGTTTGTGAGTTCGAGCCCCGCGTCGGGCTCTGTGCTGATAGCTTGGAGCCTGGAGCCTGCTTTGGATTCTGTGTCTCCTTCTCTCTCTGCCCCTCTCTTGCTCATGCTCTATCTCTCTCTGTCTCTCAATAATAAATAAATGTTAAAAAAATTTCCTAAAAAAAAGAAGTATCCACAACAGTCTTGAAAAAGGAAAACAGATGTGGGGGACTTTAGTACCTGTCTTCTAGAGTTATTAAAATTCTAGTAATAAATACAGTATAGTACTAGATGAGGATCAACAGGTATTACAGTGGAACCCAAAAGAGAGCCCAGAAGTAGACCCACATATATGTAGTCAGTTGATTTTTGAGTAAGTGCCAAGACAATTCATTGAAGAAAAGGGTGATCTTTTCAACAAATGATGCTGGAGCAATTGGGATATCTATATATAAGAAAATGATTTTGATTATTACCCTAATTTACACCTCATGCAGAAAGTTAATATGAAATAGACCATAGCTCTATCAAATGTAAGGGCAAAAATTATAAAACTTCTTTCCTCCATTTCTGGAGGAAAATATGGGGAAAATCTCAGTGACCTTGGGGTTGGCAGAGATTTTTAAAAATAGGACATAAAAATCATGAAATATAAGAGAAAAAATTGGTAAATTAGGCTTCATCAAAAGAAAAACATTTTTTTTTCTTTGAAAGACTATTAAAATAATGAAAAGGCAGGCTATGTGTCTAGAAGAAATATTTGTAAAATATATCTAATAAAAGACTTGTATTCAGTATATATATTTTGCCACGCACACGCATATATCTATATACATATGCAACTCAGTAATAATAAAAAACCAGTTAAAAGTGGCAAAGATTTGAACACTTTATCAAAGAAATGGATAGTATACAAGTATTTGATAAGATGCTCATCATCATCACTTAATAGGGAAGTTGAAATTAAAACCCCTAGTAAAATTAAAAAAGACTGACCATACCAAGTGTTGTCAAGGATGTGGAGAAACTAGAACTCACATATATTGCTGGTGGGAATACGAAATAGTACTGCTACTTTGGAAAATAGCTTAGCAGTTTCTCATAATGTTAAACAGAAACTTCATTTACTGTGGACTTAGCAGTTCTACTCTTAGGTATTGCCTAGGTATTACCCAGGAGGAATGAAAACATGTCCACAACAAAGACTTGGACTCAAATATTTATAGCAGTTTTAGTCATAGTACCCCCAAACTAGAAACAAACCATCATCAGCTGATGTATAAACACATCAGCTGATGAGTAAACACATCATGGTAAATCTGTACAATGGAATACTGCTTAGCAGTACCAAGGATGCATTTCAAGAAGCCACACACAAAAGACTATATATACTTTTGATTCCATTTATATGAAACTCTAGAACAGGCAAACACTCTAGAACAGGCAAAAACTGTGTACACATTTGTCAAAACACACTGAAGTGTATACTTAAAAATTTTGAATTGTATGCATTTCATATTTTAATAAAGCTGACGCGTTCCTCCCCTCCTAGGATGGTCCCTAACATCCTCCCAAACTGGGCAATGACCTTTTTAAAAAAAATTTTTAGGGGCACCTGGCAGGCTCAATTTGTCCTTGAGGAACATGAGACTCTTGATCTGGGGTTGTGATTTCGAGCTTCATGTTAGACATAGAGATTACTTAAAAAAATTTAAAAATAAAAATTTTAATATTGTTAAAAACTCATAAGCATTTCATGTGTTTCATTCCATCGAAGTTATTATCTTCATTGATGTTTACATTGTATCATCTGTGGCCTGTGGCAGCTTATTCCACCTGATTCTTTTTTTTTTTTTCCCTCAATGTTTTTATTTATTTTTGAGACAGAGAGAGACAGAGCATGAGTAGGGGAGGGGCACAGAGAGAGGGAGACACAGAATCTGAAGTGGGCTCCAGGCTCTGAGCTGTCAGCACAGAGCCTGATGCAGGGCTTGAACTTACGGACTGTGAGATCATGACCTGAGCTGAAGTCGGATGCTTAACTGACTGAGCCACCGAGGCACCCCTATTCCACCTGATTTTTGAGTCCTTTTGGCATGACCCTAGAGCCTTGGTGGCTTTCACATGCCTTGCAATACACATAGTGCATCTTGTACATTTCATGTCCTAGACTTGTTGTTGGCTAAGAGTCTAGATTCCTTGCAGTGGGAAGTGGTATTAGAGATCATAATCTGAGTAATAAGTAGTGTTCCATGGCTGTTAGACAGTTAATTTTTAGGCCTTTTCTTATCTCCCCCCCACCTTTATTTAGGTATAATTGACATATAAAATTGTAATATATTTAAAGTGTATGTCATGATAGTTTGATGTACATATGCATTGAGGAGGATTCTTCATATCTAATGAACATATCTGTCACCTAACATATTTGTCTTTGTGTGTGTGTGTGTATGTGTGTGTGTGTGTGTGAGAACATTTAAGTTCTACTTTCTTAGCAAATTTCAGTCATATAATACGGTGTTACCAACTATAGTCACCATGTTTTACAATTAGGCCATTTCTTTGGACAGAGGTGGGATATTGATATGTGATATGATAAAATACAAATTCAGTTTGGACTGATGGTTTCAATTTAAATCCAGAACTTTGTTTTTTTTTTTTTTTTAATTTTTTTTCTTAAACCTTGTTCTTCTTACATCAAGAGTCTTGTGAACCATGCCAAAATCTCACTTCTCAATGACATAAACATGTAATGACTTGCTTCATCTCACACTACACAAATAACAGTCTCAGGTTAATAATTCCCACACTATCATCAGCAATAAAATGATTGAAAACAGTTTCAGGGTTTCTTTTCTCTTTCAGTTATTTTTGTCTTAAGGATAAATCTCATTTTAAGAATGATTGGGGCACTTGGGTGGCTCAGTCAGTTAAGCGGGTGACTCTTGATTTGAGCATAGGTCATGATCTCACAGTTTGTGAGTTAGTCTTTTACTATTACAGATAGTGCCAATATGAATAACTGTATAATATATTTTTGCCAGTGATTCTTTGAGATGGATTCCTAAAATGAGATTACTGGGGTAGAAAAAAGAAAATTGATACGTAATTTTGCTCTGTATCAGAATCTTTCTGCACAACTTTGCAGAGTACCTTGTCAGACCTTTGCATGTTCGACAGATGAGTAGGTGAGAAATGGTATATCACATTGGTTTGCATTTGCATTACTTTTTTATAGTGAATGCAGTTGAATGTCTTTTCAAATGGTTAAAAGTGGTTATATTGCCTTTTTGGTGAACTGTTAGATTTGTTTTTTAAATTGATTCTTGGCCTTTTTATAATATTTAGAGTATATATTAATGATATTTATGTTTTGTTTGTGATCTAAGTTGCTGCCCCCACCTTGCTACAAAGAGTTTATCATCACTTGTCTTTGAACTTAGCTCTGTGAACTTTGTCTCTGAACTTTTCTCACCACCAGACTCTGAGTTATGTACAGGAGTTTGGGAAGAACAGGTGGGTAAAGGATTGTGTTATAAGATTCACAGTGGTTTTTGTGGAGAGAAGAGACATGGTCATAATGGATAACAGGGAGGTTGGAATTCTGATGTTGGTTAATGGATTTAGTTTGTATCATTGTTGGTAGGTGTTTGGATTTTTTGTTAACATTTGTTTTTTTTTTTCAATGTATGAAATTTGTTGTCAAATTGGTTTCCATACATCACCCATCCCAAAATGTTAACATTTGTTAAGTAGAGACCCTGGTTGGTGAGCTAAGGTTCAACAAAGGACTGCAAGGGAAAGTGAAATAGAGTAGTTTATTATTCACAAGTCCTGGGTGTACACAGTATGATGCCTCCAGGAGACACAGGGAGAAGTTCAGTGCAGGGTATATACAGCGAGTGAGCAGCAGGACTTGAGGCACATCCCTTTATTAGGGTCCTCGGCAGAATGCATTGGGGTTTCCAGGCTAAGTCTGGATTGGTTAATTAAAACCCAAAACAGCAGGATTTTGATAAGTTCCTAGGCGGTCTTATCAAAAGGCACAAAAGGGGAAGAAGTAGGAGACAGGAGAGATTGTTTATCTCAAGGTGGGTTTGGGGAATTATATCAGGAACTTAAATTTACTTTTGACCCTGAGGGCTGTTGTCTGGGGCATCCACTTGTGGAGGAGCTAGTGTCAATTCAAGGCCCCTGTAGGCCACTTTAGCCACACAAAATGGATGCTGAGGCAACAAGCATTATTCTAGTTTAGCCAAACTGTCAACAGTGAGTTGGGAGCTTGGGGCTGGCAGAAGGTTCTGAAGATGTAATGTGATAAATTGGTGGTTGAGGGGCTGTAATGTGTACCTCTGATGACAGTCACTTGGTGACTCCTTAAAAAAATTTTTTTTTTAATGTTTATTTTTGAGAGTGTGTGCACGTGAGTGGGGTTGAGGGCAGAGAGAGGGAGACAGAGGATCCCAAGCGGGCTCCATGCTGACAGCAGCGAGCCCAAAGTGCGGCTCAAATTTGGACCCTGCCTTGAGCCGAAGTTGGATGCTTAACCGACTGTGCCACCCAGGTGCCTCAGTGGATTGGCTGCTCAGGAGACAGTGGGTCCCACCTGACAGGGATTTCTGCCATGGCCTTGCCAGTGTTCTGCAATTATCATCAGACTGCTCTGATAAGTTTTTTGATTCAATTGAGCCTTTCTATTAAAAAATATAATTATAACTCTCTTTTTCTATAGCATATATGTTTAATGAATATAAACCTTAAATAAGTATCGATTGTTTTTGTTCTTATTTTCAGGCTGCAGATAAGAGAAAAGCTTTAGAAGAGACCAAAGCCTACACAACCCAATCCCTAGCTAGTGTTGCTTATCAAATAAATGCATTGGCCAACAATGTACTCCAGTTGCTGGATATCCAAGCCTCTCAGCTTCGGAGAATGGAGTCTTCCATCAATCATATCTCACAGGTAAGAACTTATAAAAGGCTTTAAATTCACATTTAATCAGCTGGCAGAATAGAAGCAGCATAGTCAAAGAAGTAGATAGCCTGGAAATACGAATTCCTTACTTATCTTACTAACTGTAGTTATTATCACTTCTGGCTTCAGCTTTGAATTCAGTAAACCCACTTTTTTTTTGTGATAACATATACATAATATAAAATTTACCATTTTGACCATTTTTTAGTGTAGAGTTCAGTGGCATTAAGTGTATTCACATTGTTGTGTGACCATTGCCAGTTAACCTACTGTAAAAGCCTTTTTTTTGAAGTAAAATAAATTGTACATAATTAAAGCATACAATTTTATAAATTTTCGTATACGTATTACCCAAGAGACCATCAACACATTCAAGGTAATGAACACCTCCCACCCCCTTTTTTTCATACTTCTTTGTTATCCCACCTTTCTGTCCCCTGTCCTCAGGCTTTCTGTCACTGTGGATTAGTTTACATTTTCTAGAATTTTATATAAATGGAATTATATGATACATATTGTTTTTTTGTCTGGAGTCGTTCAGCATAATTATTTTGAGATTCATCCATGTTGTATGTAAAAATAGTTCACTTCTTTTTTTTTTGCTGGGTACTGCTTCATTGTTTCACATTTTGTTTTATCCATTCACATGTTGATTAATATCTGGATTGTTTTTGGGTTTGCCTATTACAAGTAAAACTTTTGTGAACATTTGTGTACAAGTCTTTATATGGCCATATATTTTTATTTCTTTTGAGTAAATTAAATATGTCTTGAGTGGAATGGCTAGGTAACATGGTAGTAGATGTTTAACTTTATAACCAAATTTATACCTGAATTGTTTCCAAAATTATTATACCATTTCATCTTTCTACCAACACTGTAGGTGAGTTTCAGTAGTTGCCTCATATCCTCACCAGCACTTGCTATGGTCAGTCTTTTTAGTTTTAGTTATTCTCATAGGTGTTTTAGCCATTCTAATACTGAGGTTTTAGTTTCCATTTCCCTAGTGATTATTAATGATGTTAAACATCTCTTTGTGTGGTTTCTGTAGACTTTAGTATTTTAAGCCTTGTTCATCTTTGGTCACATTTATTCCAAAGTGTATCATATTTTTATGCTATTGTAGGTGGTATTATTTTTATACTCTTAGCTTGATCATTTTTTTGCTCGTATGTACAGAAGTACATTTGACATTTGTATATTTACTTTGTATCCTTGTTAAAGTCACTTAATAGTTACAGTAGCGATTGTATAGATCCGTTATAGTTTCTTTACAGAGGATTATGTTATCTGTAAATACAGTTTTAGTTTTACGTCTTCCCTTTAATTTCTCCCATCCTCTCCTCTCCTCTCCTCTCCTCCCCTCCCCTCCCCTCCCCTCCCCAGCCCTCCCCCCCCATTTTTTTTTTTTTTTACCTTACTGCTCTAGTTTGAAGCTTCAAGAAAATGTTGGATAGGAGTAGTGAAAGTGGACACTTTTGTCTTGTTTTTATCTTAGTGGAAATCATTCATTTTTTTACTTTTATGATTATAGTCTGTAGCTATTCCAGAAATGTGCTTTATGAGATTGAAGAAGTTGCCTTCTAAAGGCACTTTGCTGAGAGTTCTTATTAGGAGTGGATGATGGATTTTGTCAAATGCTTTTTCTGTGTTTGTTGAAATGATCTTTTTTTTTTTTTTGAATGTTAAACTGGCCTGGCTTTCCCGAGATAAACTTCACTTGACCATGCTATATTCTCCATTACATATATTGTTAGACTTCATTTACTAAAATTTTGTTAAGAACTTTTGCTTCCATACTCTTGAGAGTTATTGGTCTGTAGTTTTCTTGTAATGTCTTTGTCTAGTTTTGGTGTCAGTATGGTAGTCTTACAAATACATTGGACAGTGTTCCCTCCTCTTCACTTTTATGGAAAAGTGTATATAGGATTGATTCTTGCTCTCTTTTAAATGTTTGGTAGAATTTACCAGTGAAGCCATTGGGCCTGGAGTTTTTCTTGGCAGGGAGCTTGTAACTATATATTTAATACCTTTAAAAAAATTAAAATAAAAAAAGTTTAATGTTTATTTTTGAGAGACAGAGAGCACAAGTCGGGGAGGGGCAGAAGGAGAGGGAGACACAGAATCGGAAGCAGGCTCCAGGCTCTGAGCTGTCAGCACAGAGCCTGACATGGGGCTCCAACTCACAAACTGCAAGATCATGACTTGAGCTGAAGTCGGACGCTTAACTGACTGAGCCACGCAGGCGCCCCTATTTAATATCTTTAGTAGATACAGGGCTGTTCTCTTTATCTGTTTCTTCTTCTTGAGTAAGCTTTGTCTTTTTCCAGGAATTTGGCCATTTCACCTAAGTTGTCATTCATTTGCATAAAGGTGTTAACAACATTCCCTTATCCTTTTAATATTTGTAGACCCTGTGGTGATGTCACATGTCTCATTCTTGATGTTCTTAATTGGTTTCTTTTCTCTTTTTAAACTGATTAGTATGGCTAGTTTATCAATTTTATTGATCTTCTAAAGTCCTCAGCGTTTGGTTTCATTAATATTCTGTACTGTTCTGGTTTCTGTTGTGTTTTTATTTTGAACTTGATTTTTTCTTCTCCTTTTCTATTCCTTGGAATTAATTTACTCTTATTTTATACTTTTTAAAAGTAAAAGCTGAGGTTATTGAGAGCCTTTTGTCTTTTCTAATATAGGTGTATAAGTTTCCCTTGAAATAGAGTGTTATCTGTATCTCATAAATGTAGATGCGTTGTGCCGTCATCATTTTCATTCAGTTCAAAATAATTTACAATTCTTGTTTTTTGTTTCTTTCTGGCCTGTGGCTATTTGGAAATATTTCAAGATTTTCAAAGGATCTTTCTGCTCTTGACTTCTAATTTAATTCTACAGTAGTAAGAAAATATTATATGATATGAATCTTTTCACATATATTAAGAATTGTTTCATAATCCAGAATATAGTCTGTCTTGGTAAATGTTTTATGTGCACTTGAGAAGAATATATATTTTGTTGTAGTTGGATGGAATGTTCTGTAAATCTCCTCAAGTTAGATTGGTTGATAATATTGTTCAATTCTCTATCCATGACTGACTTTTTGTCCACTTGTTTTATTGTTGAGGAAGGTAGTTGTAACCTCTGACTCTAATTTTTTGAGTATTCTATTTTTCTTTGAATTTTTACCATTTTTTAAATGTATTTTGCAGCTATGTTGTTAACACAATAAGGTAAATGCTTAGGTTTGTAATGTGCTTTTGATGAACTTACATTATGAAAAGTTCTTTTTTTTTTGGTCATTGATAAACCTAGGTTTGACTAGGCAAATGCAGTGTGTACAGGCACTGGGGAGATGGGAGTGAGTTCCTGCAGTAGAGGTGCTAGCTGGATCAGTGCTCTGAGTTCTCACACTGTCTATTCTCAGGCTCCCTTAACATCTTCAATTATTGAGAATCCAAAAGGCTTTGGTTTATATGGGTACATCTTCTGTATTTATCCTATCAAAAATTAAAATTGATAAATATTCAAGTATTTACCAACTTATTTAACAATAAAGTAAATCCATTACACATTAATACAAATAACGTTTTAATGAAAAGCAACTGTTATCCAAAACAAAAACAATTTGTGAGAAGAGTGGCATTGTTTTTAAATTTCTGCAAATCCTTTTATTTACTTATTAAAAAATTTAAAAAATGTTTATTTATTTTTGGGAGAGAGAAAGAGACCGCATGAACCGGGGAGGGGCAGAGAGGGGGAGGTACAGAATCTGAAGCAGGCTTCAGGCCCTGAGCTGTCAGCACAGAGCCCGATGTGGGGCTTGAATCCATGAACCGCGAGATCATGACTGAGCCAAGGTCAGACTTTTAACCAACTGAGCCACCCAGGTGCCTCTCTGCAAATCCTTTTAATGTTTTTTTTTTTTTTTTTTTTTTCTTAGGGAGAGAGAGAGAGAGAATCCTGTGAGGGAGAGAGAGAGAGAGAGAGAAAGAGAGAGAGAGGGAGGGAGAAGCGGGGCTCACATTCACCAGAAGCAGGGCTCGTGCTCACCGATGTGGGAGTCGAAATCACAAACCGTGAGATCATGACGTGAGCTGAAGTCAGATGCTTAACTGACTGAGCCTCCAGACACCCTCATGTTTTGTTTAATAAATAATAACCGGATACTCCTATCTTTTTACATTTAATCTGTTGTGATTTATTGTTTTGGTTAAGTATATGAAGAAAGTCTGGCTTCCTTCAGATACATAGTTAGAAAAGGCAGGAGGTTGGGGACCCTGGGAGTCTTTGGACCATAGTTGGAGAACCATTGCATTATGGGGTCATTACAGTTTAGTTTATGTATTCTCAGTATCCATATACTGGCCATCTGCTTCTGTTTAAAAAATATCTCCCAAATTTGTAATATAACTCCACCTATAGTTTTTCCTGGCTCTTTGTTGTACAAATCTTGGTTCATCCTTATTGACTTTGGTGATGTTTTTGGTGAATTTATCCATAATATTGTAGGATTTCTCCTAATCCCTAATGTCTTGTTGGTGTTTATTTTCAGTTTCTTTAACCAGTTTGAAATGAGTTTTAAAATTAAGCAGCTTCTTTTCTTTGGGGTGGATTGTGTTCCCCTGGAATTCTTATGTATGAAGTCCTAATTTCTAGTACCTTTGAATGTGACTGTATTTGGAGATAGGATCTTTAAAGAGGTAATTAAGTTAGAATGGGATCACTGGGTGGGCCCTAATCTGCTATGATGAGCATCCTTACAAGAGGAGAAGATTAGGACATAGACACACACAGAAGAAAGACCATGTGAAGACACAGAAGAGGGCCTTTTACCAGCCTTTTTATAAGCCAGAAAGAAAGTCTCTGAAAACCCTGTGGACATACTGATCTTGGGCTCCTAACCTGCAGAATCGAGAGAATTAATTTCTGTTGTTTAAACCTTCCAGTCTGTAGTCCTTTCTGGTGGTAGCCTGTTGTGACGTTCTTGGCTAGGAATGCTGTAGGCTTTTACCAGGCTTGTATTTATTCATAGCAAGCCTCATAGAGGTTCCCCAATTGCCACTGGGGCCATTGTTTTGGCTGGACCAGCTTTCATGGTCCTTTTTTTTTTTTTTAAGTATTTTTTAATGTTTATTTATTTTTGAGAAAGAGAGAGGTGGTGTGAGTGGCAGAGGGGCAGAGACAGAGGGAGACACAGAATCGGAAGCAAGCTCCAGGCTCCAAGCTGTCAGCAAAGAGCCTGATGCGGGGCTTGAACTCACGAGCTGTGAGATCATGCCCTGGGCCGAAGTTAGATGCTTAACCGACTGAGCCACCCAGGCTCCCCAGCTTTCATGGTTCTTGATGATTCAGAACCACCTCCTAAAACCAGTAGGGAACCTTGAAGAACAAGATTTATTACTTACAGGTCTTGAAGAATAAATGGCACTCCCCAGGGCCATGTGAAGACCAAACATCGAGGTTGCAGGTAGAGAGAGGGGGAGGAAACATGAGCCTGAGGTGGGGTCCGGGGGTGGGGTGTACTAGGATTTTGTGGATTGTCTTTACTGGTGAATTTAAAATGTAAGAGCAGGAATTAGGGTGCAGAAGGAAAAAGTGGAGTCACTCAAGCAGTCAGGTACCTAGGTTACCCAAACTTTTTGGAAGGAGAACTTCATGGATAGGAGTAGCCTGGTTTCTTATCTAGTTGTTTTGCTAGTAGTATGTAATATTACTAGCTAGTAATTGGAGATGGATGTGTTTGGAATGGATGTCTCACCAATCAAAAGCTTAATGTTCTACACTTAACACTGTATGTAGTTCAAGCAAACTAGTCTAGCACTGGTTGTCATCTTCAGCACTATCACTTCTATACTTTTTGTTGGCTATTATGGATTATAAACTGTTCATCAGAATCTGAACTAATAGGCGGAAAGATATAATGCAGATTGTTGAGTGTCATTTAAAATGAGAAATCATGAAAATAAAAAAAATAAAAAATAAATGAAAAAGCATATGTTGAGTTAGTTCCCAATGGCTGGGAGCATTCAGTAGCACTCATTTGATTGGCTGATTTACCATGAGAAAAATATATTAACTGCCCTATTCAGTATTCTAATTGATTTATATATGCATCTGGTATTTCTAAGATGGGATGGAGTACCGTATGGTACTAGGCTGAGTTATGGTCCCTGAAAGTATCCAAGTCTTAATTCCTGGAAATGTATTATTTTATATGACAGAAGGACTTTGAGGATGTAAATTAAAGATATTGAGGTGGGGAGATTATCCTGGACTATCCATGTATGCTGTAAATGTAATCACAGTGGTCCTTATAAGAGTGAGGCAGGGGTGTTTGGGTGGCTTGGTTGGTTAAGTGTCCAACTTCAGCTCAGGTCATGATCTCATGGTTCATGAGTTCAAGCCCCACATTGGGCTTTCTGCTGTCAGTGCAGAGCCTGCTTCGGCTCCTGGGTCCACCCCCCTCTCTGCCCCTACCCCACTCATGCTCTTTCTCTCAAAAATAAAATAAACATTAAAAAAAAGGGGGGGGGGAAGGCAAAAGAGAATTTGATGCAGAAGAGCAGAAATCAAAATGGTTATTTGAGAACAGAGATTAGAATGCTATGGTGGCAAGCCCAGGAATGCCAGAAGCTGGAAGAAGCAAGGAAAAAGGTTTCCCTTGAGACCTTCCAAGGGAATGTGGTCCTTTTAACCTTGATTTAGTTCCATAAAATTCAGTTTGGATTTCTGGCCTGTAGAACTGTAATAGAATAAATTTCTGTTTTTCTAAGCTAAGTTTGTAGTAATTTGTTACAGCAGCATTAGGAAACTAATACACATGATAGAACAAATCAGTTCTTTTTTCTTTTTAATGTTTATTTATTTTTGAGAGAGAGAGAGAGAAACAGAGCATGAATGGGAGAAGGGCAGAGAGAGAGGGAGATGCAGAATCAGGCTCCAGGCTCTGAGGTGTCAGCACAGAGCCCAGTGTGGGGCTCAAACTCACAAACTGTCAGATCATTACCTGAGCTGAAGTTGGATGCTTAACTGACTGAGCCACCCAGGTGCCCCACAACAAATCAGTTCCACCTGTGGTATAACTTTGTATTTGTGTAAATCTTCAGTAGAGATTGGTTCTTGTCATCTTCATGATATGGATTAAAGTTGTATTTAAAATTTAAAAAAAAATTGTTTATTTTGAGAGAGGGCACACACAAGCAGGGGAGGGGCAGAGAGAAGGAACGACAGAATCCCAAGTAGGCTCCACACCCATCAGCGCAGAGCCTGATGAGGGGCTTGAACTCTCCCAAACTGGGAGATCATGACCTGATCTGAGATGAAGAGTCAGATGCTTAAGTGACTGTACTACCCAGGGGCTCTTTATTAAAGTTGTATTTTTTAGAGGATGTTATAAGATTGTATAATATCTTAAAATCATGAGTAAAACATAAAATTCCTCATGTTTCCTACCAAAGTTCTGTTATGATAGTATTTTTATTTTTCACCTTTGTTATGTTATGATTGACATGTAATCTAAACAGTTGCTAACTTTCCTTTATTTTTCCTGTACATATGAAGAGTCAACAATCAAATGATTTAGGATAAATTTCTTTACCTCCTTTTTGGACGGAGGACACCTTTCATTGAGATGAATGAATCATTCTTGCTTTAATTATAGTTATTAACAAGGCAGATTTATAGGGGAACAAGCTATAGTAAAGGTGTCCTAACATAGAATATAGATTCTTCTCTGAATATAAGTACATGGTGCAGAACATATAAATATTTATTTGTAGGAGTTGAGGGACTAAACCTTGTCTTGGCACTAAGCTTTATTTTACTGTTATGTAAGCTAAAATACTTTTAATTACTGTATGGGTAAACATTTGTTTCAAAATTAGTTATTCTGCCAGGGACTCTCATGGAGAGTACCAGTGCCTGGTACTTAATATGTGCTTTCATGCTACTTGAGGGAATTTTTGAATTTTAGTATATTTTAGATATTGTCTGAAAATTTTGAGGTTAAATAAAAGTACATACTTTAGAGTGTAACAGATTTCTGGTATAGCTTTGGTCTTCTCCTTCCCAGTATATTATTTCTCTCTATATATTTGATTTGTATCATATGATTTGTAACATCATTTGATTTGTAACATATGACTTATATCATTAACACGCAAGAGTGTATGTATGTATTTTACTATAAATTCAGGTTTTGTTTTGTTTTTTAAGAAAATGTACTAGTCTTGTCTCTCGGGTTGTTAGTTGTTCGTTTAATACTAGAGCTTCATGCCATCAGATGACTTACACGAATTTGAATGTTTATTTGAATAAATAATTTAGTACAGGGATCATTAAACAGTGATCTATGTCTGGGAGATCCAGTCCTCTCCCCATTTTTGTAAAATAAAGCTTTATTGGAACACAGCAGTGTTTTTTTGTTTATATGTTGCTATGGCTGTTTTCACTATTATAATAACATAGTTGAGTAGCTATGACAGACACCATGTAGCCTGTAAAGCCTAAAATGTTTACTTTCTGGCTCTGTTCAGAATAAGTGTGCTAACCCTTTGTGTAGTGTTATACAAACTTCTGTTTCAAAAATTTTTTCTTGGGATTTGATACCACTCTCTCCCAACTACTTATGGTAATTTTTTTTTTTTTTAAGATAATTTTTCTGGGGGCACCTGGGTGGCTTAGTCGGTTAAGCATCTGACTCTTAATGTTTGCTCGGGTCCTGATAACACTGTTGTGGGATTGAGCCCTGTGTTGGCTCCATGCTGAGCTTGGAGTCTGCTTGGGATTCTCTCTCTCCCTTTCTCTCTGTCCCTCCCTCACTCGCTGTCTCAAATAAACTTTAAAAAAAATAACCATAATTTTTCTGGAGGTTGATACGCTGAGCTAGAAATCGTAAGGAATGAGGCTTGCATGATGTGGATTGCATTAAAATTCTACAAGTTTATGGCTTTAGTCCTTCTGTATCCTCAGCATATAGAAGTTAGCTTGTATAAGAAATGATGGAAGAAGCTCCATTAGAGGTTTGGTATTCTGACATCACCTGGTATACTGCATTACTATTATGACATTAACCACCCAGAGTCAAGACTGCTCCCATTTCAGATGGCCAGTGGCAAGTTGGATCCCCGTTCTACCCACACATTTGACCAGTTGTCCTAGATCTTAGAAGGGGAGGGTGTCTCACAAGCTCCCTCAGGTATGATAATTTATTAGTATGACTCAGAGAATTCAGGAAGAAACTATCCTTATGATTACAGTTTTTTTTAAGTATATGTATTTATTTTGAGAGAGAGAGAAAATCCTAAGCAGGTTCCATGATGTTAGCTTGAAGCCTCATGAAAGGATCGAAGATCAAACTCATGCACTGTAAGATCTTGCTTGAGCTGAAACTAAGAGTTGGACTCTTAACTGACTGAGCACCCTGATTACAGTTTTATTTAAAAAAAATTTTTTTTAATGTTTATTCATTTTTGAGAGAGAGAGAGAGAGAGACAGAGTGTGAGCAGGAGACTGTCAGAGAGAGAGGGAGACACAGAATCTGAAGCAGGCTCCAGGCTGTGAGCTGTCAGCACAGCTCAGATCATGACCTGAGCCAAAGTTGGGCACTTAATTGACTGAGCCACCCAGGCGCCCTGACAGTTTTATTTTAAAGCAAACAGATCAGGGCCAGCCAAATGAAGACAGACCCGTAGGGTGAAGTCTGGGATGGTCCTGAACATAGAACTTCTGTGGAAGTTCCTCTTTCTGTAGAATCAGGGTGCATCACCCTCCTGGCATATCCATGTGTTATTCATCAGTGAGGAAGCTCAACTGAGCTTTGGTGTCCAGAGTTTGTTTCACATGGAGGCACAATTGATTGAATCATTGGCCATGTGACTGAACTTTTATCTCCAGCCCTCCTTCCCTATTCAGAAGTTGGGCTGACTCAAAGCCTCAACACTCTAATCGCATGGTTGGTCTTTCTGGTGACCAACCCTCACCCTCAGCTATCTTGTTAGCATAAACAAAGACACCCCTATCACTGGGGAAATTCCAAGGATTATAAGCTCCTTCCCAGGAACAGGGACAAAGGCCAGTCAGATTTTTTTTTTTTTTTTTTTTATTATATAGTAGATATCAAATTTGAGGGTTTAGGGCCTGAAATAAATTTATAAGAACCAAGGGTTAATAATATATTTGTTTCATGGTTGAGTCTGTGATTTAATTCTGTTCATATTGAAGTTTATACAAAACTCACGTTAGGAGGATTGCTTTGTCAATTTGTTTTATAAATGGTTTTTGCCAACATAGAACACTAGATCAAAGATATAATTTGTAGAGAGTTTCTTTTTTTTTTCAACGTTTTTTTTTTTTTTTTTTTTTTAATTTATTTTTGGGACAGAGAGAGACAGAGCATGAACGGGGGAGGGGCAGAGAGAGAGGGAGACACCGAGTCGGAAACAGGCTCCAGGCTCCGAGCCATCAGCCCAGAGCCTGACGCGGGGCTCGAACTCACGGACCGCGAGATCGTGACCTGGCTGAAGTCGGACGCTTAACCGACTGCGCCACCCAGGCGCCCCTGTAGAGAGTTTCTTAAAACTACTTTTCATAGGGGCGCCTGGGTGGCGCAGTCGGTTAAGCGTCCGACTTCAACCAGGTCACGATCCCGCGGTCCGTGAGTTCGAGCCCCGCGTCAGGCTCTTGGCTGATGGCTCGGAGCCAGGAGCCTGTTTCCGATTCTGTGTCTCCCTCTCTCTCTGCCCCTCCCCCGTTCATGCTCTGTCTCTCTCTGTCCCAAAAATAAATAAAAAACGTTGAAAAAAAAATTTAAAAAAAAAAAAAAAAAAAAAACTTTTCATATACTGATACTTAAAGTGTAGTGTATTTATAGAAGTAGATTACTCAAATTGGTAATTCTATAGAAGAATATTTAACATTTTAGATAACTGAAATTTCCTAGCATTTTAGGTAACTGAAATTTCCTATTTTAATCATACTAGTAGAAATTTTTCTAATATATGTGCCTTCTTTTATATTTGCAGGTAAGCTATAGGCAATCCCACTCTTTCTTGCCCCCCATGACAGAATATGCAGGGTTTCTACACATAAAAGAATCTCTGGGAACTGTAGATTTGGGTGAATAATCTCAAAACATATTTCTTTTCTTTTCTTTTTTTTTTAATGTTTATTTATTTTTGAGAAAGAGAGCATGAGCCGGCAAGGGGCAGAGAGAGAGGGAGACACAGAATCCAAAGCAGGCTCTAGGCCCTGAACTGTCAGCACAGAGTCCGACGCGGGGCTTGCATCTGTGAACTGCGAGAACATGACCTGAGCCGAAGTTGGACACCCAACTGACTGAGCCACCCAGGCACCCCTCTTTTTTTTTAAATAAGTTTTTAAAAGTTTATTTATTTTGAGAGAGACAGCACGAGCAGTGAAGGGATAGAGGGAGAGAGAGAAAGGGAATCCCAAGTAGGCTCTGCACAGAGCCCAATGTGGGGCTTAAATGAACAAAATTGTGACCTGAGTGCAAATGAGGAGTCAGATGCTTAACCAGCTGAGCCACCCAGGTGCCCCACAAAACTTGTTTTCTTCTCATGATTCTCACTTTCTAGGGCAGATCTGATTGGGGTTGGTAATAATTAGATTGGGAAAGATGAGGTATTAACTCTTTGAATTTTCTATATTCCCCTTTCCTTCCTTTCTGCATCTTCATGTAGCACTACAACTACCCCAGAATGGTCTTTCTTGTAGATTATTTGTTCCTAGATGCAGTTTTGGGACTAGTACGGTTTTTTTCACAGTTGTTTCTGGTTTGTGAAGGAAGAAAAGGAAGGTAGATCTAGTGTTCGTGTATATTCTAAGTTGGTGAAATGTCAAATAAGGTTTCTAAGATTAAAAAAAAAATATTTTTAATGTTTATTTTTGAGAGAGGGAGAGAGCGAGCACAAGCAGGGAAGGGACAGAGAGCGAGAGGGAGACATAGAATTGAAGCAGGCTCCAGGCTCTGAGCTGTCAGCACAGAGCATGACATGGGGCTTGAACTCACAAACCGCAAGATCATGACCTGAGCTGAAGTTGCATGTTTAACTCACTGAGTCACCTAGGTGCCCCAGGTTTCTAAGATTTTTAAAAATTTTATATATGATAGTTGATGGTAGTAATTTTGTTTGTTGTTTTTAAAATGTTGTTCCTGGCTGATAAAATTGGTAACAGTACTTTTTCTTCTTCCCTTTCTCTTCCATTTTGTAAGTTTTTTGTCTCCTTTTTCCTTTCTTTTTAAAACAATTAACTGATCTATGAAATTCTCAGTTACACTAACCCAAGCATTCCATATTCTTGTCACCTTCTAACATATGCATATACACCAACCCACCATCCACTTCTGAATGAATGAAGATTGAAAGAGACTTGGATCATCAACCTTAGAGGACCAGAAAAATTAATATATATATTTTAGGCTAATGAGAATAGAGGCAAAGCTATGTATTTAGTTTCTATTCCAGAACTCCCAATTACCCATGTCGTAGGCTGACCCTAAAGTATGCATGTGTGGAACAAAATGCAGGCAGCCTAGCCAGTGCTGTCCATCTTAGAGGAGACACTTTGGAGTTTAAGTTCAGCTAAGTTTACTATCAGTACTTTTCAGGGAACTGTAACAGGATTTTGAGTTTCTAGAAGGTATCAGTTACTATGTACAGGATATCTGTCATTATGGACCTATGAAGAAATGGGAAACATGACCAGTACTCAAGATAAAAGGCAATCAGTAGAGGTCAACTTTTACATGGTATATGTCGTTGGACAAATAACTGTCTTAATTATTTGACCAATTCTGAATGCCAGGGACTTGAAACTTTTTATAGTTAAAGGGAATTTTAAGATACTGACTCTAGTTTCATTCTGCAGTATTTGTTCTCATGTGTTCTAAGGTCTGACCTACACTTAACAGTTTGCTAGTCTCTTGCCCTGTAAGATTAGGTCTCCATGAATGACTCCAAAAATTCTAAGAACTGACCTACTAGTGAAGCACCATCTCTGATGGTGCCATGGTAATTACTGACTTAAGAATTTTGGGGCACTTAGGTGGCTCAGTTAGTTGAGCGTCTGACTTCGGCTCAGGTCATGGTCTCATAGTTCATGGGTTTGAGCCCTGCATCAGGCCCTGTGCTGTCAGTGCGTAGCCTGTTTTTGATCCTCTGACCCCCTCTGTGTGCCCTTCCTCCACTTTTGCTCTCTCTCTGGAAAATAAAATAAACATTAAAAAACAAAAAAAAAAATGATTCATGGGGATGCCTGGGTGGTTCAGTTGGTTAAGCATCCTGTGTTGGCTCAGATCATGATCTCATGGTTTGTGATTTCAAGCCCTGCATCAGGCTCTGTGCTGACAGCTCAGAGCCTGGAGCCTGCTTCTGTGTCTCCTCCCTTTCTGCCCTCCCCTGCTTACGCTCTGTCTCTCTCTCTCTCTCTCTCTCTCTCAAAAATAAATAAACATTAAAAATAAAATTAAAATAAAACCAGATCTTCCTGCGTGGAAAAAAAAAAGAATTTGATTTCTGGATTCTAATCTCAAGCGTTAGAAAGCTTTTGCTTTCTAATTTGTTGCTGCCTCAGCTACCTCTCAACACATAATTATGCATCTGGTGACTGGGTATTGGAACTTGGGAGTCCAACTCTTACTCACTGCAGTTGCTTCTCAACATTTAAAGAATTAGAGAATGTGTACTGGAGCACCACTATGAAAAAAATCTCATTTTTCAACTTGCTTGCCAATAGAAAGTAATGTAAAGGGGTAGTAAGAGATAGCCACTTTTAATTTCCATATCCCACGAAAGTATATCATATTGACAGGTCTGAAATTATATCCAGAAGTCTAGCTCTGAGAATAATTGAACAGTGTTGGTTTTGGCTTTGTAGCTTCTGCAGAGCAAGAGGGTACTCTTGGGGTGGGGTGGAGAGGGTAGAATGAACATTGAGTGTGCTAGTTTTATAGCATGCATTGATGTTATCTGTGCTCCCCAGGCACTTTAAACACGTATCAGTTGCCACACTGACTGTTGGCATTGTGTTTTCATTGTAGTTGGGGAGCTTTTGAAAGGTAGAAGATTGTATTACTCAGTTTTTAAAATTTTAGAACCTAGCACTAAACCTGTCATTGAGCATTTAGTGAATGTTTGTTTAAAAATTTCACTTGGGAGGAGTTGGTATGTATATTGTCTGTCTGTCTATCTATCTATTAGAGAGAGAGAGAGCATGCTCATGCACAAGCATGCATGAGCAAGGGAGGGACAGAGGGAGAGGGAGGGAGGGAGGGAGGGAGGGAGAGAGAGAGAGAGAGAGAGAGAGAGAGAGAGAGAGAGAGAGAGAGAGAGAGAGAGAGAGAATCTTAAGCAGGCTCCACGCCCATTGTGGAGCCAGACGCAGGGCTCTATCTCATGACTGTGAGATCATGACCTGAGCCCATATCAAGAGTTGGATGCTTGACTGAGCCACCCAGGATCTCTCCTAATAAACATTTTAATAAGTTAAAAAGTCCTGTGGGCATATTGTTTGGGTGGCATTGAGGGAGTGACCTTTAAGTTGGGCTTTGAAGATAGTCTGTGCATTTATCATGTTGGCATGGGGCGCAAGTGCACTCTAGCTTGAGGTAACAGCATTAGATAAAGACATGGATGACTTGCTCAGGGTGATCAGGATGAGCACTGGGATGTTTGGAGTGGGGGTGCACTTGGAGGTCAGCCCTGGAAAAATAAATCTGAAGTTCTAAATTATAATTCATTTCCCTTTGATATGGTTTCATTGAGGAGACTGAATAATGGCTTGTATTGTGTTAGGAGCATAGATAGTATCCTTTCGCTTCCTTTTGCTTCTCATATTTCTTAGTGCTGGAACTGTACAGCTCCTGAATTGAGCAACATGCTTAGTAGAAAAAGAGAGTCATCAGTCTTCCTGAACCATTGTCAGATGGCTGATTGATGTGATTAAGCCCCTGAAGCAAAAGGAAGACAGTGGTTTTTTGGAAATTGGAAACTCTTGTTCTTTGCTTTCAAGGTAAACAGCAGGCTATCTTGTTTGATATGCTTTTTGGCGAAAAGAATCATTGAAGCCCAACACTCTGTGGTGTTGAGGAAGCAAACCTCCAGTCCCCTCCCTATTGATCACACAGTTTGGGCTAAACCACTTTTTCGTTCTGTCCTAATGAATGATATAACAAGGGACTGTTCTCATCTCACTTAGAGTAAGAACTACTTTTTTTAAAAAGAGACTTTTTCTAAAAGGGAATGCTCCTTCTTCTAGCTTGATTATATATAGCTAGTTTGGGAGTTTCCTTCCAGATCTTACGTTCTTTGGTTGTCTGTAAGCCGTTTGTCAGGCTGCAGCTCGAACTTCCTAAATAGTTTCTGAGTCTTCACAGTAGACTAATCTTGTTTCAAAGCCTGGAAATGTTTTTTTACTTCCTGTAGTTTCAACTTTAGGTTCCTCAGCATGGCATAAAAGGCTCTTCAACCCCATTTCTTCTAGTCTTGGTGCATTCCTGCCATGCTCAACTTCTTAAAGTGTTCTAAACACAGCATGTAAATTTGTGCCTCTTTGCTTTTCCATAATCTGTTTGTCTTGGAATTAACTTTGTCTCGTCTCTTCTGCTTAACAAGCACCATCTGAAGTCTTTATTGATTAGCTCTGGGTAGAGTTACCACCTCTTTCTTTGTGCTACATTATCTAACTCGTTCCTACTTTTGTCAATGATTTGAGAGGTATATATGCTTGTCTCCCCCTTTTCACTCTCTAAAGAGCATGTTTAAGTCATCTCTGTTCCTCATTATGTAGTAATTGACTATGGGGTGCTTGGCTGGCTCAGTCAGTAGAGCATGTGACTGTTGATCTTGGGGTCAAGAGTTCGAGCCCCACATTGGGTGTAGAGATTACTTTTAAAAAAAAAAAGTGATTTAAAAAGTATTTGTTGAGTGGATAAGGCCATGTGGTATCGTGTGCTTTGGAGTCATAAAGACCTGGGTTTGAATCCTAATTCTGCCACTGTGATGTTTCCAGATTACTTCTTTGACTTTAGTTTTCTCATTTTTCAAAATTGGGACAATCGTGCTGACCTTAGAGATTAAATAAAGAATTGCAAATAAAACATTTAGCCTTAACACTTGGATATATAATATATTGGTATTATTTGTCATCGTATCTATGATCCATTCTTTCTCTTATATGCAACCACTCTTGCACTCCCCCTTCTAATCAACATGCAAGCATGTTTATTTTTTCCCATCATAACAAAGTTTTCCTTACTGTATTCTCAAGATACTGTCATTTCTCTTGACAGTTTCCAGCCCAAGATCCTGAATCTGTCATGGTGTCTTTTTCCTCTAAACATATATGTCTCAGTCCACTGTGATTTGATTTTGTCTCAACATCAAGCATGTTGCTTTTGCAAAAAGCAGCAATAATTGTTCTAAATCTAATGACCTATGTCTTTTCTTTTTAAAGTTTATTTATTTATTTTGAGAGAGAGCATGAGTGCGGGAGGGGGAGAGAGAGAATTCCAGGTAGGCTTCGAGTTCTTAGTGCAGAGCCCAACACCGGGCTCAAAGTCATGAACCATGAGATCATGACCTGAGCCAAAATTAAGAGTTGGATGCTTAACTGACTGAGCCACCCAGGTGCCACTAAATCTAATAGCATATTTCTTTTACACCTCATCCTTGTTGCTGTTATTTGTAGCATATAACAAGATTGTAATTATGTTTATTTGTATATTCACGTACTAAATGCTGTCTCGTTCTATTACAGGTAAGTTAAATGATGACAGGAACCTTATCTGTTTTGTGCATCACTGTATCCCTAGTGTCTCCCATAGGGCTGGCAAGGAGTAGATCCTCAAATCTTTGTATTATCACTGTTACACTTCTGAAAATGTATAGTCCTTTGCAAATAGGGTGGAGGTGTCAGTGTTGTTTTTAGAAAGTTCTCCATTTGAAAGCAACATGAATATGCCCTAGTGTAAATTTTGAATTACCAATTGTTTGGTTGAGAATCTTAAATAAATTATGTAGTGTGGTCACTAACGATGTTTCTGTCTTCCTGTTCCCTGAAAAAGTCAAAGCATGGAGAATTAAAAAAAAAAAAAAAAAGGCTGAAGTTATTTAGAACATGTAATTAGGGATTACTAGTGTTTGCATTCTTCTCCACGCTCCCACTCTGCCTTGCAGTTCTTGTGAAGTAACCAGGCAAGAGCTATTCAACTAAGAAATAAGAGAATTCACTTCCACCGTTAAAAAAAAAAAAATTATGTTTGTTACTTTTGCTAAAACCCATACCCACCTCTGTCAGATGATATCATGTCAATCCTTAAACTTTGCCTTCAGGATAAAGGCTAGTTTGTTAGCATGGTGTTGATGCAAGCATGATCTCGTCTCTCCTTGCCTCTCTAGCTTCACTCCTTTCCCTTGCCTCTTTGTGCTTCAGTCATCCTAATTGATTTACTCTTGTAGCAGCATACCTTTATAGTGGCTAGTCCCTTTGCTTGGAATGTCTGTCTCCCCTACTTCCTCTGGCTGTTAACTCCTGCTCATTCATTAAGCTTCAGCTTAATTGTTCCTGCTCAGGGAAACCTTTTTTTTTTTTTTTTTTTTTTTTGGTTCCAGAATGCTAGGTTTGATCTTTCCTCATTCTTATGTGCATAGTTCTACATGACAGATAACTTCTGTTTGATCTTCCTGTTCACTTCTGTTTGATCTTCCTAATCTACTCTCTTCCCGCTGTGGTCTTTGCTCTGGGAGGTTTACCTGTATGGATTATGTCAATGGGCATCTGTGACTTCTGGCTTCAGAGTGGGTACAGCCATTGTGGAACACAGGAACATAGGAAGCTGTAAGGAAGGTAAGCTCAGAATATTTATTTCACTGGTTTCTTCCATGTGGGTTGGCCTTGTCCTAAGACAAATCATTACTTCCTTCAAGGTGGCTTTCTCTATGTGACTTTCTCTTCCAAATTCTGGTAATCTCTCCTGCCCCTTATCTTTTTGGATTTGGGGTACTGCTCCTGCTGCTACTAGGTCCTGTCTGTCCTGTCTGTACCTTCTGTTGTGTTCCCTTGTTCCTCATGATTCCTTGTGTTTAGTTCCTTTGTATATAAATGCTTTCTGAATTATTCTAATAGGGTTATTTCATCTGATTCTGACTGAAAAACTGTCTAATGCAGCATATATTATTTTGATACTGTTTTCTTTTCAGCAGTTGCTTGTTTCTGCCTTTGCCCTGAGGTAAATAGGCTCATTCGTATAGTTCTAAAGTACCTTATTTCTTCTTTAAAAAAAAAAATTTTTTTTTGATGTTTTTTATTTTTGAGACAGAGAAATGGAGCATGAGTAGGGGAAGGGCAGAGAGAGAGGGAGACAAAATCTGAAGCAGGATCCAGGCTCTGAGCTATCGCACAGAGCCCAACATGGGGCTTGAACTCACGAACTCCCAAGATCATGACATGAGCCAAAGTTGGACACTCAACTGAGTGAGCCACCCAGGCGCCTTCTTTTTTTTTTTTTAAGAGAGAGAGTGTAAGCATGATCTTGAGTGAGTGAGCGTGTGGGGGAGGGGCAAAGGGAGAGGGAGAGAAAAATCACAAGCAGGCTCCATGCCCAGTACAAAGCCTGACATGGGGTTTGATCCCATGATTGTGAGATCATGACCTGAGTCAAAATCAAGAGTCGGACGCTTAACGGACAGACCCAGGTACCTTCCCTCTCCCCCCATTTCCTCTTTCAGATAAGACATTGCTACTCTTGGTATTATATACAGTATACATTAGGATTAAACAACAGAAAAGGTTTGACAGCCCGTGACTGCAGGGAAAAGATTCTTAAAATCTTTTTTTTTTTAAATATTATTTTGAGAGAGTGCAAGCAGGGGAGGGGGAGAGAGAGAGAGAGAGAGAGAGAGAGAATGAGAATGAGAGAGAATGAGAGAGAATGAGAGAGAATGAGAGAGAATGAGAATCCCAAGCAGGCTCTGCACAGTCAGCTCAGAGCCTGATGTGGGGCTTGAACTCATGAAATGTGAGATCATGACCTGAGCTGAAATCAAGAGTCAAATGCTTAACCAACTGAGCCACTCAGACACTCCGATTCTTAAAATCTTTGTAATGGTATTGAAGGATCTTTAAAGGCCTGGCACCTGCCTTTTTTTTCAGCCTCCTCTCTTACTACTAACCCTTCATGGACTTAAATTCCAGGCATACTAAATGCTCGCTGCCATGTCAGTGTCCCGGCATGCATTGTTACAGACGTGTTTCACCTAGCTAACTCCCACTCGTCCTTGAAGTCTTATTTTAAATTTTATTAAGGGGCAGTTTTTCCCTAGTGCTCCTTTCTGCCCTCTGCCCTCTAATAATATATGTGCCTCCACCTGCACATATATTATTAGAGTTCTTTGTTAATTTTTTGTATAGCATCCTATACTTTCCTTTCATAGCATTTATCATTAGGATTATATAGTTATTTGTCCTGTTAATATCTGTCTTCCATAGGGGTCTGTTGTAATCATTACTGTATTCTCAGTGCCTAGCATGTATGTATCCATTTATTAACAAATAAAAGGGAAGGAAATTAGAATGGAAGGTTATAGAATTAAAAAAAAATTTTTTTTAAAGCAATAACATTATTTCACTGTTTCATTTCATCTCCAAAAACTGGCACAGGGCATAGAGTACGTGTTCAGCAAATTTTTTTGCTTTTTAAAAGTAGGTTCTACACCCGATGTGGGGCTCGAACTCATGACCCCCGAGATTAAGAGTCACATGCTCCACTGACTGAGCGAGCCAGGCACCCCTGGGTGAAAGTTTTGAACGAATTCTATAACATATTTCTGTTTGAATGGCAAGAATTCTTGTCTCCTCTCTATATTCTAGGCTCCTAGCTCAGGATCTAGTATAGAATTAAAACATCTATAGATGTGTATAAACATTGGCTGAAATGGGCTGAGGACAAAGGGGCTTAGAGAACTGAGGGCGTCTGGCTCCCGCTTCCCCAGGGCTCTCGCTTGGGATCAAACCCCTTTAATTTTTTTTTTTTTTTTAATGTTTATTTATGAGAGACTGAGTGTGAGCAAGGGAGGGGCAAAGAGAGAGGGAGACACAGAATCTGAAGCAGGCTCCAGGCTCTGAGCAACATGTTACCACAGAGCCTGACACGGGGCTCGAACTCATGAACCATGAGATCATGACCTGAGCAGAAGTCAAATGCTCAACCAACTGAGCCATCCAGGTGCTCCAAGGTCATAGAATTTCTTTAGAGGAGTGTGATGAAGAAAATTTAGGGCCGTTAGAATTTGTCAGTTTTTTTTTAATTTTTTTTTAAGTTTATTTATTTTTGAGACAGAGAGAGACAGAGCATGAACGGGGGAGGGGCAGAGAGAGAGGGAGACACAGAATTGGAAGCATGCTCCAGGCTCTGAGCCATCAGCCCAGAGCCTGACGCGGGGCTCGAACTCACAGACCACGAGATCGTGACCTGAGCGGAAGTCAGACGCTTAACCGACTGAGCCACCCAGGCGCCCCAGAATTTGTCAGTTTTGAATGGGGTCATCTGCTTTTAAGTTTAGTTGATGAAAAAAAAATCAGTATATCTTCTTTTTAGAGAAATCTTGTTTGCCTCTATTCCTTCATAGATTAATAGGACATTGATCACTAAATACCTCTGAACCAGTGAACTTAAAAAAAAAAATCGTATAACTAGCAATAAAGATGACTTAAAACATTTCTGTGGGGGTTCCCTGGCTGACTCAGTTGGTGGAGCATGCAACTCTTGATCTCAGGGTTGTGAGTTTGAGTCCCATGTTGGAGGTAGATTTTACTTAAACAAATTAAACAAAGATTTTGGGGGGAAGAATTTTCAACCTAATAGAGAAGTTGCAAGTACAGGACAAAGAACTTTTTGTTTTGAACTGTTTGAGAATAGCTTGCTGGTATGTTGGCCTGTCACCCCTGAATACCTTGGTATGTATTTTCTAGACACAGGTATATTCTGCATAGCCACAACATAATCATCAAAATCAGATGATAAACATTGATACATGCTAACATCTAATCCTCAAATTCCATTTAAATTTTCCAATTGTTCCAATGGCTTTGTAAGAAAAAGATCCACTTCAGAAGCATTTATGTTATCATGTCTCCTTAGCCTTCTTTAATCTGGAATAGTTCCTCAGTCCTTCCTTACTTTCCCTGACCTTGGTATTTTTGACAGTTATAGGCCAGTTAATTTGTAGAATGTATAATGTCAATTATGGAGAATGTATAATGTCAATTAGTGGCATGTTTAATATTTCCTGGCAGATTCAGGTGATAAATTAGAGATGACTTTTTGGACTCAGTAGCTTCCTATTTAAAAACTACTCCCATTGTCTTAATTTTTTCAAGAAACTTTTGTTTACATTTTAAGTTGTTTAGGTTTTGGGGCTTGTTAATCCATAGTACTCTTCAAAGCTAGAAGAAACATACAAAGAAACGCACATATGCATCAAATATAACATCTCTAAAAATATTTTGTAAGAGACCAATAAAATTTATTGTCATAGGAATTTTTATTTCAGCTAGTCAGGAATAATATATTTTGCTGTATTTTGTCATTAAGATCATTTTGTATTTAAGAATTCCTTGGCTTCTGAATTGCTAGGGGTACTTGAGAACTTCTAAGACATAAATAAGTGTACTTAATTATGGCAGAACTTATTTCTGAAATAACCCTCTGGGTTAAAAACAAATTGTACATATTTTAGCTCTCTGTTTCAGCTCTGAAATGATTTGAAAATCAAAATGAAAGCAGTTAGAATCACTGTTCTAAGCCTACTTTCAGTTGGTTTCCTTTCTAGCCACCTGCAGTATTATGTGCAGTTGCATGTGTTCATTTTTTCTAAAACTGTCCCCTCACCAGGGTTGGCATGTAAACAACCTCTTTGATGCATTTGGTATATTCTTTTTGAAGAGCAAAGTGTAAATTATAAAACCTTCACTGAGTATTTCATTAAAATATTTTACATACAATATATCAGTATTATGGAATAAAGGGCTGTCTCTAGGAATCCGTTTTGATTATAGCTTATTTTGTCTTGATATTATTAATATAGTACATATTAATATATAGAATATATCTTTTCTATTTGCTTTTTCCTTTTTCTAAAAATTTTTTTTAATGTTTATTTTTTTATTTTTGAGAGAGAGAGAGATGCAGAGTACAACTAGAGGAGGAGGGGCAGAGAGAGAAAGGGAGACACAGAATCCAAAGCAGGCTGCAGGTTCTGAGCTCTCAGCACAGAGCCTGATGTGGGGCTTGAACCCACGAGCTACAAGATTATGACCTGAGCCAAAGTTGGATGCTCAACTGACTGAACCACCCAGGCACCCCCTTTCCTGTTTATTTTTTTAAGCTTTGTCTCAGCTAAACATAACTGGATTGATTGATTGATTGATTGATTGATTGATTTATTGGGAGAGCATAAGTTGGGGAGGAGCATAGAAAGGGGGGACAGAGAATTTGAAGTGGCTGTGAGCTGAGAGGTTTGCAGCAGCGAACCCAGCGTGGAGCTCAAACTCATGAACCATGAGATCATGGCCTGAGCCAAAGTTGGACACTCAACTGACTGAGCCACCCAGGTGCCCCAAAGCATAACTGATTAAAAAAAATATGCTGTGATATTTCTCTTAAGTAGGGCATTTATTGCATTTACGCTTAATGTAGTTAGTGATATATTTGGATTCAAATGAATCACTGTTATTTTGTATTTTTTATTTATGTAATCTGTTCTATATTTTTTTTTCCTCTCTTCTTTTTCTGGATTAACATTCTCTTTGGATTAAAATTCTTAGGATGCCTTATTGTGTGTGCATGTGCCTGTATTTGCATTTTGTTTCTTGGTGATGGTGAATTATTTCCTTACGTGTTTTATAAATTTTGCTTGTGAGCACATCTTAAGATCTCATCTTTGAGATCTCTGTCTAGTCTAAGAGGAATAGACTGATAAGATAAACTGAAGATAATATTCCTGGTTTTATTGGGGGTAACAGGAGCCCACCTCAGAAATATCAGGTAATCTTTCTATCTCAAGACCTTTAACTTAATCATACCTGATAAGTCCATCAATCCAGGACTGTTTAAAATTTTGAACCTGAAGACTTCATAGGAACATGTTACACTCTATGGGACGACTGCCCTCTGTCCCCATCACCCACGTGTGTATTTTCTATAGCTGCTGTGACAAATTACCACAAACTTAGTGGTTTAAAACCACACAACTTTCTTATCTTTTTTTTTTTTTTTTAATGTTTATTTATTTTTGAGAGAGAAAGAGAGAGAGAGACAGACCTTGAGTGAGAGACGGGTAGAGAGAGAGGGAGACACAGAAACAGGCTCCAGGCTCCATGCCATCAGCACAGAGCCTGATGTTGGGCTCAAACCCAAGAACCGCGGGGTCATGACCTGAGCCAAAGTCAGACGCTTAACTGACTGAGCCACCCAGATGCCCCACAACTTTACTGTCTTATACTCACTAAGGTCAGAAGTCTGAAATGGGTTTCACTGATCCAAAATGGAGATGTGGGCCGGTGCTGTGTTCCTTCTGGACCTTCTATGAGAGAATCTGCTCTCATCTTTTTTTCAGCTTCTGGAGACCTGCATTTCTTGGCTGGTGGCCTCTTCCTCTATCTTCAAGCCAGAAATGGCCAGTTGAGTCATTTCACATGGCAGTCACTCTGATCAGCATTAACTCCTGCCTCCCTCTTTCCCTTGTAAAGACTCTTCTGATTATAGGCGACCACAGATAATCTTTCTGTCTTAAGACCCTGAACTTAATCTTATCTACTAAGTCCCTTTTGTCATGTCAGTTCTGCCTTCCCACCTTCAACAAACTGAGGCCTTAGGTTTTGTTCCCATTGGGCACAAACATCTTACCTCCTTTTCTAATGGCTAGCAAGTCTCTGTAGAGTAGTTATTTCATGTTTCTGCTCTGGGTTTTAGTCCTACCTTCTTCTTCTCCCTGGATTTCTTTACTGTCTTTAGCATTGGGCAATGAATTTTTAAAAGATGCTGTCACAGTCTGTTAAGGATGTTTAGATTGTTTGTAGTGGGACAGCCTTCAGGTTATCTAATCCCCCAGTTGGCATTCCTTATTTTAGCAAGGTATTAATGAGGTTTTTTTTTTTTTTCCCTTTAAGTTTATTTATTTATTTTGAGAGAGAGAGAGAGAGAGAGAGAGAGAGAAAGAGAGAGAGAGAACAAGCTGGGGAGGAACAGAGAGAGAGGGAGAGAGAGCGAATCCCAAGCAGGCTCTGCACTGTCAGTGCAGAACCTGAGTGGGGGCTCAGACTCACAAACTGTGAGATCATGACCCGAGCTGAAATCAAGAGTCAGATGCGCAACCAACTGAGAGCCACCCAGACACCTTGTTGAGTTTCAATTAGCTGTAAGTTCTGTCACTTTTATTTTCCTATTAGTTTTGAATTTAAGATGATTTTAATTTAGCCTCACTCAAAAAAAACCAAAAACCAAAAAACAAAAACAGAAAAAAACCCTCAATGAATCTCATCATTGAAAAAGCTCGTCTGTTAAGTCTGATTAAAATCATGAACACACTGTCTTATTAATTTTAATCTGACCCACTCTGTCCTGGTATACTATGATTCTTTTAACTTACCCAGACCAAGAATCTCTCTCACCACATTCTGCCTCCCTTCTTGACTGCCTGTCTGATCAGGTGGTTCTCTTTCAACAAAAAGTTTTATTTTCTGTGTTTCTGTCTGTCTCATCTGAGCTAAAGGCATATCGATATTACTCTGTACCGAGCTTTTACCATTAGGCTTCATTTCACAGTTTCCTACCTCCCTTCAATAATATGTGAATGTGGTTAAAAACCATTTAGATATTATGTAAAGGATTATCATAATAAGCCAGACTCTGTCTGTATTACCCCTTTCTATACTCAGTCTTGCTCTTTAGAGCATTTACATAGTGAATATGTGTATCAGGCTTTTGATACCTGTGAACACCTACAAATGAATTCATCCCCACAAAAGTCGCATCTTACAGATAAAGAAACTGATACACAGAGAGTTATGTGACTTTTTCAGTATAATAAACTATTAAAGGGCGTTATTTGAACTAGGCAGTCTGGTTTTAGAATCTGCTTTTCACTGGGGCTCAGGGCTGGCTCACTCGGGAACATGGGACTCTCGATCTTGGGATTGTCAGTTCGAGGCCCACGTTGGGTGTAAAGATTATTTAAAAAAATAAAATCTGAAAAGAAAAAAAGGATCTGCTTATCACTATGCTGTACTGCTCTTAGTTTTAGACTGAAAATTATTTTCCCTTAGACGTTTAAAGGCGATAATCTATATCCTCTAGTTTCCAGTATTTTCATTTTCATTGAACTGTCTGATGTGTCTCTGATTTTAGATCCTTTGTATGTAACTTGTCTTTTCCTCTCTGGAAACCTTTGGAATATTTATTGTTTTTAGCTGTGGTGTTTTGAAATTTCATAGGGATATAACTTAATATTGGGCTTTTAGGAGTACAGATGGTCCTTTATTTACAGTTGTTTGACTTAATATTTTTTGACTTTATGACTGCAAGAATGATATGCATTCAGTTGGAACTGTATTTTGAATTTTGATCATTTCCTGCACTAGTAATGTGCTGTACGATATTCTTTCATGGTGCTGGGCAGCGGCAGCGACCACAACCCTTAGCTCTGTCAGCCATGTGATCACAAATGAACAACTGATGCACTTAACACCATTCTGCACCTGAACAGCTTTTCTATTTTGTACTTTCAGTACAGTATTCAATAAACTTCATGAGATATTTAACATTGTGTTAAAAAATGGCTTTGTTCCAAATGAAGGCTAATGTCAGTGTCCTGAGTATGTTTACGGTTGGCTAGGCGAAGCTAACCTTCAGTAGGTTAGGTGTATTAAATACATTTCTGGCTTTGCTCTGCTGTGGTGGTGTGTATGATTGACTGTTTCTTGCCATGTCTTCAGTATTCAGTGATTCCTGCCCCAGAAACAAAAGCAAAATCCTCCCATTCCCCAGTGGATTTGGATGAAAACTGGTAATAAAATCAGGTACAGCTTTAAGGGGAGACATTGGAGAAGAACCAAACTGGGTCTATAAGGAGGCACACCTTATAGACATGACATGGCACACATTTATCCTGTGTTGAAGTTACTTCCTCGTAACATACCACTCTGTAAACACTACTGTCTGAGCAATAGGCATGTTTTATTGGGTAAAATTTTTTTTTCCTGTTTCTATGCTTCTGCACTTGTAGGTTGGTTCAGTAATATATGAGACCTTTTGTTTGAAAAAAATGTACTTTTGACTTAAAATATTTTCAACTTTTAGGTTTAGCAGGTTGTAACTCCCTTGTCAGTTGAGGAAGATCTGTACGTTGTGTTGGCACTTGGTGGGCCCTTTCAGTCTGAAGAGATGCTATTCTGTTTTTGGGATACTGTGTTATTTCTTTGCTAATTTTTTTCCATTATATTCTCTGTTCTTTTTTCTAGATGTTCTATTCAGATATTAGACCTTTTGTATTAATATTTTAGTACTGTTTTTCTTTTTAGTTTCCATCTCTTTGGGAGACGTCCTCAACTATACATTCCAGTGTATTTATTTTAGTTTTTACTATTCTTTTTAATTTTAAGAGTTTTCTTATTCTTTCTTTTTCACAAACTAAATTTTTACTTATTAATGGATTATCTTTAATTTTTATGCATATAATCCTTGTTTTTAAGTATTGCTCTGGTCTCTGAAAAATCTTTTTTTTTTTTTTTTTTTGGTTTTCCCCTCCCCCTCATGAAATATTGCCTTAGATACTCTAGTGATTCTTGGTTGTTTCTATTTAAGAATGGGGAACTAAAATGCTTAAGTAGAAACTATAACTTATGTGACAGATTGTTACTTGATGGGGTGATTGGGATTAGAGCAGGGACACACCAGATTTTCGATACATAGAAATCTGTTCTTGTGCTATTATATTTCTGTCGTGGAGAATTTTCTAATTTTTGTCATGTGTGTTACATTCACGAGGGAATGCTGGCATTCTGAGAACATGGTGAGTGGAAGAGCTGGGAGGGAACTCCACTACTTAGTATGTAGACACACAGTTATCCAACTTTGAGCTTTGTTCCTCACTTTTATAGAGTTTTGGGATATAATGCACATGCTGTGTAACTCACATACTTTAAATGTACAATTGAGTGGCTTTTGATATATTCACAGTTATGCATCTGTCAACATAAGCTATTTTGGAACACTGTCATTAATAAGGAAACCCTCTGTACTCCCTAGCTGCCACTCCCCAGTCCCTGTATCCTTTCTCCACCCAGCCCTGAACAACTAGTAATCTACTTTTTATCTCTATAGATTTGCCTGTTCTGAATATTTCATATAAATGGAGTCATGTAATATGTATTTCTTTGTGATGGTTTCTTTCATTTAGCATGATTGTTTTCAAGTTTCATTGATGTAGCATGTATTAGAACTTATTCCATGTTATTGCCAAATAATAGTCTATTCTATGGATCTGTCACATTTTATTTATCCATTTAGCAGTTAATGGATATTTGAATTGTTTCTTGTTTGGAAATTGTTTGGCTGTTATGATTAATGATGGGACCTGAACATTTATATACAAGTTTCTGTGTGGACATAGGTTTTTAGATATATTGGTTATATACCCAGGAGTGGGATTGTGGGATCATAAGGTAACTCTGTGTTTAACTATTCAAGGAACAGCCAGTTGTTTTCCACACTGGCTGCAGCGTTCTATGCTTTCACCAGCAGTATGTGAGAGTTTCAATTTCTCTACATCCTTGCAAACGCTGTTTTGTCTATATATTTTTTTATTATAGCCATCCTAGTGGATGTCAAGTGGTATCTCGTTGTAGTTTTGATTCTGTTTCTCACTTTTGTTGTCTGTGGAACCTGTCACTTCCAAATCCTGAGCCTGTCAAGGGTTGTTATTTTTTTCTTTTAGGATAACTTGTCTTGCTGTCTGCAGGCATTTTGGATTCTAACTTCTTCTGTCTGTTCTGATCAGTTACTTGGACTCCATTTGCTTTCTGATATCCAGAGATTTATTGGAAGTTCTTGTCCACTGATTTTTTCCCTTTTATTTACCCTTGTCCTTAAAGGGAGGAAAAACATTGTGTGTGTGTGTGTATGTAAGTGTGTGTATAGTGAATTACTTCTATATAAAATATTTATGTAGTTTTTAAAAACTTTTTGGGGCGCCTGGGTGGCTCAGTCGGTTAGGCGTCCGACTTCGGCTCAGGTCACGATCTCGCGGTCTGTGAGTTCGAGCCCCGCGTCGGGCTCTGGGCTGATGGCTCAGAGCCTGGAGCCTGCTTCTGATTCTGTGTCTCCCTCTCTCTCTCTGCCCCTCCCCCATTCATGCTCTGTCTCTCTCTGTCTCAAAAGTAAATAAAAACGTTAAAAAAAAAAAAATTTAAAAATTTAAAAACTTTTTAAATGTTTATTTTGAGAGAGAAAGAGACAGAGCATGAGTGGGGTAAGGGCAGAGAGAGAGGGAGACACAGAATCTGAAGCAGGCTCCAGGCTCTGAGCTGTCAGCACAGAGTCCCATGTGGGGCTTGGACTCACGGACTGTGAAATCATGACCTGAGCCAAAGTCGGATGCTTAACGACTGAGCCACCCAGGCGCCCCTAAAATGTTTATGTATTAGTTATTATATATAAATTTATTTTTTGGCAGTCATTTTTGTGAAGTCTCAGCAGAGCCATTAATGGGTAATCAGTCGGTCCTCTGAATTTAATATGAAGTACCAAATTGTACCTTTAAATATCTTCTCTGCAGATATCCCCAAATTTTGTTGTTACTTGTAAGAATTATTATATAGGACGAAAAATACTTTTATGATGAATATGAAAGAAATGAATAGGCTCAGAAAGAGCTACTATTGAGTATAATTCAAATGTTTTCAAAGTGCTGGATTTTCTTTTATTCTAGTAATACTGATTTGCACTGCTTATATGTTTAATGTACCTGGGCATCTTAAATGAACTAAGTAACAATTTTTAATTTCTAAGATTGCTTATAAAGAGTTGTATTTGTTGGGGCACCTGGGTGGCTCAGGTTAAGTGTCCAACTCTTGAATTTGGCTCTAGTCACCATCTCACAGTTCATGAGTTCACTGTGTCTGGCTCTATGCTGATAGTGCAGATGATAACAGTATATATAGTGTATGTATGTATATGTGTGTGTATATATATATATGGTGTATATAATAACAGTATAATAATAATTATGATTAAAAGCTAATATTTATTTCATTCTTTCTGCATGCCAGACACTGCTGAAAATCCTTTATATAAATATTAACTCATTTAATCCTCACAATGACGGTGTTAGGTTGATATAGCTTTTTGTTTGTTTTTATATATCATCTGTATGGTAAGAAACTGAGGGCTGGAGAGATTAAGCCACTTGCCCAAGGCCACACAGCTAGTAAATGGTAGGGTCTACTTTTAAATCAGCGCAGTCTAGTTCTTGAGCTTGTGCTCTTAGTCATTAGACTATAATGCTTGACATTTCTACAGAATTTTACGTACATATATTTTTAACAGGGGAGAGACACTCATGAAATATTAAAACAAATGATACTTATTAGTAAGGAGTAATAGGTTGGGGAATAAGTACAAATTCATGACCTGGTATTTGGAAGATAAACTGTGATCTAAAGGTACTTTGTCTTTTTTTTTTTTTTTTTTTTAATTAATTTATTTAATTGAGAAGGAGGAGTAGGGGCAGAGAGAGGGAGAGAGACGGGGAGAGAGTATCCCAGGCAGGCTCCACACTGTCAGTGCAGAGCCTGACTTGGGTCTCAATCTGAAGAACTGTGAAATCATGATCTGTGCTGAAATCAAGAGTCAGGCGCCTAACCAACTGAGCCACCCAGGTGCCCCTAATGTTCTCTTGAAAATTCATATTTGCTTTAGATCCTAGTTTGGATCAAAGATGGTTATTACTAAATTAAGCACAAAGCATTATTTTTATATTTATTTTATATTTATTTATTTATTTTAAGTAATCTCTACATCCAATATGGGGTTTGAACTCACAACCCTGAAACCAAGAGTTGCATGCTCTTTTGACTGAGCCAGTCAGGTGACCCACAAAAAAATCTTTTTTGAGGTAGATGTATAATTACCATGTATAGTCTTCTTCATTGTGTCTTATATTCTTAAGCAGGAAAAGAGGAGACAGAAAATGTCATTGGATGGTACTAAAAAATTGGGTATGGGCCAAAGTGTCAGTGACAAATCCAGTTTTTCACTGTTTAAAATATTTCAGAACAATTCTGATCCAAGTGTTTTATATTATGCTTTTCCACCAGAGTCTTATTTTGCAGCTCATCTTTTCTAAATAGGTCTATTTTATCGTGTGTATATATAGGTCATTCTGAATCAAGTTAACTTTGCAGTTGATTGGGACCTTGTTTTAAGCTTATTGAACAAAGCTCTGTAACACAGAATTTTGGGCATAGGGCCATTTCCAGAGTCTGGTCCAAATAAACAGCAACAAACAAAGATTGTCTCTTTCTTGGCTGAAGGCTCTCTCTGTGTGGCTTGTCTCAGGACTCTCTTACACTTTTTCTACCCCTTTTATACTCCTCTCCTTTTTCTATTCAGGGCAAAAGTGTTTAGATTTTCATTCTGTAGTTATTCTTTCAGCAAACATTTATTGTGCTTTTACTTATATACAAGATTCTTTGCTTGAAACCTATAATGTCCTCCCTGTATTGGTGTAGTGGCAGTTGTGAGGATAGTAGGCCTTCCAACATGATATTGTAGAAAATATGTGAAATATTGAGTAGTTTTGCAATGTCATACTTCCTTTCTGCTGTGCCTTTTTGTCTTTCGATAATTAGAAAGGATTTTGTTTTGGAGGATCTGTAAAAGAAGCATGTTTTCCTCCCCCTACCCCCAATTGGTAAGGGAAAGAAAAGAGAATATAATAAAAATAACATTTTTCAGTATAATAGTTTAAAATAATCATATCTTAAAAGGTAACTTAAAAATCTCGTGTACTTAACAAAATTTGTCATTTCAACATTTGTCTTAAAAAATATTTCCCTTTCTAAATAGAATCACTTGTGAAATATTTTAATGAGAACCTTTACTTTCCACAAAATGTATTTTACCCATTAAATTCTTGATCTGCTTATATTATAAATGGCCTGCTTGACCTTTTAAAACGAAATCATCAAATATGATTTTCTAATTTGCTTAGTCTTTCTTTAATATCTTTTAGTCAGAGCAGAGTTTAACTTATTTTTATTCATGCTGTTTAAAATTTTCTCTAACCTCTGAGCAGGTATTGTATTTTCATGTCTGTTTGCCTTTTGCTTATGCTATTCCCTCAACTTGGATTTTCCTCTGCTCCCCATCCTTTCTTCTTTTTGGTCTGCTCAATATGGCTGGCTAAATGAGATTTCTTTTATGGATTTCTTGATGGTGCTTGAGGAATATTTTAATCATTTTATTCACACTGTACTTTGTGTGATTAAAGACTTTTGAAAAATTATACTTAATACATTCAACAGAATACATGTAAGGTATGTTACAACATTTGTAATAATAAAACAAACATCTGGGAATCCAGCACCAAAGTAGAAAAAGATCAATTCTGTTTCTTCTACTTTGGTGCTTCAGTCCATACTCCCAAGAAAATATTTATTTCCTTTCTCTTCAGAAAAGCTTATCACATAAATATGTATTCCTAAGTAATTGTTGTTTAATTGTGTTTGTATTTGGATTTAGTAAAAATAGATTCATGCTGCATATAGTCTAGTGTCACTTGCTTTTTTTTTTTAATTGAGCGTTATGTTTCTGAGATTTATCTATACTTCATGCATAGTTCATTCATAGTAATGTATAATATTTCAGATATAGCTATGCCCAACTTAATTTTACATTTAATGGATCTGGAATTGTTCTTTTCCCTGTAGTGTGAGGTAGGGATGCATTTTTAGTTTCTTTCTCTGTGGAAACTAGTTGCCCCATTTGAATAATGCATTCTTTCCTTTGTGTCATCACTGTGTAAGATTCAAGTTTCCTTGTAAGTGTGAGCTTGTTTTGAGTTCTCTCTTCTGTTGAATTTGTCTATACTCTTTTACTTAGTATGGCTTTATAATAAATCTTAATGTGCAGGTACCTCCTCCCTACCTGAACTTTGAAAAAGTTTTATTTATTTAAGTAATCTCTACACTCGATGTAGGGCCCAAACTTAAGACCCTGAGATCAAGAATTATATGTATTCTCTTCTGACTGAACCAGCCAGACACCCTCCCACTTCCCCCTTTCTAATTTTTTTAAAACCATATCTTGGTCATTCTTTCCCCTTTGCCCATCTATATATATTTTGAAACTATGAAAGACCCTGTTGGGGTTTTTATTGAGAGGCACATTGAAGTTGTAGATGAGTTTGGAAGGTTTGGCATCAGTACTTCATTGGCTGGGAGTGGGGGAATGAGAGAGATATCTGGTTGTGAGTAAGTGGGTGTGGGTTATACCTGGCTTTAAAGGCCACATAAGTTTTGTTTTCAGGTTAATTTTTCAAACTCCCATTTCACTGTTTCCTTATTTCTTCCCTTATTTATATAACTGGTTAGGGAGAGAGTTTGTTGTAGTTTTATTCAGGATGTGCTGATCATTTCTATTGATTATCTTATTTGCCCCATTTTCATTATTCCCTCTCACAACTCTTGATCTTATTTGTGCTTGTCATATTGAGTCTGTCAAAAGAGTTTCCTATTTGTGTTATCTTAGCTCTAGATTTTGCCTTTTACATTACCAAATTCAGAGGCCTTGTTTGCTTTGTATTAGACTGTTGCAACTTATGTTTTTGTTACCAGCCCATTGCGGTACAAGTTCATTTTGTGTACTGGAAATGCAACATAAAATATTAACAAAATTCAAAAAGTTATTTTTAAAATGTGAAGACTTCCTTCAAATTAAAAACTTCTTCAGACCATTGCAGAAGTCCAAAACTGGACAAGGAAATAAACTGTTTTATTGTCATTTGATATTTAGGCAGCAAACAGAATCACCGTACTATGTTTAACTTACTTCTCTGACTTTATTTGAGCTTTGAATTACGTGTAAGTTCTTCAGGAATGTACTCATGCCTTAAAAGGTGATCTTCTGAACATGTACATTCTATCTTTTACTTCCAAATTTCTCATGTATATTGTTTCGACTTTATCACTTCATTAGGTGCTGAATCATCAAACATGACTTGATTTATTAGAACTTGTCTTTGGGTTTCTAGCTTTTCTCTAGTTTGTCCTGCTGATAGCCACATCTGTAACATGTGCTTTCTTCTTTTAAATGAATTGTAGTCTTTAGGGCTTGGAATCGTTGAGTTTTAAGCTTCCAGAGTCTTAATGACCATTAGACTGGGTCTGAGGAGTCCTCTAAGATCCTAATATTGCTAATGGCAAAACTAGAGATTTGAACATAATTTGTGTTCATCATTTAGTTATTTTATTTAATTATTTTTTTATTATCTATCTATCTATCTGTTAAAGTTTTATTTATTTAAGCAGTCTCTGCACCCAGCATGGGGCTTGAACTCATGACTTGGAAATGAAGAATCACATGCTCTTCCAACTGAGCCAGCCAGGTTCCCCTATTTTACTTTTTAAAATAAAAGTTGTATATATTTTAGGTGTACAACATACACATATACAGGGGGAAATGATTACTATAGTCAAGCTAATTAACATATCTTCTCACAAAGTTACTGTGTGTGTGTGTGTGTGTGTGTGTGTGTGTGTGTGTGTGTGTGTGTAAAGAGAGCACCTGAAATTTACTCTTTGTAAATTTCTAGTATTCAGTATGGTATTATTAACTGTAGTCATCACGCTGTACATTACATTGCTAGACTTAACTCATTCTTTATAACTGCAGCTTTGTTTGTAGCCTTTGACCGATCTCTCTCCATTTCCCGCACTCCCAGAGTCTGGTAATCATCCTCTGTTCTGCTTTTTGTGCTTTCAGCTTTTTAGATTGTTCATTTCCTCCACCTCCCCACCCAATCTCCTTCTGTGTGTTTGACTTTTGTTAGAGTCTACATATAAGTGAGATGATGCAGCTTTTTTCTTTCTGTATTTGACTTAGTTCACTTAGCACTTAGTTCACTCCAGATTCAACACTCCTTATATTTCTAATACATAATGTGATATGTCCATGTTCTCACATTAATATTTTAGAAATACTTTACCTTAACTGCAAGGTTGTAGATTGGATAGTTCGATAAATAAGACTCAGGTGTGTTTATTTTTTTTAGTACTTTTTTGTATCAAGCAGTATTATTGTTATCCCCATTTAATATAAGCAAAATGGAATCTTAGCTAAAAAGCTTGTATAAGATGTCACAACTAGTACGTGAAGGAGCCAGTGTTCAAAACTAGATTTGTGTGTGTGTTTTCTTTAAACCAGTGGTTTTCATCTGTGCTTCTTAGGTCTAGGAATTGCTGCAAGGTGATCACGTGAGTAACCAGGGTAACTCATAAATTTGATCCCCAGTATATTAGAATTGAAAACTAATTTTCTTTATATCAAACTGCTATTTTGCTATGTAAAGATGAAAAAAGAGTGAAAGTAAGGAATTCAAGTATGAGTAGGAATTAGTCTCCCTGAAAAAGCTAACTTTGGCTTGGTGAGCATATGCATGCTGTTGTTATACAAATGTTCCAAGTCTGTTCCCCTCCTCCTACCTGCTGTATTCACTCACTGTGCCATATGGAGGGTTGTGCATTGCTGGAGAGGTTGTATTCCTACTGGGGAGATTGGGGAGGGAGTGGACTCAGAGAAAAAAACCTTCAAGTAATTTGAAATAGTGTCCTAAATACATCTGCAATGTGTAAGGGAAGTAGGATGGGTGAAAAAGACGATTTTAAGGAGAGTTGTGCACACGATGCTGTTTGAGAGGATAGAGGAAGAACTTGAGCCATTTTGAATTTCTTTTTCCCATGAAGACTGGGAATTGAGTGGGGTGTTCTTTAATAGGATTTAAGCAGGTGAGATGTCTTCAAAGTTTTTCATTTTGTTTCTCAAGTTTACTGTTTTTGTAAAGATCACATGGTTACACCATATATAAAGAACAGATTGGAAAGGGAATAGATTGGATGCAAGTGGACTAGTTAGACGGCTGTTGCAATAACCAAGGTGAGAGATGGTACAGTAGATTGACTATGATTAAGGTGTTGGAAACAGAAGGAAACACATTTAAAAATTTTTTTTAATGTCTTTTTATTTATATTTGAGAGAGAGACAGAGCGCAAGTGGGGAAGAGGCAGAGAGAGAGAGAGATGGAGACAGAATCTGAAGCAGGCTCCAGGCTCTAAGCTGTCAGCACAGGTCCCAGCACAGGGCTCAGACTCATGAACCGTGAGATCATGACCTGAGCTGAAGTTGGATGCTTAACTGACTGAGCCAACCAGGTGCCCCAAAGGAAACACGTTTCAAGTTTGTATATAAATTCAGGTATAATTGACGTATTAGTTTCAGCTGTACAACATAATGATTCAATATTTGTATATGTTCCAAAGTGATCACCAGAGTAAGTCTAGTTAACATCTGTTCCTGTACATAGTTATAAAAATTATTTTCTTGTGATGAAGACTTTCAAGATTTACTCTTAGCTTTCAGATATGCAATATGGTATTATTAATGATAGCATGCTGCATATTACATCCCTATAACTTATTTATTTTATAAGTTTATTTCATAAGATAAGTTTGTACCTTTTGACTCCCTTAACCCATTTTGCCCAGTCCGTGTCTCTGGCAACCACCAGTGTGTTCTCTGTATCCGTAGGCTTGTTTTTTGTTTGTTTTTTAGATTCCACATACAAGTGAGATCCTATGGTATATGTCTTTTTCTGTCTTAATTCACTTAGCATAATACATAATACCCTCAATGTCCTCCATTATGTTGCAAATGGCAATATTTCATACCTTTTTAAATGGCTGAATAGTACTCTATTGTATGGTATACCACTGTGGTAATATATATACCACAGCTTCTTTACCCATTCATCTATTGATCGGTACTTAGTTTTTTTTTTCCCCCTATTTCTTGGCAATTGTAAACAGTGCTGCAGTGAACATGGAAGTGCATATATCTTTTGGAGTTAGTGTTTTCATTTTCTTCAGATAAATACTCAGAGGTGGAATTGCTGCATCATATGGTAGTTCTGTTTTTAATTTTTTGAGGAACCTCCATACCTTTTTACATAGTGGCTACACCCATTTGCATTCCCACTAATAGTGCACAGGAGTTCCCTTTTCTCCACATGCTCACTAGCACTTGTTAAAGGTAAATGTGACAAGATTTAGTGATATTGGATATTAAGTAAATGCTAGATACCTGACTTAAATAATTGCAGGCTCTGCCATCATTGCGGAGCCTGACATGGGGCTTGATCTCATGAAACATGAGATCATGACCTGAGCTGAAATCTAGAGTCAGATATTTAACTGACTGAGCCACCCAGGTGTCCCTGACTTAAATAACTTGAGAGAGAACTGAAATAGGAATGTTGAAATAGAGTTGAGTAGACTGTGTTTGATTTTGGGCAGCTCCATTTTGAGGTGCAAGTGACGTTAACAGAGTAATGTCACACTTTTTTTTTGTATAATTCAGCAGCCTTGAGGAGAGGTCTAGAATAAACTTTATGTGTGTGTAAATGGCAGTTTTTATACCTGCATGTGGGTGAGTTTGCCAGGGAGAGATGATAAAGCCTAGAGAGCCTAGGACTGACCATGGAGGCATTGCATCTGTAAAGTGACTTTGCAAAGGACACAGAGATGAGTGTTCAGGGAGTTAGAACAAACCAGGTGAATGTTAGTCCATGTATTTTACTCTCCAAAATCTCCAAAATACCGAAGTCTCAGTATTTACTTTTCTATGGAATTATGAACCCCCCAAACTTAACTTCGTGTCAGAATTTAGCTAAAATTTGTACTAAACTCGTGCTATTACAAAAGCAAGAGTTTAAAAGATAAGTAGAAGCATTAAAAATGTAGCTCTTTACAATTTGTAACATCAATGACTAACTATATCAGATAATCTCCAAAATTGCTGAGGGGAAGGGAACTGAACTGGCCTGAGTTGTGAATTGTTTTACTATAAAAACCGGTTTGCTTTGTTTCAAGAACTGTGAAGGGTCTGAGTTTTTGCCATCTATGCAAGCTAGCAAGTTAGACTGCCACAGTTTCTTAGATGCTGGTAGAAGATACAAGACTTCTGGGTTAGAGACATAGGACTTCTTCTTCATGACAATGGCAGGAGCCAGTGTTGGCATTTGTGCCAGTTTTCCAAGCCCAAGCTCCATAGAGAAATGTGAAGAGGGCTGAGTGATGCCTGTGGTTCTACCTTGCCTGTATTGCAGCCTAGTCTGTTTTATAGGAGAGGAACCTCCAGGTTAGGGAACCCATACTTTTACAATGGGAAGTAGCCTGTCCAGTGTTAATCCTAGAGGGAGATGACATCTTTGTTGTTTGAGACAGTAAATGAACCTGCCCTTTGCTCCTGAGGGAGACATTTTTATCCTTCATGTTTATCATATGTTTATCCTTACAAACATATTTAACAAGATATTATGGAACAAAGAGAGGCAATGGCTGTACTCACAAGATACACAGAAATGTTATGGAACCATGGACAATTTACCTTCAACGATATTTGCCCCTAATTTCTTAAAAAATTTTTTTTAAATGTTTATTTATTTTTGAGAGAGAAAGACAGAGTGCAAGTGGGGGAGGGGCAGAGAGAGAGGGAGACAGTCCGAAGCAGACTCCAGGCTCTGAGCTGTCAGCACAGAGCCCAGTGTGGGGCTCGAAACCACAAACAGATCATGACCTGAGCTGGAGTCAGACGCCTAACCTAGTGAGCCACCCGAGTATTCCAATATTTGCCCCTAATTTCTATACATTTCTTGGATTCTGGTAAAATTTCTCATGACTATACTTTTTACTGGTCACTCATTAATTTGTCTGACAAAGGCTGGGACTAGAGCTATTCAGTTTATCTCATAAGACATTTAATTAAAGTTATTCATTGTCAGTAGGGTAGCAGGATGAGGTCAAACTGCAATATTGACCTCAACTGTGCTCCCTAGGGTCCTAGACCCAGGCATTTGAACAAGTGCCAAGGTCTGCCTTAGAGAGCCAAGTGGCTTTCTCTATAAGTTTCTTCACCGATTTTCTACTTGATCCAGGGCATTAATCTAAGAATTACAGGATGTATTAAGGAATGCACAGATTTGGCCTTGTCCTGCAAGGAGGAAGTCTAGGACAATTCTGTCATCCATCATAATCCTGGTCGGTGAATTGAGACTGACCTGAGTGGCCCCAGGACTGAGGTGATATCACTGATCACCTTAGCTGAAATCAGGGACAAGTTTCCAACCACATTTCGTTTGTTTCTTTTTCTTTTTTTTTTTTTTTTAAAGTTTTATTTATTTATTTTGAGAGAGACAGAGGTGGTGTGAGTGGAAGGGGCAGAGAGACAGGAAGAGAGAGAATCCCAAGCAGGCTCCATGCTGCCTGCGCAGAGCCTGATGTAGGGTCCGAACTCACGAAATTATGAGATCATGACCTGAGCTGAAATCAAGAGATGGATGCTTAACCGACTGAACCACCCAGGCTCATTTTCCAATGGGATGACTCCCATTTTAGGGATAACTGCCTCAGACTGCATGTAATTAACAAGTTATCCTTCTGAGAGGTCCATCCACCCCCATCCCCCCACCAAATAATTAAGAATACCCTTACTTTGGAAAGGGCAAAGTTCATGTTTGCTGCACCAGTATTCCTGTGAAGAATGTGGTGTTTACAGTTGTTGTCCCCTTCTTCCCCAGATACATCCTAAAGTCAAGGAGCACAGGCTGAGTTTCTGCAGTGTTGCCTCCTGGAGAGCTGCTAGGCTTTAGAGGTTCCAGAGAGTCTAATGCTAAAACAAGTTGAGAGTCTAATGCTAAAACAAGTAATGTTTTTGGAGGGATTACCTGAAGGCAGTCAGTCCAGTCTGTCCTATTTATGCCATCAGCCAGGTAGCATTCATCTGCCCTTTGGAATGACTAAATGATAGCTATAGGAAAGACACCTGGAGGTATTGACAGGTATTATATATGGGAAGTATAGGAACTGGGGCCCTCGGCTGCTTCCTGAAGACTTCTCTGTGACATTAAAGAGAATGGTGATCCAGTTGTGATCATAGCTGTTCAGCAGGGTATGGCAGACTTAGCAGCCTAATTTCAGGCACTTCCACTGTTTAGGAGAGCTGCACTAGGGAATTTTCCTTTGTGAGAAAGACTCCAGGGGTGATTTTGGAAGACCGAGATTACTAAAGCCCCTCTTTCTTCCCTTTTGAGATCTAAAGTGTTTACTCCATGGGTGCCAGAGTTCTTCTAGTTCCACAAGATCGGGGTGTCCTGTACCAGTACAGAACTTCTCCCTTTCCCCCAGTCATCCCTGACTCTCACCCAAACCTTTTGTCTGGAAGGGTCAGATGCAAGAGGGACAAGGGCATTTTTATTAAATGTAATTACAGAGACCCTGCTGTGTCTTCTGTTTTGGTCCACATGATTCACTGTAAGGGGACTTCATGAGCAGTATACTTTCTTAACCAAATGGTCACTATCTGTATTGTCTAAGACCACAGAAATCCAACAAGAAAATTCAGGTGACTGAACCAGAATTATGTTAGAAATCCCAAGGCCCTCTTTTGTCTAGGCTGCTATCCAGAGGGTACAAATCAGGCCAGCTTGGGGTTTCCATTAGAGGAAAGAAAGAAGCATCACCTTTGGGAATGGTCAGGACAGATCTCAAGTGGCAAGGAGGAGATGGTCTCTTCCTGGGGTCATCCACATTCAGTAACCAAACTGCTGTACTGATATGTGTGAACCAGGAAGAATTAAGGAAGGTATAGTCAGAAATCTTTCTGAGTTGATTAAAAAAACTTTTTAATTATGGTAAAATACACATGACATAAAATTTCCCATCTTAACCTTTTTTTTTTTTTTTTAAATTTTTATTTTTTAAGTAATCTCTACATCCAGCATGGGCCTCGAACTCAAAACCCCAAGATCAGGAGTCGCATGTTGTACTGACTGAGCCAGGCAGTCGGTACCTAACCATTTTAAGTGTTCGGTTCTTTAGTGTTAAGTATGTTCATAGTGTTGTGCAACCAATTTTCAGAACTCTCTTCATCTTACAGAACTGAAAGTCTGTATCCATTAAATAACACGTCCCATTGCCCTCTCCCTCCAGACCCTAGCAACTGTAATCCTGTTTTGTCTCTATGAATCTGACTACTCTAGATACTTCATATCAGTAGAATCATATAATATTTTTCCTTTTGTGACTGGCTTATTTTAGTTGGCATAATGGCCTCAAAATTCATATTGTAGTATGTGTCAGAATTTCTTTACTGAAAAAAAATTTTTTTTTCTTTAATGTTTATTTTTGAGAGAGAGACCACAAGTGGGGAAAGGGCAGAGAGAGGGAGAAATAGAATCGGAAGCAGGCTCCAGGCTCTGTGCTGACAGCTCAGCACAGATGTGGGGCTCGAACTCACCGAACCACGAAATCATGACCTGAGCTGATGTCGGACCCTCAACTGACTGAGCCACCCAGGTGCCCCAGAATTTCTTTACTTTTTAAGGCTGAGTAATATTTCACACTTTGTTTATTCATCCTTCCATTAATGACACTTGGGTTATTCTACCTTTTGCCTCTTGTAAATAAAGCCACTATGGACATGAGTGTACAAATATCTCCTGAAGACCCTACTTTCAGTTCTTTTGGGTATATACCCAGCAGTGGAATTGTTGAGTCCTATGATAATTTTATTTTTAATCTTTTGAGGGACCACTACACTGTTTTCCACAGAAGTTGTATCATTTTACATTCTCACCAGCAATGCCCAGGTGTTCCATATTCTCCAGGTCCTCCTCAACACTTGTTATTTTCTGTTTGTTCTTTGGGGATAGTAGCCATCCTGATGGGTATGTTATCTCATTGTGGTTTTGATTTGAATTTCCCTAGTGATTTAGTAATGTTGAGCATCTTTTCATGTACTTATTGGCCATTTGTATATCTTCTTATCTATCTATCTATCTATCTTTGGAGAAATATCTAATCAAGTCCTTTGTCCATTTTTGAATCCAGTTTGTTTTTTGTTTTTGAATGTTTTGAGTTGATTTTTGAGGAGGTTGTTCCAGCATCCAGCAATACAGGATGCCTGTGGATGGTAGGGAGTGTGGAAGGCCATCAAATGCCTTCACTAACAGCCCATTGTTAGTGACCTTTGGAATAAAAACATCATTATCAGACTGCATATGGTTTGGAAAGTGAAAAACATGACAGATTAGTGTCAAGGGTAACAGTAGTGTGTCTGGAGTCACCTGGAGTGGAATAGCAATACCATAACCTGAAAAAGTGTCATCAATGGTAAGGCACCACTAATAGTGTGAAGGGTGGGGGGTAAGGTCTGATGTAGCCAATCTGTCCGTAGCAAGTGATGTGACCTCCTTCACCATGAGACAAATGGATCTTCTGGGAATTACACGTGTCGGATGCAGTGGCTGCCTCTGCATCAGGAACACAGAGTCCTTTACCATGATTCTATTCTGTGACTGTACATGTGTTGCTGTATGATGATAGAACCTGCAGCGGTAATGGCAATCTGGGCAGTACAGTCTTAATCAGCTTCATTCCATTTGATCTCTTCAGACACTGGGCCCTTACCGTGGGCATCTGTGGTTGTGACCTCGATGATCTGATCAGCCACTGCAATATGTCCCCACAGTTTATGACCAGTTTTTAATATGTCAGTCTGTAGTTTTCCAAGTGGTAGACCAAACAGGTAGGTCATTGGTAACAGACTCAGAGTCAGTAAAAATGTAACAAGGTTTATGAGGGGGAGTATTGGTCAGATCTATGAGAGTATTCTTGAATTCTGCCCACAGAGTAAAGCAACCACACCCATTTTCAGCTCTGTGTGGCTGGCCCTGAAATTGAACAGCACAGCAGCCCACCAGGCACTCTTGGGTTTCATTGTAGTTGAATCGTTGGTGAGCCAGGTGCAGATGTTCATGGGATCCTCTGTGAGTCAGGTGCTTCAATGAGCCAGCGACTTTGGTTCACGTGGCAGAGTGAAGGATAAAATTTCCCCACAGGGATAATTGCCATTTTTTTCATATGAAACTGAAATACCATAGGGGCCAGGCTGGTTGCATTCTTGAATATCCCACTTCGGTGTGAGAAAAGAGGCTTGATAGGCTCTTCCCACCTTACTAGTCATTGAGTTTGTGTTAACGCATCCTAAATAGGAAACTCCAAAAGGAGTGTACCTGGTGGCCGTGTCAGGGAGGCATTGAATCCAAAAATTAAGGGATACCTTTGGTGGAGGCTGCTCCTCTTGCCAGAGGCTCCAGTCAGTAAACTCATCTGTGCATGGATACTTGTACTGAAAGGGATCATAAGGATTGTGGAACGCCTAAGCTACCAGTGCTTTCTACATGGGCTCTTCCCAGTTGTCATAATCCCCTTCGGCACTTAGGAGCATTCACGGTGCAGATGTGTAAAATCAGTACCAGTTATACATTCAGTGATAGAAGCCACAACAGTAATACACTGAATTGGTTCAAAGATACCAGCTGTAAAGTATGAGTTAGTTACTCTTTCTCACTGTGAATCCTGTCCAAACCTCAATAGCTGAAAGCAAGTACCCTCTCCCTTCACAGAATGGCTATGAAGGTGACATGGGCTTCTGTATCTAACAGCCATGAAATTTTGGGTTCTTCCCCTCCTTCATGATCTGGCATACTTGGGTATGTTTGATCTTCAGTTCCCCTTAGGGACTAGGAAAACTCCACCCCCAATCATCTTTCTCTGTAAAGCAGCTGAGGCTGGGCTAGAGGGGAGGTGGGGAGAGAGCAGCTCTGCACCAGTAAACAAGGTGCATTTCCTTTCAGTTTTGAGCAGTGCTGTAGCTACAAGCTGATCAATCAAATAAATCTGTAGTGTTTTTGATCCACCCAAGGTCCCATGGTCTGTGGCAGGGTCATCATTACTGACATTCAGCAACTACAGCCAGATAGCTTTCTGACAGAGAGATGAGCTTGTGCCCTTTGGATGACTTGTGACAGCATTATTTTTAAGAATCCACCTACTGTAGGCTATGTGCTGCTCCATTGTCATGATAACCTCTCTTAAATTCTTGCTTGATTTCAACATAAGAATTAGAGGAGTTTTCCAAGTGTGGAAGGTCTGAGAGTAGGAATTTATCTAGATTTCTTGGGCGAGTTTCTCATTCTCCAGTGATCCCCTTCATCATCATTTTAATCCTAAATCAGTACAGTAAGAACCTGAAGACTACTCAGTGCCTGTAGTAGTTTCTCTCAGTAAAATTTCAGGGGTGGGAGTGGAGTTGAGCAAACCTCCCTCATAGCAGACAGGACCTACTGCCAAAAAATGCTGAGGTCTTTTACTCATCTTGTATGGACTGAATGTTGACAAGGATAGACTGTAGAAGGGACTGAGCAGTAACATAGTCAGCTGTTGCCATGTGTACTAAGCATTATGTGGGGCGTCTGGGTGGCTCAGTTAAGCATCTGACTCTTCATTTTGGCTCAGATTATGACCTAGCAGTTCATGAGTTTGAGCCCTGCTTCGGGCTGTGCCCTGACAGCACAGAGCCTGCTTGGGATTCTCCCCCCAACCTCTTCCCCTGCTTTCTCACTCTCTCTCAAAATAAATAAGTAAAAGCTTAAAAAATTTCTTAAAACATTATGTGCCCCGTCCCCATATCTTCTAAGCAAACTAGCTGAAGTTCTAAAGATTCTTCTGGTTCTGACCACAGTGGTTGCAGTTTTTCTCCTTTGGCACCCAGTGAAACATTGGGTGTAAAATTGTCTGAAAGGGAACAGAACTTTGTGTTCCCTGCTCCCTCTGCCAGGTAAATCTTAGTACCAGTTGTTTATAGGGCATACCTTCTGAAGCTGACTGTCAGGTTGATGGAAAGTTAACAGTAACTGGGGCATCATTCAGACTGCTATCTTTGAACCTACAAAATGGTCCTCACCCTGAAACTATCACCTCAGCTTAGCCTTATTAATAGGCAGTAGAGGACAGTTCATTGCTTGGTTGACCATCCCATTTGGTCAGCACGTTCACTCACGATTCCCATGGACTTCTTTTGATTCCTGTTTGCTGGTCTTTCGTTCCATTTCTAGAAAACTCTGTCAGCATTCCATTCTCCTTGCTGAAACTGTCAAAAATTCTGAAGAGTTTTAAGATTATTTTACATTTCCTGCAAGCTAAGAAGTTAGCCTGCCAGAATAGATACTGTTAAGAGACATGAGACTCTTGGGTCAGACCCAGGATGTCATTGCTCATGGCAATGGCAGTAGCCAATGTCAGTATTTGTGCTAGATAACTAGCCCCAATTTCCATAGGATCCTGCAAAGAGAGCCAGGTGATACTTGTACACACAGTTAGTTTCATTACAAGAAAGGAACTCCCAGTTTATGGGACCAGATTTTTTACAACAGGCAAAAAGCCTTCCTGACCTTTGCCCCAGGGATGACATTATTTTTATTACACTGGGAAGAAACAACTCTGCCATCTGCTCTCCAAGAAGACACTATATGAAGGCTGTTTACTATATAAATATCCAGGACAGAGGGAGTAGTGCTTTTTCTTATAAGATGTGGAAAATTGCTAGATACTTAGGGTAGTTGTCTCCCTCATTTTGGAGTCGGGACAACATTTTTAATTACAGGTTCTTTCCCAATCAATTTTTTAAAATTTGGAAATAGAGGGGCACATGAGTGGCTTAGTCTGATCCTTGGTTTCAGCTCAGTTCATGATCTCATGATCATGGGATCAAGCCCCGCATGGGGCTCTGCACTGAACGTGGAGCCTGCTTGAAATATCTCTGTCTCTTTCTCTCTGCCTCTTCTTCTCCCTCTTTCTCCACTCCGCATGCGTGTTCTCTCTCTAAAGTAAATAAAATTTGGAAATAGAATCTTCAACAGGCATTAACATGAAATTTTTTCTTTCTTTTTTTTTTTTTTTAAATGTTTATTTATTTTTGAGACAGAGCAAGACAGAGCATGAGCAAGGGAGAGGCAGAGAGAGAGGGAGACACAAAATCCGAAGCAGGTTCCAGGCTCTGAGCTGTCAGCACAGAGCCAGACGTGGGGCTCAAACTCGTCAATGGCGAGATCGTGACCTGAGCTGAAGTTGGATGCTCAACCGACTGAGCCACACAGGCGCCCCTTCTTGTTTTATTTTTCTGACAATACTCCCCTGCCCCTTGCTGCTTTTCTACCTAGACTATTGTAATTGCTTCCTACCTGGTCTCACTGCCAGTACTCTTGTTCTGTCTGTCCTCAACACTTCTACCAGAGGTATTTTTTAAAATGCAGATCTGATGATGTCACTCAGTTCAGATTTGTCATTGGTTCCTCACTACCATTAGGGCAAAGTTTAAATTGTCGAGTAGTTGTGTAATTATTTCTTATGTGCTGACTACTGTCCAGTTTTAAATGTTGGCAACTAAACAACAGCAAATTTTTTTTTAAGCCATAAAGGCCAGAATTAGCTAGGCTTCATGTTGCCAATGTATAACCTCTGCTGTAACTTACCATCTTTTCTAATAATTGCCTTGAATAATTTCCCTATCTGCGTCTTCTTTTATTCATACTTAAAAACCTACATGCTGTATAGTCTTTAAGTGAGCCCTTCTGAACCTAGTTAGGTATCTTGGCTCTGACATTGTGCATGTGTCACTACAGCATTAACCTCATTGTGTTGTAGTTATTTTATTTTATTTTATTTTTCCAGGTCTGCCTCCCCAGTAAATAAAGTGTAAGCTTCTCAGAGCAAGACCCCTCCACTTTCCATACACACTGAGTTTTTAGGAATGAAAATTGCTTTCCTGGAAATTGTTTTGGAATCAAATCCATTAAATCTGTTGGTGCTTTTTTTTTTAAATTTTTTTTTCAACGTTTTTTATTTATTTTTGGGACAGAGAGAGACAGAGCATGAACGGGGGAGGGGCAGAGAGAGAGGGAGACACAGAATCGGAAACAGGCTCCAGGCTCCGAGCCATCAGCCCAGAGCCTGACGCGGGGCTCGAACTCACGGACCGCGAGATCGTGACCTGGCTGAAGTCGGACGCTTAACCGACTGCGCCACCCAGGCGCCCCTGTTGGTGCTTTTAATCACCTTTAGATAGTACCTGTTTTGAGCCTCAAGGATGTTAATTTCCTTAATTTTGAAGGGAAAGATATAGTATTCACTGGAGATCAGACATGTAATTCAGTCCTGTGGTCCAACGTGTATGTAGTCCGGTATAATGGACATAATATAATTTACTGTGCCTAATAATATTTTTTTTGCTTTTTTCACATTTAAAATACAGACTGTGGACATTCATAAAGAAAAAGTGGCTCGAAGAGAGATTGGCATTTTGACAACAAATAAGAATACATCAAGAACTCACAAAATAATAGCACCTGCAAATATGGAGCGCCCTGTAAGGTATATTCGGAAACCTATTGACTATACAGTTCTGGATGATGTGGGCCATGGTGTCAAGGTAAGCATTTTTATGTTACATTAACTTGAAATAATTTATCCAGTAAATACTTTGAGTAGGAAATAGGAAGATAAAAATAATTTTCTTTTTAAAAAAATATTTATTTTGAGAGAGAGAGCCTGTGAGGGAGGGGTAGAAAGAGAGAGAATCCCAAGCAGTCTCCACACTGTTAGTTCAGAGCCCAAAGTGGGGCTTAATCCCATGAACTGTGAGATCGTGACCTGAGCCCAAATCAAGAGTCACACACTCAACCAGGTGAGCCACCCAAGTGCTCCTAATTTTCTTAATTAATAGATTCTATTAGCTAGTAGCTAGCATTACAGTTTTCAAAGAACATTTAATATTAATTGTGTATTCTATATACTAAGCTTAAGGCAGAATTTTACCTGTGGAACAGGCTTTATTTAAGAAGATAATAAAACTTAAAATGGCTGTTCATCAGTTAAGCCATTTGAATCCTAAACTAATACTTCAAATTTGTGAGTACCATGAATGAATGGATATTTAAAAATAAAACTTGTAGGCTTTACAGAGTTGGTTTAGAAAATAATTTATAAGAACTTTCACCCTTTGATTTCTAAATATGTTTATATATTAGTGCATATGTGTAGATGTGGCTGTAATTCCAGCAACTTATGAAAAATAAAAGATTGTATGTAGTTTTGTTTTGTGCCCCACCCCCATCTCTTCCTCCTCACCCCTGCCCCTAAGGGCTTTTAGGAGAGATTATTTGTTGCCCATGTTTATTTCTTAGCATGGCAGAATTAACTCCTTTTGAAGGATACCTGTGACTTGTCAACTTCATAGGTGTTCGTGGGTCATTTTGTAAACATCCTGAATGGCCTGAATTCTTCCGTCTTCTCTCTTCAGGATAAATGATTCCTCTCAAATTCAGTAGTCCTTTTCCTAGAGGACCTTTATTTTGATTTTGTATCTAGTTTTCAGAATTTTTATAATAGAATTTTAGGAGTCAGCTAGAATCTGGAAGCTTTCCCTAGCTGATTGATCTGACAGATGCTATTGCTGGATCTGTTGCATTCTGAATTATTTGGGGTTCTTGATCAAGAGGGGGGAAATAGCTGACTGATAACACTGACCTTTATTCTTCTCTGAGATTATGGAATCTGCTCTTTACTGTGATGCTTGGAAGTTATATGTAAAATTTGAACACTTTGCACATGTAAAGGATGCTACTTGTTTCTTTCTTATATTTTTACCCAGAGGATGTGGCTAGGGCTGTGTAAGAGCTTAAATTCAATTTTAATTTAAGATATTTTAGACTAGATTGAACTTTAGGATTTGAATATTGAGAGTCTAGAAGAACTCTTTGTATGATTAACTGCCTTGGGATTAAAAATTACATATATACATATATACATATGCATGCATGTACACACACAAACCCACTCTCACTCACTTCTCCTTTTTATTTCTTTCAGAACAGTATACATGCATTAAGAAAGTTCTGTCACCAGCTTAGAAGTGAATATCCTATATTATCCCTCTACTAATAAATATATTTAATAGTTTAATACATAGTCCTTAGCAGATTAGAAGATGAAAGCAAATTTTACAAGGAAGTTTTGGGTGAGAAAATGAAGCTGTTTCATCATAAATGTATAAATGGGAAGTGTAAATGCCACATTACATATATATATATATATATATATATATGAAGTATATATATATATATATATATATGAAGTATATATATATATATATGAAGTATATATATATGAAGTATATATATATATATATGAAGTATATATATATGAAGTATATATATATATGAAGTATATATATATATGAAGTATATATATATGAAGTATATATATATATATATATGAAGTATGAAGATGTAAATTTAGGCAGTCTACTTTTTGTAATGGATGTTGACACTTTTTTTTTTTAGTATTGTGGCAAAATATAAAATTTACCATTTAACATTTTCAGTGTACAGCTTTGTGGCACTAAGTACATTTATATAGTTGTACAGGTTATTGTTTTGACTAGGGGTGGGAGGGTGGGTGGTCCATGAGAACATTATGTCTTAGAAGCTGCTATGTGGCATATTTGTCTATATTTTGTTTCTGTGACATACAAATATACACATAATTATTTTTTCCCCAGTTGTCTCATTGCCACTTTATTTCTCCTGTTTTCTGATTTTTCTGAGAGATCATTGCCAAATTAAATAAATACTTCTAGAGTATAGAGGTATAGGAAGCTTAGAAATTTGTAGTAGTTAATTTAACAAATGCTAGGGCCAATATTATGAGAAATAAAAGAGAGAAGCTGTACTTAGTTATAGATCTAGAATTATTTTATCTTTTGTCCCATTTACTGTTTAGAAATTTTTTTTCCTATTGATTGTTAAGGGTTCTTTTTTCTGTTAAGGAAATGAGCTCTTTATATATTGGCAAATATTTCTTCATACTGCTGTTTGACTTTTGCCTCTGTTGTTTTGGTATTTTAAAAAATATATACAGATTAAAAAAATTGCTTCCAAATATATTAATATTCTTACAGCTGCTAAGTTTTATGTTAAGGTTTCCATGCTCCAAAATTAATATTCCATCATATTTTATTTTGTGATATAAATTTAAGGGGTTTGGTATTTGTATTATTTAAATATTTACTGTGCTAAAGCGTTTTATGCTGTGAAGTAGATGGTTACACAGAAATTTGGTATGAATTAAAAATATGGAAAAAATGGGGCGCCTGGGAAGCTCAGTCGGTTGAACATCTGACTCGATCTCAGCTCAGGTCTTGATCTCAGGGTAATGATTCAAGTCCCTCATTGGGCTCCATGCTGTTTGTGGGCCCTACTTTAAAAAAAAAAAAAAAAAAATATATATATATATATATATATATATATATATATGGAAAAAAATGTATTTTTTAACATTTTATTTTATTCTTGAGAGATAGAGTATGAACGGGGAGGGACAGAGGGAAGGGAAGACACAGAACCTGAAGCAGGCTCCAGGCTCTGATCTGTCAGCACAGAGCCTGATGCGGGGCTTGAACCTGCAAACAGTGAGATCATGACCTGAGCTGAAGTTGGGTGCCCAACCGACTGAGCCGCCCAAACACCCCGTATATATGGAAAAAATATCTTAGGATTCTGGCTTGACTTTTGTAAACAGTATAAGATATGGATAAGAGAATCCTAGCACAGGGAAACTACTAGAATATATATACATAAAGGAGAACGCAAAGAAGATAAACCTTATAGGGAGCATAAGTTTTCAGGGTAAGTTAGACTAGACAAGACCTGAGTACTTAGTAGAGACATTTATTTTTAATAAACCATAATAATAATTAACAGCTTTATGGACTTGTTCCTAATTTACCAAGGACTTTCAATGTATGTGTTTGTTTTTAAGCCTTGAAAAGAACATGTGATCTAGGAGTTGTTACATTTTATTTGTGGAGACACTAAAGATTTAGGATAGGGGTAAATTTTTTTTTTAATTTTTAATGTTTATTTTTGAGAGAGAGAGAGAGAGACTGAGTACGAGTGGGGGAGGGGCAGAGAGAGAGAGGGAGACACAGAATTCGAAGCAGGCTCCAAGCTGTCAGCACAGAGCCTGACAGGGGGCTGGAACCTACAAAGTCTGAGATCATGACCTGAGCCAAAGTCAGATGCTTAGCCTATGGAACCACCCAGGTGCCCCAGGAATGATGTTTTTTAAAGGTTGTATTAGACAAAGGAGTAAACTAATGAATCATATAAAAGAAAGGATTGGCTGGCCTTACAGAGTTTTAGCACCTATAGTACATAAAGCTTTACTTAGACCAAAAGATAGGGAGGAATCAAAAAGAATTCTATTGTTTTCAACTCAAGATTCCAGGGAAATGGTAAATGTAAATGTTAAAGAAATGAAGTGAGATCTTAAGAAAATAAAAGTCTAGTTTGGATGTGTTTTGGGGACATTTAAGTGGAAAATCTTGTAGGTTGCTAACAATTAGAGTATTTTAAGCAGTAAGATATAGAGATTATTTCCTTCTAATACTCTCAAACTCAAACACTTCTGTATATAATTGGTAGAGAGGGCTGGGCTCCATACAAGGTTAAAGGTTATACCATTGCACAGTAGCAGAGTTCAGCTAGAATTTTTATTCCCAAATTCTCCATTCATTCTTTCATTTGGGATCAGTTTATACTTGAACGCTAACTTTTTTTTCTTATTCACTTGAAACCACAAATGGGGGCAGATGTGTGGCTATATTTAGAATACTTCTGGGGCACCTGGGTGGCCCAGTCGGTTAACTGTCTGACTTTGGCTCAGGTTCACGGTTTGTGAGTTTTAGCCCTGTGTCAGGCTCTGTGCTCATGGCTCAGAGCCTGGAACCTGCTTCAGATTCTGTGTCTGCTTCTCTCTGCCCCTTCCCCACTTTTGCTCTGTCTCTCTCAAAATAAGTAAACGTAAAAAAAAAAATTTTTTTTTTTTTTTAAATTTTTTTTTTTCAACGTTTTTTATTTATTTTTGGGACAGAGAGAGACAGAGCATGAACGGGGGAGGGGCAGAGAGAGAGGGAGACACAGAATCGGAAACAGGCTCCAGGCTCCGAGCCATCAGCCCAGAGCCTGACGCGGGGCTCGAACTCACGGACCGCGAGATCGTGACCTGGCTGAAGTCGGACGCTTAACCGACTGCGCCACCCAGGCGCCCCAAAAAAAAATTTTAAAGAATACTTCCAAGTTACCTTAGAATAGTATAATATTTAGTGTATTGTAATGCTGTCACATTAGTATATCTTGTTATTCAAGTTTACAGTTTCTAAATCCTGCTGTGGTATTTAGCAGTTAGGTAGGATTCTAGACATTGATAAAAATGAGCAATATCATTCTAAACAAACATTAAATAACACCAAAATTCTGGCGTAATTTCTAGAAATGAGACTGAATCTAAAAGACAAAGTACATTCCTCTTTTGGATGACTTTTTTTTTTTTAATGTTTATTTGTTTTTGAGAGAGAGAGAGAGGGCGCGGGTGTGCCCAAACGGGACGGGCAGAGAGAGAGGGAGACATAGCATCTGAAGCAGGCTCCAGGCTCCAAGGTGTCAGCACAGAGCCCCGTGTGGGGCTTAAACTCATGAACTGTGAGATCATGACCTGAGCTGAAGTTGGATGCTTAACCAACTGAACCACCTAGGTGCCCCTGGATGACTTTCTTAATGTTGCCTTTATGGTCACCTGAAAAATGGTAGCTACATATTTAAAAGGGAACATGTTAAAGAAAGAACTTGAGACCCCAGAATATACAAACTTAGAGTCTACAACGTAAAGATACTTTTTCTTAAGTGGCATCGTACAAGTAGTGATGCTTTAGGACTGTACTCATTATTTCATGTTATTCATAAGCCATATTAGCTCATATATAGGCTAATCATCTTTCATAGAAGTAGCCTTTAGGACCAAAGCAATTTTTCTTCCAATTTTGAATTTTGGCTAAACTGGTTCAGAAGAAAACTTAGAACCAAAGCAACCTGTAACTTCCTACTACTGTTGGCTTGCTCAGATTTAGATTCATAAGTTACAAATGAGGTTTCCGGACCCTGTTTGTGCCTTAGTTAGAATCTGACTAAGGAACTATTGTGCATAGTGATTTTTTTAAATTTAACTTTAATTTGTTATTTTTTAAAATAAATTAAAACAATAATTTTATTTATTTTTGAGAGTGTGTGTGCGCATACGCTTGAGCAGGGGAAGGGCATAGAGAGAAGGGGACAGTGGATCTGAAGCAGGCTCTGACAGCAGATTGCCTGATGCAGGGCTCAAACTCACAAACTGTGAGATCATGACCTGAGCTGAAGTCAGGCACTTAACCCACACTGAGACATCCAGGCACCCCTGGTTTTTTTTTTTAAACATCAAGGTGCTAGGCCCTTTTCTGAATTTGGAAGCAACAGGTGATTTTGAATGTTAACATTTATAATTTATCAATTTTTAAAATATTATATTACCATTCGAATAATGAATACTTGGGCATTGACTTTTTTAGGAAAGCCTGAGGCCTTGTACACTTCTGTGTTAAAGTGGACTTAGATTTAATGTGATAAGGTGTTTGTGTTTAAATCAGTGTTTATCACCTGTGATTCAGTTGAGTTAGTTTCATAGGATAAAATACTAACCTAAGACATTGGACCTGTATAAGATTGGCATAATTAAGTGGTGGTTTTCGTATGAATATATTCTTTTGAAAAATATTTGATACACACGAATATTTCCCTATTGCTTATGGATATTTTTTCTTTATAAAATATTTGAAATATGGCTGGGTAAAAGCTTATTAACATGAATTGAATAATTGTAAATATAAACGTGTCCTATCAGATATAATTTATTTCGAATTAATTTCTACTTTTTCCCCCCTTTTTTTGCCAACGTAAAGTGGCTAAAAGCCAAGGTAAGAGATACTACTTATCATTTGATCCACAGTATTCCCTCTATATTGATAGAGGCTGCAGAGCCACTAAAATTTGAAAACTCTTCCTATGTCTGTCTGCTTTTTCCCCTAGGATTTATGTAGATTAAATATACTGAAACTCAGTTCAAATCAGCAACATTTAGCTTGGATGTGTTAATATATCAAAGATATATTGACATCTGCATTTATATAGGAACATTAATTTTGCTAACATTTATTGCTTTGCTCATTTTTTTGATAGTTGCCTTGCTTTTATTGACTTAACAATTTGGAGGTTTTCCAGACATATATGACTTTGTTACTGAATTGTTAAGATAACGATTTTTCAGATGTATGTTTTAGCAAGTTGACACTGAGATCTGTAGTTTTTATTCATGCACATATCTAAAAAAATTTGGAGAAACCCAGTATTTGAATGCAGATAAGTTTGATCTCAGTGAACATGTTTCACAACAATAAAATAATATATAAAATCCAATATTCACACCTGTATTTTGCTATAAATTAGTATGAATAACAGAAAGATAATAGGAAAAGCCAAGTGCAGGTGGTTTCTTGACTTATTAAAATGTGGTACCAAAGTCTGTTATTAAAATTGTCTGGGAATCCTTACTTCACATTCTGATATTAAAAAAATAATATATGGTGTCAAAACACCAACAGAACAATTTGATATAAAAATAAAAGCTTTTCTTTCCACATTTTAGCATGGAAATAACCAGCCTGCAAGAACTGGCACACTGTCGAGAACAAATCCTCCTACTCAGAAACCACCAAGCCCTCCCATGTCAGGCCGGGGAACACTGGGGTAATAATTCAACTTCATTTTACAAGAAAATCCATAGGCTGAAGAAAAAGATATTTCTGTGACTTAAGTAAATGTATGGGTTCTTGCTGTGGGACCCTCTCAGTGTGAACTACCTTTTACAAATTTCATTTTGGCTCTTATTTCCTTCAACAGAATCCATGGTGAATCTGTTTGTTTTATAATATTCTCTATGGAAGTCTGTACTAGAAAACTTCTTTTGTATATATGTCAATAAACATCATTTATTTTTTTTCTAATTCATTTTTTTGGGGAAAAAAAAAATAAGTGTAGCCTAAGTTTATGTCTAGTGAAATTACCAGAGGATTCCATATGGTGCTTTCACATGTGTTTATAGTATGCATATTGCAGGACTTTAAATAAGTGGTATATTTTATGTAGTTTGATTTCATAGCCTGCATCTCTTCTTGGCACCTGAAATTAGGGACTCTTTATCTTTAACTGTGCTTCTGCTGGTAATCTGAGGGCCCTTCATACTTGAACTTTGAGGGAAGGCTAGTTGGAGAAATAGAAAAGGTAACAATTTGTGGCTTCTTCCTTCTCAGTTCTCAGTGCAATAAAAATATTGAATAATTGGGAAGATATTTCTGAAAGATTATTCACCTTAAAATAGGAAGTAATGTAGTAGAGTTCTTGGTTTTGGTAGAAAGGTGAGGAACCATTATTTTATAGTAACAGGGATTAACAGTCAACAGTTTCATAGAATCTTAGTTCCCATTTTCGTTCTGTAAACCCCTGTCCCCTGAAAAAAAAACCATGAAATTATTAAATCAAAAAGTTAAAATCATTTATTAAGAAATGTGTGGCATTATATAGGATTGGAAATGTACTTGTTCATATTATTTCCACACTGAAGTACGAATAAAATGCAGAGGAGATAGTTTTCATACAATGTACAAGGACAGTGGCTTGTGGGTGACTGAGCTGGGAATAATGTATATTTCAAAGATTAATATTACTGAGCATTAAAAAAAATTAGAATCATTATTTTCAGAAATAAGGTTAGAACTTTTAAATTACCCTTTCTTAGGGTTTTTATAACAAAAAGTAACAAATTTTAGTTTTTGTGTAAAGTAACAAAGTTTATATACCCCAATTAAGAGTTTTATTTATTTATTTATTTATTTTTTTATTTTTTTAACGTTTATTTATTTTTGAGACAGAGAGAGACAGAGCATGAACGGGGGAGGGGCAGAGAGAGAGGGAGACACAGAATCGGAAACAGGCTCCAGGCTCTGAGCCATCAGCCCAGAGCCCGATGCGGGGCTCGAACTCACGGACCGCGAGATCGTGACCTGAGCCGAAGTCGGACGCTCAACCGACTGAGCCACCCAGGCGCCCCAAGAGTTTTATTTATTTTATTTTATTTTATTTTATTTTATTTTATTTTATTTTATTTTATTTTATTTTATTTTATTTTATTTTATTTTAGAACACTTCTTTAAAAAAATTTTTTTTAAACTTTTATTTGTTTTTGAGAGAGAGAGAGACAGAGTACAAGTTGGGGAGGGGCAGAGAAGGTGGGAGTCATAGAATCTGAAGCAGCCAGGCTCCAAGATGTCAGCACAGAGCCTGAGGTGGGGCTTAAGCCCATGAAACATGAGATCATGACCTGAGCTGAAGTTGGACGCTTAACTGACTGAGCCACCCAGGCACCCAAAGAATTTTTTTTTAAACAAAACTTTATTATTACAAGTTAAAGAAAAAAACTTGTACTTGGTTATCAAGAGACAATCACAGATTTGGGGGGCGGGGGGACTACCACTTAATCTTTCTTATTCATTATTCCTTCTCTGTTATGCTTCTTTAGACGAAATACTCCTTACAAAACCCTGGAACCTGTTAAACCCCCAACAGTTCCTAATGACTACATGACAAGTCCTGCTAGGCTCGGAAGTCAACATAGTCCAGGCAGGACAGCTTCTTTAAACCAGAGACCGAGGACACACAGGTAAACCTTCAGTTGAGCCTTTGAATATCCATGAGTGGGGGTTATTGACTGGTGACAAACTCCTGTAAAGTTGCTGAATAAAGGTAAAGTACTTCTCTAATGCTAATATAGAATATAAAAGATGAGGTTAATAACATTGTAGATGTTTCTAGAAATTTGTATGGTAATTCCTCTGTTTTGGGGGGATTTTAAATATCTGTTCATACAATTGCAAATTGCTACTATGTTTTCTTTTTGATGGAGGTATAAATGCATATTTGGATCAGGGCCTAAAGAATGTTTTTTAAAACAGTTATTTAAAGATCAAGGCAACCACTCTTAAGTATTTTTGGATAAAAGGTGAAATATCAGAAATTATACAACATATAAACTTTATGAGGTTGGAAGTAAAAGGACACCTGAAATATGAGGAAGAATTTGTTAAGAGAGTTGGTATACTACAATATGTAAGTTGCTAAAAAAAAAAAAAAGTTCTAGAAGTCACCTCCCCAGTGGATTTTTGAAAAACTGGGTTATGAAGCATGACGTACATTCAGAAAAGTATACAATGTGTAAAGTATACAACTTGATGGTTTAGTACAAATTGAATACACCCACATAACCATCTCCAGATCAGAAAATGGAATATGACCAGCAACCCTAAAGTCCTGCTTAGGCCCTTCCCCCAAAAAGTAGCAACACCATGTTTGGATATTTTTATACAGCCAGACAGATTTATTGTATAGTTTAATTTATTTTTTTCTTTAGTTTCATCAGTCACTTAAGAACTTGGGCAGGGAACCTCTCTATACCTTGACTTTTAGGTTGGTATATTAGAGAAATTTCGCAAAATCATTTTGAGGGGACTCGGGGAAGTCAAGCCTCTCAGGTGCTGTGTAATGGAAATTTGTTGTTATTGTTACTGTTAGTAAAGAAATGATTATATTGATACCTGCAGTTACTATATCAGGTCAAGATCAGTGAGGACCAATTTTTTTTTTCGATATATTTTATCAAAAAAATATATTTGAATTTGAATTGAATTATATTTGAAAAAAATATATTTGAATAATAATTCAAAGCATGATTTTTCTTTATAATGGAATAATAGTTTAATCATATTCAACAACTAGTCACTAAAAGTTACTTCATTAGATACTAAGGATATACCAGGAAAATAAGTTTAATTTTCCAGAAGCTCATTTTGTTAGAACAAGCATCAACAAACTTTAAAAAAAAAAATTTTTTTTTTTTTAAAGTTTATTTATTTTGAGAGAGAGAGAGTGTGTGCGCTCAGGCAAGCAAGCACAAGCAGAGAAGGGGCAGAGAGAGAGAATTCCCAGCAGGCTCTGTGCTGACAGTGCAGAGCCCGACCTCACAAACTGTGAGGTTGTGACTTGAGCCGAAATCAAAAGTTGGATGTTCAACCGACTAAGCCACCCAGGTGCCCCAAGAAACTTTTTAATGAAAGGCCAGATTGTTAATATTTTAGGGTTTGTGGGCCATATGGTCTCTGTTGAAGTTACTCAGCTCTGTCATTGCACATGAAAGCAGCCATGGACAACACCTACATGAATGAGCATGTGGCCGTGTTCCAATAAAACTTTGTATGCAGAACTGAAATTTGAATTTCGTATAATTTTAATGTGTCATTAAATAATACTCTTTCAATTTTTAAAAAAAACTTTTAGGGCGCCTGGGTGGCGCAGTCGGTTAAGCGTCCGACTTCAGCCAGGTCACGATCTCGCGGTCCGTGAGTTCGAGCCCTGCGTCAGGCTCTGGGCTGATGGCTCGGAGCCTGGAGCCTGTTTCCGATTCTGTGTCTCCCTCTCTCTCTGCCCCTCCCCCGTTCATGCTCTGTCTCTCTCTGTCCCAAAAATAAATAAAAAACATTGAAAAAAGAATTAAAAAAAAAAAAAAAACTTTTAAAAATGAAAAGAATGTTCTTAGCACACAGGTCATAAAAATGAACCATGGGCCAAATTTGGCCCATTGGCTGTAATTTTCCAACCCCTATGTGAGAAAAAAGACACATAAGCTAGTAATTGTAGAAGAGCATAATAAATACAAAAACTTCATATGATTGTGATGCAGTGGTGGCACAAAGCAGAATATTGATCACCTGGCTTGAGGGAGTAGGGAGGCCTTCACATTGAAGCTATTTATTTTATATAAACAGCTTGGTCTTTTTTTCTTTTTCTTGCATTAACATATGATAATGTAATTATAGAATAATCATATTGGAGAAGAAAATCAATTTTATCTAAGCAGTGCTCTCTTGAGTTTCTGGGCCTATTGAGCCAGTGATGTTGATTTTAAACCATACTATGGAGCCTAAGGTTACATGTGCACATATATACATTAGTATACATGTGCATGCACAGATTATTAAAAACAACTGGATAGTGTGAGGTCCTATGCCTAAAGACACAGTGAATCCATAGGAATTAGAATAGTAAGGGATTGTTTAGCGTTAACAGTATCAACTCTTCTAGAATGCGCCATGCTGAAACTTCACTACTGTTTGTTTGTTTTTTGTTTTGTTTGTTTTTGCCGGTTTGCTTGTTTTCCAAAAAATGTCCCTGTTTTATCACCATTCTTTGAGATAGATGGAGATTTTCATATTAATTCCAAAATAAAACTGGTTACACTTTTTATTAACTTACTTTCATAACATCTTGTACATTTTCTTTTGTGGCATGCATCATGCTATTTTTTTTTAATGTCTATTTAATTTTGATAGAGACAGAGTGTGAGCAGGAGAGAGGAGGGGAGACACACACACACACACACACACACACACACACACACACACACACAATCTGAAGCAGGCTCCAGGCTCTGAGCTGTTAGCACAAGGTCCCGACACGGAGCTTGAACTCATGAGCCATGAGATTGTGACCTGAGCTGAAGTTGAACACTTAACTGACTGAGCCACCCAAGCTCCCACATTGTGCTGTTTTTTAATGTCTATTTTCCCATTCTCAACTGTGAGCTCCATGGCAGCCTAGTTCATGTCTGCTTTGGTACTGCTGTTCATAATAGGTGTTAAGTAAACTTTTTGGGGGGCATCAGTCAGTTAAGTGTCTCAGTCAGTTAAGCGTCTGACTGTTGGTGTCAGTTCAGGTCTTGATTTCACGGTTCGTAGCATTGAGCCCTGCATCAGGTTCTGTGCTGGCAGCACAGAGCCTGCTTGGGATTCTTTCTCTCTCTGTCTCTCTCTGTCTCTCTCTCCCTCTCTCCCCCTCTCTCCCCCTCTCCCCCCCCCCCCCCCCGTCTCTCTCGGCCCCTCCCTTGCTATCTCTCAAAATAAATAAACTTAAAAAAAAAATCAACTTTTGATGACTCATTGTATAAGAATTTAATAGTGATTCATTTATCAATAGGATGACCTCTTCTGATAGTTCTTTGTACTGTGTTAGGACTGTACTGATTTCCAGTAGATTAAGAAGTAGTGCAAAACACAAAAACCGCCTTAACTATTAAGGTTAAAATTGTATTGAACAGTTTTAAAAATTTTGATGTACATACATATACACATACACATTATAAAAGGAGTAATTAGTGGCTTTGAACTGATTGTTTCATTGTTTTTGGGTAAATCTCTAGAGTGGCTTTTTTCACATTTTTTACTTTTCAGTGGAAGTAGTGGAGGGAGTGGAAGTCGAGAAAACAGTGGAAGCAGCAGTATTGGCATTCCCATTGCCGTGCCTACACCTTCACCACCCACTATTGGACCAGGTATTTTTTTATTAATCTGTTTTAATATGTGGTAGTATTTATGAGCTTTATTATAAAGTCTGAAATAGTTTAGTTATTTTAGATAAAATTGCTTATTAAATTTATGTGATTGTTGCTAGAAGAAATGCTAACATTTAAAAACATTTTTAGGGAGACCTTCATGGAAACTTTAGGGTTTTCCTAGCTGTTTCTTACATACAGAACTTATTAAATAGCTTTACTAAGTAGTGTTTTGGCCATTTTGCTTAGAAATAGTTGCCTTGGGCACTAGTCAAGAATGACATTTATTGTTTCAAGAGCAGGAGTGTCTTTAATGTAAATTATATACCAGTGAGTTTTGATGTTACCTTGTAGGCTAGTGCCTCACCTCTCGTGTTCGCTTGTTTTATGACTACTACATTTATGTATAATATTCCATGCCATGAATAAAATGCCATGAATATAAAATAGGATTAAAGTAAGAAAAGTCCTTTTGCTCTTTAGATTATAGAAAAAATTTAAGAAATCATCGTAGAGCATTAAATTAATCCCTTGATTTTTTAGTAAATGAAAACTTCATAATGTTAAAAATATATATTTAAAAAGTAAGTATGATAATCAAAACTGTTAGGGAAAAATTCTTAGCTTCTCAAGGAGATTACTGAAAAAGGAGAAAAAGCTACTTATAAAAACAGGCATATTTTATAGTTAATGCAAGTATGATCTCTGTGTCCTCTTTACCTAGTAAAATTCATATTCATTTAGACATGCTTTACATGGGGGTGTCTCTTTGTTTTTTTTTCCTTTCCACAACTTTGTGCTTTCTTGCTGTTTCAGAATGTTTAGTTCTCTTTCTTGTATTCTGACCTAAATTATAAACTATTTTATTAGAAAACATTTCTGTCCCTCCTCCTTCTGGAGCTCCACCAGTATCACCTCCTCCACCACTTCTCCCAGTGAACACTGTGATAGGTGAGATTGCGTAACCACTGTAGTGACGTACCTTACTTTGCACAATTCATAGTAAACTCCTCTGTTAGACTGCTAGCTTTCATAGTTATTAGGTTGTAGGTGGTAACACAAAGGTTAAAGTGTTAAATCTAATTACACTAATTTCTTCTGGTGAAAGGCCTCTGAAGTTACACAGTTAAATGTAAAATCATGTCCTCTGAAATGTGCAGTGTTTCTATGCTTAATTTTTAATGTGGTTTGTATTTCTTGCTTGTTTGGATTTTCTAAGGAAAATTATAGCAGTGATTGTTCAAAAAGATATTTTTAAATTAGTAATATAATATTTTTTAAAGTGAAACTTGATTTGGAACTCCCTGCTATATACAACAGTCAAAGAATTGGGGTGAGAATGAGTGATAGGAGAAACAAAAAATGGAGAAGAAAACGATATATGGTTATGGGGTGCTCTGAGGCTTTCCTGTGGATCGTAGTGAGAAAAACTCTGATATAGTTCAGTACTTTTGGCATCTGGGACGCCAAGAAATACATATTTTTTAATCGAATACATTTACATTGTTCCTAAATTAGAGGTGACTGGATTGAGCATATAAGGAATTCCAAATATAGACACAGTATGAAGCCATTCAACTTAGAAATATACAGTAGCAATAATCTGAGTAGAAATGGGTAATGAAATGTTTCAAATGACAGTGGAGTTTCAGCTTGGATAAAATGAAGCTGTCCTGCTACATCTTTTCAAAACCATGGTACTTGTACTCAAAAGGGACGAAAGGAGGCAATAAAAAGAAGACCCTAATAATAAAAATGATCGTTAGAAAGTCCATGTGAGAAAAAATGCCCCCAGTGTAGGCAATAATCAGGAAAATGAAAGATAAAATCACGATGAGATACTATTTTATATTCACTAGATAGGTGGAAATATAGAAGTCTACTAGTTCTAAATGTTGATGAGGATGTGTAGTAACAGGAAAGGACATTGCTGGTGGGAGTTTATTAGAGTTTATTAGTTGATACACGCACTTTGGGAAGTAATTTGCTGTTACCTGGTCAAGTTGAATGGGTTTCTACCTTAGATTTAATAATTTCATTTCTAGATATTTACCCTAGAGTACTGGTTCTTAGAATATGGCTACAGGACCCCTGGGGGCTGCTAAGATCCTTTTATGGAGTGTTTAAAAAAAAAAATTTTTTTTTTTAATATTTATTATTTTTGAGAGAGAGAGAGAGCAAGCAAGCAGGGAAGGGGCACAGAGAGAGGGAGACACAGAATCGGAAGCAGGCTCCAGGCTCTGAGCTGTCAGCACAGAGCCTGATGCGGGGCTAGAACTCATAGACTGCAAGATCATGACCTGAGCTGTAGTTGGCTGCCCAACTGACTGAGCCACCCAGGCGCCACTGGAGTTTTTGAGGTCAGAACTATATTCATAATAATACTAAGACCTATTTGCCTTTTTCATTTCTCATTCTGGTACCAGTATACAGTGGGAGTTTCCAGAGCCTCTGTGACATGATAAAATCATTGCTGTGACAGCTAACAGAATGGTTTTTTTGTATATTCATGTGTTGGTTTTTTTTTTAATTTTTTTTTAACGTTTATTCATTTTTTGAGAGGCAGAGAGAGAGCACAAGCAGGGGTGGGCCAGAGAGAGAGGGAGACACAGAATCCAAAGCAGGCTCCAGGCTCTTAGCTGCCAGCGCAGAGCCTGATGCGGGGCTCGAACTCCCGAACTGTGAGATCATGTCCTGAGCCCAAGTCAGACCCCCCCAACTGACTGAACCACCCAGGTGCCCCAGTAATATTCGTGTGTTTTAATTCAGTTTTAATTTCTATTATAGTAATTACTGTAATTACTCTATTGCTGTCATCCACCTCTGCAAAAGCTTTTTGAGGTTCTCTAATTTTAAAGAGTGGACACTAAGATGATACAGTTTACCACTGGCCTAGAACAGTGGCTTTCAGAGTGTGATCCCCAGACCAGCTGCATCATCACCACAGGGAAACTAGTTAGAAATGTAAATTCTCAGATCCCACTGTACACCTACTTACTCAGGAACTTTGAGGACTGGGCCCAGCAATCTGTATTATAAGAAGCCCTCAAGGTGAAATTCTCATCAGTGAGAATCAGTGTTGTAGAGAAACTCAGGAAAAATATTTAGGCATGTTCATAGTAGTAGCATTAATATCAGCAAAAATCTGGATGCAACCCAAATGTTTAATAACAATAGAATGGATAAATATATTGTGCAATGTTCACATGCAAATAAAGCAACAAAAATGGATGATACAATATTGATATACTTACCAACATGGACGAATCTTAAAAAAAGAATATCAAAGGAAAAGAGAAAGCCAGCAGCATGCATAATTATTGCATTATGAAAGCTTATAAATTATGACTTCTCTGTATATATCTGTGCTTTAAAAAAAGAAACTGTAAAGAAAGAATGTTTAATACCTTTCGGTTTTGGGATCTAGAAGGCTCAAACAGGAAGCTTTGGTGATACTGGTAATATTCTGTTTCTTGGAGCTGAGTATCTTATTTTTCTTTAATTTACATATAAAAATATATTTATGTAAATTACAACCATTACATATAATTATATATATTAGTATACATATAAGTTATATTTTAATATATATTTTATTATGTATTATATATATTTAATGTATTATTTTAATATATATTATATATTAGTATATATAATTATGTATAAGTCAGAGAAATATAAAAATCATTTTACAGAGGTCTCTATTAAAAAGTTAAAGGTTTACTTCTTTTTTTTTTTTTTTTTTTTTTTAAATTTATTTATTTATTTTTGGGACAGAGAGAGACAGAGCATGAACAGGGGAGGGGCAGAGAGAGAGGGAGACACAGACTCGGAAACAGGCTCCAGGCTCCGAGCCGTCAGCCCAGAGCCTGACGCGGGGCTCGAACTCACGGACCGCGAGATCGTGACCTGGCTGAAGTCGGACGCTTAACCGACTGCGCCACCCAGGCGCCCCAAAGGTTTACTTCTTAGAGCTCTCTGGAAACCCTGGCTACCCAAAATTAGTTATTCATGAGTTCTTTTGATTAGGGTATTATTTTTAAAATGTGTTTCTATTCAGAAGAGGACCATGTAGGTGATTCGAATATTTAGTTACTGCCTATGGCTTGGGAGCTCCAAAATGTTAAATATTACCACTTTTTAAAATGAACAACCTCTGCTGTATGGTTTTATGGTAATAACTTGTATGACTCTAGGAGAGGTTAATTACACAACTGAATGAAAATAAACTAGTTTTACTTACTTAGTCATGGTTAGATGTTTGGGTGGGGCAAAGAAGGCTAACATTAATCCTGAAGTTACCTTTGAAAAGTGTGGTTAACTTTAGAGGCTTTGAACTTTATTAACCTTTTAAATATTAAACTTTTGAAATGTTGGTAAAGATGACTTTGAATAAAATTAAGTATTGATAGTTTTTAGTCATTTTAGATATGTATGATAATAAAGAAGATTTGTTTTGGGTAAAGAATGGAAAAAGCCCTCCAAGTATGGAGAAAGGTAATGGATATTCTACATAAAACTGCTTTTGAAATTTTGAAATTGTAAAATGATTTTACAAAGTCTAAAATTATTTCCAGTTTCTCAGTGAAAGGGGAAGTATGTTATTCTTAAAAGTTTGGAGATACATAAGAAATCTGATTCTAGATATGAGTACTTTGAAACTAGAAATTTTGCTTCCCATAAAAATTCTGTCATATGTTGTATTTGATAATAATTGCTAACACAATAAACATTCACTAAATATAGTACTAAAATATAGTAGCATAGGTAGAAAGTATGCTTACTTGTTTAAATTTTATAATTTAACCCGTGCTTCTGAAGATTTGGCAATGGAAAGGAAGAAGTTTACCAACTATTAATACATTCACATCTAAAAACCGATGCTTTTCATCTCAGATTATCTTCTGGTACTTATTTTGTTGGAGAGACATAGTTTACATATAAAAGCTATATATTCTAAACTGATACAGAAAAATGTATATATAATATTAGCAAACTACCATTTGGGATTCTGCCAAATTAAAAAGTTTAAGAATGTTACTTACTTACTTTTTCAGCTTTCCATACAGTATCTGTTTTTCCTTCTGTTTTTAACTTCAGAGGAGCTATTTGTGTTTTATCTTTACTTTTCTCTTAATTTTGTGCTGTGGGCTTTAAAAAGTAAATATTTCTTACTGTGAGTCCCCTTCCCTTTGTTCTGCCATTGGAGGTGACATACGTGCTCAAGTTCTTTGTTGGTTGCCTTTGACTAATGCTTTGCAGCAGCCCCGGGCTCAGCTCCTGGTTCCCAGTATGGCACAATGACCAGGCAGATTTCCCGACACAACTCGACCACCTCCTCGACATCTTCTGGTGGATACAGACGAGCTCCCTCTGTGACTGCTCAATTTTCTGCTCAGCCTCATGTTAATGGAGGTCCACTTTATTCTCAGAATTCAAGTAAGCTTGTGCTTTGCAGGCATACAACAGTGGAGTTCCTTTTGAACAAAAGTATTTGAAGCTGATTTTCTTGCCAGTGATAGACAACAATTGAAACCAGGCTATTTCATGTTAAGAATAATGCTTTAGGAAGTTGGTCCTTGAATTGTGCTATTTTAAGAATAATTGCTTATCATTTTCTCTCAAAAAATTCAGACTTAGTATATTTATGTACTAAAATTTAACTAATGATTTTTATTACTATAAATAGAACTAGAAGAAAAAATACTGAAATTAGTTAAGCTGAATTTATTTTTATTGGCATGTTTGAGACCATTCAATAACACTGAAAGTAAGAACATTGAAAAATTGTTCTTTAATATAATGAAATTGCTGGCTATCACTTTTAAGCTTGTTAACCTGTACTGAAATGAGTTCTGAACCATTGAAAACATTTGTGATGCCTGCTTATTCTGTTTCTAATCACTGTAACAGTTGGGGTGGGGACTTTCTTCTGATTTCTTTCTCTTCACATCAAATTGCACATCTCAACACTAACTGCAGTTTAAAGGCTTAAAGATATTTAAAGATTAGAAAATAGTTTTGGCATCTAAAGACAGGAAGTATGAATTGCTTAGGATAATCATTAATTTCAGTTTCATATTAAACTCATATTGAAAATCATTAATTTCGTTTCATATTAAAATGCTTAATTCAAAAAGAAAAAAAAAAATCTGAAATGAGCCTGTTGTCCAGTATTTATTATTGGCTTGAAGAGGTGAATACTGGGCATAGACTGGAACACACTTTCCCATGTGGCTTTTGTAACTGCTTTCTAGAGCTGCATGTTGTATTAGTAAACACTGAATACTCCTTGTTTACCTAGGAAGGTGGTTTTAAGTTTATTTATAATGCATATTCTGAACATGTATTTTAAAGCAGAGCTAGAGGAAAGTTCTCTTATTTGTTCCCAGTGTAAATTTTAGAGTTAAAGATTGTGTTATAGCAAGAAACTTCTAAGAATTGAAAAACACTTTAGCAGAAATGTCAAAATTCACAGATAATCCTCAAGTTTATACAGTCCTTTTCCAGACTAAAATTTTCTTCCAGGCTACCAAGAAATTTTGCCAGCTAGAATTTTACCTCACATTTTCCTTGATTTCCGTTTGGTAATGAAAGGTAGTTAGAGTCTTAATATTCCCTGGATTATTGGATTATTATTAGCCTCAGTGGTTTCATGATCTTTTAATTTTTTTTTTATAATATGTTGTGTTTTTAGATCCCATCTTTATGTTCTTTTTTTTCTTTTCCTCACTTAGACATTTAGTTCATTCTGCAAATAGAATTTTTGGTGACACTTCACCTAATATATGTTTGTGCAGTTTTATTTTAACAGTGCTTGGTGGGTTATTCTTAAATAAGACATTTTCGTTACTGAATGACTATCTTTTTGAAACTATAAAGGAAATTTGGACTCGAATTTAAAAAATAAATTATGTGTCAAAATAATTTTCCTTCAGTCTAGTTACTGTTGGTGTTGTAATAATTGCAGTAGTAGTAGCGGTTGTTATAGTATTTTTAGTACGTAAATGTTTTTAGTGTTTTGATGTGCATATTTCCCCTTCTGTCCCAAGTGTGGCGAAAACGACTAGTATCTTCCTAACATAGCTTTTCTTTTTCTCTACATACTAACCAGCATGTCTAGTTACTAAGGGTTGTTTCTAAACAATTTTTTTTAGGTTTGTGGGAGGGTTTTTGTTTTTTAAATCAGAACTGTAATATTTTACTTCTTAACAAGCCTTCTGTATACAAAGTATCAAAATCAATGAGGACCAATATCCTAGTGAATTGATGTCAATTTTAGCCATACAATGAATATTAATGAACTTACATTGCTTTGTTATTGTTGCTTTGAATACCTAACCTCTTTCAAATTTTTATGCTTACCAACAAAATTCTACGTTGTGTTAACTGAAACAACCCTTTGGTTACATGATCCTTGGGAATGAATAAATTGTTTTTCTCTGTCAATTTAGTGTCACATTTTGGTGACTGCCAGTAAATTGAATTTTGCAGTTCAGTCCTGTTGACTTTTCTGAGCAATCTTTGGCATTTACTGCCTAGTTAAAATGAGACAAAGTGGTAAACTTCTGAATGTTTACTTCTACTTTGTTACAGTTTTTAATATATTTGCTGCCCACGTGAACATTTGATATCAATTTCCTACAAATTATGTCCTCTCCAGAAAACAGTTGGAATGATTACAACTACTCAGTGATTTGTTAGAAAGTACTTTAATGCAAATAATTGTATATTTTAACCTGTTGTGAGATCAGGTTCCCTATATAGGCTCAGAACAGTGATAAAATGAAGAAGGCCACTTTGAAATACTTATCCTATGAAACTCAATGAACAGTTAACATGGTATGTAGAGCACTGTTATTCCCTGGTAAATTTAGGAGTGATATCTTTGAAAATAAAATTGTCAACTTAGAAAATAATAATGACCTTGTTTTACAAATAAGGGTTTTTCCTGGAGAGCTATGTACAAATTTAGATACATAATAAGAACTGGTTTTTAAAGGAAACCTGTGATTAATGTATTTATTTACATATGGAAGAAACCGCTATTCCATAACGTACTTATTTGGGTTCTCATTTACAGCATTACCTTAAAGCTAGACATACATACCTGTTAGGTTACAGAGATAGGCAAAGACAGTATCCTGGAATTATTCCAGACAGTATTCCAGACAGTATCCTGGAAACCTCCATCTGTATTTTGCTGTTACTCATTTTTTTAAAGTCTTTCCTTAGAATTTGAAAATTCGTTGCATGAAAATGAATGTGATGGTAAATTTAAGTCCTTCCCCAAACAGTTTAATATTAGGATTAAATCAAATGTGTTGTTTTTTTTTTAAACATAAAATTAACCAGTGGGCTATAAACACAGTTCAGGTTTGCTGGTGGGAAGTGAACGTGAAGGTTCTGCAGGTTTTTGTTTTGTTTTTTGTTTGTTTTGTTTCATTTGCAAACTGTTCTTTGCATACTTATGTTTGTGGTCCTTGTAACTGACTTCTGCTTTTTGTTTGTTTCCTTTTCTTTCCTTTATCTGTTTTACTCCCCCATACTGTATTGTTGCTACCAGTTTCTGTTGCTCCACCCCCTCCCCCTATGCCTCAGTTGACTCCACAGATACCTCTCACAGGCTTCGTGGCCAGGGTGCAGGAAAACAGTAAGTTTGGAAAAACTGAGCTGTCAAAGAGTAGAGGCTGTCTCCTTATAGCATGCATGGCTGATGAGTCATCATTTCCTTTTATTGAGACGCTAATCTTACCTTGAAAATAGGTGCAGATACGTTTTTAAAACTGAAGAGCACGGTCTTCAGTTTTTTCTCTTGTATGCATGATTACTGACCCATATAAATTTCAAAACTTCAACTTTCTTATGTATTTACATGATCTAAAACTTGAAATCTGATCTTTGCAGATTCTTAAAGAAAGTGTAATCAAACAAAAATTCAAATTGTGTGGAAACTGCCAGCTTCCAATAGCTATTAGGGGAATTAGAAAACTTTTTTTTATTCTGTTGCCAACAAATTCATATATAGATAATTATAGTATGAGATTAAATTTATTACGCATTTGGGGCAGTTCCCCCCCCCCCTTTAGTTACATAAAAATTTTAGAGAAAGCTTTGTATTATCAGATTTTTATACATAAATAATTTTGAATCTATATAACAATTTGTTGTTAGCTTGAGAATGAATCTGCAAGAATAACTAATTTACATCCAAGTTATCCATCTAGGAGTGATAATCAGTGTTGAGCCCTCTTCATGATCTGGCCATATGCAGGCCCATGTCAATTTTTAGGTCTTTTCTCAGGAAGGTCAGGTTTACAATTTTTGGAAATTCTTTAGGATACATGAATTTAATTAGGATAGAGTAGTTTATATTGCTGCCTGATTACTTTGAGGTTCCAGAAGATATATAATCCTAACTACACGATCAGAGTGCATGTTGACAAAATGAAAAAAACCACTATTACTGAATTATACTATGCCGAAATAGCTGTTGAGATTAAGATGGTAAACTGGTCTAGTAGTGATTTACTTCATTTGGGAGCCATCACCATGCAAATAAATTTTAGAATGATTTGAACAAATATGTAGCCCACATGACCGATCACCTCATCTTCCAGGAAAGTACATTGTGGCAAATGCCATTGTCCAGCCTTTGCTGACCCTGTTGTGTAATCTCCATATTTCCTCCCTTCCTCTAGTCAAATAATTGTTTATGCAGTGTTATGTGCTAGACTCTGGGAAGAGTTCAAATTTCGACCTTTAAGAAACATATAGGATTGAATGGGCTCTTCATAAAACATTGTGGTTCCAAAATGTTGAAATTTCTGAGTGTAAACCACCCTTATTCTTAGCAGTTGTTCGAAAACTTCCATATGTTTAAACTTAAGTGAATCTTATTTTTAAAAAGAAGGGAATGAGGATAAATTGCTGGTCCTTAATGCTATAAGAGTTTAAAAACTTGAGCTGCCTTACAGCCAAAATTAGGAGGAAATATTTTAAAATAGCCAGAATAAACATCCATTTAATGGAGCCAAAACAGATTGACTAGCATTTTTGGTAATTCTTTTTTATAGAAATTCAGTATTAATGTACATAATTCTAGGTATGCATTTTTTTTTCCTAAGGAGGACCATGGTACTTAACTACTATTTTATTTTAGTTCCTTTTCCCAAACTTATGAACTGGAGTCAGTATTTTCCTTGGGCTGCAGAATGCCCAACTTTGTTTGGCATCTGTTTTCTTTGAAAGCATGTAAGGAGAATTATGAACTTTGTGTCAATATCTTACATGTTTTATGGAGTACATATTTTCCGTGTTCTTTTAAATATGAAGTTTCCTGTGACACTAAAAATTGATGATAATGAATGCATGTGGTAGTTAACCTGTTAAATGTGTTTCGGTTTAAGACATAAGCCCCTAAAAAAGTCAGCAGTGTCTTTACATCTGTATATGATTAACATCAGGAAGCATTTTTGAACTAATTATGCATGGTGCTAGACAAAGTATTATGCATAGAGAATTAGATTGACCAGACTTCTGCCCCTGTGTATATGTAATTTGGAGATAAGCCAGTGTAGATTCACAGAGTTTGGATATGAAGACAATGGAGTGAAAACATTAAACTAGTAAGTTATATATAAGTCAAGAGTAAATGCAATTTAGGGACAGCAAATGTGTAATTTATGCAGTAAGCCAAATTAAGGATATGAGCTATGGCTCTGATGTTAGGATGGATTCATACCCATTTTCTTCTCCTCTCAATAATATTAGAAAGCTTTGTGTAGAAAGTAAGGGCAAAAATAAAACGGAATCAAGCATTTGGTGGAAAAACAAATTATAGACCTGTTAGATAGCTATCAGAATGAGCATCACTGCACAGGATGTGTTTTCTAGTAAGTCTTTCTTGTACCATCAGGATAAAATAAAAATCACAGAATTGAAGTGGTTATGGAAGTAGGGCTTTTATCCATAGATGTTTTAAATTTGGATTCCTTTGTTACATTCTCAGCACGTTATTCTAAATAGGGTAGAATAAACTTTAAAATCTGTATTAACAAGTAGATTATGACTGCTTTCTTTGATCACATAAATGGCCCCAGATATTGGCATTCGAGTTAATATTTTAGTATTCTGTATTTCTCCTCTGCAGATATTATATAATTCTTATGTCAATTTGTGTCAAAGAATTTTTGTCTTTAGCTTTCAAAGAAATTTATGGATCAGAAATTTGAATTAAGAATTAGTTGTGTGTTTTGGCTTTGAACTCTTGGGAGCATTGTTACCTGGAATCATCATAGTTCAGAGAGCCTAGTTCTAGCCTGATACTTCCTCATCTCACTGTTGACACCCTTGATTATTTAAGTAACACACACATGTACCACACCCATCTACAGCTTGAGGTATGAGTCGTTTTTATTGTTTTGCACGATATAAGTTCATTTTTGTTTGTTTGTTTGTTTTTAATTATATCTTCCCGTAATACTTTATTAAAAAAATATTGTGGATGTATTCTGAGACAATTGGAACATTAGGATCTAGTCTTTCCCTCATCCCATGCTTAAGTTTTACCAGCAATAATGCAAGAATCTTAGCTCCTTTCTGCATTTAAAAAGTTGATTCTGAATACAAACATTTTTGAAAATACTCGACACAATTTTGTATTAGTTTGGAATTATTTAATTTCTAATTTAATTTTCTCTTGTAAATAATAGAAAACCTACACATAGAAGCAGACCTGGTACCACAAACCTTTTTCTCGATTAAAACAGACAAAAATAAATATCCCGCCCACTGGAGGCTTATTTCTGGGGAACTAAAAGATAACTAAAAGCCAAATCAGGGACCTGAATGTGCACAGTGAATGGTTATCAAACCATATATGAAATGGTATTCCTAACATTTACAGTAGCCCGAATGGGAAATGTGACATATGGCTTAGTTACAAGGAGGTAGGCTAACTAAAGGGTAATGTTTGTTCGGATCTCAGTGTTGTAGTAAGGAAACTTTTTTAGTCCTATAATTTTTATAAAAAGATACATTGTTTCCTAACCTCCTGCATTCATTGATTTGTAGCACTTCCTAATGCCTTTATTTTTAACTCATTTTATTATTGTTCATATTATTATTAAGAGTAGTAGAAGCTCTAACACACCAAGCTTTTATTTCTAATCACTGCATGTCTTATTATAGTGCATGCTGTATACAAATTAGAGCTTTCTTAAATTCTTCTTTTAACTTCAGAGTTTTCATTTACTCTAATTTCTGATTCAAATTAATTATCTGAATTCTTTCAGTTGCTGATAGTCCAACCCCACCACCGCCACCTCCCCCAGATGACATTCCTATGTTTGATGACTCTCCACCTCCGCCACCACCACCCCCAGTGGATTATGAGGATGAAGAGGCTGCAGTAGTTCAGTATAATGATCCATATGCAGATGGGGATCCTGCTTGGGCTCCCAAGAATTATATTGAGAAAGGTAAGGTACAGTCATCACTGAATTGAGGTGAAGGAAAATAACCTAATTATAGAATTTTTAGAGCTATAAAGAACATCTGATAGTCTGGTGTTTGCAGCCCTTTGAATAAGCATTTTTGAGAGAGAGAGAGAGAGAGAGAGAGAGAGAGAGAGAGAGAGAGAGAACGAGAGAGAGAGAGAGAGAGAGAGAGAGAGAGAGAGAGAGAGAACGAGAGAGAGAGAGAGAGAGAGAGAGAGAGAGAGAGAGACGAGAAGAGAGAGAGAGAGAGAGAGAGAGAGAGAGAGAGAGAGAGAACGAGAGAGAACGAGAGAGAGAGAGAGAGAGAGAGAGAGAGAGAGAGAGAGAGAACGAGAGAGAACGAGAGAGAACGAGAGAGAACGAGAGAGAACGAGAGAACCCGGGGGAGGGGAGAGAGAGGCGGAGACAGCAGATCTAATGCTGACAGCAGAGAGCCTGACATGGGGCTCAAACCCACGAACCTGCAGATCATGACCTGAGCCAGAAGTCAGGCACTTAACCAGCTGAGCCACCCAGGTACCCCAACCCTTTGAATAGCCTTATCCAGCTAAGATAATTTAGTCAAACCTTATTTTCTATACATTTCCATTATAAAGGGATGGCCTTTATTTTTCAAATTAAAAGTGTATTATGTTAGTTGTGCTTTTTCCAATGACGTAGGCTGGAGATGAACTTGCCCGTTTGCATTTTACAGATGAAACCAGTAAGGCACAAAATAGCAGTTAAATGACTTACTAAAGATATAGAATTAGTAAAGATTTAAAGCAAAATTTCTACTCTTACAATTAAAAGGCAAACCTTTAGAGTTCTGAAAAATGTGTACAATGTGGTTAATCAGTTTGATTGCCTTTGAAATATATTCCCTTCCATTGGCTTTACTCGATTAAATGCCTTTAAGCAAGTAGCTCTATAGCTCTGGAGACCTGCAGCATTCTCTTGTGCCCAAGTTTTGAATACACGGCTAAAAGGGAATTTGCTGTATTCCTTTTATATGTACGGGTGTGTATTTAAATTTTTTTAGTTGATACAAAGTTACATTAGTTTCAGGTTTACAGCACAGTGATTCAGCATCTCTGTAGGTTATACTATGCTCACTACAAGTGTAGCTTCCATCTGTCTCTGTGCTGTATGTACCTTTCTAAATATTTTTAAACAGGTACTCTACACACTGTTCAGGAAATCTCGAATATTCTACTTTATGTTTAGATTCTCTTGTACCTTCAAATAGAGAGAGATATGTTATGGTTATTATGAAGGTGATAAACTTAAATAGTCTTGAATTGTGTACCGGTAGTTCCTGGCTTGGAAAAGCAAATTTAACTTTAAATTGGGACTACTATGGAACTAATAAAAAGTTGATAAATTTGAAATATTATGGTTAATATTAATATTAATAATATTAATATATTTGGCAATAGAGCAGAATTTAAAAAATGTCTTTGCAAATTAAAATAATGGTCTTATATTAGTGGTCATCACACATGTTCTGTAAAACACCAGATAATAAATACATATTTTTAAAGTTTATGTATATATTTTGAAAGGGAGAGGGAGAATCCTAAGCAGGCTCCACACTGCCAGTGCAGAGCCTGATGCAGGGCTTGAACTCAAAAGCTATGAGGTCGTGACCTGACCTGAGCCAAAATCAAGAGTTGGATGCTGCTTAACTGAACCACCCAGGTGCCCCAAAAACATTTTTAACTTAAAAAAAAAAAACAAACTGGAGGTATAATTACGCAACAGCATTCTGTTAGTTTCAGGTATACAATGTAATGATTTGATACTTGTCTTGCAAATGAAATATTTTTAAGTTTGCCAGCTCTACAGTCTGTTTTGTTACAACTAGTAAGCCCCACTGTTGTAGCACAAAAGCAGCCATAGATGCTACATAGTGAGTGGATATGTCTGTCCATGTTCCAATAAAACTTTATTTATTTATTTTTTATGTTTTATTTATTTTTGAGAGAGGGTGGTTGGGGAGAGGAAGAGTTGCAGGGGGCAGGGAGTTGGGGGAAGGTGGGGGGGGGGGCAGATGATCCGAGGTGGGCTCTGTGCTGACAGCAGTGAGCCCAGTGTGGGGCTCAAACTCTCGAACTGTGAGATCATGACCTGAGCCAAAGTCAGATGCTTAACTGACTGAGCCACCCAGGTGCCCCCAATAAAACTTTATTTACAGAAAAGGTAGTGGCTTGGATTTGGCCATGAGCCATTGTTTGCTGACCCATAGTCTAAATCAGAGAGTTGAGATTTAGTAGGATTGTATTTAAAGCCTTTTTTTTTTTTTAACTTTATAATTTTGAGAGAGAGAGCACACACATGAGCAGAGAAGGGAGAGAGAGAGAGGGAGAGAGAATCCTAAGCAGGCTTCATGCTGTCAGCATGGACCCCGATGTGGGGCTCAGTCCCATGAACCATGAGGTCATGACCTGAGCCAAAATCAAGAGTTGGGTGCTTAACGGACTGAGCCACCCAGGCACCCCTCTATTTAAAGTCTTTTTAAATACTTTTATAATCACAAGATGAATAAGGCCTGGTTTAATAGGATTTTAGTTGAATGTATTGATAGTATGTTATGACTGTTTAGAATCTAAAAGCCAAATTCTTAGGGTACATTAGCTGAACTTTAACCTACTGTGTGCCATTCTTACCATATCCATTTATATTATACTAGCATTATGTTCAGTTTTGAGTATCACACTTTAAGATCCTGCAGACAGGAATGCCTTCAAGAGGAGAATATTCAGGAGGCAAAATATCTGGGAAGTGTACCTATAATGTGAAACAGTTGAAAGCAGTATTTCTAAGTTGAGGAAAGGGTGGCAGAGGAACTAGATAGCTGTCTTCAAATTTTTGTCATGTAGGATTAGAGTATTAGACTGAGTTTTAAAAAAATCTGACAGTACATACAGAAGAAGGGGGAGTTTAGCTATTTATATGAATCAGATTCTGGAGAGTGGAATGGACATTGAATTTTCATGATTAAATTCTTAGTAGTAAGCCTTATTATATGAGAGTATATGCATTGGAAGGAGGGGAGGTTGGCTGTGATCAGGATTGATTTACAAAAGGACTTGGAAAATAGAAACAATTAATTTGATTCAGTACTCTTATCAGCTGTTTGTCTAAGTGGAACTAAAAATTCTTTGAGGATATGAGGCTTTTGTCACGATCAGTTCAAAAGTCATCTACACTACACAAACTAACCCATTTATACTCTCAGTACAGAGAAATTAGTGTTACCAACGCTAATAAATAAATAATTGACACATTAGTAAGTATTACGTTGGCTATTTAAAATATTACAGTGTTTTCCTTACTAATGGTTTTCTAGTAATCACTCATTTTCTTGAGTGGTTATTTAGCCAAAAACAATACCAAGATAATAATTTATTCTGTATGTTGGATAGGTTGGTGAGCTTGTAATCACAGTACTGATCTGCTGCAGGATTAAAATGGAGACAAATGGACTTGTTGAGTTTACTTAATACAGTTTTGTAAAGGGAAAAAAAAGGTTGCCTGTTTTAATTTAGTAAATGGTGCTATGGATCAGTGCTTCAGGTCTGTTCTTTATTATAATTCACTAATTCAGAATAATTATGAGGAGAAGCTATCTTTCTTAGGGGAAAAGTGAGTTCCAGAATATCGTAAGTATCTTAAGAACTGTTTTAAGAAAAAGATAACATGAGGTAATCAATGAAAATATGACATACCATTTCACATACACTAGAAAATTGCATGTAACTTCAGAACTATCAGGCTGTAAAGGCAGAATGAAGGAACAATAAAATTCATAAACCAGTTGTTTGGAAAACTTGTGATTTTTTTGGTGACTGTCCTTTCCATAGTACTGTTAAAAAGGAAATGAATATTTGAACTCAAAATAATCAAATACCACAGAATTGCAAACAGTTCTCAAAGTCTTTTTTTTTTTTTTTTTAACGTTTATTCATTTTTGAGAGAGTGCAAGTGGGGGAAGGGCAGAGAGAGAGGGAGACACAGAATCTGAAGCAGGCTCCAGGCTCTGGGCGTCAGCACAGAGCCCCATGTGGGACTCGAACCCATAGACCGCGAGATTGTGACCTGAGCTGAAGTCGGCCGCTTAACTGAGTGAGCCACCCAGGCGCCCCTACCGTTCTCTAAGTCTTAATTAATGGGTCTTTTCTCACCTATTTACCACTTAAACAACAACAACAACAAAAACCCCATCCTGTTGGGGCACCTGGGTGGCTCAGTTGATTAAGTGTCTGACTTTGGCCCAAGTCATGATCTCGTGGTTTGTGGGTTTGAACCCCACGTTGGGCTCTGGTGACAGCTCAGAGCCTGGAGCCAGCTTCAGGTTCTGTCTCCCTCTCACTCTACCCCCGCTCATACTCAGTCTCTGAAAAATAAATGAACCTTAAAAAAAAAAAAGTTAAAAATCCTGTTGACCTTTAAAATGTGTAAGTTGTTTTTTTTTTTTTAAATCTAGGGCTAGTCCTGTAAATTACATGTATATTTTCTGTGGATGAGTAGGATGAGATTTACCTCCCAGGAGATGTGTATTTTCAAATTAGATAGCTTGGGTTGTTAACCTGATTTACTGATTGACTCTGTAGCTTTGCCCAGTACTTTGGGGAAATGTTGCTTTGTGGTGGCTGGCACTTAGTAGATATTTGTACAAATGAAACATCCAATACTAAAATAGGAAGATCTTTCCTGGATGGATTGGTTGAAACTATTGATTTCTAGCTAGTCAAATTGTCAGTTTTATCCTAAGACCAAGCCAGTGATTTAGGCACATTGTTTGGCCACTGACTTACCTGTATTTATTAATGTAAGAATTCACAATTTTCATACAAATGGTTTTTGCTATACTATAGATTTAATTGGCATTACATTTTAAAATTCAGTTAATGCTGGAAATGGTGCGCTTATACTTACATGGTATTTCAACTCTTTTTTCCATAGTTGTGGCAATATATGATTATACGAAAGACAAGGATGATGAGCTATCATTTATGGAGGGTGCAATCATTTATGTAATAAAGAAGAATGACGATGGCTGGTATGAAGGAGTCTGCAATCGAGTGACTGGTCTGTTCCCTGGGAACTATGTTGAATCAATCATGCACTATGCTGATTAAATTTTTTGCTTTTAAAGTAGGTTCTTATTATTCAGTCATACTGTGGGACTATTATGGTTAACAGAATTGTCTTAAAATGTTTTCAAACGTGCCCATATTTTCAGGACATGCTGTTTTATTGGTATAATTGAATGTCTACGTGTAAGCATAAGTCTTTGAGGCAGTTTGTGTATTGCTAAACGGCAATTAATACAGGAGGCTGTCCATACCTGATTATGCTTATGTACTTACTTACACAGTTAACTTTATGACCAGCCTAAGTATTCTGGGGGTGTGGGGTAGAATATTTAACAAATCATGATTCAGACTGTACCATTACATGTTTCCGTGCAGCATGGTTACTAACGCTATGTCAGACTAATATTAAAATCAGAAAACTTCAATCCTGGTGCTGGTCATACTTTTTGTTTAGACTTTCTCATTCTTGAAATATAATATTTGTTTAAAGCATGCATACAAATTTATGTATTGAAATATACTTAAAAAATCCAAGATGCTTCCAATTTGTGTAATATTTACTTGGAGTACTCGTACTTAGGTCTCTTGAAATGAATTGAGTCTCTAAGGTCTCCATGTGAAACAAAACAAAGGGTTATCTGTAATGTTGTAATTTGTACCTAAGTTTTTTAATGAGTGAATTTGCATTATAAATTTTTTCCATTCATAAATAAGTGAACCAAAGGTTTTTGTCCTTTCCTTCACTGGTTTGCTTTTAAAATGAATAAATAAATAAAGTATACTGATTTATTGAAGAATTATGGTTCTATTTTCTCAATATAGTAACTGAAAAAAAAAAAAATACTAGCCTTATCTCAACCTGTCCCAACGGCAGTGATGGATTTTTGCAGATTTAAAATCTGAGATGGGTATTTACAAGTCAATCTGCTGAGTTCCTTTTCTAACGTAATTTTTTCAAAGCTAAGAAAATGTGTCTAAGTGTGCACATTCTGTTAAGTCAAATTCTTAGGGACTGCTGTTACGTCCTTCAGTTTTCCAGTGGGCTGTTGTATAGTGGTTCAATAAAAGGAAACTAAAAGTCTCTTTTACGTATTGTTTTTGTAGAAGTGGGTGCAATGGACTTTTCAATAGGCACTATTAATCCATTACCTGGCACTAGCAACATAAAACGGTTTTAAAAGGAAAATAATTCAAAAAATGGTGGATCATGTATTAATCAGTGAACAGGGCTATATACCTGACCAACAGACTTATGTTGTCTTTTGAAATAACTGAAATGCAACACATGCACTTTGTGTGTCTCCTCTTAATTTAAGGGAAGGTTGGCGGGATGTTTTTTCTTATCTTGTGTGTAATTCTGTATTGCCTAGGATATTAAAGTAGAGCACTCAAGTGTGGGTTTCTGTGTATTGAGGCTTTGTTTGGATTTCAAATTGCAGTTATGTACTGGGCGTTACAGACTTGTAACAGCATAGTAAATGGTAAGACTAGTGCAAAACATTTATTTCTGAAAATTAAAGGCCATTATTGCTACCAAATCAATGTGACTGTTGTATATGCATTTGCCTTTGTTAATTTTAAACATGATTTCAGTATCACTAGTGATCAGCTAGCTACCTTTTTCATTTTTTCAAGTGGAATGTTCTCTTAATTTTGTATATAACCTGTTGTCTAAATTTTATGTACAGTCTTTTATAATAAACCATTCTCCTATATGAATTTTGGATACTGTTAAAATCTTAACTAATGTGGATTGAGATGTAGACTTCACAACTTTGTGACCTTGACTCCTATGGTGAAACAAGATAAACCATTTGAATTTTAACATTGATTATTTATTTGTGTAATGGCTTTACATGTGGATCTTAACAGTGTAAACAATACCACATATAACCATCAAGATACCTCTATTAGGATTTACAGGACTAGAGTGACAGATTCGGATGGCTTAATTACATTTAAAAAGTTTTCTGAAAAACTTTGCCAATAAAAAAATTGCCCATCAATAAGGTTGAAATGATTTTCTTTAAATGATTTTTGGTTATCTGCACGTGAAGCAAAGTATATTTCACAAAACTCCTTAGGCACAGTCTGGTAAAATAGCTGCCAGAAATAACAGAAAGAGTTGTCATTTATCCCTCGTGAGTACAATTTCTGAAAGCTGTATGAGGGCGTCTCTCTCAGGGGACGGTCGAAGTTTACTGATCTCTCTCACTGCTTCGTGGCAGTACTGCTGGGCGAGGTAGGTTGTCTGCTGCACACCGTCACTCTGCGGGGGCGGGTACAGAACAAGAGAACAGATGCATCACTCACTGGATCAGCTCCGAATTCCCTGCTATAGTAGAGAATTAAGATGTACTTTTGAGATCAGGTTGATCAACAGCTAAACTATGTTTCAAGTGTCCTCCAACTCCTCGGTTCAGCTGCTTTAGGCATTTTTCTCAGAATGAGGCTAACAAAGCAGCGAACTCATATCAAATAGCCGTCGCCTTTCCCTGGTTTTTAAGTATTAGTTTTTAAAAAGTTCTACATGTATACAGTATCAGTTTTTAAGTGAAAAGAATCTAAAGTTAAAACACAATATATAACAAAAGTACAGAGCCCTTATGATGAAAATCAATACTTTCCTCCCTCCAAAGGCACAGTCATCTGTTGGTTTTGAGGTCTTAATTAGCAACTTTAGTTACTAGCTATTGCCTTCCTGCTGAGGAGGAGGATTTAGCCCACCCACCCTAGGCCTCTTATTTTGATAATTCTATTGCCATCTTTTCTTAATTACTTTTGTCATCATGTAGCATCAACTTTTCACTTTATCTCCAGGATATCCTATCCTACCAAGTGCTCCTATTCTTTATACTTTTACACTATAGAGATTTGCATTCTCCTCTCTAACCATGTTTTTATGTTGGTTCTAAAAGCTGAACACTAATAAAATACTATTTCCATAATGTAAAAATACATTTACTGCAGAATCAAGTCATGTACTATAATTTCATCTCCATTTTCAACCCTCTCCATGGTTCCAAGCTCACAAGGCCCCTATTCAGAATAGAATATTAGTAACATTGGTCTGAAAGGTTCTGGTTTTCTGTACTTTACCAACTGACACAAAACAGGACACGTTTCAGTTTGCCCTGCCTTAGTGTACAGGAGCCCACTTATGAATGTAAATGCTTCCTTTTCTTCCTCTTTGGGAAAAAAACTCCTGATCCCCAATCTTTCCACTGCCTTCATCATTCTGTTCATTGTTTAGACGGACTGCCTTAGCTCTAACAGACAGTTGTCTTCATCAAACTGTAGTTCATTCCACTGGTTTGAGTGCCTGCATCTTTCTCTTTCCTGACGTTTCCATGTTGTTCCTGAAATACATCCAGAGATAACTCAGAGAATGGGTACTGAAAGTCAACCTTATAGTTTTTTTAAGTTTATTTTGAAAAAGAAAGGAAATACACGAGTGAGGGAGGGTAAGAGAGAGAGAGAGAGAGAGAGAGAGAGAGAATATCCCAAGCAGGCTCTGCGTGGACATCATGGAGCTGGATGCAGGGCTCAAACCCATGAACTGTGAGATCATGACCTGAGCCAAAGTCGGACGCTTACCCGAATGAGCTACCCAGGCGCCTCAACTTCATAGTTTTTGAGTGATGACTTCCGCCTTCACATTTAATGGATGGTTTGGATATAAAACCCTTGTTTTGAAATGTTTCCTCATCAGGGTGCCTGAGTGGCTCAGTTGGTCAAGTGTCTGACTTAGTCTAGGTTCAGGTCATGATCTTGTGGTTTGTGAGTTTGAGCCCCGCATTGGGCTTTGTGCTGCCAGTGCAGAGCCTGTTTGGGATCCCCTCTCTCCCTCTCCTGCTCATGCTTGCTCTCGCTCAAAAATAAAAATAACCTTAAAAAAAAAAAAGTTTCTTTGTCATTTTGAAGGCTTTGCTTTCTGCCTTCTATCATCTAGTGGTTTTGCAATACACTGAGCCAGTTTTGGTCTCTTCTCCTTTTGTAGGGGCCACTCTTTTCTTTGATTTTGTTTTTTTTTCTCTTCCTGAATATATGTTACCTCATTGATCCTCTAAAAGCTCTCATTTTCTTCCCTTGCTGTTTACGTTTTTGAAGATCTGCTCAATTTCACTCCTTCTTTGGAGTTTTTCACAAACTTTCTTAGAGCTTGTTCTTTTTTTTTTTTTTTTAATATCCTGTTCTTGTTTTATGGATACAGTATTTTTCAACCCCCCCCCCCCCCCCCCCACTGATATTTTTCTCTGTTTCTGTCCATCTTGGTCTCAGCAAGCATTACTCAACTATTTAGTAATCGTACCAAGTAAGTCCTACTTGTCCATCTTTCATGAAGAAATAGGGACTAAGAGCTCGGGGTGAAAGGAGTTAGAATTCAGAGGTCTTTGGAGAATTTGTTAAGTGAACATTCTTGTACTTTTCTAAATGCATTTCTGCCTGGGCTCGTTGGAACTTCATGGTTTTGCTAAGAGCCAACAATTCATTTTCCCTCTTCAGTCCCACTTTTCACTTCAGTGGTTGGTGGTACTATTCTGACACCAGAACCTCTCCTAGGCACATCGACTTCTTTATTAGCTAAAGCCCCTTCTCACACTAAGTTTTTTAGCAGTACTGCCAAACTACCCTCCACAAAGGTGGTAGCAAATTATGATGCTTAACAGTTTAGAGAGTTAAGAGAAATCTATCCTTAAGAGGGGCTTTGCTTTTTGGAAATCTTAAAAGTTATTATTTGGAAGTCTTTCAAGTACTGCACTAATCACAGATCTCAGACCACACAGTGGCTCACTAAAAATTGCTTGCTCCGTCTCATTCATTGATCTGTTGGCCCCAAATGACTCTGGATTTGGAATTTGGAAACAGGTCATTTTCAAAAGACAGTTATCGAAACTATGTAAAAAGATCTGGCTTCTACAGAAAAGTTGAGGATATGCGGCACTAGATGTGAAATAAGCTCAGACCCTGAAGGTTAAACAGTCTGCCTATGTAGGGTTTTTTTGTTTGTTTTGGTTTTTTTTAAGTTACCATTGATCACAGTTGTAAGAGGGAGGAGGAGAGACCATGCTGGGTAGGCAACTGCAAGAGCCTGACAACCTGGCTGTGGCCGAGACAAGAGCTTACACCAGGAGGCACAGCTAGGCAACAGGGAAAACAGCAGTGCTACCAGTGGATTTGGGGAAGGCTGGTTTCAAACTAGTGAAATCCTAATATCCAAGCCTTACCCAAGGCCAATTAGTCTTCAGAAAGACTTCTAGAAGGAAAAAGAATTATACAAGTTTCTCCCTCTGTTTTTGCCAAATCAACAACTGAACACACTTGGTTTTGCATCTAAAATTTGTTACATTATTTGGCTAAAGAACTTTGCCATGTTGTAAAATAATCTTTGTAAAATAATCTTACCTGTAATACGTATTGTTGAGCTCTGTCCACATCTCCTGGTAAACTGAACCGTCTCATTATCATAGCATTCATTTCTGGGAACTAATCATAAAGAAAGAAAATCTATTTACTGCTCTTGTGAGAATCAAATGTTCTACCACTTAAGTTTGTAACAATAGGAAAAAACAAAAAGGTGGTTACATGTTTAGATGATGTTGGATGGGGGGGCCAGTAAATTGTAGCAATTAAAGCAGCAGAGCCAAGAGAGAGACACCCATTTCCAAGCCCAGGGACTGGCTGATGCTCAGGAGAGGCAGCTGTTGATGTTTGTTCATTCTGGGGTTCTTTCTATTCTATCCTTGGGCCCAACACTGAGTAAAAGAGAGTGAGGAACAAAGTACATCCCTAAAATCTCCTTATTGGCTGCTCTTCTGGTCCTCAAACTTTAGATTGAACCATAATCATCAGAGGCCTGTTGGACCACTCCCTCAAAGTTTGCCACTCAATAGGGTTGGGACCCAGGCACGCATTTCTAACAGGTTCCAGATGATGTGGGTTTTGCTGGTCTCTGCTAACATTTTGAAAAACACTCGCTTAGGATGAGGCTGGGAATTAGGCATTCTACTTTTAGTGCTAAACTGAGTGACACTGAAAGCTACTGCAGGATCTGAGCAGAGCCCTGCCTTAGCAGCTCGAGTGGAACAGAGCAACGGATGCTCAATGTTGACTGCGCCCTGGAGTCATGTGGGAAGTTTGTGGCTGCTTGGATCTGCTCCCAAAGACTGTGACTGTATTGGGTGGGGGTCTGTCCTGGGCATCAGGATTTTGAAAAGTTCGCCAGGTGTTTTTAATGTGCAGCCAAGGTTGAGAACCACTGAGTTACAGGAGACAGGTAGAGACAGGTTGCTGTAGCTGATTATAAAGAAGACCAAAGTTAAACTGTGGCACTAAGAGAAAAAAAGAAAATGCATACCTTGAAGATAAAAATCTATATTCTGTGTTACTTAGCAATAATTCAGGAGAATTACCACCATTAACAAAACCAGGAAGTTAGGGCTCTGAGTCACTGCATTTTCTAGATGGGAAGCTCTAGTTCTGGTGCCGACATAGCTGAGTGGGCTTCAACCTGTGTGTCCTGGCCTCCTCCTCAGTGTCCCGAGGGAGTTCAACTATGGGAGCTAAAATCCATTAGCTCTAACAGCTTCTGGTTCCATGAAATAAGAGGGAAGATATATTTAGTTTTGGACACATCAGTGCTTACAGCAGTTGCCAGTTTTTCCCTGGCAGTGAGCCTGAAGTTGTTGTCCTGTAACCACCACCACGGTATTAGTAATCCTAGAAGAAAAAATAGGGCACACATAGAAAAACCTCAACTGGATGATGACAGAGGAAGAATTAAGAATGTTCCTTTCAGAGTCAAGTATGTGTCAGAACAAAGTTCTAAACACGTAGAGGTTGCTCACATGCTTAGAAAATGTAAAGGCCAGCAACTAGTTAGCACTTAAATGAAAACCAGTAATTTGTTTTAGTTAGTGACTTTTTTTTTTTTTAATTTTTTTTAATGTTTATTTATTTTTGACACAGAGAGAGACAGAGCATGAACGGGGGAGGGTCAGAGAGAGGGAGACACAGAATCTGAAACCGGCTCCAGGCTCTGAGCTGTCCGCACAGAGCCCGACGCGGGGCTCGAACTCACGGACCGCAAGATCGTGACCTGAGCCGAAGTCGGCCACTTAACCGACCGAGCCACCCAGGCGTCCCAGTTAGTGACCTTTTAAAAGAATAAATTTTACACGAAACAAAATCAGGAAAGCTCAAATCAGTCAATTTTAGTGGTAAAAAGCTAAATTAAATAGGCATTTGTCTTAATACCACACTCTAAAACTGATTTCTGGAAGGCTATGCCCCCAAAGCTGATAATGATATTGTCCTGGGCATCTGGTAAATTACCTTGTTTATGGTATATGAGCTTTTCCTGCAACACCAACAAATATGGTAAAATGTGCTGCTTGGGTGGCTTCTCTGATTCCTTTTACTATAAAAAACATCGAGAAAGCAAAATTTGAAGAAAATATTTGCATGGAGTGTGACTACATCCTTTAAACAAGTAGTGTGTACAATTTTAATATGCAAATACCAAACTCTTCCCTAGGCACTGCCCTGTTCCCTTACTGTGTAGGTGGAGAAACGAGAAACCTAACAGGAACCACAGTTGCCTGCTCGCAGATTTAGTGAGCAATAAGAAAATTTTTGTTTGTCCAGGCTGTTTTAAGGGGAAAACCTTTTAAGAGTATGACAACTCCTATTCCGTGAAATATGTCCATAAACCAAACTACGAAGGTGATCGATAAATGTAGTGAGCTTGCTCAGACGAAACCTGTCTAACTCTTAAGGGACCAGCTAGTCACAACACCAACAGAAGCCTGTGCAGCTGGTGCAGGGGCTGGGGATGGTGACGGCAGTTGGAAGTACAGCTACAGGCTGACATTTAGGTCTGGTGACTTATCAAATAAGGGAAACAGAAGAAAGGAAAAGAGCTTTATTTGAGAACTAATGTAATCTCTCTCTCTCTCTCTCTCTCTCTCTCTCTCTCTCTCTCACACACACACACACACACACACACACAAACCACCAAAAACCACTTCCATTTTGTTTCTGAAGATCTCAAAATCCAACTTCTATACTTTTTAAAGATTCAACATGATGTTTTTGTTCTTACAGAAAATACGTATACAGGTATACATGGAAGGACACTGTCATCATGGGGACCTCTGAGAAATGCCGAAACTTTCCTTAAATCCCCTGTACCAAGGTTATCAAGAAACCTTCAGGAGATGTCAAAAATAGTGAATTCCAGAGAGAGGGAGTTTCTACTAAGTTGCTGGGTCCAACAAATTCCAATTACAAGACAACCTGCTGTGTGAAGTTAAAAAGGAAAAATGGCTTCCCAAGGTTGTCTTGGTGGAGACTCAGTGTTCGCAAATGGGAAAATGCAAGGGCTAATTGGCAAACAAAATTCCCCTACCTGTGGAAAAGATTACAAACATCTCACAACGAGTCCACTGAATGGGTTAGGTTAACGACAAATCATGGAAGCCGACACAGAAGCTCTTCGTTGAGCATCGCCAGTGCAGAGAACGCCAGTTACCTGCTCTGCGGGAAGCCCCACTGGGGATCGGACAAGCTCCGCAGGCGCCAGCTTGCATCAGCGTCAGCACTGGCACTGGTAATACATTGGGTAGTGATAGGAACACTGGTCTGAGAGGAGTTGGCGTCTAATTGTCTGCTGTGCCATTTACCAGATGTTTAATTTTGGCCAAGTTTGCACATCACTTTCTTATTTGTAGAATGGGCATAATACCTACCACAAAGAGGAGTTGTGAGATTAGAGGTAACGTATGAAAGAATCCTTTGCAGACAACAAAAACAATGCATTTTCATTAAATGAAGATACTGCACAGTCTTCTGTTATTTTGGAACTTGTTTTACCCTAAATCACTTTGAGCCCCATAAATATTTGACACATTTCTGGCCAAGAACCCCTTTTTTGCTGATATAATCTGTAGTGGAGACTAAACCTGATATTTTCTTTTAAAACGACAACGCTTTTTTGTACTAACTTTTGCCGATAAGCCACAGGACAGAAACAGCTGATCTACTTAGGAAGCAGGTTCTTTCCAGAATCACTTCCCTCTTGGCCTCACTCTGTGTTCCCCTTTCTAGGCGGCCATGTGCCTTTTAGCTCCCTTTTCCTACTGCCTTGTGGGCAGATGGGAACAGCACTGTCTGGTGAGGGTGAATGGGTACCTCGTGATGCTGCATTTCCCAGTGAGACACCCGTAGCACTGTGGTTAAGGACGCGGTAAGCTTCTGTGTGTTCCTTTTCCTTGCCCCCGCCCCCCTTTTTTAAACCAGTATTTTTAAATCTCTTATGTATTACTGACCACATATAGGTTGGGGTGATACAGGAATGATCCATTTTTCCCCAACTTTGTCCCAGTGTATCTGAAAGGAGAACAATTCACAACTCCTTTGTGTAGAAGAAAGTTAATTAGTTTCTGTTGAAATAGGTTCATAGTGAAACAATCAGAAGAGGCATCCATTCTCCACCCATCATCTTAAAAGGTTCAGCGGAGTCAGCTGTTAGTGTCCTGGGGCTCATGACAATTATTTGTCATTGTTAAGATTCCTAGAAGTATGGCACACCAAGCTTTTTAGTAGACTACAAGCTTCTTTAGGAAAAGGCTTGTTCCTTAGTCAACTTGATAACCTCAAGGCCTCACTGAAAGAATCCTCACTGAGCTGGCAGTCTCCATTCCCTCCATTCCTCCTGTTCCTGACTCAACATTTACTAACCAGCGTCTGAAGAGACTAACGTTTGGAGTCTGTACAGACAGCAGCCAGTGACTGATCTCTCTGGCCTCAGGCATGCCTTTACGTTTACATGGTTTATGAATCCTCCGTTTTGTGGGTTAATAGTAAAAAAGAAAATGTTCCTTGCTCATGCTTTAATGTATACAAGAGGATTTTATAAATTTTGTCGCAACTTAGCACATGTATTAATATTACTGAGTTTTGGGCTGGCAAGTTAGTCTCATGAGGAGAAAGAACCCATCTATAACACGTCGTTCTCTTCTCCCCTCTGCCTCAAAATTCTGAGAGGACAGAGCCTGGTAGTGAGGACTGCTATTTCCACAAAGGGCTTCAACATCTCCTTTTGGGTGGGTGAGTGGGTACTTCATTCCTCAGTTGACTGATGTCCACTAGCGTTGGCCAAGATCACCTGGTCCACCCCGCCCCTTCACCCCCGCCAGCTGCTAGATTCCCCTAAAGGAGAGTTACCCTGGTTATGGGTCTGCTAGACAGTGGATAAAAGATGATCTCTCCTTCCCTGGGTGGGAAATTGATCAAAAGCAAGGCCACTGGTTTCAATAATGTCAAAACAGAATCCCTGAGTTCTACGGAAGACATAGTTTATCTTTGTAAATTGTGAGAAAGAATACAGGCAAACCTCTCAAAAACTAAGTTACTAAAATTTTAGACCAAAGAGCTAATAATTCTTCATTTCATGGATTGGTGATGAACATCTTATTGCTTTGCTAAATACCGGATGAAATATGCTGCAAAGTTACAATCTATTAAAAAGATGTCCAAATGCCAGCCAATGTCCCACTCACTTCAAACCACACTTGGCCCAGCCACAGCCATGTGGCCGGCCTCCAGAGCAGGCTCTGGAAATAAAGGTCTGCCTCGCCAGTCCCTGCAGCATCTCTGAAGCTTCCTAAGCTTTTTCATCCACGTGAAGGAGAACATGAAGGCAGCTTTTACTTACTTCCTTACTTGACAGTCCCTCAATCTGGAGAAAGAAAGAACTATGTGGTTCTAGTTGCCCTTGTAAATGTTCTTGACATTTTGAGGCAATGGCCAAGGCCCTCTGAGAGCAGCACACATTCCCATTTAACTTCTAGAACTGCGGAATTTCTTATGCTGGGAGGCCCTTCCAGTGCCTTTTTAAGGGGCTCTGAGGCACATCCTAAATCCAGTCCTATAATCAGGATGCGGAAACCATTCACCTTGTCAGTGCCTAAAATATATGGAAATAATCGTAATGCTACCTTAAATACATACAGCATTTAATTTACGAGGTACTTTCTCAGTTAATCCTCAGTACGACCCTGAGGGGAAAGTTGTAATCTCTTCCGTTTCAAGTTTTATTCACAGATAAAGCTTAGAAGTAAAATGGCTGGTCCCAACATCTCAGCCCCAGGGCCAGGATCAAATCTAGGTCCAGGTCTCTTACCTGAATGCTTTCCCATATCTCCCCTATCAGCTTACCTAAATGCTTACCCCATACCTTCCCATCAGCTGTGCCTGGAACAGACAAAGCAGCGTGTCCAAGGGAGTTTGGAAAACCTACCTGTTGGCAAGCGAACAGGACAGGGCCGGTGGCTAACCCAAGCTTCAGATCTGCTGACGTTGGTTTGCCCATCCGGTCAGAACACGAGGTGAAGTCCAACACGTCGTCTATTAGCTGGTGGAAGGGAAAGAGGGGCATCTAGAGCACCACATCCCGCATCGCGGCTGCCCCTCCCGCTGTGCCAACAGGCCACGTTCTTAAAAAGCAGCAGACCGACCTGAAAGGCTATTCCCACGTTTTTCCCGTATTGATAGGCAATCTCATGCACCGCTGGATCAGGGCATCCGAGGACAGAGACCTGAAGCAGAGAGAGAATTCTGAAATAAGCTGCTGGCAGGCCCGAGCCGGGGAGCCCCAGTCTGTGTGCACAGGTGCATCCATCCGGTCCCTCAAATGAGAGGCAGTGAGGCTGGTCCGAAGATACTGCAGCAGAGGGAGATCAAACATGCATATGCCACTGGTGCTTTTAATGAAAGGATGTCAGCCTCAGACGGCTTTTTCAAATTTTAAGGAAACCACCTTCCACCCCTTTCCCAGGAGAAGTCCTCTTTCCCACTGCTTCCGGCACTCGGTGCTAAACCTGGCCTAAATGTTGGCTTTATTTTTATTTTTCTATTGATGTAGACCTTATTTTAGGGCTAGCTAGTCTGATCTAATCACACATGATGTTGCTATATATGTATTTCCTCATTTGTAGTTTCTTTTAATACTAAATTTTTGGTGATTTCACTTATTTCTCAAGTGCAGCCATTTCCTCACATGTGTGAAACAGCCTCAGACCTCGCGCTTCTGACATCCTGTTTTCTCATCCTCAAGGGTCTTCATGGTCCTAATGCTCCTGTATTTCTCTTGCAAGAAGTAATTAACTACATGGAAACTTTTTTTTTCCTTTCTTTTTCAGTGGAGGAGAAATAAGACTTCTAAGCACTTTTTAAAACTCAAAAAAAAAACCTAGCTGGCTCCGGTCACTTGAGTGCCTTTCCCACTGCTCTGCTAAGCAGACCCTGCCACACTTCAGAAAACAAAGACTGGGTAAAAACCAAAAGGAGGGAACAGGAATGAGGTCTACTCCACCGGAGAGGAAATGTCTATGCTGACTCCATGAGAAAGGCAGACAAGGTGCGGTCTCCTTCTTGAGGTGGGTCACTGATGATGAAGGATCCTGTCCTTCGTGACCCTCTGGTCGGCACCCTCTTTGCTCAGGCATCTGTGTAGCCCAGTGGTGCGGACTCTGCGGTTAGCCTGCCAGGGGCGTGTAAATACGCCACGTATTACCACGTGAACTTAGCATATTACTTGGTATTTCTGGGCTTCAGTTTCCTCATCTGTAAAACGCAGGATCAAAAGCACTTAGCTCATAGGGCTGCTGGGAGGAATACACGCGATGCTGCTTTTAAACCTCAGCTGAGTGCTGGGCATCTGGCCATAACACTAGATGTTTGCTGTTGTTAATTATCCTCCTCCTCCCCTTCTCCTAGGTGCAGGAACAGGAGCTGGGTAGTGTCCATGCTCCGCGGCTAATTAAAGCCAGCTCATACAATCTGGGCAACATTCTCTTAGCCCTGAGAATGTTTTTGATGACTTCATGAAGTCTGTGACCGCGTTAATGTTTGGCTGCAGGTCCTTGATACAAATTTGCCTCTCATGAAAGGTCGGGTGGCCACTTGAATGAATAACAAACTCACAACCGCTTTCAACGGCACAGAACTGACCACTGACAGGCACGGATCCACGTACAGGAAGAGATTCCTCTTTTCAACCATACTAAAGAATCTATGACACCAGCTGGGAGACGATTTAGAAATTTTGACAAGAGTCAAGATAGCCATCAACTTGGCCGAAAGAATAAGTGTGGTAAGATCTGGGCAGCCGAGGATGTGCTGAGCTCAGAACACAATGACACCCCTTTCCAGGCAGAAATAACTCAGAGAGCGAGCCTGTTCATGCTGTTACTTCAACACAAAACAGCACAGAAATGCCAGCTTTCTTCCTGAAAAGTAAGAGATATTTAAAAACTCTCTTCTATTTCTAAACTCACTGGATTAAAATTTATGGAGTACATATGATGAGCACTTTACATTATCTTAGTTAAGCTGCACAGTGTCCCAGAAGCATTTCTTTTGTGGTTGATGATGATAAGAGCAAACAATTACCAAGCCCTCATCATATGCCAGGAGCTATTCTGAGATTTCTCGTGTATTAACTCACTTACGGGCCAGGCCTGGAGGCACAGAGAGCACCAGATGTTATAGGGCTGGGAAACGGTGGAATGAGAATTTGAACCCAAGAGTCGGACTCCAGAGACCATTCTCTTAATCACTTTATTACACTGCTTCCAAGGGGCGCAAAACAGAAGCCCAAAGAAGTCAAATCATGTGCCCGAGGAAGCAGAAAGCTGTGTGGTCTGGGCGCACCGCCCGCAGCTCACACGCTACCACAGAAACGAGTGACACTTAGTGGGCAGCTTCCGCTTCATAGGCGGGGAAGGGACGTTTCTGCCCAGATTTCCACGCCTGGGGTGCAAAGACCGTTCCTCAGTGCCCAGAGAATCCCGCTCCCCCACGCTGGCTGAGGATCGCCTGGATCCGTCCCGTGCAGGTGGAGAAGTCACAAGCAGTGCAACACAAAAGGCACAGAGGAGGTGTGTGGACAGGACACAAGCGCTTCTTGTGCTCAGCGCCAGGGGAGAGGTGCCTCTTATCTTTCCAGATGTGGGTGGAGGATGAGGAATGACAGGGTAAAAGAAAGTGGAGCCTGGCTAACCTTTCTGTTGGAAGCAGGCCCACAGCAGGTCCTGCTGTACGCGTGTGGCTCTTCTGGGGGAAGAGGAGGAAGGTCTCAGAACGTTCTCCTGAGCCTGGTCTCAGAAAGGCTGGGGAGCACAGGCTGCATTGCAGGGACCAGCACTTGGTGTTCATCAAGCATCTCTGTGTCACCAAGGAAGTTAAGACATCTATCCTGAAGACACACAGATGCATCGTGTCTTCTTTATTAAAAAAATGGTGGAGATTATTGGAGCTCCATTCTTACATACAAAATATCGAAATGGGTGTTGTCAAAAACCAACCAAAAATACTGGGGGAGAATATATGCAACATAATATCATAGATAAAGTGCTGATATTCTTATTACATAAAGAGCTCTTTTTTGTTTTGTTTTAAAGTATATTTATTTTGAGAGAGAGAGACAGCGAGGGAGGGGCAGAGAGGGAGGAAGAGAGAGAGAATCCCAAGCAGGCTCTAGGCTGCTAGCGCAGAGATCATGACCTGAACGGAAATCAAGAGGTGGATGCTCAACGCACTGGGCTGCCCAGACGCCCCTGTAAAGAGCTCTTTAAAACTAGGGGCGTGGGGGGACCAAACACATTAGAAGATGGGCAAAAGACACTGGCAAATAACAAAAACTGAAGATATAAAAATGGCCCTTAAGCACCTGAAATGTTCAAGTTCACTTAGAAGGGAGAAATGCAAATTAAAACCCCACTGCAATAACATTTTCTCATCTATCAAACTGGCAGAAACTGAAAAGCCTTACAACACATTCAGTGAGCGAGGCTGTGGGGAAACAGGCAGGAAGCTCACATACCCTGGTGGTGAGAATATCTGAGAGTACAGTCCTTATGGAGGGAAACGTGGTGGGGCAAGAACCACACACACGACTACCTTCAAATACACCCTGAAGGTACACTGCTAACAATTCAAAAACACACTGGAGCGCCTGAGTGGCTCAGTTGGTTAAGCGTCCAAATTCAGCTCAGGTCATGATCTCGCAGCTCACGAGTTGGAGCCCCGCATTGGGCTCTGTGCTGACAGCTTGGAGCCTGGAGCTTGCTTCAGATTCTGTGTCTCCCCCCACCTCTGCACCTCCCCCTAAAATATGCCCTTGGGCTTGCGCGGGCTCTCGTCTCTCTCTCAAGAATAAAGAAACGTTAAAAAATAAAAATAAAAAACACACTTGCATAAGGTTAGGCACTATAGTGTTATTTGTAACTGTAAACTACTAGAAGCCTAAACACCCGTATATAGGAGTGGCTGAGAAAACCACGGTATATCCACTCGATAGGATACGAAGCAGCTGTTTAAAAAATGAGGAAGAGGGGCTCCTGGGTGGCTCAGCTGGTTGAGAGTCTAACTCTTGATTTTGGTTCAGGCCATGATCTTATGGTCATGAGATGGAGCCCGCCTCAGGCTCTGTGCCGCGTGTGGAGCCTGCTTAAAATTCTCTCTCCCTCTCAATACAATACAATACAATAGAGAGGAAGATTCTACAGAGCAGCATGGGATGATATCCCTGATACACTGTTAATTGAAGAAAACAAGGTGCAAAGGTCAGACACACACAGAAAAGGTAGCACAGCATCCTACTTTTCCTTGCAAGAAAGAAGGGGAAACAACATGCATGTGGGGCTGTTCATCTGTGTAAAAAGAAACACAGGAAGGAGGAAGCAGAAGCAAAGAGACTGGTCACTTACAGGGTGGGTGGAAAGGATGAGGAGGGGGACGGGACACATGGGAATGGTGGGCAAGTACCAGTCTGTATACACTTCTGACTTAAGGAGCTAGGTTAACATTTCATACACTCAAAACCACACCAACAGCCTCCAACCCCCGCAAAAACAAAATTGGTTAAGAATGGAAGGGGACCTCTAAAATGGAGTAAAAAATAACCTAGCTTATATTTCAAATAATAATATAACCACACTGAAAAGAGGTAACTTCGAACACAGATTTTTGATTATATTATCCTCAGGCTAAAGACAAAAAGGAACTATAAACAAATACTGAACTACTAGGTTTTTGTTTTTTACAGAGATGGGAGTTACCAATTTTTAAACCCCTTTGGTATATTCTAGGGGACTGAGCAAATAAATATATTGTGGAGAATGGGAGTCAAGCTTCTCATTCTTGGGGATAGGAGCTACAAATACAGTCGACCTCTGAGCAACATGGGGGTCAGGGGTGCTGACACCCCTCCACCTCCTGTGCAGGTGACAATCTGCATATAATTTTTGACTCCCCCAAAACTTAACTATTAATAGCCCACTGTTGACCAGAAACCTCACTGATGACACATTTGATTAACACATACTCTGTATACGTATTATATACTACATTCTTACAATAAAGCTTACAAAAAATCATAAGGAGAAACTACTTTCATAGTACTATACTGTATTTATTAAAAAGAAAAAAGATAACCCGCATATAAGGATCTGTGCTGTTCTAACCTATGTTGTTCAAAGGTCAACTGTATGGAAGGACAGAATGCTAGATAAATCATGAATTCTGTGGAATGAGCCAACAATATGATACATCACTGTTTGGATACACATAGATGGGAAATAAAAAGATCAAGACATAAACATACCCATATATATATATATATATATATATATATATATATATATATATATATAAATTTTCTATTTCTGTCTACTATCATTGGAGGGCCCAATGATACCTAGTGGAGAGATCTTGGTTTCCAAATACCATTCTCCAACAAAAGAACAGGGCTCGTTGGAGAAATTATGAATCCTAGTGTTGGGAAGGACAAGATGAACCTGGAACGTCTTCTGCCAAAAATTAATGAAGTGTTGGGGCACCTGGGTAACTCAGTCAGTTGAGCGTCTGACTCATGATTTTAGCTCAGGTCGCGATTGCAAGTTGTGGGCTCAAGCCCCGTGTCTGGCTCCACACCGAGAATGGAGCCTGCTTGGGATTCTCATTCATTCTCTCTCTCTCCCCACCTCCCCCCACCCCCCACTTGCAATCTCTCTAAAAAATAAAGAAATTAAATAAGTGCTAAAAGAATGATGGGGGTAGATTAAAAGGACACAGAAGCCAGGTTAAAAGGCCTTCCCCACTGGCCAAATATGGGATAATTCAGCATTCAGATAAATAACAGTAAAGGGTTATAATCCATAGAATAAGAATCCAAGAGTTCACAGAGATAAGATCGTCCTTAAATCAAATACCCTTCTATCGTAGAAGCAAGATGTTGAAGGAATGACAGAATTCACAAAACAGTGACTTGGCAGCCATTGTGGTAATAAGTATCTGAAGAAAGAATCATAAATAGATGCGAAAACCAGAGAGAGTTTGATAAGCAGATTTACATAATCTCATAATCCCTCCCCAGATAGGGAAAAATAGTAACCTGAAAATGAAGTAACCTGGCAGTTACTACCGAAATCAAGTGATCAAAGTGAACATCACCAGTAACAGCACAAAAGGGCATCATGTGGTCCCTGACGTGACGAACTGAGCAGGTGGCATCCTTTTTGTTGTTTTCCTGTGCAAAATGCATAACCGGTATCTAAGTTTGCAAAGCAGCAGACAGATCCAACTTGAAAGGCTCAATTACACATTAAAAAATCAAGGTAGGGGCGCCCGGGTGGCTCAGTCGGTTGAGCATCCAACTTCCGCTCAGGTCACGATCTTACGGTTCGTGAGTTCGAGCCCCGCATCGCGCTCTGGGCTGATGGCTCGGAGCCCGGAGCCTGCTTCCGATTCTGTGTCTCCCTCTCTCTCTGCCCCTCCCCCATTCATGCTCGGTCTCTCTCTCTCTCTCAAAAATAAATAAACATTAAAAAAAAAATTAAAAAAAAAAATCAAGGTAATGGGGGTGTCTCGGTGGCTCAGTTAAGCGTCCAACTCTTGGGTCTCAGCTTAGGTCATGATCTTGTGGTTTATGAGATTGAGCACTGTGTCGGCCTCTAGGCTGACACAGTGCAGCCTGCTTGAGATTCTCTCTCTCCCCTTCTCTCTGCCCCTCCCCTGCGTATGCTCACTTGAGCTATCTCTTTCTCTCTCTCCCTCTCAAAATAAATAAATAAACTTAAAAAAAAAATCAAGGTAATATAAGAGCAAAGATGGACTGAGGAACTTGTTGCACACTGAGACATCGAAGACTTATGACAGTTAAATGCAACAAGAGATCCTGGACTGGATCCTGGACCAGAAAAAGTTTTCCCCTTTTCTTTTTTATAAATTTTTTCTTTTTTTTTTTTTACATTTATTCATTTTTGAGAGACACAGACAGAGCACACATGGGGGAGGGGCAGAGAGAGGGAGACACAGAATCTGAAGCAGGCTCCACTCTCAGCTGTCAGCACAGAGCCCGACATGGGGCTCAAACTCACGAACTGTGAGATCATGACCTGAGCCGAAGTCGGAGGCTTAACCGACTGAGCCACCCAGGCGCCCCTCCCCTTTCCTTATTACAATATTATGACAGCTGGTAAAATAGGAATAAGGTCTATGTGTAGATTAGATAAGAATTTTGTACCAAAAGACACTGTTCTGCAAATACAACCCACAAAACAAAATCCTGTGGTAGCATACTGTGGCTTTGGAAATAAAGTAACAGGAAGGCAGCCCATTGATTCCAGGCCTCATGCAGCACTGGAGAGTATACAAATTTGGAAAAAAAGAAAAGAAAAGAAAAACAAACGAATGCAGGATTATCATACCCAGTTCTGGGTTCCAATCCCAGCTCAGCCATGTCTGACTGAATAACACTGGATGGGCCACTGGACCTCTCAGATCTCATTCCTGTGAGATTTTTCTGGGGAAGAAATCATGGCCTCCACTGGTAAGCTCGAGTGTATTCTATATGACTAGGACACAAATAAGTAACCTTTCATTTAAACATATTACTTCCATTTTCCTATCAATCAGTGTCATAAAATAATCCTAGAGGGGGTCCTGGCTGGTTCAGTCGATGGAGCATGGGACTCTTGATCTAGGGGTCAAAGCCTAGATCATGACCCTTGATCATGAGTTCAAGCCCCACATTGAGCGTAGAGTCTACAAGAAAGACAGACGTAGAAAGACAGGACAGGACAAGAGAGGAAAGGAAGAAAGGAAAATACAATCCTTATTTAAAACAAAACAAAACAAAACAAAACAAAACAAAACAAAACACACCAATCTTAGACAACCCTCTCTTAGTTTTTATACTATTTCTACTAAAAAATAACAATGAGTGATTAAAGTTAACAGGATAAATTATAAGCTGCTAAATTTCCTTCAAATTCCCATAACATCTTAGAATTCTATTAATTATTCCACAATAATTCTGATGTTTAAATTCTCTGTATTTCCTCTTTTTGGCACTTCTGGTTTGCTTTGCATGAACTTTTGGAGCCCAAATGTCTTTGCATTTTAAATACCAGGAGTACATAAAAATAGCCATTTTGAATATGCAACACCTCTGGAATATTTCTACCCATAGGCACTTAAATATAGAACCTTTTATTTAGAGCGCTCACACTATGATTTTGCCTTATTATTCTAACAGCTCTGGAGTATAGGAATAAATCATATAAAAAGTGAGTAGTTGTGGGATGATGCCGGAATGCCTCCTAGTGGACAGCACGAAGCACTTCATTTTAAAAAAGGGTCGAGCCATGTTACTACACATGTCCACTGTTTACTTGCTAATCTGTGAAGAACGAAGTGCAATTTATAAATGAGTATGTGTGCTATAACGTCTCTGGCTTCCTAAGCAGAGCATTGTGACCACACCACGATCAAAGCTTTCCTTGGTGCCTTGGGTCCATGTCCTTGGCCCTTCGTAGGGTTTGATCATCTGCAAGCTTCACTTAACGCCCTAGTGTGCCTTATGAAGTTGGCTCTCCATCTTCATGGAGATTTTGACCATCAAAGGTATGATGATCAATGAAGGGTTTATGTAGCAACTTTATGGCACCCTTTTAAAATGAGTGATTCTTTTATTTGGCATTCTAACGTCTACCATATTTTCAGCCAACTCTCTTTTTATTTAAAAAAAAAAAAAGTTATTTATTCATTTGAGAAAGTGAGAGAGTGTATGAGCTGGGGAGGGTCAGAGAGAGAGAATCCTAAGCAGGCTCCATGCTGCCAGCGCAGAGCCTGATGCAGGGCTCAAACTCACGAACTGTGAGATCATGACCTGAGCTGAAATCAAGGGCCAGATGCTCAACCAACTGAGCCACCCAGATGCCCCAGCCATCTCTCTTTTTAAAAAACCACACAGGCAATTCTTTGCAAAAAAATATTGGCCCTTTTCACTAAAGACAAAAATGGCTGAAGTCATGGCCAGCATGTTCTACATAATTCACATTTCTTAGTGTTTCAATTTTGTGTTTTTAGGAAGAAAATGTCTGCATTCTTTTAGGATTCACAATTATCCATTTCTTGACGCTTTTCAGAATGGAGACACTATTGGCAAGGGGCCTTTTTCACTGAAGAGACCTGAGGAAAAGTGCTCTTTAACTGCAGGAATGTTGAGGGAGCATCATGGCAGCAATGTCCATCTGTCCCCTGAAGGTCTCCCTCTGTTGCTGCTTTGATCGCAACCTACTTGCCAGGTTTCATCTCTGCCACATTGATTACGCGGAGATATGGTCAGATGAGTAATCCTATGGAGAGAACTGGCTCTCATTTAGGGGCTAGAACCAAATACCACATGTTGTATAAGGACAATACTGACTTTTTTTTTGAGAGAGTGTGAGCAGGGGAGGGACAGAGAGGGGGAGGACAGAGGATCCGAAGTGGGTTCTGCGCTGACAGCAGCAAGGCCCAATGCAGGGCTTGAACTCATGAACTGTGAGACCATGCCCTGAGTCGCACTTGGACGCTCAATCGCCTGAGCCACCCAGGTGCCCCAAGAATACTGGCTTTAAAAAAAAGAAGAGTGCTCTTCAGCAAATGGTGCTGGGAAAACTGGACAGCGACATGCAGAAGAATGAACCTGGACCACTTTCTTACACCATACACAAAAATAAACTCTAAATGGATGAAAGACCTAAATGTAAGTCAGGAAGCCATCAAAATCCTTGAGGAGAAAGCAGGCAAAAACCTCTTTGACCATACCCGCAGCAACTTCTTACTCAACATGGTCTCTGGAAGCAAGGGAAACAAAAGCAAAAACTAACTACTGGGACCTCATCAAAATAAAAAGCTTCTGCACACAGAAGGAAACAATCAGCAAAACTAAAAGGCAATCAACGGAATAGGAGAAGATATTTGCAAATGACATATCAGATAAAGGGTTAGTATCCAAAATCTATCAAGAACTTGTCAAACTCAACACCCAAAAAACAAATAATCCAGTGAAGAAAAGGGCAAAAGATATGAATAGCTACTTCTCCAAAGAAGACATCCAGATGGAAAACAGACACATGAAAAAATGCCCAACATAACTCATCATCAGGGAAATGCAAATTAAAACCACAATGAGATACCACCTCACACCTGTCAGAATGTCTAAAAATAAATAACTCAGGCAACAAAAGATGTTGGCGAGGATGCAGAGAGGAGGAACCCTTTTGCACTGCTGGTGGGAAGGCAAACTGGTGCAGCCACTCTGGAAAACAGTATGGAGGTTCCTCAAAAAATTAAAAATAGAACTACCCTACGACACAGCAATTGCACTACTAGGCATTTACCCAAGGGATACAGGTGTGCTGATTCAAAGGGACACATGCACCCTGATGTTTATAGCAGTGATATCGATAATAGCCAAAGTATGGAAAGAGCCCAAATGTCCACTGATGGATGAATGGATAAAGAAGATGTGACATACATACATACATACATACATACATACATACATACATACAGTGGAATACTACTCAGCGATGAAAAAGAAATGAAATCTTGCCATTTGCAACTACGTGGATAGAACTGGAGGTATTCTGCTAAGCGACATTAGTCAGAGAAAGACAAATATATGACTTTACTCACATGAGGAATTTAAGATGCAAAACAGATCAACATAAGGGAAAGAAAGCAAAACTAAAATAAAAACTGGGAGGGGGAAAACATAAGAAACTTTTAAATACAGAGAACAAACTCAGGGTTGCTGGAGGGATAGTGGGTGGGGGGGGATGGGTTAAATGGGTAAGGTATTAAGGAAGACACTTGTTGGGGATGGATCACTGGAATCTACTCCTGAAATCATTATTGTTGTACATATGCTAACTTGGATGTAAATTAAAAAATAAAAATAAATAAAAATAAAAGTGGCAGTAAATCCAAGAAAATGAAAAGCTGGACCCATGCCTCTCAGAATGGGAAAAATAAAAAATAAAAACAAGAAGACCAGAGGGAAGGCCAGGGAGGGAAATCAAGGGAGAGAAAAGTTATGGTGCACACTCGATTTACAGCCCAAAGAAAAATGGCTTGTTTATAGTTCATTCCCCAAAGATTGGAGGATCTACTACTCCTAATAAAGAACAAAGAAAACTAGGACAACCTAACAGGTATTTTTTCTTGGGCAGAAGTGCCCAATTCTTGATTTTGGCTCGGTCACAATTCCAGGGTCATGAGACCGAACCCTGTGTCGGGCTTCAAGCTAGGAGCCTGCTTGAGATTCTCTCTCTCTTCCTCTGCACACCACGCTGCCCCCCCCCCCCCCCCCAAACACAGCACTTTGTAACTTTTTAAGGCTAACATGTCAGAAATGGTATATGGGACAACAACCATGAAAGACATTATTCCACTAATCATGACAAGTTTTTCAAAATGTTAAACAGTCTGGAGAGTAAACTGGGTGAAGATAGCTTATTCTGATTCTGTTCTTGGGGGGGAAGGATGAAGAGTGAATGCATGCACAGCAAAAGAAGACAGTGAACATGAAACCCACAGCAGAAGATCCCACTGTTTGGGGATGTAATTCTCTCAATGACCTCTTGGGATTCTGGTTACTATTTTAAGGTTCTCCAGTGAAATGTTTCCCAGGAAATTAGCTCCCAAGAGCGAGCTATGAGGCATTTTTTTTTTTTTTTTTTAACGTGAACAAAGACAGAACGTACATACTGCTTTACAACTGTTGGCTATCAGACTGGCAGTCTTCTTGAAGGTCTTTTCAAGGTAGTGTGCGAATCTCTCGTTCTCATTTTCTTTTGACCCTAGCTGAAGAAACTCGCCTATAAAGAAAGAAAGGGGTAATTTGCGATACGGTTTGATTGCCTGGATAACTCTACTGAGACTGAATTAAAAAAGCAGCAGCATCAGAATTAACCTACCACGCACCAAATCTTCAATAACTTGGGTTAAAATAGATATGACAGTTGTATTTCCAATCCGTGCCAGAGCTATAGATGCTGCAGAAAGAATTAGATCACCAGCGAGAACAGCCTAGAAAAGAAAAAAGAAAACAACTCAGAGAAAAGGATCGGAGCAGTGGAGCCAACAATGAAGCTGGCTCCTCAGAAGATAAATACAGAAAGGGAGGGAGGGTTCATCTTGGCCATGAGTCTTCCCCTACCTCTTCCTCAGTAGGACTCTGTAATCGTCAGTTACAGATTCAGCACATAGTGGGCATGGGATCAGTTCCCAGATCTCTCCAATCGGAGCTGAGGAAGTGGATGTGTGGAGATGGACAGGGTCAAACTCTCTCGCTTCATCCCTGGGCCCCACCAGGGTACAGCTGCCCTCAGACTGGCCATGCTGGACACTTGCTCTTCGCTCACAGCGTGCTGTTGTGTCTGTGCACCTGTCATTCTACTCGGAAAGTCCTTCCCCTTCTTCACTGAGCTGACTCCTCTGCACAATTAGCACAGAGGACACTTCTAGGAAGTCCACTTGGATCTGCATGAGAACAGCACCCTGTGCATACTGCAGTCTTCTCATTTTTCTTCAACTACTGATTCCCTATCTACCAACTCCTTGAGGGCACGGGCTGGGAATGATCTCAGCCAGCCCTTGGCACACCCCAGCGCCTGGCATTTTTCTCAATGAAAACCAAACCAGGGAATGCTGGCTCCAAGTTCAAAGCTCTTTGCACTGTATTACACTGCTCCTCATTCTCAGATAAAATTTTTTGTAGTGAACACGAGATAATATTTTTTCCAATCTTCTTTAGAGTGGGAGTAGATGCCCATACTGTATTTGTAGCTTATTAAAAATTATATATAAATGAATTACAGGCTGTAATTAAACATACTCATTTTCATATTTAAAAATATGCCTACATTTTATGTTTTAGTTATAAATGGTCGATCTCATAGACATTTTAATTCATAGAATTTTCAACATAACCACATTTTAAGTTTTTATTGTCTTTTCTCTGGTACCTGAAATTATGTTCAGTACGTTTACCTACTTACCATTTTATAGAACATACTGTACAAGTGATCTCAACATACACATATACATTAACAAAGTCATCGTATACATTATGACATATAGGTGCACATATGTCTATCCTTGGGCCACCCGTACATCATTTGCAGCTGGAGGGCTCAGGATCTCTAGGCTTTTACGTCTTTCCTCTCCTGGCCCTGGGGATCCCAGAGGCCAGAAGGTTCCAGCCTGTGAAAGTAAAGTCTCCAGACTGGGCACTGGGGAATGCTGGCTGAGGGGTTAAAGGAAAGAAGGGCTGGAACCCAGGCAGGATACCACGGGCTCCTGGAGCAGGTGCTGTGTGAATGGACTTTCAATGGACACACAGTACTTTTGGCTAAGAGGCGGTAAAGGGGAGGAGGCTTGCAGGCAGGCCTGTGTAAAGCAGACCAGTCACAGGCTGAAAGAGGCCCCCAACAGCAGAGATGATCACAGCGGGGACTAACTAGGCAGGGAGAAGGCCCGAATTTGTTGTTGGTGGTTTTTTTTTTTTTTTTTTAATTTTTATGTTTATTTTTGAGAGAGAGAGACACTGAGTGCAAATGGGAGAAGGGGAGAGGGAGAGGGAGACATAGAATCTGAAGCAGGCTCCAGGCTCCGAGCTGTTAGCACAGAGCCCGACATTGGGCTTGAACTCACAAGCCGTGAGATCATGATGTGAGCCAAAGTCAGATGTGTAACCTACTGAACCACCCAGGTGCCCCCAGGATTTGTTCTCTTAACTAAGGCTTTAGGGACAGGCCCTGAGAACAGCTGACTCAGGGACATGTCATAAAGGTACCCATGACCTCTCCAGAATGAAACTGCACTCCCCCCCCCCTTTTTTTAAAAACAACATTCTGATGTATGGAATTCCGCCCATAGGACACAAGACCTTTCAATTTAAAATTTGAAATAAAAGATTTATAAGTGAGATCTCAGGACTCGATTACACAGCAAAGTCATGTACAAGAAAGCAAAACCGGCACGTGAAGATAACAATTAATATATATTTCTTCTTTTTCACAGGGCAATTAGAAAATAGAAGGTAACCAGGTACTACAAATATGTGAGGGGAAGAAAAATAAATGTGTGAGGGAGGGGAAGGCGAGCCAAGGGAAACCTCATTCACACTCATGTTTCATGTGTGCTTCAAACAGGCAGGGCGGCCACGGGAGGTGCGTGTGGAGGGGGCTGCCCGCATCACACGAAAGGCCTATATGTCTTCATATTCATTTGTGCAGCTTCATTCCCGTTCTTCAAACATGATTTAAATACCTTTAAGCAGAAGTCCCCATCTTATATACCCCTTCAAGAGATGCTGATAAAATACTATGGAAATATCCTTTAAAATATACATGTATGAACCAAACTCAATTATACAGCCTCTACAAAAGGTAGAATTTTCACAATGTGTGTATATATCTTTCTGTGTACCTATATTTAAAACAATATAATATTCACACACATATATTTTAGCTTTACTTAGTTACTTGTCATGACACTCTTGTACATGGCAGTCAATAGATAAAGAATCAAACTGAATCTGGGTACTCTGAGCCCAGAAGTAAAATGTATGAGTCCTCATGAAACATGCTTTTTGGATAACAACAAAAATCTCTTTCTCAATAACCAAAAGGAATTCTATATAAAACTATGAATAACCAGAAATACGAAGTTCAGCTTTCTATGGTTTTCTCTATTAGCAAATGTCCGTACACAGACAAGACATGAATTCTATTTTGAAATTTGGAAGGCCGCATGTGAGGAAGCATACTTTACTTTTTAATGAGACAAATCTAAAAAATAAATGCAACCCAAAGAGTGTGTGGTTGGGTAAGAAGATTGAAAGGAAACTAAAACACCGTACCTTCTTTTCACCCCAGATCTTATTGACCGTGTGTTTTCCTCTCCGAGAACTTGCATCGTCAATGACATCGTCGTGTACCAGACTAGCAGTGTGGATCATTTCTGCAATTAAGGCTATGGAGCGCTGGTCTGCTTGCACGTCTCTAATTAACAGAAAGCAATGCTTTTTAACAGAGCCGCTGCCTATAACCTTCTCAGCAATCATCTTGTCAAAACTGGACATCCGATCTAGGATAAAGAACTTTATTTCTCTAAGAGAAACTGTATAAACACTTTGGCTTCCCTACAAAGCCATTTCTACCATTTGGAGAACATTTTAAAAATGTGTGAGCTACCCTGCCGAGGCTATATTTTGTAGACAGCACATTCAGAAGTAGAATTTGTATGATTAACAACAAAAAAGTTTAAACATCTCAGAAGTCTGGCCATGAGGCTGAAGAATCAGCTGTAGGCCCTAGAATCGTGGTCTTGGGCGTCTGGGGAAGCTCGTCAATTGTGATTAGGTTATAAGGAGATTTTGGGGCTTGGGGGGGAGGGGAGACAGGTTAAGAAGCACTCTGAAAAAGTATTCTAAAGAACCAACGATCAGTATGTTTAAAGCTTTTAATATTGTCTTAAATGAAATGTTTAGGAAGAAGACCTCAAGCACCCAGATAGAACTTTTGTTGCAACGGTCTTCCAATTCATACTTCACCCTGGCATTAGAAATGGAAACTTTTCTTTCCCAGCTTTAACACAATATACAGGATAAGCATTGTCAAGAAGGTACATGGCTATGAGTTTTAGAGTTCAAAGGGAATGTGCCCCTTTTCAATCATCATCATTATCACAATCATCATCTATGGGAATTTTTAAAAGCTGAATTTTGAGAAAATCAAATTGGGGAAATAACCAACTGAATTATCTGAAACTGAAAACATATGCCTGACTTAAACACATGGTAACGAAATGTTTCACTTATTCAATAGCTTCTTACTTTTCAAAATATCATCACGTTATCTCTTCAGGGGGGAAAAGAGAGAAGGATGTTGAAACAGAACTTTTTCTTTAAAAAAAATAATCTAGGCTGAACATCTGCAAAAGATAGTGCCTATTCTAGAGCCTCACATTTAGCAGAAAGCTATGGAAAATGAGGCCCAAGTACATTAAAGATGCTGGTATTTAACTACAGACACTAAGTCAGCCTGAAGAGTACCTTCTGATCTTGCTTTAAATATAATTTTAAAATAGGGTGCTTTGCCGGCAACTCTTAGCTAAGATTTCAGAATTAAGCCTCAGACCCTTCCAACTGCTTTTAGCCCAGAAATCGATTGCCAAGTGCAGCGCATTATTTATTAACCTGTCACAATCATAACAGTTCTAAATACTTCCAGATCACACCATGGTCTTTCAAGGCAGGAGAAGTAAGCAACACGGGATGGAGACTAGTTCTAACAACAGGACTGTAAATAGGAAAACGAAGGTTCCAATGGCTTCAAAGAGCTTGTTGTGAAACCCTTGATGAGACACTGCTCACAGGCCCTACGGTAGGAGACTTGGACCTTAAATATCTTTTAGGTGAATGTACTGGACCCTAACTTGAGTTCAAATGCACAGGAAAAGAGGTAGACATTCACAGGTGTTTTGTATAAAGGCCATCTTTCAGATATTTTCACCATGGCATTTTGGCCTAATACACACTTCCTACTAGTTGGTAGCAGAACTTACCTTGAAAAACAACTGTGAGGGCCCCTAGCCTTCCTTATGCTTTCCTAAGCTGGGCACCGCCTCCATTATCATAAACTCTGTCGGCAGACAGGTGTTCCTGCTGGGGAGTTGTGATGAAATGGCAGTGCTCACTGACACACTGGAGTTTTGTAATTTCAAGAGATTAAAGACAAAGATGTCTTAAAATATTTTGAAATGCCAACGACTACATGTATACAGAAAGGCCATTTTACGTGGCTAAATTACTGACTGCAATCAGGATTCTTTGTTAGAATGTTGTCTGGTATTGTGACACAGCCCATATGCAGAATAGACATTATTTCAGATGCTTTTTTAAAAAAAATGTTTATTTATTTTTGAGACAGTGAGCAAGCAGGGGAGGGGCAGAGAGAGGGAGACAGAGAATCCCAAGCAGGCTCTGCACTCTGAGTGCAGAGCCTGAAGCTTGAAATGAAGAGTCAGACACATAAACAACAGCCACCCTCAGGTACGCCTGAGATGTTTTCTAATTGTATTTGATGTCCTTTTTCCTACACAACTAAGTTTTAATGTGTGCCAGCTTATATCCAGAAAATACTGCCACTGCCTGTCCATAGCACAGCATAATGGCTGGAACCAAAATTTACAGATTACAGAAAACTCTCACACTATCTTTAAGATGAAACCTCCAAAGTGCCAAACTGAGTCATGCCTTCAGAAAGCTGGGCACCATTTTCACTTCCTACCGTGACAGCTGACACACTCTCCTGGCTTCTGGGAGAGGTGCTGAGAAAAGCCAGACTGGCAAGACAGACTGAGAAAAGGAGCCCCTTGGTCTGAAAGTTGGCTGTGTCCCCCATACTTCACACATGGCGGAGTATGCGATGATTCAGCAAGCCCGTTGGGGTATTTGTTTTTTTCCCCTTCATTAGATTTAAAGCAACATTTTTTATAACGGAATAGTTCAAGTGCAGACAAAAATAGATGGAGTCATAAAATGACACACCCCACCCCATGTACACTTGACTCAGTTTACATGTGATTTAAATAAAATGTTTTTTTCCTGTTCACACTAATACATAATATGAAATCTTAAACAAATTATAAGTAAACCCTCAGTGTGGGAAAATTGTCTCTAAACAGAAATTCAAACGTTGCCAATTGATTACCTTGGTTCAGAATGAATGAGGGTAGCAAATTTAAATAGTAAATGTGATTCCACTTTAAAAGCAGATATACAGAAGTTTCTACTCCCAACTCTACAGAGGCTGTATAAAAACCAGAACTCTCAAGTGGTATTTTATACAGAAGGCTCTGTTTCTATTATAAAATGTTCTTTTTGTCTAACAATTCTAAAAGTAAGTGTTTCCCTTTGCTTGTTAGAACTCTGCCAAGCTTAGTGTTTCTTAAATATATAACCCTTGTCCACCATGTCAGAATCCATACTCTTGAAAATGCAGACTGAGGAGTCAAAATCTGACAATGGGGCTCAGGAATCTGTATTTGGAAAAAGCATGTCAGGAGATTCTGATGCGCAAAGTTTGAAAAATGCTGTTCTATCAGGTATTCATTTGATTTACCACAAGACACAAATGGAAGCTTTCCTAGAGAAAGGGTTTTGTTTTTCGTAAAAACTCTGCCTTTGCTGGCCCACTGCTGCACTGCCTCTGAAACAAGAGGCCACTCTCCTAAACATGACCTGGAACTTGGCAGGGGGGCAGGGGGGCAGGGGGACAGGGAGCAGCTAATGACTCCTCAAGTCCCTTCAGAGAGCAGAATGGCTCACCGGCTCACATGCAAAATCACGGAGGATGACCTCTCTTCCCTCTTATACTCTGCATCATTATGAATTTGAAAGGACATGACTGGATGCTTTTTTAGTTTGGTCTGAAAAAAACTCACTACTTAAAATGCAGAGTCCTTTGCTATCAAATTCTTCAGGAGGCAAACTGCATTTCCTAGTTACCTGATGAAAAAACACATATTCAAGTTTTCAGCATGCTGAACAATATATCCATATAGACTCAGATAAGATTTTCTCTTTCTCTGTCACTGAACTGACTTGCTATAAGCTGGAGTCCTTTGCCTATGAAGACTGTGGGATGTGTCCTGCTTTACCTCTGGTCTGCTCGTGTCAGAACTGGTGGACACAGAAGAGGCACCTCCAGAAGGAGAGGGAAGCCCGTCTGGGCCCCTCCCTGTGCTGATGTGATGTGATGTAATGATGGGGCCTGTGTTAGTTTCCTGTGGCTGCTGTGACACATTACCACAAACTTGGGTGTTTTTTTTTTTTTTTTTTTTTAAGTTTATTTATTTTGAGAGAGAGCGTGCGCATGGGAGGGGCAGAGAGCGAGAGAGAGAATCCCAAGCAGGCTCTGCACTGCCAGCACAGAGCCTGATGCGGGGCTGGAACTCACGAACTGTGAAATCATGACCTGAGCCGAAACCAAGAGTAGGACACTTAACCGAGTCAGCTAGGCACCCCCAAACTTGGTGGTTTAAATCAACAGAAACTCTCTCATAGTACTGGAGGCCAGAACACAGTTCCACAGAGCACCCTTCCACCCCTTCCAGCCACGGACAGCTGTCTGCAGACTTTGGCTTATGGCCCTGGGACTTCAATCTTCAAAATCTCTCTGCTCCACCTTCACACGGCCCTCCCTTCTGTGTGCATCAACCTCCCTCTGCTTTCCTCTTATAGGGAGACACGTGACCGCATGTAAGACTCATCAGATAATCCTGGATGATGTCCCCATTTCAAGATTCTTAACTAAATCCCTTCTGCAAAGACCCTTTCTTGCTACATGACGTAACACAGGCTCCAAGGATGAGGATGTGTATACCTTCGGTGCGGCCATTTTTCAGCCTAACAGTTTATTTTTTATTAAAAAAAATTTTTAATGTTTATTTTATTTTTGAGGGACAGAGAGACAGAGCACGAGCAGGAGAGGGGCAGAGAGAGAGGGAAACACAGAATCTGAAACAGGCTCCAGGCTCTGAGCTGTCAGCACAGAGCCCGTGACAGGGCTTGAACTCACAAATCGTGAAATCATGACCCGAGCAGAAGTCAGAAGCTTAACTAACTAGGCCACCCAGGCACCCCCAGCCTAATGGTTTCTTACTTTCACTAGCCTCTTTTGCTGGTGCTCAAACATTTCCTTGTCAGGGATCAAATTCTTCAAATTACCTTTCACTGCACCTGTCTAAAATCTCCTTTTGTCCTCCTAAGTGATACTACACTGAAGTGTCTCATCTTCCACAGAGACATTCAGGTAGAATGAGCAGGACCGCAGGGTTTCTGACCATCTCTCACTCTCTGCTTTTCATGCTTGGTGTCATCTTTCTGTTTCCTGGCCTCTGTCTCTGGCCTCTGCAATCTTGTTTCCTTTTCCTGTATTCCTTACAGGCATGTTGAGGATGCTATTGGCATGAACGCCAAAGGTACTTTCCATCTGAAGAACAGCAGAGTGCAGGAGGGATACCTGAATTAGGAGGTCACTGGCTATCCACCTTCATAAACCCAAACAAGCACACCAGACTCAGTGGAGTCTATTTCTCTTGGTTGAGAACACAGTTTTAAGCTTGATCAGGAGTCATGAAGTCAGTAGTTCTGACATCAAGAGAACAGAATTGACATCCAAGAGCAGCTGCTCCTGATATTTACCTCCAGAGAGAACAGATGCCTGCAAAGCTGCATCACAGATGACGCAGGGTTTGTGCTGTTTATTTTCTTGCCACCGAAGAAGCACTGCAGAAGTTTCGGGATCTTTGGAGCAACCCACCATGATGATGTCTTAGACCAACCACTTATCTAGGCAACAGATTCTGGGTGCTACTGAATTAACTCAGCACTTGGTTTTTTTTCAGACTGGGCACAGCGAATCCAAGCATAGTTGATTCCTTCAGTGATGAAATCATCCTGGTGTAGTAGGCGCCAGAAGAGGGTGCACATGTGTTTAAAAGCCCTATAGGCCTCTTGCTCTCACTAATGTTCTCCTTATACTTGAGCTTGACCTAACCAACGAAATGGATGACCGTCTGGTTATCAAAATCTTCTCCATCTCAGTAGGTGTCCTTTATTATAGACTCTACTTTCAGATCGTTTTCGTTTTATCTTTTTTTTTTTTTTTTTTTAATTGTAGAGAGAGCGGGGAAGAGGGACAGAGGGAGAGAGAGAATCTTAAGCAGGCTTCACGCTCAGCAAGGAGCCTGATGCCAGGCCGAATCCCACGACCCTGGGATCATGATCTGAGCTGAAATCAAGAGTCAGATGCTCAACCGACTGAGCCACCCAGGGGACCCTTAAGATCCTTTAAAAAAAAAAAAAATTTGTAACGGACGCCTTGGTGCTTCAGTTGGTTGAGCATCTGACTTTGGCTCAGGTCATGATCTCATGGTTCGTTGAGTTCGAGCCCCACACTGGGTTTGCTGCTGTCAGCACAGAGCCCACTTGGGATCCTCTGTCCTCTTCTCTCTGCCCCTACCTCTTCCCCACTGGCACGTGCGCATGCTCTCTCTCTCTCTCAATAATAATAAACATTAAAAAAATTTCTGTTGCTTTTTATTAATTCTTGTTAACAGTCCATTTTATAACTGAACATTTTCAATACTTCTGAGCACCTCATGCGCTGCTGCTTCCATATATTTATCTTTTTAAAGCAGTATTTTTAAATGTCAGAAATTCCCTACCATATATAATTGAAAGCTGGCTAGATGACACACAATACGGACACAAACCTTTAAACAGTTGGTATTTTTTTTTTTAAGCTGAAGAGACAGTATTTTGCAAAGACTGTTTTGTAAAGACTAAATCGAACCCCGATTCGGAATCTGAACAACCAGCAAGTACAACTACAAATTTTTCACAATACGATGCCACAACTTGCAGTTATCTCCTTAAGCCAACAGACATCTACACGCTAATCAGTACCTTTAAAACCCTCATTAAAAATGAAAGTGAACTGGGGTGCCTGGATGACTCAGTTGTTTGAGTGCCCAATTTGCACAATCAAGACAGATACACACATGCCCAAGGCAGATACACACATGGCCAATATAATGTGGGCAGTCCTGTCACCCCAATCACTAGCAGCAATAGCCACTTCCAGTGCCGTTAGACTTCCACACAGGAACGGATGGTGCCAAGATCAATGACAAGAATAGATCCCTTCAATGAGGCAGCCGAGCAGAGGGTTTGGCTTGAGAAAGATGAGACACCACAGTTGTGCTGCAGCATTCAGCGAGTGGAGCGATTTTACAGAAATCATTTTTGATCTAATTTCTTTAATAAAGTAAGTCCTGACCTACAGTTAGTTTGCTGAGCTCTGTGGCAGGCTGGGTTCTCTGGGAAGCAGACTCTGAAGTTTAGAATACAGGATGCCTGTCTATCCAGGAGTGCCCTGGCTGTCAACAGCTGGGAAGGGGAGAGGAGGAAACAGGCCTGGGTAGAGCGAGAAGTTTCTGCAGTGCAGGCCCATCCATAGCGTGCTCTGGAGCCAAAATGGCCCCTCACCTCCTTCAATCCCTGAATGTGGGCTGGCTTGAGAAGTTCATGGCCTCCAGCAAGAGGATTTTCTGCAGCTAACATATTCTTGAAGAGGCTGAGAATTGAATGTTCTCTGTCAAGGAGACCTGGTCAGCACGGAATCCTTCACTGAAGCAAGAGTTCTTCAATAAGAAGGATGTAGGTGGCACATTTCAGAAGCAGCCCAGCTGTTTTCTGGACCTTTCAGTCTGAATCACCTGTTATGTGCACTCCTATTTTACCAGCCCAGGTACTGTAGTTATTAGGATACAGGCAAGAAATGTAAAGATTGAGACTTAAGCTCTTCAGGACCGTATTACCTTTTGAGAATGTATTATAAGCTTCAGAGACCCTTCCCCCGAAAAACAGAAATACACAAAAAATTTTGTGTACAATTCTAAGGACTCACAGACCCCCATAACACCCACAGACCTCAGGTTAAGAAGTCTCAGTAATCTAGCAAAGAATATTTAATGGACAGCTGAAAAGCTTAATAAAGGAAAAAGAAAAATCAATTAAAATCCCCATTGCTATTTTTTTTTTAATATCTATTTTGAGAGAGAGAGTGCATGTATGAGCGGGGGAGGGGCAGAGAGTGAGAGCGAGCGAGAGAGAATCCCAAGCAGGTTCTGCACTGTCAGCGCAGAGCCCGATTTGGGGCTCCATCCAACAAACCATATGATTAGGACCTGAGCAAAAATCAAGAGTTGGAGGCATAACAGACTGAGCCACCCAGGCATCCCTCCCCCTCGCTATTTCTTAGGTATCTGCTCTATTCGGTTTTCTAAAACCCTCACCAGGATTATTACTTACCTATGTAATACATATTTCACAAACAAGAAGATAACATCTGATAAGCCACAGAGAAGCCATTAAACTTGGGTTGTCAAACAACAAAGCAGGGATCTCTCAATTGAAGTACTGGAATGGGTTCTAGTGCTACTGGGGCTTGGGAACATCTCTGGCAGTGCTGGCTGCAAACAAGCTCTGTGGCTCCCGCCCCTGAATCTACAGCTACCTTTTGTCAATGTTGTTCTAGGTCTTTCTCAGCAAGCAGAGCCAGAAATGGCCCAGGTCTCCAGAAGCTCCCCGACTCCCACACGTCTGTTTGCTGTAAGAGGCACAGCTGGATATTTAGCTAATGATGAGCCCGATTCAGAAGGGTTTTATGAAGCAAATATTCTCAAGATGCTGGATACTGTGGTATACGACTTGAATGCATGCCACCACTGTGACTCCCACTCCAATGCGGGACACTGCCTCTGCACTGTGTCTTTGGTGAGCCCTGCTCCAATCACTTACGGGAGAATGAGGCCACAGCTAGAACACCCCAGAGAGGGCAGTGTTGAACTTACTTTTTATTTTACTTAAGTCAACACTACCCACAACGTGGTGCTCCAACTCACAGTCCTAAAATCAAGAGTCACCTGCTCCACTGACCGAGCCAGCCAGGCGCCCCCGAACTTAACTTTTTATTTAAAAAAAAATTTTTTTTTAACATTTATTTTATTTATTTTTGAGACAGAGAGAGACAGAGCACGAATGGGGGAGGGTCAGAGAGAGAGGGAGACACAGAATCCGAAACAGGCTCCAGGCTCTGAGCGGGTCAGCACAGAGCCTGACGCGGGGCTCGAACTCACGGACCGCGAGATCATGACCTGAGCTGAAGTCGGCCGCCCAACTGACTGAGCCACCCAGGTGCCCCGAACTTAACTTTTTAAACTAGCAATGCCTTTGTTGTGTTAAAGCCTCCCATGTTTTCTATAACTAATGGTTTATAGTTTCAGTAAGGGAAACTGAAAAAACTTGCAACCATGGGGAGAGCTGGAGAGGATTTGGAGTGATGCAGAATGTTTTCCTTCCCATGTCATCTCTGAGGGTAACAGACTGTATTACGCATAAATCTGAGAAATAAAAATATAAACACACACTCTCTCTAGTCCAGTGGTTCTCGACAGGGATGATTTTGCTCCCTGGGGACATTTGGCAATGTCTGGAGACATTTTTGGTGCTCATCAACTTGGCAGGGGGTGCAACTGGCATCTCACGGGGGGAGGCAAGGGATGCTGCTAAACATCTATACTACACATGACAGCCCCCACACAAAGAATTATTTGGTCCAAAACATCAGTCACGTCAAGGCCAAGAAACCCTGCTCTAGGTCACATGAGATGTATTCAAATGTGGTTCATTTCTGCTGCTCTGCCTCCCCGGTGAAGTGGAAGCGGACCTGAGGACAGTGAAAGGCCCACTGCCAGAGAGCTCTGTCTGTTGAAGCTGCACTGTGAGCACTCAGTGAGTCTCGGAGGGTGGGTGGGAGGCACTCTGAGGTGGCGTACTGTGCTGGAGCTGGAGGCCCAGCGGCGGGGAACAAAAGGCCGACACAGGCTGAGGAGAGCAGCTGCTGAGAGGCAACACCTGACCCTCTTGAGGCATTCCTCAAAGTACGATCTACTGGGAGGAGGGAATATCATACAGATGTCCAGCCTTAGAGAAATGGATGAGTACATTATGGTGTACTGGAATTTCCATTGGTACATCACACGATGTAAAAATAACAACCATGAAGACACTCCAGCATCGTGGTAAACAGTGAAAACACAGTTGGGAGTAAACAAAGCAGAATGCAATCCTATATACACAGTATGACTGACTGGGTACAAGAGTAGAGGGGATGTGGGGCGCCTGGGTGGCGCAGTCGGTTAAGCGTCCGACTTCAGCCAGGTCACGATCTCGCGGTCCGTGAGTTCGAGCCCCGCGTCAGGCTCTGGGCTGATGGCTCGGAGCCTGGAGCCTGTTTCCGATTCTGTGTCTCCCTCTCTCTCTGCCCCTCCCCCGTTCATGCTCTGTCTCTCTCTGTCCCAAAAATAAATAAAAAACGTTGAAAAAAAAATTTAAAAAAAAAAAAAAAAAAAAAAAAAAAAGAGTAGAGGGGATGAGGGAACTGCAAAGATGGCTGCCTACAGTAACAGGTCAATCCTTTTTCCTTTTAAGATTTCCTTTGATACCATGGTTTCAACGTTTAACAATTTTATGTATGTTCAAAACACAAAAGCTGAAGGCCAACAGTCAAAACGCCTTCTTTCAAGATTTTTCTTTGGCAGATTTCCAAAGGTCATGGGAAGGCAGGCTCTCGGGGGTGTGGTGCCCAGACTTGAAGCACAGTGGGCGTAGCTCATGACTTTTAATGATAACCTTTGGACTAACTGCTCTGTGTGTATTATGATTACATGTATGCATACACCCTGCTATTCTTCACTTTGGAGTGGGAAAACCAAATCTGGCTTTTAAAATTCTTTTCGAAATGCTTATTTGCAGCTGAAGTTGTTCTTTGAGGGCGTTAAAGTGTGGAAAAGGAAGAAGCCTATACCAGTGGACTCTGGTGACTCAAAGTCAGAAACTACTCACCACAAAGTGGATTCTTAGATAAATGCTACCTCTTCAACAGGGAACTAAGTAGCAAGCTTGGGGAGGAAGATTTGGCAAATATAAAAAAAACGCCAGAGGAGTGAAAGTCAGTAACTCACCGGGAGTTATTATGATGGATATTACACGCCCGGGCCATTAGCACCACAATAATTGGTCGAAAGGCTTTTCCTTTACCATCGAAGTAGTATTCAGACATTTCCTTAAGTTCGGTTGTAGATATGACTAGTTCCTGGAATAAAGTTTCTCTGTGTCAATACGGCATCACAATGGCACAAAAGTCAACAGGATTTTTTACAAAACCCTGATTTGATTTCAGTGGACTCAGTTGTATTCAGTGTACTCATTTCACTTGAGAGATTCAACACTCAGCTGGAAAAGGTGCTAACACTGTATTGTCACAAAACTGGCTGTCCTGCAGCTGGGCCACAAGCAATGCCTGGCCCGCCTGAGTGGCCTAAGGTAAGGGCAAGGGTGAGCAGTGCCGCCTGCCCCTGTGACTCCAGCAGACTCCAGGGATGAGCAGGAAAGTACCAGGTGGCCCAGGGACTCTGGGCCAGTAACAGCTGGCTACAGTGACAGCTGGATAGGGGCAGGTAGCAGCTTGGAAGATGGAGGGGAGAGGACAAAGGCAGGGAGTGTGGGAGCCAATGAAGCAGGTGTTAAGGGAGTGTCTGGGGTGGGAGTCAAAGCTGTGTACCAGGGGCAGGAAGACAAGGGGACAGCCAGGGAGAAGCAGGGATCAGTAAGCCTGACTCGGCCAGACAGGTGAAAGGTTCACAGAGGAAGTTTCAGACACAATTTGCCAGACTGTGAGGAGCTTACAATTGAGTTGGGAAGATAAAATTTCTTAAAAATATAAAATGTTCAGAATGGTAACTTGGGCGATGGCATAATTAAATGAAATGTAGTAAGGGGTGCCTGGGTAGCTCAGTCGATTAATCGTCCGACTTCGGCTCAAGTCATGAACTTGCAGTTTGTGAGTTCAAGCCCACATCAGGCTCTGTGCTGACAGCTCAGAGCCTGGAGTCTGCTTCAGATTCTGTATTTCTCTCTCTGTCTCTCTCTCTCTGTCTCTGTCTCTCTCTCTCTCTCTCTCTCTCTCTCTCTCTCTGCCCCTCCCCTGCTCACACTCTGACTCTGTCTTCTCTCTCTCTCAAAAGTGAGATTAAAAAAAATTTTTAAAAATAAATGTAAATTAAATCAAATGCAGTAAAAGTTCAGAGAAGGGAAAAATCAGCATGGGCTAGAGAACCAACTATTTAATGGAAGGTATAAGCTTTGATCTGGGATTAAAGAATAAGAAGGATTTTGATTCATGAAGAGAAGGGAGAGGCTTCCAGGCGATGGACATGTGTTTACTGTACCTGCCTCTCACGGACTTGCTATGATGAACCACAGCTTATGTCCCCAAAGAAATGGGAGCTAAGAATGGACCCAGAGGACCATCAGCCAGGCTCAGGTGAACACAGTACAGTGGGACAGGCTTTAACTAAGATAGCGACTTTAGTACCAAACACAGTAATAAACGCAGAGATTGCAAAGTAAAATGAGTCCTATAAGGAGCTCAGTCTAGAGGGTGAGAGGTACAACAATAATTACAATACACAGTGTGATGGGTGCTGCTCTGAGATAAGCACAGCTCCTCTGGGAGCACAAAGGGGGCACTGCTGGCTGGGGAGGGGGAGGCAGGAGAGCAACAGTGACAGGGCCACAGAAGCAGCGGTGGCCTGGCCTAGACTGTGGGGATGGAAGGCAAGAAACAGACAAGGAGGACATGAAAGGAGAAGAGGAACAATTCCAGGATCCTGCCTGGGGTTCTCAGGCGGCACCTTCAATGAACAGGAAAAACAAGAAAAAACAATTAGGAAGGGAAAGCAGAGTTTCAGATAGGTTATATTTGAGACAGTCATGGACATTCCATGGAGCTGACCAGGGAGTAGTTAGATGTGTGGTTTTAAGAGAGACAATTCAACCTGGAACAGACATATTATTTGGGAAGTGTTCCACATTGTTGGGAGTGGTCAACAGTGTCCAATGTTCAATAAAGTCACAGGAGATAAAAACCAAGTGTCCAATGGATTTATCAGAAGGTGCTACGGAAGCTATGGGCTGGCAAAGGCAGTTTTAGAGGGGAGCCTGGAAAGGAAGCTGCAGAGGGACGCTGGAGGAAACTTGAAAGGGCCAAAAGAAAGAGGCAGGGAATACCGTACTGGAAGGGAAGGGGGAACAAGGCTCAAGGGATGGCGCTTTAAAGGATGAACAAACTGGAACACCAACATTGGCTGTGAGAGAGGTGAAGAGGGGGAGCCTGCAGAGAAAGGAGAGGGAACAGGCAATGGCAGGACTAGTTCCTAAGGCACTGAGGAGGCAAAGGGCACGGGACTAAGCTGGAGGCAAAGGGAGGCCTGGAAAGGCCTTTCCTCCTGGAAAGGGAGGGAACATTTACTTCACTGAGGTGGGAGGAAAGCATGCAGATGGGTATGTAAATGGTAACAAAGCAGGTGTCCAGAGAGTGACTCCTAAAGGCCTCCCCTCAGTCTATTAAATAGGAAGTGGCCGTTGCTATGAGAACAGGAGAGTAAGGTAAGGGTTTGAGGAGGAAAGTGGAGGACCCTGAAAGGGAAGGAAGCTGATGAGGGGCACATGAATATTTCTGGGCAGCATCTGAGAATCCACCAAAAGTTTTGTGGATAAAAGCATTTAATACATAAAGCCCCATTTGGGGGCAGTCTGGCACTGATCTTCAAGCACTTCAATATGCCTGGAGCAGGTGAAGGAATAAGGGAGGGTAAGTACCGGTTTTTTCAGTTCCCCAGCTCTGTGATAATGCCACTCTGGATGGGGACATGTACTGTACCCTCCATACCGCCCCCCTATGTTGCCCAAGAAACATTTGAAACTTGACACTCGTGAATCAAGTTTGCAATGACAGTGTACACAATTCTAAGAAATCAACATTACTGACAGTACTATCAAAGCTCTCTTACCTTTCTAATGTCTTCATACAGATCTTTCAAGTCTCTCCAACCGAGTTTGAAAGGATCGGTGTATTTCTCACCACTCCGTGTTTTACTACAACAGCACGCTGCTGACGTTGTGTGATGGAACCTGGGACAAGCACGAAGCACACAACGTAAGACTGAGTGCCATTCTATTAAGTGAGATAATTTCATTTTTAAGTAAGCATTATGTACACATATTCATATACATATACTTGCTGGAAATTAAGCATGAATGGTCATTACAATTTAGAACACACAGAATTCTGTTCTTGCTCAACAATACATAAATAGCTTATTTTTATAATCAGGAACTCGAGAACCCACAAAATCAAATACTAAACTAGTTTATTGTGTTCTGAGTTTAAATTTTATTATACTCCCATTTTTTTGAAAAGGCAGAGGTCACACAGAGTGATACCGTGGCACATAGTGAGACAAAATATTCAATTTGTTGGAGTAGCCCCCCACAGTTTAGAACAGAAATTTACTGGCAATATGGCTAATAACTTTAGTGGCTGTAATACAGATTATAAACTTACCGTGACATACTATACCTATTTGAAAAAGCAGATGTTAAACTCTTCACAAGATTAGAGTAGGACATCTACAAAATAAAAGCATTAAGAAACCTATAAGAATATTCATGCAAAAATTGTTTATAATGCCAGATAAATAAAACCTCCATAGTTCATAATAAATACAGTCTTTGGTTGTCCCTTGTAGGTAGATTGCAAACTTCAGAAAAATGATAATAAAATTACCTTATTACAAAAGCAGTATTTGTCATTACGGAATATATAAGAAAAGAATACATCTATAATCTATCCCTTCTCCAAAGAAAGCTAGTTTCTATATTCCTATCTATCCTTTCAGATTTGAAAAGTAGTTTTAAAACAATTTCCTGCCATTTAACTAAGATTGGTCAGAGAATAGTAAAGATTTATATTCTTCAACCAGTTTAAAACAAAGAATAATCAAGCTCCCCCAAGCATCAGCCTGGATGGTGAAAGGGAAAAAGATTTCAATGTTGAGGAAGGAAATTTCCATTGCTAAACGAACACTGCCTATTTTATTTTATTTTTTAAAAATATGAAACGCTTCACGAATTTGCGTGTCACCTTTGTGCAGGGGCCGTGCTAGTGCTAATCTTCTCTGCATCCTTCCAATTTTAGTGTATGTGCTGCCGAAGTGAGCACGAACACTGGGAAACATGCTGGGAAATAGTACTGCCTGATCAGCAATGTTAAAAAACGAGTTCAGTGGCACATTTTGAAAATATTAACTTAGAGATCAAGAACAGAAGACTACAAAGAGATTTAGGGGTGGTGACAACAAATGTTAGTTCCAATGATTACTGAGCACTATTATGGGCCAGGAAATATGACAGGCATGGGGGACCCAAAGATACAAACTGACGATCTTAAAGAATTCAGGGACACAGTCATTTCAAAAATTACTAATATACTGGGGTACATGGCTGGCTCAGCCAATAGACCATGTGACTCTTGATCTCAGGATCCTGAGATCAAGAGTCCTGAGAGTGAGTTGGAGCCACACCTTGGGTGCGGAGTTTATTTAAAAAAAAAAAAAAAAAAAAAAAAAAAATTACTGATTTACCGATTTAATGTGGTAAGGGCTCTTAAAGTACCTATTTTGACAAAAGGGGCAAATTTAGCGCAAAAAAAATAAAACTAATCCACTCTACTTGCAATAAAGTCTTACAAAGTGCTTTTACACTATGACCCTCATAAGTACTTGCTTTTATAGAGCTGGGGAACTTGAAGTTCAGAAAAGTCAAGCCTGAAAAACTGATATACAGATATGTTAACAATATATCAAAAGGAAAAAGCATCTACAAAACCGTATGTATTATGTGATCGCAACAAAAATTTGTACATACATGCATGCACAAATAAGATACACAATGGGGTTTAAAAGTGTATAAACCAGGGTATTAAACATAGTAATTTCTGAATAAATAGGATTGTGGGCGTTTTTTGTTTTATTCCTTTTTTGCTTTTATATTTTCTGACTTTTTCCTAGTGAACACATATTGCTTTACACATATTAAAATGACAATAAAGGTTGACTTTGCCAGGCAGGCAGTCGCCAAGGAAGACTGGCTGAGTTCTAGTCGTTCCACAATAACATTATACATTCATTAGACCAATAAGAACATTTATGATGTCCCAAGAAAGCGAGGTGATCTTTTGATTTTACCATTATATGACATTTAACCTACTTGTTTCAGCCTTTGTAATTAATTCATACAAATTCAGTATTTCATTATAATACTCAGTTTGAGACCTAATCTAACCTGGGGCGAAGAGTTAAAATTACACAGCTAATATGGAGTGCTCTGAACCACTAGGCAGCCTAATAGTTATTAAAACCATGGTCTTTGGAAGATGGATCTTGGTTCAAATCCCAACATTTCTGGGCCATGTTACCTTGTGACATCTTTCTGCTAATACCTACTCATGGAGAGATGCTGCAATTAATTCGGAGAAGTTGTGTAAAGGTCTTAGCTCAGAGCCTAACACACTGTACACATTTAATACAGTCTTTGCATATCTATAGTATCTACAGTATTTAATGTCTACTCAGTCAAGGTATCTTCTGCTTTAAGATGGAGCCATGTTTTCCAAAGGAAAGCTTGTGCACTGTTGGTGGGAATTCAAACTGGTGCAGCCACCATGGAAGATAGCACAGAGGTCCCCCTAAAAATTACACAGAATTCCCATATGATCCAGTAATTCCATCACTGGGTATTTACCCAAAAAATATGAAAATAAATGCTAATTCGAAATGGTATATGCACCCTGGTGTTTATTGCAGTATTATTCACAATAGCCAAAATATGGAAGCACCTCAAGTGTTCATTGATGGATGAATGGATAAAAATGCTGTGGTACATATACAATGGAATATTATCCATTAAAAAGAATGAAATCTTGCCGTTTATAACAACATGGATGGAGCTAGAGAGGGTAATGCTGACTTTCTAACCGAAACAAGTCAGTCAGACAAAGACAAATAGCAAAGGATTGCACGTGGAATTTAAGAAACAAAACAAATGAACAAAGAAAAAAAGAGACAAACCAAAAAACAGGCTCTTAACTACAGAGAACAAACTGCTGGTTACCAGAAGGCAGGCGGGTGGGGGGATGGGTGAGATAGGTGAAGGGTGATGATCAACAGTAACATTTCTCTTGATGAGCACTGAGTAATGTATAGAACAGTCAAATCACTATACTGCACATCTGAAACTAATATAACACTGTTAATTATACTAGACTGTAAATAAATCAATAAAAAGGAGTGTCCAAGAAAAGAAGTATCCAGTGCCATCAGATGGTGGGTGCCAACATCTCTCCCAATAATGCCTTCCTCTGTGACGCTGTAAGTATTTGAAGTCTGGCTAGGACTGTACTGAAATGGGTCCCAGCAAAGCCGGGAGACTTTCATTTCCCATATTCTCTTTTTGCTGTCGGTCTGCGGGCCCAGTTGCTATTCTCTCCCCAAATGTCCATTCTGGATAAGTTGTGACATGTATCCACCTTGGTACAAAGCAGACATTTATAAATGCTACATATTTCATATAGGTACATGGTGTCTGAAGGGTACATGGGAATATGAAGTGTCCCAAAGCCAACCAAAACAGAAAAGTCCTAACTTCAATAAACTTTTTAAAAACGAGCCTTGCGGATGAAAGGAAAACATAATAATTACTGTGTGACTGGAGAAGTCTCTAAAGAGGACAGTGAGTAGATAGATTTTGCTCAGTTTCTCTAAACAATATGGGCCTACCCATGGCACGTGGAGAGTCAATCAGTGCAGGAAAGACTCATGAAGCCACAGAACATGTCAATTTACAGCGGCTAAACTGGCCGGAAAGGGAGAAAACTGACTGGGCCCAAGGGCTGAAGGGCGGAGAGTCAAGCAGTCATGGTTAGTGCTGAGATTCTTACTCTACTTCAAGAGGTCACATGAAATCAAAGTTCAACATTTCTCTACTTGTGACATCCTCAGGCCTCTTCTCCTTGCTGTGACCTTCTACCCCGTCCAGGTAGGCTCTCCCCGGCCGGGAAGCAACTACCGTAGGACTGAAATCCGGTCCACTCTGAGCATCAGCCCTACACGAAGCCTCTTCCGAGCCCACCTGGATCCGCTGGATCCCAGAGCGCTCAGAGCACCTTTTGCTCTTAAGTCCTAATTAAGAGCGCTCCTCCAGAAGCCCTGGGTGTACATCGAAAGGAAACAGCTGCATTCGGTCTCCAGGCTGCACTAGGTCCACAGGCCAGGAGACAACCTGGCTGCCCTCCCTCCACTTTCCCTGAGACCCGGCTCCTCATCCACCGCTATTTCCCCAAACCCCAAAGCGCCTGGGTCCCCAGGACCGCGCTTTGCAGACTCGCGCAGGGCGCCCCAACATCAGGCATACGCCCGGCGGGGCTCGGGCCCATCCCGGGGCCCATCCAGCTCCGGGTCCCATTGCAGCGCAGCCTCGCGGCCCCCTGCCCCGGCGCACTTGCCGCGCGTTCCCATTCATATTCATCCGTGCCGCTGTCACTGGCGCGGTGACCTCTGCGCCCCGCCGCCGCGCCCGCCTCAGGGCCTCCTCACCTGCACGCCGCCGTCGGCAGCGGCGGGCGGCCCGGGGGGCCCCGTGCGGCCCGGGGAGCCGGGCCCGGGGCTCCGGGCAGCAGGCCTCCAGGAGTAGCAGCGCCGCCAGGGCCACCGGCAGGAAGCCATAGGGTCCGAGTCTGAAAGCCGCGGCGGAGCGCTGGCTCCGCCTGTAGCCGGGCGGTCTTCCCCCCGGGACCCGGAGCCGGAAACTTGGCACAGGAAGTGCTTCGACCTCGCCCCGGGCTGTGGTAGCTCGTTCCAGAGCGGGGCTGGCGCCACCGGCGCTTCCCCGGAAGGGCCACGCGGAACCTTAGGCGCCACCGCTGCCCTAAACTTGCGGGGGTGGCCCCTTGCCGGTCCCCGTAACTAAGCGGGACATTTCACTTGGACGAGCAGTTTCTCCCGAACTCCTGCCCACCCTCCGGGAAGCTAGGAGCTCCCATCAGACAAAGCCAAAAAAAAAAAAAAAAAAAGGATCTTTGGGGAACCGGCTGTTAACAATTGCCACCGTGCGCCAGACTCTTGTTCCGCGTATTTAGAGCTATGACTCAAAGAATCAGATTCCCGTTTTGCTGTCTGATCCGGGGTCTCGCGTTTCCACGGCTGCTTCTCTTTGGCGTGACCTGCCCCAGCGTTGTCTGCTGCCTATTGCTACCTGACCTCAAGGGAAGTGCCCACCTCTTGCTTCTTTCCAGAAACAAGTCGAAACACGAGCTGGGCTATTGTGAGGCAGAAGCTAAGTTAGCCTTGTCTCTCGACTTTTGGACTCTGTCCTCTGAGAACCTTTTAGGTATATGGTGGCATAGTTTGGCGGTGTTGCTCATAACTGGGTAGGAGTCCCAACCGTGGGTGTTCTGAGCTGTGTGAAATTGCTTAGTATTTGGTAATGTTGGATGTAACTTGCCAGTGTGGGAGATACCGGAGAATGTACAGGATTAGTACCTGATGTGAGTTAGAAAGACCTTTCTTTAATTCTATAGCCAGATCTACTTCTCTCATGATAATGAGAGAGCGCACTTACATCAAATCCGTGCTGCAGTCATTCAACATGACACAAATAGGGCCAATGAGAGAAAGTGTAGGCATTTTGGATACAAAATGAAAGAAACATCTGTCTTCAAAAAGTCACCGTTATGGGGAAACAGACCAGCAAAATAGGCAACTGCAATTCTCTGATTTTTTTTTCCTGTTCTTTTGAACCATGCGTTTTGCATTTAAAAAGTGAAAGTGCCCGTGGTATAGCTGAGCACATTACTTTTATATTTATATTCAAAGTGTTATTTTTTACTGAATAAAAGCATAAAATAAGGCTTATTTAAATAAGCCAATTTTATGATCTTTCCCCCAATCTTAAAAGTAGTATGGAAAAAATAATGTGAGGTGCTTTACAAATAAAGGTTGTTTATACACATCTATGGCTTATCTTGATATAGGTCTGTATATTAAATATTCAACAGGTACAATTTGCCATGGTAAAGTGTAGCAATAAATTATTTACAACAATGCTACTACTTAGATACTATCATTTGCCCTTTTTCACACACAGGGAAACATGGAAGAGTTACATGTCTTGCCAAGCTCCCAGATACAGCACTACACCATTCTGTCAGGCCATTTTCATTCGGAGATTGTTTTCCAGGTTAAAACATGTGGCTCTTTAAAAAAGATATTTTAGGGGCGCCTGGGTGGCTCGGTCGGTTAAGCATCCGACTTCGGCTCAGGTCACGATCTCGCGGTCCGTGAGTTCGAGCCCCGCATCGGGCTCTGGGCTGATGGCTCAGAGCCTGGAGCCTGTTTCCGATTCTGTGTCTCCCTCTCTCTCTGCCCCTCCCCCGTTCATGCTCTGTCTCTCTCTGTCTCAAAAATAATAAAATAAACATTAAAAAAAAAAAATTAAAAAAAAAAGATATTTTATGGCTAAGTATATAGCCTTATGCAAGGCTAAGTTGGGGAAGCAGATGAAATTTGTGAAGGTTTCCAACATTATAGATAGCTAAACTTTTGATGAAGAATAACCCATCAATAGGACATGCAGAATACAAGTAGTTCTTTTGACCCAAATAGGCTAAACATGTGTATAGGAAGTTAAAACCACCGAGCTGTGTAAGGAACTGCCAAAGAGCCGACTCTTGTGCACAGGCTAGGAACAACTTGGGTTGTTTTGACTGCACTTCTAGGAATGAAATAACCAGTACTGACTGATATAAATGGAGCAAGTATGTAATTGAAAGCATTTTTGAAGTTATTTTTTCAATGTTGGAAAGTTGACTATACTTTAAGACATTTTCTTTCCACAATGATGATACTGTTCAAAACATTATCTATGGTAGGACCAGGTGTTATACAGCCAAGGAGAGACTGTATACATAATACTATGTACATCTTAACTGTGTCTTGATTCATAATACTGCATGAAAACATCTCATCTTGATGTTATTAGATAAATGATCAATTATCAAGGTGCCTGTGGTAAGAACATTTACTGAGAGAAGAGGTTCAAACATAGTTGCGCTGAAAGATTAGCAGTTTTTGTGGATTTCATATTCTTAGGCTAAACTGAATTCTAAAGAATTTAATTTTGGAATTATTGAAATCTCTGAGATGTTAAGATAGAGACTTAATATACATTTGGAATTTTCTCTTGGGTTTGTAGTGTATAACTGATTATTTGGGTAAAGTGTAGCAAAGGTAAGGAAGGGTTGGGTGCCTCTGAAGTAGCTTGCCTCTTTTTTTCCCTGATCAATGATCACATATGACTGACTAATCAAAATCATGAGTATTAATGAACAGTATATATAGCCTGTGCTCTATTAAAATGTTAGGGCATCATAAAAAATGCATAAATTATAATTTAGTCTATTTCCACACAGTGGATCTCTTAAAAGAGACTCAAATACATTGTTGGATCTTCTACTTTTAATCATATTGTCAGGTTTTCTGTGGCAATGCTGAAATCATTTGTTTTTTGGTTGGCTACCCATTTGTTCCCCATGATGTGCCTTCTTTACCATGTATTTAGGGGAAAGTGTAAAGGTTAAATCTGGTCCACATTTGCCTCTTTTTATACTCCTACGGGAAAGATAGATGATCACTCTTATTTCTGTTACAACTTGCCATTTGGTTCACCTAGGCTTGAGTGGGACAAATAAAAGTTATGCCAAACAGTTGAACTGATTGTCCCAATGCCACCTTTCTCTACTGATTACAAATATCATTTTAATTATATAGAGCATTCTTAACATTACTTTGGACTGTTTCTGTGCTTTTCACTGAGTCCCTTTGGTCTTTGCATCTATCTTAACCTTTTAGTTATATTCTTTTTTTTTTCCTATTTATTTATTTATTTATTTATTTATTTATTTATTTAGAGCAAGTGGGGGACAGGAGCAAAGGCAATCTTAAGCAGGCTCCACACTTAGAGCAGAGCTCGACCTGGGTCAATCCCCACGACCCTGGGATCATGACCTGAGCCAAAATCGAGAGTCGGATGCTTAACCGACTGAGCCACCCAGGTGCCCCAGCTAATTGTGTTCTTATAATTTATAATATGATAGGAAAACTCCCATTTCTCTCTAAAAAAATAATTTTTATTTTTCAAGATTTACACTTAAGATGATCTGTTTCTTCGGAAAAACTCTACTGGGATTTTGGCTGGATATCCATATGTTTATTAAACAATTTGACTACACTGACATCTTGATAATATCACTATCCAGAATCTACCATCTTCTGTTTGTTTGTTTGTTTTAACTGGTTGGTTTTAGGAAAACATTAAGATTTTAAAAATTGAATGTAAAATAAAATATGTTGAGTATCTAAAGCATGTTCAAAGCTCTCTTTTTTTGTACAGCTTTTAAAATAAGGTAGATGTGCTTTACTACGTGTTTTATACATTTAGTAAAACATCTGTTGCCTGGTATTAGAATTTATGTGCATATCTGTTTCCTTCAGTAATTACGATTTTCTGAAGGACAGAAAGAATGTGATTAACTGCCTAATATTTTTTGGTTGGATTCCATTGAATTGGCTGGTACTATAATTGTAAAATTGTAATGCAGCTCACCTCCGCTTTATTTATACATTCTTATTTATAAATATGTTGTGCATCCTATTGGTCTCCTATAAATGAAAATCCTTGAAGACAGGGTATGTGTCTTGGTTTAAACTTTTTCCATCTCCCATCTTCTTGGGTGGTTCTATCTACTGTATTAGATGAATATTGGATAGCTATGGTTGAAAATGATAGAATAGGCTTTAACCCAAGTGGGAAGAAAATAGCGGTATAAATTAATTTTCCTGAAGAACCGTAGCCCTTCTAAGGAATATTAATGCTATGTTTGCAATAAATGAAAACACTGAGTTTTTTTGTGTGTTTTTTATAATCAGCTGTGTTGCCAGTTGATCCTGTTAAAGAAAATTATGTTCGTAAAGTGAAAAACTGTATTTTTTCAATTGCCGTCCCTACTCCTTTGAAATCAAGAGTACGTCTTGTAGCAGTTTCAAAGGTTAGGCTTGATTTTTTTTTTCACAACACAGATACTTAATTCACTGTAAATTTTGTCTAAAAAGATGTTCATACTTTTTAGAGTTGAATTGTTAGTCAGGTGATAAATGCCTATCTTTGTGTTTAAAATTCACACACACTTGGAGTATGTCATTCTTAGAAATCACTTTTTGCTATTGATTCCTGGAGCTAGTACTCCATTTCATCTTAAAGTTATCTTACAGGAAAATACACTTTTTGGAAGAAGGGGGGTAAGTAAGTTAAATTCTTAAAAATGGGCTCTAATAATAGATTCTAAATTGTTCTCTCATGATACAATTGAATTGGGGAATAGAAATAAGACATTTTCTTTTTTTCTAGTTCCTTTAAAGAATATGAACTAGGAAAAATATTGTTTTACCATGCATCACAAGAAATACATAAAAAATTTTAAACTAAGAACTAATTTTCCTAAATAGCGTAAATAATCATATAAAGTACGATACATCTCTCATGAAAAAATATTAATGTACTTTTGGAAGAGCTTCTTTTAATTTTCTTTCTTCCATCAAGTCTCCTTTGTTAAAAGTTCTTAAAGGATTACTTAGGTTTGAAAGGCTTTTTTTGTTTGTTTTCTTGTTTTTTCCTGCCTCAGGAAGTTCTAGAAGATATTTTGGACCTTGATTTATCTGTCTCAGAAACAGATGATTTTATCCAGCTTGTGAGTGGTGAAAAGATAGTATCTGGATCCATTCCATTGGCTCACAGATATGGTGGCCACCAGGTAGGAGTAGCATCTGCATTACTTCCCTTATGTAAATACAAACAGTTGGTGGAAATGCTGTCCCGTTAATGAAGTTACTTTGCATTGATTCCATTGTTAGTGTATTGAGATGTCAACAAGGTGTTTCTAGAAGAATGTGTCATCCTAAGATGCTCATAATTAGCTGATGTGATTTCTTGCCGTGTTAAAAATAAAACCCAAGTTTCTTTGATGGAATTGAGAAAACCGGGGCAGCACCAATATAAAATTTCTGTGAATTATCGCTAGGTAACTCATTTGGTGAAGTTTTGGCAAGAGATTTAGGTAAAGTAGCACAAAAAGTCAATATAAAATCTCAGAAGGATAAAGAGATTATAGTTTTGCCAGGACAGCTGTACAACAAAGTTTTAGAACTGCTAGAAGCTGCTAGAATTTAATTTCGACTATTTGTGGGTATTATGTATGTTGAAGCAATTAAGAATGTGCCTTCTAGAAATAAGATATTGAAGCAAGTTCAGGGTGTGGTGGTATCTGACTAATTAAAAAAAAAAAGAGAGAGAAGGAACACAGGACTAATTGTTGAACTTGCTGTGACTTTCCTGTGAACCAGATAAGATTAATTTAACACTCTTGGGGGGGGTGGGGGGGTGGGGGTGGGGCCTGGGTGGCTTAGGCGGTTAAGTGTCTGACTTCAGCTCAGGTCATGATCATGGGTTTGAGCCCTGCCTCGGGCTCTGTGCTGACAGCTCAGAGCCTGGAGCCTGCTTTAGATTCTGTGTCTCCCTCTCTCTCTGTCCCTCCCCTGCTTGCACCGACTCCTCTCTCAAAAATAAATAAACGTTAAATTTTTTTTTTTTTTTTTTATTTTTTATTTCTGGGACAGAGAGAGACAGAGCATGAGTGGGGGAGGGGCAGAGAGAGAGGGAGACACAGAATCGGAAACAGGCTCCAGGCTCCGAGCCATCAGCCCAGAGCCTGACGCGGGGCTCGAACTCACAGACTGCGAGATCGTGACCTGGCTGAAGTCGGACGCTCAACCGACTGCGCCACCCAGGCGCCCCCGTTAAATTTTTTTTTAATTTAGCACTCTGATTGTCCCGAGGCTGGTTTACTCTGGAATAATTTTTAGGAACAGTAACAGTGTAATAGGGTGGGAGTAAGGATTAAGTTAGGAAACATGAAAAGTGCTTCCATGATACCTATTATAATAATGATAGTATCAGGCTCTGGTCTCTTGGGGGCAGGTAATTCCTTTCAGATTTTTGTTGCTTTCATTCCTCAGTGTCCTAAGAAGCAAAAGCATCATAGAAGCTAAGCTAACACAAGCTTGAGAAGCAAAGTGACATAGACCACTAATTAGAATTGAGAAAGACTTTAAGGGTCATCTGTGACAAACTTGAATCTCAGTGTGTTGATCTGTAATGTGCAAGGGTTGACCAATACCATTCCAGGAGTTGTGAGAAGTGCTGTGGCAAAGAAATCCACTTACTTTAACACTCCATTTTTCAAACATACTTGACTGCAGGGTTTTATTGTGTGCTGTTCTTAAGGAATAATTATTAACATTTTGCTGAACTATGTTTCTCAATTTAGAAACTTCTGGACTATATGATCCTTATGGTTTTGTTTTGTTTTGTTTTTTTTAGCTCCCAAATATAGGGATCCCGTGGTTCAAAAAGTCATTCCCCATATAGGTTAAATTTATTAGCATTTTGTACCAGTACTCATGTGTACTGTTAAAGTATGAATGCAAACCTTAAGCCCTGCAGAGTTTTGTTAAGCTGTATTTTTTTGTAGGTTTGCTTTGTAATATAGTAAGTTAGATGAATCTTTTATCAATTTCACATTTCATCTTTTCTCTCTTTATAATTTGAAATTACAAATATTTATAAGGATGGCTTTGTCCTTTTGAACAATAAATGGTTCCTCTTTTATTAACAGAGAATTACCTTCTTATTTCCCCTGACTTCACTCCTGGCTCTGGATTCACCATTCTTTCTACTTCTTTTTCATGGTGTGGCATATACCTAATGTATTGTCAATTTTAGAAATTGCCGAAGCACCTCTCAGATTTGTGCTTTTAGAGGTATTATGTAGCTGAAATTAACGGTGATCTGTTCCTGGTTAAGATGAAAAAATACCAGGTAGATTTTTCTCAATTTCATGTTTTTCTCTTAAAACTATAAACATAGTTTAAATATTTCACAGCTGTTTATAGAACTCCGTTTATGTTCCAGGAGCTATAATGGTGAATGAGACCTGTCCCCTTTGTTCAGATTGTTAATACTCTAGGGGAGGGGACAGATAAAGAAACAAATTCTATAACATCCAATTATAGAACATCAACAAAACATGAAAGGGGTAAGTATAGGAGTTATGGGAATTCACAGAACCACCTTCCTAGTCCCAGAAAGTCAGAGACCACTTTCTGGTGGAAGTGACATGCATGTAGAAAATGGGAGTCCTGTCCAAGTTAGCAAATCACTGTTAGCAGTAAAAATAATTGCCAACTTAGGAGCACTTGCATATAGTACAAAGCATTTCTTAGCATTCATTCTTATACCTGGCAAGGGTTATCTCATTTTACAGAAATGAAAGGTCAGCCTCAGTGGGATTAAGTAACTCAAATTTCCATAAGTAGTAAGTGGCATAACTGGGAGTTGGGCAACTGCAAACAGAAAAATTTGGAAACAGTCAATCATGCAAGTTCAAAGCAATTTTTTGAGTTACAAGTATGTTCCTGATTTCACACTGCATGCATATAATATTGGCAAACCTTCTATGAATAAATTGTTCCTAGTTCATATTCTGGAATTAAATAGATCAATAGATCAGTTCTAAGTATTCTACACCCAACAAGCTTGAGCTCAGCTGTAAGATGATGAAGTTAATTATGTCTTAAATTTATATTCTTAAAATAAATTTCACTTATGTTTTATTGATTGAATTTCATCTTCACCTTTATTCAAGTTGTTATTATAATCCTAAAAATGCCATTCTCAATTTAAAAAATTCTCAATTAAAAATGTACCTAAAGCACCTAAAACCATCAGAAACAATTAAAAAAATTTTAATGTTTATTTATTTTTGAGATAGAGCAAACAGGGGAGGGACAGAGAGAGAGGGAGACACAGAATCCAAAGCAGGCTCCAGTCTCTCAGCTGTCAGCACAGAGCCTGACACGGGGCTTGAACCCATGCACTGCAAGATCATGACCTGAGCCAAAGTTGGATGCTCAACCAACTGAGCCACTCAGACACCCCTCAATTTTTGTAATGTTTATGTTTGAGAGAGAGACAGAGACAGAATGCAAGCGGTGGAGGGTCAAAGAGAGAGGGAAGATACAGAATCCGAAGCAGGCTCCAGTCTCTGAGCTGTCAGCACAGAGCCTGATGTGGGGCTCGAACCCATGCACCGCAAGATCATGACCTGAGCCAAAAGTCGGACACCTAAACGACTGAGCCACCCGGGCACCCCAACCCATTCTCAATTTTGACAAAAAAGCTTTGGCTGTAAAATTACTATGAAAGCTTTAAGGGCTAATAAGCATGAATAATTTCCCTTTTTCTCCTTTAGTTTGGGATCTGGGCAGGTCAGCTTGGGGATGGAAGAGCCCATCTTCTTGGAACTTACATGAACAGGTACCACATGTTTTCTGGTGTAGTAGCTTTTCTGGTGAATATTAACATGAATCTTCTAATACTTAGATTTCTTTGTTGTTGAAGGCAGGGTGAAAAGTGGGAGCTCCAATTAAAAGGCTCAGGAAAGACCCCATATTCCCGGTACAGTTTGATATTTTTTTTTAGTCATCTAAATAAAAATTGGTCTTGTCTTAATTACAACTGAATATCTTTTTTGTCTTATTTCCCTGAGAAATGGTGATGGCAGAGCTGTACTTCGTTCCTCAGTGAGAGAATTTTTATGCAGTGAGGCTATGCACTCTCTCAGAATTCCAACCAGCAGAGTTGCAAGGTAAATCCTTTTTCCTCAAAGCTAACTTTCAGGACTGCATCACGTTATCTCCCGACGTGTATCAGTAAAGTGAGCAGACAAATCTCTGGTAGCATGATTTCTCAGTGTTTCTGATGGTTTTAGGTACTTCTTGGTAGCTTGCCAGCAGCTAAGCGCTAACTTTAATTGTTGGATTCTCTTATGTTTCAGTCTGGTTGTAAGTGACGATGAAGTATGGAGAGATCAGTTCTACAATGGAAACATTGTGAAAGAACTTTAATTGTTGGATTCTCTTATGTTTCAGTCTGGTTGTAAGTGACGATGAAGTATGGAGAGATCAGTTCTACAATGGAAACATTGTGAAAGAACGAGGTAACAATGGTTTTTAGGATACTTACATACAATTAGCCTAAGTTCTTAAAGAGTAACCGATACTGGACAGCTCTGTGTCGGGTCTTCTTAAAAGATGGCCCGTGGTTCTTCAAGATGTAATTGCCGCTTTATGATGTTACCATAGAATATCCTTTCTCACATCCTTATGTGCGTAGCCCTTTGGTTTCAAAGAGCAAACATCTGGGAAGTGAACAAAAATGGTTATGGACAGCCAGCAAAGTGTTACAAAGCCAGGGCGCCAAAGTTCATACGCTCCCTTCTGAGGAGAGACCCTTAGACCTTTCCTCACAGCCTCATTGCTCTTACTTCATGCTCACTTCCAGTCGGTTCCACTAGCTTTTTCCTCAGCCTTTAGTAGGTCAGAAATAAAAAAAAAATTAGGAAGAGGTGAGAAGTGTGGAAAGGGAAACAGTGAGAGAAACTTGACCCTGAATCTCTGGGCAGGGAGAATTGAAAATCAGTACGAAATACATTTTATTTCTTTGTTGTTTGCTTATTTTTTAAGTAAGCTCTATGCCCCACGTGGAGCTTGACCTCACTACCCTGAGATGAAGAGTCACATGCTGTACTGACTAAACCAGCCAGGTGCCCTAATAATAAACTCATTTAACAACTTAAACAACAGAGTTATTGAGAGCTGCTGACAGCCCTACATGCTCTCTCGGGTCCTGTGGACGTGACCATATAACAGAGCAGGATTTTTACTGATGTTCTCAATGATTCACTAAGTGCACGTTATATTCTTTATATTTCATGCCTGATATGTTTTGACAAGATTTTCATAAAAAAACAATCCCCCTAAAGTCTTCATGCTTAAAGGAACGAAGGATTATTTATCTTTGAGATTAGGAAGGACTTTAGTAGGGGGAGAAGGGGAGGGGCCCATGGAGTAGGGAAAGAGGGAGCAGCAGGTGTGGTATTGGATCCTGGCAGAGCAGGACGTTTAGTTGCCTGGGATAGACTTCATCTTGACATCTAAACACACATAAGTACAGCATTCCTTGTGGGAAAAAAAAAAAAAACCCGCAAATTCTATTTACTAGTTGTTTTACTACTATAGTCAGGACAGAAGGCTGTGAACACTAACACAAAAATGCATAGACTCACTTTATTTCTTTAGTGTATGCATAAGTTAGAACATACACAAACATTTATTTATTGAAGTTAATTTTCAATTCGTTACACCAATAGAAGGCACTTGCAGGACTATGCCACGGAAAGCATTCACGGATTCCCTATTTCAGGATAAGTTACAGGGAAAAGGTCACAACAGAGGAGACTGGAGTCCCATGTTTGGAGCCTGACTGAGCAACCTTCAGTGAGGTTGGAGCCTTGGTATTTCTGAAAGTGTTGTGGCTACTGACACTCTGATTCAAGGCTTAAAGAAATAGAGAAAAACCCTTGATCCTTTCTAGGGTATAAATTAGTTTTTTTTCTGATAAATTCAGTTACTGTATTATTTTTTATTAAAATAATTTAAATTTGGAGGCACCTGGTTGGTTCAGTTGTTTGAATGTTTGACTCTTGATTTCAGCTCAGGTCATGATCCCAGGGTCGTGGGATTGAACCCCATGTCAGACTCCACACTGAGCATGGAGTCTGCTTGAGTTTCTCTCCCTCTCCGTCTTTTTCTCTCTCATTCAAAAAAAAAAAATAAATAAAAATAAAGTAAATAAAATAATTTAAATTTTAAGAAAACCATATTATGCTATATTTGCATAGTTTAACTTATGCTGAAATGTTTTTCAGGTGCTGTAGTGCTGCGTGTTGCAAAATCATGGTTTAGAATTGGATCATTAGAAATTTTGGCTCATTATGGTGAACTGGATTTACTAAGGTTAGAAAATGAGGGGTTTTTTTTTTGTTAAATGACAGAAGACAATTAAAAAATGCTTATATACATGCTGTGAAGCTAAAATATCTTTGGTTTTCTTATAAGTAAAACCAAATATTTCAATAAATAATTATTTTTAACACTTGCTATGTGCCTAATATCACGTGGGTTTTCTAGGATGCTAAAAGAAGTGTGAGACACAGTAGACCCTTTCCCCAAGGAATTTTTAATCTCAAATGCAACTATCAACTGTGGGGGTCTGTGCCATTCAGAGACCTAGGTGGAAATGACTCAAACCCCCCACTTCTGCAGCCTGCAGAGCTCGAAAGATCTCCTTATAACTTCTGGGATTCCCACGGTTTTGACATGTGTGAGATGCCTGTTTTGCTCTGGGTTGACCCAGACTTGAAACTTAGCCCCTTCAATAGGACAAAAACAGGGGCGCTTAGGTGCTTTAGTTGGTTAAGCGTCTGACTTCGGCTCAGGTCATGATCTCACAGTTCATGAGTTCAAGCCCTGCGTCAGGCTCTGTACTGACAGCTTGGGGCCTGGAGCCTGCCTCAGATTCTGTGTCTCCCTCTCTCTCTGCTCCTCTCCCACTTGCACTCTTTCTCTCTCAACAAATAAATAAACATTAAAAAAAATAGGACAGAATGAACCAAACAGGAGAATTTACACAAAGCATTTAAGAACAGGTGCATCTTAGTGAAGATTTTTCTGCAGGGGAGACAGAGGATTGCTCTTTTCTTCCCCTTGTATCATGCAGTACAGCTTCCAGCATTTTCTGATGTCTTGGTGCCTGTGATACCTGTGCTTACAAAATTTCATCTTCCTTCAGCAGACTTAGCAAGATGCGTTTTCAGAAAAAAATTTCTTCCTTTAAGAGGAATTCTGTTTCCTTTTGTTAAGATAACACAGTTTTAAAAACTCACAAAAATTCTCATAGGCAAACTAGAATCATTAGGAATGTGGGTCCTATATTGTAGTTATGAGCTTAATAAATCCAGATTCCGCCTGGTCCACCAAGAACATGGAGAGAAAAGACATTGAGGGAAATGAATAAGCAAAGCAGAGAAGTCATCACATTGGTCACGAGGGGTCTCTGTGTCTCTTACGTTAGCAAATGTTTACTGAACTCGTGGTCATCCCTGCTTGTTGAGAGAGTTGTCTATACTCGCTGGGCATTATTTCTTTTTTTTTTTTTTTTTTTTTTTTTTAATTTTTTTTTCAACGTTTTTAATTTATTTTTGGGACAGAGAGAGACAGAGCATGAATGGGGGAGGGGCAGAGAGAGAGGGAGACACAGAATCGGAAACAGGCTCCAGGCTCCGAGCCATCAGCCCAGAGCCTGACGCGGGGCTCGAACTCACGGACTGCGAGATCGGGACCTGGCTGAAGTCGGACGCTTAACCGACTGCGCCACCCAGGCGCCCCTCGCTGGGCATTATTTCTAACTTCCCATTTGTTTTTTCGTTCACTTCTGCTTGGATTCTGGGTCTGGGTCTTGTCAGGATTTGCATAGGGTGCAGCATACAGCAGGTGCAGGACATGTGCACTGGGTATGTACTGAACTAAGCTGACTCTGCAACACAATCAGATGGAATCTAATCCTATCTTAGAAACACATTTCCAATTTTGACTGGTGTTGAGGAAAGATTTCTCTATGGCTGTTTTGGGAGTAAAATCTTATTTCAGTTTTTAAAAATTTAAGCTTGAATCTAATGGCTTCCTGAATGTCAAGGGTGGATTTAGATGGTTTGATACGGAGGCATGCCGATACTCTCCCCTTCTTCTCTCCAGGACATTATTAGACTTCATCATACGGGAGCATTTCCCCTCAGTAGAGGTCGCAGAACCTAACAGATATGTGGTAAGTTTTTAAAGATAAAGGGTGGTATTCGGTCTTCTCTCATTGCTTGTCAACGTCAATGGTTACAACTTATAACTTAAAGAACTAAAGGTAGGAAAGGAAAAAGAGCACTCTGAACATTTTGTTAGAGGAAGAGAAGGTGAACCACTTCAGAAACAAGACACAGATAAGAAAGTGGTTTTGTGGGACACCTGGGTGGCTCAGTCGGTTGAGTATCCAAATTTGGCTCAGGTCATGATCTCATGGTTCTTGGGTTTGGCCCCGTGTTGGGCTCTGTGCTGAAAGCTCAGAGCCTGGAGCCTTCTTCGGGTTCTGTGTCTCTCTCTCTCTCTGCTCCTCCCCCGCTTGCACTCTGTCTCTTTCTCTCAAAAATAAATAAACATTTTTAAAAAAAGCAGATTTGTTTGAAAGGATCTAAAGAACAGATACTACTGCATCCTGACTCTAAACATTATTTTTTGTGCAGCATTTGTAACTTGGTCCTATGTGTTCTTTTCTCACATGTGAGATATATGGATATTTCTATATTAGTCATTCTAAAATACACATAATCCATAACAAGAAAACATGTGATTTTCTTTTCTTTCTTTCTCTTTCTTTCTTTCTTTCTTTCTTTCTTTCTTTCTTTCTTTCTTTCTCTCTTTCTCTCTTTCTCTCTCTCTTTCTTTCTCTCTCTCTCTCTCTCTCTCTCTCTCTTTCTTTCTAGGTTTATTTATTTATTTTAAGAGACAACATGAGCAGGGGAGAGCAGAGAGAAAGGGAGACACAGAATCCCAAGTGGGCTCCAGGCTCTGAGCTGTCAGTACAGAACATGACGTGGGGCTCAAACTCACGAACCGTGAGACCATGACTTGAGCCTCAACCGAGAGTCAGATGCTTAACCGACCGAGCCACCCAGGCACCCCTAATTTTCTGTTCTTGTGGAAATGTTTTGATCATTGTACCCTCTTTTACCCTCTTAGCAGTCACAGAGAATGGAATGGCATTATTTTTGTTGGCCATTCATTTCAAAGTTTAAGAACTCACTTTACTTTTAACTCCCTTGTGCTGAATTCTAATGCTTTCCCTGTTCTTACTGGACGTGGGGAAAGCCTGGCCATAATACTTTGTCTGAGCCATTAGAGATTATTTCTTGCTAATTCCTTACATTCTTCCATGTTTTTCTTACACCTACTAATTTCCATTTCTTTAGTTAGGTTTTGGCTCTCTGAATGTTTTCCATGTTCTCCTTGTGACTTACCAGAAGATCCTAAAAGAGTATGCATTCCTGAAAAATCTGACAAATTTCTGAATTTTATTTTAGGATTTCTTCTCTGTTGTGGTATCAGAGACAGCACAACTCATTGCCTTGTGGATGTCTGTTGGTTTTGCTCATGGTAAGTTATCTACTGATGTGTCATTTTTCTGTTGGGGAAGTAGAGTTAATTTGTTGAAGCAGAAGACTTCTTTTTTGTGTGCCTCAAAATATTCCTGCTGATGAGCTTCTTAACATTTATAGCCTATTATTTTTTTTTCAGCAACAGAGAAACAATTTTCTCGTGTTTGAAATGGTTTTGAGGGGAACAGTATACACAAAGTAGAATAGGCATCCTCAATTTGATGAGGATGTTATTACTTGTAAAGCTTTTTAACCTCGTGGCTACATGTATTATATTTAGATCTCTTTAAAGCTGTTTTAAAAATCTTAAGTATAAAAGCACTACATGCTTAAGGTAAAGAATTTAAAATATACAGAAGTGAGGGGTGCCTGGATGGCTCAGTCAGTTAAGCGGCTGGCTTTGGCTCAGGTCATGATCTCGTGGTTCGTGGGTTCAAGCCCCATGTCAGGCTCTGTGTTGGCAGCCTGGATCCTGGAGCCTGCTTCAGATTCTGTGTCTCCCTTTCTCTTGGCCTCTTTCCCATTCATGCTCTGTCTCTCAAAAATGAATAAACATTAAAAAAAATGCTTTAAAATATACAGAAGTGAGTGTGAATTCCATTTTCGAGGGCAATCATTGTTAACCATTTCCTATCAATTCTTTTGGACTGTTTTGGAGGATATTCATAATCTTTGAAAAAAGCAGGCCTGGCTTGTATGTATGAAGCCATCTTGTGTGTGAAATTGCATAGGGAGGAATATGTGCCTGAACTAAGAATAACTGAAAAACAAATCGTACACTTACTAATGTGTCTAGATAAATACCAAACGGAATTCCCACATTGCAAAACTTCTTGAAATCTGCTTAGCTTATCACAAACATACTCTGTGTATCTCTCTTGGGGTGGTTGGGGTAGAGAGAGTGGGCTCAGCATTTCAGAGTTTTTGCTATTATGAACTCTGCTGCAGTGACTACCATGCAACTGTATCTTTGTATTCTTGAAGGTGACTTTTTGAGGATAGACCCCTAAAGTGGAATGGGTGGGTTAGAGAGTCTGTATAGTTCACGTTTTGTAAACAGAGAAAGGCTGAAACTCTATATTGGACACCGTTGCCAAATATCCTGTATGTAACAGGCTGGTGTATTCATTCCCCGGCTTCTTCCTACCCCAGCCATGGCCTCCCCGGCCTGCGAGGCATACTCTCTCCCCACAGCTGGTGACTGTTACTGGAATGCATAGCCATGTTTTTCCCTTTTCCCATCCTTTGAATATGAATTAATCTTATTCCTTTATTAGCCTCAATTCCATTCCAAGTAACATATATTGTTTAAACAAATGCTAGAAATTGAGGATAAGTAAGAAGAATTTTTATTTCTTGGGGCTTTTGTTCCTGCAGTGTTTGAAATCTTTGCAGGGGGTAGGGTATAAAACAAAAGGGTAAATTTAATTTAAAAATATAGTTTTAATATATATTAAGCTATTTGGTATCACCAGTTAAACTTTCAGTTGATAATCTAATTTTGCCGCATTTCCAAAACAAATGCATTTCCATTACCTTTCCTATTCTGGATAATTTTATGCATTTAAAAATGCTTTATTGTTTTATTACCGTGTTTTCAGAAACTTTTTGTTGTGGTTTCAGGTGTTTGTAATACTGATAACTTCAGTTTGTTATCCATTACAATTGACTATGGTCCATTTGGTTTTATGGAAGCCTATAATCCAGGTAAGAGTGATTTATATGTAAACATGTAAGATGTTTACACACATATATCTTATTTCACTAAAAAATTATCACAGGTTTATTTTAGATAAACTGTTATAGCTAATACAGTGGTGGGGTAGTAGAGAGAATTGGATTCACTCATAAAACGTGGTACTTAATCTTCTGGGGCTATAAGGATTCAAAAATGAGTCCTTTGTGGTCTCTGCCCTTAAAGAATGACATATTAGAGAAGATGCCAGGGAGGGGAGTGGGGAACATGTGTGAGACCAATGCGGGTGTGACTTCGGGCATCTGACCCTTAGCGGCTCTGTGTCCTTGGACAAGCCACTTAACTTGGCACTTTACCAACCTATAAAATGGAGGTAACAGTAACACAATACTTACAAGGAGGGATCCAGGCGGGCTTCGTGGAGGGTGGAGGACATGACTTGAGGTAGAGTTTGAAGTATATGTCTGATCCCCTGATAATTCTTGCAGGTTAGAACTTGCCTCTTTTAGGCAAATATTCATATTCATATTTAAAAAGAATTTCATGTGTATGGGTAGTAAGTGTTTATGTTACTTTTGAATTAAATGTTTATAGACAAAGATTTAATAAATATAAATACATCTAATAAATATAAATTTATTAAGTGTAAATATAAACTTAGAGACAATTATCCCCACTACAAAATGCTAGTGTTTTTTGTTTTCAACAGATTTTGTCCCAAACACATCTGATGATGAAGGAAGATATAAAATAGGAAATCAGGCCAATATTGGGATATTTAATTTAAACAAGTTGTTGCAAGCTTTAAACCCAATACTGGATCCTAGGCAAAGGCAGCTGTGAGTAAATCCTAAATCCACTAATTAAATCTGTGTAAAAATATATTTGTATAATGATTTTTTAAAATTTGTTTTTAATGTTTATTTACTTTTGAGAGCGAGAGAGAGAGAGAGAGAGACAGAGCATGAGCAGGGGAGGGGCAGAGAGAGAGAAAGACACAGAATCGGAAGCAGGCTCCAGGCTCTGCACTGTCAGCACAGAGCCCAATGCAGGGCTCGGGCTCACAAACTGAGATCATGATCTGAGCCAAAGTTGGATGCTTAACTGACCGGGCCTTCCAGGTGCCCCTCACATCCAATTTTCTGTCCTGTCTTCACTGCTGGCTTTTAGCCCCAAAACCAGACACAGAAGCAACAGTGTTATATATAATTCCTCACCAGCTCCCACAGTCATAGGTCAAATTCCAAAAATCAATCCCTTGTTCTATAGCACCAATAAGGGTTCTGCTTCTCTGGCTGTAACTATATACCCAGTGAGAGAAATCTCTGCTATTGTTTATGTATTGACTTTCTTCCATCCATTTCTTTTTGTGCTTCTGGCACTCCATTATTTGTATGAATCCTCCATATATTCCCAATTCTTTTATTATTATTATTATTATTATTATTATTATTTTTACTTATGCTTTCCATTTCTTTGTATTTTTGCATAGTGTTTTGTGGTTATTTCTTCTAGTTGATTTTCTAGGCCACAAAATTGAGTCTCAAGAGTATCTGTCTTCTCTCTCAATTCATCTACCGAATTTTGTAGTCTGAAACAATATTTTGTAGCTCTAGAATGCCTACTGAGGTATAGTTTGTTCTTGTTAAGTATCTTATTATCATTATTATTATTATTATTATTATTATTATTTTCATATTGTTATCTGTCTCCAAGAGCAGTTCCATTTTACTAAGGGCCAACTGTTCTGTTGTTCCTTCGTTTTTCTTCTCTGCGGGTACGAGCCCACTTTGGTAGTGTACTTTGCCTCTCTGTTGGGGCTCAGCTCCAGTTATGTGGTGATACACCCTTCATGTGCCAGCAGAGTATGCACAGGCAAGTTTTCAGCTTTCCACTGGGCCTCTGGTAGGCTGCCTCTCTGCTCCCAGCTCTCCTCAGCGCCAAGCTAGCATACTCCCACCTTCTGGGGTAGACAGGTTTTAGCGGGTTTCCTGTAGGCTCAAAGAAGCCAGGGAGCCCACGAACTCTTTCCAGTAGCATATATACAGGTAGGGCCTGCTCTGCTCAGCCATGCTGTACCTCATGAGTGAGGGCCTGCAGTCCTGCCCAGACACTCCAGGCCCCAAGACTCTGTAGCCAGGGGAGAGAGGCTGAATTAGAGCAGGGAGGGGCAGGCACCAAAAATTCATTTGAACTGCCATCTTCCTTTGACATCTATCTCTGGCTTAGTCTTTGGGCTTGAATACTCTTAAAAGTGGTTCATTGTGGTTGGGGGGGGGGGGGTCTTCATTAGAGTACACAGTCCTTCTCTGTGTCCACTTATTCCTATTTGGGGAAGGAAGGGTTAATGACCCGTTTGATGAATATGGGAGAAGAAACTAAACTTGTGAGGCTCCTCCTATTAATACCTCTTTTTTGGAAAGCTGTCAGTCCAGGGAAAGAGTACATTTTCTGCTTTTTTATATGAAAATTTTATAGGGGTGTGCCCAAGTGGGGGGGAGGTCCATTGTTGTGACTGCTGTTTTAGTAACTGAGTGAGTAAAACTTTCTAATTTAGGCACAATTTGTTAACATGCCTATTTATCCACAGACTTAAGCCATATTCTCCAGACTAGCTTTTGTCAGTGATAAAGCTGAACTTTTAATCACAATCTGACCATTGTGTGATCTCTCATTCTGAATTTAGGCTGAAGAAAAAGTGGTACATGGTTGCCTTTTTAAACAACAGAGTAAATAATAAATAGGTAACTTATTATAAATAAGTAATATTTACACTTAGTTACTCGAAATATCTCCTGTATGTATATCAATAAGCCTGAATAATAATCTAAGTATGTTAATAATTACATAGACTGTTAAAACATTTCTTGATATAACCAGTGGACATTCAACTCCCTGAGGGCAGGATCACATTTTAATCATTTGTGTGTCTTTAATGTATTTGCTAGGAGATAGAGTATATTTACCTTCTCTCTCTCCCCCGCACTCCCCTAAGTCTAAACCTTACCATTTCTAGTACAACAAGATCACAAATGGATGGCAAACCATATAGTGATTTCATTAATCCTGGGTAGCAAAAAAATTGCTACAATAGAAGTTTTATATGCCATCTATGGTTTCCTTAATTAATATATTTTAAAAATGTATTGGTAATACATCACATAGTTCAAAATCAAAGCAATATAAGATGTTATTCATTGAGCAGTCACTTTTGTCTCCATTAATTTTATATCCCCTTTGCCCTGCAGAGTCCATTTATTCATGAGACAAATACTTATTGAGGTGCCTGTCACCGTTCCAAGTGCTGGGGGGATAGCAGTAAATAAAACAGCACAATAATTGTGTCCTTGTAGTACTTCCTTCTGGTGGGAGAGACAGTCAAACAGAATAAATAGTTACATAGCCAATTAGAAAGGAGGTAAATACTATGGAGAAAAATAAAGCAGGGGATAGGGAAGGGTTTGCAGTTTTAAAAGGATAATCAGCATCTCATTGAGCAAAGGCTTGAAGGAGTCACAGGAGCAAGCCACACAGATGCTTGGGGAAGGGTGCTCTGGACAAGGGACTAGCCTGTGCAGAGGCCATTAGTGGGTACGTGGGGTGTTTAAGGAACAACAAGAAGGCCTCTATGGCTGCTTCAGAATGAGCAAGGGGAAGACTTGTATGGGGTGAGGTCAGTAAGGTAAAGAAAGTGGAGCTGCAGGAAGAGTTGAGCTTTTGTATAATTTAAAATACATTTAAGAATATTAAGAAATAGAGGCACCTGGGTGGCTCAGTTGGTTAAGCGACTGACTTGGTTTCAGCCCGGGTCATGATCTCATGATTTATGAGTTCAGGCCCTACGTCCAGCTCCGCAGTGTGGCAGTATGGAGTCTGCTTGGGATTCTCTCTTTCACTCTCTCTGCCGCCACCCCCCCCCCCCCACCTTGCACACTCACACGCTCTCTTTCATTCGAAATAAATAAACATTAAAAAAAAAAAAGATAAGCCCCTCTTTGAGCTCTGCACTGACAGCACAGAGTCTGCTTGGGATTCTCTCTCTCTCCCTTTCTTTCTCTCTCTCTCTCTCTCTCTCTCTCTCTCTCTCTGCCCCTCCTCCCCTGGTTCATGCACATGCACTCTCTTTCATCGAAATAAATGAACATTAAAAAAAAAAATAGAAACTAGGGGCACCTGGGTGGCTTAGTTAGTTTCGTGTCTGACTTCGGCTCAGGACATGATCTAGCAATTTGCAAGTTCGAGCCCCACATTGGGCTCTCCGCTGTCAGTGCAGAGTCTACTTTGGATCCTCTGTCCCCCATTCTCTCTGCCCCTGCCCTGCTTGCCTACTCTCTCTCTCAAAAATAAACAAACATTAAAAAAGTTAAAAAAAAAAAAGTAGAAACTTAATTTTTTTAAAGATGAGTTTAAGGTGGGGGGATGCACCTGGGTGGCTCAGTCAGTTAAATGTCTGACTTGGGCTCAGGTCATGATTTCACAGTTTGTGAGTTTCAGCCCCACATTGGGCTCTGTGCTGACGGCTCAGAGCCTGGAGCCTGCTTTGGATTTGGATTCTGTGTCTCCCCTCTTCATCTGTCTCTCTGCCCCTCCCCCACTTGTGCATGCTCCCTCTTTCTCTCTCTCTCAAAAATAAACTAACATAAAAAAAAAAGATGAGTTTAAGGTTAAGAATGCTTTAATCTTTATATTTTTATGAAATATGGGAATTGAGATTGGTAAATATAATAATTATATTTAATATATGAAAAGGTTCACTTTGTTCTGATAAGAATGTTAATTTTAAATAAAGATTTCATTGTCCTTCCTTTTTTCTTCCTGTAGAGCTGCTCAGATTCTTGAGGGGTATCCAGTTCTTTATTATACAAGGTTTGTCCTTTTGAATACAGATATTAAAGCCTCCTGGTTGGTTTGGGGACAATTCTTGAAATAGTGAGTTGAATTGAAATAACATTTCTCTTTCAGATTTAGAGAATTGTTCAAAGCCAAATTGGGATTACTTGGGGAAACAAAGGGTGATGATGATTTAATTGCATTTCTCTTACATGTGAGTTTTGTCATTTTATATCTTTTTTTCCTTGTATTTGAATTACTATTCTTGAAGAATTGAGATTGATAAATATAATCATTTTCATTAGCTGATGGAAAAGACAGCAGCTGATTTTACAATGACATTTCGGCAGCTCAGCGAGATAACTCAAAGCCAGTTACAGGAGCTCAACATTCCCCAGGTAGTAATTTGCGACATTTGTTTTTCTCTTAATTCAGTATTCTTTTTTTTTTTTTAAATTTTTTTTAACGTTTATTTATTTTTGAGACAGAGAGAGACAGAGCATGAACGGGGGAGGGTCAGAGAGAGGGAGACACAGAATCTGAAATAGGCTCTAGGCTCTGAGCTGTCAGCACAGAGCCCGACGCGGGGCTCGGACTCACGGACCGCAAGATCATGACCTGAGCCGAAGTCAGCCGCTCAACCGATTGAGCCACCCAGGTGCCCCTCTTAATTCAGTATTCTTTAACAGACTTATTGAGGTATAATTTGCATACCATGAAATTCCACTGGCCTGAAGCATATAATTCAATGATTTTTTAAAAATTTATAGATCTATGCAGTTATCACAATTCTAGAACAATTATTCCATCACCCTAAAAGAGATCCTTCCTGCCCATTTGCAGTTAATCCCTGTTTCCACTCCTAGCCCCCAACCGCCTACTAATTAATTTTGTGTCTCAAGGTTTTCATTTTCTAGACATTTCCTATAGGTGGACTCATATAGTGTGTAGTCTTTTGCTTCTCCATTAGCCTAGTTCTGAGGTTCAGCCATGGTGTTATCTGTATCGGTAATTCTTTCCTCCTTGTTGCTGAGCGGTACTCCGCTGTATGGATATACCACCATTGGCTGATGCATTTACCAGTTGATGGACATTTGGGTTATTTCCACTTTTTGGTTACTGTGAGTAAATACTGATCTGAACATTCATGTACAAGTTTTGGTGTGAACATATGTTTTCATTTCTCTTGGATAGATCCTAGGAGTGGAATTGCTGGATTGTTTAGTAAAATGTATGTTTGATTCCTTAAGAAACTGCCAAATGGTCTCTAAAGTGGCAGGGGCTTAACTTAGTTTTAAAAGTATGTGTTGCCTTTTTATTTCAACACGAACACATTGCATTTATGAAATATTATGGGTACTACCAGAAGATTCTTACTTATAGATTTTTAGATACCTAGATCTATTTCTAAGGTCTATTAAAAAACAAAATTCAGCTGTATAAATTTGAAGATCCAATGGGTTTTATTCAACAATTCATGAATGGGGCAGCATCCCACCTAGCAAACAGAAAGGAGCTCTGAGGAGCTGTACAAAATGGGGGACTTTTATAGGCAGAAGGGGACAGGGACAAGGAAAGAGCAGATTACGTCATCTTTTGGGGGAAGGATGGTAGGGGTCTATCAGGTGGGTTACCTCACTGCTGCTGACCCGGGAGTTCCAGCTGACCAGTTAAAATTACCTTCCTGGGGGAGGCTGAAACCGCAATTAGGTTAGGTATTAAGTTTTGGTTTGGTGATGTGGGCTTAGCACAAGTGACTCCATTTTGGGCCTGTTTCTTTTCTGAACAGGTTTAAGTAGTTTATATTGTAATCACTGTTTATTATTGTTTGAGATTAAAATTCAGCCTTATTTTTTGAAATTTCAATCTCTTCATTATATTACATGACATTCTGTGCCTAGTTAATGTTATCTTTTTATAGCCTCACAATGCATTTATTTATTCAAGAAGCACTTATTGAGAACCCACTATTATTAAGAACTTACTCTGGGACAGGCATTATAGTAAATGCTTTACAAAGTAATGAAAAATTAATAATAATAACACTAATAGCTAACATTTATTGAGTGCTTATTATGTTTCAGGTACTATTCTAAGCATTTTATATGTATAATCTGTGCCATGACATATGGGCAGGTACCACTGTTATTTCTATTTTACTGGTAAAGAAACTGAGGCATGGAGAGGCTATGTAGTGCCAGCTCACACAATTAGTAAGTGGCTGGCTGGGTTCAAACACTGGCAGCTTTCTCCAGAGCCCCTGTTCTTAACCTCTGGACTATCTGCATCTTTTTCCCATGAGCCCTTCACCGTAAGTAGCTCAATATAGTAATAAAAGTAAATTATTGTTAGCTTTCAGTTTATTTTCTGTCGATAGGTAAATATCAGGATCTGATTCTCATGTTTACCCATGCCCGATGAGGCCCCTTCATGCTATGGAGCTCTTAGCCCGTGGTTGTAGGGCTAGAATTTCGTGTTAGAGAATGCTTGGAGTAGTGAGGAACCCCTCTTTGGGCCTCCTCAATTTGCCCCGCAAATTAGCTTTTTAAAAGTAAATTACACATTATTTAAAGGAAAGCTTTTGGTAATATCAGTATTCATGTGTAATCTCTATAAGAACTTTGTTTTTTATGTATCTTAAATCATGCCATTATATGGCTTTCCATGAATTAGAACTTTAGAGTTGAATGTTATATAAAGAGAAGGAAGGGCCACCTGGGTGGCTCAGTCGGTTAAGTGTCTGACTCTTGATTTCTACTCAGGTCATGATGTCATGGTTTGTGAGTTCGAGCCCCACATCAGGTTCTGTGCTGATAGCATGGAGCCTGCTTGGGATTCTCTCTCCCTCTCTCTGTGCCCCTCCCCTGCTCACATGTATTTTCTCTTCCTCTAAAAATAAATAAACATTAAAAAACAAGAAAAAGAAAATATTATTCTTTTTTTAGTACTACTTCTACTTGAAATAGCATGTCTTAAAAAATCTGGATAAGTTATTATTAAGGAATATAATTTAAAGTAATATGAAGTTAAAATAAACTGACCAATATTAATATACTAAGCAGCCTATTATTGTATTTTCATTTAGCAATTCTGGGCGCTGAATATGATTTCCAAGCACAAGCTCTTTCCAGCCTGGGTATCCCAGTACCTGCTGAGACTGAAGAGGTAAGGCAATCTAACCATTTCCGAAAAAGGATGCAATGTTGTATTCCTTTAGCAGAGTCAAGCCATCAAGCCTCTCTTTCTTTAATTCTCCAACATTTCCTTCTACTGCTGAGTACTTTGCACCTGCCTAGGCGTCCACAGCAACACCTCACCCATGCAGAGAGCACCTGTCTGCTCACCCCAACTCTGATAACACTGTTCCCCAAGTTCCTTGGGAGCCCATGCCCTGAAGCTCTGGAGAAGAGCTTCTCAGGTTTCTATCCATGCCTGTTAGTTGTCACATCTTCTACACTTGTGACAAGTTACTTTGTTTCATAAATCACAGTGAATTACTTGGGAGTAAAGACATTGTAGGTAGTGGCCCCTGAACGGAGAGACGGGAAAACCACAGGAAGAAACAGCTTTTCCCAGTTTAATGGCCCCTGAAGGCTGTTTATAAAGACAACCATGATTAGTCAAGAAAAAGCTAAATTATTTTCAGAAAACCATGTTTAAGATAAGGAAAAGTATCAGAAAATTTAGATTTTTAGACAAAACTATTTTTTAATTAGTAAAAATAAAAGACTTGGAATTAGCTAAAATAATTAAACAAGGTAGTATTTTGTATATTATTTAATCAAACTCAGTATTTTCTATCTTCCTTTCAGACACTGATGCAATGTGATTTTTAAATGTTTTTTTCCCAATATTTGTCTTGTGAAATAATTCCCACCCTTTTGAAAAAAAGCTATGATATAAGGAGACAGTGGTTAATTTTGTCCTTTGTTTTATTCATTGTTAGTAACATGAACGATTCAGATTCTGAAAGAAGAAAAAGAATGACAAGTAAGTAAGCCTTTTGATTTTTCCAATTTTAAGGATTATCACATAAAAGCAACATTCTTTTGAAAGCTGGAAGTAACTACTTGAGGAACTGAGGGGTCTTTTTGGTTTTGGTGTTGGTATTTTTGGCTTGTTGTTAACTAGGATAATTTTACTTGAGTGTATTTTAGTTGAGTTGAAGTGTCATCTATGAGCTTGCCTAATGACATTTCACACAGTATAACAGTTCTGCTTTTAATAAGTTTGCATACAGATGTTAAAATCATATAGTCCTTTTTAAAATTTTATTTGAGAGAGGCATATCATGCGTGTGCTAGCGTGGGAAGGGCAGAGAGAGGGAGAGAGAGACACACACACACACAGACACAGACAGACAGAGATTCCCAAGCAGGCTCCATGCCCACAGTGCAGAGCCCAATGCAGAGCTCAGTCCCAAGACCATGAGACCATGACCTGAGTCAAAATCAAGAGTTGGACGCTCAACCGACTGGGCCACCCAAGCGTTCCTAAAATAATATAGTCTTTTTTTTTAAAATGTTTATTTATTTTATTTTTTTTTTTTGAGAGAGAGACAGAGTGTGAGCAGGGTGGGGGCAGAGAGAGAGGGAGTCACAGAATCTGAAGCAGGTTCTAGGCTCTGAGCTGTCAGCACAGAGCCCAAAGCAAGACTTGAACTCACAGACCTAGAGATCATGACCTGAGCTGAAGTTGGACGCTTAAGTGACTGAGCCATCTAGGTGCCCCAATAAGATATAGTCTTAAAAGATGGGGAGAGACAAGGTAGTTTGGGTTATGATGAAAGAAGGTGAGTTTGGGGATCTGGCAGATGGGTCTCCTCTTGTGACTTTTTAGCTGTATGATCTGAAAGATACTTAACTCTCTGAGTTTAAAAGTCCTTAGTTGTTGTATAATGGGGATATTTTGCAGGGATGTAGTATTGGAGCGTAATAATATATGTAAGGTATCTAGTTACAGTGCCGGGGCCATAATACACATCCAGTAAATGACAGCTCTGAAAATAAATCATCTCTAATACTGATTTCAGTTTACCATGTGACTTCACAGTTGGTTTGGTGAAGAAAACAATGGAAGTTAGTTCTTTTTGCAGTATGGAGTCTAAGATCAAAGAAGTTAAGCTGAGTGCCTGAGCACTCCTGCCTCACTTAGGACTTGTATAGAGAGCTAGTGTGTGTCATCAGGGTGGCCGATTCATGTGAATGAAATAATGATGATGCTCACATTCCATGTGAGGTTAGGGAATGAGATTGCTTCTTGAACTCAAGACCTTCTTGTAGAAATAAAACCAAGTTTAGTTTTTACAGAGAAGTGAGTGATCTATTTGAGGCCCAGCATGGATTTAGTTTCCACTTCTGTCCACTGCTGCGGTTGTACAGAATTTATAAGCCAGCTCAGAGTATGGACAGTCAGCAGTCAAGAGAAAGAAGAAATGGAAAGAATAACATGTGGTGGAAGTCTTTAGTATTTGGATTTGTTTGGTTATGACAGGATGGATGAGATGATAAAATGAAAGAAATTTCAGTGAAGTCAAGGCTGCAGCTTTGAGTTATGTTAGAGAAACAGTAAGTGCTGAACAGTGGGCTCTCAAGGGAAAAAGATAAATTTTCACAAAGAGCAAAGGCATGATAAAAGTTCATAATGATAGCTCAGTTACGTTTTTAAAGGCATACTTCCATATGTTATTATTATATGCTTAACTGATATGAAAATGCAAATATATAAGAAATTGTACAAATTCATGTAACAATGTGTATCAGGGATGTGGAATTAAAGAATTGTATAGGTGTGAACAAATAAAACATCTAAGAAGAGTGTCCTGTGTAGTGAAGTCCAATTCTTCATTTCCCTTAGGGAGTCTTCATTCCTATGTATGGTCTTGACCTGAGTTTATTTTCCTCAGAGAGATAGCATGGCATGGGCTCCAGAGGTGGGCCTGCTGTGCCCGAGCTCTGGTTTGGCCATTTATTTCCTACATGTTATTAAGCAAGTCATTTGATTCCTTCATCCCTCCTTTTCTCTTTCTGGTGTGTATATATACTTTTTAGGGGCCTTACTGAGGTATCATTTACATAAAATTCGCTCATTTTAAGTGTACCGTGATTTTTTTAGACTGAATTTAAAAAAATTGTGCAACTCTACCAGGTATTTATCCAAGGGATACAGGGATGCTGTTTCAAAGGGGCACATGCACCCCAATGTTTATAGCAGCACTATCGACAATAGCCAAAGTATGGAAAGAGCCCAAATGTCCATCAACAGATGAGTGGATAAAGAAGATGTGGTATATATATGTACAATTGAGTATTACTTGGCAATCAAAAAGAGTGAAGTCTTGCCATTTGCCACAATGTGGATGGAACTAGAGGGTATCATGCTAAGTGAAATTAGTCAGTTGGAGAAAGACAAATATCATGACTTCACTCATATGAGGACTTTAAGAGACAAAACACATGAACATAAGGGAAGGGATGGAAAAATAATATAAAAACAGGGAGGGGGGACGGGACACCTGTGTGGCTGAGTCCGTTAAGCATCCGACTTGAGCTCAGGTCGTGATCTCACGATTTGTGGGTTCAAGCCCCACGTCAGGCTCTGTGCTGACAGCTCAGAGCCGGAAGCCTGCTTTGGATTCTAATGTCTCCCTCTCTCTGCCCCTCCCCTTCTCACACTCTGTATGTCTCTCTCTCAAAAATCAACATTAAAAAAAAATTAAAAAGAAAACAGGCAGGGGGACAAAACCTAAGAGACTCTTAAATACAGAGAACAAACAGAGGGCTGCTGGAGGGGTTGTGGGAAGGGGGGTGGGCTAAACGGGGAAGGCGCTTAAGGAATCTACTCCTGAAATCATTGTGGCACCATATGCTAACTAACTTGGATGTAAGTTAAAAAATAAAAAAAATTATTAATTAAAAAAATTGTGCAACCGTGACCATCCAGTTTTAAAACATTTCTATCTAGTTGACCCCTCTTTTGTTTCCTCACCTATAAAGTGCATTTACATCATAGGCTGTTGCACAAATTCAGGGAGATAGTAGTTGGCACATAATAAGTACTCGATAAGCATCTAGTATAGAGTACATTAAGTATCTTCGTCACAGGGTTGTTGGGAAGACTGGGATGACTTAATGTTTTCTAGAAACCAAAAGACTAAAAATATATTGCTGTTATATATTGTTTCAAAACATTAAAAAAATTAACAGTAGATTAGGGGAAGGTTTGCTTTAAAATTTTTTTGTAGATGCTCCAAATTGCAAGCAATGGGAACATCAAAGATGAGTGTTTTATTTATTTAAAAATTAAAAAAAAATTTTTTTAATATGTATTTTTGGGAGAGAGAGAGAGAGTGAGTGAGCAGGGGAGAGTTAGAGAGAAAGGGAGACACACAATCCGAAGCAAGCTCCAGGCTCTGAGCTGTCAGCATAGAGCCTGATGCGGGGCTTGAACTCATGAACCATGATATCATGACCTGAGTGGAAGTCGGACGCTTAACCAACTGAGCCACCCAGGCGTCCCTAAATAATAGTGTTTTAAAGGTCTTAGAATTTTTTTTAATTCTGCAAGATTTATTATTTTTAAACCTCCAAATAACTCTATGATCATAAGCCACCAGAGGACATTGATCTCTTCTCTTTTATGTCACACTGTGCCCACACAGCCCAGCTCATATTAAAACTTTAATAAATGCTTTTGATGACTGTCCTTACTATGCATCTAGGCAAGCCATTATAGCTCCAGCATTATACAAGTGGGTTTCTGCAATAAAACTAACTTGGTTGTAATTCTGAAAATGCATCAGTGTAATTCTGCTTTCTTTGTGCCTAGTAGTGAATTTGTGGCACAGGCTCAGAAGAATCTTTATTTGTCCTTAGAACACAGCTATTGTAGAGCTCAAGGCCAACTATGTTGAAATCCTGGGTTTGAGCCTCATTATAAAATATAACTGTAGGCCTAGTCCACAGGTATAAATATAAATTGTGGCCTCAAGTAAATATTTTAGACCTGACCTTTTGTAGATACGAGGATAAAGAAAAAATTCCTTCTTCATTCTTCTTCCTGGACATTAAAAAAAAAAAAAACACAGATGGGGTGCCTGGGTGGCTCAGTCAGTTGAGCATCCAACTCTTGATTTTGGCTCAGGTCATGATCCTGGGGTTGTGGGACTGAGCCTTGGTCAGGGTCTGCACTGAGTGTGGAGCCTGCTTAAGATTCTCTCTCTCTATTTTTCTCTCTCTGCCCCTCTTCCCTGCATGCACATACTTTGTCTCTATCTCTCAAAAAAAGAAAGAACAATGGAAGATGCTATATTTGAAATAATTTGTCTCTTAAATTATGTTAATAACTAACAATTATGAGGATAAGATTTATTTTTATTTTTATTGAATTAGATAAATGATAAAGAGAGTTGCCATTTTCCCGTTTCATTGCCAGCCTGTTAGAGATTAGTTGAGCTTAATAATTTGAAGTGCTCAGTGTTTTATGGACGTTGAGTCTTTCTGATATACTGATCTTTTCCAATTGAGGGTAGCAATGGCATGCTTTCTTTGTATTATGATGTACTCAGTAAAACATAGCCTTAACTCTCTTGACAGCTAAATTTACCTTTTCAGAAAGATATACTAAGTCCCTCTTATATTCCCTTTTTTTGCACCATCTCATTGTTTAAAGATGAGACTTCAAACATGAATTTGAGTCCTGCCCTTACGTAGTCAACACTCTAGTGGATCAGGGATTATCACATTATATGTAACTCTGGCTGGGTTTGTGTGTGGACATAATCCTCATTAACCCACTGCTTAACATTTTATTGCCAAAAGAAAGAACCTACCAACAGAAAGTTCCCAACTAGATAAAAATGTACAGAATTAGATAACTCCTCAAAGAATCTTATAAACATCTATAATTATCTGATTTTCAAGTAGTTTACATATTTGTAACTTGGTCCAAAGCACTTCTGCTTGTAGCTGAAATTCCCAGTATGTTTTAATAGTATTTTACTGTCAGGTTTCTATGACATGTGTGTCAAATTTGCCAAACTTCAAATTTTTTTTTTTTTAATGTTTATTTATTTTTGAGAGAGACAGAGACAGAATGTGAGTGGGTTAGGGGCAGAGAGAGAGGGAGACACAGAATCCGAAGCAGGCTCCAGGGTCTGAGCTGTCGCACAGAGCCTGATGTGGGGCTTGAACTCACGAGCTGTGAGATCATGACCTGAGCTGAAGTTGGACGCTCAAGCGACTGAGCCACCCACGCACCCCAGATTTGTCAAGCTTTTAATTGGAAGCTTCCTCTCTCCCTCTGCCTAAGCTAAGCACTTCCACAACATCCCTTGCACATTAGTTTTATTTTTGTTTAAAGGTTGTACATATTTTTGTGTACACATTTTTATTTTAAAGGAGTTCTGTATGAATTCTTTAAAATTGAAAAATACCTGGGTGGCTCAGTCGGTTAAGTGGCCGACATCGGTTCAGGTCATGATCTCATGGTTTGTGAGTCCGAGCCCCGCGTTAGGCTCTGTGCTGACAGCTCAGAGCCTGGAGCCTGCCTCAGATTCTGTGTCTCCCCCTCTCTCTGCCCTTCCCTCCCCTGCTCACTCTCTCTCTCTGTTGCTCGCAAAAATAAAACATTAAAATTGAGAAATGCAGAAAGACTAAAAAAAGATCCCCTGTATTTTTAAACATAGTTGCTGTTTACTTTTTGATGTATTTACTTCTAGTCTTTTTCATGTGTATTGATTAGGAGAAATACGTGATGGTAATCATACTATGGTATAATTATATATATATATATGTATATATATATATATACATACATATTTTTACCAAGAATAAATAAGGCATTTTTCCTTACTACTTCATTCTTTATAATATAACATTTTTAATGGCTGGATAATATTTCTTAGGAAGGGTATACAGTGTTTTACTTAACTATTCCCCTAATATTAAGTATTTAAATTGTTTCTGGTTTTCTTTAATGTAAATAATACTTTTTAAGTTCTAATTTGTTTTCATAGACTACATTCCTAGAGAATTGCTCGGTCACAAGGCACTTATATTATTAGATTATCCGTCATATTATGGCAGATCTTTAAAACCAAGTTGAAAGGGAATTTGTATGTTTCCACCATTCAAGTAGTTTGGAAAACTGTTGAGAATCACAAAATTGTGATTTCTGGAGTCTGCTCGGAATTTCTGTTGTGCCAGTGGGGATAAGCATCCTCCCTCTCCACTCAGTTGATAAATTGTTTTGGAAAAACTCATCTCCAATAAAGACATAGTTTCTGGAATTTTTTAAATGTGCCATTATACTGCCTTTAATATAAAAAATGTGTGGTTACTATGAAAAATGTAAATTTATAAGGAGTTTTGCCTTCCTGTAACCCTTCATGCTTGCTCTTGGCAGCATGAACATTAAGCAGTCCCACTAAGTCAGACCTTAATTCTGAGCTTGAGGATGTTAAAAGTAGCAGCTTCTCTTCCCCCGCCTCCACTCAGGCTGTGGGGCCTAATTCAGACTCATTCACTACTTTCTCCAGCTTTAGAAAATGCTTAGTGAGGGGCGCCTAAATCGGTTAAGTCTGTGACTCTTGGTTTTGGCTCAGGTCATGTTCTCAGGGTTTGTAGGAAGGAGCCTGATCTTACAGAGCCTGATTGGGATGTTCTCTCTCTGTCCCTCCCCCACTCGCTCTCAAAATAAATAAACGTTAAAAAAAAAAAAAAAAAGAAAATACTCAATGAACTGAATATGGTGCAAAAACCCCAAAGTAATGATGAACCACTGAAAAGAAAAACCAAACCCAGTACTGATCATAGCGCTCAAAAAAGTGTTCTCTGTACCATAAGGTAATAGACACTGTACATTGTTTATAAACAATCAGAGTTGACTGATGCTGATCTTTGCTTCTCATTTGTGCCTTCCAGCAAAGTTCTTAAAGCTTATCTAATTTTGGGGGTGATTTCATATTGCCTTTGTGGACTTAGTAATTTATTGTTCCAAAACACACTTTTCCCTCTGAAGCCGTTAATCCTAGGTATGTGCTGAGGAACTGGATGGCAGAGTCCGCAGTGCGAAAAGCAGAAAGGAATGATTTTTCAGAGGTATGGTGTGTGAGTCTCCTGGGTTTATATTTATTAATTTTAAGTGTATCATATTTTAAGCACACTTACTTTGTTTGCAGACATGTGAAACTAGACCACTGCCAGTACCAGCTTTTCCTTCTTGTTGCTGGTCTCTCTTTATAGTAAATCATTGTTTCATTTTTTAAAAGAAAAAAATTTAAATTAAAAAAAATCCATTCTTTAATGGATTTAAAATTTTAAAGATTCATTTATATCATATATCTATATTACTTAAACTTCTGAGGGTTTGATGCTGCTGCTTCTTGTTTATGTTTTGGAGTTCGGGATTTCAATCTGTGGAATCCAGTGAAGACTGATTTAAGGGTGCATCTCCCCAGAGGGAGTTACTTTTGCTTCTACCGGGTGTCCAACGCACTAGCAATGTGGGTCCACTTAAATTCATACTGACAACAGTAAAGATAAATGAACTGGGTCTACGTGCATCCGCATGGATGAATCCCACATGTAATGTTAAGCAAAACAAGCAAAGGGCAAAGGAATATATACCACATGCTTATTACCACTTAAATACAGTGTAAAACATGCAAAATTGTATGTCACTTAGGGATGCATGTGTGTATAACAAAAGTAACAAAATGAATAAAGATGATAAATATCATTTTTGGACTGTGGTTACTTGGAGGCAAGGAAGAAATTTGCATTAGGGAAGGAGACTCCTGTTGGGCTCCAGTCATATTGGAAGTATTTGATTTCTAAAGCTGAGTGGAGGATATACAAGTGTTCATTGTATTGTTCTGCATACTTTCTTGTATGCTTCAAATACTTCACAATCAGTTATTTAAAATGCCATGTACATAATTATTTTTTTTTAGAAGAGGAACAGCCTTGGGGTGTGTGGGTGGTTCAGTCAGTTGAGCATCCGACTTCAGCTCAGGTTGTGATCTTGCAGTTCATGTGTTCGAACCCTGCATTGGGGCTCTGTGTTGACAACTCAGAGCCTGGAGCCTGCTTTGGATTCTGTGTCTCCTTCTCTCTCTACCCCTCCCCTGCTTGCACTCTCTCTCTCTCTCTCTCTAAAAAATAAAATAAACATTTAAAAAAGTTTAAAAAAAAAAGGGGGGGGGGATGGCCTTGGTGTTCATGCTGTCACTCTACTGCACTGGAGTAGGTGTTATGGATGCTCCTGCCTTCTTTCCCTCAGAATCATTCTCTCCACAGAGTGTGCATGGTCACTACCAACTGATCAGGGCTGGCATGAGAAACTATTTTTGCTATTTCTAATTTGGAACTTGCATTAACTTTATATTTCAGTAGTTCAATTAGCTTGACAAATCTAGGTTTTCATTTTAGAAAATATTTTAAAATATCTTTTTTTCAATGTTTGTTTTTGAGAGAGAGAGAGAGAGTGCGAGCGGGGAAGGGGCAGAGAGAAAGGGAGACCCAGAATCTGAAGCAGGCTCCAGGCTCTGAGCCATCCGCACAGAGCCCCACACAGCTCAGAAAGATGGACAGCAGGGGGCGCCTGGGTGGCTCAGTTGGTTGAGGGGCCAACTCTTGATTTCAGCTCAGGTTATGATCTCATGATTCATGAGATGGAGCCCCATGTGGGGCTCTGCGTTGACAGCATGGAGCCTGCTTGGGATTCTCTCTCTCCCTCTCTTTCTCCCCCTCCCCCACTCATGTGCACACTCTCTCTCTACCTGTCTCAATATAAATAAATAAACATTAAAGAAAAAAACTAAAAAAGAACTAACTAAATAAAAAGATGACAGAAATGGCTTACCAGCAGGGCAGCATCGGCTCCTCATTTGCAGGAGTTCAGTCCATGCCAGTAGCCCGGCACGGCAGTGAAGCTCAGGTGTGCACAGACGAGGTCCACACTGGGAAGACGCAGGGGTAGCCCTGGCTTAAAAGCTTCATGCTCCATAGAAACCAGTATCTCTTGTAACAACTGCATAGGCATAGTCTCCAGTGTCCCCATGAGCGGCCTGCCTTATACCGAGTCACCACACTAGAGAAAGCCCAAAACACGCTGTCAGGTATTTACAGTTCTCCCATCCAGATGCTACTTGTCAGTCATAAGCAATGTTATATGGTGACATAGTTGTCATACCACCTCATCAAGTCACCAGGGGAACAGAGCCAGACAGTTAATTCAGGGTTAAGTTCTCATGCAGGAAAGGAAAAAGATTTTGTTAAACCTTTATATGGGTAACCGTTTACACATACAACTTGTGTTTACCTGTTTGCATCAAACACACTTCTTGAGAATCTACTCTATGCAAGGTGCGGTGAAGAAGTATAAAAATGAATTCAGGGAGATTTTTAGCCAGCAAGTGAGAGTAGAATAGGCATAAATAAGACTAACTTTGGTAAAAGTGTATGTATAGAAAGAACCCTGGGGGAAGTTGAGAGGGGCTCTAAAAGCACCATATTGATGATGATGCTGTCTTCCTATTAAATATTAGTAATACAGTAATACCCTCTATTTGATCTCTTGGTACTTTCTTAGTATAGACAATCATGCACCTTTTTCTATCAATAGATCTAAGTGTTCCTTTATTAACACCCAAGGAAATGATATGCACCAAAAATACCAAAGGAAATGCACCAAAAATATATTTTAACTGAAGTATGGTTGACATATAACATTATATTACTTTCAGGTGTACGACATGATGATTCAATATTTGTATATACTGTAAAATGATGACCACAGTAAGTCCAGTTAACATCCATCACCATACATAGTTCCACATTTTTTTTTCTTGTGATGAAGTCTTTTCCAATCTACTCTCTTAGCAACTGCTATACTGTATTATTGTTAACTTTAGTCACCTTGCTATACATTACATCCCCACGACTTATTTATTTCATAACTGGATGAAAAGAAACATTTAAATCCTAGAATTATTGTTGAAAGAGGTGTGTTTTTTGATGCCTCAGTTTATTACCATGGGTCAAAGTGCAAATGAGGAAGTGGCATGAGTTGGAATCCATGCCCTTGCTTTGGAAAGACTGCAAACCACTGACATTATTTTCTTTTTGTAAATATTTTAGAAAATTATAATTCTCTTAATTCTGTGAAAGAATTGCTGAATTATCAGGATATATGTATGTATGTATGTGTATATGTGTGTGTGGATATATATATATATATATATATACGTATATATATATATACATATATATATATACATATATATATATATATATATATATATATATATATATATATAGTCTTTTTGAGAGGGTACATATTTGTTCTCCTGTTTTAACACAAAACTAGTACTTAAAGGAACTTTCTGTGGAATGACAGAAATTTTAAGTAACAAGTATAGTTGAAATTTTAATACAACATACAGTGTTTAAACATTTTTAAAGAAATTTCAATTTAACCTTGTCATTCTGGGAATTTAGAAAATTGATAGGTCCTGAGGAAGAAAATGTGCATCTATGTGCTTCAATTGTTTGCCAGGTCCATCTTCTCCAGCGTGTTCTTCGGCATCCTTTCCAGAAGCATTCTGCAGCTGAAAAAGCAGGTTACTCCTCACCTACTCCTTCTTGGGCCAAGGACCTCAAAGTTAGCTGCTCATCTTGATTTAGGTTAAAGAAATGAAGGGATACTTTTGTCATTGAACTCAACATAGAATCATCCATTTGATAAATTCTTTAAAAGTTTTTTTTGGGGCGCCTGGGTGGCGCAGTCGGTTAAGCGTCCGACTTCAGCCAGGTCACGATCTCGCGGTCCGTGAGTTCGAGCCCCGCGTCAGGCTCTGGGCTGATGGCTCGGAGCCTGGAGCCTGTTTCCGATTCTGTGTCTCCCTCTCTCTCTGCCCCTCCCCCGTTCATGCTCTGTCTCTCTCTGTCCCAAAAAAATAAATAAAAAAAAAATGTTGAAAAAAAAAAAATTTAAAAAAAAAAAAAAGTTTTTTTTAAACGTTTTTATTTATTTTTGAAGGAGAGAGAGAGAGAGAGAGCATGAGCAGGGGAGGAGCAGAGAGAGAGGGAGACAGAATTCGAAGCAGGCTCTAAGCTTTCAGCACACAGCCCAATGCGGGACTCGAACTCACAAACTGTGAGATCATGACCTGAGCTGAGGTGGGACGCTTAACCGACTGAGCCACCTGGGTGCCCCACCATTTGATAAATTCTTAATGACCATCTACATTTTGATGACAGTCTCACATTTCATAAAAAGGATTATGTATGCAAATTTTTTTTTTTTTTTTTTTTTTTTTTTTTACCAAATAAACTGGACCTATTCTTTGGAACATCTTTGTGATCATTTTTGTTCTAATCAATAACTTTAATGGAATAATAAAATATGGTAATCCATATGAGTGATGCTCAATAACTAAAAAATCTTATGGCAATCTTTTAATGATTTTATGAGTATTCATCTAAAACATACTATGTACCCAGCATTGTGGGGCACATCAGATAAGTAACATAGTTTAACTGCTCTCCTAGAGCTTTTTCTTTTATGATGGTAATTTTCAAACATTAACCAAAGTAAAGAGAATAGTTTAATGAATCTGATTTACCAACCAGCTGCTTAATTAGGCATCAATGCCTGATCAATGTTATTTTGTCTTCATCCCTACACACTTCCCCTCATTCCTAGTTATTGCTTTTAATTGAGGTATAATTTTTATATCCCCATGTATTTTTAATAAGTTCCCAACTGTGTTTCATTTAATTTACAAATATTTCTGTATGCATCTCCAGATGTTAATGATTTAAAACGCATACAGTACCATTATCACCTTAACACAAATTAACAACTCCCTAATGCATCAAATCAAATAACTAGTTTTTGGATTTTTATAAGTTATTTTCACCACTATTATTATTTTATAGTTGTTTTTTTGAACTGGGATCTAAGTAAGGACTATACATTCAAATTAGATGACAAAATTTCTTGAGTTTCTTTTGATATCTTCAAGTACAGCCACCTACATATATTTTTTTCCCTTTCAGTTTTTTGTTTTGTTTTGAAGAAAGCAGATAATTTATTCTGTAGTGTGTCCCAGAGCCTGCATTTTGCTAACTGCATCTCTGAGGTATTGTTTAACTTGTTGCTCTGTCCCCCTATATTTCTATAAAGCTTCAATTTATTTGAAGAAATACTTGCTATCAGAAGACAAGTGTTGTACCCTTCCACCAAGAAGTACATATTGGCTGTCTCTTTTTGTGATATCAATAGGCACTGACAATCATCACTTAGACCCAACGACTCAGTAAGTTGCAAAACAATAATATAGTCATATCATTCATTTGTCAGCTGGAATCCTATAACAGAAAACTTTCTATCACTATTATTTACTTACCCTGAGGTTCAGAAAGCCAAAGAGTTGGTTCCCAAGCATGTTCCAAAGACAACCAGTGGGCTTGTTGTTTTAAGTTATCATTATGAATTCTTGAATTAAAGCATATTTTATGTTTTACACTATTGCAGTTATTCTTTTTTTTTTAATTTTTTTTTTCAACGTTTTTTATTTATTTTTGGGACAGAGAGAGACAGAGCATGAACGGGGGAGGGGCAGAGAGAGAAGGAGACACAGAATCGGAAACAGGCTCCAGGCTCCGAGCCATCAGCCCAGAGCCCGACGCGGGGCTCGAACTCACGGACCGCGAGATCGTGACCTGGCTGAAGACGGACGCTTAACCGACTGCGCCACCCAGGCGCCCCACTATTGCAGTTATTCTTACTGATGTATAAATTGTCCCATATATGGCCAATGAGGTTTTATTCATAGTGTCTCTCTGTGTGCATGATCCTAGAAGTTTTTGATAGCTTCTTTGTTTTCTGGTGTGGTAAGTTCCATCCTGTTTGTGTGTTTCTTGCCTTACCCCCAGAACCTGTCATTTTTCTAAGGAGGCCCCATTCAGGGAAATGATATTTAGAGATTGCAGTTTGGAGGCTTAATGCTTTGTGAGTATTTGAAACTCTTTACAAAGCTTGTTAAATTACAGCAAACATCTGAGTTGTAAACTTTCTTTTCTAAAATTAAATGACATGAACTAAGAACACAAAAAACCAAAAATAGCAAAAAGATACATTATTAAAACTAAAGAAAAGTCCGTGGGGTGCCTTGGTGGCTCAGTCGGTTACGTGGCCGACTTCAGCTCAGGTCATGATCTCACTGTTCGTGAGTTTGGACCCTGCGTCAGGCTCTGTGCTGGCAGCTCAGAGCCTGAAGCCTGCTTGGGATTCTGTGTCTCCCTCTCTTTCTGCCCCTCCCCTGCTTGCTCTCTGTCTCTCTCAAAAATGAACATTAAAAAATTAAAAAAATAAAACTAAAGAAAACCTCACAAAATTTTAAGGTGACTGTTATTATTTAATTGTCAAAGTAACACTTGCTCATGCCAAGTAATACATGCTCATGTAAAAAATTTAAATAAAGAAGTATATTGAATAAATGTGGAAGTCTTCCTTCATACTCAACTTCCTCCTCTTTCCTATACCCATTCTCTGTCCCAGATATAAATATGCTTTATGAGTCTTGTATCTTTCAGATTTCTGCCGTACATTTACATACCTATCTAAAAACATACATATATAAGTGCACAGGTTTATGTGACTTGACATATTATTTTGTAAACTGGCTTTTATTTAGTTATACATATATTAATATTCAATATGAGTATGTGCTGATCTTCATTTGCTTTAATGGTTTAAAAATATTCCATGGTATACAAAATCAATGTACAGAAATCAGTCGCATTCTTATACACTAACAATGAAGCAACAGAAAGACAAATAAAGAAACTGATCCCATTCACAATTGCACCAAGAAGCATAAAATACCTAGGAATAAATCTAACCAAAGATGTAAAAGATCTGTATGCTGAAAACTATAGAAAGCTTATGCAGGTAATTGAAGAAGATATAAAGAAATGGAAAGACATTCCCTGCTCATGGATTGGAAGAATAAATATTGTCAAAATGTCAATACTACCCAAAGCTATCTACACATTCAATGCAATCCCAATCAAAATTGCACCAGCATTCTTCTCGAAACTAGAACAAGCAATCCTAAAATTCATATGGAACCACAAAAGGCCCCGAATAGCCAAAGTAATTTTGAAGAAGAAGACCAAAACAGGAGGCATCACAATCCCAGACTTTAGCCTCTACTACAAAGCTGTCATCATCAAGACAGCATGGTATTGGCATAAAAACAGACACATAGACCAATGGAATCGAATAGAAACCCCAGAACTAGACCCACAAACATATGGCCAACTAATCTTTGACAAAGCAGGAAAGAACATCCAGTGGAAAAAAGACAGTCTCTTTAACAAATGGTGCTGGGAGAATTGGACAGCAACATGCAGAAGGTTGAAACTAGACCACTTTCTCACACCATTCACAAAAATAAACTCAAAATGGATAAAGGACCTGAATGTGAGACAGGAAACCATCAAAACCTTAGAGGAGAAAGCAGGAAAAGACCTCTCTGACCTCAGCCGTAGCAATCTCTTACTCGGCACATCCCCAAAGGCAAGGGAATTAAAAGCAAAAGTGAATTACTGGGACCTTATGAAGATAAAAAGCTTCTGCACAGCAAAGGAAACAACCAACAAAACTAAAAGGCAACCAACGGAATCGGAAAAGATATTTGCAAATGACATATCGGACAAAGGGCTAGTATCCAAAATCTATAAAGAGCTCATCAAACTCCACACCCGAAAAACAAATAACCCAGTGAAGAAATGGGCAGAAAACATGAATAGACACTTCTCTAAAGAAGACATCCAGATGGCCAACAGGCACATGAAAAGATGTTCAACGTCGCTCCTCATCAGGGAAATACAAATCAAAACCACACTCAGATATCACCTCATGCCAATCAGAGTGGCCAAAATGAAGAAATCAGGAGACTATAGATGCTGGCGAGGATGTAGAGAAACGGGAACCCTCTTGCACTGTTGGTGGGAATGCAAATTGGTGCAGCCGCTCTGGAAAGCAGTGTGGAGTTTCCTCAGAAAATTAAAAATAGACCTACCCTATGACCCAGCAATAGCACTGCTAGGAATTTATCCAAGGGATACAGGAGTACTGATGCATAGGGGCACTTGTACCCCAATGTTTATAGCAGCACTCTCAACAATAGCCAAATTATGGAAAGAGCCTAAATGTCCATCAACTGACAAATGGATAAAGAAATTGTGGTTTATGTACACAATGGAATACTACGTGGCAATGAGAAAAAATGAAATATGGCCTTTTGTAGCAACGTGGATGGAACTGGAGAGTGTGATGCTAAGTGAAATAAGCCATACAGAGAAAGACAGATACCATATGGTTTCACTCTTATGTGGATCCTGAGAAACGTAACAGAAACCCATGGGGGAGGGGAAGGAAAAAAAAAAAAGAGGTTAGAGTGGGAGAGAGCCAAAGCATAAGAGACTGTTAAAAACTGAGAACAAACTGAGGGTTGATGGGGGGTGGGAGGGAGGGCAGGGTGGGTGATGGGTATTGAGGAGGGCACCTTTTGGGATGAGCACTGGGTGTTGTATGGAAACCAATTTGACAGTAAATTTCATATATTAAAAAAAAAAAAAAAGTAAAAAGATGAGCGACATGAAAGTCATAAAGTACAAAGCCAAACAAAACAAAACAAAAAAAAATAAGCAATCCATTGGCTAATGATTGCAGAAATAATCATCAGTTCCAAGTTCTTCATTATAATAAAACAAAATTAAGATTGTTTTCTCTAATATGTATTGATTCACCGAATACATATGAAGATCCTGTTATGTACAAGACATTATTGAAGTAGAGTTGGCCACAGAACAGCCAATAATCTAGTGAATAAACAGCATGAATAAGTGTAACAAAGAGAATGTCAAATAAATCATTTCCAAGTAAAAAAAAAAAAATTCCATGGTATAGATATACCATATTTTGTGAAATCATTTACATATTTGATACCCAATGGTGTTTCCAGATTTTTTTCCATTGTAAGTATAGCATCCTTGTCTGTGTATCTTTGTAGAATTCTACAAATAGAATTAATTGGGTCAAAGGTATATGCATGAAAAATGCTTATATAAACTGCCACAAAAGGCTTTACCAGTTAATATCCCCAGTGATGTATCACAATACCAGTTTATTCACACTTCAGCATTGGATATTGTTGCTTTTTTAATTTTCATTTTTTTTATTTTTGAGAGAGATACAGAGCGCGAGCGGGGGAGGGGCAGAGAGAGAGGGAGACACGGAATCCGAAGCAGGCTCCAGGCTCTGAGCTGTCAGCACAGAGCTCGAAATGGGGCTTGAACTCACGAACCACAAGATCATGACCTGAGCCGAAGTTGGACACTTAACCGACTGAGCCACCCACGCGCCCCTGGATATTATTGTTTTATATATTTTTTCCCAATCTGATACATGAAAATTTGATTTATTATTTTATTATCAACTTTTATTATTCATGTAGCAGATAATTTTTGTTTTTCATATAGTAAATATTGTTTCTTTTTCTACTATCAGTGTTTTATTCTTTAATGGTATCTTTCTAAACAGGTTTTTAATTTTCATATATTAGAATTTGGCAATTTAAAAAGTTATTTTTGGATTTTGTGTCTTTAATTTTGCTTAAAATTTATAAAAAATATTTCCTCATATTTTCTTCTAGTATTTTTAGAATGTGTAGTTTTAATCCCTTTGAGATTTGTTTTTTCTACATTGACAGATAAAGTCCCAATACTATTTGTCAAGTAGTTTATCCTTTTCACACGTTTGAACTACCACTTCTATCATTTATTAAATTCTCATATATTTGAGCTTATGCTAGACTTCATTCTATTCTTTTTTCTTTTCAACTCTTCTACCAATGCAACTCTTTTCATTATTTTGATTGTAGAGTATATTTCAACAGTTTGCTATCATTAATCTTTTAAAATGTTTTCTTGGCCATTTAATTATTTAAATGAATTTTTATGTGTGTCAACTTTCATAACAAGTCTTGTTGGGACTTTGATTGGGTTTATATTAAGTTTATAGGCTGACTTGGAAAGAATTGACATCTTTTATGACACTGCATTTTCGCATCCAGAAACACTACAGGCATTCTTCACTTTGTGTGGTACTGCAGGATTGTACAAATGACCGTGCAAACTGAAACTCTGTAAAGTGATCTTAATAATCAATGGGAAAAATTGTGATTGTTTTGTGATCTTCAAGAATTTTCGGTCAAAACCTTAAAAACTTTCACCATTGGCTATAGATATACAGGGAAATAAAATAGTAAAACTAATATTTACTGCTCTGTAACCTAAAACTTTAGAAACACTGAGAAAGTGTTATTCTTTGTAAGAAACTTGTCAAGAGTAGCCTGAACAGTGCTTGCCTTCTTTTTTTGTCATATTACTCATAATACAGAGCAAGGATCTTCTCTATGCTTTGGTGAGTTGCCACTATTTTTTCTATACCTCCATTTATGTTCTATTTGAATTTTACGGTCAGCATTTTTTTTTTTTCATTTATGTATTGCAGCTTCATCCTTATTGGCCAATTTCCCTCTTTCAGTGATCGTTTTTATAAAATGCCATGTGGGTTTACCACTGGTAGACAAGGAGCCAATCCAACTACACCCTTTGCTGTGTGTGCATAAGCTGAATAACAAATATACAGTGATCAGTCACTAACAGACTTTGAAAGAAGTGATGTGGTTGGTCACTGATCATGACATTCATCTTTTTTTATATAGTAATTTGTGCACTGTAACGCTAACAGCAAAGTTTGTACTTTACCCAGTTGCTCACAGTTCTAATACCATGGTAGCAAATGTTGGGGAACTAGTGTTACTTAACTAATTGTGGAACTTGTGCATATTGGAGGTATGCAAGACAAGGGCTGTCTTCACCTGTTACCTAACATTTTCTTTTATGTCCTATAATAAAGATGTATAGTTTTCTTCATATAGGCTTTAAAGATTTCTTGTATCCATTCTCAGACATAGTGTAATTTTTGTTGATATTCTGAATGAGATCACCTTTTGTACTACATTTTCTCAATGGGCATCATTGGTACACAGGACAGTTTTTGGTTTCTATAGTTTATCTTGGATCTAGCCATGTTGTTGAACTCCTATTTTTACAGCTTTCAGTGGATTGTTTTAGTCTTCTTTGTTTTTAACTAGACATTCACATCATCTGAGAACTGAAGATACTTTTTGTTCATCTGCAAATGACTGAAAGTTGACTAACATCGTCTTAACCACGCAGAGGTTTGAGTCACATAAAGGGAAGTGCACAAGCCAAGCATTTAGGGCTGCTGCAGCAACTTAGTAATGCCCTGAGGGGCCCAGACTTTCCTTTCCATTCCCCCATCTCCTTAAGGCATTGAGTTGGTCCTCTGCTTGTTGCCTCACGGTCACTAAATAAGTGATGGCCTCCAAGCTGTGATCCTCAGTCCAGTCAGGATGGAGGAGGAAGGGAATGGGGAAGAAGGGAGGATGCCTGTAACAGGGAAACAAAAATCCTTCCTAGAAATCCCCAACAGTGTTTTACTTACATATCATTTCTATTTTTGTATTTCATTGGCAAAGACTGGGCCACAGGACCATTTCTGGCTGCAAAGGGAGTCTAGGAAACTATTTTTAGCCAGGTATGTTGCCATTCCAACTAGATCTTCTGGTAATTAAGAAGAAAGGGAAATTGGATACTAGGGCGATGAAAACAGTGTCTTTTCATTGCATTCTGTGATTATGAGACTACAGGTTTTCCATATCTTCTTGCATCTAATTTGGTAATAATTCATGTTTCTTTTAAAAAAATTTTTTTAACATGTTTATTTATTTTTGAGAGACAGAGAGAGACAGAGCATGAGCAGGGGAGGGACAGAGAGAGAGGGAGACACAGAACCCAAAGCAGGCTCAAGGCTCCGAGCTGTCAGCACAAAGCCTGATGGGGGGCTCAAACCCACAAACTGTGAGATCATGACTTGAGCTGAAGTTGGACGCTCAACTGACTGAGCCACCCAGGCGCCCCAATATTTCATGTTTCTTAGAAAAATTAATCTAATTCATCAAGATGCTTAATTTCATTGACATATGTACTATTTATTGCCTTATAATATTTAATTTCTTCCATATCTGTAATTTCATCCCTGTACTTTGTTTCTAAGCTTCTTAATGTACTCAATCTTTTATCTTTGATTAAATTTGCTGAACCTTAGTCTTTCATGTTGGTCTGAAATTTTCAGGTCATCTGTTACTTTTTTTTGGTCTTCTGTTTCATTAATTTTTATTTTTCTCTTTATAACTGACATATTTCTAATTTCTTTACATTTATTTTTTATTCTTTTGGCTTTCTTGGTTTAGAACTTCATTTATTTTTTACCTTGTTTTCTAATACATGAAATTAAGGCTATAAAATTTCTGGTGAGTCTTGCATTGGCTATTCTCATGGTCATTAATTTCTAAGTAATCTGCATTTTTGCAGATTTTATATTGATTTTATTTTTAATTTAAGGGGTCTATGGAACCAAATGGGTTGGCTTTTTTGTTTTTGTTTTGGCTATTCTTTTGTAGTTATTTGTTTTATTTTACTTTGTGCCCAGAGACTATGACATACATTATACCAATTTGGGAGAAATTTGATTTTTTTTCTATGTGTACTAATACATAGAAAAAATATAACTATTTCATGCATATTTGATAAGAATGTGTATTCTCTAAGTTAATGTAAATACTGTGTATTTTATTGGATCAAAATTTTCATTCGTGCTACTCATTCTTACTTTCAATCTAATTTACCTATTGGATTTCTGAGAAAGATGTGTTACAAGTCTGCAAGTTATTAGGAACCCCAAGAAAGTCCAGTCTTAGAGTCCAATACCATACTTTTGTGAATTTTATTTCCAGGAGTTATACCAGGTTCTCACAGTGAAGATCTGAGAAAAATCCCCTCATGTTTCCAGCAGGGAAAGAGGGAAAGTACCCATTTTGAAATATGCCAGAGCATTCTATTCTTCTTAACAAGCCCAGCCCTCATGCAAAACTATTTTACCTGAGCCTAACCTACTGAGATTTTTATCACAATCCTCACTAACCAGGAGAAAGGAAAATGCCCAACTCCAGCCTTCTTTAGCCTTCCATGCGGGGGAAGGGAAATACCCAATTTAACCCCCTCCAACCATCTTGTCCCACCTTAAGGGGGAAAAAACTGAGAAGCATTTGTGAAGTGCACAGCCCAGTGCCCAGTGTCACAGGCTAACTAAAAGACTGAGATCTAATCACAGGACTTTAGAATGCTTCCCCTTCCCCATACATGACCACCACATTAGTAAAATCATATTAACTACTATGCCTTTTACCCAACATATCATGTCCAGCTTTCACATAAAAATCACAAGGCATACTAAAAGGCAAAAAGCAGTTTGAAGAGACAAAGCAAGCATCAGAGGCACAGTCAGATATGGCAGGAATGTTGGAATTCTCAGACCAGGATTTAAAAATAACCATGATTACTATGCTAAGGCCTCTAATGGAAAAAGTAGATAACATGCAAAAATAGATGGATAATGTAAATAGAAAGATGGAAAATCCAAGAGAGAGTAAAAAAGAAATGCTAGAGATGAAACCATTGTAATATAAATGAGGAATGCCTTTGATGGGGTCATTAGTAGACTGGACACAGCTGAAGAAAGAATCCTGAGCTTGAGGATATGTCAATAGAAACTTCTAAAATTGAAAAGCAAAGAGGAAAAAGACTGAAAACAAAATAAAACAAAATGTCCAAGAACTATGGGACAACTACAAAAGGTATATTATACACACACTGGGAAGAAAGGAAGAGAAGTAATGACTGAGAATTTTCCCAAATTAATGTCAGACACCAAACCACAGATCCAGGAAGCTCAGAGAATACCAAGTAGGATAAACACCCCCAAAACAACACCATTAGCACCCAGGAATATCATATTCAAACTCTAGAAAATCAAAGATAAAGAAGAAATCCCAGAAGTTGTCAGAAGAATAAAACATCTTATATGTGGGGGAACAATGATAAAATTATATCTGACTTTTCAGAAACCATGCAAGTAAGAAGAAAATGGAGTGAAATATTTAAAGTGTTTACTGAAAAAAACCCACCAACCTAGACAGAATTCTGTAGCCTACAAAATTATCCTAAGTTGGTTAAGCGTCCAACTTTGGCTCAGGTTATGATCTCACCATTTGTGAGTTCGAGCCCCATGTCAGGCTCTGTGCTGACAGCTCAGAGCCTGGAGCCTGCTTGGGATTCTGTGGGTGTCTCTCTCTCTCTGCCCCTCCCCTGCTCGCATGTGCTCTCTCTCTCTCTCTCTCAAAAATAAACGTTAAAATTTTTTAAATTTATTTTTTATTTATTTTATTTTTTTAATTTACATCCAAGTTAGTTAGCATATGGCACAACAATGATTTCAGGGGTATATTCCTTAATGCCCCTTACCCATTTAGCCCATCCCCCCTCCCATAACCCCTCCGGTAACCCTCTGTTTGAAAAAAAAAAAATTTTAAGTGAAGGAAAAATACTTTCTTAAAAAAGAGAAAAAGAAAAAGAAAAGAAATTTGTCACCAGCAGAACTGCCTTGCAAGAAATGCTTAAAGAAGTTCTTCAGAGGGATGGAAAATGATATGCTGGACACTCATATGTACATAAAGAAAGAACATTAGAGAAGGAATAAGTGAAGATGAAAGAAAGTTTTATTTTTCTTATTCTTAATTGATGTAATAGCAGTTTGTTAAAAACAACATTAGCAACAATGCATTAGATGATTATGGCTTATGTGTAAGTGAAATGAGTAATAGTAATGATAAAAAAAAACAGGAGGGAGGAATAAAATATATTTTGTTATAAAGTACTTGCATTGCCCATGAAGCAGTGCAGTGTTATTTGAAAGTGGATTTGGGGGCACCTGGGTGGTTCAGCTGGTTAAGCATCTGACTCTTGGTTTTGATTCAGGTCATAATCTCAGTTTTGTGGGTTTGAGCCCCATGTTGGGCTCTGTGCTGACAGCATGGAGTCTGCTGAGAATTTTCTCTCCCTTTCTCTCTCTGCCCCTTCCCTGCTCACGCTGGCTGTGTCTCTCAAAAATAAATAAATAAACTTAAAAAAAAGAAAGTGGATTCGGATTACTTGTAAATGTATATTACAAACTCTAGAGCAACCACTAACAAAGTAAAAAAAAAAAAGTATAATTGATGTACTAAAAAAGAGAAAATCAAAGGAAAGAAAATGGAATCATATAAATATCCCACTAAAATCGCAAAAGGCAGAAAAAGAGTGGAAGATAAAAAGAAAGAACAAGGGCAACTAGTAGAAAACAGTAACAAATATGGTAGATAATAATCCAACTATATGAATAATCACTTTAAACATCAATGGTCTAAATGGACCAATTAAAAGACAGAGATTACCAGAGTGGGTAAAAAGTCAAGACCCAACTATATGCTGGTTACAAGAAACTCTATTTATTTATTTATTTATTTATTTATTTATTTATATTTTTTACTTTTTTTTTTTTTACACTTATTTATTTTTGAGAAACAGAGTGAGAGAGAGTGCGAGCAGGGGAGGAACAGACAAGAAGGAGACGCAGAATCCAAAGCAGGCCAGAGGCTCCAAGCAAGCATTGAGCACAAGCCTGAGGCTGTACTCGAACCCATGAACCGTGAGATCATGACGCTCGAACCCATGAACCGTGAGATCATGACCGAGCTGAAGTTGGACACTCAACTGATTGAGCCATTCAGGCACCCCAAAACCCACTTTAAGTACAATTACATATATAGATTAAAAGGATAGAAAAAGATACATCATGCTAACAAAAACAAAAGAAAGCTGGATTAGCTATATTAATTTCAGAGCAGACAACCAAGCAAGGAAAAGTATCAGGGATAAATAAGGGCATTACAGAATGATAAAAGGGCTTATTCTTCAAGAAGACATAACAATCTTTAATGTGTATGTGCCTAACAACAGAGAGTCAAAACACATGAGGCAAAAACTAATAGAAAAGAAAAATAGATGAATCCACTATTATAGTTGGAGACTTCACAACATGTATAATACCAGATAATAATGGACAGATCCAGCAGGCAGAAAATTAGTAAGGACACAGATGAACTGAGCATCATCAATCAACTGGATATAATTAACATCTATTGGCTATTGTATCTGATAACAGCAGAATACACATTCTTCTCAAGTTTACATGGAACATTCACCAAGACAGACCATATTTTGAGCCGTAAAACACACCTTAACAAATTTGAAAGAATATAAATCATACCATGTCTGCTCTCAGATTATGATGGAATTAAATATAAATCAATAACAGAAAAATACCTGGAAAATCTCCAAAAACTTGGAAATTAAACAAAATACTTTTATTTATTTATTTAAAAAATTTTCCAGTGTTTATCCATTTTTTTTTAATTTTTTTTTAAATTTTTTTACGTTTATTTTTGAGACAGAGAGAGACAGAGCATGAACGGGGGAGGGGCAGACACAGAATCGGAAGCAGGCTCCAGGCTCTGAGCCATCAGCCCAGAGCCTGACGCGGGGCTCGAACTCATGGTCTGTGAGATCATGACCTGAGCTGAAGTCAGACGCTCAACCGACCAAGCCACCCAGGCGCCCCTGTTTATCCATTTTTGAGAGAGAGAGTGAGCAAGCGAGCGTGAGTGAGGGATAGGCAGAAAGAGACAGGGAGACAGAATCCAAAGCAGGCTTCAGGCTTTGAGCTGTCAGGACAGAGCCTGACGTGGGGCTTGAATCCATGAACCACGAGATCATGACCTGAGCTGAGGTTGGATGCTCAACCAACTGAGCCACCCAGGCACCCCTAAACAACATACTTTTAAGTAACACATAAGTCAGAGAAGGAATCTCAAGAGGAATGAAAAAATATTTAATGGAAATGAAAATACAACTTATCAAAATGTGTGGGATGTAGTGCTTAAAGAAAGATTTATAGCATTGAATGCATACAGTAGAAAAGAATAATCTAAATCAATAATCTGATCTTCCTACTTGGAAGGTTAGAAAAAGAAGAGTAAATTAAGTCCAAAATAAGCAGAAGTAAAGAAATGAAAAAGCAGAAATCAATGAAACTGAAAACCAGAAATCAGTAGAGAAAATCAATAAAACCGAAACCACATGATCTATCAACAGACGCAGAAACAAGCATTTGACAGAATTCAACAGCCATTCATGATAAACAATGTGAACAAACTAGGAGTAGAGGGGAATTTTCTCAACTTTCTAACGAACATCTACAAAAACCCTACAGCTAACACTTTAATGGTAAGAAACTAGAAGCTTTCCTACTAAGGTCAGGAACAAGGTAAGGATGTTGCCTCTCACCACTGATTTTAAACATCATACTGGAAGTCCTAGATAATTCAATAAGACAAGAAAAGGAAATAGAAGGTATACAGACTGGGAAGGAAGAAAATACAGTCATGTTTCTATGTAGAAAATTAAAAAACAATTGATAAGAAAAAAAGATCCTAGAACTAATTAGCAATTATAGTAAGGTTGCCAGATTCAAGGTTATATGCAAAAGTCAAGTGCAATTGCATTCCTATAGACTAGCAATGAACAACTAAAATCCAAAATTAAAAATACCATTTCCATTAGCACCCCCAAAATGAAATACTTAGGTAAAAGTCTAACAAAATATGTATTAGATCTATGTGAGGAAAACTACAAAACCCTAATAAAAGAAAGCAAAGAAGAACTAAATAAATGGAGCAATATTCCACATTCCTGGGTAGGAAGACTCTATTGTCAAGATGCCAGTTCTTCACAACTTGATCTATAGATTCATAGCAATCCCCATCAAAATCCCAGTGAGCTATTTTATAGATATTGACAAACTGATTCTTAAGTTTATATGGAGAGGCAAAAGATCTAGAATAGCCAACACAATATTAAGGAACAAAACTGGGTGACTATCTGACTTCAAGACTTATTATAAAGTTATACTAATCAACACCTTGTGGTACTGGCAAAAGAACAAACAGATTAGGGAAACAGAATAGAGAGCCCAGAAATCAGACCACAGAAATACAGTTAACTGATCTTTGACAGAGGAGCAAAGGCAATACAATGGAGAAAAGACTGTCTTTTTACAAATGGTTGTAGAACAACTGGGTATCACATGTGAAAGCAAAATCTAGACACGAACCTTACATCTTTCACAAAAATTAAGTCAAAATGGATCATAGACCTAAAAGTAAAATGCAAAACTATAAAATTTCTAGAATATGACATAGGAGAAAATTTAGGGGACCTTGGGTTTAGCAATGACTTTTTAGATACAACAATGGCATGATCCATGAAAGAACTGATAAGATAGACTTCATTAAAATTAAAAACTTCTGCTCTGTGAAAGATAGTGTCAAGAGAAGAAGACAAGTCAGAGATTGTGAGAAAATATTTGCACAAGACACATTTGATAAAGAACTGTCTATAAACATAGATATAATTACATATAATTCTTTATATGTAACATATAAAGAATTCTTAAAACTGAACATAAAAAAATGAACCAGATTAAAAAATGGGCAACAGATCTGAACAGACACCACACCAAAGAAGATACACAGATGGCAAACGAGAATATGAAAATGTGCTCACTATCATATGTCATTAGGGAATTGCATATTAAAACAATAATGAACTACTACTACACCCCTATTAGAATGGCCCAAATCCAGAACATGGATGACACCAAATGCTGGTGAGGATGTAGAGCACAAGAAATCTCATACATTGCTGGTGGGAATGCAAAATGGTACAGCCACCTTAGAAGACAATTTGACAGTTTCTTGCAAAACTGAACAGACTTTTACCATGCAATTCATCACACAGTAGCTTGACTCATGATTGTCAAAACTTGGTAGCCACAAAGATGCCCTTCAGTTGGTGAATGTATAAATAAACTGTGGTACATCCAGGCAATGGAATATTATTCAGCGCTAAAAAGAAATGGGCTATCAATCCATGAAAAGACATGGAATTAAGTACATATTACTACATGAAATAAGCTAATTGAAAAGGCTATGCACTATGTGATTCCAACTTTACAACATTCTGGAAAAGGCAAAAACAATGGAGACAGTAAAAAGATCAGTGGTGGCCAGGGGCTTTGGGGGAGAGGATGATAAATAGGAGGAGTATAGGGTATTTTCAGGACAGCGAAACTATTCTGTATGGTACTGTAAAGGTGGATACATGTCATCTGTGAAAACCCATAGATGGTGTTAACACTAAGAGTGAACCCTAAGGTAAACTGTGGACTCTGCGTGATAATGATGTGCCAATGAAATTCATCAATTGTAATACATGTAGCACTCTTGCAGAATGTTAAAAGTGCAGGAGGGCAGGGGCCATAAGGGAATTCCCTCTACTTTCTGCTCAACTTTGCTGTGAACCTAAAACTGCTCTAAAAATTTAAGTCATTGAAAAAATTTTAAAAACTCCATAGATAGCTTACACACAGATTAGATTGTGCTAAACAGAGAATTAGTGGGAATTAAGATCTGATTAGTTTATCTAGAATACATAAGGAAAGGGAAAACATATGAAATTAAGAGATATGAAGGATAGTTAGAAAGCCTGACATACTTTCACTAGAGTTCCATAATTGGATAAGGAGAGGCAATATTTGAAAACAAAATAGATGAGAAATTTCCAGATTAGTGAAATCCACATATTTGTAAAATTAGGAGCCTTAATAGATTCCCAAGCATTCAAATAAAAAGAAACCCACCCAAAACAAAGAAAAGTCTTAAAATCATCCAGAAGGGAAGAAAAAGATGACCAAAATGAAAATATAACTTTACAGCCAACTTCTCAACAGCAACAGTGGAAGCTAGAAGATAGGGGGACAATCTTTTCAAAGAACTCACTGTTGTCTAGTATTTACTAAAGTATTTACTGCCAACAGGTTATTTTGTATCCAGTGAAGCCATCTTTCAAGAATGAGGGTGTAATAAAGATATTCTAGGGAAAAAAAACAAACCCTGAGATGGAACTCAAATATTGGACAATAATTGTGTGTGTCTGAAATTTAAGTGTTCTCAAGTCTTGTATTGTCCTGGTTAAAGTTGTTTAGACTTTATTGAGTATGATGCTGTCACTTATAGGTAGCCACTGAAAAAACAGAGTGTACAGCTTTCTAATAAGATTAAAAAACAGAGTAAGAGAAAAATCCTTAATTACATGAAAAGATAGAAAAAAAACAGAAAAATCCAAATAGAAAGTACAAAATAAGATAAATAAGATATTAAAAACAATTGCAAATATATAATTACAATAAGAGTTAAAAAATACATTTTCCAGCTAAAAGACAATATTTGCTGGACTCCATACAAACACAAAATCCCCTTATATGCCATTTACAAGTGGCAAAGCTAGAACATAATGATGTCAAAAGTTTGGGAGTAAATGAACAGAAAGATTTTTTCAGGCAAGTAACTGAAAAGAGATGGTGTAGCTGTGTGAATATAACAAGCAGAAAACAATACATAGAGATATAGCATTCAATTCATAATTCACAAAATATACAAATAAATTTTGTTTACACTTAATAAAGTGTCAGAATATATAAGCAGAATTTACTGTAACAATTAAAAGCTATTGACAAATCCACCTTCGTCAAAAGGGATTTAAAACATTCTTCCAAGTAACTGATGTATCAAGCGGACTAGATATTAGGCTGTGGAAGACTTGAGCCACATGCTTAGCAAGCTTGTTCTAACCAACATGTACTTAAACATAGATGGGGTCATTTATAAAAACTGACAGTGTATTAAGTCATAAAAAAAGTCTCACACTTCAAAGGTTCAGTTATCAGTGTGTGATAATTTCACTATCATACCAGCCATTGTTTCTATGACTAAATAAAATACCTAAAACACGTAGTAGAAGCTTAAATGTTCATTTCCTCTTTGAGACCTTCTGAGAGCAGGAGATTCTGTCTCCTGGCAGGTTAAATCTTGTTTCTTGTAAACCTGATCAAACCTGTGTTTTGTTTTATTTTACTTTGCAGGTATTCTAGTCTTTGTCCTATTGGGAATATTATGCAAGAAATTCTGTAGCTATAAATTATGATAAAGAATTACTGTTTTTTTTGTTTTTGTTTTTTAGAGAGAGAAAGTGTGTGCATGCACACAAGTGGGGGAGGGGGAGGGGGAGAAGGAGAGAGAGAATCTCATGCAGGCTCCGCACCCAGCACAGAGCCTGACATGGGGCTGGATCCCATGACTGTGAGATCATGACCTGAGCCAATATCAAGAGTGGGACACTAACCGGGCGCCTTGGTGGCTCTGTAGGTTAAGCGTCCAACACTTGGTTTGGCTCTTGGTCATAATCCTTGCTTGGGACTCTCTCTCACTCTCTCTGCCCCTCCCCTGCTCATGCTCTCTAAAAAGAAATAAACTTAAAAAAAAAAGAGTGGGACACTTCACTGACTGAGCCACCCAGGCACCCCTAGAATTACTGTCTTAATTCCATAGTTCTTCTGCTGTCTCCACCCCAATGTTGGTACTTCCCTCGCATCTAAATCTGTGGCTAAGCTTTTCATAAACAGGGAACAAATCTGGTGCATTTTTGAGGGTGACCTAGGTAGACTCATGTATAAGTAGTGTTTGTGAAGATTCTTCTGCAAGACACCAGAGATTCTGTTCCATTTGAGTGAAAACTGCACAGAGCTCCTGATTTGGTGCCTGGGCCTCTTGAAAGCAAACTTCTACTCTGAGATGAGGCAAAAGAAGCCCTGATTTCTAAGATTCCTGACTAAAAAGACCTTAACACTGGATTCTTTTTTGGATACTCATACAGTGGAGATCAAAGTGGGCCCACCACACAGGCAAATAAGGAATGGAGCGACACAATGCATTGAGTAAAACTGTCAATATTTTACCCACAAAATCAGTTAATTATCTTCAATAGCTTTCCTAAAATACATACATACATATGTGTATATATATATATGTATGTATTATCAGATGCTAAAACTCACAAACATTTTAATGTTTGAATTTTCATAGTTCTTCCCTGTAAAGGAAAGGTACGGTACGGATAGAAGTTAGGAGACCCAGGCTATGACTCAGCCCTGGGCTCTAGGTTAAGCATACTGTCAGGCCCGACTCTCTTCTGCCTTCAGAACTGAAAAGTGGAGTGACAACACAAAGAGAATGATGGTGTTTGTAAAGAGAGGGACAATAAGGCAAGCGTGTGGACAGGGGCAGAAATGAGCAGAAGGGTGAACTATAAGCTTCCAGGGACCAGTCCCAGGCCCTGCCTTACAGTCTATGTACACAGGGAGCCTTGGGTACTGGCATTCTGCTCTGAGTTCTGTAATCAAGTCCTACTTTCTGCTTAAGATTGCTCCAGTGGTTTTGTTATATACAGTCAGAATCCTGGTTAGTGTAGTGGGTCATTTCCAGGGTCCCTTCATCTTGGTGATTCTGTGGCTGTGAGATGGAGAGTCCTTGTTTCCTGCTCTAGACTTGGTGGGGGAGGGATGCTATCAAGGTTTTTATACTCTGAAATAAAGTCAGCAAGGGGTTATTATTTTTTTGATTGGAGAGGCACTGAATTCTAAATTATCCTCCTCAAATCCCAATGAATTTCTTCCTCTGCAAACTAGGCGGTAATTTTGATCAAGGTAAGTTAAGATCCAGATCTTTTTTTTTTTTTTTTTTTTTTGGATGTTTATTTTTGAGAAACAGAGTGCAACCAGGGGATGGGCAGTGAGAGACAAAGACACAGAATCCGAAGCAGGCTCCAGGCTCTGAGCTGTCAGCACAGAGCTCGACGTGGGGCTCAAACTCCTGAACCACAAGATCATGACCTGAGCTGAAGTCAGATGCCTAACTGACTGAGCCATCCAGGTGCCCCAGATCCAGATAATTCTAATGAAGGATCTTTTGTCCTGGACATCACAGGATTTGTTCATTAATCTATGTAAGGTTGAAGCAACTGGACAATTCTGTGTGGCCACATTGTTTTACCTGTGAGCTCAGAATCAGTTTCTAAGAAAATTATGCCATTAACACCTTTCTTGTATTGTCCCAGAGATCTGCATAATGACCAGGCTTTCCCCAGGTCATTTCCCCAGATGTTTTTGCAGCATCTGATATCAAAAGATCATAAAACAAAAACAAACAGAAAAGAGTACAGTGCATGAGGGTTTTTTTAAATTTTTATTAAATTTTTTTTTAAGTTTATTTATTTTTGAGAGACAGAACATGAGTAGGGGAGGAGCAGAGACAGAGGGAACCACAGAAGCTGAAGCAGGCCCCAGGCTCTGAGCTGACAGCACAGAGCCCCACGCGGGGCTCGAACTCAGGAACCATGAGATCATGACCTGAGCCAAAGTCGGATGCTTAACTGACTGAGCCACCCAGGCACCCCGAGGAGAGATTTAATGTAAATCATTTATCTTCAATTTTAGGGACATGCTTAGGAAAAATGTAGAGCACTTTTTCAGTTTTAATTATTAAATATTTTTGTTTTAAAATCTGAATTTGCATTTTTGTTTTAAATGTCAGTTTAGAGCTTACTTTTCCACCCAAATGCTAAAACACAAGATTAATCATCTTCCAGGGCACCTGGGTGGCTCAGTTGGTTAAGTGTCCAACTCTTGATTTTTGGCTCAGGTCTCTTGATCTCACAAGTTAGGTTCCACACTGAGAGTACAGAGCCTGCTTGGGATTCTCTCGCTCCTTCTCTGCCTCTCCTCCCACACTCTCTCTCAAAATAAATAAAAATAAAACTTAAAAGAAGATTAATCATCTTCCTTAAGTAGAAAGTAACATTATTATTTATTTTATACCCACTTTAAGAAGATTTTGAGGGGCACCTGGGTGGCTCAGTCGGTTGAGCATCCGATTTTGGCTCAGGTAATGATCTCACAGTTCGTGGGTTCAAGCCCCGAATCAGGCTCTGTGCTGACCGCTTGCTCAGAGCCTGGAGCCTGCTTCAGATTCTGTGTCTCCTTCTCTCTCTGCCTTTCCCCAGCTCAAGCTTTGTCTCACTCTGTTTCTCAAAAATATATAAATGTAAAAAAAAAAAATTAAAAAAAAAAAAGATTTTGAGATGTGGGGGAAAAAGGAATCCTTGTGCACTGTTGGTGAGAAGGTAAACTGGTGCAGCCACTGTGGAAAACAGTATGGAGTTTCCTCAAACAAAAACAGAAACACCATATGATCCAGCAATTCCTTTAATGGCTATTTATAAAAGAAAAGAAAAGAAAAGAAAACACTATTTCTAAAAGATAGGTTTATTGCAGTATATGTTTATTGCAGTATTATTTACAATAGCTAAGATATGGAAGTAACTTAAGTGGCCACTGATAGATGAATGGATAAAGATGTGCTATACACACAAAATGGAATATTACTCAACTATAAAAAAAGAATGAGGGGGCACCTGGGTGGCTCAGTCAGTTGAGCATCCAACTTCAGCTCAGGTCATGATCTCATGGTTTATTTGAGCCCTCTGTCAGCCTCTCTGCTGTCAGCTTGTCAGTGCAGAGCCTGCTTCAGATCCTCCAACCCCCTCTCTCTGCCTACACCTGCTTGCATGCTCCCCCAAATCAATAAGTATTAAAAAAAAAGAATGAAATCTTGCCATTTGCAGCAACATGGATAGATCTAGAAGATATTATGCTAAGTGAATAAGTCAGAGAAAGACAAATACCATGTCATTTCACTCATGTGAAATCTAAAAAAGATGAATAAACAAATAAAAAGCAGAGACAGACCCTTAAATATGGAGGAAAAACGGATGGTTGTCAGAGGAGAAGAGGATGTGGGACTGGGCAAAATGGGTGAAGGGGAATGAATGGGAGATACAGGCTTCCAGCTATGGAATGAATAAGTCACAGGAATAAAAGGCACAATATAAGGGATATAATCAACGATACTGTAATAGCTTATGGTGAGCATAGCATAACATAGTTGTTGAATCACAATGTTGTACACCTGAAACTAATGTAACGTTGTGTGTTATACTTCAGTTAAAAAAAAAGATTTTGAGGTGTTCCACAGTTAAAAAGAAAAATAAAACAGAATATGGAAATAAAATGAAGAAAATCTAAAAGAACTCCCATAAAATGATTTGAAAGAGAAGAGATATAGGGTAACAGGAACTCAAGATAAATTGGCTATTAAAATTGAGCATTGGGACACCTGGGTGGCTCAGCAGGTTGAGCATCCGACTTCGACTCAGGTCATGATCTCGCAGCTTGTGAGTTCGAGCCCCGTGTCGGGCTCTGTGCTGACAGCTCAGAGCCTGGAACCTGCTTCAGATTCTGTCTCCCTCTCTCTCTGTCCCTCTCCTGCTCATGCTCTGTCTTTCTTTCAAAAGTAAATAAACATTAAAAAAAACTTAAAAAAAACTGAGCATCAGATTTACTGGGGAGAAAACATTCCAGGTTAAAGAATATAAATGATTGCCTTTTCCTGTCCCTAAATCTTAATCTATAGGATACTCATAGCAGTGTAATAACAGACAATCTCCAAACTCTAAATATGTATTTTTTTTCATTACTATGTTATTTGACCATTGGAAAACCCTAACCCAAACAGTGTACGTCCAGGACTCCCGGCAATCAGGACATGAGTCTCAAAGAAACCGAATTCATTCTGCCTCCTGTTTTTTTCCTCATTCGATTTTTCAGAAAATTCTGAAGGTCATGGAGGTGGAGATGGAAAACATACCAAAAATTAACAAGATGTTAGAATTCAAAGCTATAAAGGTCAAGTATATATAATGTGGTATTGATAGCACACTAGATTTATACACTGATATTTCTAGAAATACCATCCTCAAGGAAGACTTTAAAACTTTTATTAATTTGATGCTTCTGAACACAATAAAATAAACATAAAACATTCCAGTTAATTTGTAAGGGAAGACGAATTCAGGGAGGTGGAAACACATAGGAAAGGTATGTACATTTAGGCAGATACTCTTGCTTCCGTTACAGGTTAATGATTATGAACGTATTTGCGCCGCAGTGAGACGGTTTACACCATTTCTAGTCTGAATGCGTCAATATTTTATCTAAAATGAATAAGGTGTCATGAAGATAAAGTAGCAAAAATGTACTTGAGGTTAGAAATGATTATACCCATCACACAAACATATTTATCTGTTTCCCTTAGGACATGTTGCCTCTTTTCTTTTGCAAAGCTTTCATGAGATCGGACATGAAATCTTGCTCTCCGCTCCCTACTCCACCAGGTGGTCCTGGATTCTCTTTCCTCTTCGGGGGAGCCGGAGGTCTTTTGCTGGCAACGGGGGGCGGCTTCGGAGAGTTGAGTGCAGGTGGGGGCGGGGGCGGGGGCGGTAATGATAACCCAGCATCCCCTGCAAACGACGGCGGTGGGGGAGGCACGAAGTCCGGGGGCCCTTCGTTAAAATCAGGGGGCGGCGGAGGGAGCTCCTCGTCGTCCTCCAGGGGCGGTGGCGGCGGGGGTGGTGGCAGAGAGTCGTCGGGCGGCGGCGCAGGGAAGCCGCTGCTCATGCCCTTGGCCCTGGGGGCTGTCGCTGGGCTGCCGCAGACGTCTGAAGACCTTCGCACGGGAGGGGGCGGTGGCAGGCTGGACTTTGGAAGGTGATGGGCCCTGGGTGTTCCTGGGTCGTGGTTACCAAGAGCTGGCTTCTTGTCCTTCAACAGAGCAACCACAGCATATTTCCATTGAAAGGTGAGGTCTTGCTGATTTGGGCAGTGTCTGCTTCCTGAGGGGCAGGGGGGCCTCCACTCCTCAGGCCAATTCTACAAGTTGTTCATGAGCTAGCTCATGTTTGCTGTGAGTAAGGAGAATGACTCCAAATGGCCTCTAACATTATTACCAATAATAACGTTATTTAATGCTAACCTACCATGTCTTCTTTGGTAAATCGAAGACTTAGTCCTATTCAATGAGGTGTTTATTAGATTAGAGATGTATTTCCTCCCAACCAACCACCTTATAGGGGACTAATCCGTGTCTTTAAAAGAGCTTTAGTGATAAGGAGTTTAGCTCCTTGTGTGGTTACTTCAGTCTTTACCTACCCTAAGCTCAGCCTAAGGAAACTCAAAATGGAAGCAAAATGGCTCTCCTGGAATTCCCACTCATGCCCTGGTTCCCAAGACAAGCCACTAGGGCCCTAGACATATGCAGCCATACCATTTTTCTTGGTCTGAGTTGAGCAGGTTGTGAAGCTCAATTGTCAGAAGCAGGTGTCTGTGAAGTTATTTTCCTTTTGTACCATACCTCCAGTGGCAGAGAGCTGATTAGGAAGCTTCCCGAAACTGTCCCCAAATCTCCTGGCTTAGATGTCCTCCTCTTACAGCACAAGGATGATGTACTTTAGGCTACAGGTAACCTTTGTACAAATCTGAGCACAAAGAAGACTCTCCTATGAAAGAACTGCCTGCCTTTTCTTGCATCAGTGGTTGCTGGCATGCTGAGAACAAAGAAACCTTTGCCCATGACTGTGGGCTACCAGGGAGAAACCAATTACATGCTTCACTCCCTCTGACCTAACAGCTTCAAGGGAGGTGGTGGGTGGACCAAGAATCCACACATCTGGTCCATAGTCTTAGATTTACCTTTTCTGAACTGTGTGAAAGTTGACTGGCTGATCAGGTATAAATCAAGCATCATAAGCTTTACTATTTCTGTCTCAAGGCTATGTTCATATTAAATGAGCTAAAGGTGTGGCTGGGTTCTGCAGAGTAAGATTACACTGCACATGCTGCCGGGCAGAAACCACAACACCGAACTTGGCCAAAGGCTAACAGAGGCACAGTCCTTCTGCCAACGGTGGAAATCGATGATAGTAAATTACGTTTATATAATGCAACTTCCCCAGGGATTCCAGGCAGCTTAGCTGAATCCCTCTGTGTCAGTGATAATTATCATTGCAATTTACAATTTATCAGGCTTTCACTTTCTTTTTTTTTTCTTTAACAACCTCTTACCACTGACGATTAAATTTAGAAGTGTTTTTTTTTCCCTAACAAAGTGCCTTATGATTGAGTTTTCTATTTTATTTGGTTTATTTGCTTAGCACGATAAACTAATTGACTGGTGATGTAATTAAAAAAAATTTCTGAACAGGCAGTTTGGGAACTGATGTTCACACAAGGTGAAGTGATTTCTTTTTTGGGGTCCTTTTGTTGCTTTCAGCATTTTAGAGTGTTTCTCTTTGGTAGGCATTACAGGAGCCACGGAAATAATAATCACTGAAAGTACAGTGTATGATGTCAGACTTGAGAAGCTAATAATACTAGAGTAATACAACTTTTAACGGTCTACAATGGTTTTCAATAATTGTAAGAAATTCAATAAATACAGGATTTAATTGCTCCCACCACTGACTGATGGACAAAATCAAAGGGGAGAATGAAGTGAAAAATTACAGAAGGCACAATTATTTAAGGTTGTTTTGAATCACATATGGAAAATATTCAATAGAATAGTAAGTTGAGATGTTACCAATTAGGCTAGTAACTAGATTACAACTTTCAGCTATAATTTTTAGATAAATTTAAATGAATCTTCATTAATCTCCTTTACTGAAAAAAAAATTATGGAGAATGCTATGTCAATTTGGCTAGTATTTTAAAATGTGTTTTCTTCTCCATCACCCTGAGGATGTATGCAGAACATTAACAGAAAAATATAAAATTTACATTTTATAACAGAACCCTTTTAGTAGTCTTCTAATCTGGTTTTGGGGATTTTCACATTTAATATAGGGCTTCTGACTAACTGGTTGCTCTAATTTATTCAGGAAAAAAAATCCCAAGGGTTTAAAACTCAGGTGCCACTTTCAGAATGCTAAAACCACTTGTCTAAATCAAAAAAAGCCCTTCAGTCAAAATCAATGGAGCTAAATTAAAAATATTTACCAAGCCTTAGCATTAAAAAAACAAAAATTCTTACGTTTTTCTGAAGCAATGTGGTAACAGTTGGCTTTAACTTTCCATTCTAGCCTGCGTAACTTTAAGATTAAAAAACCCACACAATTACCTAAATGAAATTATAGTGACTTCTTAGTAGTTGTAACTAGATTTTCTCTTTTCGGAGGAGCAGTTATTGGACACTGCTAATAGTTTAGAATATGGGCTTGCTGGAGACAGTCTGAGAATGATGTCCAGTCACTCTCTGGTCTTACCTTAGTAGTTTCTGCCTGCCTCTGGGCTTCTTCAAGAACAGCATTTACAGAATGTGCAGCCTGGGGAATCTGCCCATTGGCCTGGGTGGTGCCTGCTTTAGGTCCTGAAGGGGAGAATAAAGACAAGAAGAGTGGGCAAGGCATATTCAGCATTCTTGTGAGTTCATCTAAAAATATAGTTTATATTTCCAAAGCAAAAGACAAGGAATTCTAGGTATACAGGGCTTACAGAAAGTCTGAGGTTCTATGGCAACACTTCATGAGATTCAGCAAAGGTTCAGGAAGGTGAATGCTTTATGTAGGCTATGACATCTCAATTAACTAGGGGCCTAGAGAATGGTATGTTCTGTTTTCAAAAGCCTTTTGACAACTGGAGAATAACTTTGAAAAACTTTTTAAAAATTCCAGTTGCTGAAGATTTTTCTGAACCCTATGTTTCAGGGTGCCTGGGTGGCTCAGTCAGTTAAGCATCCTTCTTGGTTTCAGCTCAGGTCATGATCTCATGTTTCATGGGATTGAGCCCCACGTCAGGCTCTGTGCTGCCAGCATGGATCCTGCTTGGGATTCTCTCTCTCCCTCTCTTTCTGCCCCCCACCCTTATGCATGCACTTTCTCTCTCTCTCAAAAATAATAAACACTTGAAACGTATGTTTCTAGTTTCATACCATGCTGTGTATAGGAACAACTTTTAAACATTATTCTCAACAAAAAAGTAGGATGGGCACAAAAATAGAAGACACAGGGGATTGAGTAAAATGTGCAGACCCCTGAGATACCCTGGAATAGGTTTTTTTTCCCAGCAAGTCATGATAAGCACTTATTTTATTTTCTTCCCTTTTAATTTACCCTTTGGCACAAAAGTGAGGCTAACTGAGGTTTTGCAGTTTTGAGGGAATCTGATAGATTTCATTGGATGTATGTGGATCTCTCTGGGTCCTTAGAGAACATCCTGGAGAGGATGGCCATGCCTCCACACACAAAGGACATTTCTCCAATGACCAAACTGCCACCCAGCCCACAACATGAGGTCTTGCCACTGAGTGAACTCAGAGGTTCCTTTAGCTATGCCCATTGCCTGCTATTCTGTCAAATATTTATGAGATGGCCGTTTGCTTGCTTCTTTAAATATTTTTCCAGTAGTTTGAGAAACCCATTCATCTACATAACAACTCAGAGAAGGCTATTAAGGACATGACATTGGGAAGAGAGGAATGTTTGATGAGGAAGAGGATAGTAACAGGGCCTAAAGTATCTCTCTGCAAATTATTAAGTGCCAAATGAAAAATCTGCACAGGAGAGATATCGGACAACACATTAACCAAGTGGTCAAAATGAATGTTTCCAACGAGGGGCAAACAGATGTCATATGTGTCTGATTGTGATAACCTGAGGACATGCGGCCCTCATGCAGTATTCCCACCAAAAATGCACTGTCTGAAATGAATCATAAGGAAACATCAGACACATCCAAATCGAGGGAATATGGATGTGATTTAGATAAAAATATCCTATCAATATTGAATACTAAATTTCCTGGATTTGCTAACTGTACTATGGTTCGTAAGAGAACAGCCTTGATTTTTAGGAGTCACAAAGGGAAGACTTAGGGGCAAAGGTGTATGATAGATTCAATCTACTCTCAAGTGGTTCAGAAAAAAAAATGTCTTTGGATAACATAGGGAGAAGCGGGAGTGGGGAGAGAGAAATGATAAAGCAAATATGGCAAACACTCAATACTGGAGATCTGGGTAAAGGGTACATGAAGGCTTTATGTACTATTCTTGCAACTTTTCTGTGTTTGAGATGATTTCAGAATGAAAAAAGGTATTCGTGTCCGTTTATGCAATTGAAATATTAGAACAGGCTAGAATTGCTTTCTCTCCTGTCAGTGTTTTAATGATAAAATCCATGTCCCTTGTTCAGCAAGGACAGCCACCTCGTTGTTCTGAGTGGAGCTGTTGGAACGTACATGATGTGCCATGTAAATGTGCATTTCTCTCACTCTAAGGCTTATTAAACGTCTCTGATTAGCCACAGCTTTGTTCTGGAGGTCGGGAAGCAACAGGCCCAAACATCTTTAAGCTTTAGAATGTTTCTATTTAAGATTTTTTGTAAGACTTTGTGCACCGTACCATCGTGCCTAGGAGATTTAAACATCTGAGATTCCAAAGTGCTCTATCTTCTCATTTCCTTTGGGCTATTTATTCTCTTTCTCCTCCTTCATCTTATACATATTCAAATCCTTTATTTATCTATAAACACCTTTGCATTTGTGCAAAGCACAAATTTGTGCAAGCAGAGACTAAATCTGAATACTGAAGACCACTGGGGGAAATTCTTTTGAAGGGCAAAAATTATATTTTCTTTTTGCTTCTTTTGTCCAAACACATACACAGGCTGATTTCCCAGCAACATAGTGTGTATTTTTATGTAAGTAGGATGACCTGGTCTTTGTCTGTGAGAACAAACAGATAATAATAATAATCCTAAATGTTCCAAGCTGCTGTCTTCCTATTTACCAGGAAATCCAGTCTTTCCCATGGGCTCCCTGCCCCATCCTGGGACAACTGATGTGTGCCCACATACCCCATATATTCTGCAGGTGCCACTGACTGGGATCTAGGTTGTTCTGTCACTGTGTTAACAGTCCCAGCTGTCAAGTGGCAATACAGCCTCTCCCACTGTCTCTCTAGGAGTCCCTGGAGGAATTATGGGTGGGAAGTTTACTAAACAAATATGAGCCCACGAACCATGAGATCATGACCTGAGCTGAAGTTAGACACCCAACTGACTCAGCCATCCAGGCGCCCCCCACCTCCCTCGTTCTTCCCATGTGGTTTGTGAAAGGCTGACCCTACCACTTGATCTGGCAAATCAGAAGACAGCATGCTCCTGGGTACAGTGAGACTGTTAGGGACAGGCACGAAACAGAGCCCTCCCAGAATTTTTTCAGAGATGGGGGCATCCTCTTTGTACTACGATTTCTGGCTGTGTGAGAAATGTAAGCCTGGAGAGTCAGTGACAGTCCTTGACATCTCAGGGGGACAGTGCCTAAATAAACAGTATCTTGACGACATCGCTTACATCCCTGGATCCTTCTATACCTGAAAGCAGCCTACCCACAGACCTCCTAGTTTTGTGCATTAATAAATCTCTCCCCATCACTCTTTGTTGCTTAAACCAGACAGAGTTAGACTGCCATGTGTCAATTGCCATGTGAAGGGTCTGGACTAAAAATAGTTGCTAAAGTCATAAAGTGATTTAATAAGTACTAAAAAAACCCTCTATGGCTCTTCTCTAATAGAAAAATAAAAGCTGCCATTCATCAAGAACGAATTACTTGTTAAGCACTTTGGATACAGAACGTCTCCATGTTTTTCAGTTGGGAAATCATAGCAGAAACACTTCATGATTTCTTTCAGTATCTAGGAGAACAGATACTAAACTAATAATCACAAAGATTATTAATTATGACTGGCTTATAAAGGACAATTCATTGTAGACCCAAGGATAGGAAGGAATTAGCTACATGAAAGAAAAAACGATCACAAACAGAGGTAATAACATCTGTGAATTCCCTAAGAAAAGATGGTGCTTGAGCCTTTGAAGAACTAGGAAGAACAACTGGCCCATGTGACAGGAACAGGAAGACACAGGTGGAGAAAGAGGCAGGAGAGCTGGGCAAGGCTCACATTATACAGGCTTAGTTGGCCTTGCTAAGGATTTGGGACTTTATCTAAGAGCAGTGGGAAGCTTCTGAAAGGCTACCCACAGGGGAGAAATCATATTTACATTTAAAAAGGTGAGTCAAGGAGAGAGAAAAGTCTGCAAATGCAGGGAGTTGAGGTGGAGCACCGCCAGAGGAGGCCAAGTGAAAGATCATGGAAGTTGGGATTTGATGACAATGGAGATGAACAGATCTGGACAGATTTGACCAATATTTAGAGGGTAGAATCAATAGGAATTGGAGGTGATTGGATTTGGGCATGAGTGAGCTTTTCTTCCATGTGTCCTGCATGAGCAATTGGGCAGACGATGGTATTATTTACAAAACTGAGAACAACAGTGGGGGAGCAAGTCTGGAGGGTAAGATGAGGAGTCAGTTTTACAGACATCGAGTCTGATGTATCCAAGTGAAGCCACTGAGCAGACAGCTGGATACATGGTTTTGCAGGTCAGCAGAGAAGTCTGGGTTCGATTTATATATCTGTGGGTGATCAGCACATAGATGGTGCCAGGAGTGGATTTAGACCACTTAGAGGGACTGTCAATGAGAAAAGGGTTAGGATTGATTGACGAGGCTGTGGGCAATTTAAGGTGGGGTAGAAGAGTTAGTAGAAGAGGTTAGAAAAGAGTGACCATAGCAGTTGGGGGTATGATGAGAGGTCTGGAGCATGTGCTATCTTTTTTTTTTTAAGTTTATTTATTTTGAGAGAGAATGCACGTGTGCATGAGTTGGGGAGGGGCAGAGAGGGAGAGAGAGAGAGAGAGAGAGAGAGAGAGACAGAGAGAGAGAGAGGGAGAGAGGAAGACAGAGGATCCGAAGTGGGTTCTGAGCTGAGAGCAGAGAGCCTGATGTGGGGCTCGAACTCACCAACTCTGAGATCATGACCTGAGCTGAGGTCGGACAATAACCGACTGAGCCACCCAGGTGCCCCAAATGTGTACTATCTTGAAAGCCAATAGAGGAGACTGTTTCAAGGAGGATTGTGTTGATGCTGCTGAAAGGTCAGAGAAGAACAGGGGTTTATAATAGTTGCATTTAGCAGCCTAGAGGCCACTGGTGGGATTAGCAAGAGCATTCTCCGTAAGGCATTAGAGGCAGAAGCTTGACTGAAATTGGTGGCAGAGTCAGTGAGGGTAGAGAAGTGGAGGCAGCAAATGTAGTCCACCCTTTAAAACAGTTTGGTTGTTGGGTGGGGCAATAGCTGGAGGGAGGTGTGGAGTCATAGGAGGGTTTTAAAACTTACTTGTTTGTTTGGAGAAGGGAACAATGATAAGGACTCAGTAGAGCAGAAGAGAATGCAGAAGAGGATGGTATAAGAAAGTATCTGTCGAGGCTTTGTCCTGAATTCCCGGCACAGAACTTCTAAAACTTTTGGTATTTCCAAAGTGACTGGGATATCTTTGCTATTCAGTGAACCCCTAGGATCACATCTGAGTTTATGCTAACAAGATGGGTTGGGATGTGGGCTGGTTATCAGAAAGATGAACCAAGTGATTAGAGGGTTGGGGCTTTGGGCTAATCGAACCTCTGGGGAGGGGACTGAAATCAATCATGTGGTCAATAAGAGGACAAAGAAGTTCTGCAGCCAGGACCCTCCTAGACCTTGCACTATGCATGTGTCTCTTCATTTGGCTGGTCCTGATATGTGTCCCTTATGATAAAATTGTAATAATAAGGATAGCACTTTTCTGAGTTCTGTGAGTCATTCTAATCAACCAGAACTAGTGGGAACCCCTGAAATTGTAGCCAGGAGGTCAGATGTGTGGATGACATAGGAAGAAAGGCAGCTTTGTTGGGGACAGTGCCCTTGGTCTGAGCTAACTCCATTGGTGGGTGTCAGAGTACTGCAAAACATCAGCTGGTGTTGGAGTAGGGACCAGGGCATGCATGGAAGGAATGGCCCTTGTTAGGATGTAACAGAATGGATGCGACTAGGATGGGTGCAGACGCAGGTAAGTTGTTGGTTTTAGTGGTGGGGAGTCAAAGGAGTTCCCATTTGATGGTTCCTTTGCTGAGAGTGAAAGATTTTGGGGTTGGAAATCTGAGGAGAGTGAAGAACATCCAAAACAATGAGAAACTAGGAGATTACATTGACTGGAACAGGTTTGCTCAACATTATTGACATTTGGGACTGGAAAATTTTTTGTTGTGTGGGGGCCTATCCTATGTATTGTAGGAGGCAGCATTCCTAGCCTCTACCCATTAGATGTCACTGGCATTTCCCCCAAGGTGTGACAACCAAAAATGTTTCTAGACATTGTCAAATGTTCCCCAGTGGTCAAAGTCATCCCTGGCTGAAGACTGCCAGTCTACAGAAACACAGTGAGATCAATAGGCAGTATTAAGTGTCCAGTTGTGGGTGATATCCAAAGCTCTGTGGTGGAATCACTTGCTTCCTCTTTTTGGTGACCAGCCCCCATCCTAAAGGTACCTACCTACGGGCCTTCACCCATGGGAGTGAGCCAGATATGCCTCCCACAGAGCCCAGGAGTCTTTACTGGAAAGGAAACCAATGACCCTGGGAGAGATGCCCTAGATGGTTTCAGGATGCCTCACCCCAAAGAGTGAAAGGGGAAGCTTGACAGCCAAGAACTTTTAAGTGGTGTTTCACTCTCAAGCTGAAGACTAACAGAATTAGGAAACCCAACTCTCAACCAACCTCAGCAACCCTTTGTTTAGTAACTCAATAAACATTTCCTATGTGCCAGGCTTTTAAGCTCTGGGAACACAATGTGTGCAACATGGTGAAATGGTCCTTTTCCTTTCAAGACTTAAGAGTCTGGTAGAGAAAACAGGCACCAAATGAGTTAATGGATATATAAAATGATTACACATTGTGGTAAGTGCTCTACAGAAAACAGTTTTATTCAGCATAGACACTTCCGGAAACTCATTGTTCACAGAGCAGCCAGGCTGGACACATCTAATGGAAATATTTTTAAATGTTGGGTTAAATCTACCTTATTGCACCTTCCACACTTTTAAGCTGCTTTTACCCTTTGAGCAGCAAAGAATACACATTCTAGCCTTATGTTAGGACTGTTCTTTAACACTGAAAAACAATGACCAGAACTTTTCTGCTGTAAATAGTGCCAGTTCTTTCAACCATTAGTTATCATAAAGACAATGTGTGTGAATTGTAGCTCAGCCACTGACAAGATGCTGGGTACATGCTTCTCCCAGCTTCAGTTTCCTCAGCTGAGGAGCGCAGATGATAATCTATACTTTGCAGGGCTGTTGTAAGAATCAGAGCGATTATATGTAAAGCAATGCATTGTACCCTCTTCATCTCTCAGTGTTCTGTCCTCCTTAAAAATATACGCAAGAAGCTGTTATGTTATTATAGAATGTGATATCCAGGATTGGGTACAAGGCTCTGGCCATGATATCACTGAGCCAAAACACCCGGGAATGATCTCGTCCTTTGGGTGGGCTGTCTGCTGGGTGCTAGTGGAGCTTTGGACAAATATAACCTTTATACTCTGATGAGACACAGTACTCGACCAGCTCACCCTACACTGGTGATCGCCATCCTATCCATGAGCGTATCACGAGAAAAGTGATAGAAGCTTTGCTTAAGAATCACTTCTGAAGAAACAGATCCAGGTGTGTGGAGATCTTGAGCCTGACCATCAGAAGGGAAACGTACACAGTGCCAACAAAGTTCTGTTTTTACAAAATGTGTTGTGTAAGTTTGAACATGAGCTCTGAGCTCTGAACAGGTGTGAGAATTTCTTCCCTGCACGGTACCTGTAGCAGGCGGGGCTGGTGGAACTGCACCGACAGTACTCAGGTTCGTCCGAGAGGCGAGCCCGGCCCTCTCCAGAGCCCGCTGATAGTTATCATAGAGAGTCTTCCCGTACTGGGGAGAGAACACAAAAGAAGCAAGAGAGGAATCCATTTATCCCAGATTCTGCACTTGATTGCAATATACGTCTTGAGACAAAAAAAAAAGTACTTTGTAGCTACTCTTTTCTGGAGTTGTTTTTTTAGTGTAAGGATTCCAACAAAACATCCAGAAATCGTTTATTTTTCACATGTTAAGTAATTTTCCAGATTGGCAGAGTCAGTTAATACTTTCATACCCAGACATTAGAGGAGAGCTTTCGCCACCCGATTTTGAGTACACGAGTCTTCATATAAATCTACCAGTTTCCACATCGTGTTTCTTAATTACACACGACACATGCAAAGCTCTCCAAGAGTAAATGAAGGTCTGAGAAGTCTCATGGGAGAGTAAACCCTGATTCTCAGGTCATTGGAGAGGTCCGTGTTTCTATCACTCCCCACTATTAAAAAAAACCCCAATGGGCAAATAAATGAGATAGTATCTTCAGCTCTGATTCACGGAGAATGGGTCAGCTGTTTCTCAGCAGCACGGAGACTGGACCCACCCAGGTCAGGATGCTGGTATGCAATTCAAGATAGGGTGAGCCCAAATGCTCTCTCACCTTGGCAATCCTTATTCCCATGACCCACTGGTTTAGGGTTCTTGCATCGTCACAGCAGAGATATTTGATATACTGGGACTCCTTCTGAATTTGGGGATGCTAGAAAAAAGTAATTTCAAAGACCATTTATAAACTATTAGCACTTTTCAAAAAAAATTTAAGACTGTAACAATGTTAATTTCCTGATGTGGTGGCAAATTGCTACTGGCAGCAATTTCAGGATTAGAAATAGGGGTATTTTTAGAATGGGCTAAATTTTGAAAGGATTTAAGAGATTTGTGACATGATTTATCATAAGCACTTCTTACTGTATTATCCATAATAATTTTAATTTCTCCTTTTTTTTTTTTTAGCTTTTAAAAGCCTTTGCATATACCATGTCTCCTTTCCCACAAGAAATCTGAATCGTTTCTCCATTTATCAAATAAAGGAACTTCCCTGATGCAATTCTTAAGTCCCAGAATTAATGCTTTGTGACTCCCAACCAGTCCTAGGGATATTTAGGGATATCTCCCCTATCAGAATTCAGGGTTTCACCTTTTCTTAACTGTCATCTCCTACTCATACTGGCCATCTTGGCCTCTGGATGGGTGTCCCAGGGAAGGAATATTCTATTTATTCTCAAGTGGCAATGGCTTGGGGTGTTGCACTAGGGTCCAAGCCCTCCAGGAGCTCATGGTCAGAGACAGCAGTGACACTGGCAGGCATGAAGAGGGGAGAGAGACACTGGTCTCTGGTCACCAGATCACCTGGGCCCCTCTTCCTTAATCCTTGTTGCCTCTGTAATTTCTGTTGTGTGTGTCTGTCTGATAGACTGTGTGCTCCGTGAGGGTGGGGACCATGTCTGCCGTTCACTGCTGAAGACCCCCAGTGCTTAGCAATGGCCTGGCATGTGGTCAGTATTCTGGTTTAGAGGTGGAAATAACTGTTGAAGGAAATAATGAACAAAAGCAAGATTTCCTGTTCAGCCAGAAGTGTCATGGGTACAAGGTGAGGGGCAGGCAACCAAATCTAGATTTTAAGATTTGTGCCATGTGAATTTTCATGGGCCTTTATCATTTTTAATAAGTTTTATTATAGAGAAAAATAATTACAAACATAGCCATCATGTGTGCATGCATGTGTGTGTGTGTGTGTGTGTGAGAGAGAGAGAGAGAGAGACCAACTCTTCTGCCTCCATCTCTCAGAGGAGCTTGTTAATCCTTCTAGGACAGGTAGTGGTGGTGCACATGAAATGGAGTGCTGACAGAGTGGGAAGCCATCCTCAGTGCGGGAAAGGAGTGGAGCTGACCAGTTCCTCTCTAAGGGTATTGCACAGACTACTCCCTTTCACTTTTGCTTCCAGCTTCATCACTGACCTTCAAGGAAATGGCTGTTTTTAAAGCTGATGTAAGCCAGCGACACCGTGCCTTTAACTTCAGTATGAATCTGAGAAGCAACATCTGGACCAGTCACCCTGATGATCTAACAACTCATTGCTGTTATTGCCCAGAAGGGACAACAAGACCCATACAGACTCTTAGGAGCTTGATGAGAGCTTAGTAAGTTTTGGTTTTACAAATGGGAAAACTGAGGCCCAGAGAAGTTACTATATATTTTACCCCATGGTACACTAGAACCTTGGGGGTCTCTTGTCCTATTGCCTAGAATTTCTGTATTTATATTAAGCTATTAGGTCAAAATTCCAAACTTTAAAGATACCACCAAAAAAAAAAAAAATCAGAAATTGTAAAGAATTCCTTCTTTTGGCCCTTTGACCCAGTTGAGGAATGTCCACCTCTATACTTTTATCTTCAAATGGACCATTCCCTTGGTTTAGGTCTTTCAGCCCTCAGAATTTGCATCTGTATCACGAAAAATCATCCTAGGTTTTCCGGGGGTGACAGACACCAGGCTGCCCAATGATGCCTGTAGTTCTCCATTCTGGCAGCAGATGGCAGCATGCACTTTGTATGGCTGCTGCGCATTTCTTCGTTATTGGGGTTCAGTGCTTCCTCATTAATATAACTGTTAGATTTTAGCTTTACAAATGTTACCCCAATGATCGTTCCCGTTGGAGGCCCTTAAAATTGAAAGTATCAACGCGGATAATGTGGCCCAACAGCAAAAACGGATTTGTTACATTAATTAACTGGAAGGTCACACTGATGATAAGTACACTAAGCTGAGGACTTAGTCCCTATATGGAATGTGACATTCCACAAATGCCTGCAGCACTCTCTCCAGCCATAAAATTCACAAAACCAAACCACAGTCCTTGTCTTCCAGCACCAGAAACAAAGCCCCTTAACTTATAACAGTGTTCTTTTTAAAAAAAATTGTTCTTAAATGTTTATTTTTGAGAGAGAGACAAAGTGTGAGCGGGGGAAGGGCAGAGAGAGGGAGACACAGAATGTGAAGCAGGCTCCAGGCTCTGAGCTGTCAGCACAGAGTCCAACATGGGGCTTGAACTCACGAACTCAAGATCATGACCTGAGCCAAAGTCGGACGCTTAACCGACTGAGCCACCCAGGCACCCCATAACAGTATTCTTATTGACGGTCATTTAAGAGGGGCAAACATGGGTCTCTTCGGCAGTTCGCTGTTTATAATTTTTCTTAGAAAGCAGCTGTTATTTTATTTCTGACACATTTAAAAAGTTGACAGCGTTACCTTGGCTTTTGGTGTATTAAAATATTTTTCATTTATTTTTTGGTTCATGGCACGTGAGAGCCAGGTTCCCAAGAGCAGACTTTACATCATGTATGCTTGCAGTCAAATGCACAAATCAGCTGTCTGGGTAGAGGTATCCACTTAAACAGCACAATAAATAATTCTTAAGTATGTTATTTATCCAAATAGAGTAAAATCCAAATAGAGTAAAAGCCATTAAACATAACGGCTTTTGAGCATAAGAAAGAGGCAAGAACTCTTGAACTTGAGTTCTAACAATGGCTCCTCCTATGGTGATGAGACAGGTGTACAGAACTTGGTTCATTCTCTCCAACATTCTCACTGACCTCCTTACACTACACGTACTACAAATGTATACAGGAGACAGCATCCGATGACCTCAAAGGCCTCTTGAAATCCTTAAATTTAATGATTCTAAGATGAGCTAATCTAGTGGGCACGAGGCTCCTTTCTGGCTCTCAGGACATCCTATAGCAAGTAACTGTGCTTGTTTTCCAGTCATGGCTTAGGACCCTGCCAAAGGGTTTACTCCTTAACTGAGCCTTTTGCTGAAAAATTATTTATAAAGGGGTTTAAGGAAAAAATGCTGGTTCAGTACCCCTGGCCAGACTCTTGTGCAACTGGTTTGATTATTCCTGACCATAAACAGAGAGAAGCTCTTGTAGGACATGCTGAAAGGCACACAAAGGTCAGGGCAATTGCAGAACATTACTGTTAAGAGGGATCTTACAGATCCTCTAAAGTGAAGTAACTATGTGTTATAAACAAGAAAACTATGCCAGAGAGGGTAAGTCATTTGTCCAAGACCACAGGGAGTGGGTGAGCTAAGAGCAAAGCACCTACACATTCACCAAATACCTCTGGGTGCTAAGGAATATGTCCCTCATTAATACAGATAAGAGGCTCACACCATAATTAGGAAGTGGTGGCTGGGGGTGTTGTGGAGGAGACATATGTAAAGAAATATATGATTACCCTATGACATGGTGAGTTTCGTAGTAAAAGTTTGAAAACAGAAAATGAGAAAGGCTCATTGGAAGAAGCTATAGAGTACTGTAACACATCTGAGGAACATCTAGAAATTCTGTGTGGCTAACGTCTGGGATCCATGGAAAGAAGAGGCAGAAAATCAGCTCGAGAGAGCCAGAGTCAAGGGCTCATGTCAAACTTGGATCTGGACATTGTCCTCTAGGTATCAGACATTTTAAAAGAGCAGAGTGATACAGGCAGCAACTGGCAGCCGTATGGAAGACGGGCCTGGAGTGACAAGGAAGGACAGACAGAGAGGGCTAGATGAGAGACGTCTCAGATGGAAAATCAGAGTGTGATGATGGATTGGACAAGAAAGGGAACAGGAGGGACTTTTAGGAAGATTTCTCTATTTCTAGCTTGGAAAAGCAGATGGGTATTATGGGTTTAATTGTGTCCCCTGCAAAGATATGCTGCAGTCCTAACTGCTGATACCTGTGATTATAACCTTATTTGTAAATAGGTTCTTTGTAGATGTAATCAAGTTAGGATGGGATCATGCTTGGTTAGGGTGGGCCCTAATCCAATATAACTGGTGTCCCTGTAGGAAGAGAAGAAACACAAACACATACAGAGAGGAGGGCCATGTGATATAGAGGCAGAGATTGGCATTATCCAGCTACAAGCCCAGGAAGGAGTGCCAAAGACTGCTGGAAATTGTCAGAAGCTAGGAGAGAGGCATGGAACACATTTCCCCTCAGAGCCCTCCAAAAGGAACCGACCCTCCTGACAGCTTGATTTTAAACTTCTGGATTCCTGAACTGTGAGAGCTTAAGTTTCCATTATTTTAAGTCAACCAGTTTGTGGCACTTTGTCATGGCAGCCCATCCTTCCCACCCCCGCCCCCCCCCCCGCCCCAAAACTAATACAGCGGGTGATGGTATCATTCATCTTGATAGGGACTGCAGGAAGGAGTTTATGAGGGTGGAGGGAGGGTTGAATCACCATCTGATAGATTATGGTTGAAGTGCCCTCAGTGCAGTTACCTCAAGGGTGGGGCTGGGAGAGAAGGTGAGACTGTCAGCTATAGACTGGGAATTATTAACATACAGATGACAGCTGGAGCTGTGGCTGTGGCTATGACTTCTCAGAGAGAGCACGAGTCTGGTGAGAACAGAATACAGAACCCAGGAGAACATCCCAGAATGTGTGGAAAAAGGAGGAACCCACAGAAATGGAGGAGCAGATGAACAGAGGGGGCTAGGCATAGGGCTAGAAAATGAGGCAGTTATCACCAATGCAAAAGATGCCAGGAGGACCAGAAGCCTGAGGACTGAAACCGCTGACTGTTCATTGGAAACTTTTTAAAAAGTTTTTTTTTAATTTATTTTGAGGGGAGGAGGGGCAGGGAGAGAGAGGGAGAGAGAGAATCCCAAGATGTCAGTGCTGAGCCCAATTTGGGGCTTGATCTCATAACCATGAGATCATGACCTGAGATGAAATCAAGAGTGCAGACTTAACTGATGCACACCTCACTGGGGACTTTAGTAACAGTTACAGCACAGGAGGGAGGAGAAGCCTGCAGAGTGCAAGCTCCACAGAGAAGTTCTTCGTTTTGTTCACTATATCCCAACCTCCCAGAAAGAAGTTGGCTGGAGAGAAATATTTTGGAATGAATGAGTTTTACTGACAGAATGAAAGTTGAGGACATGGAGGACATATTGCTTTCCCAAGAAGTCTGAGTTAAAGGGAAGACAGAAGCAGGCGTTGCTTAAAGGAATGGGGTGGATCAAACTGAGGGAAGTAACTTGGAACCTCCCAAACCAAGGAATATTTGAACGCGTTGTAGCCCAAGAGAAGAATTCTCTGGAGAGAGGTTGAAGATGCTGAAGCAAAACGGAGTCACCGATGGTACGGTCCCAGGGAAGGGCTAATGCTGGAGAGGGACTGGCCTTGGAGGAGGGAGCCTTTTCCTTTGAGGCGCAGAGTTGTGAGGATGATTACTCCATTAGATAAGTTCAGAAGTAAATATGAAGTAAACCAGGGCAACTCAATCCTTCTCTTTTCTGTCTTCTGCAAGTAGAAGGCAAGGTATGCTGAGAAGTTCGTAGATGAGAGACCCTTTGAGAAGAGTATAGACAATGTCTGGGGACAAGGTAGAAGACGAAGTTGAGTGGAAAGCAGGGAAAAGCTACTAAAATCTTCTGTGACTGCAGGAGCTGACACAGTTAGCAAAAAGCAGACTCAAGAACCAGAAGTGAGTGATTTAGCCCAGTTGTATGAGCCCCAAATGTGACACGGCTCTTGAGTAGACTAAGGAAAGGAAGGTGCAGAACTAAAAGAATGTTGACCCTAAATCCTAGCTCTAAGAAGTGACGAAGAAGCCTGGACAGATTCATTTTAAAGTTTTAGAATCAGAAACAGGAATTCAGGGTAGAAATGCTTCCACTTTTCCTATTTCAAAAAAATTATTATGATACACTTGTGGTTAATTATGGGACACTTAACGCTTTTTTCCTTAAAAGGAAATATTAACTCAACTTGTTCACAAATCTAAATCAAGGACTTCGTACAACACACCTTTAAAACAAAGCAGTGGTCAGTCGGTGCTTTGTATTTCATTTTACACTGAATCCCATAGTAAATGTTGACATTTTCAAACTGTATAAAGCATGCCAGATCTCGAGATGTCTGAAAGAGAAGAGAAAAAAAATCACCTTAACTGAGTTGACAGCTAATAAATTTTCAAGGTCGTCCTTGATGGCACAACTAAGGATTACATTTTAGCAGAAAAATATTGAATTTCGGCAACTTGTTTAAGCATCTATCACGTATAAGTCTTCTAAAAGTCAAGACTGCGTTTTAAGAGGTACATGAGCACACCCAAGACGAAACAGTGTTCCACAAACCCAGAAATGGAGCGAAAGATTATACTGCTGTTCTAGCACCTGCGTGTGGACTCTCAGCAGCAGATCTGACGGACTGACCTTGAGTCATTGTTATTGATGCAGTCAAGACGAGGAGACTGACCGTCTAGTCGGAAATTTCATTTTGGCTTTTGCCATTCTAAGTCAGTGATGGATTTCATGATTGAGCATTAAAAAAGAAAAAGCCCTCTTCAGGATAAACAATAAGAGGTAAATTTGATGCTCAGTAAATTAGCACATACTTCATGCACTTCTCCCTGAGAAAAAGGATTCCTTTCATGCTTTCTCGTTAGTGCTGGCGGTGTTGCTATGGAAACAGAAACCTCTCCTCCATGTATAATATGTGTTGTGAGGACTGCAACCTCTAATCTACATATTTGGTTATACTTCCATTACAAATTCGCTCTATTATTGTCTTTTTACCTTCACATTCCATAGTTCTTTACCAGGTTAGTGAATAAAGAATAGAGGGCAGAATTGCTACATCTCAGTGCACAATTAGTCCTTTATATATGGTTGCACGGTTTTTTTTCTTGCAAGGTATTTTCTTCTGGCTTTTCAAAGTCTTGTTTTTTAATTAAAAATATAAAATATATTCATCATAATTTTTAAAAATAATGTATTAGACGTATATATAATAAAATGAAAATCTTCCTCCACACTCTTTTCTCTGGAAGTACCATTGTTAATAGTTTTGAAGTATTCTTCCAAATGCTTCTGGGTGAACATTTATATACATATGTATGCGCAGACACACCCACTTACATACATACACATCCACAAATTGAAAGATATGAATGAAATTTTACTATAAATACTGTTCCATGAATTTGTTTTCTTAACATGGGGTCTTTCTATATGTCAAGACATATATGAATGGATAGATACATCACAGTCATGTAATGGCTGCACAGCATCTCAGTGAATAGGTGCAATGATTTACTTAGCCATTCTACCAAAAATGACTAGAGGTTATTGCAATATTTTGCTCTTTCAAAAAATACTGTGCATCTGAGCAAATATTTCCATGGGACAGATTGCTAGATGTGCAGCTGCCATTTCAAAGGGTATTCCCCTTTATATTTGAATAGATGTTAAATTGTTCCCCAATATGGCTGCACTCATTTATATTCTTACCTCCAGAGCACGACTGTGCCCACTTTTCTTACTCCTGCTAAAATTTGGATATTATCAATATTGTTAATTTTATCAATCCCACAGGAAGAAATATTTCACTTTTTAATTTACATTTCCCTGACTAGTAAGACAGAGCAACTTTTTAATTATTCACTGGCTACTGATATTTCTTTTTCTGTAAATTCTCACTTAATAACCATTGCCATCTTTCTGTGAGTACGTTTGTCTTTTTCTTATTGATTTGTTGAGGTCTTTATATTTTGTGGATAATCATATTTGGTTATACATGCTGAAGTGTACTCTTTGACTCCAGAACTAGTCTTTAACTTCTTCTTTGGTATCTTTGGCTATAAAGAATTTAAAAAAAAAATCTTACACTGTCAAATTTTCTCCTTTATAATTTTGAGCTTCTAGTCTTGCTGAAGGTTTCCCCAACCCTGAATTATGAAAATATTAACCCATGTTTTTTAGAAGAAAATTTAAAAGAAGATATAGATAAAAGAAGATTTAAAAATTTTTTCTAAATAGATTTAATTAACCTAGGATTTAATTTGGAACATGGTATGAGGTAGGAAACTACTTTCTCCCAATGGTGATACAATTATTTCACTGCTATTTATTAAATACCACATTCTTTCCCCATTGCTATAAAATTCTCACTTCAATTTCCCTTATATTATCAGATCTCAGTGTTGATCTGTTTTCTCTACTTGTGCTATAGTTTTCATCTAATGTTTTGACATCTGGGAGGAGGGGTTCTACCTCAATGTTCTTCACATTTTTTTTTTTTTTTTTGGAACAGTATCTCTTTGTGATGAATTTTAGAATCAGTCTGTGAACTTCAAGTCAAAAAATCCTATTGAAATTTTTCTTGGGATTTAATATATAGAAAGTTTTGGGGGGAGATTCATATCTTTTCATCTAGCAACACGGTACATTTCTATGTATTTAGTTCTATTTCAGTTCCTTTATAAAATTTTGTATTTTATGCCATATAGGTCTTGAACATTTCCTGTTGAGTTTATTGTTAGGTATTTTGTATTTTTTGTTTCTACTATGCATTAAATAATTCATTATATTTTAATTAGCATATTATCTGTACAAAAGAAAATAATTTCTTGTTTGGTAAATTTACTTGGTCTAATAGTTTTTCAGTTGAGTGTCTTATATTGTCTGGTAGACAATCATGTCAAGAGTGAATAAAGACAGTTTGGGTCACCTGGGTGGTTGGTTGCTCAGGTTGGTTGCTGACTCTTGATTTTGACTCAGGTCATGATCCCAGGGTCGTGAGATAGAGCCCTGTATCAGACTCCATGCTGAGCATGGAGCCTGCTTAAGATTCTCTCTCTCTCCCTCTGTCCCTCTCCCCAAATTGTGCTCTCTCTCTTTAAAATAAAAAAATTTAAACAAATTAAAAAAAAAAAAAGAATGAATACAGTTTTGCCTCTTCATTTCCAAAAATTCTACTTCTTATTCTTTCTCTTCATTCCTTAGCTCCTTCCTCCATTCCGAGGTTAATGGTAGCAGTGAGAGAAAGTACTCTTGCCCAAAGCCAATGTGTTGTGATAGGTTTATTTATACATCTAATTTACATGTATAGCACTTCCAAAATAATTTCTGTGTCAGCTATTACATCCCAGTGTGGGGCCAGAATGAAGGTGGCATAAATGGGAAGGTATCAGTTCTCTAAGACTGACACTAAGTAGGCCCAGTAGCTGCCCTCCACCAGGCATTACCCATAATGCCTCTCCTGCATTCCCACAGAGATAAGAGAGTCTTCTAACTAGAGGAGCAGATCTGGATATTTCCCATGACTTCACCTGCTTGGGAATGTGGGTCAAGCCTTATTAGAAACCTGCAGTTTGTACATATGCCATTGGGTGGTGCCCTGGATTTGGCAGTGAAGCAAAATGCTTCAGCATACCCCAGCTATAGAGAGCTGAGAAGTATCCTAAAGCTTTTTAATGGTGAACAAAAGATGGAAATGCCCCAAGCCTCTAAAAAAAAAAGGTCTCAGGAAAAGCTAATGGTCATAATGAGAGTCTAAATTCATTTCAAAGATGAGGAATTTATGATATGCTTGTACTTCTGAGGCAATAATCCTGAATCACCAAGTAGAAGTTAAACGATAGCTAAGATCCTCTCTTAAAACAGGCAGGGAAAAGCATATAGCACACCTCAGAGAACAACTTAAATGCTCAGGGAATAAGGGCTACAATCTTGATGTAGATCTGTCAATGCTTATACCTCTATGATTCCAGATAGAAGTTTATATATAGACTATAGAACAAGAGAGTAAATACAGGAGGAAAACGTCCTCAGAAATAGGTATGTAAAGTAGCAAATTACTCTCTAGAAAAGTGCTTCTGCTATAATTTTTGAAACCTGACTTTAAAACAGATAAAATTCTTTGCCTTCAGGAGAAAGCTATGGAAAAATTCAAAAGAACTTCTGTAATTCTGTCAGAATAGGATATGCATTTATATAAACACTGTAGGAACACAAATCTCAGAACAAAGGAGTGTATTTAAATTACTGTCTGAGAATTTCTTCAGTTTCATTTTCATGAAATGATTTTTTGATAAAGTGTATTACTTTATTTTCCTGACCTTAGTCTTTCCTTTGGGTACATAATAAATTCCAGAAGCCCGTAAAAGAAAATAGCGCCTTTTCCAGGATTTCTTTCCGTCTTCTTTCAGATAAAGAGCTCCTTCAAGTTCTGGCACAATGACAGATGTTCCACAGAAACTTTCCTGAAATTGAGATTCCAATTATGGAGAACACGTGAAAAAAAACCACAAATTTTTGTTCACATTTAAACAAACTATGGCAAACTAGCCTTTTAGCCAAACCAGCTAAAAGTCACTTGTCTGTAACTCTGAATGCATACAATTATACTGCATGCTGTTTGCCAAGAGAAAGGAAGGATACCATGGTGGTTGAACCTCAGCTCTTGAGTTAGACTTCAAGGCTTCTCAACCACTTACTTTTGTGACCGTGGGCAAGTCATTAAATCTCAGTTCCTTTGCTTGCAAAAATGGAGTAATAATAGCTCCAACTTCATAAGAAAGGTTATGAGTACAATCTTGGTATACTGTGAAAGTAGAGCATTAAATAAAGGCTATTTCTGTTATTATAAGTTGGTAAATAGAAAAATTATTCCTTTTCCTATAAGTAAAAACAATTACTATTTTACTGCCACTAAACAGAAAAGTTAGAATATATAATCCTTCACATAAACGTGTGTATGTTAATTTATTCTTGGGATAGTTTTCTTATTGAAGAATGAAGAAGGCAGTTATTAACACTATGGTATCAGAAAAGGAGAAGGACAAAGCAAATTCTCTAGGCGTAGATTTTCGAATGTGAAAACTTACATATAATGAAATCATTCTTAGTAAATTTCTTTTAAAAAGCAATTCAGTAAAAGTACAGCATTCTATTCCAGTTCAAATACTCAAACTTACTTTTGGCTTTCTTTTTTGTAACTCTCAACCCCCTTCTACTCCATCTCATAAATGGAGAATAACTTTTAGTTTTGTACCCTGCCAGGAAATGTATATATAGTGGAGCTGGGACACATTTTTGTTCATATTCTCCTCCAATTTAGCTAGTATTAGTTGCCTTGTCAATAATCTCTTCAATCAGATATTTGGCCCAAATTAGAAAGCAGAATAGTGCTGATTTTTCATAGCGTAACATCCTTTGTATTTTCTTTCACATCCAGCCTTTAATGCACCGCTGAAGTCCTAGAACAAGAACTATTCAGGCAACCGTATAAACCAAGGCACAAGCTGTCCCTGAGTTACAGACAGCTGATGATTAAAAACAAATGGCTGTGTCAGGAAACTTCACTCTCCCCTTCCCTGTCAGTTTCCATCACTGCTAGGTACACTCAGAACCTGAATCTCCTTGTTGCTGGGTACCCGGTGCTTTTTCTTCCTCGACACAACCTGGAGTCTGCTAAATGCAGAGATTGTCCCTATTCCCACTGCTATGCCTTCGTGTGAAATACCCACTGTGCTCTTGGCTCCAGAAGCCGGAATTTATAACATGTTTTCAGGACCTTGTGAGTGGCAGAAGGTTCTGATGTCTGCTCCATCTGGTTACGGGCCTGTGAGAATGTGGTGGGGAGAGAAACCTGTGCGGAAGCCTGGCCAGGTCTTGGTGAATAAGAGAAAGGGTGCTAATCAATGTCAGCGAACTGGCTCCAGGTGTGAACATGCGTCCAGAGCTCACCAGGTCATCTGAATCTTCAGAAGAAGCCTCAAAAGAAAAGAAAAGGTCAACACATTTTTGAAGGTGGAGAAAACCTGGGCTGGAACCCTACACAGGTTTTCTTCACCCTCACAGGTGTGTTGACTTTAGATCTCTGCACTCATCTGCATTATGTGCTGGGAGCAGAGCCCTGATTTTTAGCACAGTTACTAGGTGAAAACTCCCTAGGAGTTTCAAAAAAAACCAACCATCAAATAAACTTCTGGAACACGCCTGAATAGTGATAATCACGAACATCTGCGCAGTAATCGACCCAGTGCTTCCATTACCGCCCTGGATCGCTGTAATAATTCAGTATGATCCAGGACATTGAGGTTCTTGGACTTGCTGCATAACATCCGAACCTCAATGGCAGACCCAGACCTTGTGTCAGGTCTCCTAAGTGCAAAGCCCACACTTCCTACCACACCTGGCTACTGAAAGAACATCTTAGAATTCACTGTAAACAAGGTTTGGAAATCCTTACATCTGACTTCTGGGGAGCACTTCAGTAATGAAAAACATGGAATGTTAAGAGACGAGTTTTACGTGGATTCTTAAGTGTTTTAGGCGAGAATCACTAATCCAAGTTCATGAAAGTAAAATATAGTCTAAAGCCATACTTTTAAACAACTGACTCAAACAACCAGTTTAATTATCTAAATAGCTATAATTCAGTAATAATTTGATTTTAAAACCCCAAGTTGAAATTTCAGTGTGTCTCAGATTATCCCATTGTTCTAAGAAGCAAATAATTTAAAAATAGGTACAGTTAACATCCTTCTCTTTTCTTCTACTCTGTAAAATTACACTTACCTCAAGTAAGGATTCCTTGTTCTTAGCATTCATTTTCTCACTTGTTTCCTTCCCTTCTTTTTTTCCTTTGTTATCCAAGTAAAAATTCTAAAGAAAATATTAAGAGATGAGAATCAGTGAGTGTTCATCGCCATGCTAGGGACTCACTGTCTTGCTGTAGAGAGAAGACACACCTATAGGAAAAAGAGTGGGGACCACAGCATATGGTATCTGTCAACCAAGTGCCTTACCGAGGCTTTACCAAGTGCTGATTACTGAGGCGGATGTAAAACCTTCTCTTCCTCCCATTGTGCACAACCAACGAGGAAACAAACATAAGATAGAAAACACTAGCAAAGGTTATGACAACATTTAATTGTTAAATTCCATTGTCTAGAAAACTTGTCAAATGCTGGAAGCGGGGAGACCCTAATGTACTGGAAGAGCCTGGGTCTGGATTGCTGGTGGAACCCGTGCCCCATGTGCTTGTGGAGGTCATGTAGCCTCCCAAGGTCCTGTGGACTAGAGATTCTGGCTGATGAAGAGAAACTTGAAATCTGGATTTTTATAAATTTAGTGACTACTTTAAGTTTTAAAAACCACAGCACAGGGTTTGCTGCTTGGCAACTTCTAAGGACAGACAGAAGCAGAAAGGGAATTTCTGGAAAGGGAACTAGCCTCACAACGGACAGGGAAGACCATGGTTTTAAAGCATTCATGAATGGGTGCATAGTCTCTAAGTGGGGTTTGTATTAACCCATGTATCATACCTTGTTAATACTGAGTATCAATGAGAGGGTTGAGACAAAATGATAAACGAATGTTTCCAAAAAATCATGAGTATCCAAGGGTTATTAATCTTCACATAACCAGTACAGCTGAGGTATCAATATACAAAGTGATTATTATGAGTGACCAGTGTCATAATTAAAACACTGAGGACTTTTATGTGAAAATGTAGAGTTTTGTAAAATAACGCATGAAAAAAATGTATTAAAACTGGAACATATACCTCTGGAGGACAGTGACTGAATTTAGACACAAATGTGTCTAACAAACACAGGAAAAGATGCTCAATATCTGTAAAAATACAAATTAAAACTACAGTGAGATATAACTTCCCATCTGTCAGAATGGCCAAAATTAACAAAACAAGAAACAACAAGTGTTAGTGAGGATGTAGAGAAAAAGGAACACTCATGCACTGTTGGTGGGAATGCAAACTGGTGCAGCTATTCTGGAAAACAGGATGAGGTTCCTCAAAAAGTTAAAAATAGAACTACCCTATGATCCAGGAATCGCATTACTGGGTATTTACCCCAAAAGTACAAAAACACTAATTCAAAAGGATACATGCACCCCTATGGTTATTGCAGCATTATTTACAATAGCCAAACTAGGGAAGCAGCCCAGGTGTCCATCAATAGATAAATGGATAAAGAACACACACACACACACACACACATACACACAAACATACACACACACACACACACACACACACACAGGAATATTACTTAGCCATAAAAAAGAATAAAATCTTGATGTTTGCAACAACAGAGATGGAGCTAGATGGAAACCAATTTGACAATAAATTATATATATATGTATATATATTCTATATATATATACACATATATATAAAAGACTGACAAAAAAAAGAGGTGGAGCTAGAGACCACAATGCTAAGTGAAATAAGTCAGTCAGAGAAAAACAAATACTGTATGATTTCACTCATGTGTGGAATTTAAGAAACAAAACAAACAAGCAAAGGAAAAAAAGAGAGATACAAACCAAAAGACTCTTAACTACAGAGAACAAACTGATGGCTACCAGAGGGCATGTGGGTGTGGGGGGGGGGGAATGAGGGAAATAGGTGATGAGGATTAAGGAATGCACTTTTCATAAGAAGCACTGGGCAATGGGGCGCCTGGGTGGCGCAGTCGGTTAAGCGGCCGACTTCAGCCAGGTCACGATCTCGCGTCTGTGAGTTCGAGCCCCGCGTCGGGCTCTGTGCTGACAGCTCGGAGCCTGGAGCCTGTTTCCAATTCTGTGTCTCCCTCTCTCTCTGCCCCTCCCCCGTTCATGCTCTGTGTCTCTCTGTCCCAAAAATAAATAAAAAACATTGAAAAAAAAAAAAAAAAGCACTGGGCAAGATATGGAATTGTTCAATTACTCACTATATTGTCCACCTGAGACTAACAGAACATTTTTTAAAAAGTTTATTTATTTATTTAGAGAGAGATGAGGGAACGGGAAGAGAGAGAGAGAGACAAAGAATCTGAAGCAGGCTCCACACTTTTAGCACAGAGCCCTATGCAGGGCTTGAAGTCACGAACCGTGAGATCATGACCCGAGCTGAAACCAAGAGGTGGATGCTTAGCCAACTGAGCCACCTAGGCTCCCCAAAATAATGCTGTATGTTAACTATACTGAAATTAAAATGAAAACTAACTTGGGGCACCTGGGTGGCTTAGTCGGTTGAGTGTCCAACTTCAGCTCAGGTCATGATCTCACTGTTTGTGGGTTCGAGCCCCATGTCGGGCTCTGTGCTGACAGTTCAGAGCCTGAAGCCTGCTTCAGATTCTGTCTCCCTCTGTCTCTGCTCCATCCCCCCATCCCCCCGCCACTCACACTCTGTCTCTCTCTCCTTCAAAAATAAATAAACATTAAAAAAATTTTTAATGAAAACTTACTAAATATTAAAAAAAAAAAGAACAGAGTGTACTGGACAGAAGGGAAGGAAGCAAAGTGCAGGCAAATAAAATATGCAGAATTAGGATATTTCCTGGGAACAGAATGCATAAAAATGGCAATTCGCCAACTTCAATAGGGGAAATCAGTCCAGTACAATTGCTCTGATAATTCTTACCGAATTATCTTTTAATATGTTTGTCAGTACTTTTACTTATTTGAAAAGGACAGCATATCATGAATTAGTGTGATTATCATCTAGGATTCAGAAACTATTTTAATTTTACATGTTTGGCTTGAAGATCATGACTAACCATTAATATGTAACATATACTACCTGCCAGAAGTCGACACCAAGAGCTCACTTACAAGAACCCCACAACATAGGTACTATTACTACTTTACAGGTAAGGAAGCAGGAGGATTAAGTGATTGGCCAAAGGCCAGTTAGTGCCAGAACTTAGAGTTCTTCCTCATTTTTTTTTTCAGTATTAAAATGCTCTAAATACCATAGGAGAGAACCCGGCACAACAGTGTGGATGCACTTAATGCCACTGAACTATACCCTTAAAAATGATTAAAATGGTGAATTCCATGTTATGAATATTTTGCCATAATAAAAAAAAAACTGAGCAGTGAAGAGTAAAGGCAGAGAGTGATGCCTACAAGCACACCTTGCTTTAGAGTCCTGGGCAGGTGAACCATGTAAGAGTGGGAAGAAGGAACAGAGGAAACACTGCGGCCTGAGCTATTCACCATCATGTGGCAAAAGGAGAACACCTCAGGGACAGGTAAGAGAAGAGCCTTTCTAAACCGTGAAGGGCCTCATTTTATAAGGATATCCCAAAGGGCCAGGATCTATAGTTTTGTCTTTCTCTAAGACTTTTCTCTGAGATCCCTTTCATTTTTTCAGATTCAGAGTAACTTTTTTTTTCCTTGCAAGTGATGGTGCTATACTGTTTTTATTCATTTTTTTATTTATTTTTTAAAAAATTGTATTTATTAAAAAAAAGTTCATTTATTTTGAGAGAAACAGAGTGTGGGGGGCGCAGAGGAGAGGGGAGAGAATCCCAAGCAGGCTCCATGCTGTCAGTGCAGGGCCCAACATGGGGCTCAATCTCATGAACCATGAGATCATGACCTGAGCTGAGATCAAGAGTCAGACGCTTAACCGACTGAGCTACCCAGGCACCCTTACACTGTTTTTGTTTTAAAGAAAATGGAAAAAACCCACGAAGTAAATCTGAGCTGGAGTTGAGAGACTGTAGTCCTTAGAATGGACCCACTGTCCTTGGGTCAGAACTTTTCATCAGTCGTGAGGTCAGCTAACTCAACTTGAGCTGCTCTGTAGCAAGCAGTGGAACTCAAGAGTTAACTCCTTATCTGTTCCTCATGGAAACTGTGGACAAGCTGAGGTGAACAGTAAAAGAACTTTAAAATGGGAAATGAGACTTTCAGTTACAGCTTGATCCCTTTTCTCACAACTGAGAATGCAAGACTTGGGGGCAGCTGGAGAGGAAAGAAACAGAGAAAATACATTACTTCGTAATATCACCTTCTTGGAACAAAGAGTAAACCAATCAGTTCTCAGTCCATGAATGAATATTCGTGAGTATTCTCTACATGTAAAATATCCTTGTTCCTAAGAATCTTCTTCTGTTTCCAGAGACTCTCTTCGGTCTTTATTTTTTTTAATTTTTTAAATGTTTATTTATTTGAGAGAGAGAGAGAGTGGGAGCAGAGGAGGGGCAGAGACAGAGTGGGGGAGAAAATCCCAAGCAGGCTCCATGTTCAGACATGGAGCCCAACATGGGGCTTGATCTCATTACTGTGAGATCACAACCTGAGCTGATATCAAGATTTGGATGCTTAACCAACTGAACCGGCACCCCTAAACCTCTAGTTTGGTTTCGGGCAACAGCTGACCTCCATTTGCACATCTGGCACTTATTTAGGAATAGCAGACCACCTGTGATTCCAATCAAGTGGGAAGAGGAGGCTTTCTAATGACAACCAGACAGAGAAACTAAGGTAAATAAAGTTGCTTTTAGATAGTAAGGTTCTACTGTCCCAACCCACTTTACCCAAAAGAAGCAGTACCACCTGGGCAAGAGGGGCCCCTGCCCTGACTCCACACTTTATTTTTTTTTAGGTTTACTTATTTATTTTGAGAGACACAGCACAAGTGGGGGAGAACAGAGAGAGAGGAAGAGAGAGAGAATCCCAAGTAGGCTCCATGCAGTCAGCACAGAGCCTGATGTGGGGCTTGAACTCACAAACTGTGAGATCATGACCTGAGCCTAAATCAAGAGCTGGACACTTAACTGATCCATCCAGGTGCCCCCTGACTCCACACTTTAAAGGGTCCCTGCCTTGACCCTCATTCAGCCACTCCCCCACTCACATAAACAGTAAGTTTATGGGGCCAAAGGGATATGGCCACCTGGAGCCAATGACCTCCACATTTTAGTCCATACTCCACAAACTCAGAACCTTGGAATTCCCTGCCCAAATGGCCCTGAGGCTCTGCCCTACACCCATCCTCCTGAGGGTAGATGGCACTGCTAGTATGGCATCTAGGCCAGAAGGTGGCCAAGGGGCAGCTCCTGCAGGAGAGTGATGGGTTGCATGAAGCCTACTCTCTGGGCTGGAGTGTCCACATCATGCATGCAAGGCCCAGGTGGGACAGGATAGATGGGGTGGGTGGAAGGGTAAGTCTAGGGGAAGGTCATGAGCACCTCCATGACACCACCTTTTTGTACAGTACTCAAAAGAAATCTAAGAATGCTAAGGCCAAACTTTTAGGTCATTATGAAAGCACCCAGGTAGGAAGATAGAACACATTTAACTGTTTATTAACTTGATTTAGAACTTTAAATATATATCGATATATTGCCTATAGGCCTTCAATCTACTCTTGCCCTAGGCCCCATAAATATTGGGGGTGGGCTTTCCCAGAGGCCTATCTTCCATTCCCTGTGGGATTCCACAGTGCCTCCCACCTCATCTTTTTGTTCTTTTCTTCTAGTCATTAGGCCTACCTGAAATACAAAATAGAAATATAAAACAATTTCTTTAGGCTCTTTCTCTTTGAGGAGGTGCTTAATTTTCTGGGATATTTGAAGCTTTGGGAAACTTTCTCAACTATAGAACGGCCACAATTGTTAATGAGTAGAACTGACACCTCTCCTTCCTCAACCTGGGTTTTTCTGCCCACCAACCTACATCCTTTAAATTCTACATCCTGGGTCCCAGGCTATAACAGGCCCCCATCTCTGACAACTCTGTCTTGGTGCTTAGAATATGGTGCTAAACACCACTCGTCAGCCCATAGTATCCTAGCCGTACTTCACTGGCTGCTGACCCCATGCCTCCAGACACACAGCCAAACATAATGTCCCCATGTTATGCATCTGTCCTCTGCATGTACCTCACTTCCTAAACAATGCTGGTTACTGCTTTTATTTTCACACTAGCTTGTAAATGCTTCTTCTTCTTCTGCCCATTACATCTGGAAGACACCCCTGGCCTTGCATCTCACCTACAGTCTCCTTCCCTGGCTGTTTTTCAATACAATGTGGATGCTCAAGAAGCATCAATACAATGTGGATACATTTGATGCTCAAGAAGCATCAATACAATGTGGATACAATACAAGAAGCATTCAATACAATGTGGATGCTCATGTAGTTCTTGAGCAAGTGCCTGGCATCATGGGGAACCTAGGGATTAAATCATTACTTCCTTAATTTGTCCTGAACAACTTCAGGTAGCCTGAGGTTAGATTCCTATGCACACTTCTTTGATTACCTGCCCAAAACTTGTGAGATTATCCAGTACCACTGTCTCAGATGGAAGTCTGTCCTGGCCCCACTGTGATCACCCTAATCCAAGAGCACCACTGACACCTTCTGGAGACATGTCCTCCCACGTGCCTCCATCGCTTCTCTCATTCAGACTACTGTCTACAACGAAGCCAACTAAAATCATGGTATGTATTACACTTTGTGTGGATGATGGCCTTTACTTCTCACAACATATTTCTAAAAACAAATTATCCTCATTTTCAGACAAGAAAATAGAGACTTGGTGAAGTTAGGTAATTTGCTCAAGGACCCACAGCTAACAAGCAATGGAGTCAGGATTCAAATCCCACCAGTGTGACTTTAGGAGCCACACTCTTGGCCACTTCAGGGTACTGCTTTCTAGTGAGAGGCAGTTTGGTAGAAACAAATCTGAACAAATCAAATTCAGAATTGATCTGAATTATGGGCCTTTATAATTCATAAAACACGTTTTATGAAGCTGTCATTGAAAACCCTCAGCACAGCATGTCAGGTCCACGGATTTGGCCCTGTGCATGCTATCCCCATAGCACTCTCCACTGCAGCCTCACTGTGCCTTTCTATTCCTTGAGCATGACATACAGTCTGATTATGGGCCTTTATAATTCTTCTCTATGGCTTGGAATCTCCCCTCCTGCCTCCCTCCTTCATCTCTGTTCCCTTGGTGAACATGAGAAACATGTTCCTCAGGGAGGCTGTCTCTGATCCCAAGGACTGAAAGACCCTCCTGCTGGAGGCTCCCAGAGTCTCCTGGTCTGTTCCTATTAAGACATATCAGATAAAGGGCTAGTATCCAAAATCTATAAAGAACTCACCATATTCCATACTCAAAAAACAGAGAATCCAGTGAAGAAATGGGCAGAAGACATGAATAGACACTTTTCTAACGAAGACATCCAGATGGCCAACAGGCACATGAAAAGATGCTCAACGTCACTCCTCATCAGGGAAATACAAATCAAAACCACACTGAGATACCACCTCATGCCGGTCAGAGTGGCTAAAATGAATAAATCAGGAGACTATAGATGCTGGAGAGGATGTGGAGAAACAGGAACCCTCTTGCACTGTTGGTGAGAATGCAAACTGGTGCAGCCACTCTGGAAAAAAGTGTGGAGGTTCCTCAAAAAATTAAAAATAGATCTACCCTATGACCCAACAATAGTACTGCTAGGAATTTACCCAAGGGATACAGGAGTGCTGATGCATAGGGGCACTTGTACCCCAATGTTTATAGCAGCACTCTCAACAACAGCCGAATTATGGAAAGAGCCTAAATGTCCATCAACTGATAAATGGATAAAGAAGATGTGGTTTATATATACAATACAATACTACTTGGCAATGAGAAAGAATGAAATCTGGCTATTTGCAACAACGTGGATGGAACTGGAGGGTATTACGCTAAGTGAAATAAGTCAGGCAGAAAAAGACAGATATCATATATTTTCACTCATATGTGGATCCTGAGAAACTTAACAGAAGACCATGGGGGAGAGGAAGGGGGAAAAAAGTTACAGAGAGGGAAGGAGGCCAACCATAAGAGACTCTTAAATACTGAGAACAAACTGAAGGTTGATGGGGGGTGGGGGAGAGAGGAGAGTGGGTGATGGGCATTGAGGAGGGCACCTGTTGGGATGAACACTGGGTGTTGTTGTATGGAAACCAATTTGACAATAAATTATATGTGTGTATATATATATTTATACACAAATATTATATTTATATATAATTTATATTTATATAAATATAATTTATATTTATATTATAAATATATATTTATATAAATATTATATATGTGTGTGTGTATATATATATATATATATATATATATATATATATATATATATGATACACACTTCACTGGCTATTATCAGCTAAGTGTCCTTACTGTCTGACAAGTTCAGTAATACCTACCTTCCTTGAGTCTCCTAACAAGCTGAAGATGAAAATGACACAAATCACTATTTGATAACAGTTGTGACAGATTCAGAAGCAGAAGACAGTTAATTTAACTGTGGGGGAGACTGAGTCACCATTCAAGGCCAGGCTGTGTTCAACTGTGTCCCCCTTGGAGTGTATACTGAAGCCCCTCCAAGGGTAGATGGGCATCGATTTCTACACCCTCAACTTCCATACATACTCTTTTCTAAAATGGATCTGCCTGAGAGTGGAAGGCCCTTTTCCCACTTCCCAAGAGAAAGGCACACCTCACAACCACAGAGGATCTTACTGCCCTGGGTGGGGAGCTCAAAGGCTCAAAACAAAGGGACAACTTGAAACATGGGTGGTGAGAGGGAAAGAAAGACTCACAACTCAAAACAAATCTTTTGGGAAGTCAAGTGGTTTCTAACTCTTTGCTTTTACACAATGGAAGGCACCTAATCATGTCAGGTGGTGCATTAAAAGAATCATCATTGATCTCTCAGTGGCAGGTAACTTGGAAGGAGTTCAAAGAATTTAATGGCATTTCTCTCACAAAGCTCTTCTATTCTTGTCCACTTATTTATGTGAACAAGGTTTCTCACTGCTTGCATCTATAAAAAGTACTTAACTTCTATAAGAATGAAAAATAGGAATATAATTGATACTGAACATTCATCCTTTTATCCTGGAACTAATCAGAGGGGAGAAGGTTTCATCTATTTATCTCATTAAGGATGTTTCCCCCTGGAGTTTTACTTTTTAAGATTAATATCAATTGTTATAATATTAATGTTTTTAAATTGTCAAGCAATTTAATTTCAATGTTTTTAAATTGTTCAACCAATTGTGTAATTTTTTAACACATAAGTGCCTTATGATGACAGGAAATTAAAAAATTACTTACCAATTTATAAATATAATTTGTTGAAGAGAAATATGAGAGAGAGCTCAGTCAGAGACTTTCAGGCATAAAAATATATTACAATAGGAGAAATCTTTGGGGAGAAAATGGAATGGGAATAGTTCAAGGGGAAAAACAAGGAACAATGTAAAATTTCCCAAATGTTAAAAAGGTTTATTGCACAACACCAAGAGTGAACCCTCATGTAAACTATGGACTTGGGTGATAATGGCCTGTCAATCAATGTAGGTTCGCTGATTGTAACAAATATACTAGTGTGGTGGGGGATACTGATAGTGGGGGAGACTATGTATGTGTAGAAAGTATATGGGAACTTCCTCAATTTTATCATGAATTGAAAACTGCTCCAAGAAATAAAGTCTATTAACAAAAAGCTAGTCATGTGCTTCTTACATGGTAAAGAAATCAAACTGCCACAAAATTATTTAGACTCCACTGGATAACTTTTAAAAATGTCAAAATTCATAATATGCTAGTCATTGCATTATTTGCGTCTATTTAAACTAGAAAAATTTGTTGAAAAATCCTGGATGTCAACATACAAATATGTGAGGTGGTATACAGCTTATAAAATTTCTTCCAGGGGGTATGCAACCACAAAAGTTTCACATCCGTTCATAGAGGCAGCCACCATCTGGGGTTGGCCATAAGGGGCTGTGTGGGGGAGATGAGTAGGCAAAGTAAGGGGGCCTACTGAGAGGGAGAGGAAGGACACCGCTCGTTGAGGGACAGAGTAATAGAGGCCCATGGGAAGGCTGGGCCCAAGATGCCCCTGGCTGTGGTCCCCACAGCTTTCTACTCCCAGTGCCAGCCCCTAGGAGGCCTGGTCATGCTTCCTATCTTTTACCCCATGAGATGCCTCCGAGTCCTTTCAATAATCGCGCTGAAAAAAAATCTAGTTAGTGCACTTTCTGTTCTCACGATTAAGTGGTCTCAGGCTTTAGCAGTGGCTCTCTGAAGAACCACTGATAGTCTTGCATCCTCACCAAGGTTCAATAGTTAGGCTCATATGTGGCTCCTGCCTCTTGGGAGTGAAGCCAAACAAAGCAATGACTGTCCAAAAGAATAAGTAGTTTTTAAATTTTTTAATGTTTATTTATTTTTGAGAGAGACAGAGACAGAATGCAAGTGGGTTAGGGGCAGAGAGAGAGGGAGACACAGAGACAGAAGCAGGCTCCAGGGTCTGAGCTTCCAGCACAGAGCCCGACGCGGGGCTCGAACTCTCGAGCCACGAGATCATGACCTGAGCCGAAGTCGGACACTCAACCGACTGAGCCACCCAGGCACTCCAGAATAATAAGTAGTTTTTAAATGGAATAGGGCATAACAGCAACCAGGGGAATTCGCTACTCTGCTTTTCCTCATGTATAAATGGGGTGATCTGTTATTACCTCCGGAAATACAGACCAGTCATCCTGGTGGAATTCCTTTTATTTTAAAAATTTATTTCTTAAATGTTTATTTAAAACATTTTAAATAATGTTTAAGAGAGAAAGAGAAAGCGAGCAGGGGAGGGGCAGAGAGAGAGGGGGACAGAGAATCCCAAGCAGGCTCTGCACTGTCAGCCAGGAGACCTGCAGCTTGATGGGAGGCTCGATGCTGAATTCACGAACCAGGAGATCATGACCGAACCTAAACCAAGAGTCAGACGCTTAACTGACTAAGCCACCCAGGCACCCCTAGTGGGATTGCTTTTAAATAAGCATCTTTGGGTTCATAAATTTGCAGAACCTGGTTTCTCTCCAAAAATCTTCTATCCCTCTGTAAATGCTCTGCACTCTGAGAACAGGTCAGATGGGAATCTCAGTAATGAAAAGGTTTCTGTTATCTCATGAGAAAAGGAAAATAACCCAAGGAAAAACTGAGGAGCACATCTCTTATGATTGCCCATCTGACAGAAAATACTCAAGAGAAATGTGTAAATTTCATGCTAAATTTATGGAGGGTGAAATGTGATTTTTTTTTTGAAGGAAAGGGGGAAACTCAGCATGTTTAAAATTTAGCTCATTATGTCCCTCTCCCCACTTATTTCCCTTCTTGTGCTTCCTGCCACAGTGAATGACATCAGGATCCATCCCATTCCCTAGCCTGAAACCAGAATGTCACCCTTGTCTGCTTCTATGCCTCCTCATTATACCAGCATTCATGATCACCACATTCTGCAAAATTCTGCCTCCTACATATCTTCCAACTCCCTTGGGTCCATCATCACCTCCTTTTTCTGGGCTCTGTAACCACCTCTCCATCACATGGTGGCTTTCACGCTGCTTTCTTTTGTATCCATCCTCCATCATGCAGCCATGATGGTACTGCACCCCTTCAAAACCCTTCAACAGCTCCCTGGAAGCCTCAGGATCAAGGCCAATGTCTTTAACATTGTTTACAAGTCCCTTGATCATGTTGTGCCCACTCCTCTCCAGTCTAAATGAAGTCTTGCTACACCCATATGATTTGATTTAACAACTGGATCAGGAATAAAATCATAGCAGAAACAATAAGCTGGTTCAAAATCCATGCCCTGCCCTCATTTATTTCTCAGGTCTTACTCATTCCAATGCACTCAGTATTTAGTAGCTCTCAAGTTTTTATCCATCTTTAAGACTTTTGGGCCATTTGTCAGACTTTTTAAAGTTCCTTCTTTTTATCTCTATTTCATTGTTAGCTGAGTTTGCTTGTTTGACATCTACTCCTAAAGTTTTGGGTTTGGAGGAAGTATTGATGAGTGAAGTGAGTGTAAACCAACAGCCTGATGCCACTGGCCATTGTACTGCTCCCAGCCAGGAGGACAAAAACCTACTCCAGGAATGATGAGGTCCCCCAGGGGCCAGGCCTCTATGAGCTCTGACAGGTACTGAGATGGCAGGAACAAGCACAATACCCCAGCATCTTAATGCAATGAACAGCACCCCTGATTATTATCAGTGGTTGCAGAACCTTCTGTCATATCATAACCTTCTGCAGAAGGCATTTTACTCATCATCTCTAATTCCATGAATCATTTTTGTGCAAGAATGAAGCCTCAATGTCAGGTTATGTACCTGCAAAGAATAGGGCACACTCCATGCAATAGCTTCAATCATGATAGCCAAGTTGGATCACACAGTGTCAAGGAAGTGCAGTTTAATATAAAAGAAAAACACAATACAGTTAAATAGGGGCGCCTGGGTGGCTTAGTCAGTTAAGCGCCCAACTCTTGGTTTCAGCTCAGGTCATGATCTCACAGTTCATGAGTTCGAGCCCTGTGTCAGGCTCTGCACTGACAGGGCGGAGCCTGCTTAGGATTCTCTCTTTCTCCTTCTCTCTTTGCCCCTCTGCTGCTCCCCCCTGCCCCAAGTAAATAAATAAACTAAAAAAAAAAAAAAAAAAAAAAAGAACACAGCTATATAGGCAAAGTAGGCATTGGTGGTTGTAACTGGATTTTTAAAAATAACTGAACGCTGGAAACTGACCAAACAGTCTAAAAATCCATTTTAAATGAATCCCATACAATTAAATCTGCATGAACTGGTGACTGGAAACATTCATTTCTGACTTGTTGTACCAATATGCTATTTTGACCATTTTCTTTCCCACCAACGTACCTGAATGCACTGTCCCTCCCTGTCCCTCGCTCACCTCTCCACGGTCCAGCCATGCAACCTTTCCCATGACCTAAATGCAGGTCCCTCTTTCTTCTTGGACTTTGCACTGGCCCACTGCCTAGAATGCTCGCTTCCCCTCTACTGTTCCCCTGGCTAACTCCCCCAAGTTCTCCAGGTGAATGCTTGGACAGAAGTTTCTCTGAGTAAATTTCCCTGCCCGCCATCTGCTCCACAGAAGCTAGTATTTCACCTCACCCCCAGGCTTTTCAGACCCGACTCTGATTTCCCACTTCCCTTCTTTTCCCTCCCATCCTCTTTTCTTTTACTCTTACTTTGTTGCCTCTTCTACTGGTTTGTTTGGTCCATATCTCACTGCCTTCTACTGAAGGTAACAAGTTTCTACAATTTTCTTCTGAATCCCGCAGTTCATTAATTGTATTGATATACTGTCCATAATGTCTTTGAGATGCTATTTCCTGTCAGGGTCCTGCAGTATTTTCTCATAAACACAATGTTGGTTTTTCCTCTTCCCTCATGTCCTAAATCAGGGTGAGATTGTTCTGTAGTCAGTATCTGTCAACAGGCAAGATCTGTGGTTTGCCTTGAGCTGCACGCACTCCCTCTGCATCTGTACATCTGTGCAGAGTATATTTTTTCCTCAGGGACAGGATGAATGGGTTACCTGACTGCTAAGTTCCTAGTTTCACTGCTCTACTGAGCTGACATTTTCCTAACCTTGTGTATTATGAAGTAATACAGTGATTACAAAACCAAAATTCTCAGCATACACCTTTACTAAAGCTCTCTTGTGCTGTCAATAGCATTTTGCACGCTGGGACTTAATCTTAAGACTGTACCAGGCCACAGTCTCTGTCCTCCACCACTCTCATGTTAAAGCTGGAAGCTATGCTGTCCTTATTTTTGTACATGTCTTTTTCTTCAGCTACACTGTAAATTGTCTGAGGCAAAGATTATCTTTGCTTTTGTGTCTTCCACAGATAGCACAGATTAAACATGTAAACAGATACTCCACAACATTTGCTAAAGCCAAGTAAACGGACTGCATTCCAGTAAAGGTTCACCATATAAGTCAACAGTGGAAAGACATTCAATGTTTTGAAACCTTTTTTTTTTTGTTTTTTTTTTTTTTTAACGTTTATTTATTTTTGAGACAGAGAGAGACAGAGCATGAACGGGGGAGGGGCAGAGAGAGAGGGAGACACAGAATCGGAAACAGGCTCCAGGCTCTGAGCCATCTGCCCAGAGCCTGACGCGGGGCTCGAACTCACGGACCGCGAGATCGTGACCTGAGCCGAAGTCGGCCGCTTAACCGACTGAGCCACCCAGGCGCCCCTGTTTTGAAACCTTTTGAGAAGAACAAATAAGTTGTTCAGAGTCTCAGTCTTTTCCTTCTATAATTTCTGGTTAAATCTAGTTCTTCACGCACAGTGTCTAACTCTTGAAATAATTCCTAAACAGCACCATAAGCCGGCTGGGCAGGATGATCAAACCTGCAGGCCCACAGGTATGGATAGTCCTGACTAGGGAATGGAAGCAGGTATCAGTTACTTACTACTCTGTTCTGGGATTCACTACTACATATAAGTGTTGACAATTACATTTGAAAAAGAATTAACAACCCAAATGGAATACAGGATGCATTTGGATTTTTGAATTAACTGATTTGAGACATTGCTTTGGGAAAAAATGTAAGGCAATTAAACAAAAGAATTTCCAGGTTGTATTTCTTTAAGAAACTTACTCTGGAAATACTTTTCTCTAGGATTTGTTATTCTTTTTGTGTAAACTTAAAAAAAAATGTTTCTGTTAAAAACTATCAAAGGGTCTCAGCATACAGCTTTTACAAAGGGACTGTAGGTATTTCAAAATTACAAAGCTTCCCTTTTAGGAGCCATGACATCAATGTGGGAATGGTCACAGTCTACTTCAGGAACAAGGCAAGAGCCCTAAGGTCAGCACGCTGAAGTAGCTATTCACATGGAGTACTGAACAGAAGATACATTATCCAACCAAACACTGAGAAAATGGAAATACTTAATATCAGCAACTTAAAAAATGTTTCCACTTCCATTATGGTCTTTAAATGTGACTGCAAATTAGAAGAATCTATTTACTTGGTTTTAAAGAACAGATTATTATCCAGAAGAATTCAGCAGGAGGATTTCTGCCTCCTCCTATGATACAGTAGCTTGTAGTTAGACCAAAGCTTCAAAAGAACAGCTTGAAAATATGGATTAAAAAAACAACTGTGTGAAGGTTTTGGAGAGCTATGGGGGCAACCAGGATGTAAGGGGCCAAGATCCAAGAGATAAAGGAACCACAAATTGATGCTGAGATATTCTGAGAGCCACATTTCCCCTCTGGTAAGAGGCTGAGAATCATGGCAGAGGACCTGAACAGGCACTTCACAAAAATCGATAGTAAACATTTGAAAAGGTACTCAAGCCTTTGGCAACAGAAAATTTGACTTAAAACCATAGGAGATACCACGACACACCCACATAGAACAGCTAAAAAAATTTTTTTTAAATGGCAACACCAAGGGCTGGCAAGGATCTGGAATAACGGTAATTCTCATACAATACTAATGGAGGCAAATCATGCAATCTCTTTGAAAAACTGCTTGGCAGTATCTCCTAAAGCTAAATATGTGCAGAAACTATGAGCTAGCAATTGTACTTGTATGTATTACACAAGAAAAAAGTCTCCATATGTTCAACAAAATACAGGTACAAGAGCGTTGTCAACAGCATTACTTGTTAAAGCCCCAAACTAGGAACAAATCAAATGTCCATCAGTAATACAACAGATAAACTTATTTTGGTACAAATGCACAGTGGAATACCAAAGGGCAAAGAAAAAGAACAAACCATGTTCTGCCATATGCAACAAAAGGAATGAAGGTAAACACCAAAGAGTACTATGATATGATTCCATTTTATACAAAGTTAAAAAGCATGAAAAACCGAGGCCAGAGAGGTCAGAATCATGATTATTCTTGTAATGGGGGTCAATGGCTGGAAAGGGACATAAGCGAGTCTGCTGGTGTATCACTCATGCTCTATATTTTGATGTGGGTGGTAGTTCAATGGGATGTGCACTTTGTAAAAATTCACAGCATGTAGTTATGTTTTGTGCACTGATTCATTAGATGCCATGGCAAGCTGCAGATATCTGCCTATACTTATTCTCTTCTTTCTCCTCTTGGTTATACAATATTATAGCCATGTTACACAGCGCTGGGCACCATTTTTATAGACTCAATGTGAAAACTTCTTTGTGGAGGAATTGTGCAAAGTGGTGACTCTGAATACAACTCCCGATTTTAGTTATGTGTATCGTTGTTCAAATTGACTGTACTTGTCAGTTTCTTGTGTAGCTCAAAATCCCCTGTAACTAAGTTCTGGCCAATGCGATGGAAGCAGAAGTAAAAGTGCCATTTCCAGGTCCTTCCAGTAAATGTGTGGTTGTGCAGTTCCCTGGCTCTTTATTCCCTCCCTAAGAACTGGGAAATGGCCAGGTGGAAAAGCTGCCTTGGGCCCAGAGACAGAAGCCATTGTTGAGAATGGCACAGCCTCCTACTAAATCTACCCACCTATGTCTGCACTGGTACGTGAGAAAGAATAAAGCTTCTAGCTGGTTTGAACCACTGATCTAGGGAGTCTCTTTGTCACAGAAGCTAAGATGGTACCCTAACTAATACAGGCATTAAACCATTCCATTGAAGGTAGTTACAACTGGAAAACTTTGTAGTTGATCCCTGAACAACTCAGGTTTGAACTGCATGGATTCATTTATATACGGATTTTTTTTTTGGCGGGGTGGGGGGGATATAGTACAGTACTGTATTTTCTTTCCCTTATGATTTTTTCCTTAATATTTTTTCCATAGCTTATTGTCAGAACACACTGAATAGCACATCAAATATGCAAAATATGTGTTAATTGACTGTTTATGTTATTGGTAAGGCTTCCCAGTCAACAGTAGGCTATCAGTAATTAAGTTTTTGGGGAGTGAAAAGTTATACACAGATTTTCAACTGCATAGGGGGTCGGTGCCCCTAACGTCCGTCCCACACTGTGTTGTTCAAGCATCAACCATACTTTTATTGTTCAATATTTTTCAAAGACAATAGTATTTAATTGCTTTCTTGTCAGTGCACCACCACAAAACCTAGAGAAGACTCTAGAAAAAAAGCACAGTACAGGGGAAAGAGCATTTTCTCACAAGAAAGCTGCTCTAGTATCCTGCTATTTCTGCCTCTAGTGATATGGGACTTAGTTTTTTTAACCTGTAAAATATAAAGGTGTCTGGATGTCCCCAATGATCTTGTCTTTGTTTAATGTTCTTTGACTTTCCAAAAAAGACTTAATGACCCTCATGTAATTATAGTCGGCTGGAGGCCACAGTGGGAGAAGGCCTGTATTTCTGTGACATCCTTGTACACATGACTTGCAGGAAGCTTTTTCAAATATGGAGAACAATGCTTTTTTAAAAAAATTTTTTTTTGAGAGAGAGAGAGAGAGAGAGAGAGAGAGAGAGAGAGAGAGAGAGAGACCATGAGCACATGGGAGTATGAGAGACTCTTAAGCAGGATCCACACCGAGCACGGAGCCCAGGGCAGGGCTCGATATCATGACCTGAGCCGAAATCAAGAGTCGGACACTTAACTGACTGAACGACCCAGGCTCCCCGGAGAATAATGCTTTTTATTACGTAGACTGTTTATAGAATTAAATCACAATAAATGGTACATTTTCCAGGTGCCCTCTTTAGTAATCCCAGCATCAATAAGCACCAAGTATTAGCAACAACAAAAAAGAGTGTTTAAAACATGAAGCATTCATGACCCTTAGTGCATCAAGGTATATTGAATTAATGTAGCCAAATAGAAGTAAGGACAGAAGAAGAGGATTAATAAACAGACAGATATGCTTTGGATGCTGGATCTAAAAAAACCAAAATGGTTTCTATTCTTTCTGAATCCTTTAAGGGCCTATTATAGTTTACATATGACCTAAGAGTTGAGTTTGTGTATTTTTATTAAGTGAAAAAATTTTTGGGGGCGCCTGGGTGGCTCAGTCGGTTAGGCATCCGACTTCAGCTCAGGTCATGATCTCACGGTTCATGAGTTCGAGCTCCACATCGGGCTTTGTGCTGACAGCTTGGAGCATGGAGTCTGCCTTTGATTCTGTCTCCCTCTCTCTCTGCCCCTCCCCCACTCATGCTCTGTCTCTCTGCCTCTCAAAAATAAAGAAACGTAACAAAAAAATTTTTTTTAAGTTTTTTAATGTTTATTTATTTTTAAGAAAGGGGGGTGAGGGGAAGAGAGAGAGGGAGACAGGATGTAAGAGGCCTCTGTGCTGACAGCAGAGAGTCTAATGTGGGGTTCGAATTCATGAACCATGAGATCATGACCTGAGTGGAAGTCAGATGCTCAACTGACTGAGCCATGCAGGCATTCCTTTATTTTTTTTCAATGTTTATTTATTTTTGAGATAGAGATAGAGATAGAGATAGAGATAGAGATAGAGATAGAGATAGAGAGAGAGAGAAGGGGACAGAGGGAGGGAGACACAGAATCCAAAGCAGTCTCCAGGCTCTGAGCTGTCAGCACAGAGCCTGATGCAGGGCTCGAACCCACAAACTGTGAGATCATAACCTGAGCCGACGTCTGGCACTTAACTGACTGAGTCACCCAGGTGCCCCTGGATTGTGTGTGTGTGTGTGTTTTTTTTAAAGGAATATATTTGCAATATTTTGTGAGACAATGAATGATGTTTGTTAGTACACAGGTGACATTAAAAAAATCCTCCATATTTTATATGGTTTAACTATATACAAGTTATCTTACCTGGGGGTTTTTAAATACAGCGTATTTTTCCTCTTTCTCCAAAAATAGCACTTTATTTTCTGTGTCTCTTGTCCAGTCTGATAAGACTTCAACAACATTTTCATGGTCTTCAAAAATCCTTTCTGATGAAACAAGAAAAAGCATTCTTTCCAAGACATTAGGGTTTCCAACAGAGAATTAAGCTAGTATTGAGTTAAATACAATGCTTCATTCTTCTCATCGGTTTTTAGAAATTCCTAATTCTTCCATGATGTCACATTGTAACACCCCTATTATGTTTCTTCTTCAGTGTCAGGTCTTCAACTTATTTTCCACAAAAAAACATGGCAGACGACCATACAATATCGTGATAATGGCCAGCCACTGCACTTGTTTCTTACCTGCATTTTTACTTTTTACTTTGAACAGTCTCAGATGGAGGTAAACATCTTATCCATAAGGAGGACCATGAAGCAATAATTGGCTTAACAACTCTGAAGGAGGCTATGAGACATGTGATATGTTCTCTGAAACATCACCCCCCAAGACACTAAAAACTACATATGCATATCTGAACCAAACCTAAACATACAGGAAGGCTTTCATTTCTCTATTTGACTCAGAGAGTTGCAAAATACCTCAAGAGATTCTTTCAGTGTACACCATTTCATTCATTAAAAAAAAAAAAAAATTCACTGAAAGCTTTGAAGGCAGGCAATTCTGTATTCCACCAAGCTCTCCTGAGAGAGACAACTGTTCTGAGTGATTTTAACAAAGAGAAGTAACAAGAGTATTTCTTTAATTGCTTTTTCACTTTTTTTTTTTTTTTACTCCAATTCTACCAACTGTCCTTTGCTCTTTGGAGCTGAGCCTCTTCAGCTAAACAAAGTGTGAGTGGGGACGGTGGAAGGGGAAATGAACATTGATGTATGGCAGAGTTACACTATAGTGTAAAGACGCAAACTCTAAAGAGACATTAGCTGACAGATACCCAGGCCCTCCCACAATATGTTCAACTTACTAAGCATGCAGTAAGAGGTATCATCCTATCACTTTCTCTTTCTTATGGAACCACTACAGCGGTGGCAATAATAGTGTTTACATCCCCCAAGGTCTGGCTACTTGTTACAATCTGAGGCTCTTCACCACAAAGGAATGAAGAGGCAAGCACTGAATCTGCCATAAGGGGAGTGATTTATGGGAAATCTTGATAGTCTTGAACCAAATTCTTCTTAATAAGAGACCAAAACCCATAAAAAAGCAAACCCACAGGTTTTTGGAGCACAGTCTAACACTGACGATGGGACTTACCAATTTGAAGTTCTGGGTATATTTCATAAAGACACCAGTCTACACTGCAGTCACAGTGGGTTTTGTCAAAAAGGTTGTCTAGAACATCCCGGGCTGATTGCCGCTCATCCACCATCAACGATTTAGTACTGTTATCATTCATGTGCACCTTGACAACAAGCTGAGGATAAAGCCACAGGGCAGCTAGTAAATTTCAGCAACTGGAGAAGGCCATGAAGATTAAGGTTTCAAAGTTGTTATTATTTCTGTGAATTTAAGTAAGAAGGTCTCCTGCAAAGTCACTCAATATGAACTCACTCATATGCTTAGTACTGCTTAAGGTGCAAAAAATATGGAGATGGAAAAACCTGTTTACAAACCAAAAATAAAAACCCACAAGCCAACACAACAAAACAAACAAAAAAACCCAAACTGAAAAAAACGCATAATAAACAAAGTCCTTGCCCAGCCTTCAGAGACCCTGCATTCTGGTGAAGCAGACAGAAAACAAACAGGATCAAAGAAGTGCTGACTTCCTGCTCTCCTGATATCTTTCTATACTTGTTGAGGTTCATCCAGGAGCCCAGAAGCATTTCTTGTTTGAAAGCATGTCTATAATAAATTCTTCTTTTTCTTAGCTGGAGTTGAGTCCTATTTCATGCAACCCAAGAGTTCTAAGATACAGAAAAGATCAAGTTGGTTAAACTACAATTCTTTTGAAGGTCAAGAGTACATAGCGACACAATACCACTGAGGGGCCTTACGGGAGGGTTACAGACTGTGTCATAGCTGAGTATCTTTGAGATTAGAGGTAGATTAAGCAAAATGAATTATGGAGTTGGGGCGCCTGGGTGGCGCAGTCGGTTAAGCGTCCGACTTCAGCCAGGTCACGATCTTGCGGTCTGTGGGTTCGAGCCCCGCGTCGGGCTCTGGGCTGATGGCTCGGAGCCTGTTTCTGATTCTGTGTCTCCCTCTCTCTCTGACCCTCCCCCGCTCATGCTCTGTCTCTCTCTGTCCCAAAAATAAATAAAAAACGTTGAAAAAAAAATTAAAAAAAAAAATGAATTATGGAGGCATGAAGGCAAATTAATGATCAAATTTACTTTTCATTCCATTTTTAAAAAAAATTCTACTGCACTGAGTTCACAGTGAAATTGATAGTTATCCCATTCCAAATCTGGAGGGTTTGGTGGGAGCAGAATTTACTCATCTTCAATAAGGACATAGGATTTCACTGATTTTTCCCAGGCAACTTGTCAAAGTTATAAAATATTCCGACCCCCCCCCCACTCCAGAGAGACCATGATTCTGATTTAATATAAGAGAATTCATTCATGAAGTAATTATGACGGTGCTATATAGCCAGTCTTCTAAAGGAACAGCGGAAATGTGCCCACTGAGCCCCAATTTACTACACACATATGTTTGGGGAAGATTTCCTACAACTCCTGGAAAGCCCTGTGTTCTTATTTTAGTCTTTACCAAGATCACTGATCCTACCTAATTACATGGGAATTAGCATTAGTGAGAGTCAATCAAGTTGGAGTCTATCTCTGATTGCCATGCCGGAAGCTGATGTTGTTACCTTTTCCTTTCCAGACAACACTGCCCTGACTGACCATCAGCCTGAGGTGTCTGCAACTATACACATTATACAGAGAATTCCTGGAAACATCCCTAACCAGAACTGCCTGGTACCACTCTTGCTTACTTACATTTCTATTCTAACTAGAAAAGAGAAGTGTGAAACAGATAAAGACAAGTTCTGCCTATTCTGTTTGTCTAGGGTCGGTACTGGTTATTCACAGATGAGATTTACCACTATTAAAAAAGTGAAGGACTGGAGAAACGTTACATTTGGTAACATTTCTCCCTCCCCAAAAGTTTGGGTTAGGTTCTGAGCCCCTGAGAAACTGCCTCTCCTGTCCTACTTCCACCTAATCTGATCTCCAAAACGTTCTACAGGGAACAGGATGAAGAGCGCAATCTTGTGGATTGTTATGCAGAGTTACTGACAGAAACCCAGGGTATGGGTGGAGATAGAAATCTGGGTGAGGGGCCCGAAGGAACCACAAGTTAGCATATGCCTTCTTTTCTCAACAGTTGCACACTGAGAGTGAAAACATAAGACATCAGGGCAGCAAAAGTGCGTATCCTCTCCACAGGATCATTCAAATTAGACCTTTAGTCCAGGTTTGTCTGCAGAATACTTTTTCTCGCTTGAAAACCTATAAAACCTGTAGCCCAGACACCTCTTGTTGGAAGGTTGCTTTTTTCCTGTATGTTTGTCTTTTGATGTATTTAAAACGATAGGTCCAAGTGCCACAAAGTCAAAGATACATTCATCTGACCTGAGGCATGAAGCATGGAGGGTTGTACAGAAACACAAAATCCTCAAATAGCGGCCTTTATTATGATTTATTTTCTGTGGAAGGCCTACCCACTGCTCTCTACTGAAAATTATTAGTATTTTTTTTGTAAATATTTTTTAAGGTTATTTCTTTATTTTTGAGAGAGAGAGAGTGAGAGAGAATGCATACAAGCGAGGGAGGGGCAGAAAGAAAGGGAGAGAGAGAAATCTGTCAGTGCAGAGCCCAGCGTGGGGCTTGAACTCACGAATCTTGAGATCATGATCTGAGCCAAAATCAAGAGTCAGATGCTTAACTGATGGAGCCACCCAAGTACCCCTCTGCTGAGAATTACTGATGTGGAGTAGCTACATGTCCTAAGAAAACACGGCCAACGTTAGAATTTAGAAGACTTAATCTCCATGATGGAAAAAATAATGATGTTTGACCACATTTCATTTTTGCTTAGGTATTCTTGAGAAAAGAAAACATATGTTTGTGTTTTGTTTTGTTTTTAGATAGAGGGACAAAAACTGAATCACATAATTTCACAGTGATGAAACTTTGTTTTTTTAATTTTTTTTGGCAGAAGTTGCAAACTAAATTTAATCCACATGTAGTTATGAATGTCTACAATTACAGAACTTGGAAAATAAAGAAAAAAAAACAAGAGAAGGCTGGCAACTTTTAGCAGGAAGAAATTGTATTTACTATTCTTCACAGCTTCTGTCACATTTACAAGCTGAAGAGTAGCTACACTAACACGTAATATTGCTACATCCCAGTTATGTGATTGAGCAAGCAGAGCGCTTTTCATATCTATACTGTTTGATACAGGATAGAATGATTCAAGAATGAAAAAAACCTCCCCTTTCTAATCTGTTACAGTAAGAACTTCATGATTTCTATCATTTCTTCTTTTTCTTTTGCAAGTTGTTAAATCAAAGAATATCCTAGAATCATATACATGATCCTATACATCATATACAAAGAAAATGATACACATTTTCTTTGATTCCATGATAAAATTGACACATGGAATTGCTCTCCTGTGTCACCGAGCTTTAAAGCAAATGAACAAACACATGAAGTTAGTGAGTGAGTCTGATCCCATTTCCAGTTCCAAAAGCTTTGTAACATAAGCTGTATGTACATCATTTGCAATCCAAAATGATGTCAACACTCCACAGAGTACTTGAGTACTTGAGTAGTACAGAGTACTTCAGACTCCATTTCTATGTTGCAGACTATGTATGAGTACATCTTAGTCATGTTAGTAATGTACAAGTGTGTCTCTGTTATTTTCTTTTTTTTTATTTTTTATTTTTGTCTCTGTTATTTTCTTAATGTTCTGTGCTCACAGGCTTCTGTTTTAAGGAACGTATCTGGAGTGTCTGAAATCAGACCAAATGTACAACTCAAACGTACACAGAGTGGCTTTGTTTGACATCTTCGTTGAATTAAGACAGGTTGTGCATTGTGTTTACTGTTACAATTCACCTCACCTAAATTATGGTTGAAGTTCTCTGGCTTTCTGATACGCTGCAGGAAACAGCTGCTATCTCCTCCCAGTCTCTTAACCTCTAGTTGAAGCAAATCGACTGAGCAAGCTAGCTGTCCTACCTTTTTATCTAACAATCGACTTCTCTTTTCACTTCCCCTCTGAAAATATAGCCAATGTGGCCCCCCTTTCACAAACAGTCTGGTGTTTTAAAATAGTTTAAGTAATTGTGAATTTTCTTTGTACTCATTTCCTTCTGTGTTTTTACCCTACAGATAAAGTTAGTGACCCACTGTGGCCCACGTTTATGTCCAGGGAGCCACTGTGCTAATGTGGGCTGTAGAACAGGCCACCCTGCTTGTCATCCTTTCCAGTTTCCATGAAGTATCCAGGATGATCTCTGAAAACCAGATATTATCCCTGGTTAAAAACCCTCAAATGGCTTCCCAATGCACTTATACATTCCAGACTCTTCCTTGGGTCTGTGAGGCTGTGTGGCCTGGCCTGCCTCTCTGACCTCAACTCCTCCTCAACTTTCCCTCCTACTCAATGGCTCTCTGAACAATGGCCACCCAGCTTGCCCAGGACACTCCCCAACTGTGTGCAGGGGGAGCTGGCCTCTTCTTGCTGCCCAGGTCTTTGCTTAAGTGGTGTCTCCTCACAGAGGCCTCCCCCATCACTAGGTCCACCTAGGAGTGGCTCAGGTACTCTCCATCACTTCTTTCTGCTTTACTTTCCTCCTAACACTTACTCCCCCTCTAGAATTTAACTCTACACAGGAAGAGACATGGCCTGAACTGGAGTATATCTGTAAACCCAGCACCGTTCTATGGGATGCAGATGTGTCAGTGAAGAAAACACAAAAATCCCTGGAGGAACTTCTGTGGGTGTGAGGAGGAGATGTAGGCAATAAATAGAAGTAGACAGTATGCTGGATGGTGATGAGCACAGAAGAGAAAAAGAAAGTGGGAAGGGGTGGGGGTAGTGGTGACGTGTGAGTGCAATGTCAGATCAGAAGGCCTCACTGAGAAGGTGACCAGACCTAGGAGAGGAACAGAGAAAACCCACCAGTATCTGGGGAAGAGCTTTTGAGGTAGGACACTGTCAAGTGCAAAGGTCCTGAGGCCAGAGCATTCCTGGAGTGTCTGAAGACCAATGGTGAGACCAGGTAGCAAGAATGGGGTAAGTGGTGGGGGACAGCGGGCAGCCAGACCATCTACGGGCTTTCAACTGCTGTGAGGATTGGGCTTTTTTTGTGTGAGATGGGGCACCATGGGAGGCTTTAGCATGGGAGGGGCAAGAAGACAGGATGGGAACTGGAGCACATGAGAAGCTGGTCTCAGAAACATGACAGCTCATCAACAGTTACAGGAAAGACTATGGACTCTATGTCACAGGTGCAGGCAGGCAGGAAGATAAATGTGTCAGGAGCTTATGGAACCTTCCTTCTGAGTCCTGCTATTTTCTCAGTGCAACAGGGAGCAACATCATTAGCTGAGAGAATGTGGATGTGGAAGGTATTGGAAGTTTTAAAGGAGAGAACAGGTAGAAATCATTTCCTAGGTTAGTGGGAGAGTGCCTGCACTGTTGGGAAGCCTAGGCACTGGTGAGGGGCAGACTGAGTAGGAGGAGAGCTGGAGTTAGCCAGGGCTTAATGAGATGAGTACAAGGGGACAGAAGGGCAAGGCAGCTGAGGATGTATGATTCCAATAACTGACACAGAATTTAATCACATGTAGAGAACTGGGAAGAATAATGGTAAAGAATTTCATGCATGTTTAGAATGAATGGAGCCAGACTGATCTGGGAAGACTTTCACACATGAACCTTGAATGTCTGAACCCAGGGATAGTCAAGGACTATTTACTGAATATTATTCAGCATGTATTGAACACTTTCATCCAAGGAACCCTGATAGGTACTGCAGGAATATAAGGTCTTATGCTCTGTGAAAAGAACAATTTACCCAGCTAGAAGTAAGAAGTTCTTAAGTGGTCTCAGACATGGCATATGCTTCAGGAAGTGAAATAAGATTGTTTCATCTTTCTTCTAAGTTACCAAATCAACTATCATTAACACTTAGCTGTTATTAGGTATGCAATTCTACTGAGGTTGAATACATGTGTTTCTATGATAATGTAATATATGTGTTCCTGGAAAGCCTACAGTCTGCAGAAAACACACAAAGAAACTGCAGGCTTATTGGGAGAATAGGATTAGACAGATCACTCAAAATATATGCAACTTTGAACCCAGAGCACTAGTTAAAACATTTGAGATCTCAGGAAATAACCAGGACATCTAGGGCGGGCAGCAGGGCTGGAGGTTGCCTCAGGGGTGATGAAAAATGTACAAAAGCAACTGGGGAAATGCTGACTAAGGGAAAGCCAATGGAAGCGAAGCTCTGACCCAGTTAAGTGGGCCCAGAAGGTGGCACCACTTGCTATTACATGACAGCTGAGCAGAACAAGAGGGTGCCTCCAGGGGAGGGAGCCCTGGGGGTGGAAACTTGGAAACTTCCACATTTGTATTAAATAGATCCCTCTTTATCAATCACAAATGAGCCAACTGATGTCACAGAAAGAATAACTATGTAATTATCTGTCCTAAAATTAAAAAAAAAATTATACCTATTTGGAAAACACCACTAGAAATTTTAGTTTTTTTTTTTTTTTCCATTAAGCGTAAATGTCATTAACTTAACTGCCCCATGCAAGTGATTCATAGTTTACCTTCTTGACCTTGGCTTCCTTCAGTTTTTCCAATGCTAGCTTAATTTTATCAGCCTTGGCTAGGGCTGCTTCTTCTTCCTGTAAAACAGCAAGACATTCAACACCATCCACTAGAGAACAGCAGTGAGAAAGTACCTGGGCCATGGCTAATGTGTTAGTTACTTTATGTTGACAAAAGGCTGTGTTAGGAGGCACCGAATTTCACATTTGATTTTCAGAATTTAAATAACCATAACAAAAATGTTCAACCCAAAGATGTAGAATGCAGTCACTCTTTGTATCTTAGAAATAGTAACTTCAAAGATAAAATGAGGACTCTAAAAGAGCTTCACATATTTAGTCCACAGAAATCTCTGAGTGGCTCAAAACTGGAGTCTAACCTGAGGAATCTACAGGTGGATCTCAAGGGATTTGAGTACTCTCTGAGATTATATACATTATTCTAGATCAGCATACATTTTCTGCGAGTCTTAGTTTTTATTTGATTCCTAAAGGGGTCCTTAGTTTTCTAAAAGTTAAGACTCAAACTCAAACCTAAACTTATAATTCACCAAGAAAACACTGACAAACACATGTGAGCAGGCAGAAAAGAGAGTAAAATATTTTATGAGCCTGAAGCCCTTTATTTTTATTTTTTTATTTTAGAGAGAGAGATAGAGCACATGAGTGGGGAAGAGGGGCAGAAAGAGAGAGAGAGGGAAGAGAGAGGGAGGGGGAGGGAGGGAGAGGGAGAAAGAGAGAGAGAGAGAGAGAGAGAGGAAATAGAGAATCTCAAGCAGACCCTACACTCAGTGCAGAGCCCAATGTGTGGGCTCAATGCGGGTCTTAATTCTATAACCCTGGGATAATGACCTGAGCTGAAATTAAGAGTTGGATGCTCAACTGACTAAGCCACCAAGGTGCTCCTAAAGCCCTTTGATTTTTGTAAGTAAATGTTCCACCCTCACTCCACCCAACTACGAGATTACCAATAGTTCATAGATATATTTGCTCTACTGAACAGGGTAGCCAAATTCAACAAAATTCCATTTAGTTCAATTCAGAAGTATGTGAGGAATGCTTTCAATTCTTTACATACTGGGCAAGCACCAGAGACAGAGACATGATATAAAATTGGTTGCACTGCTCATGCCAAGTTAATAAAACATTACCCTAAAAGGTTGAGTACTATCAGGGAGTGTCGCATACAAATATAAACTTAAGCCGAGCTATAATAATTCCTGAGTATGTCCCCAATATGTTCTTTATACACACCAATGTGTCTTCTTATGGAGGACTCTGGCTTTGCAACAAACGTACTCAGTATCCTTGTTTAAGTATCTCAGAAATTAGGTAATTATGAATGTAACTGTCATTTTGAAGAAAGTCAAAGACCATGGGTAGCAGAGGTCAAGAGTCCTGCCATCCCTGCCCCACACACTTACCTGAGAGAGAGGTTCAGGAGGTGGTGGCGGCAGTGGAAGGTCTAACATGGGATCAGCCGGCGGAGGTGGTAAATCATCCTCATACTGGCTAACACTAGTTACAGCAACATTTGCTCCGTAACCAAGAGCGGCTGCACCGCTGAAATCTGGTATGTTCAGGGGTGCTGGATGATTCTGATTCTGAGAGGGCTCTTTCTGTGCCTGAATTGTCCTCTGCTCAGCCTCACTTATGTCTGCTACCAGATCTGCCATGAGAGCATCTAAATCTTGGTCTTCCAGCGCATTTAAGGACTCTGATAGGAAAAATCACCACGTTAATGATCAAAGTAACAATTTCTACCTGGGAAAACAGAAAGAAGGCCATTTTTTAAAGAATTTTCATTTTTTGGGGCGCCTGGGTGGCGCAGTCGGTTAAGCGTCCGACTTCAGCCAGGTCACGATCTCGCGTTCCGTGAGTTCGAGCCCCGCGTCAGGCTCTGGGCTGATGGCTCAGAGCCTGGAGCCTGTTTCTGATTCTGTGTCTCCCTCTCTCTCTGCCCCTCCCCCGTTCATGCTTTGTCTCTCTCTGTCCCAAAAATAAATAAAAAACGTTGAAAAAAAAATTTAAAAAAAAAAAAAAAAGAATTTTCATTTTTTAAATTAAATATTTATGTTTTAATTTACATCCAAGTTAGTTAGCATATAGTGCAACAATGATTTCAGGAGTAGATTCCTTAATGCCCCTTACCCATTTAGCCCATCCCCCCATCCCACAATCCCTCCAGCAGCCCTCTGTTTGTTCTCTGTATTTAAGAGTCTCTTAGGTTTTGTCCCCCTCCCTGTTTTATATTATTTTTGCTTCCCTTCCCTTATGTTCACCTGTTTTGTATCTTAAAGTCCTCATATGAGTGAAGTCATATATTTGTCTTTCTCCAACTGACTAATTGCACTCAGCATAATGCACTCTAGTTCCATTCATGCAGTTACAAATGGCAAGATTTCATTCTTTTTGATTGCTGAGTAATACTTCATTGTGTGTGTGTGTGTGTGTGTGTGTGTGTGTGTGTGTGTGTATGTGTGTGTGTGATTTTTAAGAAGGTCATTTTTGAGAGTGGTATTTGGGTACGGGTTGTCAGGGGCAGGGGGGTGTGGGAAACAGGGAGAGGCTGGCGAAAGAGTACAAACTTTTAGTTATAAAGATGAATAAGGTCTCAGGAACCAATGTATAACATGGTGACCATAGTTGATGATACTGTTATTTAACTGAAATTTGCTGAGAGAGTAGAATTTAAATATTCTCAACAACAACATGTGAGGTGATGGATGTGTTCATTTTTTTTTTAATGTTTATTCATTTTTGAGAGAGGCAGAGTATGGGGGGGAGGGGCAAAGAAGCAGGTTCAAGGCTCTGAGCTGGCAGCACAGAGCCCAACGTGGGGCTCAAACTCACAAACTGCAAGATCATGACCTGAGCCAAAGTCAGACGCTTAATGGACTGAGCCATCCAGGCGCCCCTGTTGATGTGTCAATTAACTCTATGGAGGAAATTCTTCTACACGCACACATATATCGAGTCAGTTACAGCTGTACACTTTAAATGTATTACAATTTTGTCAATTATACCTCAACAAAGCTGAAGTTCTCCTCCACCCCCCACCCCCCATAAAAGGAGAAAAACTTATTTTCTACCCTCACAGATTAGCTACAAAGTCAGATCCAAGCACATGATTAGTTGCCTAAATAGGAATTCTTGTATATTCTGGTGCAAGAGCTGAGAGTTTTAGAAAAGTAGGGGAGGGGAGATGTTGGAAACAGATGGAAGGGGAGTTTTCCCCAGGCCTTAGGAGAGCAGACAGAGTACCGATGATAAATCTATTTGGAAGAAAGTAGGTCCCAATCAACTGGGGTTTAGTATGCTTTGAGACTTGTGGTAAGGATAGAACTTCTGTAGGCACACCATCCAACTACGGAAACTCTCACATTCAAAGAAAGAGTGATTAATGATTATCAGCAGGAAATAAAGCACTAAGGAGGTTGAGAGGTAAAAAATAATTTTAAAGAACTAGGTTAAGTGGTAAATACTTCATAAGCCGGTGAGCTGAGAGTTAACTTTTAAAAAAGCACGGACACGGATTTTCAGAGTGAGGGTGAGGAAGGACAGTTCTCACTGGAATTTCTTCCATGTGTGATCGGTGATTGGACATGTGATCCTGAAAGCTGACAGACTGTGGGGCCTATGGGGGAGTGGTGTCAGTGAGCATTGTTAGAGGAGTGCTTTGGTAAGCAGGCATTCACTGGATGGCAAATGTAATGAACACAGGATGGGCAGTATGGAAGGGATTCATGAGGAAGAAGAGTCACCTGCTACATGCAGGATGAAGTGGAATGAGGAAATGCAGCTTACTCAGCAACGACCATGAAGCTCTGTGAAATAATTTATTGCCAAACACCATCATAGTAAATACCAAGTAGCATATTATACTCATGCTGATAGTTCTAGTGTATAGCACTTGGACTCAAGTAAATGTGTAAAAAGGGTTTATTTTCTTCTAAGCCATTTTTGCATATAACTTCTTCATAAAATTGAATTAATTTAAAAATTTTCAAAGAAAATATATGTAGAACAAATGAAGTATATTCATAATTTCTTAATGTCAGCAATTATGTTGTGACTGTTGCCATATGAGCAAATTATTTTAATCCTTTATAAAAATTTTAGGGACAGAGTTCCCATAACAGTTCTCATATTAACAATTTCTAAAGAAAATCATAACCTTAACTATATCAATACAGAAGTGAGCAATACAGAATTGAATGGGTTCTGTTCAGAAGTCTTTAACTCTCTGAATGACTTTGGGCAAAATATTTTTAACTTATTTTAGCAACATTTTAAGTGAAGACAGTAAAAAGCCTATATCTTTTCTAATTACCAACACATTTAATTTTCAGTACACATAAGTAGTTTTTAATGGTTTTGTCCTCTACCCAAATTGTGCCTCATGGATATGTCTAATGTTCTAGTCTTAATGACATAAGTTTCTCGTGACTATACTTAAACAATACTATATTATTGTGGGGATTCTTTGTTTCTGTCATTTTCAGTAATTTTTGGATACTAGGTACTGAGTGCTTAGAAGGCAGTAGTTGAGTCGTCTATAACTGCAGTATTGATTAATTCTTTCAACGTTTTTTTTTAATTTTTTTTTTATTATTATTTTTTTTTATTTATTTCTGGGACAGAGAGAGACAGAGCATGAATGGGGGAGGGGCACAGAGAGAGGGAGACACAGAATCGGAAACAGGCTCCAGGCTCCGAGCCATCAGCCCAGAGCCTGACGCGGGGCTCGAACTCACGGACCGCGAGATCGTGACCTGGCTGAAGTCGGACGCTCAACCGACTGCGCCACCCAGGCGCCCCATTAATTCTTTTAATTGAACTGATTAAAGCACTCAGCCATGGTGAGTGTGATTAGGCAAAAACCCGCACTGTTCATATGTGCAAGTATATGTTATTTATTAATGTCAGACAGTTTACCAAGGTGTATTGCTTCTTTTGAAATGTCATGAATGTTACCATGACTCAATCTCATGATGGAAATAACTGCCAGGAATAGTTAAGTTTATATGGCAAACAGAAAAGAAGGGGGGGAAAAGAAGTCAGAACAAATGTATTATAATTTGTCCAGGTATAGGCATTGGCACCTAAAGGTTTATAAAAAAAATTACTAAAAATAACAGAAACAAAGAAACCCAGTGGCAGAAAAAAACTTGGAATTCTGGATTTCTGTAACTGGGCTTCTCTATTACTTTGTTTTTCATTTTTTTGGTGGGTACTGCACGTCTTTGGAAGAGCTTTTTCAAGAGTGGCAGTGCATTCTCACTGGAAGCAATTACTACAAGATTCATTGTAGTTTTAAAAAGCACATGGGCTAAATATTGTCTTCGTACTAAATAAGAAGACAGATTTTTGTTAATAAAATAATGTGATGATTTCAGGGAAGATAAAAAATAGAGCAAATACATATTAATTATATATCAATTAAAATATATTTTGAAGCACCCATACATATATTATCAAACATTCTGAAATGGATAGTTCATTATTATCTTTGAAGGGACATTTCCTTATTAATATTTTTTTATTCTATTGTAGCTTCTTACTCTTGGTTCTTAGTACTAGGAAGAAACTCCCTTTACTTAAAAAAAATAGCTTTGATACTCTACATGAATGCAGGATAGTATTCCCTTTCATTGTAGGCAAAAATATCTTTTTGGCCCCCCAATTTAATCCAAACACCATAAAACACAAGCCAAAATCCAGGAGTTTAAAATGTCCAGGTTCCTTACATTTTTGTTTTCAAATCATAGTTCTGTACAGATGTTAGTCATTGTTATGATTTCAAATTACTTAAGAAATTATTTTGCTTACCATTTAAATCCTTAAAACCCACACTGTAGTTGAATTCAGCTCTGGGTGGTTTGGGGTCAGGAGGAGGAAGAGTGTCAACTCCTAAACTCTGTGAAAATAGATCCCCGTCCTCAAAGTTATTTACCACATTAACATGTCTGCAGTATATTTTAATCATTAAGACAAAACCATTTATTGTTTACACATTTTCTTTCTAAATATTTTCTTTAAAAACTGTATTCTTACATGAAAAATGCTTTATGTGATTTTTTACCCCTACAGAAAATGACTACATCAAAATGGTTCTACAAGGTATACCTTGAAACAGCAGGTCAACATAGAATGATGAGCATGAGATAGTTAATTTTCAGGAATAACAGATAAATCTCCTGTAATGGTGCATTTGTGACACATATCGTGTGTAATTCTTGTAAGGACTTAAGTAACGACATCAAAGAAAACGACTGCCTAGTCACTTGGAAGATCAAAGTTGTTTCAGGATGAATCTGCCAGTACATAATAAAATATTATGCTTTTTCTTTTTTTTAAACTGTTTTTATTTATTTTTGAGAGAGAGAGAGAGCAAGAGCTGGGGAGGGGCAGAGAGAGGGAGACACAGAACCCTGAGGCAGGCTCCAGGCTCTGAGCTGTCAGCACAGAGCCTGATGCAGGGTTTGAACTCGTGAACCTCTAGATCATGACCTGGGCAGAAGTTGCACACAATCCACTGAGCCATCCAGGCGCCCCTATGCTTTTTCTTATCTAATAAAACTCTTATTAAAAAGAAATTAAGACAGAATAAGTTATCAATTTTGTAAATAAAAGCTTTGGATTGAAAAGGTGACTTCCTCCATGATTTGAAAGCTATATTACACATACAATCTAAATTTCCAAAAATGTTTTTATGTCTATAGTTTGAGAGGTGATTTCCCCCATCCTGCAACATGAACATGTTCATGATAGTAAGTGCATCCTTTGATGTTAATTGGATTTGGTAAATAATATCCTTGTTCATGTCTTAGATGTCCGAAGGAAACGAATCATTATACACTTGAGAATAAAACAATGGAATATCCTCAATTATAAGTAGAAACAAAAAAAGACCATTAATTAAGAAGTTAAAAAAATTAACCCAAGCAAGTTAGTATTAAGGATAAAGTATAAGGAAAAGTGACTGCAGCCCCAGAATTCATTCTGAAAAACAGAATAAGCAAAACTGTGGAGAAGAGAGGAAGTTGATTGATTAAACAATGGGGAAAATACCAGAACAAAGGAAAGTACAAAGAATTTCATCAATGAGCTCCTTCACCGTGACTAAGAAGTCTAACATCACAATTAGGGTAGCTGATTAATCTTTGCTCAGGACATAATCACCATGCTATTCAAAGAAATCAGAAGGAGTTCTCTAACAAAATATTAATACATACATGTGTGATAAAACAGGCTTCCAGTTAGAGAGAAGGAAAAAAAGAAAGGTAATTGATTTCCAGAAGGAGTTCCCTTTATCCTAGGAAAGTCACTCAAAGCCCAAAATGAAATAAAGAATGCAACATGTTCTCTATGTGTCTGGTGTGGCCTGTGAATGATTTTAGGTGGTATACAAAAACGCAATGAAAATTTAAATTATTGGGTATCTCCTTTGGATGTTTGAGAAAAAATCAAATTAGAACATCTACTTGAGACAGAGTTTAATTTTAAAAACCAATTAATGACAAACATTAAGAAAATAATTGGACAGTGGGTTGCAGCATGACAAAAATAATGAAAGTGATATGTGAATGACTAAAGATTGAGAACATTGCTCTGTACTCACTAACCTTAAAAATCATATGCTTCAGTGTGTATTTCATCAGATGTTGTATAATGGTGACTTTCTAATTCTTCATTCCTTTTCAATGTTTAATTGGAACTTTACTATATTTATTTTTTTTAATGTTTATTTATTTTTGAGACAGAGGGAGACAGAGCGTGAGTGGGGGAGGGGCACAGAGAGAGGGAGACACAGAACCTGAAACAGGCTCCAGGCTCTGAGCTGTCAGCACAGAGCCCGATGTGGGGCTCGAACCCACGAACCGTGAGATCATGACCTGAGGTGATGTCGGACGCTTAACCAACTGAGCCACCGAAGCGTCCCTGGAACTTTACTATAAAGAAGAACTTTCTCTCACCAATTATTTGTTTAGTCTGAAATATAGTGTAACTAAGACTATAGAAAGACTAAAGCAAATGCCTGGTTCTTTCTCTTTATTTATCAATTTTCAGAGTGGTAAGTTAATGCTCTGTCAATTTCCAATGGTGACCAACAGTTTTGTTTTTGTTGTTTTTATTTATTTTTGGTATCAATATGAATTCAGAATTTATTTATTTGTTTTTTTCCATGTAGGTATTTAAACTTTTTATATATGTATTTCCTTCTTTCTTTCATGGCTTGGGGGTGTCATATCTTGCTTAGAAAAGCTACCTACATCTTAAGATTAGATAAACATTTTTCTCATGTTTTCTTCTATGGATATATTTCGTATATTTAGATCTCTGATGCATGGAGCTCATTTTGGTGTAAGGTATGAAGAAGAAATTCAGCTTTTCATTTTCCAGACACTATTCCAACACAATTTATTAAATATTTCCTTTTGCTACTTATTTAAAATGCCACTTTTATCATATTTTAAATTCTTGTATATATTTGGATCTAAATCTGTTTCATGAATCCGTCTTCATGTATCATTACCTCTTCTTTTTCATATTTTCCTGGATATTTGTATATTTAAATTTTTGTCATACAAATAGTGGAAATGGCTTGGCTCCCCTTCTGCATAAAAAATCCAGTCAGTATATATACTGGTTTCTAGCTTTTATGTCTCTCTATGCATAGATATACATACATAAACATAATTTCTATATACATAAATATACATACATATGTAAACATATATATATATATACATACACATACATATAACACACATAAGTGTATATATAGAGAGAGACAGAGGGAAATGATAATGCAAATGGAGTAACATGTTAATGAGCTATTTGAAAGAAAAGTAAATGGGAATTCTTTGGCTTTTGTTTGTTTTTTTAATGTTTATTTGGGAGAGAGAGAGACCATGTGCATGTGCACACTTGTGTGTTTGTGTGTGGCGGGGGGGCAGAGGGTGAGAGGGAATCCCAAACAGGATCCATGCTCAGCACAGAGCCTGACATGGGGCTCAATCCCATGACCATGAGATCATGACCTGAGCCAAAATCAAGAGTTGGATGCTTAACTGAGACACCCAGGTGCCCCAAATGGGAGTTCTTTGTATTATTCTTTCACTTTTCTCTAAGCTTAAAATTATTTCAAAATAAAAAAGTTAAAATCACCTTATTACATTTTAGTTTCCTTTAATTTTGCTCTTTTGGGAAATTAGGAAGCATATGGTTAATCTAACCATCTCAACCACACTGCAGTTTCAAATAATAGAGTATGTACAAAATTCACAAATGAGGATTAAAATACAGCTTTTCTAATGGCCCAAAAAATACCCAGTAAGGTCAAAGTGCACTTGATAATGGCTGAAATGAAGCCTAGATTTTAAACTCAAGGACAAAGTGGGGCTTTTTGTTTACTGTGAAATCTTGAGGCCTACCTGTTGGGAGAAGTGTATTAGCCAAGCAAGCCCTGTGACTACATCCACATGAGCACAATAAAGAAAGGGAAAACACCAGAAAGGCCTGGAGTGGAGGCAGGTTCAAGACACTACAAGGGGTCCTGTCCCCATTCCTCAGTTACAGTAACAACACTCAGCTGTGGTCCTGTGAAAACCCCAGACTGCAACCAATCAGAACAATCCCTCCTCCAACTGGAGCAGAAGTGAGTGAATGAATGAAGGGAGACCACAGATGGTCACTCAACCCTTCCCTTTCGGGGCCCATGTTTAGTCCCCTCCTTGACAGGAGTGTGGTTACCATCCTAACACTCACTGTTAATCAGCACCCCTTTCATCTTAGCTTAGTGTCTCATATTTTGTTTCTTCCTTCATAGTGTCTAAGCTTTCTTGAATTTTACACAAAGTTTAAGTAGGCGCTAACTAAAATTGATTTGTTTTTCCTGAAATAAATGTTTTTTAAAACACAGACTATTCTTAATTTATTTTTGGAAAACTTTCAGATCTCTTATTTAGGAATACTGGATTATTCTTATTATAATATTTTATGTGAAAAGTGATGAGCTGACTATGCTCTGAATCAAAGAAGCATTTATTAGAACACTATAAGACATGCTAATGCTTACCTGACTTTGTAACCTGGGTCACTGGCCCTCAGGTCAGCAGCCCCCTGGGCTCCAATTAGCCCAAAATAGGGGTTATCTGAGTTAATCTAGTCCTGGTTCCAGTAGTTTTTTCTAGATGTGAAGCTGCCTCGGTGGTCTTTATGCTACTCTGAGAGGACTAAGTTCTTCTAGTCTAATCAGAAGCCATGATAACTTCCACTCACCCTTTAAAATGTAGCATTCCCTCAAAGATTGGTAAAGAATCTTTACTAAAAATTCTTTAAAGATTCAGGTGATTTTCTTGGCTAGTCTTTTTTTTTTTTAATGCGTATTTATTTATTTTGAGAGAGTGTGCGCATGAGTCAAGGAGGGGCAGAGAGAGCTGGAGAGAGAGAATCTCAAGTAGGCTCTGTGCTGTCAGCACAGAGCATGATGCGGGGCTTGATCTCACGTGCCGTGAGATCATGACCTAAGCTGAAATCAAGAGTCAGATGCTTAACTGACTGAGCCACTCAGGTACCCCAAGCTTGGCTGGTCTTGGCTAGTAACTGCAGGGGAAATAGTTCAGTGATGATGGTTTTGAAGGTTTACTTGGGAAAAATTCCTCTATTGGCTAAATATTTCAACATGATGAGCATGGGAACTGCCATAACAGAACATATATGTGACCAATGTATTCAATTAACTGAACTCTGAGGATATAATCAGGAAAACAGCTTTGTTTTATTCCCCACCACTATTATAGTTACATAAATTACATACAATACTGTCAATTTCCAGTTGTTCTTTTTAAAAAAAATTTTTTTTTAACGTTTATTTATTTTTGAGACAGAGAGAGACAGAGCATGAATGGGGGAGGGTCAGAGAGAGGGAGACACAGAATCTGAAACAGGCTCCAGGCTCCGAGCCTTCAGCACAGAGCCCAACGCGGGACTCAAACCCACAGACCACGAGATCATGACCCGAGCCGAAGTCAGCCGCTCACCCGACTGAGCCACCCAGGCGGCCCCAGTTGTTCTTTTTTTAAAGATAGCTCTCTCATATTAAAATCAAATACTGTAAACCCATCTTTTACTAATTTCAAGTTAAAAAGAGGATCTTACCTGGGTCAGGAGATCCATCTCTCCCAGCAAATTGCTGAACATTTGGTCTATATCTTCATTTGACTCACCCATCTGAAAAACAGAAAAAAAAAACAAAAACGCAGATATAAGCAATCTAATAAAAGCCTGGTCCCTGGATAATTGTCTCATCTCTTTATTTCCCCAAGAGCTGTATCCATGGACAAGTAAGTCGAAAAGAGAAGGCTATGGAGAGAAAGGTTCCTTGCAGCCCGAAATTCCATCCCTGACCTCTCTCCAATCTGCTTGGTCCAAGACTCAACCAAGCCCTAGGCACTTTGTCAGAGCGACAATTAGACTCTATTACTCTATTTTCTCAGACCAAACTAGTCTCCATGCGTCCAAGTGGACAAAGTGGGTAGCTAAAAAATTGGGATGGCCAGGAAGGGCAAGGAAGGGGACTTCAACAAGAGATGGCCACGAGACCATGGAACTAGCACATTCCTAAGTAGCAGACACACCTGAAAGAATCAAGTGTACATGCATGTAGGCAGGGAGGCATATATTTGAATCCAAGGAAGCCATTCAGTAAATGCTTGGGGTCAGACCACGCAAGGTAAGGAGGTGTGGGGCTGTGTGTAAAAGTCTGAGTCAGGGAGGATGCAAACACAGCATCAGTGAACAGAGATGGGATAACAAAGAGGGAAGATCTCATTTTAGGTAGGTTGTTGGGCTGTATTTATCACAGTCTGAGAGGGAAAGATTGCTGCAGGCAGGTCCTGCCTCTGGTTGGGGAGGGGAGCAATACCAGGATCCACTCACAGGTGGTTTCAATCCCTCCCAGTTGCTTCCAAAACAGTTGAACCACACCCTCCCTTCTTTAAATTACCTATAACATGGAGAAAAGAAAGTATGTCAACAAAGTACTCACACACTGTCCTCTCAAACAATTCATCTGGTATTCAAAATCTTGTGATGGATGATTCATTTATTACTTTAATTTTTAAATGTTTATTTATTTTTCAGAGAGAGAGAGAGAGAGAGAGGGAGACACAGAATCCAAAGCAGGCTTCAGGCTCTGAGCTGTCAGCACAGAGCCTGATGCAGGGCTCAAACCCACAAACCAGAAGACCATGACCTAAGCCAAAGTTGGACGCTTAACTGAGTGAGCCACTGAGGCACCCCCATGTATTACTTTAATAAGAGGAAATTAGCAGGATAAACAACAAAATTCCAGAAATACCCATGTGAATTTATTTTCATCAGGATGTTATGCAGTACAATGTGACAAAATAAAAAAATCCTTCAGATGAATTATTATTAACAGGGAAAGTTAGGAGTGTTAAGAGTATCGTGGTGAACATTTCATAACATATATAATTGTCAAATCACTATCTTGTACACCTGACACCAATATGATATGCAAACTATATTTTTATTTTAAAAAGAGTGTTAGCATTAATACATTTTAAATCTTTCATAAGAGAAAAGTAATCCACTCAGAGTAGAAAAAATAAATTTATTTGCTGATCTGAAAAGTGCCTTCCAGTGTTACAAAAAAAACTCATAGAAAACAAAGATGGTATTAATAAAAAGAACACTGCCATTAATGATTTCTCTTAAATCATTAAATTTGGAAAAACACTAAAATGATGAAGATAAAGTTTTGGAAACAAATGTGACAATGATGAATCAGAAAAACCTATTGAGCCCAAAGACCTTAGTTTCTCAGCCTGTAGACACCACCCATACATAGCGGGCTAAGGACATGCCAGAGTGAATCACACACCTAAGATGGAAATAACTCAGAACAACAGCATTCTCATGACCTCTGCTGAAACTCTTCCTGTGTTCATCTGGTAAAAATCTTTCCCCCTGCCCTTTCATTCCTTTTTCCTAGAGTCTGTTGGTATTGGATTATTAAAAGGAGTCAACCTCAAAATCAGGCTGTAAATCTGCTATTGAATGAATCACAGTTTAAAAGAGTTCGTAACCTTGGTGAAAATAATGAGACATTTGAGTTAAGGGCCTTTTTAACATAAGTTTGGACTGGAGAGGCTGGGTGGCTCAGTCAGTTAAGCATTGGACTCTTGGTTTCAGCTCAGGTTATGATCTCACAATTTGTGAGTTTGCACCCTGCAATGGGCTCTGCACTGACAGGTATGGTGCCTGCCTGGGATTCTCTCTCTTCCTACTCTCTGTTGGCCTCTCTCAAAATAAATGAACTTAAAAACATAAAGAAAACATACGTTTGGATTAATCTGCAAGTTCAACCATCTTACATATTTACCCTCCCTACAAGAAAACCTTATTTTTGGCATAGACAGAATAAGAGTTACAGGGATATATATGTATGTATATAGTGTATACACATACGCACACATCTAAGCACATGAAAAAATAGGGCTGCATCTATCTGGATCTGTGGTATCCTCCAAAGGTCAAAATCAAGATTAAAAAGACAGAGAGCCAAAGAGAGAAAGAGAACACCCAGCCCTGATAGCTCAGAATGTTATTTGGGTCAGCAGTCCAAACGAGCAGGGGTGGAGCAGCCTTACTGAGGCAATGGATTGCAAAACAAGCAATGTGCACATCATGATTGGGTGGAATTAACATCTTTTTGTGAGTATGTAATTTTTGAGTTCCTTTTGGGTCTGGGGAAGAATGACAAACTGTTGATTAAGAAAAACTGGAATAATACTTTACCAAATAGATTTGTTTTGATTTTTTTTTTCATGGAAGGAAGGGAGTAGCTAGAAGAGGGGTGGGTCATTGAGGTTGCACACTCAGACTGAAATTCTACGTTAGAGAATCCCTGAATGACAACAGAATTTCCCATAATGCTCAGTATTTCCTTAAGGCTCAAATTTCTAAGCTTCAGTTTTTATCCTCAAGTAGTTTCTCTTCTCCATGTATATAAATTTTTTTTTAATATTTATTTTTGTGAGACAGAGAGAGAGAGAGGCACAGAGAGAGGGAGACAGAGAATCTGAAGCAGGTTTTGCACTGTCAGTGGGCTTGAACCCATGAACTGTGAGATCATGACCTGAGCCAAAGTTGGACACTCAACCGACTGAGCTACCCAGGTGTCCCTGTTCTCCATGTATATAAATCTCGTAACATTCAAATATACATATTTGAAAATCTATCCACACAATGGATTAACAATTCCAGCCATAATTTTGGGCCTAGATCAGGACAGATCTTACTTTATCTGTCAGAGTAGTTTGCCTGAAAATAGCCCATCATCTTACGGGCAACTTCTATCATTATTGCCCTTCTGGCGCATTCTCATCCCACATGCCCTAACTTGGCTAATAGTCATTATTCACTTATTAGTCCGATTTAGAAACCTTGGCCTAGTCCTTGACTCCTCCCATTCTTCCATCTAATAGTAAAAAAAAAAAAAAAAAAAAAATCCTGTTGGTTTTCTCCTGTAGAGCCCTCCCCTTTCCTTCATCCTCACTATCAAGCCATGGTTCAGCCCCTCATCAGCTCATCCCACCTCCAGCTTCCTAGATCCCCTGCTCAAGCCTCACTACTATCACTGCAAATTGGATGAATCTGAAATGCAGATTTGAGTGTGTCACTCTTTTGCTTAAAACCATGCCATGGTGATCATGATGAAGTAAGTGCAAAGAGTTCAGGTCTCAGCCTATCTTTCAAAGTCCTTCATAGCAGCCCTTGACATTGTCTGAAGAGGCTTTAAAAAATTCTCTTTGCCTTTGTATATGCTTTCCTATCCCTGTATCCTTCATAAAATCCTAGTTATTCAAAATCCAGCTCTCATGTCAACACTTCAATGGTATCTTCATAGCCAGCTGGTAACCATATCTGTAAATCCTGGCCCCAAAAACAACCTTGATAAGGTATTTCACCTTCTTAGGTTTGTTTCCTTGTCTGTAAAATAAAAGGAATAACATGTGATTCATAGGATTGTTGACATTTTGCAAGATACTATATGGTTCTTGGCATAAGCACTCAGTAATAGCATTTACCATAGTGAATTATGCTCTTTTTTTAAAAAAAAATGTTTTATTTATTTATTTTGAGAGAGAGACCGAGTGAGTAGGGGAAGTGCAGAAAGAGAGGGAGCGACAGAATCCCAAGCAGGCCCCATACCCAGTATGGAGCCAGAAAAGAGATTCAGTCCCATGTGAGATCACAACCTGAACTGATATCAAGAGCTGGATGTTTAACCAACTGAGCCACCCAGGCTTCCCAAATCATGCTTTTTTGTTACTGTGTTTGAACGTGTTTCCAGACTGGGAGCTGTTATTAAGTAAGGATCAGATCTCATTCATCTTTGTGTTTAAAAATGCTTTGGGGGCACCTGGATGGGCCAGTTGGTTAAATCTCCAACTCGATTTCCGATCAGGTCATGATTCTTCATAGTTCATGAGATTGAGCCCTGAGTCGGGCTCCACACGCTAACAGTGAGGAGCCTGCTTGGGATTCTCTCTCTCCCTCGCTCTCTGCCCCTCCCCCACTCGTGTGTGTGTGTATGTGTGTGCGTGCACACACATTCTCACTCTCTCTGTCTCTCAAAATGAACAAATAAACTTAAATGCTTTGTTGAAAGCCTAGAGAGAATAAATAACCTCCCAGCCTAGTGGGAAGAAGTGAGCTAAGGCTGAGGTCTCAGACCACACAGAAAACTCTATTAATCCAGCTTCTATGCCCAGACGTGGATCCTGCTGCATTGCACTCAGACATGCGACATTCCAGGGCTGGACAGTCCTTGGGAGGTCACTAAGTCCCAGGATTCCTTTAACTATCAAGACATTTAAACAGAAAGTCTGCTTCTAAAGCTGCTGTCACAGCTGTAGGATTGTGGAACCTCACTCACTAGAGCAACAGTTCACTTTTTTTAGTGCTAAATGAATGAAAACTGAAATTTATACCGATAAACTCTATTGGTAAACACAAAGGTTTCATTGGGGCTTATATATACTTAGGCCTCAATCAGTTTTCATGCTCACAATTTTTGCTGCTTTGAGAAAAATCTAATAGCTATCAGGCAATTTGGGTGACATTATCAATGGCATTCTTTCTTATCTAATTAAATTTGAAGTCAGTTAATGTTTCAAGCAGTAGGTTAATTAACCAGTATTTAATAAGACAAAACAAGTTATGTCTTCTATCTTATTTATTTATTCACATTATATATCTAATTTTAACCATATAAACATAGATTTATACCATAATTCTGAATGAAAATGTAACAGCTTAATTATATAGTAATATATCAGGTTATCTCTTAGCACTTTAACATATAATTAATATATATGTGTTTTGCTATTTACATATAATTATCTGCTTCTGGATTGCACTGGGTTTCAAAATAGAGAATAAATAATGTGTATGTGTGTATTTGATGATGCTATATTTTTTATTTTTCATGTATTTAAACGTGAATTTGCTAATCTGTAAAATAAAAATGAACACACATATGAACATGTTCGAGTACTCCCCTCATATATGTTATACTCTCTTGCTGTGAAATGAGTTTTGAGCATAATAGTATTAAAGGGGTTATTTGATATATTTAAAACTAAAAGATTTACTCATTATATATACAATTTTGAATATTAAACAAAATTGATAATAATACATTTACAAGCATTTTTCATAAAATTGTACCTTTCACAAAAAGTAGTTTTAAAAAAAAGCCTTAAAAAGGACTTTAAAAAAGTGCTCCTAACAACTTCTGTATAAAATCAAAAGGTTAAGATTTTTTTCCTTGTGATTATCAGTTCTTGGCTTTACAGAAATGATGTACACGGTGGCAGTCAGCATCAGTGAAGAACCTGGTGTTATACACATTTTTTTATAAGGTGCTTTTGTCAAATGCCTGCTTTCTTGTAAGCACCAGATCAAGGTATAAATTTGTAGATGGGTCTAATTTGAATGCTTCAAAGCTCACCTTTTCAGCTATGCTCTTAGTTACGTCTAATCTTTACGTGAATTTAGATACTGGTACCAAAAACAGAATGAAAGAATATCTTTTAGTAAAATTAAAATAATAAAATAACTAGGGATGAATAAAAAATTACTTTCCAATCATTAAAATGAATCGATTAAGTTCAGACAAGTTAGAATTGGTCTCCAAAATTCTACCAGAACAGATGCTTTCTCTCTCTGTTCTGTGCATGGCTGTGGGTTGAAAGAGAGACGACTCTCCCTGTTCCTTCACCTGCATGATGATCATAACTATTCACACACAATTAGGTGTTCTCCCTCTGTGCCACAAATTGTTCTTGTGCTTTACATGTACTGACTGATTAGATCCATCCTCACAACCACCCTGATAGGACACTTTTATTTTCCCTATTTTATAGATGAGGAAACTAAGGCTCCTAGAGGTTAAGTAACTTGCCCGAGGCTACACCATTCAAGTCAGTCAAGAAGCATTTATTGACCCCAGACACTGTTAACAAACATCTGGAAGAGTTTTCCACAACAGTATTTCTCTTCGTCTATGTGTCAAGGATTAAATATCCAGACTTTATCTACTTACTGTATGTCTTCTTATTTTGAAGACAGTTAAAAATGTTTGCATCTTTGCATTGAGGTTGTAATTTTTTAACTTTACATGTTATTTTGGGTTTCTTTGTGCAGGTAAGCAATGCTTTGAGTCTACAGCTAGATTACCAGAGCCTAAATATAACTAGAATTAATAAGAAAAAAATAGTTGAAAAATTAGAGGCTCTCTGTCCATATGAATTGGCTTTGGTATTTTTTTTATTATTTTTTAAAAAAATTTTTAATGTTTATTTATTTATTTGAGAGAGAGGGACAGAATGTGAGCAGGGGAGGGGCAGAGAGAGAGAGAGGCAGACACAGAATCCTAAGCAGGCTCCAGGCTCTGACCTGTCAGCACAGAGCCCAACACGGGGCTCGAACTCACAAACCATGAGATCAACGACCTGAGGTGAAGCTGGACACCCAACCAACTGACCCACCCAGGCGTCCCTGGTATTTTTATTACTTTTAAATTAAAAAAAAAATAGCAGGCCATGTTCCTTTTTTTTCCAAGTGAAAAAATCAGCCTACACAATTACAGATATCAAAAAAGAGAAAATTAAAAAAAAAATTCTGTTAATTACAGGGATCACACTTAGTATGGAATAAGGAGTGTAGAATCCAGAAGATCCCAAATGCTGGTGGGAACTATGACGTGACTAGTGTACAGTATGATTGGAAACTAATTGACAATATTGAATTTTACCTGATTCCTTCAGTGTAGTTTTTTTGCAAAATGCAATGAAAGCACTTATCAAGAGGAAGTGGTTCACGGAACAACACAGCACATGGTTAAAGGTTCTTGCAATGTTTGGGGGAGGGGGGAAGCTGAAGCTTCTGTGTAACATAAAACAGGAAATAGAAGCATCTCTAAATTACACATAATATCAAATAACACTCAACAAACATCTAAGATGAAGAAATCTCTCAGTCAACTTAATAGGCTTTATACAGTACACCTGAATAAGTGAAAATTTTAAGCAATAAGCTAACAGTTACTAAGTTAATAGGATAATTACTATGATCACATGAACAATACAAACCAAACACAACAATCATTCACAAAGGAAATTCTTGTGCATGTTGGGGATATGCATATATATGGTAATGCAAAAGGAACAGTCAAGACAATAGGATTCTTCAGTAAGCAATACTGTGATGGCAAGAGTTCAGTGGAAAAAACATCTGTAAATGAAAAAGGAAACATGAAATGATGTGCTTTATTTCAATAATTTAAAAACCACTATGGAGGTGCTTGGAAAAACCTTAGAATTTGTCACAGTATACACACACACACACACACATACACAGAACATGAGATGGACTACCATATTTTTTTAAAGTATGATTTTTAAATGTATTTATTTCCAAATTGCTTTGCTTTTGAGTGAATGCAGGGTGGAGAAGGGCAGGGTGCTGCATTATGCTAAGTTAAGTTCCAGGGTAGGTGAAAAGTGAGATGGCTGTAAAAACCCAAAAATATTCAATAGGATAAGAAGTAAACAGCATGTGACAAGGGAAACAAACTCGTATGAACTCAATATTTTCACTTCCATCTGTCCAGATGGCTTTTCTGTATCTTGGGGAGACAAATTGTAGACTATTTTTTACTTGGATATACATAGGCTGAAAAGGGAATTTTAAAATCTCGAGATTTTTCTCAAGTTGCCTTTTAATCCTATTTTGAGTATCCATATAAGGAATGGGGATCTGCTTTTGTATTTGGGATCCACTGTGACATCAAACTAAAGTAACAACATAATTTAGGTTTTTATAAGAGACAAAAATAGAAAATATTCACTAATTTGTAGATAAAAACAATGGATATTAATTTTCATACAGAAAACTCCTGTGAATATTTCTCTATACTCACCATCTCCTACTCATCTGGATTTTCTCCTAAATCTATCCCACCATGGCTGAATGTTTGTGTCCCTTCAAAATTTATATGTTGAAACCTAATCCCCAATGTGATGGTGTTTGGAGGTGGGGACTTTGGGAGGTAATTAGGTCGTGAGGGTGGAGCCCTCATGTTGGGATTAGCACCCTTGTAAGAAAAGACACAAGAAAGCTTGTTTCCTCTCTCTGGTTTTTGCCATGTGAGGATACCAGAAGATGGCCATCTGCAAACCAGGAAGAGGGCTCTCCTCAGACACCAGGTCTGCTGTTGCCTTGATCTTGGACTACCTGGGTCCAGAATTATGAGAAATAAATGTTTGTTGTTTAACCCACCTAGTTGCTGGTATTTTTGTTACAGCAGCCCAAACTGACCAAGACATATCCCAACAAGGACTTTCATGTTGCTAAATCCAATGGTTAACTCTTAGCATCTTAAACAGCATTTATCATCATTCATGGATCACTCTCTCTTAGAAATATTCTTTTCATTTGGCTTTCATAAAAGCTTTCCTTCCTGCTTTGCCTACTAACAGAGGACGACTGACTTGAAGCTAATAAAGCTTAAGCTTCAGGGCTTCTCATTTGTAAGTCCCTTGTAAGACTGTATTTCTCTTCCAGTACCCCAGCAGCATGGAACACAGTTATGGTGGGAGATCATCCTTGTCATAGTTCCAGGGCTTAGAATGGGGCCAATGGGTGCCAGCAGTACCTCCAGTTCACTTGGACTCCAGCAAAAGCTGGATCCTTAGTAGATCTCATGGACTATGGACCCCATCGGTTCCGAGGAGAAGATGTGATGGAGACATTGTTCTGCTCTGCTCCTTGCATGGGGTCACCTTGACTGAGGCTTCCTGGCCACCTTATATTATCTCCAGGACCAGCCTAGCAGTTGGGAGGTAGCAAGAACTGATGGCTGTATGGTCCTGGCTGAGCTGGACCAGCTGCTTCCTAGGCCACTGGGAGCCATGGGGTGCCATGCCATATCTAGTGACAGCAAATACCTCAATTCTCTGAGGTCTTTCTCCTGGGTAAGACACAGTGTCACAGTAAGAAACCACAGAGGAAGTTACAGATGAGGCCTTACCACAGAGAGCTTTGAGACCAAGATATACTTTTTCTAAACTATCAAAAATAAAATTAATTTTGTGCAACCATGCTGGAGGAAAGACTAAATTGTCTATTACCTCTATAGAAAATTGTATTTCAGATTCATCCTCATACAGACAGGTGATCAAAAAACATGCAGGTAAAAATGTATCAGGCAGATAATTAGTAATAATAAAAATAAGTGTTGCTTTTTGGATTTTGTTATGTTTGTGGTATGTGTTTTTAAAAAATTGGTAATTTGTTGAGATTTCCTATCTCTAAATAAATATTTTCTTGTTAATTTTTTATTCATAATTTTGTATTCTGTTTTCTAAAGAGAGTCTCCCCCAAATTGTATAATATTTAGGCCCCAGAGATCCTGGAACTGTCCTTGCCCACATCACTGGCTTCTTATTTGAGCCTCCTACATTAGTTTCTTCTCCTCTCCCTGATCTAGTTTTCCTCTTGGCCTCCATCTACAACTATTCCCTAGGTGACATCATGCTGCCTTAGGCTTTAAATATCATATACATGCTGCTAACTCCCCAAGTGTATCTCCAACCCAAACTTCTCTCTTACTTCACACATTCAACTAGTACTTAGCACCGCTCCGCCCCCTGCCCCTCTGATTTTATCTCCTTTAACTCTCCACTCACACCAGCCTACAGCTGTTCCTTGAACACTGTAGGCATGCATTTGTGCATGCGCTTCTCTGTCTGGAACACCTGTTCCTCACTTACTTACGTGGCTTGCTGTCCACTGCTGTTAGGTCTTTGCTTAAATGTTCCCTCCTTACTAAGGCCTTCCCCGACCTGTTTCAAAATCAACTCTCTTGCACAACTCCTGTTTTCCCTGCTTATATAGTCTCTCTGGTAAGCAGAGAGAACATAAGCTATATGAGGTCAGGGATCTGACTGATTTTGCTTACCGCTGGATTCCAGCAAGTAGGCCAATGTAGATACGTGATAGTGAATATTTGTTCAGTGAATGGATGAATACAATTTTTTAAATTAAAATGTAATACATTCATATATTCATTTAGGCTTCATGAGGTCAGGGTTTACCTTTATGCTTCTAGCGCTAAGCACAGTGCCTGCCTTGGTCATGGAAGACCTTCAAAAGCATTTACTAAATAAATTAATGATTTAAGAGAGAGCAGCAGAGGAGAAAAGAAGCTAGGGGGAAAGACAGATTTAAAAAAGGAAAATGATTCTACGACCATTGCCCTACTGGATGGCAAGAATAAATAGTGGATGTTGACATCAATGGATGAAAGATGGCTGGGGAATGATACTGACTCAGAGTAGCTCCCTACTCTGCTAAGTCAAGTTCCAGGGTAGGTGAGATGGCTGAGTAAGACTCCAAAATGCAAGACAGTAAGTAACAAAGATGTTACTTAACCCTTTCAAAGGCTGTAATTTTAAATGTAGAAATTGGATGGACCCAACTTTAACCAAATGATCAAACTTAGGATCATCATTGATTGGACAACCTGACACCACTGCTCCTGATGTGGTGTACTGAGGACATGGTATCACCATTATAATGCTGCTAACAGGCTGAGTCTAGTCAAGAGGAATCAATCAGACAAATCCAAATTAAGGACATTCTGCAAAACAACAAACGACTGGTTTGGACTCTTCAAAGAAAACAGATATTACAGGGATAATAAAGAAAACTTGAATATGGACTATGTATCAGAAAATGTATTAAATCAATGAAATTTCCCATGTGATAATTATACCATGATTGCGTAAGACAAGGTCTTTGTTCTTAAGAGATAAAGTGAAAAAAAAATAGAGCAAATACAATAAAATGTAAATAGCGAATCTGAATGAAGGGAATATTGATGTCCATTGCACTATTCTTGCTTTTTGCTGTTGAAGTTTTGAAGGTTTTCAAAATGAAAAGCTGGGGGGAAAAAAAGAACCAGTCTTTTAAGCTAGACAGACCTGAGTTTAAAAACACAAGGCAAAACAAAACAAAACAAAACAAAACAAAACAAAACAAAACAAAAATAGAAAGAGGAACAAGGGAGAATAAAAAGTAGAGGCAGGCAAAGACAACATAAAAGAAAAAAAAATCTATCCTGTGAACTGATACCATCATCTAATTCTCACAAAACCCATGTGGTGGTAAATATTTCTCCCATTTTCACAGATGAAGAGCATGTGGTCAGGAGTTTGAGATCACACAGAAACATAGGTGGAAAATACATTTAGACTCTCACAATGCATCCTCCAAGAGATGACACACATTCAAACACACACAGAGAAATGTAACTCTGTAGTGTGGATTACTTCATGATTTAGTTACCTTAAATCTTAAACACAATACTTACTTATGTACTGTCTGTTAAAGTTTTGTATTTTTATATCCTAAGCATGTATATCAATCACCTACTTTTTTTTTTTTTTAAGTAGGCTTCATGCCCAATGCAGGACTTGAACTCACAACCCTGAGATCAAGGCCTAGGATCAAGAATCGAACGCTCCACTGAGCCACCCAGGCACCCCACCTTTCTTCATTTACAAATAAAAGTTCTAGATATTTTCATATTATTATTGGGATGAGCTATTTCTACAATTCATTGCCAAGGTTCTCAGATTACAATTTTCAAAGTGAAAAGACACTGAAATGGCAGATAATGCATTACGAAGGATTGCCTTTTAGGTACCAGATGCCTGCCTATTAAAAGCTTCTATTAGAATTCAAGAGAAGTTGTTTAACTTCCAACAGTACTTAAGATAATAAAGAAAAATGAATCTTTGTATTTAACCAAATAAGAAATATAGAAAAATTCACAACCTTCTTTGATAAGCCTAAAAGTTATACTGTGAACTCTAAAGGTTTTAAGGAACATTGTATGGCCTTGGGTAATGAACAGCTGGGTGTCCTGGCATGCTCTGCACATCTTAACATCTTTAGATTCTCCATTTTAAGAAGTTTTATTTGTAATACTAACAAGAAATGATATGTAACTCTATGAATCACTTTGTGCTCTTAGGTCTTAAAATTTTCCTGAACATTTAATGCAGCATCTTCCCACCTCCAAAAAGAAAATATTGAGTTAATCAATGAAATATGACAGTAACGTTGAATGTTCTCAAGATGAGAACTGAAAAATGACCTTTGGCTTTAATACGTAAAAGTCACTGGTTATCTCTGGAGCGTTGAGGGCTTCCAGAAGTGACTGGGAAATAGAGATAGCAACACAGACAACAGCACTTACACATTCTGCCTTCTCTATCATTGAGAATTCTTCTGAAGTCACTTTCATGGCTCCAAGTATCTTCCATGTGGATGTGCTGCACCATCATTTAATCAGTTCCCTATTGTTGGAAATTTACAGTTTGCTCTTCTTTTCAAAGATACGATGCTATGAGCCAGATGTTTGCATTTGCAGAAAAATTATATGCAGCATGGCTGAACAATAAAACTGGAGATATCAACCAATTCTTGACTTTCTGTGGGGTGAGGAATTTTCCATTTCTGTGTCGTGGTCAATATTCTGCACCTGTCACTAAGAAATCCCCAAAGATTGGGGCTCTTGGTAATGATAAGGGTTAAGTGTGGTTTACTCTGCATTAATAAGCTCAAGCAGTGTGTGCCCCACTGTGTCATTTATTTCTCTCTGTTTAGAACTATTTGCAGTCATTTCCGTGACTGCTGGCGTGTGCAAAACCTACTAGGGTGATACATGCCATGGAAAAAATTTACATCAGAAAAATCTGAGGTATATTTAAGATTTTTCAGTGACAACCCAGTTTTAATTATTTTCCTGAGTTTCTCATTAAAATTTCTGTCTTCTTCAAAAATGCTACTGACAATACTTTTCACTATTTTAAAGAAAGGAATTGAATTTGTACTCCCCCACATTTAAGATGATTCATCCCTTAACTAAAACAAGAAAATATCTAATAGTTTCCTCCTAAACCATTTTCCATATGTATCCAGCGTGCGGCGTGTGTGGGCTTCGATTTTGTGTGCAGCTACCTCCCCTCCATGACATGTGGGCCCATCTAGGTGGGCCTCAAACAGCCACTGAACTGCAAGGGGCAGACAAGATCCTCCCCCAGGGACGAAAACAGAGACTAGAACTGGAATGCCTGGGTTCAAGACCCAGCACTGCCACTTACTGCTGTGCAACATTGGGCAAGTTACTTCACTTCTCAGTGTGTTAGTTTTATCTTTGAAAAGGTATGAAAAAAAGCTACCTCATGGGGTCAAAGTGAGAATTCTATAAATTAACACATGTAAAGTGCAATTAGAATGGGCCTGGCTTAGATGGAAGATCTCAGGAAGTGGAGATCCTCATACTATTAAGCAGTCAGAACTACAGCCATCTTTTAGCCACCCAGAAGGCTGATGTGCAAAGATGCAGGCTGAGGTCGGACACCGATCATGGTTATGAAGAGAAGGAGGGCGATGACAGCATGGCATATTGTTAGAATCAATGGTCTTCAAACCAGGCTCCTCCCTCTTGCCCCATCCCTTCCCACCAGAGAAACCACTTGGCCCAGGGATGTTCTTGGTTGCAGCTGGTTGGGGTGTGGAGGCCATGAGTTGAAAAAGGAACAGAGTTAAAAAAAACACAAAGACTGCATCTTCTGAGACCCTAATGGAAACCAAGAACACCAGCCTCTGCTTTGTGGAGTATGCTGGGACAGCCTAGGGTAACAGCTAAGGCCACACATTTCTGTGCATTGAATTTTGACATCAACTGGTCACTTACCACATGTGGGCTCCTGCATTATTACTTATCACACCTAGTCTACAGGTACAGCATTTAAAATTTCTCTCTTACAGTGTCAGAAAGCACAACTATAGAATGAAAATAATGAACCTGAAAACACAGAATGGTCTAGAGTTCTTTGTCCACTGACTAACAGTCTGGAAACCAAGGAAGAATGGCATCACCAGGCTATTCTGAGGAATTTCTGGAAGATGTTAAGGAGAAGGGACTATACAGACTGAAAAATGAGTGCTAAGGAAACAGCAGTCCAATATGAGTCTAGAGGGGGTCTGGTTAAGATAGAGCTAAGGAAAACACCAAGCTCAGGACCATCAAGGAGAGAACCCAGAGACCCTCCCCCCCCCCCCCCCCCCCACCAATTGGAGGAGTAATTATTCAAAGGACTGAGTGCTATGGACCATTTTATTTCTATGTCACAAGGAAAAATGAGCTGCCACAATCGCCCCAGTCTAAAATCAGTAAGAATCCTTGCCTTAAATAACATGGGAGAACTGTTTCACTAGTTCCTAAGCTGAGCATTGAGCCTCCGAAAACAAGTAGAGCAGTGCTTTGAAAGTTGGGGTTGCATAACAGACAGTAGATTCCAATCCCACCAGCCAACTATTCAATCAATCAATCAATCAGTCAGTCAGAAAGAGTGGGAAGAGAAATGTCCACATTCATTGAAATGTGCTAAGAACTCTTATGTGCTCCACCTCCAGCACAAAGCCTTGCTAGCCTCAGTAAACAGCCCTCAAGGAGGGCTGACAATGTCTGTCATCCAAACCAAAAAGATAGCTGCCTATTATTCCCCACATTCATTTATAGAACCTCACAGTCAGCTTCCTAGTCAAGAAAGAGGGTTGTTACAGCTGCCAAGTAAATCCACATCATTTTCCTATATTATTCCAGCCCCTTCATTAAAATTATGAGTCAACAACCAAGGGTGATGAAATATTTGAGGAAAAGCAAGAGCATGGGCGCCTCAAGACGAAAACCAGAATACTGACCCTGGGGAGACAGAGTTGATGAGAGAAATGGAAAAGGAATTAAAAACAAATCCCAACTGATATCTTCAGAGTTTTAAGATGACACAGCAACAAGTAGAGGTTGCTATTAAAAAAGCAATCAAAAAATAAGAAAACAAATCAATATTACTTACAAACATAAATGCAAAAATCCCAAATAAAATTTTAGAAAATTGATTCCAGAAACATATTAAAAGAATAATACATAACAACCAGGAATGCAAGAACAGTTTACCAGCAGGAAATATATTAATTCACTAAATTAAATGTTAAATTAATTAGACTAATTAATTAGTCTAATTAAATAGACTATATGGTGAAAAGGTAGTTAGTAAAAATCTGATATACATTTTTGGTAAAAACCCCTTAGCAAGACTGAAATAGTTGGTACTCTCCTTAACTTGATAAGGGCATCTACCAGAAACCAATGGCAACTATTATTCTAAATGTAAAACACAAAAACTGTTCCTATTAAAGTCAGATACAAGTTAAAGACTCTCATCATTACTGGTACTATTTAAGTTTATTCTGGTGGTCTCAGACAATACAGAGCCAGAATAAAGATTTCAAATTTATAGATATTTTGTGGCAGAATCTGACAAACTATTTCTATAGATGGACAGATAGTAAATATTTTAACGGAAAAGGTGCTGTAGACAACCAGTGATGGCTAGTGGCAGTAAAACTAACTTTCTCTCTTTCTTTTTTCTTTCTTCATTCAATCACTAGAAATATTGAATGTTTAATACGTAAATATTAACACACCATTGCACAAACAATGGGCCAAATAAGAAATCAAACAGCAAATCAAAGTAGGTCTCAAAACAAGGAAAAGAGGGGTGCCTGGGTGGCTCAGTCAGTTAAGCACCTGGCTCTTGATTTCAACTCATGTCATGATCTCACAATTCATGGGACTGAGCCCCACATCTGACTCTGTGCTGAGAATGTAGTGCCTGCTTGAAATTCTCTCTCTCTCTCTCTCTCTCTCTCTCTCTCTCTCAGCCCCTCCTGCACTAGCATGTGTGCATGCGCTCTCTCTCTCTCAAAAAAAGAAAACACAATATTCTAAAACCTATGGGATGCAGCAAAAGTAGACGTTACAGTGAAATTTATGCTATAAATGGTTGTATTAAGAAAAACAATTCAAATAAACAACCTAACATTATGCTGCAAGGAAGTGGAAAAAGAAAAACTTATCTGAAATTTAGTAGAGGAAGAAAATAACAAAGAAAAATCATAAATAAAATAGAGACCAGAATAAACAGCATACCATTGAAAGTAATGACCTGGTTTTTAAAAAAAACCCACAAAACTGCATTAACTACTTTAAGAAAATAAAAGAGAGAAGACTCAAAAACCAAAATGAGAAATGGACGAGAAAATAATGTAATAGATAACCACAGAAACAGAGTGTGATAACAGATTACTATAAACAATTATATACTAACAAATCAGATAACTTAGAAAAAAAAGACCCAATAAGTTCTAAAAATACACAAGTTATCACAACTGAATCATGAATCTTGAATACAAGAAACAGGAAGTCTTCTTAGACCAATAACAAGAATGAAAGTTGAATTAGGAATCAAATATTTCCCAGCACAAAAAAGCCCAAGACCACATGGTTTCATTGATGAATTCTACCAAACATTAAAAAAATAGTATTTATCAAAATCTTACAAATAATGGAATAGAGGGAACACGTTCAAAATCATTCCATGAAGCCAGTACTACCCTGATATCAAAGCAGGATAAAAACAATACAAGAACAAAAAACTCGTTTGTCTGATATAAGTAGTGCTACTCTTTTAACATCCATTTGTTTGATGTTTCTCCACCCCTTCACTTTCAATCTGCAGGTGCCTTTAGGTCTAAAATGAGTCTCTTATAGGCAGCATACAGATGGATCTTATTTTTTAATCCATTCTGACACCCTATGTCTTTTGATTGGAGCATTTATAGTCCATTTGCATTCAAAATAATATTGACAGATGTGTTTATCTTATTACTTGCTTTGTCATTATTTCTGGAGATTTTCTCTTGATCTTTTCTTGTCTTTGTCACTATTGGTCTCTCCTTTGCACTACAAGAGTCCCCTTTAACATTTCTTGAAGGTCTCATTTAGTGGTTACAAACTCCTTTAGTTTTTGTTTGTCTGGGAAACTCTATCTCTCTTTCTATTCTGAATGATAGCCTTGCTGAATAGAGTACTTACTGTTGGCTGCAGATTTCTCCTATTCAGTACTTTGATTTTTTTTTTTTCAACGTTTTTTATTTATTTTTGGGACAGAGAGAGACAGAGCATGAACGGGGGAGGGGCAGAGAGAGAGGGAGACACAGAATCGGAAGCAGGCTCCAGGCTCTGAGCCATCAGCCCAGAGCCCGACGCGGGGCTCGAACTCACGGACCGCGAGATCGTGACCTGGCTGAAGTCGGACGCTTAACCGACTGCGCCACCCAGGTGCCCCACCTATTCAGTACTTTGAATATATCATACCACTCCATTCTGGCTTGCCAAGTTTCTGTTCAGAAATCTGAAGCTAGTCTTATAGGCTTTCCTTTGTAAGTTAAGGACTTCTTTTGTCTTGCTGCTTTTAAGATTTTCCCGTTATCACTGTATTTTGCAAATTTAATTACAATAAGTTTTGGTGTGGACCTGCTTTTGTTGATTTTGATGGGTGTTCTCTATGCCTCCTTGATCTCGATGTCTGTTTCTTTCTCCACATTAGGCAAATTTTCTGGCATTATTTCATGAGATAAATTTTCTGCCCCTTTTTCCCTCTTATCTTCTTCTGGAACTTCTATAATATGAATGTTATTACGTTTGATGGAGTCACTGAGTTCCCTAAGTCTATTCTCATGTTGCATATTCTTCTTTCTTTTTGGTTAGCTTCATTATCGCCCATTATTTTATCTTCTAGGTCACTATTTTTTTCCCCTGCTTCTTCCAGTTTGCTGTTCATTGCATCAAGGCTGTTGCCAATCTCATTTATTGTGTTCTTCATCTCTTATTCTTTCTTAACTCTTATCTCTGTTGTAAGGGTCTCATTAATGTCTTCTATTCTTTTCTCAAGCCCAGTGAATACCCTCATGATTGTTGCTTTACATGTTTTTTAATGTTTATTTATTTTTGAGAAAGAGTGCAAGCAGGGGAAGGGCAGAGAGAGAGACACACACAGAATCCGAAGCAGGCTCCAGGCTCTCAGCTGTCAGCACAGAGACCAACGTGAGGCTTGAACTCATGAACCATTAGATCATGACCTAAGCCAAACTCAGATGCTTAATCGACTGAGCCATCCAGGTGCCCCATGATTGTTGCTTTAAATTCTCCAGCAGGCATGTTACTTATATCTGTTTCATCAAGATCTCTGTGGCCTTGTTCCATTCTTTCATTTGGGATAAATTCCTCTGTCTTCACATTTTGTCTGAGTCTCTGACTTGTTCTTCAATAAGGCCTCTTGTCTCCCTTTAGTTATGTAGCTTGTTCTGTCAGTCCTCAGGCCTATCTGTGGAGTATTTAGGATGATTTGATAGTTACCTAGTTGTGTTTGTGGGACAAGAGGAGTCTACTCCATTGCCATCTTTGATCTCAAACTTCATTTACAAAAGCACCATAGATTTGTCGAATAGGCAATAGGGAAAAGATGAAATTAGCATAATTGTAGGTGACATGATTGTATACATAGGAATATAAGCAAAAAGTAAAATTAATTAGAAGATGTGACGTAAATATATACAAAACAATAACATTCAATATATTCAGCAACATATGTTAGAAAATGATATGGCAAAAAAATCAAATTTATAACAGCAACCAAAACTATGAAAAATACAGAAATAAATAATAAAAATTTGCCAATTTCATATAGAGAAAACTATATAGCATAAAAGAAAACTTGAACAATGGAGATAACATGTTACTAGAAAGGAACATTCAATGTGGTGAATTCTATATTCATTCTTCCTAAATGAATATAAAATTTTTGTGATTTCAATTAAACTTTCAGATGGATTAAAACAAATTTAAAAAGCTGACAAACTATTAACTTCAACTGAGAAATAAAATATTATTCTTAATAACAAAAAATACATTTTAAAGAAAAATGTGGTACTTTAAGATATACACAAATAAACCAACAGAAAAGAGCAGAGATCACAGAATTTAAATATATGAAAAAGTTGGCAATTAATAATCAGCAGAAAGTAAGAAATTACTTAATAAATCACTATCCATTTGGAAAAAAATAACATCAGATCCCTACTTCATCACCATACACATAACAAATTTGAATGGAGTTAAGAATCTCAGTGTAACAGTAAAACTAAGAGTCATAGAAAAAAGGTTTTTCTTTCTCCCCTTCCTAACTCTCTCCCTTTCCTTCTTTATAATTCTGTGGCAGATACTACTAACTGGCTTTCTGAAATGCTCTCTCCTAGTGCTTTGTATGCTGTGTTCCCATAACACTGAAGCTGGAAATCTAGACACGCTATTTCTCAGACTCCTTTGCAGTTAGGGTTCTACTTGTGATCAAGTCAAGGAGACACGCCGACATGAGATCTGCTGGGTGGAAATGAGCAACATAAGTGAAAGCCACATGCGGACAAACAGAATCTTCCAGGGGCAGTTATCGTGTCCCTTCATTTTACTTTATATTTTGAGTTTTCATTTAAATTCCAGTTCATTAACACTCAGTGTAATATTGGTTTCAAGTATAAAATTTAGTGTCCTTATCATGAGACTGAGTCGTAGATATTGGTGGCCGTGTGGATTCACCAGAACAGTTCTGAAGGTACAGTTGGGCATTTCCCCTGCCTGTTATTCCTGACGGTTAACATCACACCTAATTCCCTGGCCCTCCCAGTTTTGTATGCAGTCATATGCCTTGTAATAAACTCCTTTCTGTTTAATCTAAAAGGGATTCTGTTTTGTGATCATTACAAATAGTGAGGTATTTTCCAAGCATGACCTAAAATCTAGGTGCTTTAAAGAAGCTACTTCTTTATATTTATTCATTCATCAATATTAAATATCTAATATCATAGAAATATTCATTCTTTTTGTTTCACTTATTCAACCTTTAGGAATTTAATTCAAGGAAATTTTACATACTATGAAAGAACTCTTTGTGCCTGAAGGTGAAACTGCAGCATTATTGGAAATTAAAAGCAATTTAAATATCCAACAAAATGGGAAGAATTAATTATTGCAATGCACAATGGGTTTTTTGTTACTATTAAAAATAATGGCTATGGAGACTATAACCGTATATTTAAGTAAAATAAGCAGGATACAAAATAATTTATATTCTAATATTACAGTAATGTAAAAAAAACAGGGGCCGTGAAAAAAAACTAGAATAAATCAATATGTGAAATAGTGCATGTATTAGGGTGCTGGTCTCTTTTCCCCTATTTTCCAAATTTTCCATCATGTACCAATTTCATAATTTAAAATAGAATTAAGAGTCACATTTGGGTTCAGGTCCACAGAAGTGACCTAAAGGGCATGCTGGCAAAACCAGAGGTTAAGACATATACATTTAAAATTGAGATACAATTGGACATATAACATTGTGTATCTTTAAGGTATACAATGTGTTGATTTATATACTGCAGTATGATCACCACCACCGTTAGGTAACATTTCTATCATGTCACATAATTATCATTTCTTTTGTGTGGTAAAACAATTAAGATCTAGTCCTTTAGCAACTTTTAAGTTTATATTACAGTATTGTGGACTGTAATCAATATGCTGTAGATTAGATCTCCAGGACTTGTTTTTTCTACTGGTTCCAAATTTTACCCTTCAACATCTCTAGCTCCAGGTAAACACCATTCTACTCTCTGTTTTTATGGGCTTGACTTTTTAGATTCTACATATGAGAGATCATATAGTATTTGTTTTTCTGTCTGACTTCTCTCACTTAGCACAGCACTCTCAAGGTGTATCCATGTTGTTACAAATGGCAGGATTTCCTTCCTTCTGATGACTGAATAATATTCCATTGTGTATATATACTCCACATCTTCTTTATCCATTCATCCATTGATGGACACTTAGGTTGTTTCTGTATCTTAGCTGTGTGAATAATGCTGCAGTAAGCATGAGAGTGCAGGTATCTCTTCGAGACCCTGTTTTTGTTTCCTTTGGATATACATTCAGAAGAGAGATTGCTAGACCAAAAGATAGTTCAATTAAAAAAAAATGCTTACGTTTATTTTTTTGGGGAGAGAGGGCATGTGCAAGAGAGGCAGGAGAGAGGGAGAGAGAGAGAATTCCACGCAGGCTCCACACTGTCAGCATGAGGAGCCAGATGTGGGGCTTGAACTCACAAATCCGTGAGATCATAGCCTGAGCTGAAATCAAGAGCCGGATGCTTAACCAACTGAGCCACTCAGGCACCCATAGGTAGTTCTATTTTTAATATTTTGAGGAATCTCCATACTTTTTTTCCATAGTGGCTTAACCAATTTACATTCCCAACAGTGTATAAGGATTCCCCTTCCTCCGCATCTTCACCAACACTTGTTATCTCTTGTCTTCTTGACGACAGCCATTCTTACAGATGTGTGGTGATATCTTGTTGTGGTTTTGACTTGCATCCCTGATGACTAGTGACGTTAAGCACTTTTTCATGTACCTGTTGGACATCTGTATGCCTTTTTTTAGAAAAATGTCTATTTAGGTCCTCTGCTCACTGTTAAATGGGGTTGTTTGTTTTGTTGTTGTTGTTGTTAAGTTGTATGAGTTCTTGATATATTCTGGATATATCATTTCCTTTGTGTGGTAAAACTTACCTGCTATATGGTTTCCAAATAAATATTTTCTCCCATTTCATAGGTTGTCTTTTCATTAAATTCCACTGTGAGGGCTGCTTACAAAAAAAATGGAAAAGGGACTCTTCTCCACCCCATCTGATTGTGACTTTACTCTCCAAAACATTGCCAGGATCAATCTGAGGTGGACAATTTGAGGTGGAAAGTGTATTGCAATAGTTCCTTGTTTTTCTTGCCTAGACTGTAAACATTCTTAGTGAAAAGAAAATTCAAATGAAAATATACCTTTCATGTATTGTTTCTGATGGTTGAATCTTATGACTCTTATTAATTTAATTTTTTTAATGTTCATTAATTTTTGAGAGAGAGAGAGAGAGAGAGAGAGAGAGAGAGTAAGAGAGAGAGAACAAGCAGGAGAGGGGCAGAGAGAGGGAGACACAGAATCCGAAGCAGGCTCCAGGCTCTGAGGTGTCAGCACAGAGACTGATTAGGGGCTCGAACCCATGAACCGTGAGACCATGACCTCAGCCAGAGTCAGACACTCAACCGACAGCCACCCAGGCACCCCAAATCTTATGATTATTTTAATAAAAGGTATTTTATTTGTTTTTTGTTACTATGCTTACTAACTTTCCAGGGAGTGTTTTTCTTGTCAGAAGCTAATTATTTTTGTTAGTTCTCCAGAACAACAACTGCAATTAAGAATTTAGCTTTATTTGTATAGGTTCAGCACTGACTCATTATTAAACAAACTTTCCAGCCAAAAATACATTCTTTTATGTATACAAATTGTTTTGAAGACTAAATCAATGTCCTATGGAAAATACTACTTAAGGTTTGGCTTACAAAATTATGACCTCAGCAATGGTTAACGTATTTCCTCTCTATATTTGGCTGATTAATGGGAAAATTATATATATAGAGGATCTGAGTAAAAAATCAGGCTTTGCCTTAAAAAAATAGGCTTAACTCATAATATTTATTAAAAACTCATCATATATCAGAAAATCTCAATAAATTCTCCAAAGAAGAAATTGTACAGGCTGTATTTTCTGATTAAATATAATAAAAATAGAAATTACTAATAAAATATTAAATAAATAAAATAAATCCTTAAGAGAAAAGCACTTTACTAACAACTTAAGGATCAGAGGAGAAAATTTCAGAAGACAATTTCAAACTATCTAGAAAAATTACCACAGTAAAAGGTACACACACACATATGAGAGCCAAGTTCAGACGAAATTTGGAAGGGGAAATAAAAAGAATAAAAGCCTTCCACAATGACAATAATTAAAGCAGAACAACAACAGTGTAAGAATAAAATAGACAATGATGGAACATATGGAAAGCAGAAATATATTCAAGAATATTAAAGAATTTGCTGCTTTATAATCTTACCAGAATGGAAACATAAAATGAAATAAAGTCTTAATGTTTTTGGCTAGCATATTATAGTCTTTGTTTTGCACCAGCTTTACCACCAATAACTTATTTTAGAACACTGCGACTGTCCCGTGATGCCCTGATATAAAAGACATAATATACTGAGAGACAACTTGGATTCATTTTGTTAAGGACACTGAGAGAAAAATGTGGTACCGTGCTTGATTAATTTCTTTGGTAAGGGGTTCATGGACCTTTCCAGACAAAGGTCTCTGTAAAACTTCTAAGAAACCACCCATTAAGTCCTCACACTGTCCATCCCATGCATCTTCCTGTTGTCTAGGCGGCTGCCTTGGCAAAGGCATGACAGTAAAAATATCCAGATGTCATCAATATGAACAAAGATGCAGCTTTAACTACTTTTTGAAGTATTTAGAAAAGTGATTTGGATATTTTCTGTGATCCTGGATTAACTTTGGGGTAGATCCTCCCTGATCTTTGTTTTCTATTATCTAATAGAAATATCTAATATCTTTTTATTCCTATTATCTAATCTCTGTAGATACTGTGGCAGAGTGAAGCAGAAACATCTCACTTATCCATGTCTCCATCTCTCACACTGAGCCCGACACTTAACTTCCGTTGTCTGCAGGGCATTCCCACAAAGGGTGGTGGTTCAACCACAACATGGCCCCCTTCCAGCTTCCTCTTCTCCACCCTGCCCCTCACCCCCCTTGCTTTGCCGATATAAGTTGTGGCTCAGCAAGATGCAAATTAGAGCTTATTTGGGGAACTAAGGAGAAAGTCGGTACAGCTCTGGGTGAGAATCAGATCCCAGGGAAGATCAGAGTAGTGAAGTGAGGCTGAGACTGGGTATTTGGGCAGAAGACACTCAAGTTTGGTGAGCAAGTCACCAGAACTGTGGAACTGAAATAGAAGTCCCACATTAAGAAGTGGAGAAGCAGATGAGACACAGGCAAGAGCAAGCTCAGTGAAGACATACAGGGTGGCTAATCTAATAGCAGTGGTCGTCTGTGAAGATCACACTCAGCCTTCCTGCTAATAGGAGCCAACTAGACATGACTCTCCCTCTGCCCACATGACACCCCAACTCCCCCCCCACCAAACCAGCCTACATTTGTCTTAGCCTATAGTACAATTATCTCCCCTCAGCCACATGCTCAGGAACTTCAGGGGCATCTTGTTAGCCTCCTGTTCCTGAGGTCCTCACCTGGGTCAGCCAGGGTGTCTTGTCAATGCAGCCTTCCTAATGCCCTTGAACTTGTCCTATTCTTTCCACACTACCACCCCCGTTCAGCTCCACCTTAGGTCTTACCAGGTCTGTGCCATCTGCTTATTATTTATCTCTTTACCTCTAGTCTTTCCTTAAATCCAGTGTCTAAAATGCTACCAGAGTTTTCTTATTAAAGCCCAGTTCTCTGGGGCACCTGAGTGGCTCAGGTAGTTAAGCATCTGTCTTAGGCTCAGGTCATGACCTCACAGCTCCTGAGTTCGAGCCCCACGTCGTCGGGCTCTGTGCTGACAGCTCAGAGCCTGGGGCCTGCTTCGGATTCTGTGTCCCTCTCTCACTCTGCTCCTCCCCCGCTCATGCTCTGTCTCTCTCAAAATAAATAACCTTAAAAAAAAGACGTAACTCACACAACATATAACTCACTCATTTAAAGTGTATAATTCAGGGGCGCCTGGGTGGCGCAGTCGGTTAAGCGTCCGACTTCAGCCAGGTCACGATCTCGCGGTCCGTGAGTTCGAGCCCCGCGTCAGGCTCTGGGCTGATGGCTCGGAGCCTGGAGCCTGTTTCCGATTCTGTGTCTCCCTCTCTCTCTGCCCCTCCCCCGTTCATGCTCTGTCTCTCTCTGTCCCAAAAATAAATAAAAAATGTTGAAAAAAAAAAAAAAAAAAAAAAATAAAGTGTATAATTCAATGGTTTCTAGTATATTCACAGAGTTGTGCAACTATCATTAAAATCTGATTTTAGAACATTTTCTTCTCAAACTCCATACCCAATAGCAGTCCTTGTCATTTCCCTCACCCTCCCCTGCCCTAAGCAACCCCCAGTCTACTTTCTCTCAAGATACATTTGCCTACTGTGGAATTTCATACAAATGAAACCGTACAATATGTGGTCTTCTGTGTCTGGCTTCTTTCACTTATGATAATGTTTTCAAAGTTCATCTACATTGTAATATGCATCAGCACTTTGTTTCTTTTTATTGCTGAATATTTCATTGTACTGAAACACCAGATTTTGATTATCCATTCATTAGCTGGTAGACATTTGGGTTGTTTCCATTTTTCAGCTATTATGAATTATGCTGCTATGAACATTTGTATACAAGGCTTTGCATGGAATGTGTTTTCATTTTTAGGGGGATTCCCAGGAATGGAACTTGTGGGTTCCATGATAACTTTTAACTTTTTGAGGAACTGCTAGACTGTTTTTCCAAATCTGTGGCATGATTTTACATCCCACCAGCAGCGTATAAAGGTTTCAAATTTCTCCATCAATATGTATGTCTGTCATTTTAATTGTAGCCCTCCTAGCAAGTATAAAGTTTTCATTGTGCTTTTGATTTGCATTTCCCTTATGTCCAATGATACTGAGAAATTTTCATGTGCTAATTCGTCATTTCTATATCTTCTTTGGAGAAAAGTCTACTCAGATCCTCTCCCTAGTATTAAAGTGCATTATATGTCATATATATATATATATATATATATATATATATATATGCTGTTGTTGTTATAAGACTTCTTTGAATATTCTGGATATAAGTCCCTTAACAGATACAGATGAGTTATGTTTCAATAAACTCATTGTAAGGTGAAAAGATCCTAAGTAAAAAATGTATTTAATACACCTACCCTACCAAACATCATAGCTTAGCCTAGCCTACCTTAAGTGTGTTCACAATACTTACATTAGTCTACAGCTGGGCAAAATCTTCTAACACAAAGCCTATTTTATAATAAAATGTTGACTATCTCATGTAATTTATTGAATATGGCACTGAAAGTGAAAAACAGAATGGTTGCATGAGTGCAGAATGGCTAAGAGTGTATCAGTTGTTTAGCCTGCGACCATGTGGCTGATTTGGAACCGAGGCTCACTGCCCCTGCCCAGTATCATGAGAGTCTTGTACCACATACCACTAGCTGGGTAACAGATCCATATTCAAAATATAAAGTACAGTTTCTACTGGATGAGCATTACTTTCACACCATGGTAAAGTTAAAAAATTGTAAGTTGAACCATCATAAGTTGGGACTCTCTGTACATAATTTGAAAATAAAATATTTTGTTCTATTTTGTGCATTGTCTCTGTACTTTCTTGATGGCACTGTTTGCAGCAGAAAAGTTTCACATTTGGAAGTAGTCCAAGTTATTCAATTTGTGTGTGCGTGTGTGTGTGTGTGTTCACTGTTATATCTAAGAAATTATTACTTCACTCAAGGTTATAAAGATCTACCCCTATGTTTTTCTCAAGGGTCTTATAATTTTAGCTCTTCATTTACGTCTATGATCTATTTTGCATTAAATTTTGTATATTGTGTGAGCCATTATTTTTAAATGAATGCTATTGAGAGCAGAGTGTTTTTTACACCTTAAGGTCCCCCCGCCCCCCCAAAAGTTCTTTTCCTCTATCTGTAATGTAATAACTTCTAGTTCTCTGCATATCCAATCTGAACATAATCATTGAGTCATTTGTGCAAATGTACATAACAGTGAACCAGCCAATATAATAAAAATAAAAAGAAACTGTAATAGCAAGCACCATACTGCTATAATCTAGGACCAATCCAAATGGATTTAGGGTAAACTCATGGTTGCTCCCACAAAGAACCAGACTCCAGCAACACTGCCTTAGATTGAATCCACCCATAGAAAGATTGCTGATTAATCTGGCAAAGAAATTAATCCTCAATTTAAAATACACCGAGCAGCAAAACAAAACAAAAAACCCCCAAACCCCAAGAACCCCAAACAATGGAATCAGCAGATATGGAGTGAAATTCAACTTCTATAAGTGGATGTGTTTTATATGTGTTTCACATAACAGTTACCATGTAACTTTACTAAGTTAAACTGAAAATCCTCAAATGCTTTTTTTTTATGATGATACATTCACAGTTCTTAATTCATGGCTCCTTTATATTTCAATCAGCTAAGCAATATATTGTTTTTCTTGGCATTTCTATCATTTCTTTGCCTCTTGGTAAGAGTCTCAACTCCCTACACCATTTGGTTCAGCAGGTTCCTGAGTAACACAAATTTTGAATATGGATCTGTCTGCAGCAGAGACAGCCTGTCAAAAATGAAATTATTCTCTTGTCTTTTTGTACCAAATTGTGGAGGACCATTCAAGGCCCTCCTTTGTCAATATGCACCAGGGGCAACTGCCCCCTTAAACACCTTTTCCAGGAGTGATCAGGGTTTGTACTATAGCCTGAGGAACATTAGCAGTTCCCCATATCAACAAGCACCCTTGTTCCAAGGGGTACAAATACCAAACCAGGAAAGTCCATGTCAATCAGAGAAAGACAAGCAGAAGGTGAAGGAGTAGGTGGCAGGGAGGCCAGTGCTTCTAGTCGGGAAGCAGAGGCTAGGTGACTGATCCACGGCCTTACTGTTGTGTGTGTGCAGGCCAGCCTGGCATCTTCCCAGCTAGCCAGAAAAGCCTGTTCAGAGAAAACATCTTCTAGGGTGAGCTCATCCACAATCCACCCGACGCACCACTCCAAAGTCATCGACATCTTTCTCTCATTAAACCTTTGCTTACAGTGAAAGTAGTTTGTTTCTCTTCCTCTATACACACCCTTTATGTTGCCTCTGTGCTGTTTCTCCTATTTTTCCCCACTTCTGTTAGTCTTATTCGTTATGCAAGGCCAGTTCAAGGCTCACTGCTGGATCCTGGTGATCTACCCTCATCTCAAATCCTTTAGCAGTAGTGTTAGGATCCGTTATTCGAAAGTTTATCAGCTTCCTTACAGTTTATCTCTATAGGCATTGTTATCTTCTCAACTATGTTGCAGAGGCAAAATTTATGCCTCAGCTCTCTTAGTACCATGACTGGCACTTAGAACTCAATGTATGTTAGCTCACATTAATATGTATTAGCACCTATTTTAAAATAAGAATAGTAGGAGTTATAAATATGGGACAATCATTACAGGTCAGACATCTAGAGTGTCTCACTGAATTCCCCAAATAATCCCCTGATGTGGTGACATGCTAATTCACATTTCTAAATTTAATTCAAAATTCTAATTTTATAGGTTATAAAGCTCAAGCCTAGAGGAATTAAATAATTTGTGTGTGCTCATGCAGCTAGCGACGGGTGAACCGGACTGTGCCTGGGTCTAACTCAAAAGTTCATGTTAACAATCAGCATGCCACATTGCCTGCCGAAAACAAGGGCTGTGATTATTAAGAGGTGGAAACCGGCAGCTGCTTTGCTCATTCCTCTGTTACGCTGTGTGTATGTCCAGCTCTAATATAATCGTGTGTCTGTCTTTCACACCACATTATGAGTTCAGATGTGGAACCTTGTATTTTCATCAAGTGTTGACACACACCATTTACTCAGTAAATATACTCAGCTGCTGAGTAATCTTGGGCAAGTTATTTAACCTCTCTGTTGGCTTAGTTTCCCCAGCTGTAAAATGAATAAGAACAGTCCATGTTTCATGGGGATGAGATGGTGTCTGTAAAGTGCTTAGTATATAGTTCCAGGCACAGTGATATTAGTGATACTAATATCAGCTATTATTATCATCATCATCATTACTTTTATTACTTTACTCTCCATTTAAAACAAGCAGTGGAGACAAATGTCAGTCACATATTCACAAACACAATCCCATGTTCGCAACTGGATGGGTACTTTTGTTTGTTACATTTCTGTGTACCTAGAAACTGGCTGCACTACCGTTTTTTTGTGGACCAGGCAGTTTCCAAAGACCAAGCCACTGGAAAGGACATCTGTAAAAATTGTTTCTATGACAGAAATTCTTAACCATTCTGAAGAAGATAGGAGAGGGCATAAAAATATCCCTGAGCCTTGTTAAACCATACCCATGAATCAAACCGACTCTATCTTCCAAGTCTTATCACTACCTGTCCCTCCCCGCCAGCCAAAAGAAGGTATATTTCTAGAGTTTGGAACCACTGCAAAGAGAGCTGTTGTTGATGCTTATGAAATAGTAGGTGGAAGCAACGAGACAGAGAGAGAGAGAGAGAGAGACTGAGAGAGAGAGAGAGAGATGGCAACCACTGTTGACTATGGCAACAGCTCACATTTTGCTGGATGTGGGTTTACGGCATACCGCTCCGCTTATTTATTTCCATTCTTTCTCAGTCCTTGTTACTATTAGGAAGAATCCAAAAACAAGGTGGGAGGGGAAGAGAAAGAATAAAAAGGAAGGTAAGAAATGATAATTTGGGTTTGTTTTTGTTGCTAGAGAACTAACAAAGTATTTGAGTACAGGTTTAAATGTGAATTAAAATCAGGTTCCAGGGACAGACTCCATACTAATAGAAAACACTGTTCCCTTCTTTTTCCCTTTAGCTTACTTCATAATTCATCTAAGATGCTCTATGCAGCTGAGAAGTCAACACATAGTTAAGATACAATATTTGTGCCATTATCTAGAGTTGCACTGTCCAATTTGGTCACCACGAGTTCATGTGGTTACTGAGCACATGAATTGTGGCTAGTCCAAATGGAGATGTGGTATAAGGGTGAAACATGGTTGATCTGACCTAGTATGGAAAAATGAAAGAAGACTTCACCAATAATTTTAACATTAATTAAATTTAATGCAATTTAGCATAATTAATATTAATTAATTAAGTGATCATTCAGGATACATACGAAATAAAATATATCCCTAAAATTAGTGTTACTTGTTTCTTTTTACTGTTTCTAATGTGGTTTCTTGAAAATTTAAAGTTATATACATGGTTGGTATTATATTTCTGTTGGACAGGGTTGGTCTGGAGTGCTACAGTTCTGTTATTACAAGTGCCTAAGCATTTGACTCAGAGATGATAGATTATGGTGACTGTACCATATGAACCTAATTTGAATATTACTCACCAAGTGTTAAATCAGAATTGCTCCATTTCCTTTCCCACTGCACTTCATGCTGCAGCACTGCCCAACTATTTCATATGTGTGGTACCTGGGGTAGCCTTCTTTCCCTGGGCTGCCTGGAAATACCTTTATCCTTCCAAGGGCCCCACAGTCACCTCCACATGATGTCTTCCCTATAATCACTCTTCATCGTATTATTTCTGTACCTATCACTGCATATCACACACTGGGATGTGTTTATTTACAGGTTTGTCTCTCCCACTCAGTTGGAAACTTCTTGAGGTTAGGGGCCACATCTTATTCTATTTTATACCCTCCACACTGGACACATTGTTGGCCTTCAGCAGATGTGTGTTGAAACTGAAAACAAAAGTTATAATTATAGCATGCTGAGCAGAGTTTCACGCAACTCAAACATATGCATAAGAGCCCTAAGCCCCTGTAAGCCTTGAGGGATGCTATCTCTGCTCTGACAGTGTAGTGAGCTACCTTGGGGTTTCAGCTTCTCTATTCAGTAGTGGTCTTATGAGCCATGTGTTTACAGCACTACATTCATGGCCCAAGCAACTTCGTTTCTGTTTGTTCCTTACAACAGGGGAAAAGTAATGTCACTGAATTAGTAAGCATGTTAAGAAATATTCTTGGTTTGCTAAGTAAGCCATATCACTTATGGAATTTAATCAGAAGGAAGCCATTCTCTTAAAAACAACAAAACAAACCCATACTATATCCTGAATCTACTTAGTTCATTGACCTGTCAGTTGTGAATTTTATGGTATTAGGAGACCTAAGTGAGTCTGTAATATTGTACTATAAATAGAGTAGCCTTAGATAAATTTACTTAGTCAGTAATTTCATTAATATACTGTAAATCTCCTGCAAAAGATTTTATGGTATTCCCCCCTTCCCTAACTGATTCTTTTATTTTTTGAGATGAAATCTTAATAATGTATTTAACTGAAGACTGGAGTTTTGCCTGGTGAAAAACATAGTCTATTAACTGGTAATCAACCACTTGGTTGGTGTTCCACTAAATACTACCATTCCATAAGTACACTGCTTTGATGGCTCTTATAACCAGAACAAATGAAACGTCAGTTATCACCATTCCAGTAGCTACTTCCTAATGAGGTAGAAAGTACTTTCACTTTTCAAAATACTATAACCATGTCATCTAACATTCTTCAACAGCTACTAGTGAACCTTTGGCCCTGGTTGAACACTTGCATCCATCTGAAATCCAGCTGTGCCAAGAGAAAGCTCCCCTCTCTTCCAAATCTGGTCTTGGGTTTTGAAAATATAAATATCTTAACCTCTGGTTTAGATAAAAGTCTCCTTTGTGGAAAAGGCCTTTGTCCTTCCTCCCTCAGAATTTGCTGCTAAACACAGTCATAGAAACCTTGTATTGCCTAATGCCCAGGTTACTAGTAATGACTTTATGAATGTGTCTTTAGTATCTATTTTTTGCTTTTACAGTCATTAAAGATAATTTTCATTGTCTAGCATTTCATGGAAGTGGAATATTACTGATTAGTTGACTATATTCTTATTTTATCTGTATAATAAAGATTACTAGTCAACCTTTTCAGCAAGTTTTTTTCTTTTTCTCCTTTCAGCAAGTTTTGAAAGAATGGTTAAAACTTTTTTCTTTTTCTAAAAGATCTGGTTTCATGTCCCATTTCTTTTTTTTTTTTTTTTTAATTCTTTTAATGTCTACTTATTTATTTTGAGAGAGAGATAGCAAGCAGGAGAGGGGTAGAGAGAGAGGGAGACAGAAACCCAAGAAGGCTCTGCACCATCAGTGAGGAACCCGATGCCAGGCTTGAACCCACAAACCATGAGATCGTGACCTGAGCTGAAATAAAAAGTTGGATGCTTAACCGACTGAGCCACCCAGGTGCCCCTATGTTCCATTTCTTTAACTCTCAAACCATCATTTCTAATTCTGTATACTGAGAATAACAACAATATCTTCCCAAATAGCTACTCAGCCTGAATGGCTTCAGCCTTATATGTGATAAGCACATGGTTATTACCAATTGATACTTTATGTTTATATCCAAAACTGAACTTCTGACCATCTGCTCTCCAACCTCCCATGCCAATTGATGGCAATTCTATCTTCCACCTGTTTAGGTCAAGACTTTGGAATCATTGCTGACTCCTCTTTCTCTAACCCCATATCCATGCTGTCAAAAAATCCTGACCTCACCCTCAAAAAACATGGTGATTCCCAAAGCTTCCTAATGGGCTCCTGGCTTTCATCCTCAAGCAGTCAGAGTGAGCCTTTTAAATATAAGTCAGATCATGCTACTCCTGTCCTCAGAATCCCACAACAGTCCCTCAATTTCATTCGCAGTAAAAGCCAAACTTCTTACAATGGCCGACAAGACCTTACATGATCTGCCACCTCTTCATGCTCCTCTCCAGCCACATCTCCTGTTATTCTCGTCCTGCTCACCCACCTTCTAGCCATGTGAGCTTCCCTGTTTCTTGAATATACCAGGAAGAACCCTGTCTTACAGCCTTGGCACTGGCTGTTCCCTCTGCTGGGAACACAGTGCCTTCAGATAGCCTGTTAGCTAACTCCTTCAAAACTTTGCTCAAGCTGTATCTACACAGTGAGACCAAGCCTGACCACCTTATTAAATACTACAACTTTACTTTGCTCAACTTTGACTTTTTTATGGCACTTTTCACTTATTAAACCTATCTTACTTACTTATTTGTTATATTTACTGATTATTGTCTGTATCTCCCCGTTAGAATACAAACTCCGCAATGGAGAGATCTTTGCCTCACCTACTCAGAAACACATTCAAACATCTAGAATAGCGCTTGGCAAATGTTTTTTTAAATGACTGAATTGTATTTTCAGTAGAAATCTAAGTAATATGAAAAACTGAACACTTCCTAATATATTTATTACCCTTAAAACTTATCCCCTGATGAATCTTGGTCACTTCAGTAATAACTAAGATACCCCTAACTATTTCTGTGGTACTTACTCTTAATCATTTATAACCTGCTTTGCTTCTTATTTTTAATTTTTTTTAATGTTCATTTATTTTGAGGGAGACAGAGATCATGAGCAGGAGAGGGGAAGAGAGAGAGGGATACAGAGAATCCCAAGCAGGCTTCACACTGTCAGCAAAGAGTCCGATGCAGGGCTCAGACTTAGGAACCGTGATATCATAAACTGAGCTAAAACCAAAAGTCAGACACTTCACCCACTGAGCCACCCAAGTGCCCCATTACACTATTTAAAATAAGATGTCTTCACTTAACAGGAGACTCTATTTATAACTGTGCTTACAGTCGGAGATTCTAATCCCAGTCTCCCAAGGGCCAGTGTACTCTAATTCCCAGTTTGACATCTTTGCAAATACATGTACATGCTTTCTAAATGCTTTGTAAAAAAAATCAGCACATTCAGAATACTGATGTACAGAATATTCTATTGAGAAAAAAGGGGAATGCTATTGAAAGGACGTCAGAAGATGGATTGGTAATATTTTACTTCTTCAACTGGATGATAGGTATCCAGATGTTGGCTTTATTATTTGTTATAATTAACATATGCATTATACACCATCTTTTGTATGCATGAAACATTTCATAATAAAAAAGGACAAAATAAACCTAGTCTAGCTTACTTGTTCCACTACCGCTCTTTATTTTTCTTCCAGTTTGATAGGATATAGCTCCCTGGACATAAATCTTCTAGCCGGTTTGTGGAAACATAATTGCCGTGTGACTTAGCATTTAAACCCTCTCCCTGCCCACAACCGTCTCACTAATGAGTCTGTGATGTGAAACCAAATCAGAAAGATCTCCAGTAGAAATTTAAAAAAATATATACTCACTGCTTCATTGATTTAATCAACCTGGTGAGCTACCAAGAGGGATGAGCATAAATATAAAAATGAAAACACGTGATGGCTGCCAAAGCAGAATTAATTTTTCAAAAAACATATATAAATATAATAACTTCACAACTGATTATAATATCCTGTCTTCCCACTGTTGCAAGGCAAGTTCCTTGGTTATCTCAATTTCATCCTCCCTGTACCCACTGTGGTACAGGGATCTCATATGTGCTTCCACAGCACCTGACTCTGGTCATGTGTAGAACTGTACCCATTCATGTCCCCCCTTTCTAGACTAGAAGAGCACTGAGCAAAGGGCCCATGTTTTTTCACCTTTTGAGCCCTGTCCCTGGTACAGCTCCTAGGGGGTGCCGTATGAGACTAGCTCAGTTCAAAGGTCAGCTCTGCTTCTTACCCTCTGCGTAAGCTTCTTAACCAATCTTTAGAAAATGTTTGGAAACTGCATCACGAATTCCAGCTTCAGAGCATGTGCTGAGAAGGTGTGGTCCCTTGGAATGGTGCTGTATCTCTGCCTGCTCATGCCTCAGGGTTGGTACCAACAGAGCTCCCTGGGTCAGGGGCTTGTGACATTCTGATGGCATAACCCACAAGTGGAACTGCTATATCTGCACATTTAGCAAATGCTTTTTGAGTCCTAACTATGGTGCCAGGAATTTGGCTAGACAATGGGGATGCTGTGGTGGCAGGTCACATTCTCTAGTCCCCAGAAGCTGTCCACAGGCCCTGCCTTGTTACTGTGCATGTACAACCTTAGCCCCTTAAATTGATTATGGCTTATTCAACGCCATTCCTTAGTGCTGCTGTCTCTCTTCTCAAGAGAAATCTGTTAACTTTTCCAAACAGAGAGCAGTTTCCCCTACAAATCATGTTTCTCATAACTGTAATACAGAAAAACATGACTATACAACCAGTGTGAGCTATACCCTCAATCTAACACCTCAAATCCTGGCATTTATGATGTACTTCAATTTGTAATAATTGCTTAAACTTTAAGCTACTTGCCACAGAGGATGACAGAACTGACATAAAATATGGACATATTTAAGGGTGCCTGGGTGGCTCAGTTGGTTGATTGTCTGACTTCAGCTCAGGTCATAATCTCATGGTTGGGGAGTTTGAATTCCATACGGGGCTCACTGATGTCAGCTTGTCAGCACACAGCCTGCTTCAGTCCCCTTCTCTCTGCTTCTTCCCAACTTGTGTTCTCCCCGCAAAATAAAATAAAGTTTAAAAAAATACTTAGACACATTTACATCCTAAAAAATTAATTATGTTAATAAGAATTGTTCTATTTCCAGGTGAGAATTACTAAGATCATTCTATTGCCTATAAAATAAACTATGAGGTCTTTAGCATTGAAAATATTTTGGTGAACTATGAAATGCCAACTTAATTTATAGAAGATTTATGGACTCACTGAAAGGTTTTGGACATAAAAATAATTAAAATAAGATGGAAGAGGATTAGAAGTAAACGAAAATAATGCTTTTGAAAGTAGGATGGTTTAAAGAAATTCAGAGTGGCATATCAAACAGACATTTATGGCAATAAATTTTATAAATAGCTCATTCTAATAATAATATGAAAATATCTAAAACTTTTTTACTATGAGTGAATAAAGGTAAAAAAAGTGGATGATTGTTATACATTCCTAGGATATAAAAATAAGAAAAAATTAATGGACACTATATATATAACCTTGTAAGTACTGTGTTTAAGATTTAAAGTAACTAAATCATTAAGTAATCCATATCACAAAGTTATATCTCTTGAGTAATAATAATTGAAGAATTTTGGAATCTAATACTGACCTGTGCAAGCTTGAGCACATCAATTCTCTACCTCAGTTTTTTTCAACAGAATGGAAACCTGCCATTTTACATATAGAGCAAAAATGGACTATTTTTGGAGGACCTTCTATAGAAACAAAGGGTCTCAAAACTGTTGATATTTCAGACTTTAACAAAATATGTTATCAGTATGATTTTCTCCATTCTTTTCTGTGTGATCAGCAATTCTAACTTTGCTAGTATTCTAGGCAGGACAAATTCAAAGAATTTATAGCTGTTCCCCAATTGCTATTATAATGACAGACATACTCTAGTCAAACAAATTCGCTTCCCTCTCAGGTCCAGGGAGGTTAAGGCAACTTAATCAAGGCCAACCTTGTCTAGTTAAAGGCGGATTTGGAGCTTGAATCCAAATCTCCCAAATACCCAGAAAAAACCCACAAGCATTAGTATCGGTGTGAAATGATTATGTATTAACAGCCTGAAGATGACATTAAATTTCTTAGACCTTTCACAACACATTGAACAGACAGGAAATACCACCCGGAAGACATTATAGAAGATTTCTCAGTAGTTTTTTTTTGTTAATTTTGCTAGCCAATCTTAACTGTAAGACTACTGCAGTGAGGCCTGAGGGAAAATTGGCATTGGAGGTTCATTCCAAGGGACAAAAGCTCTCTTTCTGAAATTTCTGTTCAGAGGCCCAGAATTTAAAATTAGTAGTAGGTAGTAAGTACCCTTGCCTTTATTTAAACCACATTTTGCCACCAGAAATAATATCCTTGGGAGTAATCAAGTCATTCACCTTTTCTCTATGTTACTTTCCTCTGATACTGCTTTTTTTTCTAATGTCCACATTTAAAGTTCTTCTTCAACAGTTTTACTCTGAGTGGCACTAGGAAACTACACATTTACCTTTCCACAATGGTATGAAAAAGAAATACCTTCCCGAAAAGACAGTAAGAGGTGCAAGGGACAAAGTCTCCTGGGGGACTCCTGGGCTGAGGTCCCCTGGATGTAAGGGCATCCCAGTTAGTTTCCTTCATGCTATAAAACGTCACTCTGGGCATTCCCCCCAAACCAAATTATGGAACTTACACCTGCTGTCCAAATCTTTCCTCTACCTTATTGTAAAATGAAAAGGACAATCACTGGTAAAGATGTTTTTAAAACGACGAAAGAATTGTCCAAAAGTTTTAAAGTACTATAACACTAAAATACATCAGACTTCGATCGTCACTCTCATTCTTGCACGACTTGCATTTAATCTAAGGTGCCCTAAAATGCCCCCAGGAATTCCTCCAGAGGGGTCAAGTTGGGGCTCTGGACAGCTGAACAGGTGAGGGTTCATACGGTTTCCCCGACTATCTCTGAAGCAACTTTCTGGGCAGGAAATCAGTCAAATTGTGATGAAAGCGAACGCGGGGAAGAGGAGCCCGCGCCCCAACCCCCAGCGTGGCTGGGTCAAGTACTGAAGTCGGCGGAGGGGACCCGGGGGACGCGCTCCCCTGGAGGGCCAAGCGGGGGGAGCGCGTTCTCCCGGTCAAGGCGGGGAGCTGGGTCGGGCCCGGGAGCAGACGCGCTGGACACACAGGGTCCCGCGGCAGCCCCGAGGGTCCCGGCTGCAGCTCTCAGGGCGCCCGGACGGGGCCGGCGCCGCTTACCTCGACGGCTGCGTGGGGACTCGGCGGAGCTCGGCTGGGACTCCGCGCGCGCGGGGCGCGGGCCGGCGGCGGGGCAGCGGCGGGGCAGGCGACGCGGCGCACTGGGCTCCACCCGGGCTCAGGTCCGCCGCCTCGGGGAGGAAGTGGTGTCAGCCCTGCCCTTCCCACGCAGCGCGCAGACGTGAGGCGCCCGCCGCGCCGCTTTGCATCGAGGTGCCACGAGGGCGCTCGGTTCGAGACACACAGGGAGGAGTACGGGTGGATGCAGACTCTTGAAACTCGGGGACTGCTTTTTCCAACTAATCGGGTCTGTGCCTCACTGCTACACCACACCCTCGAAAGTTGTAGTTTTTTTAAATTCTGAGAAAACTTGGGCCTTCCTCCCTCATCCCGCCCCTACGCGCGTCCCCTTCCCTCCGGAGCGTTCCCTAGCGAATTGAGCCTTCTCGGTCGCTCGCTGTATTAGTGACTAAGGGATCTGGGGCCAGATGATGGCTCCAAAAAACCCGAGAACCTCATCTATTTTGCAACGGTCTTCCTGAGTGTTTACTTCAGCCCTTTCTGCGCTTCCTCTTTCGATCCTGTTGAGCAAGGCCGGATCTGCCCGCCGCGCGCAGCCCACCCGCTGGGGACGCGGCGCGTGTGTGCGGAGCGCGGGGGGCCCCGCGCGTGCGCGCCTGCCCGCCCCTCCCCGCCCCCCGCGTGCGCGCCTGCCCGCCCCTCCCCCGCACGGGTCCGCAAGGACTCAGGTCCCCGCGGGAGTTCTGGGTGGGGTTGCGGGGTTGGAGGTCGGACGTGGAAGGGCGCGCTCAGCGCAGCCCGTGTCTCAACTGTCGGATGGCAACCCTCTCCTCCTCCCAAAGCTTAAGGACACTGAGTTGGCGCGGGCGAAACTGTGAAGAAACAGGCGCTCTGACACGTTGCCGGTGGAACTCCAAAACGGTACGAACCCGGTGGCGGCGAATTCGGCAACAGCTATTTAACTTGCGTAGGCAGTTCCCCTTTGATCCAGAAATCCCACTTCTAAGAATGTATCACAGTGATGAAAAGAAGGAATGCATATACCCACGCCCATTCTTGGCCGCATGATTTGTAATAGCAAAGGACTGACTGGACGTAGTCCGAGATTCTTTGGGAGTGGAGCCTCCTGGGAGAAAGTGGGGAGATCCGAAAATACAGAAGTTAGAAACAGTTTGTAAGTGGGATTGAATTTACCGCGTCTTCCCTATAGGGCCGTGTCTTAAAGGGCCTCCCCGCCGCCGTGTGGGGAAGGAAGGTGGTGGAGAAGACCTAAAGACATACAGATATATTAGACACACAAATCAATTAGGTAAATTAAGATAGTTCAGTCATTTATTTAATGAAAAACTATTAACTCATCTAAGAACAATAAAAATAGTTGTGAAGAAAATTCTTGCTGAGAAAGCAAGTTAATATTTACCATATTAAGTAACGTAAGTATTTTGAAGGGAGTTAAAAGGTGAGAGTTATGGTAGTACGGATGGAGCCTTATATTAACTAGGATCCTCAAGGAAGAGCTTTTTTCATAAGTGTTAGTTGAGCCAGACCTAAAGGACACGAGAGATTAATTCATGTCGATTTGGGGATGAGAATGTTCAAAGGCTCTGGGTTAGGAAGGCACTTGAGATATTGGGAAAACAGCAAGGAAGCTAGTATGGATGGAGCACAGTGACAGGGAAGCAGGTGGTATATGAGATCAAAGAGGAAATTGTGGCCAGATAATGTGTGGTCTTTCTGGCTATGGTCGGGACTTTACTCTGAGATAGGAAGCAGCCATTGGAAGGTTCTGAACATAGTACTATATGGAAAGTCAGGTGAAGCAATGGAGTGACTTTCACAGGAGAGGAAGAGAGCAGGCAATACCTCTTTGCAAAGTCATGAAAAGGAGCAGCCAGTCAGAGGCTTGGAAGAACATTCCAAGAGAAGAAAGAGCAAGGAAAGGTCTTGAGATGGGAACATAGAAGGTTAGAAAGAGGGCCCGTGTGTCTAGCATACAGCAAAAAAAGTAGGGCATTGGTAACGGATGGGGACAGAGAGGTAAGCAGGGACCACATTAGGCAGTGGCTTGGGGTCAGCCTTGAGGACTTTGAGTTTTATTCTGATTGCAGTGGGGAGCCATTGGAAAGCTTTTAGGAAGTAAGTACATGACTGGACTTTTGCTGTACATCATCATGCTGGTTGGTGATTGGAAATGGATCGAATGGAGCAAGACAAAGGGCAGTGAGAGATCATTCAGTGGGCTGTGGCAGTAGTCCAGGTGAAAGATGATGGTGGTTTTGGTTAGTATCCTGAAGATGGGGATGATGGGAGGAGTTTGGATTCAAGATATGATTTCAGAGCAGAATCACCAATGTTTGCTGATGGGCTGCCATGGGAGTGGGAGAGTGGCAGAAGGCATTAGGAATTGAGTGTAAGCCAGTGTGACTGGAGTCCTGAGAGCTCTGGTGTGAGGCAGGGCTAGACGAAGAAAGGGCAGTAGGGAGAGACCATGTAGGACCATGTGGACCATGTGGACCATGTTGAAGGTTGTTTTCTCATCTTAAAAGCAATGAGATTGTGTTAAGAATACTTTAAGCTGGCAGGATTTATGTTTTAGGAAAATCACTTTGGCTGTAGTTTGGGGAATTGACCAGATGAAGAGAAGAATGGGTGCAGGAAGATTTCTGAGTGAGGCTGGCTGAGAGATTTACAGTGGTTGGGACTAGATTGGTGACAGTGGAAATGGAAAGAAATGGATGGACCTGAGAGATATTTATAAGGTAGTTGATAGGAGGCAGTGATGACTGGATTTGAACAGAGTGAGGAAGAGGGAGGAGCCAAGGATGACCACTAAGATGCAGACTTGGATAATGATGGATGTCATTGCCGTTCAATGAGATGAGGAACTCTGGTGGGTGCAGGGGGAGACTGGGGGAGGGGAAGATAGTGAGTTTTATTTTGAACAAGTTGAGTATTATAAACTTTTGAGACGTGTGAGTGGAGACCTCATGTAGAGAGATGTGTAAGGGGCTGATGCTCAGAGTGTGGTTTACAGTTAGAGATACACAGGTTGGCTAATCTACCCACGGGTGGCCATTGATGAGATAGATGGCTTAGAAGTGAGTAAGATGAGAAAAAGACCTTATGCTAAGCTTTAAGGAATGTCATCATCAAAGTAGAGGAAGTTGAGCCTGAAAAGGAGACAGAGGGAGAGCTCTGATGGGGTGGGAGGCAAACCAGGAGAAGGTGGTGTTGAGGAATTCACAACAGTGGGAGTGTGCAGCCATGTCGGGCTGTTAAGAGTAATATAAGATGAAGATCAACACGTGCCCATTAACTTGAGCCATATTAACGATCACAGAGATGTATTATTTTAAATGTTTATTTTTTTTTTGAGAGAGAGAGAGAGCTGGGGAGGGGCAGAGAGAGAGGGAGAGAATCCCAAGCAGGCTCCATACTGCCACTGCAGAGCCCCAGGCAGGGCCTGATCGCACAAACTGTGAGATCACGACCTGAGCTGAAATCAGGAGTCAGGCCCTCAACCAATTGAGCCACCCAGGCACCCCACAGAGACCTATTTTTAATAGCATGTTGGGGCTGGAGGCATGGACTAAGGAGTGAATAGGTGAGCAAAATAACCTTTCTGAGTAGTTTGCCTGTAAAGAGGAGAAGGATAGGGAGGTAGAGAGTCAGGCATGTGAAATTGAGGAAGATTTTATTTTATTTTTTTAAATGGTTTTCAAGTAGGAAAAAAACCAGATGAGATTGAAGGATTAAATATTAAAGAGAGAGTAGAAATGATGGATGGTGAAAAGTTTTCAAGTTCTTTTTTTCTTTGTAATTGAAATATAGTTTATAATACATTAGTTTCAAGTGTACAACATAGTGATTTGACAATTATATACATTATGAATGCTCACCATGGTAAGTGTAGTTGCCCTCATTACCATATGAAATTATTGCTATATTATTGACTATATTCTCCATGCTGTACTTTTCATCCCTGTGACTTATTTAATTTATAACTGAAAGTTTGTACCTCTTAATTCCCCTCACTGATTTTGCCTGTCCCCCCAACCTCCTCATCTCTGGCAACCACCAGTTTGTTCTCTGAATTTGTGAGTCTGTTTCTGTTTTTTGTTTGTTCATTTGTTTTGTTTTTTAGATTCCACATATAAGGGAAACCATATGATAATTGTCTTTCTCTATTGGACTTATTTTACTTAGCATAATACCATCTATGTCCATCTGTGTTGTTACAAATGGCAAGACTTCATTCTATTATATATATACACTGTATCTTCTTTATTAATTTATCTATTGATGGACACTTAGGTTGTTTCCATATCTTGGTTATTGTAAATCATGCTGCAATAAACATAGGGGTGCATATATCTTTTCAAATTAGTGTTTACTTTTTCAACTGGTAAATACCCAGAAGTAGAATTACTAGATCATATGGTATTTCTTTTTTTAATTTTTTGATGAACCATCATACTGTTTTCCAGAGTGGTTGCACCAGTTTACCTTTCCACCAACAGTTCACAAGGGTACCTTTTCTCCACATCCTCACCAAACTTGTTATACCTCCTCTTTTTGATGCTAGCCATTCTGACAGGTGTGAGGGGATATGTTATTGTAGTTTCGATTTGCATTTTCCTGATGATTAGTGATGTTGAACATCTTTTCATGTGTCTGTTGGCCATCTGTATTTCAGGTCCTCTGCCAATTTTTTAACTGCATTATTTGTTTTGTTGGTGTTGAGTTGTATGAGTTCTTATATATTTTGGATATTAATCCTTTATCATATATATCATTTGTAAATATATTCTTCCATTCAGTAGCGTGCCTTTTGGTTTTGTTGATGGTTTCCTTCACTGTGCAAAAGCTTTTAGTTTGGTATAGTTCCAATAGTTTATTTTTGCTTTTGTTTCCCTTGCCTGAGGAAACAGATCCAGAAAAATATTGCTATGGCCAATATCCAAGAGTTTACTCCATATGTCTTCTAGGAATTTTATGGTTTCAGGCTTCACATTTATGTCTTTAATCTATTTTGAGTTTATTTTTGTGTATGGTATGGGGCTATCTAGTTTCCCCACCACCATTTCCTGAAGAAACTACCTTTTCCTCATTGTATATTCTTGGGTCCTTAAATAAAGAGAAATAAGATTTTCTGTATTTTACCAGAGGAAGAAAGGTGGGTTTAGAGTAGACAAGGAATTTCTTATTTTTGATAGCTGTGAGATAAGGAAGTTCTCATTTAAAGCCTCTATTGTCTTTTATATGGTAAGAAGAGAAGTAGAGCCTTCTGCTGGGAGTGTGATAGTAGGGACTATCATAGACTATCATAGATTTGGGGAACTGGAGAAAGTGTGACAAGGTCATTGCAGAAAATGTGACTAGAAAAATTTGATGAGATTTCCAGGCAGCCCGAGAATCTATTTGAAATCGGCGGTGATGGTGGAAGCAATCTGCTCAGTCGTGTGACTCTCCTGCAAAGCTAGGTTCCCTAGGTTTGGAGAAAGTTTAGCTGCCATGGGAGTAGCTAGCTGAACAGGCCAGCTGGAAGGAAAGGTTATTGTGGTCAGAAGGTAGGCGGATTGAATTTTCCTTCTGGAGATATCGACATTATTATGGGTGCTGACAATGTCCAGAATGTGACCATGGGCCTGGGTGGCTGATGTGACCAATGAAATGAGAGACCAAAGGATTATGTATATCTTCCCAGGTAACCGTTTAAGTCGTCCAGGATTAGGGTGGCCCATAACTTACTGCTGAGACTGAGCCACTTCTGAGTACCAGAATGTTAACTGGGTGAGAAAGCAAGAAACAGGTATGATTCATGACTCTTCCAAACAAACAGAATGATGCTAAGATTTAAAGTCATTTTAAAGGAAGACTGGGAGTCAGGTGTCAGAGCAGGGCTGACTGGGATTTGTGGAGATGACAGATCTGAAGAGGTGGACAGAGTAGTTTGCCCAAACGGCACTTCTCAAAAGAAGTTAGTTTGCTTTTTGCTTTCTTTTGTTTTGAATAAAAGGAGGAGCCACTAAAGGTCTGTCCACGGTAATGGGCACAATGGGCAACAGCAAAGTCACCTTCTGAGCTTAAGGTACATGGAGTGTGAAGAATAAACGATTTTTCCTTGAGAAAGCTGCAATGGACATGGTGTCCTCCAGGCAGAGTTAAAGTTCCAGGACAGAGGAGCGCACCAGGAATAGCCTCATGATACAGGAGTGGCAGTGAGAGAGTTTGGGATGTGGGAGAGACAAGGGCTGAATGAATCACAGGCAGGGAAGAACACAATGTCATGAGACGGTGGTGTGGGAGAAAGTCCCCTGGTGACTTCTTCTTTGTGGAGGGACCAGTGGAGCAGTCTTCCTGGAGTATCTCTGAGGACCGTGGGTAGTGGTTGGACAACGTGGGCTCTGGCACCGTGGAGGAACACAGTTAAAGTTTAAGCTGAGTTGGATTTTAACTGTGTCTTACTACCTTACTCTTTTGGCATGTTTCCTCCTGGCCAAAGAGCATCTACCTTCTGACAAGGGACCTGTGTTGACCTGAATTAAGATTTCTGCTACTTTGGGGGTGGGGAGTGGGAAGGTATTTTTTTTCTTTTGGTTTAGCACTTCATAAAGTTTTGCCTGTTCATTTTATTTGGATTGCCCTTAATTGTAGGGAATATTTGCCTCTGATTTAAATACACAACTTTAATGCCATCTGCAATGGACTGTGTTTTCCAAAGAAGGCCATGACCGTATCTCTCTTACCCATCAAGAAGTGGAGTCCCTTTCTCTCCCTCCCCCTTGAATGTGGGTGGACTCTGTGACTGCTTTGGCCAATAGAAGACAGCAGAAGTGATGGTGGACTTAGCACTTATTGGCTGGCAGCATCTCTTCCTGCCTCCTTTAGCCCTGAACACTCATGAAGGAGGCTACTCCATCAGAGAGAGAGACCACATGAAGGAGCACTGAGGCATCAGCCATGAGGTGAAGATGCCATCTTGGACACCCAGCCCCATCAAACCTTCAGAAGATCCTAGCCCCAGTTCTTATCCAAATGCAGGTACACCAGAGAGCATGGAGAACCACCCAGATGCATCAACCCACAGATTCCTGAGAGATCATGATAAATAGCTGTATCAAGCCTCTAAGTCCTGGTTTGTGCTCAAGGCTTCTTGGGGACCTCTGTGTCTCCTGTTTGTGTCGTAGTAAAGCTTTGTGCTTTGACTTTTAAAATATAAACTGATAAAAACAATAACTGTTTGTGGTTTCTATTTTAACCAGTATACTATTATTAATTATATGTTTTGTATATAGCATATGTATTTTCTCTTGCCTGTTAACAAAATGTTCCCTCTGCCTGACCTCTGACCCTCTACTTGTCCTTTGGCCACTGTTCTCAGATATTCCTTTCCTTCCACACCCTGGTGATAGTGGGAGGAGCACCAGAAAGGCTGGATGGAAGAATAGCAGCAGGAGAAGTGTAGGGAAGAAAAGAGAAAGCCCAAGAAGACTTGGGGGAGGATTTTTGGTGGGTAGCTGAGAGCAAAACAATGAGAAAGGTATTTTGGGGACATTGCTGGGTATGAGAGAGGTAGAGAGTGAGAAGAAAGAGAGGAAAGGAGTTTTAAGACGTGGACTTGATGTAAAAAGAAACTTGGCTGATGGTTTCTTTGCATTGACAGTGCACAGAGGCTATGCCCATGGGAGCCCAGTGGTAGGTTACTTAATAAGCATTAACATCTTTGAAATACTGAGATATATATGCATACACTGTATCTTCCCAGTGTATGTGTCTGTAAAGCAGTGATCCTTGCTACCCAATATCACTGAGTAAAAGTATAAAAGAAATGGAGGTTGTTTGATTTGCAAGGAACGAAATCTATTCAAACTGGCTGAAGCCAAAATAAGCTCTTGGAGAGAAGCTCTGGTAGCTCATTGAACTCAGACAGGAAGTATAGCAGGGCTGCTTGAGGGGTGATACTAAGAAGTAGAGGTAGACCAGGAAGTCTCTACTTTATTTTTTCTTAAAAAAATTTTTTTTATTGTGATAAAATAAGACATAAATTTATCATCTTAACCATTTTCAAGTGTACAGTTCAGTGATGTTAAATACATGAATAATGTTGTTCAGCCACCACCACCATCCACTCCATAGCTCTTTTCATCTTTTTTTTTTTAAACATTTATTTATTATTGAGAGACAGAGAGACACAGAGCGTGAGCAGGGTAGGGGTAGAGAGAGGGGGAGACATAGAATCCGAAGTAGGCTCCAGGCTCCGAGCTGTCAGCACAGAGCACGATGCGGGGCTCGAACTCACAAACTGCAAGATCATGACCTGAGCCGAAGTCATTGGCCCAACCAACTGAGCCACCCAGGGGCCCCGCTCTTTTCATCTTTTAAAACTGAAACTCCACACCCATGAACACTAACTCCCCTGTTCTCCCCTCCCCCAGCCCTGGATAACTCGTCATTCTGCATTCTGCCTGTTTTTCAGTATTCCATGTAAGTGGAATCATATAGTATTGGTCTTTTTAAAACTGGCTTATTTTACTTAGCATAATATACTTAAGTTTCATTCAGGTTATAGCTTAAGTCTCATTTGCCTTGCTTTTTAAAGCTGAATGATATTCCATATTATATATATATATATATATATATATATGTGTGTGTGTGTGTGTGTGTGTGTGTATACACACACACATTTTTGCTTATTCATTCTTTCACTGATGGACCCTTGGGTTGCTTCCGTGTTTTAGCTATTGTGAATAATGCAAATATCTCTTCAAGTCCTTGCTTTCAGTTCTTTTGGGTATATACCCGAAGTGGAATTGCTGGGTCATATGGTAATTTTATTTTTAATTTTTTGAAGAACTGCCATACTTTTTCCACAGTGGCTGTATAATTTTACATTCCCATCACCAGTGCATAAGGTTTTGATTTTTCCACATCTTCACCAAAGCTTATTTTCTGTTTTTGTTTTCTTTTTTGATAGTAGCCATCTTAATGGGTATCTTACTGTGGTTTTGATTTTCATTTCTCTAATGATTACTGATGTTAAACATTATTTCATGTGCTTATTGGCTATTTGTATATCTTCTTTGGAGAAATGTCTATTAAGTCCTTTGCCCATTTTTTAATTGGTTTGTTTGTTTGTATATTCTGGATATTAATTCTTTATTAGATATATGATTTGCAAGTATTTTCTCCCATTTTATGAGCTGTCTTTTTACTCTGTGGATATTGTCTTTTGATACACAAATTAAAAAAAATTTTTTTTAATGTTTATTTATTTTAGAGAGAGAGCATGAGCAGGGGAGGGGCAGAGAGAGAGGGAGACATAGAATCTGAAGCAGGCTCCAGGCTTTGAGCTGTCAGCACAGAGCCCAACATGGGGCTCGAACCCATGAACCACGAGATCACAACCTGAGCCAAAGTCAGACACTTAACTGACTGAACCACCCAGGCGCCCAAGATACACAAAATTGTTAAGTTTTTGTGAAGTCCAATACATCTGTTTTTAATTTGGTTGCATTTTATTGGTGTCATGGCTAAGAAATCATTGCTAAATCGAGTGTCCTGAAGATTCTGCCCTATGCTTTCTTCTAAAGTTTCATGGTTTTGGGTCTTCCATTGAAGTCTTTGATACATTTTGAATTAATTTTTTAACAATTTAATTTATTTTTATTTTTTAAATTTTTTTTTTCCAACGTTTTTTATTTATTTTTGGGACAGAGAGAGACTGAGCATGAACGGGGGAGGGGCAGAGAGAGAGGGAGACACAGAATCTGAAACAGGCTCCAGGCTCCGAGCCATCAGCCCAGAGCCTGACGCGGGGCTCGAACTCACGGACCGCAAGATCGTGACCTGGCTGAAGTCGGACGCTTAACCGACTGCGCCACCCAGGCGCCCCACAATTTAATTTATTTTTAGAGAGAGAGACAGCATGCAAGTGGCAGGGGGGCAGAGTGAGAGAGAGAATCTTAAGCAGGTTCCGTGCTCAGCATGGAGCCCAAAGCAGGGCTCGGTCCCATGACCTGATCATGACCTGAGCTGAAGTCAAGAGTCAGATGCTCAACCAACTGAGCCACCCAGGTGCCCCTTGAGTTAATTTTTGTATATGTTGTTGGGTAAAGGTCCAATTTTATCTTTTTATATGTGGTTATCCATCTTTCCCAGCACCATTTGTTGAAGAGACTGTCTACCCATCGTATGGTTTTGGCAGCTTTGTCCAAAATCATTTCACCATATATGTGTGACTTTATTTCTGGCCTCTCTATTCTCTTCCATTGCTCTACATGTCAGTCTTTATGCTAGTACTACACTGTATGATTACTGTAGCTTTGTAGTAAGTTTTGAAATCAGAAAGTGTGGGTCCTCCAGCTTTGTTCTTTTTTAAGATTGTTTTGTCTATTCAGGGTCCCTTGGGAATACATATGAATTTTAGGATGGGGTTTTCTATTTCTGCAAAAATGCCATTGAGATTTTGATCCAGATTGTACTGGATCTGTAGACTGCTTTGGGTAATATTGACATTTTAACAATAGTAAGTCTTCCAATCCATGAACGTGGGATGTGTTTCCATTTAGTTATGTCTTCTATAATTTCTTTAAGCAATGTTTTGTGGTTTTCATTGTGTAAGTCTTTCAACTCTTTGCTTAAATTAATTCCTAAATACTTTATTCTTTTTTATGCTATTGTAAATGGAATTGTTTCCATAATTTTCTTTTTAGATGGTGTGTAGAAATGCAACTGATTTTTGCATGTTAACTTTGTATCCTGCTACTTTGCTGAATTCATTTGTTCTAACACTTTTTGTTTGTTTGTTTGTTTGTTTTGGTGTGGAATCTTTAGGGTTTTCTATAGAGGAGATCTTATCATTTGCAAACAGAGATAATTTTACTTTTTCCTTTCCAATTAGGATTCCTTTTATTTCTTTTTTGTGCCCAGTTGTTCTGGCTAGAAGTTCTAATATTATGTTGAATAAAAGTAGTGAGAGTGTACATCCCTGTCTTGTTCTTAATCCTAGAGGAAAACAATTTCAGCCTAACACCATTGAGTGTGATATTTGCTATGGGTTTTCAGATATGGCTGTTACTAGGTTGAGATAGTTTCCTTCTATTACTGATTTCTTAAGAATTTTTATCATGACAGGATGTTGAATTTTGTCAAGTGCTTTTTCTCTATCCATTGAAATGATCATGTGATTTTCTTTCCCTTTATTCTGTTTATGTGGTATATTATATTGATTGATTTTCATATGCTGAACCACCCTTGCATTCCAGGAATAAATTGCACTTGGTCATGGTGTTTAATCCTTTCAACATGCTGCTGAATTTTGTTTGCTAGTGTTTTGTTGAGGATTTCATTTCTCTTTTTGTGCTCATATGATTTATGTCTAATATTCTCCACCTAACTCCTTTTTTTCCTCTTTTGCCGCAAATTAACTTTTTTGCTATAGGTCAAACATGGCCACTGCCTTGGAGCAGATCTCATGGACTCCAGACTCTGAGATAGAGATTTCTGTGCAGAAAATTTGTTGCAAATGATCTCAGGAACAATGCTTGCAAAGGAGTGAAGGAAGAAGGATGGAGATGGAGAAGTTTGGCTATGATATATTGGCAATAGAAGCTTTAGCCAATTCTACAGAGAGCTTTAAGAATGGGAGGCAGGACCTTTGCTTACCCCTTATTAACCAGCCATTGGATGCTGGTTGTCTCTGGGGAGGAGGCTGTGCCCTTAGACAGAATGTCTCCCTTTGGTCAAGGACAGTTTCTGGAGAGGGACTCAAGTATAAACAGTCAGCAGCTACCACTGCTATAAAGGAGACATTGAACCTGGGGCATCCATTCAGCTACCTAGTCCAGATTGACGTTCTGTCACATCTCAAACACCAACTGGGACCGAAGAGAGTTACTATGTTCCATTTTCAAATTCCTGGGAGCTAGAATCTGATTGGCCATGTTTTATTAGGTATCTTCTGATCAGCTCTGGCTCTGGAAGTGAATTTTTATGAGGTATATTATCTCCTAGGTACTGATATGTTTGCTGATATCCAACTATCAAAACAATTGTAATTTGTCTTTGAATGTAAATGCAAATTAGTAAAGATTTGGTAGTCTCTAAAGCAAATATTATTTGCTTAACATTTTTGTGGAAGAGCAGTTATGATTTTGTTGAAATAGTGGCAAACATTTAGATAAATATGATTCTAAAAGTCAGTGTTTGTACAGGGAGGGATGTGTGGGTGGAGAGGTCATGTAAAAAATAAGAAACATCCAAACCCACATTTATCCAGAAGACAGACTGAATAATTACCTTTTAACAGCATTTTTGTTTACCATCTCTACAGTTTTACCTTTTCCAGAATGTTCTATACATGAAATAATACAGTGTATAGCCTCTTCAGATTGGCTTTATTCACATAGCAGTATGCATTTAAATTGATCCAAGTCTTTGTGTGGCTTCACAGCACATTCCTTTTGTCACTAAAAGGTATTCTATTGGATAGTTAGACTGCAGTTTGTTTATCCATTCACCAAGGACATCTTGATTGGTCCCAATTTTTGGCGATTGTGAATAAAACCGCTTTGAACATTCACATGCAGAATTTTGTATGGACATAAATTTTCAAAGCAGTTGGCTAAATTCCTAGGAGCATGATTTCTGGCTCATATAGTAAGGCTGTGTTTAGCTTTGTGTGAAACTGCCAAACCATCCTCCAAAGTGATGGTACCATTTTGTATACCCATCAACAATAAATGAGAGCTCCTATTGTTCTTCATCCTCACCAGCAAATGGCATTGTCAGTTGTTTTGGATTTTAGCCATTTTAATAGGTATGTGGTGGTATCTCACTGTCATTTTGATTTGCATTTCCCTAATGACAAATGATGTTGTGCATCTCTTAATATGCTTACTTATTATATACATATCTTTTTTTGTGTGAGGTGTTGTGTCTATCCAGGAGAAATAAAAGCAGGGGTCTCTGGGTGGCTCAGCTGGCCAAGTAAGCATCCAACTCTTGATTTCGGCTCAGGTCAGGATCTCACTTTTTGTGGGATAGAGCCCTGCCTCCAGCTCTACACTGACAGCAGGGAGCCTGCTTGGGGTTCTTTCTCTCTCTGCCCCTCCCCTTTCTCTGTTCTGTGCTCTCTCTCTCTCTCTCTTTCAAAATAAATAAATAAACATTTAAAAAAGCATTTGTCCACCAGAAGACCTGTTACATGAATGTTCATAGCAGCTTTGTTTGTAATAGCCCAAAATTGAAAACAAATGAAATGTTCATCATAGGTGAATGGGGAAACCAATTACACCATGGAATACTATTCTCCAAAAAAAAAAAAAAAAAAAAAAAAAAAAGGAATAAACTACAGATACACCCAACAAGGTGGATGAATCTCAAAATAATTATGCTGAGTGACAAAAGCCATATTAAATAAAGAATGCATGTTGTTTGATCTCATCTAGATAAAATTCTTGAAAATTCACACTAATCTGTCCTGAGTAAAAGCACTGAGAAGGGGAGGGAAGAGGGAAAAAAGAAGGATGGGGGAGACACAGGAAACTTTTAGGAGTCACGAACATGTATATAATCTTGATTTTAATGATGGTTTCCATTTAGTGTGTACATATGTCAAAACTGATCAAATAGTATACTTTAAATATATGCAGTTTATGTCGATTGTACCTCAGTAGAGCTACAAAAAAATTCTTTGCACCTTGGACTATTCTTTAATTCATGACTGCAAAAATGTAATTAAAAACATATATTAAATTTTAATTAAAATCTTATTCATCAAAATAAGGGAAAATTTAAATTGTAAATATTAATATTTATAACAAATATTGATAGATAAGGAAGGATCACTGCTTTAGACTTTTTAAAGCTGAACATTTTATTGTTGGAAGCCTTGATCTAAAATACAAATAAAAGAGAGAGAGAACATAAAATTGTATGGGAAGAAATTGGAAATCAAATACTACAAATGTTTTGGAAGCTCTGTGAAATACCATAGGCTACAACAAGCTTCTGGATATTGCAGAGCCTTACATGTACTTCAGGAAGGTGATAAAATAATAGTAGATGTGTTTCTACAGCAAAGAGGGTTTTGTGCCAGGACTGAACACTGAAAAAAAAGCATATGACTTAAGAAACACTGGTGTTACATATTTTTAAAGTTTAGAGCACAAAATTTACTACAGGTCTTTTTCATCCAAATTAAGTTCTTTTATCTTCCTTTTTGCTAGATCCATTTGGCTCCTGGTAATAGAAGCCAAAACACACAAACTTCTCAGACTATCTAGCAAAACTCTATTTCAAGTTACTTTTTGTAAGCAGTATAAGATAGAGCTTGGATTATTTGCCGCTGTACATCTTGCCTCCCTGAACTGTCGTTCTTTGTTTACATAAAATTTAAACTTGCCTTTGTACTTAGGATAAAATCTAAACTCTTTGACAATATCATTAAGACTTTATAAGATCTGGGGCACTTGGGTGGCTCAGTTGGATAAGTATCCAGCTCTTGATATAGACTCAAGTCATGATCTCTTGGTCATGAGATCAAGCCCTGCATCAGGCTCCATGCTGAACATGGAGCCTGCTTGGGATTCTCTCTCTCTCTCTCTCTCTCTCTCTCTCTCTCTCTCTCCCTCCCCTCCTTTTCCCTCTCCACCCCCCTGCTTGCGCGCGCGCACACACACACACTCTCTCTCTCTCTAAATAAATAAATAAACTTAAAAAAATACTCTTGTTTTAAAAAAGGAAAAAAAAAGATTTTATAAGATCTGCAGCCAAGCCCACTTCTCCAACTTCATCTTAGAGTTGTCTGTCCCCATAGAAAACTAAGTTCAAGGCATATTGTCTTCCTCTTTGTTCTTGAAAATTGAAAACTGTTCTTTGCTGCCAGGAATGCACGTCTGGTTCTTTGAATGACATCTTCTTGTCCTTTTAGTCTGAACTTTATGATGACGTGTTGCCTTTGTTAAGTAAGCTCCACGAAGATCTGGAGACGTAGCTGAAGTGTGAAGAAAGGGGCACCAAGGGAACTTAGGCTCCATTTCTCCTAGCATATCTTCTTAGACTGGTGCCTTTTCTAAGAGTAGTGTGCACAGGCTGAACCTGCGAGCAGACTGTGAAACATAAGGTCAGAAGATGTTTTTTTTCAATATTCTCACCCTATCCACAACTGTAAAATGAGGCCAATAATGTTTTCCTGTTTGAATTGCAGGGTTGGTGTTCAGAGAGCATGTACAAGATTGCTTTGAAAGCTGTAAATAGACACAGATGTTAATAAATTCAGGTTAATGTGGTCTCCACACTAGTGGTGCCTTCCCTTGTGAATTCTGCCAAGGACGAAGTCAGCTCAATGTGCTTTGAGAAGAAGCCCTCGGTAGGCATTTCATTGCCTGTTCTGGGACCTCAACAGATTCTGCACTCCACTACTGCTCCTGTAGCAATCCTCAGACACCATTTTTTTTTTCAATCAATACAGCAAAAAATATATTTTAAGTGGGAACCTTTTCTCTTTTCCTCCTCCATTCTCTTTCTCCCTTACCTTTCTGCTCTCCCTCTGTCCCTCCCATCTTCCCTTCCTTCTCATCTTTGTCAATTGAAGAAGGAATCTGGTCAAACTGAAAAGTTCTATATGAACAAATGAATTTGAAGCTCAGTAAAATACGTGGCAGAAGGTGCTGGTGTAATCAAATGACAAAGCAGAGTTGCTAAGACCCCACAAAATCTCTCAACTACTTCTAGTTTTCTTTGCTTTATCCAGTTTTAAATCCTGTGAGATCTCAGATAAAAGTATATAAAATAATTCATTGTTGGGAATTTAAATTTCTAATTAGATCCATATCAAAATTATTTCCCCACTTTTTAATTGTAACTCATTCTTAGTGAGGGACAAAGACCATACTGTCTCCTGAGCCATGCTTACAATCAGTCAGTGAGGCAATTGGTAAAACCACTGTTTCTGTCTACAGTTCTCTTTAATTTCAGTTCCCATCCTTATCTCAACTGATTCCAAGTTTTTCTTATTATTATTTTTAAAAGTACTGTTACTCAAATTTGCTCCTTTATTTTTTCCTTTTGCATGATGATATGACTTTCTTTCATTTGAATCTTGTGATGCTAATCCCAGCAAACTCCCAAGGACAGGGTCACACAGTCTGGGTCCCCTGGCAGTCTTCCCCTTCAGTCTATGGAAACTCTCTTGGTTGAAAGCTCTCCGTCCTGTCTTTACCATTCTGGGCACACAGGAGAAACGCTTGGCTACTTTCCATATCATGCTGGGTAAAGATTCTGCACCCAATTCCAGTGTGTGAGGGGAGTGTTCCCCACACCAACATGCAATTCTAGGACACTAGCTGCCCCTCCCCCACAACTTCAGATGCCAGTCTCATGTGGGATTCTGACTCATCAGCTAGAGATTGGAAGTTCCTACAGCCCCCTCCTTGGGTTTGATTAATTTGCTGAGGCAGCTCACGGAACTCAGGAAACCAGTTTACTCCCCAGATTACTGTTTATTATGAAAGGATGTGACTCCGGAACAGCCAGATGGAAGAGATGTGTACAGGGAATGGTATGGGGAAAGGTCACCGAGTTTCCATGTTCCCTCTGAGGGCACTATTCTTCCTAAATTGCCATGTGTTCACCAACCTGGAACTTCTTTGAACCCTGTCTTTTTGGGGTTTTTTCGATGGAGGCTTCATTCCACAGGCACGATCAATTAAATCATTGGCCGTTGGTGGTTGATTCCAACCTCTAGCCCCTCCCCCCTCCCCAGAAATCGGTCCCACCCCTCTCTTCATGGTTGGTTCCCCTGGCAGCCAGCCTCCATTTTTGGGTGCTTTCCAAGTCACTTTGTTAACATAAACCCAGTTATGGTGGAAAGGGGCTTGTTATGAGTAACAAGACACCCATTTCACATTTATGACTCTGAAGTAATTTGAGGAACTGAGGACAAGAGACCAAATATTACAACAGAAGATACTCCCATTGCTCTTACTGCTCAGGAAATTCCAAGGCTTTTAGGAGCTCTGTGCCAGGAATCAGGACAAAGACCAAAATTATATTTCTTATTACAAATCACAACATTACGCTGGGGCTCAGGGTTGGTGAGAGGCATGTTTTGACCCATCTTCTTTGGCTTGCCATGCAACTATCTTTAGTTTCCCAGTTGTGGGGGTTTGGGGGGAACACTGGCTCCTTCCAAAGGCAAGCAGGTTGGAATCAGGGTATAGGTCCACCTGAATCAGGACTCTTATTTTTGCAGACTTGGCTGAAAGGCTGGGCAACCCATTCCAACTGTCTTCTCTGTTCCTCCCAGACTCTGTCTTCCCACCCAAGCTTTGTCTCATTGGAAGCTGGAAATGCAAGTGGGAAAAATGAATTCTGCTCAATCACATACTATTTCAAATCTATTTTTCTTACATTTTGTGTTATAGACCATCACTAGGCTCCAATATCCATTGTCTTCTTATATAATATGGAATTTTGGAAAATGTGTCCAGCCTCCCCTGAAGCTACTTGCAGCCATGTGAGTAAATTTTGGCTCACGAGGGAGAAGTGAAAGTATTATTTTGGACTTTTGAGAAGCTCCCTTAAGATGTGTCTTCATTCATATCGTCCTCCCTGTTGCTTAAAATACAAACCTTGGAGAGGCTCTCTTGGACCATGAGATGACCTTGAATATAGAAGCCACACACTAAGGATGGCAGAACAGCAACTTAGGAGGTGCCTGGGTGTTTGAGGGTTTTGTGGAGCAGCTGCATTAGTCCTAGACTGTCTACTTCTAGATAGTTATTTCGTGTGGGAATAAGCCCTGTGTGAGTAAGCCCCCAATTTTAAGATCTCTGTTGCATTAGTGTACAAGGCTGCCGTAACACAATACCAAGGATGGGTGGCTTAAATAACAGAAATTTATTTTCTCACAGTTCTGGAGGCAAGAAGTCCATGATCAAAGTGCCAGAAATTCAGCTTATGGTGAGGCCTCTCTTACTGGTTTGCAGATGTCCATCTTCTTTCTGTGTCCTCACATGGGTTCTTCTTGGTACACATGTAGAGAGAGGGAAGGGGAAAGAGGAGGAGGGGGAGGAAAGGAGGTAATCTTTGGTGTCTCTTCCTCTTCTGATAAAGACACCTGTTCTATTGAATTAGAGCCCACCCTTATGTAACCTTCATTTAACCTCATATAACCTGCAATTACCTCCTTATAGGCCTTATCTCCAAGTACAGTCACAATGAGGGCTTTAACATATGAAATGGGGGGGACCAGTCCATAACACACACAGAAAAATGATTCCTATCTAATATGCCCAGCAACCTTCACTTTTGGGGTTTAAGAGCAAAGAAATTGGCTTAAATTTTCTTATATATATTCTTATTTGTTTTTTCTTATATACATTCATATGTTTCTGACACTGGGAGCTTGATGCCTGAAATTTCCAAGCCACAAATAAGATACTTTGTCCTCTAGATTTGCTGAGACAGCCCTGCCCTACAGACCCTCTTGCTCATGCATGGATGTCTGGGCTGAGAAGTGGGTAAGATCAGGAAAGTATCTAGTTACAGGGAAGTATATGTGGAGGTGGAATTCTGGTGAATATTATCTGGACACACTACCAAGCACTTCACCTTTTCTCAGTGGGACCTCCACCGTGGAGTCAGAATGGCCTCTTTAATGGTCTAATTTGACCAGGCCACTCTTCCTTCAAAATTAGGGTACATTTGATCTCATCTGTATATACCAGACATTTTGATTTAGGGATATTTCAGCATGGCCTAAAAAAGAAATTACTAAAGTTTCAACTTTTTTTTTATTACTAAGTAGTGTATGAAACAGATATCCTCACCGCATGCCTGAATTTTCCAACTCTAAGATTCCGCACCCTGGAGTGGGGGTTGGGGATGGTGTAGAGAGGGGAGGTGAGAATGAGGGGGATCATGGATCAAAACAAAAAGACTGGGTGGATGAAGATGGACTGGGGTTCGGTGCCACTTGGAAACATGGAGCCATAGATAGTTCCTTACTCATTCACTTAAATCAATCTGGCAGAGGATTTGTTTTGTTCTCTGAGAATTAGATGCTGCTGGTCAGCAGACTCCCCAGTTTCTCTGTTAATGTTTCAATGAGTGTAGGCAGTTACTCATGATAAGTATTATACTTTGGTTAATAATGGGACTGTATTGAGTTGAACAGTGTCCCCTCAAATTTGTGTGTACTAGAACCTCAGAATATGACCTTATTTGGATCTTTGAAGATGTAGTCAAGTTAAAACAAGGTCATACAGGAACAGGTTGAGTCTTAAAATACAATGGCTGGTACCCTCATGAGAAAAGGGAGATTTGGATAGACATAGAGGACACACAAGGGAAGTGGCCATGTAATGACAGAGGCAGAGATGGGAGTGATGCAGCTATAAATCAAGGAATGCCATGCACTGATTACTGGTGAGCACCAGAAATTAGGAAGAGGCAGGGAAGGATTCTTCCCGAGGGCCTTCAGAGGGAGCATGGCCCTGCTCACACCCTGATCTTGAGACATCGGTTTTTCAGAACTGTGAGAGAATACATTTCTATCATTTTAAGCCATCCAGATTGTGGTCATTTGCTACGACAGCTCTGGGAAGCCACTATAGGCACTTTTTCTTTTAAACTCTAGAGAACAAACACATCTGCCTTTTAAAGTTGTAATTGTGCTAATCTTATTTGATTGGGAATATATTAGGCATTAGTCTAATCCATCTGAAACCATCTAATAATAGTTTTGAAAGGTCTTGGAGACAAATTGAAGTCTAATTATATTGTTATGTAATTTATGAATTGTGGAGGTAATACAGGCTCATAAAAATTCAAGGAAATCAAGGGCGCCTAGGTGGCTCAGTGGGTTAAGCATCCAATTCTTGATTTTGGCTCAGGTCATGATGTCATGGTTTTGTGAGTTTGAGCCCTGTGAGCTGACTGCACACAAGCTGCTTATGATTCTGTCTGTCTGTCTGTCTCTCTGTCCCTCCCCCACTCATTCTCTCTCTGTCTCTCTCAAAATAAATAAAATTTTAAAAATATTTTAGGGGAAAAACTGAGAGCTTTCCCCCTAAGGTCAGAAACAAGACAGGGATGTCCACTCTAGCCACTGTTATTCAACATAGTATTGGAAGTCTTAACCTCTGCAATCAGACAACACAAAGAAATAAAAGGCATCCAAATCAGCCAGGAGGAGGTCAAACTTACACTCTTCGCAGATGACATGATACTCTATATGGAAAACCCCAAAGATTCCACCAAAAGACTGCTAGAACTGATCCATGAATTCAGCAATTTTGCAGGATATAAAATCAATGCACAGAAATCAGTTGCATTCCTATACACCAACAATGAAGTGACAGAAAGAAATCAAGGAATCTATCCCATTTACAGTTGCACCAAAACCATAAAATACCTAGGAATAAATCGAACCAAAGAGGTGACAAATCTATACACTGAAAACTATAGAAAGCTTATGAAAGAAATTGAAAGAAGACACAAAGAAATGGCAAGAGATTCCATGCTCCTGGATAGGAAGAACAAATATTGTTAAAATGTCGATACTACCCAAAGCAATTTACATATTCAATGCAATCCCTATCAAAGTAACACCAGCGTTCTTCACAGAGCTAGAACAAATAATCCTAAAATTTGTATGGAACCAGAAAAGACCCCGAATAGCCAAAGCAATCTTGAAAAAGAAAACCAAAGCAGGAGGCATCACAATCCCAGACTTCAAACTATACTACAAAGCTGTAATCATCAAGACAGTATGCTACTGGCACAAGAATAGACACTCAGATCAATGAACAGAATAGAGAACTCAGAAATGGACCCACAAATGTATGGCCAGCTAATCTTTGACAAAGCAGGAAAGAATATCGAGCAGAATAAAGACAGTCTCTTCAGCAAGTGGTGCTGGGAAAACTGGACAGTGACATGCAGAAGAGTGAACCTGGACCACTTCCTTACACCATACACAAAAATAAACTCAGCATGGATGAAAGACCTAAATGTAAGACAGGAAGCCATCAAAATCCTTGAGAAGAAAGCAGGCAAAAACCTCCTTGATCTTGCCCGCAGCAACTTCTTACTCAACACGTCTCCGGAGTCAAGGGAAACAAAAGTAAAAATGAACTACTGGGACCTCATCAAAATAAAAAGCTTTTGCACAGCGAAGGAAACAATCAGCACAACTAAAAGGCAACCGACAGAATGGGAGAAGATATTTGCAAATTACATATCAGATAAAGGGTTAGTATCCAAAATCTACAAAGAACTTATCAAACTCAACACCCAAAAAACAAATAATCCAGTGAAAAAATGGGCAAAAGACATGAATAGACATTTCTCCAAAGAAGACATCAGGATGGCCAACCAACACATGAAAAAATGCTCCACATCACTCATCATCAGGGAAATACAAATCAAAACCACATTGAGATACCACCTTACACCTGTCAGAATGGCTAACATTAACAACTCAGGCAACAACAGATGTTGGCGAGGATGCAGAGAAAGAGGATCTCTTTTGCATTGTTGGTGGGAATGCAAGCTGGTACAGCCACTCTGGAAAACAGTATGGAGGTTCCTCAAAAAACTAAAAATAGAACTACCCTACGACCCAGCAATTGCACTACTAGGCATTTATCCAAGGGATACAGGTGTGCTGTTTCAAAGGGACACATGCACCCCCATGTTTATAGCAGCACTATCAACAATAGCCAAAGTATTGAAAGAGCACAAATGTCCACCGAAGGATGAATGGATAAAGAAGATGTGGTATATATATACAATGGATTATTACTCGACAATCAAAAAGAATGAAATCTTGCCATTTGCAACTACGTGGATGGAACTGGAGGGTATTATGCTAAGTGAAATTAGTCAGAGAAAGACAAAAATCCTATGACTTCACTCATATGAGGACTTTAAGAGACAAAACAGATGAACATAAGGGAAGGGAAACAAAAATAATATAAAAGCAGGGAGGGGGACAAAACAGAAGAGACTCATAAATATGGAGAAAAAAACTGAGGGTTGCTGGAGGGGTTGTGGGAGAGGGGATGGGGTAAATGGGTAAGGGGCATTAAGGAATCTACTCCTGAAATCATTGCTTCACTATAGGCTAACTAACTTGGATATAAATTTTAAAAAATAAAAAATAAAGTTAAAAAAAGATAAATAAGAATCTAGAAAAGCACAACAACATTACAACAGAATGTAATTGACATTTATAAAATATTCTACCCCAAAACAGCAGAATAAACGTTTGTCTAAAGTGCCCATGAAACATATGCCAAAAGAGACTATATCTAGGCCATAAAGCAAATTTAAAATAGCTGAAATTATACAGTGTTCTATGACTGCGATAGAAGAAATAAATAAAATTACTAGAAATAAAAAAAATATTTTAAAAAAATTGAAGGAATACAGTAATGAATGAAGTATAAAGTGCCATTATTGATATGGGAATTAATAGTGGAATAAAGGCTTGGGATGATTTAATAATTTTAAAAATCAGTGCTTTTATGTTTTGACAAGGTAATTTTTGTAGTGGCTGCAGCAAAAGATGCCTGCATCCAAAATAGCTGTATGCAGTTAGTTCTGATTTGCAATTCATCACTTACAGGACTGAATCTTAATTCCTTGGCAGATAGGGTGACCAGTTAATGTATGGTCCAACTGAGACACTTTTGAGAGTGAGAGGAAAAGCTATTATCTGAGATAAATAGGGACTGTTCTGGGTAAATTAAGACATGCAAAGCTTTTCACAAAGTGAGTACTGTCTTAATGCTCCCCAAACTCCCAAACTCCAGAAGTACTGGGCAACTTCCAGAACTGTGTGCCTGCACGTACAAAGTCCTTTGCTTCTGTTTGTGGCTGAATCTCAACACAAAATGCAATCTCTTCTGTAAAGCCTTCTCTGGCTTTTCAGACGTAGGCATTTGGTTCACAAATCCCACAGGTGCAAACACCAACTTATCGTATCATATTTCTTCATTTGCATGTCACACAGAATGTAATTTACTTGAAGACAGGCATCTTGTCTGTTCTATGTCTAGATCTCCAGTTGTCAGAGAAGTCTTTGGTTCCATAAACACTTGTTGAATTGAATACGTAAATTAGTTACAAGATTGTTTTTCCCTTTAGGTTTGTCAAAACGATTAAAGAATAATTCCAGACATGCTATAATATTAGTTAGGATCAGGACAGTGAATAAATTCTTGAATTAATACATATAGGCTTGAATGCTAGGACAGTGAACCAACAATGAAGAATGTTCTTTTCTCTCTCTTGTCGACCTTGAGCCTGGTCTGGAAGCTCTGCTGTCCAAGGCTGTTAGAAGTCCAGGATCCTTCTGTTTTGTTGTTTTGCTGTGTAGATATCCACAAGATGTTCACAGGAAATCTTCAGCAAAGACATTTATTACTTTCCAAGGCTTTTTGGAGTCAGAGTTGTGTTTTTTTTTAATGTGCCCTTATACTGTGACTGACCTTGAAGTAGAAAAAAGCAGCTCCTATTTATGCAAGTCATGGAGTCTTTGCATGGTGAAGTTCTGAGGTTCATTTATTTGGCTTATTATTCTTTGCGTGTAATGCAGGCAGACCAGGTCCAAGGGCCCGGGGCCTGGTGGGGAGGGTCCTACGGGACCAGCCAAGGGGGTCCTTGGTGTTGTGCAGGATGGAAATCAAACGTGAGCCAGCAGGAAGTGGGAGCAGAGTTTATTGAAGATATAGAGAGAGAGCAGATATAGACAGAGCATCTGGGAGACTCAGAAAGGAAAGGATAGAGAGTTTTATCTTTGCTTGGGGTCTGGGGTTTTTATTCACAATTGTGGTCTGGTCTATCCACTCAGGCATCCAGGAACTGGTCAGGACAAGGACAGGGGCCAGGTGTCTATCATAAAGTCACTTACTCCCTGGTGCCAGGGGGCTGGATGTTGAGATGTCTAGTGCCAGTGGCCTTGGAATATGCACATGGTCACCTTGTGCAGTCATTCCTTAGATGTTCTCTGTCACTCTGGAAGACTCCAAAGAAATCATTAACTTCTTGTACCCTACAAGGAGGACATATATTAAGGCATGTGTAAGGCAGGGGTGCAGGACCTAGCAGGAATAGAAGCAGGGAAAGGAGAAAAAATGGTTTTCTTTTATGGGGTCCCTTCAGTTTCTCTATCTCACATTTGTACATTGAGATACATTCTAAAGAGTCTTGATTTATATCTTCAAAATGAATGTTCTCTCTTTTGTGGTCAATGACATTAATGCTCATAGTTTTTAAGGGAAAAAGGGAAATCATCTTTAGACAGAGTCATTCTTGTCAAATTTTTCCTCTCATGTGAGTAAATAATGAAACAAATGTGGTATTACAGCCTCCTGACATGTACTACTTCTTAAATAAGCTAAACTCTCTATCTAAATTGTTCATAACTAAAACATTCAATTGAAATAATTTAATTTATTTTGGAAAATGAAAGGAAAGTCACCACATAGAAATAATGTATGGCCTATATTAGAGTGTTATATTGTTATTTACATTTTCTTTTTGCTTGTGGCAAAACATGTAATAAAACTATAGACTCCAGTTACTCTGAAAGCCACTCACTCACATCCCCACAAAAGCCAAAGTGATCTTACTAATGCAAATCTGACCATGCCTTTCTAGCATTTTAACCCTAATGAGTCCCCAGTTATCCTCAGGATTAGCTAAGAATAGCACCCACATATCTTTCTATTTCAGTCCCTGAAAGTCTATTTCCATGTTATTTACAATGTTATTCAAACATTCCATGTTTGAACATATGGTTGCTATGATAGTTAGTTGAGATAATGTATATAGAGCACTTCAGAGGTACCCAAATAGTTGCTAAACAATCTTCAACTTCCCCAATGTACAATTAAGTCTTTTCTGAAGGAAGAACTGTTTATTCATAGAACAATTTTTTCTATCTTCTTTTCTTCAGCACATCCTCCTCCCCTGAATCTTTCTTTCCCTTTCTCTCTCCTGGGAATTGGTGGTCATTCTTACTCAGTGTTCATAATGATCTAGAGAGTGGAGCTGACAGGGAGCCCCCAAGGGAGTAGGATTTCAGTATTCTAGAAAAATGAAGAAATGAAGGGCAGCAGGAAGTCCACACAAGGCCAGGAGTGTTCAATATCTTGGATGTCCTGCGATGTGTGGACAGGCACTCACACTATGAAGCACAATGGACAACTTCTGATACCACGTCTTAACAAATGTGTGTGTGTGTGTGTGTGTGTGTGTGTGAAAGAGAGAGAAAGAGAGAGAGAGAGGTGGGGGACAGAGAGAGAGAGGAGAGAGGGAGGGAGAGGAGAGAGAGAGAAAAAAAGAGGAAGGGAGGAGAGAGAGGAAAAGAGGGAAGAGAGAGGGAAAGGGAGGGAGAGAAGGAAAGAGGGAGAGGGAGAGACAGAGACAAAGGGAGGGAGAGAAGGAGAGAGAGAGAGGGAGAGAGATAAGGTGATTTGTAATTTAGGTAGTGTACTCCTTGAAACTCATATCTTGATTTCCCATTCCAATTGCTGCCTATGCTATTTGAGTAAACAAAGAAAACATGGATAAAGAGAAAAATAATTAAATACCATTGGGTTAAATAAGAGCATTACAAAGAAGATAAATAACAATTTATAATGCACTGAAGCAGAAATAAGCAGTAATTTTAGTATAAAAATTGCATTTGCACAAAGAAGCTATTTAGTAACAAATATCATTAACTACATCAGAAACATGTCAAAGTTGTATGAGTCACACATATACAATGTCACAGTTCACATGAAACTTTGCTTCGAATAAGCCATCTGAAGGTCACATCCTGGTCTGAATGCAGCAAAGGTCTGTCACCGACTTATATAAGAAAGAAGATTGTAGATTTTCCTGTCTTTCTAGTGATGCCTGGGCCAAGTGACTCTTCCTGCCCCGCTGCCAAGGGGCCACCTCTGTTATCATTCATTTCTTCCCTGTCCTTGCATACTGCTTAGCTTACTGCCTGTGTTCTGAGGTTACTTTCCTCATTATAAATTCATGATATTATGCAGGCAGTGGTGGTGGGTCCTTGTTCAGTGGTTATGCAGCAGTGATTTTTGCTTCTGTCTAGTAGAGTCATTCCCCAAATCTTTCACACAGTTTTACAGCCAGTTAAAGTCACTAATCTTCATTGTCTACCTCTTTTTCAGGAAAAGCAGGTAAACCTCAACAGAGAGAAACACAGTTATAGGGACCAATGTGAGGACACCTCTGGTCTTTTTATATGACATTCATAAAGGCCTCATGGTACTTTCTTATATAGTCTTAAAATTCACACACATACTAATTATAATTTTAATGGAAATAAGTGTGCCAGGACCCAAACTGAGGACTGAAATGTCAGATTGAGTTTAATACTTTATATTAAATGAATGAAGAATAAAATCTTGAGCCAATTGATTGCAGGGCTAATAAGTAACCCCCTCTCTTCCTCTCTTGAATTCTGAGCCAGCAGAAAGATAGGAGCAGCAATCTGACAGATGGAGATAAAAAGAGCAGCTTCGTGATTCCTAAGTCTCAATGGAAAATTTGGCTTGATTTGGGGCAAACGTGGCTTCCTATTATTTCCCACAGAACAGAACTCACCTGGCATCAGCTGACCAACTGCTGGTGGTTTCCATCTTGGCCACACATTGAAATCACCTGGGGATATTTTTAATATTTTTTATTTTAATGTTAACATTTTTGAGAGAGAGAGAGTGAGCAGGGGAGAGGCAGAGAGAGAGGGAGACACAGAATCCCAAGCAGGCTCCACGATGATAGCAGAGAGCCTGATGAGGGGCTTGAACTCATGAACCGTGAGATCATGACCTGAGCCAAAATCAAGAGTCTGCTGCTTAATGGACTGAGCCACCCAGGTGCCCCTCACCTAGGGATATTTTTAAGACACCAGATACTTGAGCCCCCTGCCCCCAAATCAAGTGAAAAATCATCTCGTGGGTGCATTTAAAAAAATCTCCCCCAAATATTCTCAGTGCCTATTGAAAAACTATGAGGGTTGAGGACCTTTGAGCTGGATCATTACAAAGGCCGGTGGAGAGGAGAGAGCAGAACCAGGAGCACATCAGGGCAGTCACACCTGAAAATGGAGAAGGTGATGGGAGGGTGAGCTAATCATCCCCGCAGAGAAATGAATGAAGACATGAATCTGTGGTTTCATGTCTTTTGACAATTTTGGAAACTTCTCCACCCTTAGCCTATCAAAAGTCACTTTGTTTCCTCTCTTCTTCCTTACTCTGGGACTCTAATTACATATTAAATGTTTTTACTGTGTTACATTATGTCTCTTACGCACTCTTCTAGATTTGAATCCAATTTTTTTTCTGTGTATTAATCTTCTGATTTATTTTCTAGCTTACCTCTTTGAGCTGTGTAATCTACTGTTAAATCCAGTTGATTTTGTTCATCATTTCAGTTCTGTCATTTCCATTTAATTCTTTTTAAAAGCAGTTTCCAGGGGTGCCTGCATGGCTCAGTTGGTTGAGCTTTCAACTCGACTTTGACTCATAAGCCCAGCGTCATGAGATGGTGCCCATGTTGGGCTCCATGCTAGGCATGGAGCCTGCTTGGGATTCTGTCTCTCTGTCCCTCCCTTGCTTGCCTGCTCTCTCTCTCTCTCTCTCTCTAAAAAAAAAAAAAAAAAAAAAAAGCAGTTTCCAGTTCTCTGAGATTTTTCCATCTTGTCATCTAACTTCTTTGAGCATATTAATCATAGCTATTTTTCCAGCTTTATGGAAATATAATTGACATATAACCTTGTAGAAGTTTGAAATGTGCAATGTGATGATTTTATATACGTACACATTGCAAAATGGTTACTGCAGTAGAGTTGGCTACACCCTTTAACCTCCCATAATGACCACTTTCTGGTTATAGTCACAAAGGTAAAGCTCTACTTTCACAGAATTTTTCAAGTATTCAACACAGTACTGTCAACGATAGTCACCATGCTGTATGTGAGATGCCCAGGACTTAATCATCTTGCAACTGAAAGTTTGTACTATTTCACCCACCCCATCAGTCCCTGGCAACCACCATTCTATTCTCTGTTTCTGAATTTGATGTTTTTATGTTCCACAAGTGAGACCATGCTGTATTTGTCTTTGTCTGATTTATTTTACTTAGCATATTGCATTCAAGGTCTATCCTTGTTGTTGCAAATGGCAGGATTTCTTTCTTTCTCATTGGTGACTAATGCTCCAGTGTGTGTGTGTGTGTGTGTGTGTGTGTGTGTGTGTGTGTGTGTTTTCTTTATGCATTCATCCATCAATGGACACTTGGGTCGTTTCCTAACCTGGCTATTGTGAATAATCCTGCAATAAACATGAAGTGTAGATATCACTTTGAGATAGTGATTTTATTTCCTTCAGATATATACCCAGAGGTGGAATTCCTGGATCATATGATAGTTCTATTTTTAATTTTTAAAATAATGTTTATTTATTTATTTTGAGAGAGAGAGAGAGAGAGAGAATCCCAAGCAGGCTCTGCACTGTCAGAGCCATGAGATCATGACCCAAGCTGAAATTGAGTCAGAGGCTTAACTGAATGAGCCACCCAGGCACCCCTATTTTTAATTTTTGAGGAACTTTCATACTGTTTTTTCACAGTCGTTGCACCAATTTATACTCCCACCAACAGTGCACAAGTTTTCTCTTTTCTGCACATCTTCACCAGCATTTGTTATCTCTTGTCTTTTTGACCATAGCCATTCTAACAGTTGTGAGGTAATATCTCACTGTGGTTTTGATTTGCATTTCCCTACTGATGAGTGATGTTGACTGTTGCATGTACTTGCCAGACATTTGAATGCATTCTTTGGAAAAATGTCTACTTAAAAGTACTCTGCCCATTTTTAAATTGGATTGTTTGCTACTGAGTTGTGTAAGTTCCTTATATATTTTGAATATTAACTCCTTATCAGATATGGTTTGCAAATATTTTCTCCCATTTTATAGGTTGCCTTTTCATTTTGTTTATTTTGCTGTATGGAAGATTTTTAGTTTGAGGTAGTCCCACTTGTTGATTTTTGTTTTTGTTGCTTGTGCTTCTGGTACCTACATCCAAAAGTTTATCTCTAAGACCAATGTCAAGGAGATTTTCCCCTATGTTTTTTCTAGGAGTTTCTTCTAGGAATTAAGTCCTTAATGCATTTCAAGTTAATTTTTTTTTATTATTTTTTTTACAAATTGTTTGTTTGTTTTGAGAGAGGGAGAGAGAGAGAGACTCCCAAGAAGTATGCAATGCCAGTGCAGAGCCCAATGTGGGGCTTGAACTTATGAACCATGAAATCATGACCAGAGTGGAAACCCAGAGTTGGATGCTTAATTGACTGAGCCACCTAGGCACCCCTTAAAATTTTATTTTATTTTTTAAAAATTTTTTAAATGTTTTTTTTAAATTTATTTTTGAGACAGAGAGAGACAGAGCATGAGTTGAGCAGGGGCAGAGAGAGAGGGAGACACAGAATCCGAAGCAGGCTCCAGGCGCTGAGCTGTCAGCACAGAGCCCGATGCGGGGCTCAAACTCACGGACTGTAAGCTCATGACCTGAGCTGAAGTCGGACGCTCAACTGATTGAGCCACCCAGGCGTCCCTTAAAATTTTATTTTTAAGTAATCTCTGCTCCCAATGTGGGACTCAAACTCACAACACTGTGATCAAGATGTGTTCCTCAAGTTAATTTTTGTTACTGGTGTAAGATAGAAGTTCAATTTCAGTCTTTTGCATGTAAATATCTAGTTTCCCCAATACTATTTATTTAAGAGACTCTCCTTTCCCCATTGAGTATTCTTGGCTCCTTTGTCAGATATTAGTTGCTCATATATGCATGGGTTTATTTCTGGGCCCTCTATTCTGTTCCATTGATCTATGTGTCTGTTTTTATGCCAGTATCATACTGTTTTTGAATACTATAGTTTTGTAATGTGGTTTGAAATAAGGAAGTATAATGGCTTCCATTTTGTTCTTTCAAAATTACTTTGGCTGTTTAGGATCTTTTGTGGTTCCATAAAACTTTTGGTATTGTTTTTTTCTACATCTGGAAACATGCCATTGGAATTTTGATGCATTGGGATTGCATTGAATCTATAGATGGCCTTGGGTAGTATGGACATTTTTACAATATTGCTTCTTCCAGTCCATGAGCCTGGAGTATCTTCCCATTTATTTGTGTTTTTGTCAATTTCTTTCCTCAATGCCTTCTAATTTTTGCAGTCTACATCTTTAACTTTCTTGGTTAAGTTTTTTCCTAAGGATTTTATTGTTTATGATAATATTGTAAACGTGACTGTTTTCTTTATTTCTTTTTTGGATACTTCATTGTTAGTGTATAGGAATGCAACTGGTGTTTTGTATGTTGATTTTGTAAAACTTTTGCTGAATTCTTTGACTGTAACAGTTTTTTGGTGGAGTTGTTAGGACTTTCAGTGTACAAGCTCATGTCATCAACAAACAGAGACAATTTTACCTCTTCCTTTCTGACCTTGGATGCCTTCTTTTTTTTTTTTTTTTTTTTCCTAATTGCTCTAGCTGGGATTTTCAGTATTAAGTTGAATAGGGGTGGTGCAAGTGGGCACCTTTGTATTGTTCTTGATGTTAAAGGGAAGGCTTTCAACTACTGGGTATGAGGTTAGCTGAGTGTTTGACATATATGGCTTTTCTTATGTTGAAGTATGTTTCTCATATACCCAATTTATTGAGAATTTTTATTATGAGAGATTGTTGAATTATGTTTATTGCTTTTTCTGCATCTGTTGAGATGCTTATATGATTTTTGTCTATCATTCTATTAATGTGATGTGTTGCAATTATTAATTTGCATATGTTAAACCATCCTTGCAACCCAGGAATAAATCTCATTTGCTCATGGTGTATGATCCTTTTAATGTGCTGTTGAATTCATTTGCTAATATTTTGTTGAGGATTTTGGCACCTATGTTCATCAGTAATATTAACTTGCAAATTTATTTTTCCATAGTGTTATCTGGCTTTGGTGTGTGGGTAAGTTGAGCCTTGTAAAATGACTTTGGGAGTGTTGCCTCATTTGCAATTTTTTATAGAAGAATTTTGAGAAGAATTGGCTTCAATTTCTCTTTAAATGTTTGGTAGAATTCACCCATGCAGGCATCTGGTCCTGAGATTTTATTTTCTGGGAGAGTTTTGATTACTGATTCAGTCTCCTTACTCGTTATTGGTCTGTTCGAATTTTCTATTTCCTCATGATTCAGTCTTGGTAGGTTGTCTCACCAGGAACTTCTCCATTTCCCCTAGATTGTCCAATTCTTAGCCATATAATGGTTCATTGTAGTCTCTTATGATCCCTTGTATTTCTGTAGTATCAGTTACAATGTCTTCTTTTGCTTTTGTAATTTTAATTACTTGAGTTCTTTTTCATTTTCAATAAGTCTAGCTACATTTTTGCCAATTTTCTTTACCTTTTCAAAAAACCAATTCTTAGTTTTGTTAGTCTTTTCATTTTTCTATTCCCTACTAAGTTTATTTTTGCTCTTATCTTTGTTATCTCCTTCTTCATGCTAACTTTGGACTTAGTTTTTCTCATTTTCTAGTTCTTTGAGGCGTAGAATTAGGTTATTTATCTGAGATATTTTTCTTAATGTAGACATTTGTTGCTATAAACATCCTTCTTAGGGGGCGCCTGGGTGGCGCAGTCGGTTAGGCGTCCGACTTCAGCCAGGTCACGATCTCGCGGTCCGTGAGTTCGAGCCCCGCGTCAGGCTCTGGGCTGATGGCTCGGAGCCTGGAGCCTGTTTCTGATTCTGTGTCTCCCTCTCTCTCTGCCCCTCCCCCGTTCATGCTCTGTCTCTCTCTGTCCCAAAAATAAATTAAAAATGTTGAAAAAAAAAATTAAAAAAAAAAAAAAAAACATCCTTCTTAGAACTGCTTTTGCTGCATCTCATTAGTTTCGGGATGTTCTGTTTCCATTTTCCTTGTCTCAAGATGTATTTTGGTTTCCCTTTGATTTCTTCCTTTACTCATTGGTCATTCAGGAGCATGTTGTTTAATTTCCACATATTTGTGAATCTTCCAGTTTTCCTGTTATTGTTGATTTCTAGTTTCATACCATTGTGGTCAGCAAAGATAGTATAATCTCTTCATTAAGGGGGGACTTCCACTTGTGGGAGGGGGATGCTGGAGCATGCTGTGACCCCAAATCTAGTGGTGCAGGTTGCCAAGTTCAGGGGCACGTGGTGGCACCAGGACCAGGGGTCCATGGTGGCTTGCTAGCTCAGGTTGTTGGATTCCACAGCGTTGACAATTGTATGGTACTTGGTGGGTACTGTGAAGGGAGAGGAAGGAGGTCCAGAGAGGCTGCAAGTGCTGTTGGGGTCCTGCAGCACCTCTGGGTCCAGGGGGACAGGGCAAGCAGTGGCAGTGGCTGGAGCTGGTGGTATGTATGTATTTGGCTGTGGGGGCCAGCTAAAGGTGCCTGTGGGGTAAAAGCCAGGGAAGTCTGTAAGGGGTTTGTAGTGGCTGTGCTGGCCATTGGTTTCTCCAGTGGTGAAAGATGCTGGGTTTTTCTCCAGAACAGGCTACTGGGAAGCTGATTATTCCTGCTATATGGCTGCTATTGGTACCCCCTGCTTTTCTTTCTTGTTACTAGCCATGTCTGCTAACATCTCAGCTTTGCTGATCTCTGGATAGGGGCAAACTGAAATGGGACCTTTGTGCAGGGCCCTGAAAGGCTAGGGAAGCTGGTCACTCACCCCACTCTTCTTCTCCCTGTGAGGGGGAACTCTTTCTAATTGGGAAGTTCCCTCCTGGTGCTCAGCAATGCTGGCTTGGAGAATGGGATGATGCAGGCAAAATGAAGCTGTCTTCCTTCCCTTTTTTGTACAGTTATTCTCAAGTTTTTTGTTCTACTATGTTACTGAAATTTCTTACGTGGACTCCTGAGTTCTCCCAGAGCTATTTTTTTGTTCTTGGATAGCTATATAATTGTTGATCTTTGTTGGGGGGCAGAAGCTAGGCTACTCTGCCGTTTTGGTTACATCACTCTCCCTGATAGATGTTGAAATATATGTAATACATGCACACACATTGTATAAATGGAAATACCACAACAAAAATCAAAGCTAGACCACTTTTTCATGCTTATACATAGTAAAGATGTCATATTAAAAAACAATAAACGATTAAATAAAATTTTCAAGAGCAAATTTTGAAATAGGGAAATCCTCCAGACAGACCAAGAAACTTGGTCTGTCAGAAAGACAGATATGTCTTTCTACATATATGTTTTTAAAGGTTCATGACAATTTTTTATGCTAAATAAAAAAGCAGACTGGAAAATAGATTTTCAATAGACATTACAGACAAAACTATTAATATCCATAACAATAATATCTCTGGATTAATAAGACATAGAAAACACACAGGAAAGAAAGGGCAGAGGTGATTCATAGAAGATAAAATGTAATGACCAATAAATAGATGAAAAGCTTGCTAGAAGTCAAGTTGGTGAAAGTTAAGGAGTTTATATATATATATATTTTAAAGTTTTTATTTATTTTGAGAGAGACAGAGACAGCACCAACAGAGGAGGGGCAGAGAGAGAGGGAGACAGTGCAAGCAGGGGAGGGGGAGAGAGAGAGAGAGAGAGAGAGAGAGAGAGAGAGAGAGAGCGAGATGGGATCCTAAGCAGGCCCCGCACTGTCAATGTAGAGCCTGATGCGGGGCTCGAACCCACAAACTGAATTGTGAGATCATGACCTGAGCCGAAAACAAGAGTTGGTCGCTTAACCGACTGAGCCACCCAGGCACCCCAAGGACTTTATATTTTCAAATCATGTAACTGGCAGGAAAAAAAAAAGAAAAAGAAACGAAGGGGAGAGATCACATCATGTGCAACATGTCGTAGGTACAAAGCAGGTCTCTTACTTTGCTTCCGACAGTAGTGGATTGCTATGTTTTTTTCTGAATGTAATCTGACTATATCTATTAAAATTTAAAAAATCCATTCTCTTTGGCATGGGAATTCCCATTTTGAAATCTATCTTATGGAGATAATGATATGTAAAACCACATATTCCTGAACATTTATTACAGCATTCTTGTAGTGGCAAGGAAACTGAAGATGATTTAGTTGGTTATCAGTTAGTGAATGACTAATTTAGAATGATGTTCAAAAGTCAGAGATACATTCATTCATGAAAACCTACTGATATGGAGCGATGTTATGTGATCTTGTTTCTGCAGCAAAAACTGCCCCAGGGGAGGAAGTGCCCTGACCTTGATTTCAATATTTTATAAGAGCTACTTCTTTATGTTTGAAACCTCTCATCATGAAGATGTTTAGGTGTTTGAGTTTATTATCTGTTCTGTTTTAGTTGGGTATGATAGAGTGAGCTTTGCCTCCATGTGCAGTTAAATAATCCTGGAGCTTTGCATGTGCCAAACTGAGTGTGTTTATGTCTATAATATATTTATGTGTATTGATATATATTTTGTACATATTGGTATATCAATATATATCACATGTATAATATATATATATATATATAGATAGATATGATATAGATATGTGTTGACAAAGGTGGAGAGTTTCCATGATTATTATTATTAAATAAGAAAAACAAAGTACTAAGAAATATCTGTAGTGTGATCCCATTTTGTAAGACCAGATACACTCCTGTATATATCTCTACATATTTTCATTTGTTCATATAAATTTGGAGAAATTTGTTGAAGAAATACCTATCTGCTTATTAACATTGATTTCTTCAAGCAGTGGGAATAGAGCTGTGTGATTGCATAGGTATATCTTTAAAATTTTTTTTTAATGTTTATTCTTAGAGAGAGAGACAGAGAGAGAGAGCATGAGCAGGGGAGGGCAGAGAGAGAGAGCGAGACACAGAATCTGAAGCAGGCTCCAGGCTCTGAGCTGTCAGCACAGAGCCTGACGTGGGGCTCAAACTCATGAACCATGAGATCATGACCTAAGCCGAAGTCAGGCACTTAACTGACTGAACCATCCAGGCACCCTGGCATGTATATCTTTCACTTTATGTCTTGGATTGTTTCTCCTGTTACAGTGAGCAGGTACTTCTTTAATTTTTATAAATTAATAAATATATAAAAATAAAATATATAAAAGAAAAACCCTTAAAGGTAAATTTGTTTGCTGAAGATAGGAGTAAGGGGCTTGAGATTTGGTGAAGAGGGTCAAGACTGCAAAAGGGTGGGAAACAATTTGAAAACCAACCAGAAAGAATTGTGAAGCACCATTGAACACCCACTTGAGGTTGGGGACCATGGATTTATGGGCTTACCAATATGCCCTGGTGTGTGACTTTCTCTGGTAGTGCTTGACAGAACTATGGAGAAGGCAACATTTTGCAAACTCTAAATGGGGCTGTGAAAAGACCCTGGGATGAAGCAGTTAAAGTTTTCTGCAGCATCTTGCTGAGATGAAGGATCATTAAGTATAAGCTAATTGAGTATGGAAATGAAGGAGAGAGAGACCTTGGAGAAACCAGAGGAGTCAATAGATTGGTCCCAGTGAAGTTGAAGAATAGTTTAGTGGGAAAAGTCAAATGTGGTTTAGCATGTGCTCATGGCTAGGGCAATATTAAAAATATTTGACATCAGTGAAACATGGGTACTGGCCAATCAGATGGATATCCAGTCAATTGACACAACACCCAGTTCACCATAGGGAATAGATAGTAGAAGAGTTGAGAGAAACATCACTGGGGCTAAAGAGATCAAGAACTGAGGGATAAGCATTTTGTCTGAATTGTCCTAGTGGACACTAAGGTCACACCATATGATGGCAAGAAATGAAGTAGAAAGAGACTGTGAGCCAGTTGTCTAAATCTTCAGTGAGTGACTGGGATTGGTGGGAGGATTGATTGTTGATGATGGTGACAAGGAGGGGTGAGGGTGATAGAGTCTAAGGGCATGAGAGCCTAAAGAGGAGAGGTTTTATAAGAGTTTGAAGAGGAAATCGGGAGTGTGGGGGATAGCAACAGTGAGGACCTCCCAACTCTGATGGCCACATGGGAGAGAATGTATAGACTTGGTTGGGGCATGCTGCGGTCTGGGCAAGTTTTAGGTAAGGCTAAGAGGTGAATGCTTTCAAGGAATTTACACTCTAGTAAGGGAGATGGGTGAAAAGGCAATGAAAATAGGGTATCTTAAACGCTATGATAAGACCTAAAGTGCTATGAGAGCATAAGGGGAATGGTTGACATAATCTTGGGAGTTTCTGGATAAATGAGATCTGAATGAATAACAATAATAAAATATTATGATAAACTATAGCAAATTAATAAAAGTAATGACAGTTATAGCTTTGCATTTATTGAGGGCTTAACTATGTACATGACCAGGTACTCTACCGAGCACTTTACATGGTTTTTCCTTAATTCCTACAACAACCCCAGCAGGTAATACAATTATTCCTCCCCAGTTTACAGACACGTAAACAGAGAAATCAAGTAACTTCTACAGCAGCACAGCTAGTGTGGTGATCACTGTGATACGCTGCCCAAATCCCCAGTAGCTGGGAGTGCTGCCAGCTAATAGTCCTCAGCTGTTAGCCCTTTCTGGAAATTTCTCTCTTCTAGAGAGAGGTGCCTTGCCCAAGGTCACCACCGTCTCCAGGTGACAGTCTGCACACAAGAGTGGTTGATGTGGATGCATGAAGGCCCGGCCCTTTTCCTGCAGCTGGGGACAGTTCTGAAGGGCCATCCTCATTACAGAAGGTTTGCTTGAGACCTTTGTTGAGACTGCATAGTAGACTGATTTTCCCCCTGTCCGATGCTGCTTCATTCCTGCCCTTCCAGGTATTTACCTACAGACCACCCCCCCACTAAACTTCCTGCACTAATCTCCATCTCCAACCCTACAATCCAACCTATAACAGTTGGCGCCAGGAAAGGTCCAAGAAGGTAGAGGCTAAAACAAGAATGTAGGGTTGGATCACCTGCCAGCTGTATTGAAATGAGCATCCCATCAGTAGTGATAGAGGAGAACAGGTAGTCCCTGCCTTGAGGTAGTAAAGCAATTGTGAAAACATCCAGTCTTGGTGACATAGGGTGAGGATATCCATAAGGATATTGAGTGGCTGTTGCTAAGTGCAGTAGATGCTTTGAAAGGACTTACGACTGATAGGGATCGAAGGTACCATCCTTGATAATGCTTTTCATTTAGAGTGAAGACCTAATTTGGCAGGAGATGAAGATGCTTCTGCTTGCTTTGGGATTTCCAAGATGAGGTTGGGAGGGCGGGATGTATGTGTGTGGATATATGGGTTTGGAGGCCAACAGAGACATTAGCCCTGAAGATACAGATTTGGGAGTTGCCAACATATATATGGTAACTGAAAAACCATAGCCAGAGATGACAGCTGGAGGGGTTGTGTAGGGAAGATGAGGGATGGGATTGTCATAGGCAGTGTGTGACCCATGTGGTACAGTGCTGGGGACCAAGCATGGGACTCTGAGGGACACCAAACACTAAGGAATGGGTGGAGGATGATGAGCTAATGAAGGAGATTTTCCTCCAGCCAGAGAAGTCAGAAGAAAATCAGGAGAAAGTGATGTCATCAAAGGTGAAATGATGAAGCACAATGAGAAGCTTTAGCTAGAAGTGGTTACAGGATTAAGGAAGAGTTCTTTTATTGGTTCTTGTTTAATAAGAGAGAGGGCAGAAAACCTTTGCATGTTTACAGGAAGGAGCTAATAAGAAGGGGGAGGTGATGGTACTGGGAGGCAGGGAGATCCCCACAGGTAGAAGGGGATGGGTTTCAGAGCCAAGGGAAGGGGTTAGCCTTGAAAAGTAAGAAGAAGGCAGAGAGGCATGTAGATACAGATAAATTTATAGTGGCAGAATGTTGTCGGAGGTGAGGTCTGGTGACTTTTAGTTTCTTTTCTGTGAAGCAGGAGGTAAAACCATTGGCTAAGGTCAAGTGAACCTGAGAGGTCAGAGGTTCCAGAGAGCTGCTGGGGAGAACAGGGTGGAGACTGAGGAGAGAAACATAAAAGGATGGCTGGGGAGCAAGGAGCGTCCAGTTGACGTTGGAATGTAAACTACAAATCGCCCCATCTAAGTATCTGTATGTTTAGCTGCTGGGTATTGAGCCACAGGTTTACTGAGAGATTTAAGAATCCCAGGAAGGGAGATGATGAAGTGATAGCAGATGCAGTCTATGGGAGGAAATGAGGAGAGAAGGGGGAATGATAGAGTAAGGAAAGTTGAGGTACAAATACCATGGGGATATTAATACATCAAACCAGTGGTAATTTTTCTGTAACCTACTAAACTGGAAACTCCTGAAGGGCAGTTGTGAGAACTAGCAGTTTATTAAATGAATCATATTTACCTTAAATAGTTAGCATGAGGCTAAGAGAAAAATACACACAAGAAAATTTGGTATAGGGTCCTCATGTACAAGGTGTTGGGTAAATGTTATTTGAATTCGAATCTGAAAGAATAGTTTTCAGTAGAAATCAGTGCGTGATTTCTTAGTGTAGAAAAACATCACCATAAATAAGAGAAAATGATAGGAAGTGATGTCGATGAACAGGGAATTCATATAAAAAAGACCAGCTTTGGAGTCTGAAGTCCTGTTTGGAATCTGCTCTGGCAATTGTGAGCTTGGTCAGGTCACTTGACCTTGTTGAGGTTTTCAGCATCCTCAAGGGCGTAATTCATGCTTACATTACAGGGTGGTGTGAAAAACCAAAGAGCAGTGGTTTTAGCACTGGGAAATGCTGTAGCATATGACATGGAAACAGTGATGGCAATTAAAACTGAATTCTGTATTGAATAGTACTCTGTGTTCACCCTGCTCCCGATGCATAGAATGACAATTAGTTTCCATTACACTTTTTAAAAAATTTTTTTAACGTTTATTTATTTTTGAGACAAAGAGAGACAGAGCATGAACGGGGGAGGGTCAGAGAGAGGGAGATACAGAATCTGAAACAGGCTCCAGGCTCTGAGCTGTCAGCACAGAGCCCAACGCGGGGCTCGAACTCACGGACCGCGAGATCATGACCTGAGCCGAAGTCTGCCACTTAACCGATTGAGCCACGCAGGCGTCCCTCCATTACACTTTTTCATCCTTTCCTCAGGGGACAGAAATCCCTGTTTATCACATGCCAGGTTCTTAGAAATCTGTCCTCAGGGGACAAAGCAAATGTTGCCTAAGCAGTGTATTTATTTATAACCCTCCTAAACAGCCAGAAATCAGGCAACATCAAGAGGCAGAATGATGTACTAAAAAAGGCTCAGACTTTGGATCCTGACAGAACCCAGTTCAGATTTAGACAGATCAGGGTTTAAATTCCAGAGCTTCCAAGGTGTTTGACCTTGGGCAAATTCTTAGTTGCAAGTTCATCTTTTATGAAGTAAGGATAATAGTACCTGTCTGGCAGAATTATTGTGAGGACAAAATCTGATGTTACACACACACACACAACACATACACACACTACTACTACTACTACTACTACTACTACTACTTAGCACAGTGCCCTGCACATGGTAAGTACTGTCTTCCATAAGTGGTGGATATTATTAGATATAAGACTGCAGTCTGACTTAAAGAAAATCTATTTAAAATACTTGGTACATAATTGGTGCTTAATACATGGTGGCTAGTACAGAACTATACTTCAAACCAGGAGAAAATATTAACTGTTTTTCATCTTCCTAATGTTTAGTAATTTATTTTTCTTAATGTTTAATTTTAAGTAAGGCATCAAAAATGCTTACAGCTTGGATACTACTGATTGCATAATACTGATGTGTAGTGGGAAAAAAAAACGTTTAATGAGGTTCCTTGATTTTCTGTGTGTGTGTGTGTGTGTGTGTGTGTATTTGTATGTATAATTTTGTGTGTGTGTGTGTGTGTGTGTGAGAGAGAGAGAGAGAGAGAGAGAGACTAGTTCAGCTATGATTAAAAAAACTTTAAACTTTTAAATGGTAAAAATATATTAAAAACAGTTGGATTGGTATTGCCTGATTTTTAGAGAAAGCATCCTTCCTGCAAATCATTCTTATTTTCATGAAATGCACATATAAAATGTTCTGTTTCAGGTAATGTATAGTTAGTATCATGTATTAAGTCAATTAGAAAGTATATGTTTAGTCTTTTTGAGGTATGTATTGGCTAGAACCCAGAACATTACTATATTGGAGAGCAATAGCATAATTTGACATAACAGAATTGAAGGAAGAAGAATAACGGGCATCATTTATAGGTCTACACACCGTGGCTTCTAAATTCAAACTGGACTCTCATTTAAGGTAGGCTCCTGCTGGCTGGGTGGAGCCTGCCTGTGAGCACGTAGAGCCCTGTGCCCTCACCCTCTGCTCCTGCCCACAATGCCCGACCCCTAGAGCCCAGCCACCCAGGTCCACAAGGCTGCTGTGCTACTCCAGGGGCCAGGAATCTAGGGGAAGCTCCTATGAGCTGGCCCACACTGCTGCCCAGCTGGGAGGCACAGGCCCTGGGGTGCAGCTCCCCCATGACATTGGGCCAGTGGCTTGGGATAGGGGAAATCCACCCGGTGGTTCCTAAACCCCTTATGCAGCATATTTAACTGTGGAACGTGTTTACCATATAACTCTCTGGATGCCTTCTGCTGGGCTCGATACAGCTTGGAAATTTGCATTTTACTGTGAGCTTTAGGTCATTTGAGACTTCTGGGGAGCCAACTGCCTGTAGGCAGGTTTTGGTTCTTTTCTTTGTGCAAAGGAGAGTTTCATGTCATGCCTCCAATAAGCCTAAGGACAAAGAAAAAGCTACAAGAGTGACATCAAGCTAGTTGAGACAAAGTGGCTTGCATCAACCAATGGGCATGCCTAGGATAGACAACTTTTAAGGAACTGAAAGTGGCTTAAATGATTAATTTACACATAACTATAGAGGACAAACTGATGGTTACCAGAGGGGAGATGGGTGGGGGATAGGGGAAATAGGGGATGGGGATTAAGGAGTGCACTTATCATGATGAGCACTGGGTAATATATGGAATTGTTGGATCGAATATTGTACACCTGAAACTAATAGAACACTGTGTGTTAACTACACTGTAATTAAAAACTAATAATAGAAAATAAATAAAAATGATTAATTTATACAGATAGTTGACTTATTGACAGTTTTTCACTTAAGGTATTTTCAGATAGTCTAAAGAGCGTTTAAGGTTACACAGTTCAGGGTGCCTGAGTGGCTCAGTCAGTTAAGCGTCCAACTTCAGCTGAGGTAATGATCTCACAACCCGTGAGTTCGAGTGCTGCATTGGGTTCTGCACTGACAGTGCAGAACCTGCTTGGTATTCTCTCTCTCTCTCTCTCTCTCTCATTCTAAATAAATAAATATTAAATAAACAAACTTTTTTTTTTTTTTAATTTTTTTAATGTTTTTTATTTTTATTTTTGGGACAGAGAGAGACAGAGCATGAACGGGGGAGGGGCAGAGAGAGAGGGAGACACAGAATCGGAAACAGGCTCCAGGCTCCGAGCCATCAGCCCAGAGCCTGACGCGGGGCTCGAACTCACGGACCGCGAGATCGTGACCTGGCTGAAGTCGGACGCTTAACCGACTGCGCCACCCAGGCGCCCCTAAACAAACTTTTTAAAAAGAAGTTATACAGCTCAATTCTTACATGTTCATAACACATCTTGTGGCTTCAGAAGTATTATTAAATTCTTTATTCCTTTGACATACAATTTCAATAGAGGTTTAAAGGACTAAGGGGCCACTTTTAAACTTTGCGGATCCTCACTTTCTCTACTGTTGCTGTCACTGCTTTTTATCATCTCCTTGCCATTGTTTAATGCTGTCAACATTCATTTGTATGTACCCCTCCTGCTCAGGCATTTACATGTTTATAGAATCTAATTTATATGGACCCAAATTCCAAGTCCTAGAATGTCTCTATTCACTAAGAAGGTCCCTACAAGAGAAATATAAGCTGAGTATAATCTAAAACCAAAGTAGTGGTTTCATTCCACTAGGTCAAAATCAACTTTGATGATATGGAACCAGATGACAGAACTGAAGACTCCAGTTAATATTCTTTTTATTATGTGATGTGAGCTTGGTCGAAACAAGGTACACCTCTTCATCAGGAGTTAAGTCTAGAATATTTTCTGAGACTTGTTCCCTCAGCCAGGTTGAACACAACTTAAGATGTCTCAGTTACCTCTGGAGTCATCTCAGTGACAAAAGTAATTGGGAGAATTTAGGAATATTAGTCAGGAATTAAATCTTAATCATCAAGTTGGGAGCATCATCAAAGGTGCATCCAGGATATTTAGCTCTGCTCATAATCCAGTGGGCTAGTCATTTCTCCCCCAGGTCCTAGTTTTCTCATCTATAAAATGAGAATTGAACTTGCGAGGGGGGTCCATAAGGACTCTGGCACTCCTCATTTCCATGTGTCTATAGTAGAGAGCACTGCTAAACTCAATCACATGTAACATTGAACCCCAGAGAGGAATGGATGGAATTTCTTAGTACATCAGACCACCAAAGCCTCCAAAAATAATTTAAGCAGTCTCTGGGACCTTTTGTCACTGTTGTTAGCTGACTTATTAGGAAGGGGCTGGAATGTTCTTGGTGGTCATTGCAGAGATCTAAGGGAGTTCTTCACCTTAGGTCCCTGGGAGCCTTATTAAGGAAGGCAGATTGGGTATTATAGGTAATTAATTTGATTGAATATTTGGTATCATGTAAAGCTAAAATAATTGGGGAAGTATTCTTAGCAAGAACATTACACACACACACAGAATAATTATAATTATGTTTAAAAGACTGTTTCCACTCCAACTCTATATTTCTACTCAATTGGGATAAGAGTGTTGGTAAATGACAGCCTTCACACTAAGTGGAAGTGGTTAGTAGGAGTCTGGTTTGGTGGGTCCACTGGATCAGAAGATAATTCTTCAGTAGAGCCTGGAATGAAAAGTGGAGGTTTGGGCATAAAGAGATGGTGACAGTATGAGCAGCCCTCTCTGAAGGAGAACATGTTCTTGTCACATTCCTAATCTGTTGGCTCTGATCCGATAAAAAGGAGCAACCAAGATAAGGGTTAATGTTTTTGCCTGGTTCCAGTTAGATTTTATATAATGTGAATATAAAATATAAAAAATTTATATATATGTGTGTGTGTATATATATATATATATATATATATATATATATATATAGTATAGTCTTTGGGTTTCATCATAAAATAACAATTTCACATATAAAATAACCATTTCCTTAATGTAAAAGGAAAATCTTTAACAAAGTTTTCCCCAGGTATTTCTCATTGTCTCACACTATTTAAGTATATACCATGATTTTAGTATGCTATCAAAATGGAAGCTTTGAGGAGGGAGATTTGTTATCCCAAATATGATTACATAATTTCTTCAAACATCTCAGGGCTTGCTAATGTGCTTTCATAAAGTGGTTTGTAGAAAACTATGGACAGAACTCCTCAAAGAGCCTTTTTTTGTTAAAAAAAAATCAGTGTGTGGGATGCGACTTTTCTCAGGAAAATACCTAGCAAGATCTCACATTACTTTTACTGTCTTCCCTAACATGCTTATTTCAACCTACAAACATTGGTTCAGCTGTTGGGCCCACTTAGTTACTAATTTTTCTGTAGAGTTGGTTGATAGGTATAGTTAAGGGTTACTTTAAATTTCTAGGCATTAGATAAAAATCTTTCACTCTTTTCTGAAATAGTGTGATTTCTTTTAGCCAGAATTGTCTGAAATGTTAGCAAATTTCCAGCCATGTAGTTACACAAATTTTGTGACTATGAGTAGATAAAAGGAGGGAATGTTAGTATATTGTGGTTATCATATTAAATTAATATTCCTAATTAATCTTCCTAATTTCCTTCTAAGTTGTTTTTGGCATTCATTAGTGGTTTGTGTTTTCCTTTTTTTATTCCACAAACAAGCTCTGAATTTATGAATAAAAAATGAACAGAACCTGTGTCTCATCAGATTGGTCACCCTCTGGAGAAAAGCCTAAGTATAAACACACATAGACATATACACCCACACATAAACACACACACACACGCACACACCCCTGCCACTTATAGGTACACAAATAAACACATAAAAGAAGCTACGATCCCATTATCCATCTCTTCTAGAGGCTGAGATAAATTGCAAAGTTAGCATTTTCTGTTAACTGATAAATTCTGTGGATAGCTTTGCATAACCACAGTCTATGTGTCATTACACTTTGAACTATGGTTGTATGTAAACTTTAAAACCACATAGTTTTTATATCAAGGTCAATACTTTTGGTCTTTGGAAGCACCTATTAAATTTTGATGCTCTAAAACTGTAAATAATACAAGGTTTTTGTATATGCAAAAAGCCAAGAGCTTAAAACTTCATGTTGGTGCATAGATGGCATGTTCAGGACACTTAAAATTTCTTTAAGTTTAAAGTTTCCAAAATAAGAAGTCATGTTATTAATATTGCTGTTTTAAACTCAGCGCATTGCCTGAAATGGAAAATGGTGAGCAGTTGTGTATGACATCATTGTTGTTCTAACTGTTGGAGGAGAAAACGGAATCCCATCTGAGGATACACTGGTCCTTCAACTGGAGTCTGCTAAGGGACAAGAGAAATTTGTGGAGATGCTAAAGAGCCAGCACATGATTGTCCCTGATTTGCGGCAGAAATTCACAAAACAACAGCAAATATTGATTAGCTAGCAATGAACTATTCTAGACCAATGGAAGAAAATGCATGAGCAAATGAATCTGATGAAGGTTCAGTGTGGCATACTCTTTGATACTGGGAAACAGATGTCTTTCCATAGCTTGTAGGGGGACAGCCAGTGTTCTTTTGAAACTCATCTTCAGGAACTACTGCATCATATCAGATATCATCTTATGAGGTCATACCCTCTGCAGAAAGTTGAAGTTGATGTGAAAGTAATTAATGTTGGGGGGAAGCTCCCAAGAATGTGACCTTTGCAAAAGTGATGAATTTTGCAATTTTTAAGAGACCATCACAGTGTGAAAATGAACTTTTTGCCCTGCTGGGTTTTCCCCAGTTGTCTGAATGTTCCACAAACATGGATCAGATCCATCAGATGAAGTATTATAATTTTATAATTAGGGATTTAAAAATACCTCTGTAAGGCAGTGGGCTGCCTTCTCTAAAGTTGTTGAAGTAATTATGACCTTTAAGTTTAGTTTTTACTTGGTTAAATGTGAATATGTTAATGTAAAAGATTTCAAATTAATTTTTAAATGGTACATAGTGAGCAATCTGAAAAGCTTTATTTGCCAAAAATATACTGGTAAAAATAATATAACCTAAATAAACTTCTATGTACAGATTTGCAAACAGCATATATCTAAATTTGGAACTCCAAATTTCTTTATCTTTCCATAATTTAGTGAGAAAGGTACATATTTTCCTCAAAATAAGATGGCCAAATCAGCATTTCAGTGTCCTTATATCGTCTCTATTTTTGTGATTATTGTGCTTTTCAGGATAGAGATGAATGCATTGAATCTTCAAATATCTGTGGTGAAAAGATAAAATGTCTGAATATCCCAGGTAATCTATTTATGAAGTACCTAGTTTTTGTAACAATGAAAGAAAGGATAGTATCAGGCCCAGATTTGAGCATTTGAGGCTTTTTCAAACACATACATGCTTAAACACACAGGCCATTGATCCTTGTTCAACTGCATATAGATTAGTAAATTTCTGGACTTTTGGGAGAAAATTCTAGCTCTAAATTGTCTTCCTTGTATTTTGTTTTAATTTCTCAACCTCTGCTTGTGAGTTCTCAGGAAACACAAAGATATTTTATTCATTAGCAAGGGGGGATGTAATTTAAAATGTAAATTAGATGTTAACAGGTAAAACAATGCATTTGAAAGCCAAAAAAACTTGAGTTAGGTTGTTTGGATTTCCTGGATGATTCCTTGAATTCAGATGACTGACCCAGCTCAAGAAAAGGTTAGGACTAGTTCTAAGATGAAGGAGGATAGGAAAGAATGCAAGACTGTGGTCCCAGAGCACCTTCCTTTGTGGGCTGAGCTCACTGAGCTGATGGAAGAGAGCAGGGGAGCTCCAGCTTTTCCCTCTTATTCAGAGCTGAGAGCAAAGGGACTACTTTTCATCATTCTTCCCCATCATTAGTTGCTAGGAAGAAGGGAGATGATTGAGGGTGGAAAACTGCACATGTGAGTGAGTAGTGTATTTTGACTATAGATGAAAGCTGATAGGGAACTTGATTTTTATGAGAACTTTTAATGAGATATGTATTAGAAAAGTTGTTGATTGAAGATAGAAGCCTGAAAATATGAGTCTAGGCTGATTGATGCCTTCAGGTTTCTGTGATACCTTTCCCATGTATCAACAAATGGATCATGCAAGTCCTTTTTGAGAGTGTGCAGCTATTTTCATTTAAGCCTGTTGCCTGATTAGGTTATGTTGTCCACTGGGCCATGTGTATAGTTTTCGAAGTCCTGCCTGAACTTGGAAGTATATTTAGTTTGAATTATGATACATTTAGGGGAGTTCATTGAAACTTATGGCATGATTAGCTCACTAATTTTTGCAAAAAAAGATTGGTGCCTGTGGTTCAGAAATTTTGTTGTTTTTGTGTTTTGTTTTTCCCCCCTCCCCTTGAGCTAGACCCCTTTTGGAGAGTTCATAGGTTTAGAATCTTTGGGTTAAAAAAATATCAACGACAACAGCAAGAACAACAACAACAACAACAACAACAAAAAGAATGAAAAAGAGTGAAGTGAGCTTAAAGGACTTTTAGGACACCAATCCCAGAAGGGTAAAAAAGAAAGAGACAGAAAGTGTATTCAAAGAAATAATGGCTAAAAAATTCTCTTACCTGGGGAAAGAAACAGATATCAGATGCAGGAACCCACAGAGTAACAAATGAGATAAGACTATGGAGACCCATACTGAAATATACTATGGAAAACAGTATGGAGTTTCCTCAAATAATTAAAAATAGAATTATCGTATGATCCGGCAATTCCACTTCTGCATATACATCCAAGGGAAACAAAATCACTATTTTGAAGAGATATCTGTACTCCCATGTTCCCTGCAGCATTATTCACAATAGCCAAGACATAGAAACAACTTAAGTGCCCATTGACAGATGAATGGATAAAGAAAGTGTGGGATATATATATATATATATATATATATATATATATATATATATATATATTATTGTTTAACCTTAATTTTGTTAATGTTTATTCATTTTTGAGAGAGAGAGAGAGAGAGAGAGACAGAACATGAGCAGGGGAGGGACAGAGAGAGAGGGAAACACAGAATCCAAAGTAGGCTCCAGGCTCTGAGCTGTCAACAGAGCCCAATGTGGGACTTGAACCCACAAACTGCGAGATCATGACCTGAGCTGAAGTCAGCTGCTTAACCGACTGAGCCATCTAGGTGCCCCATATTTAACTTTAAAAAGGAGGGAAACCTTGCATTTTGTGACAATACGGATGATCTTAAAGTGCATGATGCTAAGTAAAGTAAGCCACACACAGAAAGACAAATACTACATGTTATCAATTTGGAATTTTTAAAAAAGTCAGTCTCATATAAACAAAGAATAGAATGGTAGTTGTCAAAGCTAGATGAGAAGGTGGGAGAAATAGAGGCTGATATAAGGGTACACAATCAAGTAAAAGATGAATAAGATACAAGAGACTCTCATCCAACCTAAAGACACATAGAGATTGAAAATGAAAGGATGCAGGCTCCTGGGTGGCTCAGTCGGTTAAGCATCTGACTTCAGCTCAGGTCATGATTTCGTGGTCCATGAGTTTGAGCTCCACGTCGAGCTCTGTGCTGACAGCTCAGAGCCTGGAGCTTGCTTCAAAGTCTGCATCTCCTTCTCTTTCTGCCCCTCCCCCACTTGCTCTCTCTCTCTCTCTCTCTCTCGAAAGTAAATAAACATTAAAAAATTATTTTTAATAAAATAAAGGAAAATGAAAGTATGGAAAAACATATCTCATGCAAATGGAAGTGAAAAAAAAAACAAGGTAGTAATACTTATATAAGACAAAATACACTTTATTTTTTTTAAATGCTTTTATTTATTTTTGAGACAGAGAGAGACAGAGCATGAGCAGGGGAGGGGCAGAGAGAGGGGGAGACACAGAATCCGAAGCAGGGTCCAGGCTCTGAACTGGCAGCACAGAGCCCGCTGTGGGGCCCGAACTCATGAAGCATGAGATCATGACCTGAGCTGAAGTCAGACGCCCAACCGACTGAGCCACCCAGGCGCCCCAAGACAAAATAGACTTTAAAGCAAAGACTGTAACACAAGATAAAAAGGGCATTACATAATGATAAAGGGATCAATCTAATAAGAGGATATAACAATTATGAATATCTATGCTCCCAAATTAGAAGCACCTAAACACATAAAGCAAATACTAACAGACATAAAGGGAGAGATTGATAATACAATAATAGTAGGGGACCTTAACACCCCCTTTACATCAATGGATAGATCATTTATGTGGATAATCAATAAGGAAGCAGTGTCTTTGAATGACACATTAGACCCAATGGACATATCAGATATATACAGAATATTCCATTTAAAAACAACAGAATACACATTCTTTTCAAGTGCACTTGAACATTTTCCAGGATATAGTGCATATTAGGCCATAAAACAAGTCTCAATAAATTTAAAATTGAAATCAAATCATGTGTCTTTTCTGACCACATATAAAACTAGAAATCAACCACAAGAAAAAAAATTGAAAAAACAGAAACACGTGGAGGTTAAACAACATGCTACTAAACAACCAATGGGTCAAGAAAGAAATGAAAGAAGAAATAGGGGTGCCTGGGTGGCCCAGGTCATGATCTCACAGTTCATGAGCTCAAGCCCCAGGTTGGGCTCTGCTCTGACAGCATAGAACCTGATTGGGATTCTCTTTCTTCCCCTCTCTCTCTCTGCCCCTCCCTCAACTCAAAGAAGAAATAAAAAAATACATGGAGACAAATGAAAATGAAAACATAATGATCCAAAATCTTTGGGATACAGCAAAATCAGGTCTTTAAAAAAATTTTTTTAAGGTTTATTCATTTTTCAGAGACAGAGAATTGAGGTCAGGGGAAGGCGCAGAGAGAGAGGGAGACAAAGAATCTGAAGCAGGCTCCAGGCTCTGAGCTATCAGCACAGAGCCCAACGTGGGGCTCGAACTCATGGACCATGAGATCATGACCTGACCCTCAACCCACTGAGCCACCCAGGCGCCTCACAAAAGCAGTTCTAAGAGAGAAATTTATTGCAATACAGGCCTACCTCAAGAAACCAGAAAAAACTTAACTAAACTATCTAACCTTACACCTAAAGGAACTGGAAAAAGAACAAACAAAGCCCAAGGTGAGTAGAAAGAAGGAAATAATAAAGATCAGAGCAGAAAAAAAATGACGTCGAGACTTGAGAGAGAGAAAGATAGAGAGAGAGAGAGGTATCAGTGAAACCAAGAAACCAAGAGCTGGTTCTTTGAAAAGATAAAATTGATAAACCTTGAGGTAAAGTCTCCAAGACACAAAAAGAAAGGGCCCAAATAAAATCAGAGATGAAAAAATAACAACTGACACCACAAAACACAAAAGATTATAATAATACAAAAAATTATATGCCAGCAAATTAGACAGCCTAGAAGTGGATAAATTCCTAGAAATGTATAATCTCCCAAAAATGAATCAGGAAGAGAGAGAATATCTTAACAGATTGATACTAGTAATGAAAGTGAATTGGTAATCAAAAAGCTACCAAAAAAATGAGAAGTCCAGGACTTAAAATTCTACCTAACATTTAAAGAAGAGTTAATATCTGTTCTCCTTAAACTATTCTGAAAAATAGAAGAAGAAAAGTTTCCAAATACATTGTATAAGGCCTACATTACCCTGATACAAAAATCGCTGCAAAAAAACACTGGGAAAAAAAAAAAGAGAAAACTACAGGTCAGTATCCCTGATGAACATAGCTGCAAAACTCCTCAACAAAATACTGGCAAACTGTGCTCAATAATACATTAATAGGATAATTCACTACAATCAAGTGGGATTTATTTCAGGGATACAAGGGTGGTTCAATATTTGCAAATCAGTCAACATGATATACCACGTTAACAAAATGAAAAATAAAAACCATATGGTCATCTCAATAGATGCAGAAAAAATCATTTGACATAATTCAATATTTATTTATGATAAATCTCTCAACAAAGTGGGTTTAGAGGGAACAGACCTCAATATAATAAAGGCCATATATGAAAAACAACACAGCTAATATCATAACTAATGGTGAAAAACTGAGGGCTTTTTCTCTAAGTTCATGAACAAGGCAAGAATGTCCACAATCACCACTTTTATTCCTATAGTACTGAAAGTCCTGGCTATAGAAATAAGACAAGAAAAAGAAATAAAAGCCATCTATATTGGTAAAAAAGAGGTTAAACTGTCACTATTTGCAGATGACATGACACTACACATAGAACACCCTAAAGACTCCCCTGAAAAACTATTAGAGCTGATAAATGAATTCAATTAATTTGCAGAATACAAAATTAATACCCAGAAATTGGTTGCATTTATATATACTAATAATAAAGAAGCATAAAGAGAAATTAAGAAAACAATTCCATTTACAATTGCACCAAAAAGAATTAAAAACTAGGAATAGACTTAACCAAGGAGATGATCTATATTCTGAAAACTCTAAATCATTTGATGAAAGAAATTGAAGATGACACAAACAATGGGAAGATATTCCATGGCTCATGGATTGGAAGAATTAATATTGTTAAAATGTCTATACTACCTAAAACAATCTACACTTCAGTGCAATCCCTATCAAATTACCAACAGCATTTTTCACAGAACTAGAGCAAATAACACTAATATTTATATAGACTCACAGAAGACCCTGAATAGCCAAAGCAATCTTGAGAAAGAAAAACTAGAGGTATCATAATCCTGGATTTCAAGATATACTGCAAAGCTATGGTAAAACAGTATGATACTGAGACAAAAAATAGACACGTAAATAATGGAAGAGAATAGAGAGCCCAGAAATAAACCTACATTTATATGGTAAATTAATCTATGACAAACAAGCCAAGAATATACAATTGGTAAAAGACAGTCTCTTAAACAAATGGTACTAGGAAGACCAAACAGCTACATGCAAAAGAATGAACTGGACCACATTCTCACACCATACACAAAAATAAATAGAGGTGCCTGGGTGGCCCAGGTCATGATCTCTCAGTTCATGATATCAAGCCCCAGGTGCGGCTCTGCTCTGCTCTAAAAAAAATTTAAGCTTTTGCACAGTGAAGGAAACCATCAGCAAAACAAAAACGTAACCTAATGAAAAGGAAAAGATATGTACAAATGATTTCTCTGATAAGAGGTTAATATCCAAAAATATATAAAGAATTTAACACCAAATTTAGAATAAAAAAGACAATAAATAACATGTGTTGGTGAGAATATGGAGTAAAAGGAACTCTCATGCACTATTGGTCGAAATGTAAATGGGTACAGTCACTGTGGAAAACAGCATGAAGTTTCCTCAAAGAATTAAAAATAGAATCACCTTATGATCCAGTAATTCCATTACTGGGTATTTACCCAAAGAAAACAGAAATAGTAATTTGAAAAGATATATGCCCCTCTATGTTTATTGCAGCATTATGTACAATAGCCAAGATATTAGGTGAAGCAACCCAAGTGTCCATCGATAGATGAATGGTTAAAGAAGATATCGTATGTGTGTGTGTGTGTGTGTGTGTGTGTGTGTGTATGTGTGTGTGTGTGTGAGTGATATTACTCAACCATAAAAAAGAGGAGATCTTGCCATTTGTAACATGTATCTAGAGGGTATTATGCTAAGTGAAGTTAGGCTGAGAAAGACAAATACCATATGATTCATTTATATGTGGAATCTGAAAACCAAAACAAAGGAATAAATAAACAGAAAGCAGAATCAGACCCATTAATACAAACCGATGGTTGCCAGAAGGGAATAGGATGGGGGGATGGGCAAAATGAGGGAAGGGTGGTGGAAGATGCAGGCTTCCAGTTATGGAATGAAGAAGTCATGATATTAAAAGGCACAACACAGGGAATATAGTCAATGGTATTGTAATAGTGTTTTACAGTGACAGATTGTAGCTACACTTGTGGTGAGCACAGCATAATGTATAAACTTGTTGAATTACTATGTTGTACACTTGAAACTAATATAGCATTGTGTGTGAACTATTCTCAAAAAAAAAAAAAAAAGATGAATCAGATCTGAGGATCCAGTATATAATGCGGTCACTATAGTTTATAATACTATGGTATGTAATTGAAATTTGCTAGGAGAGTAGAACTTAAGTGCTCTCACTAAAAATATATATTTATAAATAAATATGTGAGATGACAGAGGTGTTAATCATCTCAATGGTAGGAATTCTTTTATGATGTGTACATCTGTCAAGTGATTGTGATGTACACTTTAAATATATTACTATTTTATTTGTCAGCTATACCTCAATAGATTGGTTCAGCTACTTTTCTATTCCTTCTGTTACATACACACATATAATAGATATATATGTGTATATATATGTTTATATATGAAAATGCTTACATGGCTTTTAGTGTTTAGCAGTACAATAGTATCTTAAATTTAGAAAGAAGCTTTGTGGAAACTTTCTACACCTCTATTTATTACTTTTTAAAAAATATTTATTTATTTTGAGAGAGAGAAAAAGAGAGCATGTGAGCAGAGAAGGGGCAGAGGGAGATGGAGAGAGAGAATCCCAAGCAGTCTCCATGCTCAGTGTGGAGCTGATGTGGACTCAATCTAATGACCATGAGATCATGACCTGAGCAGATATCAAGAGTCCATCACCTAACCAACTGAGCCACCCAGGCGCCCGTCTACACCTCTCTTTAAAGTGATTTAACAGTGAGGAGGGGCGTCTGAGCTCACTGGGTGTCAGTTGAGCAGCCTGAAGAGAAATACTTCGGAGTACTGATGTCAGCAGCAGGACCCAAGTGGAGCTGACCATGCGCTTGAATTATGCGTCAAAAATACTTATTAGTTTTGCAACCTAAGCAAAGACTACCATGTGTTGATCTTCACATGCCACTCAGCTTGTTTTGTTTCATGACAGAGGGTGGTGGCCACAAAGGCCTAGACATCAACAGTGATGCACTACCTAATTACCTATTGTCCAATTAAAACAAAAATTTTTTTTAAGTAGGCTCCATGCCCAATGTGGGAGCTTGGTCTCATAACCCTGAAAGAAAGAGTCACATGCTCTGTGACCTGAGCCAGCCAGGCATCCCATCTATTTTTCTATTTTTAAAATGAACTCTGACCCACACATAATCAGCCTATCCTGTCATGGCAAGGTTGGATAGTTCACCAAATCTGGCACTGTCGTTTGTTTTCCAATGGGCTTCGTATTCCATGGCTCCCACTGGTGTCTGTGAAGGGTTGACATTGGTCTCTTATATCAGCAAGAATGGTACCAATGTGGGACTGATGAATATATGCAAATGTGCTGGAAGTTACCCAGACACATCATTCAATCTCTGGATCACCAAGGTCCAGGCTGGAGCTCTGATGAACTTTGAGATTCTCTCCCCTGATCAGTGCCATGTATAGTATTTTTGGAGATGGCTCTGATGACAGTATCTTTAGCTTCATCTGGATCCTGTCAGCAATTCCTACTGCTCTTTCAGTAGTAATACCTACTACTGTTTCCAAGACAGGATTGCTTACTGGAGCTGTAAGGCACAAACCTACTTAAATCCACAATGAGAAGCAGATACAGCTGGTTCCTTCCAGACAGTTTGTTCAGAAGTCTTTTAGATTTCCTGCCAAAGGGCATTGCTAATGTTGCCATTAATTTAAAGCTGCTCCACTCATGTAGTATAACTAAAGTTACTTCAAGTCAGTTGGCTCATGATGACATGCAACCTGCCTTAAATGCTCAGTGACTTGGTGGTCAGATGACTGAAAGAAGTCTGTGGGCATTGTAAGTCTGTCTTCTTTTGAGGTTCATAATGACTCAATGATCTCTGTTTCTCCAGAAGTACACATAGAAGGATCAGTTGGATGGCTCAGTAACATGGCACCAGCATATCTCTTTTATGGGTTGCCTCCTAACTTCCTTGGGGAATAGAGAAACCTGATTGACAGCTTTTGGATTGTCCTTGAGGAACACTATCTAATGTTTACATATTGTGATATCAACATTTAGAAGAACTGTATTTTTGAAATATGTTTGAGTCATCATGAGCTGATTGCATTCCATAGAAAGATGACCCATCTGTCTTTCTTAATATACACAGAATTCAGTCTTATTTATAATCTCATTTCTTGTGGGTTGGAGTTAGAGTTGGGTTAAATATAAACTCAAATTTTAAGTATTTATCATAGTAAATTCAGGACTTACATTTATTTGGACACCAGAGCATGTTACTAAATTAATGCTATGGAATTTTGTGGATCTAACTTTAGGTTAAGTGAATACATAACCGTTTCAGTTTACACAAAGCTCATAAGAATACTTATGAGCTTTGGTGTTGGTGCTTCTCACACGTCATGTTAACTAAGGTAACAACAATAAGTCTTTTATGATTTAAAGCTGGATTAAATGATTAAATGATGATGTTCAACATGTAAATGCTTAAACTATCAATCATGTTAGTTTTGCTGACTTGTATTTATTTATTAATCACATGTATTTATACTCTTGCTCTTTTTTGCCTTTTAAGAGTATTTGGGGCTTTCATCAAGCATACTTCCTTATTTTTAGAACTTTCTAATGTATAAAGATGGTTATAATGGCTATGATTTTTTCTATTGACTCTGCTCTATAAAATTGCACAGCTTCCTTTTAAAAATTATAAAAATCACAAATTTGTCACAAGGAAGGCCAATGGAGAAAATGCAGTATCCAACTTAGCCATGTATAGGATTGGATTGAACGATGGTGACTTTACTACTGATGTCTTTTGCAGCTGTTTGGGAGCATTCCTGTTGGCACCTACAGACTTGTTTACTATTGCATTAATACTTGGGAGATCAGCAAAATGCCTTGTTCTAGCCTCTAACTCAGCTAATGAGCAAAGAAAGGCAGACTTCATGTCTAGAGGATAATCAAAGGAGCTTTATCTAACAGACTGAAATGTTCAGTACCAAAGGCAGTATAAAAGTTCTTTGTTTCAGCTGTGAATAACCAATACCCTAACACTATTCAGTACCATTGGACTGAATAACCTGGACATATAAGAGGGAGCCTTGTGTCCTTGGTGTGGTTGTGAAATCAAGCTTTGAGATGGAACTGAAGGGCTGGTGAGAAGTAAAAGTCTCTGATCTATGAGACTGTGGTTCTCAATCTTGCTGCAGATGATGTACTTGGCTTTGTGTGTGGCTTGTTTTAGCCATATTAAGTGGCAATGTGCCTGATGGTCACAATTAACATTGGCTAGCAATATAGGAGCACCAATCCATGGACCTGAAAGTCACCCAAACTATAATTTATTTTTAAATATCGAAGTAGGAATATAACATGTGTATGAGGTAGTCTACCCTCAGGGAATTTTCTGTCAAATGGTATGATCACCACTTTTATATTGGTTATTTAAATCCTGACATTTAAATATTTTTTACTGTTGTGAATACAGTGTTTCTTAAACATATAATTACTCTTGTAAGAGCTAGTTTTCTATTAAAAGGTAGTTTTCTATCAAAACTAGGTTTCTGATTGAATATATTTCAGTATTCCTAACTTTTAGTACTGGGAGGTATCTATTAGGGGTCTAAATTATAATTCATTATATATAAATTATTTGTTGAAACATCAGAGATGCTGATTTATACATATTATACCTTTAATAAGTGAACTCAACTGCTATACATAAGAATTAAAGGTACTTAAGGAAGAAATAAATTTTTTTCTGGGGTTTATGGTTTTTTCAATTACACTTTTGTGTCTTAGCTAGTGCTGCCATAGTAAAATATCATAGATTGGGCGGCTTAAACAACAGAAATTTGTTGTCTCACAGTTCTGGAGGCTGGAAGTCCAAAATCAAGGTCTCAGATGATTCAGTTTCTGGTCAAAGCTAACTTCCTGGCCTTCTTGCTATGGCCTCACATGGCCTTTTTTTTTTTGGTGCATGCACACAGAGGGAGTAATGTGGGTGTGGGGGTCATTGGTTGGAGAGAGAGAGAGAGAGAGAGAGAGAGAGAGAGAGAGAGAGCTATCTGGTCTCTATTTATAAGGCCGTTAATCCTATTGGATCAGACCCCATGCTTATGACCTCATTTAATCTTAATTACTTTCTTAAAGGCCCCATCTCCAATATAACCTCTCTAGGGGTTAGGACTTCAACATATGAGTTTTGGGAGGGACACAGACATTTACCTCATAACAACTGGTAATCCACAGTTTCACATAGAAAAGATAAATTACCCTTTATGTTATTACAGCTGGATGGGGCTTCCCTATATACTTGGGAGAATTAAGTTATAAGATATTGTTGTAATTGATATTTGAATAATGGGCATAGACATACCACAGATTAATGTGAAGTTGCCTTAGTTCTTTTTTAGCCATTACACCTAATGGAGTAATATCAATTCCATTATTTCATTGTGTGTAAGCTAATTAAAAACACGAATATATCATTTATTCCCATCACAAAGTGTGATAGGAATAAATCATATATTCGTGTTTTTAATTACATATATCTATATATAGATATCTTTATGATAACTGTGGTAGATAAGTGGTATTTTACTCTATGGTGGTCTAGAGAAGTAAATGACTCACCAAGTTCATGGGGCTTGTCTAGGCAGAGGCCTTATTTGAATCCTTTTGGCTATCTCAAACTTTGTGCCTTTTTCTTGCATCACTGTTGCTTAAAAGAGAGTGTTACGTGTCCAGGAATGTAATGGAACCAAAGGCAGTACTACATTGGGATTCCCACATTCGGGATTCTGGATTGTTTAGCCTCGTTTCTATTAACTGGGCAGGATAGCCATAAGACTGCTCTATTTAAATAAGCCCAACACTAAAGCCCCTACCTACTGAACTTCGAGAAATTTTCCAAAGAAACATTTTCAAGTAGCCATCGTGAGAGCTGTAGCCTGAGTACAACTTAAATGATAGTACCGAAATAACTTAGGTCAAGCTGTATTTCTGCAGGGCAATCTGGAGCCTAGCCTGAATGTTTGGTAGCTACAGTCAAGCAGAACTTTGTTATTTCATTTTTCACTTGTATAGTATGGGCTAACGGCATCTTAAAAATTGAGGTCAGTTCATTCTGGTAACTGGTGGTGTTTCAGGGCTATAACACTATAGCATGGGAACTCACATCAGGATTTACCAATAGTAATCGGGTGAGCAGGAAGTGGTAAATGAACTTCATAAAAGCATGAAGTCAGCAGATGCCAGAGCAAATGTTGGCTGCTGGGCATGAATGTAGACTTCTGACACGATATAGGACAGCTTTAAGGAAGTGGCAAGATAAAAATAAATTAGAGAAGAACTAATTAAGTTCCATACCAGTTTTTGACTGTGCCTGCTAAAGCTGGCTGTCTATTAAACCTGGTTTTCATTAAAATCGCCTTGGGCAGAGAAAGGTGTTCTTACTCTGTTTTCTTTTGTATCATAATGTAACATTTTCATTTCACCTGTAAGTTGAAGACAGATTATTAACCTATGGTTAAATATGGTAGGAAGTTATTATTGAAGGGATACACACACACACACACACACACACACACACACACACACACACACATATTGCAAATTCATGAAGCATCCTATTCCATTTTTATCTTATGTTGAGTTGGACAAGTTTGTGCATTTATTTCAAATGATAGTTAATTAAAATTTGAAAGCATTTAAACTGTCACAGAAAGTTACAATTCTTTCATTGCAATGATAGCAATTCAGCAGTTTTAGAATTTCTGTTTATAGTTTTTATAATTGTTTACTAGAGATTTTGAGATTCTAGTTCTGTGTTGAATTTGCAAAGGTGGATTTAGATAGCACTGCAATGATAGTTTAACACACTTAAGGTTGTAAAAGTAATTGACTCTATTTTGGAGTGGTGTTGATATGACTAATTCAAAAAGAAAATGTTCATTATATCTAATTGCATTAGAAGAAGGAGAACCTTGTATCAGGGTACAATTAGGAGCCTGAAACCATACTGGTAACTTAAACAAGGGAAATTTATTACAAATATTATCATTTTAGTCCATTTAGGTTGCTATAACAAAGTGCCACAGACTGGGTAGCTTATAAACAACAGAAATTTATTTTGCAGTTTTTGAGGCTGGAAGTCCAATATCAGGGTGCCAACATGGTCAAATGAGGGCTCATTGCCAGGTCCCAGACTTCTTGTTATATTCTCACATGGCAGAAGAGGCTTAGGTAGCTCTCTGGGGTGTCTCTTTATAAAGGCATTAATATCATTCATGAGGGTGTCCCCCTCATTAGCTAATCACCTCCCAAAGATCCCACCTACTAATACCATCACAGTGGGCATTAAGATTTAAATATATGCATTTTGAGGGGACACACGCATTCAGACACAGCATTTATTAACTAGGAAAAGGTAGGTAATTACTAAAAGGGGTAAAAGAAATTTGCAAACAATATAGCAATAACAAAGATAGGGAACAGCTGCTACCTCTAGGGCTAAGGGAGAGAATCCACAGAAGTAAAACTTGGAAGAGGGCTCCTCCCCCAAAGATAGATATTCAGACCTTTTTGGAGAGGGTACAGCTGCAGGCTACTAGATGCAAAAGAAGTTCCTGAAGTCCTGAAGTGCCTTAGACCAGAGCTGATTGTAGCTGTTTGGCTGGGGCTGGTGAAGAAGCAATTCACCTCGCCAGGGTGCTAGCCAAATTTGCTGAAAGATGAGAACCAATGGGTCTTTCATGTGCCACTGGCAGCCTCATTATAGGGGTAAGAAGAAAAGCAGATCAAAATGAGGAAAAGAAGCTCCTTCCTCTTGCAGTGTGCCTTCCATGGCCTCTGCAGAAAAGCATCACCTTTGCTAGAAGACAAAGAAAAAACGTTTATAATATCCAGCTCCGTTATCATAAAGCACTGCAAAGAAGGGTAATTCCACAGTGAGCTAGCACTTCACACACCCTAGAATGGCTATCAATATCAAAAAATTGTCAAGAAGATAACAAATGTTGATGATGGTGTGGAGCAACTGGAAGCCTCATACACTGCTGGTAGGAATGGAAGAAAGTGGTGCAGTTCTTTGCAATAGTCTGACAGTTCCTCAAGTGGTAATATAGTTACCATATTACCCAGAAGTTCCACTCCTAGGTATAGCCCAAAATAAATGAAAAAACACGTCCACACAAACATCTGTGCACAGATATTGATAGCAGCATTATTCAAATATCCCCAAAGTGAAAACAACCCAAATGCCCATCAATTGATAAAAGGATAGGTTGACAAAATATGATATATCCATACAATGGAATATTATTCAGCAATAAAAAGGAATGAAGTACTGATACATGCTACAACAGGGGTGACAGTTGAAAACGTTATACTGAATGAAAGAAGATAGTTACAAAGGATCACATGTTCTATGATTCCATTTAAATGAAATGTCTAGAATAGGCAGGTCTATAGAGACAGAAGGTATATTTATAGCTATCTGGGTGGGTAGGGGATGGAGAATGAGTGGTGATGGCTAAATGTAGAGTTTCTTTTTGAGAGGAGATGACAATGTTCTAAAACTGATCATGGTGATGATCACATAGCTCTGTGATCTTAAAACCATTGAATTGTATATGGTAAGTGGATGAATTGTATGGTGTGTGAATTATATCTCAATAAAATGTTACAATTTTTTTTAAATTAAGAAAAAGGGCAGATTTGAAACTGAGAGACAATAAATTGATTGCTGTAGAAATCTCAACACTTTGGACAACAATGTAGCCATTTTACTATGCTAAATTAAAAAAAAAATTTTTTTTACAGGAAGCTACTAAAGATGTCCAAAGCCCAAATAGGATAGGTGAGTTGCTCAGAACATGTTTTTCCTGACTCCCAGTTTATTGTTTGTTGTACAAGACAATACTACTTTAAGAGAGTCTTTAAGAAAGGATTCCAAAAGGGGCACCTGTGTGGCTCAATCGGTTGAGCATCTGACTTCAGCTCAGGTCATGATCTCACAGTTCATGAGTTCCAGCCCCATGTCAGGCTCTGTGCTGACAGCTCAGAACCTGGAGCCTGCTTCGGATTCTGTGTCTTCTTCTCTCTGCGTCTCCCCCTTTCATGTTCTGTCTGTCTGTCTCTCTCTCTCAAAAATAAATAAACATTAAAAAAAAGAAAGGATTCCAACAACCTCTGTCCTTCCCAGAGAAATGCTTTCTGAGAGCAGAGACTTAGGCAGAACTCTGTAGCAGAACCTGTCTATCTCTGACTTAGATGTGTTAAAGGGATAAGGTATCAATTTTTAAGGTGAAAACTACAGGTCTGAGTATGAACATGGCCTCAGGTACAGGTATGAAAAACAGCTGTTTGGAAAATATATTACCAGTCTGAAGATGAAAGGACTGTTGATGGAATGAAGATAATATTTTGAATTAAGTTACTAAGAAGTTTTTGAATTTTGATAAATATAGACTTCTGTCTTACTACAAGAGAATATTATTTCTTACATGCATTACTGTTTTAATGCTTTACATTTTAAAGTCTTGAGACGTAAATCAATATGGACACAATTCTGGATCATGCATTAAATAACTTCTTTCTGGGGGCTCCTGGGTGGCTCAGTCAGTTAAGCATCTGACTTCGGCTCAGGTCATGATGTTGAGGTTCATGGGTTTGAGTCCCACATTGGGCTTTGTGCTGACAGCTCAGAGCCTGTCTGGAGCCTGCTTCAGATCCTGTGTTTCCCTCTCTCTCTGCCCCTCCCATGCCCATGCTCTGTCTCTTTTTTCCTCAAAGATGAATAAGCATTAAAAAACATTTTAAATAACGTCTCTCTGTGTGATAATTCACATCCAAGATTGCTTAGTTATAGGGTTTATGTTCATCTGTAGATGATTTGTGATGTGTTTCTCATTTTCACTGTATCTTTAGCACTGTGTCTTTCTTCTGTCACTTCTAGTTTGACAAGCAGGAATAGTAAGCCATGTGGCATTTACTGTATTAATATTACACTAAATATTTCTTCTGGTTGTATTTAAAGACAGCATTCCCTTCCTTGAACAACAGAAGTATCACAACTAACAACATTTTTGTTATATTTTGGAGGTTAAACCTTCCAAAAAGATCAGGAATGTAGAAATTTTATTTTTACTTTTAAAGGAAGAAACTGTATATGTTTCATATTAACTGAAGGATATATACTATTTTTAAGCAATTTTTATATTTTCCTGAATGGCTTCAAATACACTGAAGGTTTCAGTGTATCATTTAATCTTATTTTTTTTAACTGATTATAATTTTTAGAGTTTGAATATTTTCCTGCAGTGGAACAACTCTCATCACCATCTTAATAAGAGATTCATAAATACTAAACACAATAGCTAATAAATCAATAAAAATATTAAGTTGCCTTGTAGTTTTATTATGTAAGTTGTTTTTTGATTGGAAGAGTTATGTTATAAAAGGCAGCAATCTCTGAGGTATGACACAAGAGTGATGAAGAGGATGGCCAGAATCTTTATTCACATCATTTGAGAACAACCCTACATCCTTTAACTAAAGCATAAGCACCTTGAGAGAAGGACTGGGTCAAATGCTATAATTGTGGATTTAGTGAAAGACCCAGAAGTTATTTTCCTGAATTGAATAATAAAATTCAGTTAATAAGTGTTTCCAGATCTTTGGAAAATCTGGCATAAAGCTCTCTACATGGGTATTTAAAATTTAGGGGTGCCTGGGTGACTCAGTTGGTTAAGCATCTGACTTCAGCTCAGGTCATGGTCTCGCGGTTCATGAGTTTGAGCCCCACATTGGGCTCTCTGCTGTCAGCACAGAGCCCGCTTCAGACCCTCTGTCTCCCTCTCTCTCTCTGCCCTTTCCCTGCTCACACATGCTCTCTCTCTCTAAAATAAAAAAACATTAAAAAAATTAAAAAATTTAAATAACCTCTTTCTAGACAAAAAGAGAATAACGTTAAATAGCCTTAACTGACATGTTATAAATGTGCTTGGCAGTTCATGTTACTCATAAATGTAGGAGCTTTCAAGTTTTAGTGAAACATGTTTCACATTTATATTTTTTTTTTTTGGAAAAGTGTTTTTGTACTTTATTTGTATTCATTTGCCACAACGATAAAAAATCATTAGTTTTTGATTGTTTACAACCTTGCCCTTGTAACTATTTATTTATTTATTTATTTATTTATTTATTTATTTTTTAATATATGAAATTTACTGTCAAATTGGTTTCCATACAACGCCCAGTGCTCATCCCAAAAGGTGCCCTCCTCAATACCCATCACCCACCCTGCCCTCCCTCCCACCCCCCATCAACCCTCAGTTTGTTCTCAGTTTTTAACAGTCTCTTATGCTTTGGCTCTCTCCCACTCTAACCTCTTTTTTTTTTTTTTTTCCCTTCCCCTCCCCCATGGGTTTCTGTTACGTTTCTCAGGATCCACATAAGAGTGAAACCATATGGTATCTGTCTTTCTCTGTATGGCTTATTTCACTTAGCATCATACTCTCCAGTTCCATCCACGTTGCCACAAAAGGCCATATTTCATTTTTTCTCATTGCCACGTAGTATTCCATTGTGTATATAAACCACAATTTCTTTATCCATTCATCAGTTGATGGACATTTAGGCTCTTTCCATAATTTGGCTATTGTTGAGAGTGCTGCTATAAACATTGGGGTACAAGTGCCCCTATGCATCAGTACTCCTGTATCCCTTGGATAAATTCCTAGCAGTGCTATTGCTGGGTCATAGGGTAGGTCTACTTTTAATTTTCTGAGGAACCTCCACACTGCTTTCCAGAGCGGCTGCACCAATTTGCATTCCCACCAACAGTGCAAGAGGGTTCCCGTCTCTCCACATCCTCTCCAGCATCTATAGTCTCCTGATTTCTTCATTTTGGCCACTCTGACTGGCGTGAGGTGGTATCTGAGTGTGGTTTTGATTTGTATTTCCCTGATGAGGAGCGACGTTGAACATCTTTTCATGTGCCTGTTGGCCATCCGGATGTCTTCTTTAGAGAAGTGTCTATTCATGTTTTCTGCCCATTTCTTCACTGGGTTATTTGTTTTTCGGGTGTGGAGTTTGATGAGCTCTTTATAGATTTTGGATACTAGCCCTTTGTCCGATGTGTCATTTGCAAATATCTTTTCCCATTCCGTTGGTTGCCTTTTAGTTTTGTTGGTTGTTTCCTTTGCTGTGCAGAAGCTTTTTATCTTCATAAGGTCCCAGTAATTCACTTTTGCTTTTAATTCCCTTGCCTTTGGGCATGTGCCGAGTAAGAGATTGCTACGGCTGAGGTCAGAGAGGTCTTTTCCTGCTTTCTCCTCTAAGGTTTTGATGGTTTCCTGTCTCACATTCAGGTCCTTTATCCATTTTGAGTTTATTTTTGTGAATGGTGTGAGAAAGTGGTCTAGTTTCAACCTTCTGCATGTTGCTGTCCAGTTCTCCCAGCACCATTTGTTAAAGAGACTGTCTTTTTTCCATTGGATGTTCTTTCCTGCTTTGTCAAAAATGAGTTGGCCATACGTTTGTGGGTCTAGTTCTGGGGTTTCTATTCGATTCCATTGGTCTATGTGTCTGTTTTTATGCCAATACCATGCTGTCTTGATGATGACAGCTTTGTAGTAGAGGCTAAAGTCTGGGATTGTGATGCCTCCTGCTTTGGTCTTCTTCTTCAAAATTACTTTGGCTATTCGGGGCCTTTTGTGGTTCCATATGAATTTTAGGATTGCTTGTTCTAGTTTCAAGAAGAATGCTGGTGCAATTTTGATTGGGATTGCATTGAATGTGTAGATAGCTTTGGGTAGTATTGACATTTTGACAATATTTATTCTTCCAATCCATGAGCAGGGAATGTCTTTCCATTTCTTTATATCTTCTTCAATTACCTGCATAAGCTTTCTATAGTTTTCAGCATACAGATCTTTTACATCTTTGGTTAGATTTATTCCTAGGTATTTTATGCTTCTTGGTGCAATTGTGAATGGGATCAGTTTCTTTATTTGTCTTTCTGTTGCTTCATTGTTAGTGTATAAGAATGCAACTGATTTCTGTACATTGATTTTGTATCCTGCAGCTTTGCTGAATTCATGTATCAGTTCTAGCAGACTTTTGGTGGAGTCTATCGGATTTTCCATGTATAATATCATGTCATCTGCAAAAAGCGAAAGCTTGACTTCATCTTTGCCAATTTTGATGCCTTTGATTTCCTTTTGTTGTCTGATTGCTGATGCTAGAACTTCCAGCACTATATTAAACAACAGTGGTGAGAGTGGGCATCCCTGTCGTGTTCCTGATCTCAGGGAAAAAGCTCTCAGTTTTTCCCCATTGAGGATGATGTTAGCTGTGGGCTTTTCATAAATGGCTTTTATGATCTTTAAGTATGTTCCTTCTATCCCGACTTTCTCAAGGGTTTTTATTAAGAAAGGGTGCTGGATTTTGTCAAAGGCCTTTTCTGCATCGATTGACAGGATCATATGGTTCTTCTCTTTTTTTTTGTTAATGTGATGTATCACGTTGATCGATTTGCGAATGTTGAACCAGCCCTGCATCCCAGGAATGAATCCCACTTGATCATGGTGAATAATTCTTTTTATATGCTGTTGAATTCGATTTGCTAGTATCTTATTGAGAATTTTTGCATCCATATTCATCAGGGATATTGGCCTGTAGTTCTCTTTTTTTACTGGGTCTCTGTCTGGTTTAGGAATCAAAGTAATACTGGCTTCATAGAATGAGTCTGGAAGTTTTCCTTCCCTTTCTATTTCTTGGAATAGCTTGAGAAGGATAGGTATTATCTCTGCTTTAAACATCTAATAGAACTCCCCTGGGAAGCCATCTGGTCCTGGACTCTTATTTGTTGGGAGATTTTTGATAACCGATTCAATTTCTTCGCTGGTTATGGGTCTGTTCAAGCTTTCTATTTCCTCCTGATTGAGTTTTGGAAGAGTGTGGGTGTTTAGGAATTTGTCCATTTCTTCCAGGTTGTCCAATTTGTTGGCATATAATTTTTCATAGTATTCCCTGATAATTGTTTGTATCTCTGAGGGATTGGTTGTAATAATTCCATTTTCATTCATGATTTTATCTATTTGGATCATCTCCCTTTTCTTTTTGAGAACCCTGGCTAGAGGTTTGTCAATTTTGTTTATTTTTTCAAAAAACCAACTCTTGGTTTCGTTGATCTGCTCTACAGTTTTTTTAGATTCTATATTGTTTATTTCTGCTCTGATCTTTATTATTTCTCTTCTTCTGCTGGGTTTAGGCTGCCTTTGCTGTTCTGCTTCTATTTCCTTTAGGTGTGCTGTTAGATTTTGTATTTGGGATTTTTCTTGTTTCTTGAGATAGGCCTGGATTGCAATGTATTTTCCTCTCAGGACTGCCTTCGCTGCGTCCCAAAGCGTTTGGATTGTTGTATTTTCATTTTCGTTTGTTTCCATATATTTTTTAATTTCTTCTCTAATTGCCTGGTTGACCCACTCATTCGTTAGTAGGGTGTTCTTTAACCTCCATGCTTTTGGAGGTTTTCCAGACTTTTTCCTGTGGTTGATTTCAAGCTTCATAGCATTGTGGTCTGAAAGTATGCATGGTATAATTTCAATTCTTGTAAACTTATGAAGGGCTGTTTTGTGACCCAGTATATGATCTATCTTGGAGAATGTTCCATGTGCACTCGAGAAGAAAGTATATTCTGTTGCTTTGGGATGCAGAGTTCTAAATATATCTGTCAAGTCCATCTGATCCAATGTATCATTCAGGGCCCTTGTTTCTTTATTGACTGTGTGTCTAGATGATCTATCCATTTCTGTAAGTGGGGTGTTAAAGTCCCCTGCAATGATCACATTCTTATCAATAAGGTTGTTTATGTTTATGAGTAACTGTTTTATATATCTGGGGGCTCCAGTATTTGGGGCATAGACATTTATGATTGTTAGCTCTTCCTGATGGATAGACCCTGTAATTATTATATAATGCCCTTCTTCATCTCTTGTTACAGCCTTTAATTGAAAGTCTAGTTTGTCTGATATAAGTATGGCTACTCCAGCTTTCTTTTGGCTTCCAGTAGCATGATAAATAGTTCTCCATCCCCTCACTCTCAATCTAAAGGTGTCCTCAGATCTCAAATGAGTCTCTTGTAGACAGCAAATAGATGGGTCTTGTTTTTTTATCCATTCTGATACCCTATGTCTTTTGGTTGGCGCATTTAATCCATTTACATTCAGTGTTATTATAGAAAGATACGGGTTTAGAGTCATTGTGATGTCTGTATGTTTTATGCTTGTAGTGATGTCTCTGGTACTTTGTCTCACAGGATCCCCCTTAGGATCTCTTGTAGGGCTGGTTTCGTGGTGACAAATTCCTTCAGTTTTTGTTTGTTTGGGAAGACCTTTATCTCTCCTTCTATTCTAAATGACAGACTTGCTGGATAAAGGATTCTCGGCTGCATATTTTTTCTGTTTAGCACACTGAAGATATCGTGCCAAGCCTTTCTGGCCTGCCAAGTTTCAAAGGAGAGATCAGTCACGAGTCTAATAGGTCTCCCTTTATATGTGAGGGCACGTTTATCCCTTGCTGCTTTCAGAATTTTCTCTTTATCCTTGTATTTTGCCAGTTTCACTATGATATGTTGTGCAGAAGATCGATTCAAGTTACGTCTGAAGGGAGTTCTCTGTGCCTCTTGGATTTCAATGCCTTTTTCCTTCCCCAGTTCAGGGAAGTTCTCAGCTATAATTTCTTCAAGTACCCCTTCAGCACCTTTCCCTCTCTCTTCCTCCTCTGGGATACCAATTATGCGTATATTATTTCTTTTTAGTGTATCACTTAGTTCTCTAATTTTCCCCTCATACTCCTGGATTTTTTTATCTCTCTTTCTTTCAGCTTCCTCTTTCTCCATAACTTTATCTTCTAGTTCACCTATTCTCTCCTCTGCCTCTTCAATCCGAGCCGTCGTGGTTTCCATTTTGTTTTGCATTTCGTTTAAAGCGCTTTTCAGCTCCTCGTGACTGTTCCTTAGTCCCTTGATCTCTGTAGCAAGAGATTCTCTGCTGTCCTCTATACTGTTTTCAAGCCCAGCGATTAATTTTATGACTATTATTCTAAATTCACTTTCTGTTATATTATTTAAATCCTTTTTGATCAGTTCATTAGCTGTTGTTATTTCCTGGAGATTCTTCTGAGGGGAATTCTTCCGTTTGGTCATTTTGGACAGTCCCTGGAGTGGTGAGGACCCGCAGGGCACTTCCCCCGTGCTGTGGTGTATAACTGGAGTTGGTGGGCGGGGCCACAGTCCGACCTGATGTCTGCCCCCAGCCCACCGCTGGGGCCACAGTCAGACTGGTGTGTGCCTTCTCTTCCCCTCTCCTAGGGGCGGGATTCACTGTGGGGTGGTGTGGCCCGTCTGGTCTACTTGCACACTGCCAGGCTTGTGGTGCTGGGGAGCTGGCGTATTAGCTGGGGTGGGTAGGCAAGGTGCATGGGGGCGGGAGGGGCAGGCTTAGCTCTCTTCTCCTTAGGTGATCCACTTCAGGAGGGGCCCTGTGGCAGCGGGAGGGAGTCAGATCCGCTGCCGGAGGTTTGGCTCCGCAGAAGCACAGAGTTGGGTGTTTGCGCGGAGGGAGCAAGTTCCCTGGGAGGAACTGGTTCTCTTTGGGATTTTGGCTGGGGGATGGGCGGGGGAGATGGTGCTGGCGAGCGCCTTTGTTCCCCGCCAAGCTGAGGACGGCAGAGCTCAGCAGCTCTCCCTCCCTTTGTCCTCCAGCCTTCCCGCTTTCTGAGCAGAGCTGTTAACTTATGACCTCCCAGACGCTAAGTCGCGCTTGCTGTCGGAACACAGTCCGTCCGGCCCCTCCGCTTTTGCCAGCCCGACTCGGGGGCTCTGCTTGGCCAGCGAGCTGCCCCTCTGCCCCGGCTCCCTCCTGCCAGTCCGTGGAGCGCGCACCGCCTCGCCGCCCTTCCTACCCTCTTCCGTGGGCCTCTCGTCTGCGCTTGGCTCCGGAGACTCCGTTCTGCTAATCCTCTGGCGGTTTTCTTGGTTCTTTAGGCAGGTGTAGGTGGAATCTAAGTGATCAGCAGGACGCGCGGTGAGCCCAGCGTCCTCCTACGCCGCCATCTTCCCTTGCCCTTGTCCACATTTATATTTTGAGAAAAATTTTGCAGCTAGTTCTGCAAAGATAATCTGAAAGATGAAGTTCATTAAAAGGAAGAAAATCAAAAGCTGAAACAGATTTCCTCTCATGTCCATGGTGCTGTTGGCATTTCTTTTCTCCCCTAGTTGAAGCAGAGTGGATTTATTTTGTGCTACTGGCACCACCTGGGAAGTGAAATAGTTCTTAGGACTGTTTGTTTATAGGTTGCAGATGGGAAGGAGAGAATCTGAAGAATAACTTTATCTGCATTATTACACCATAAGTGGGAGACCAGCAGATGTCAGCATAAAGATACAATTTCTGCTGTTTTCCATTACACCTAGCTGAAAATATTGGGTCCTGCTGCTCAAATAAATGACAACAGCTGGAGCTTCTTCCCATTTCCAGATGATAATTCCCCCTCTAGGGATATAGCAGCAATTAGAGGTATCTGTAGAAGAATTATTTCATGCTCTTGGAAATTATCTGTCCTCCATACACATGACAAATACCAGCTCTCAGGATTCTTATTCTACATTTCTGGAGTAGCATCTTGGATTTTTGTATTTTTGGTAATCTCTACAGGTTATTCTAATGCACAACTACAACTGAGAACTGATGTCTAAAGGAGTAATAAATATATGACTTTTGCTTCCCTTCATACTTGTTTTTTCTAAGTGTGTCCTTGGATTTCACTTTTTTGAAAGCTATTTGTTGATGTATTTTTATTAATTCATCTACAATTTACTGAGTCTACTATGCCCCAGGAATTGTGCTGAGGCTAAGAAGAGTACCCTTAAGTGTGGTTGAGAAGATATATTAACAAGTAATTTTAATACAAGGTGACAACTATGATAGAGATAAATTCAACAGTGGGGAGGAACTCTTAAGGAACACAGTCATGACATGACTAAAATATTAATGGGGAGGAGAGAGCCTGGACAGACAGCCAGGAAAGTAAGCCTGGACAGTCATGGGTGCCCCCTGTCCTTGGTGCTGAACCTTCTCTTCACCTGCTAGGGTAAGGAAGTTGTTCCTAATATATGGCTTCTGATGATTTCTTTACTACCTCTCCACTAATTCTGAAGCAGATGAGGAAAGAGATAGCAACAATGGAGGAACACAAATATAAGCATATTAAAGAGGTTTTTGCATAGACAGCTACTGAGTTATTGACTCAGTAATGTGGGCATTTGGGAAAGTAGAGAGCACAGTTTTCAAATAATTAATTCCAAGAAAAATGTTTCTTCTTTGGAAACATAAGCTCTTCAGTACTTTCTACAGTGCTATTCTTATGGAGGCTTTCCAATAATGCTAACAATGTGAAATGAGTCTGGAAATACACCTCTAGATGAAGGGGGCATGAAAGACATTCGGGGACAGAAAGCATTATTAAGCAAAAAAAAAAAAAAAAAAAAAAGGAAAGGAAAAAAGGACTCATTCAAGGATCTACACGTAATTTAATATAGCAAGAACATATAGTATGATGATATGATATAATGGTGAAGATCTAGCTGTTACCAAACAGGGCCAGCCCTTGGGCTCTCTAAGCAATAAAAATTAACAAGAGGCCAAATGGGAGTTTCAGGCAGGACTTTATTTATTTTTTTTTAACGTTTATTTATTTTTGAGAGACAGAGAGATACAGAGTATGAGTGGGGGAGGAACAGAGAGAGAGACACAATCTAAAGCAAGGATCCAGGTTCTGAGCTATCAGCACAGAGCCCAATGTGGGGCTCGAACCCACGACCCATGAGATCATGACCTGAGCCAAAGTTGGATGCTTAACCAACTGAGCCACCCAGGCACCCTCACAGGTGGGACTTTATATTGGGACTTGTGTTTGAGTACAAGTGAAGCAGCACAAGGGAGAGAATCCTCAGGCTGACTCACTGATCAGGGAGAGTTTTTAAGAAAAAGTTGGGTGGATAAAGGATGACATATAATCATGTAGAGGCAAGGATTTGTTAACACCTGTGTACTTGAAGGTCTTGCTTTTTCATGCATCACATGTTTAATTTCATGCACCACATATTAAATCACACCTGGGGGTGATTTTTAGTATCACAATGAGGAAAAAAGTTGATGAAAGGTCAGCACTGGGATCCATCTTGGAGCAGACTGTTTAGGTCTTGAATCTTCTCCAGTCTTTGTAGGAAGCATCCTCCTTTCAGTAAGCATTCTCCCTATGCATTCCTGCAGAATATGCAACTTAAGAGGCATAGAGTTTTAGCCTTTACTTTTCCTTATGGAGGCAGCCAAAGAATGATGGATTTTGTAGTCAGGGTTGAGGGGACCTGAGTCTAGTCCCTGCTCTGTCTCATAGCTAGGAATTATCATGGAAGATCTTGCATGTCTATTTGTGTGTTTGATAGTGTCCAGGGAGTCTCTTAAACTATCTTCATTCTTTTTCATTCTTTTTCCCTTTTGATCCTCTGATTGGATGAATTCCATTGCCCCATCTTTGAGTTCTCCAATCCTTTTGCTTCATCTGCTCTGCTGTTAAACCCCTGAATTGAATTTTTTTCAGTTCAGTTAATATATTTTTCAGCTCTGTGATTTCTGTTTGGTACCTTTTAAATATTTCATATTTCTGGGTTGAATTATCACTGCTTATGCATTGCTTTCTTAACCTCAGTGAATATTTTTATGATTATTATTTTGAACTCTCTATAGGGCAAAGCATGTATCTCCATTTTGTTCAGATTGGCTTGTGAAGATTTCTCTTATTCTTTGTTTGGTACATATTCCCCTGTTTTTTTTTGTTTTCTTTGATTTTTTGTGTTGGTGTCTGCACTTAAAATAAAACAGCCTCCCCTTCCAGTCTTAGAAAATGAGCCTCATTAATCAGTCCAGGTTGAGCTCATGATTGCCTCTCAAAATTTTTGTGATCATCCAAACCTCCTTCTTTCTAGATGGTTCTGAGTAGTTGAGGGTATAAAAGACCTACCAGTGTTCTCAAAGGATGGATTATAGTTATTACCTAGATGCAGGGTGATTTAGAAGCCAGACCCTCAGATAGCAGCTAGGAAAGTATGTAGTTAAGCAGCCTGCAGGGAGAAACTAGGAAATGGGCATTTTGTCTGGGAGTATAGCTACAAGGAAGTTCTCTGGCACCCATTAAGAACTGTTTCTTTGTTTGCTATAGTCCCACAGGACTCATGAATGCAAGCCCTGTTGGGTATTAAAGAGCCATGCATCTGGGGAACTTGTCTCTTGTGTGGCTGCTACAAAAGCTGGGGCACCAGATATGTGGATAAGCTCCTTCCTTGGAGTGGGTTAGATGGGGAAGGCAAGAGGGGTATCCTCTAGCTTCCTTGGTCTCTGGAGGAGAATTGCAGCCAACCCTTATTAGTATCTGCTGAGGTAGAAGACTGGCCCTCATAAGACTAGTAGCTTTGAAAATATGGAGATAAACCTCTTTCAGGGAAAGACTTAGAGATAGGCATTTTTTCTTATTTTCTCTGCACTGAGGCCTGGAGGGGATAGTTGCAGTGAGTGCTCATGCATTGTTAAGGTTGATTCTTTGTTTGCTATAGTCTTGTAAGTCTCATGGACACAAGCCTTTGGCTTTCAGAGCTGGGCTTGTTAGAAACCCAAACATCTGGTGGGAGTCTTTAAAGTTAGGGTGCTAGATATGGGGTCCAAACCCTTCACTCAGGGTGAAGCTCAGAGTTGGGAGTTTCCTCCCAATTGAATGGCACTGTGCTGGGTATGGGGTTTATGGTAAGAGAATATCTCAGCTTTTCCTATCCGTTTCAATGTGAGTATTTTCTCATTTGTCTAATGTGTAGGAGTCACTCAGCTAATTTCTGAATCTCTTTCAGAGGGGTTTGCTCTGTGTGGAGTTGTACATTTGGTGTGTCCATGGGAGGAGGGAGGAAGAGAGCTCAGGATCCTCCTATATTGCCATCTTGGTCAACTCTTCAGTCCCCAATTACTTCTCAAATATTTTGCTAAGTTCACACATTGGTTTAAGTTGCTTATTTTACTATTATTATGAATAAATTGCTTTTTAATATGGTTTATGTATTCTTATTTTTATTGTTGCCCCATCTTTGGCCAGTGGGAACTTCTTCAAGTTGTCTCATAAGTGATCTGATGTATGGTCAAAGTACTGTATTTTAAAATTATTTGAAATAATGTCTATCTGTGTGTTTTCAGTTTGATACAGAGATGACTTCATTTATTTCATTTTGCTTTTGATATTTAGGGATTGCTTTATTTTCATTTTGATTTGTTTTAAAGTTATGTAAAATGTTTACATGATTCCAAAGTCAAATTGACAACACATGTTGTATTCAGAAAAGTTAAGTGTCTGTTTCTGGCCCTTTCTCTCCCTCTATAGATAATCCTTTGATGTATTTTATACGTTATTTTTTTAATGCTTTTTATTTATTTTTGAGACAGAGAGAGACAGAGCATGAGCAGGGGAGGGGTAGAGAGAGAGGGAGACACAGAATCCGAAGCAGGATCCAGGCTCCGAGCTATCAGCACAGAGCCTGACGCGGAGCTCGAACTCATGAACTGTGAGATCATGACCCAAGCCAAAGTCGGACGCCCAACTGACTAAGCCACCCAGGTTCCCTTATAGTTTATTTTTTAAAACTAAAAGTGTGCATGTGACAGGCACCTGGGTGGCTCAGTCAGTTGAGTATCTGAATCTTGATTTTGGCTTAGGTCATGATCTCATGGGTTCATGAGTTTGAACCCCGCACTGGGCTCTGTGCTGACAGTGTGGAGCCTGCTTGGGATTCTCTCCCTCTCTCTCTCTCTCTCTCTCTCACTCTCTCTTTCTTTGTCCCTACCCTGCACACATTTTCTTTCTCTCTTGCTTTCTTGCTTTCTTGCTTTCCTTCTTTCTTTCTTTTCCTTTTCTTAGATAAATACTATGTTTATTCTTCCACATCTTGTTTTTCTTCCAGCTAAGATTATATTTTGATGATCACTTCATATTAGTATATAGAAGTAATCCCCATTCTTTGTATAGCTGTGAGTTGTAATAGGAAGCTTAATTTATAATGTTTCATACTTTGTAATAGATCCTTTAGATTATATAGAAGAGATTCTGTTATCTGAAATTTAACCAAACCAATAAAATACTCTAGAAAAATCTCTCAAATGAACACTGAGACATCAAAAGAATATTCATAGAAGCATTGTTTGTAGTGGCAAATCTGGAAACAACCTAAATTTCCATCAGTAGTAAGAAGGATGAATGCATGCTGGTATGGTCAACTAATAGAATGCTGCAATAATGAAAATAAATGACCTATAGTTGTGCACATTCAGTATGGATAAATCTTAGAAATATAATATCAAGTCAAAAAATAAGTTGTGGGATATGCATGATTTCATTTTTAAAGAAATAAAAATGTGCAAAATGAAACCATATGTTGTACAAGGATACAATCATAGTACTAAAACCATAACTAAATGCAAAATAATGATCAACACAAACTTTAAAATGGTGGAATACTGATGGGAGCCAAGTGGGTAAGGAGGAAGGACAGTGAGATTAGGGAGGGACCCACAGAGAATCTTAAGCAGGTTCCACACTCAGTGTAGAGCCTGATGCAGGGCTCAGTCCCACAACCCTGGGATCATGACCTAAGCCAAAATCAAGAGTCAGACGCTCAACCAGCTGAGCCACCCAGGCACTCCAATGCTCATTTCTTATGCTGAGTGTAGGATGCATGAGATTTTTCTTTGGACCAGTTGGTTGTTATACCTCAAACACATGTTATAAATATTTTGTATTTATTCAATATTTAATATATTTTTCTACAGAATCATACATCAAATGGTAATGTTTAGAGATTAAGACTATGCAACTATGAGTGAAAAAGCCAACTGACAGTATTCTGTGAATGATTATTGATGGTATGGAATAAACATTTCAGAGCCAGAATCATATTTATAAAATATAATAATAATGTGCTCTGGAGAACTGTACTCAATAACTCCAAAAGTGATTTGAATAATGGTGAAGATGATGATGTCAAAGGCACAGGTAAATAACTTGAATACATTTTTTAAAATGTAATGTGAGTGTAAAAAAAATCAATGTTGGTAATCAGAAGGTGTTTAATAATACACGACTAAAGTATATATATGTAATTAGGTCAAAAACAGCAACAGGTATTATCAACAGGTAGACATTTGACTATTTCATATACATCACTAAACATTTGTGTATCCAAATTGACCAAAACTCTTTGTACAATACCACCTCCCCACCCGCTGTAGGTATAATGCAGGGTTGTGGAAATGGGACAAATCAGTCTTTCTCTCTTCCCTTTCTCCCTCCTCTTCCCATAGGGCAAAAATTACTTTCTTCATAGACATAGTTATTTCTAAATTATGTTGCCTGTTTTGTCACTTTATTTTTATCATCTGATGCCAACTGAAGACCATAGGCTTCTGGAACTAGCTAAATGCAAAGACTGGGATATGGGGTGTAGGTGGTGGAGGAGGGACCTCAGAATCCACATGCTTTTTGCGCTTACTGAGGCTCTTTGGAGTCCCTTGTATGTGGCTTTTTAAAAGGCTGCTTTTATCCTGAGCAATACAAGACACTGAGAGGTTTGTTGAGCACTGCTCTAAATCACTGGGTCACTTTAGTTCTTGGTTTCCTGTTCCTGAACTATTAACTGTCTTCCCATCCTAGTACTGTGCAGTTTCACCAGATATATTTTTAGGCTACTTAATTTTCTTGGCTTGTTTTTTACTTCCCCTTTATTTCAGTTTTCCATGTTTACTTCCTTTTTTTTGTCCCCTCTCTACTGGTATCTTCTACTTTATGGATTCACCAACTTCCTCTTCCTTTTTATCACTTTCTGTGAGTCCTCAATTAATTTTGTTTTTCACATTGTCACATATTGTTGTGAAGCCTCTGTGTAACCTAAACAGGCCCTCAGAGTGGTCATAGATTTTTCAATAAATTCTTGATAAATTTTCAGTGATAAAAAGATATAACTAATACCACCAGCCCAACTACCTATTATACCTATGCTATTCAGGCACTGCATTAGGCACGTCCCATTAAGTAGGAAACTCTTGTTTGGTAATTTAATTTACAATTTTAATATACAATTGTATAATTTTACAATTTTGGTTTTTTAGTTTTCTTTAAGAAGTGAGGCTTTCCCAATTTCTACTTATCCAAACTACTTTTTTCTTTTATACAAGCAAAAGGCACAACAAAAACACATGCAGTACAGAACATCGACATAGCTGATTTCTCAGATTCATTGTTCATGGGTTCCCAAAACTAGAGCTGCTATTAGGAGGTACGTACCAATATGGTATCTGTTCTGGTTGGTTGGGCTTCCATTCTGAGTGATCAGTATCTCCCTACTGGATGTGAAATATTTTGGTTATGACTTCTGCCTAAGGTGCTATAAACTCATCCTACACTAGATCTGATATGGAAAATGTAACCGAATAGGGAATAGTTTAAAGAAATTTTCAGTGGCAGGTAATTTTCAGAACGAAGCATTAGTCCTTCTAAAGAGCTGGTGCTCTTATTACCTCAGCAGAAGTAAGGGTCATGGCCACTCACGGCTTCTTGAGCTTCTTCATCAGGTCATTTCTCGTGACTAGCCAAACCACAAACACTCAGAACATGATGCAACAAGTACAGAATCATTTCTGTATGTTTAAGGATGCCCATGTATACATGACATCCTTTGGAATAGCCCTGCTGCAAATGCAAATATAAATTTCCAACAGAAAAAATACAGTGATTTTTTTCCCTCAAGGATTTTCAGGACTGGATTCTATTTCTTAACATGTTCTCATTTTAAAATGCTATTCTTTTTTTTTGTGATTAAACTTGGACTTTCCATTTAAAAGTTCTGCAATGTTTGGAAAAAATAAACTTTTCAAGGGTAACACATAGTAAGTGTACACATAGTAAGTGTATAAAAGGAAAATAGTCTGTAAAACTGAGACGTTGCAATGCCTCTGACTGGCAGGTGTTATTCATGAGAATTTAGAACCATGAGGCCAGGATTTGTGTGCCAGCATTAAGGGTTGGTGAGATTCTCATGGAGAATCAGAACAGAGGTGTGTAGAGCCCCAAAGAGCAACCTAGGACAATGGTGCAAGGTCATTTCATAATATACTGAAGCAAATTTTACTTACTTTAAAACCATTGTGAGTATCTGGTATTTTCTCACCTGGTTTCCCAGATAGAGAGCTCCAATATGGGGGCTGTCTGATTCAAAACCACACATTTGGCAATACTTGTTCCTTGGCAAGTATTGGAGAAAATACTTTGGTTGTGGCAGAAAAGAAAATGAACAACAACAACAACAAAAAACAACTGGAAGAGAACCATGGAAGAGCATAAAATAAAAAGAGACATAGAAACAGACATATTAGGAGGAAGAAAGACCAGAAGACTGAGATGGTGGAGAAAGGGTGAGAGGAGGGAAGAGTAGCCAATGGCATTATTTTTAGGGAAAAATATGAAAGAATAGTGGGTTGGAAAGAAGATAAGAGGCTGAAATAGGATTGCTGCAGGGTAAGTTCAGTGGGGCAGCTGAACACATGTGAAGTAAAGGGAATGAAGAAGGTGAATGTGGTTTCCCACTGCTGATGTTCCCACTGCTTACTGTTTGAGCACAGAGGCCAATTCTCGGGGCCGGCAGAAGCAGGACAGGAAGCTGGGTCCAAGGAGAGCCAAGTCAAAGTTGCAGAAAGAACAGAGGCAGGATAGGAAAGAGGTTCATCTCAGAAAACTACACAAAGGAGGAGCCTGGGACAAGACAAACAGCTGGATGGTGAGAAAACATGGACACAGAGTTCTGTCCCAGCCAAGGAGGCTCTAATGGGGCCAGGAACAAAATCTAAGGCATAGCTCCTGAGGCTTTACTTGAAAGCTGGTAACCAGATGGGAAATATGGCGCCTAATGTCAAAGCTTACTTAGACAGTCTTCCATCAAGCACTGTTCTTCCTGGAAACTGGTATTGATCCTAGCCGAAATAAGTCCATTGGAAGCTTTGCAGCACCAAAATGAGATTTAAAAATAGTCGTCTCATATAAATGTTTACAAGTGTAGTAGTAGTTAATTAGTCAGTGACCTAATTAGATAATTTAAAAACCAGTATTTTAATAACTTTAGGTAGTAAATTTAAGGTGAACATCTAAAATTGTGTGAAATTCTGTGTAGAATTCACATTCCATTGAGCTCTTGTCTTAAGGAGAAATGGGTTATATTTAGAATTCAGGCTGCATAGGACTGAATGTACAAGTTTAAACCAGCAAGTTTTAAATCAGACCAATTGCCATATGTCAGGAGAGGCTGTGCTAGTGTAATTTTGGAGTTTTAAACGGAGCAGAAACTGATGACTATCTTCAAAGACCTTGAATACAAATTGAACCAGGGGGTTAAGTCTTCTGAAAACCTTGTATAAATGTTTACAAGTGTTTCAAAAAGCAAAATAAAGAGAAACTGGGGAGGATTTTTTTAATGATTTTTTCATCTTGTAAATTCTCTGAGAAATATTTCTTTCTTTTTTTTAATATGAAATTTATTGTCAAATTGGTTTCCATACAACACCCAGTGCCCATCCCAAAAGGTGCCCTCCTCAATACCCATCACCCACCCTCCCCTCCCTCCCACCCCCCATCAACCCTCAGTTTGTTCTCAGTTTTTAAGATTCCTTTATGCTTTGGCTCTCTCCCTTTCTAACCTCTTTTTTTTTTTCTTCCCCTCCCCCATGGACTTCTGTTAAGTTTTTGAGAAATATTTCTAATAGATAAGTCTGTCTCACAGAAAGCTCATAAAAATACAGAATGGTAAAGAATTTTTATCATTTTTCCAATTTTTAACAATTATTATGGTGATATTGACCATTTTTTGGTCAATTTTTAGAGCATTTCCTGCTTTATCATGCAAAATAATTTTTCTTTTATATATTAGAGACTTGGTATTAGCCAGGTCTCCCCAAGAGAGAGAATTGATGTTTATTGCTTTTCAGGATACGTACTCCCCATTTAAAGACACGTGGGGGATCGGGAGAGGGATTGGGTGAACCAGAAAAGCAGAGATAAGAAAAACAGGAGAATTTCCTCATCATAGGACCCTTTCTGCAAAACCATTTTGCTGAAGGACACATGGGACCTCTTTCAAAGCTCTTGACTCAAATTTATTTGTCATCTGCTTGAAAATCTCTCATTTCTCCCATTTTCTATTATCCTAAACATACACCCCCAGATGTTCTGTCTGCCATCCCCCTTTCTTTTCATTTCTTCTCATTTCATCACCTTGTATGAAATGGTGGAGATTTAATCATATGTAGTGCAGCATCAAGGACAGTCTTCAGTGAAAGTGGATGTTTTAAACTATAAGTACATGGTGATAAAGACTATGGTAATGACCAGTATAGTGTAGTTTGGTGCCACTGCCTTGATTCATGTTAAAGCACATGCAATTTTAATCACTATTATTTTTGCACGAAAATGTCAACACAGTAAAAAAAAACACAAATAACGTTTTACAATTATTAATCGTAAAATAATTTTGACCCCATGGGCTCCCTGAAAAGGTGTTTGGATCCCCAAGGTTGAAAGAACCCCATTTTGAGAACCACTGCTCTAATTACTATGTAATATTGTTTTTTTGTATTGTAAACATATGTTGTTCCATCCATATTCCCACTATCTTCTTAGCCATAAATCATGGCTTGCTCTTTGATTTTATTCAAGTTTTTTACTCAAAATTTATTAGAACTTAACAAAGTTTTATTTTGAAACTATGTCAAGAGTCTAAGGCACTCCAAACATTTAAATATATATATAGGACCAAAGTAATACCAATGTGACATGGTATAAAGGGATCCATATATATAGAGAGAACTAAACTATGTTTCTCTAAAGGCAAGTATATTGCCAATTCCTCTAACACAATTCAACCTTTATAATTGGATACAGAGGTGTGCAATTATTGATGAAAATATGGTCATGTTATGTGATTCCTCATGTCTTAAATTACTGTGGAATATCAAAGTTGAAAACAATGTTTCAATTTTATATACTTTTTATATAAATAGTATATAACATATTATAACATATTATATATACACCTAGATAAAGCCAATTGAAAATAACTCTGTTTTTGTAAGTTTTACACTTTTTGAGAGTTTCATCTTTTATTTTTAAACCAGAAACCTCCCAGCCCAGGCCCAAGCTACTGCTGATCAAATTCATCTCAAAATTCTATCAGCATTATTCCTCCATTCAGTCATGTTAGAATCAAATTTTTGACATAGGGAGCATGTTGATTTTTATAAACGATATTTTTTTGAAACTTTATTTATTTATTTAACTGTTTTGTTTTTGTTTTTTATATGAAATTTATTGTCAAATTGGTTTCCATACAACACCCAGTGCTCATCCCAACAGGCGCCCTCCTCAATGCCCATCACCCACTTTCCCTCTCCCCACCCCCCATCAACCTTCAGTTTGTTCTCAGTATTTAAGGTTTTTATGGTTTGCCTCTTTCCCTCTCTGTAACTTTTTTTTCCCCCTTCCCCTCCCCTTGGTCTTCTGCTGAGTTTCTCAGGATCCACATATGAGTGAAAACATACGGTATCTGTCTTTCTCTGCCTGACTTATTTCACTTAGCATAACACTCTCCAGTTCCATCCACGTTGCTACAAATGGCCAGATTTCATTCTTTCTCGTTGGGTATTTTGGCATGTATCTAATCTGATCCACCGTGTGTTGATTTTATGTTTTATGTCTTCAGAGGACAGTCCTATTTATCACATTTTCATGCTCTTGGTATGCCAGTAATGGACCTTAACCCTGAACAGAGTGGCCAACGGCTCAGTGTTCTGGATGACATTCATGCCATTCTTCTGAATACACATTGACCCTTACTTAGAACAAGGCATCCCCCTTTTGGGAGCCTTATCTAAAATTTTCCTCTCTGACATCTCAGTGTACCTGCCATTACAGATCGGGGTATATCTACAGAAACATCCCAAGAACTGTATTAGTTTCAACTCTGCTTGCAAGCCACAGAATTCAATTCAGGCTGACTGAAAACAAAAATGAAAAGGTAGTGGTGGGAAGTTCATTATGTGGGCATAAGGGTGTCTCATGGACCCCAGCTGGACTCAGTATGGAACTTGGGCTGGGAATTGCCAAGCTGCCAGGACCCTCCGTGTACACCCACTGCATCCTGCTCTTAGCAGTCTGACTTTTTCTCACCTCTGGGTTCAAAGAGCTGAATATGGCCATGCCACACTGTCCAGTGAATTGTCCCAATCCTATTCATACAGGATCTTTCTTCCTCCCTATTCTCCCTCCCTTCCTCATTACAGATTTTTTTGGAGGAAAAAAAAACCCTAATGGGCTAGCTTTGTTCTCATGCCCATTTCAAACCCCAAAAGCACATCCAGGCATGGTGCTAAACATCTACATACATGTTCATATCAACTCTGTGTTGATTTGGAAAATGAGAACAGGATTGTGATTGACTAGCAAATGAACTCACACGGGCTATTTGGGTCCCCTGTGTAGAGCGAAGGTGGTGGTAATCACTGCATTTAATGTGGCAGAAAAGCCTTTGGTACAAACATAATCAAAGTTACATAGGCCATCTGATCAGGATAGTTTCATGATTTAAATGAGTCTAACAAAGAAGAAACCAAACCTTAGACACTTTTGTGAGTTATTAGAAGTATTTCACTAAGGAAAGCGTCAATTGAATCCCCAAATCGAAGCAGCACTGATGGAAAGCATCCCCTGTGTCTCTGAACATCAATTTTCTGCTGCTTCCTCACCCCCTTGCTATCCTACCCTCTCTGCACAGCTTTTGATAAACCTTTGCAGGTAACAATGTCACCGATATTTTATGTTACCTCTCTCAGGAGAATCTGCATTTTTAAAGACCCTACCTGGAAAAAGCAATGCCTGATCCAAAGGGATAGCCCTCTCACAGTAAATTTGCCTGCTCTGTGGAGGGAAGGACAGGCAGCATATAAAATAGTTCAGAGTGGGAAGGGCAGAAAAGTTCATCCTGGCATCCCTTGAAGCTGACTATCTAGGTTGTGTCCAGGGGTTATATTTTAAGTCCAAGATATAAAATAATTTTAACACCTAATTGGAGATTAGATATCCTTTCAAAGATGGAACTTGGATTTGGCAAGTCCCAAGTTCAGGATCTCTTTTATCCTCTTTGCACCACATATTGTTACATACTGTCCACGTTTGATCAACTATTTACATGCCTTCCACCTCACACCTCTTTAACATGATATTTTCTTTTTAATTTTTAGTTGTATTTCCTACCCAACAGGTATTGGTGGAAGGAGGTAAACTTATCTTCCAACTATTATAAAAATGTCATATAAACGCTAAAGGAGCCCATGAACCAGGGGTGAGTTCTGAATCTTCTTGAGTTATGAGAAATGCAGACCTTCATCACTGTGATTTGCAATGAAAATTTGAATATTACTGGAAGCAGAATGCTGATTATATTGAAATGGACAGAAATAGCACCTCATTCACTTGCAAATAGACAACTTAATTTCAAATGAGTTTTTCTAGGTTGTGATATTTTTTGCTACCTTCTAAAAATGTTTCTCCTTAAAAAAAGGGCCACATCCTTCCAAAAAAAAAAAAAAGAAGAAGATGCATTTTAATAAGAGAGTCACATAATTTGCAAAGCTCATGCGGTGAGTGTAGAAATGGAATATTAAAAATCTGTCCATGTCTACTTTCATATTTTACCCTTGAGAAAATTGAAACAATATGCAACTCCTGAACAACAATTAGTATTACCATCTGTTACTACAGAGATGTAGTCAATAACCTTGTGCTTTTAGCTTCTTGATTTTTAACAGTTTTCTTCTTAAATGTTTTTTTTTTTTTGAGAGAGAGACAGAGAGAGAGAAAGAGCACACAAGTGGGGAAAGGGGCAGAGGGAGAGAGAGAATCTTAAGCAGGTTCCACACTCCATGCAGAGCCTCATGCAGGGCTCGATCTCACAACCCTAAGATCATGACTAGAGCTGAAATCGAGTTGGACACTCTCCTGACTGAGCCACCCAGGCACCCCAACATTTTTCTTCTAAATCCACTTTTTTGGGAATAGGTCTGAGCCTTCTGTGATGCCACACTAGGAAACCAAATTTCTCTTTAAAATGTTTTCATGAGTGATCTGGAAAAAGGAAAATAAGAACATGCATGTTAGATTCATATATACTACTGAATTGGTTGAGACTGAAACACTGTGTGAGTGGTACTGATACTTTGTAATCTTAGAACAAAATTTAAGTAGAAATGGAGAAGTTAGAAAAAATAGTCACACACAAAGAAGACAGTATTTGGATAGAGAAATTGATCACTTCCTTGGTCATCTCAATTGCCTTGGGAAGGCTCTTACTTTCTATGTGACATTGACCCTCGTTCAGGGCTGAATGGAGTGAAAGTGGTCACCTGACCCTTATAATAAGGGTCACCCAGAGTCTCTCCCATGAGAATCTGGAATTGCAACAGGGAAATTAAGGAAATGTTGCTTCATGCTATTAGAAAATATTTCTGAAACCTATGATGTCAGGACTCCAGGTAAGTCTGTATAAGCCAGAGCCACATGTAAAAAAAGTTATAGGAGAGGAGCGCCTGGGTGGCCTAGTCAGTTGAGCATCTGACTCCTGATTTGGCTCAGGTTGTGATCTCACAAGTTCGTACTCTGAGCCCCATATTGGGCTCTGCACTGACAGTGTGGAGCCTGCTTGGGATTTTCTGTCTCCCTGTCTCTGCCCCCCTCTCTCTCTCACTCAAAATAAATAAACTTTAAAAAAAAGTTACAGGAGAGGAGTGAGATTTGGATCCTCCCAGAGGAGGTGAATCTGGAATGTATTGATGGGCAGAAAGAAAGAGATGAGAGATCATCTCTCTATCACTTTAGTAGTCCTTTAATCCTCTGATTACCCATCAGTGGCAAGGAGCACAGTTGTGGGCGATGAGGTGGAGGGGGATGCTAGAGCTTGACTATGAATGTGGTCCAAGGTGAACTTAAGGATTGTGAGCCTCTCCCTCAGGGCCGTGGGTATTAGCCAGGAATGGCCAGATTTGACTTGTTTTAGGAGAATCTCTTTGGCTGGAGGGTGGAGATTGGATGCCTATGGCCTAGAAAGACTGATAACGTTGAGAAGTGGATAATGGGAAGAATAACTTCCTTTTGGTTTTAACTTCCCTTGTGGCTCAAGTCCTGGCGTCCTTAAAATAACCTCCCCCTATCCTTGAAATTCATCTTTTCTTTTCTTTTCTTTTCATCTTTTCTTCCTTCCTTCCTTCCTTTTCTTTTCTTTTCTTTTCTTTTCTTTTCTTTTCTTTTTTCTTCCTTCCTTCCTTTCTTTTTTTCTTTTTCCTTCCTTCCTTCCTTCCTTCCTTCCTTCCTTCCTTCCTTCCTTTTGTTCTTTCTTTCTTTCTTTCCTGAGCAACCCATATTGCCCAGCAGAACTGCTAGGTAAACCTTCCCACAGTCACCTGTAAAAGTAAGGTGTTCACACCCGAACTTTCATCCTGTGCTTCTTGTTTGAGTGAGTCTCATAAAAGTAGGATTTATCCTCGGCTCTGTTGTCTTCTTCAGTCCCCTTATCTAGTTTGTCACTAAGTCCTGCCAATTCTTCCCAATACATCTTAAGTCTGCCTTCCCTTTCCTTCCTCTAAGCCTCCTGCCTTTGTTCTCTTGGGAGTGTTCATCAGCTTTCTCCCCTGCTCTCCCCACCCTTGGCTCTTCCATCTCCAATGCACACTTCCCCTGGGTGCGAGGAGGAGCTTTTCGAAATGTGAATTTGTCCATGTCACTCCTGAAATAAAATCAGCTCAATTTCCAACTTCTAGCCCTAATTTATCACCCAGCTTTTACATCCCACCAATCTCCAGGCCAAACCTTGCAAGTGCATTAACTTTTCATTGAACTAGCTTTCTGTTTTTCTGTCTCCTTTCTTTTGTTTATTTTACCTCCTTTGTCATGAAGTACATTTCCTACCTCACTTTTGGTATCTTAGTCTATGCTCTCTTCAAAGTCAGGAAGAAGAAAGCTTTATTAACACCAGGGTATAGAGCAGGAGTGGGTGTAGATGTAATCTGAAAACATTTTTATTATGGCTAAAGTGCATCATTGTTGAGGATTTTATTTGAGATTTGAGAAGGCAGACAGAAACTTAAAGAAAATTAAAAAAATAATTTTTGGCTTATCAGGCACTCTATAGAGCTGCTGGAGTTCTATGAGATCTGGAGCCCAGCCTCAAGAAGGTTATGATCTGGCAAGTACATAGCTTTCCAATATCATAAGCTATCTTGGAACTACTATCTTTATCTTTAAGAGATGGGTGGATACACACACACTCCAAACTATTCTAAAGATTGCTAGCATGGTACCCAGAGGCTTCTGGAAAACTAGCCTTTGTTCTGGGCTCCCAGTACTGAGTTTAGAGATAAACTTGAACCCAGCTGGAAGAGCCTAGGAGGTGGAGAATACATGGGTGCTTGTCCTTGAGATTTTACTGTTGCCTGTATAATTCCATGATGGATGAGGTGTCCTCAGCCCAGGTGAGGTGATCTCTAGCACATTTCCAAATTAGGACTGCCAGGAAGGAGAGAGGTTAGGCTTCTAGTACCATCTACAATTGTGCATCTCCTAGGGAGAATTTTTGGAAACTTGTACCTCTGGTTATCCTGGGTGATGTTGGTGATCTCTTTGCTGTGTATCTTGGCTGTACTCTGTGTTCTTTCTATGGATAACCTTTCTGATTTACCCAAATCTAGTCTTTTCCCAAACTATTGAAATCTGAGCCAACTATTATGTTTGTCAAAAATGGTACCAGCTTTATCTATAGATTTATTTTTGCTCTATTCAGGCTTTCTAAAAGCTATATCCTTAAGAAGTATTGGTATCCAATGTTTTCCTGAGTGAATTCTTTTAAATTTTCAAGAAATAGATAATTCTGATGCCTTTATAACTGTACAAGAACACAGAAAAAGACAAGTTTTTTTTTATAAAACGGCATATAAATTTTGACAAAAATAGCACGCAAAAAGGAAAATTATAGGCTAGTCTCACATGTGAGTGTCTATGCAAAAATTCTAAATAACAAAGCAAATAAAAGCCAAGAATAAACTAAAAAAGTAGACAAAACCAAGTGAAGTTTATTCTAGGACTTTTAAAAAGGCTTAATATTAGAATATTTATTAACAATTTACCTTATTAACACGTCAAAAGGTAAAAAGACATAATCATGTTGATAGGTATGGAAGAGGTATTTGATAAAAAGTTAATGTCTATTTCTGACTTTAAAAATCATAGTAAACTAAGAAGATGTGAACATTTCTTTAATATTTAAGAATATATCTGTCAAATCAAAATGTCGGATTATATGGATGGCAAAACACTGGAGGCATTCATGGTAAAATCACAAGTATTACTAAGATACCATCCTTACTACACTGGACTTTATTTTTTATTTATTTTTTTAACGTTTATTTATTTTTGAGACAGAGAGACAGAGCATGAATGGGGGAGGGGCAGAGAGAGAGGGAGACACAGAATCGGAAGCAGGCTCCAGGCTCCGAGCCATCAGCACAGAGCCCGACGCGGGGCTCAAACTCACGGATCACGAGATCGTGACCTGAGCTGAAGTTGGCCGCTTAACCGACTGAGCCACCCAGGCGCCCCCACTTGACTTTAATATACAAAAGTTAATATGTTTCCTATATAACCAATAATCAGGAAATAAAATGCATAGACCAAGTCCTGTTACCATTAAGATGTTTGCAAATATCTCTGTAGAGGGATGTAAAAGAAGACAAATAAATAGAGAAGCATACTTTACTCATGGAAAGGAAGACTCCTTAGACTTATCGATTCTTAAATCAATGTGTGTATTCATTAGGATCCCCATGTAAAACTAGGCCAAGATTTTTGGGAAAATTTGCCAAAAAATAATTTTGAAGTTAATTTAGAAAAATAAGCATAAAAGCATATTCAGAAAGAGAAAAGTCACAAAAGTAGAATAGCTTTATGACATCCAGTTGTGTCATGAGGCAGCTGAAAATCGAGAGATTGTCTTTAAGGCTGGACAATCTAGGTTAAAACCTTGGCTCCTCCATTTAATATCTGTGTGAACTTGGGTAAATTAATGAACTTCTCTATGTCTTATGTTCCACTTGTAAAAAACATAATAATATCAGCACATAATAAACATTCAATAAATCAGCAAAATAAAATTGCTGTTGTCACTAAAGTGACCTTAGTTAATACTTTAGGGTACTTATACTGAATGGGTGGTATAATCAATGGAAAGGAATCAAGAATTCATTGATAAATACAAGAACTAATACAAATTCAGTATATAAAGAAGAGTGGCATTTATTTATTAAAAAATTTTTTTTAATGTTTATTTATTTTTGAGACAGAGAGAGACAGAGCATGAATGGGGGAGGGTCAGAGAGAGGGAGACACAGAATCCGAAACAGACTCCAGGCTCTGAGCTGTCAGCACAGAGCCCGACATGGGGCTCGAACTCACGGACCGCTAGATCATGACCTGAGCCAAAGTAGGACATCCAGTTGACTGAGCCACCCAGGAGCCCCAAGAAGAATGGCATTTAAAATCAGTGACAAGAGGGGAGCTTGAGTGGTTCAGTCAGTTAAGCATCTGACTCTTGATTTTGGCTCAGGTCATGATCTCACAGTTCATGAGTTAGAGCCCCACATTGGGCTCTGGGCTGACAGTGTGGGGGCTGCTTGGGATTACCTCTCTCTCCCTCTCTCTCTGCCTCTTCCCTGTACATGTTCTCTTTCTCAAAATAAATAAACTTGAAACAAATGAAATAAAATCAATGAAAAGAGTAAATGAATAAATAATATTAAAACAAGTGATTAGCCATTAATAAACTCCTACATTACTTCTTTTTTTAATATGAAATTTATTGTCAAATTGGTTTCCATACAACACCCAGTGCTCGTCCCAACAGGTGCCCTCCTCAATGCCCATCACCCACCCTCCCCTACCTCCCACCCCCCATCAACCCTCAGTTTGTTCTCAGTTTTTTTTTTTTTTTTTTTTTTTTTTTTTTAAATTTATTTTTGGGACAGAGAGAGACAGAGCATGAACGGGGGAGGGGCAGAGAGAGAGGGAGACACAGAATCGGAAACAGGCTCCAGGCTCTGAGCCACCAGCCCAGAGCCCGACGCGGGGCTCGAACTCACGGACCGCGAGATCGTGACCTGGCTGAAGTCGGACGCTTAACCGACTGCGCCACCCAGGCGCCCCTTGTTCTCAGTTTTTAAGAGTCTCTACATTACTTCTTAAAAAAAATTATCCAGGAAAAAAATTCAGATAGAGCAAAGATTTAAATATAATAAATAAAGTCACAGAAGTGCCAACAGAAAACATGAGAAATTTTTTTTTTTTATAATTTCTGGGGTGGGTATGGATAGGCATAAAGCCCAAACCCATTAAGAAAATGTCAATAAATTTGCTTCTATGAAAATTAAAACTTTCTTTATGTCCAAAGGAAACAAACAATCAAAACAAAAATAAAAGCAAAAACAAAAATTCTCCTCCACTCATAAAAAAATACACTGACCAAAGTTCAGAAAAATATTGGCCAAGTTTCTGTACCTGAAAAAATGAGCAGTATTTGTTTTGCTCTAGGGAAGAAGGTGTAGAAAAGAGATATGGGCAGAGGAAGATGGGGCTCACTCCTAGGGATGCCTCGCTGTCTTTGCTCCTCACTTAGAGCTCAGTTGGGCAGCCTTCTTCTCTCCCACCCTTTCGGCCACTCTGTCCCCTTTCCTGCCCTCTCAGAGCACATTTTTGCTCATATACTCCAGTGGAATGGTTTAGTCATCTTAAAATAGCACCTGACATATACTAGGTATTTAATAAATACTGACCATAACAAAGAAAATGATGGTTTTTAAAATTAGTTCATCTTTTGTGTTACTCTGTCTCTTGCAAATACCTATGTTTCAATGTCTCACATCCCATCCCAAATGACCTTGCAAAAGAATTTTCTTAAACAAATGCAGTTGCCATCGTGAGGAGAATTACAGTGCCAGGGATAACAGATAAATGTGAAAATATATGTATTGTGTATATGTATATATATGCACATTTGCATACATATATCTATATATATACACATGTACATGTACATTCACATGAAAACAAATATACCTAGAAATATGACCTCACACAGCTATGTATTTCTCAAATTTTACCCTCTATCTGTTTACTTCTATATTCAGTAATACATATAAATCCAGAAACACATATACCTATAAATATATTTAGGTATGTATGTATATATATACAATTTTATTCTATGTCTATGTAAACATATATACTGATACATCTATATGTTTGCAAATGTGTAGAAAAATTCCAGTGTGATACAGCCAAATCTCTTTACAGAGGTTATCTACAGGGTTTGTAGAAAGGCTTTCAGGTTCTGTTTTTTGCTTTTCTGTATTGATTGGATTTTCCAGATATTTTATTATTTTGACAAAAAAAAAGACTTAAAAGTGAAAATTGTTTGGAAGAACCATAAAAGAGAAAGTGAAGATAGAAAATATTCCCAGGTTTAAAATTTCTAGAAAATACTTGCAGTCATTTTACCAAATTCTAAATGAATTTTTAAAATGTCTTTATTTATTTTTGAGGGAGAGACAACATGGGGGGGCAGCAGGGGAGGGGCAGAGAGAAGGGGACAGAGGATCCGAAGAGGGGTCCGTGCTGACAGCAGAGAGCCCGACATGGGATTCAAACTCATGAATTGCGAGCCGTGGTCTGATGCTCAACCAACTGAGCCACAGAGTCTTGAATCTTGGGCTCTCTACTTAAACAGCAGCAGCAACAACAACACCAACAGCAAACAACCTGGTGCCCCTCTGTCATCAGCCTCCTGCATCCTGCAGCAGGGTTGTATGCCACATGGAGAAACATGCAGCCACTCTTCCAGCCCCCAAGAGCCCATTCTGGATTATCAAGTGTCCTGACTTGTTCCCCTGTGCTTTTGGACCATTTTTACTATTTCCTATCATCATTCTGGGGGAAAGAGAAATGGAAAGAGAAAGAATATAGATCCCAGTTCTGTTTCTCCTTTCCCTCCCTCCCTCTGTGTGTGTGTGTGTGTGTGTGTGTGTGTGTGTGTGTGTTTTCCTAATTGCTACTGTTAGGGTTTTTTAAAGTTTATTTATTTTTGAGAAAGAGAGATAAGGAGAGAGAGACAGAGAGAGAGGAAGAGAGAGGATCCCAAATAAGTCTGCATGGTCAGCACAGAGCCCTACCCAGAGCCTCAACTCACAAACCATGAGATCGTGACCTGAGCCGAGATCAAGAGTTGGACACTTAACCAACCAAGTCACCCAGGTGCCCCTAATGTTAGGTGTTTTTATAATAGAACCTCATGGAGGCAATTGTTGCCCACTGCAGACTTGAACGGTGGGGAGTAAGGTGACACTTCATATATAGCATTTAAAGGTTCTACTTTTTAAAAGTACCAATAATTATGATTTGCCAGCCTCAGCAACAGCATTCATCAGCATGCTGGCAATATGACTCAGAAAACAGTTTCTTTTTATTTAAATGTGCTCAGTTCCACTCTCTGCTTGTGAAAGGAAACTGAGGGGTCTAATTATATATGAAGAATAGATAAGTGACAAAAGAAAAGATTTGTCCTCCAAGAACCACAATAGAGAATTAGGAGTGGAGGACAAGGAAATGGCAAGAATACCAAAAAAATTATTTTCTTTGTGTCTTTAGGAATTGAGGTGAAATGTGGCACAAGCCAGAAGTTTACCAGTGATGAGAGAATTCACAGAAACCCCTAGCTATTCAATGATGACTCCTTGCTCTCAAAATGAAACTGTCTTTGTGTTCCATGTGTCCTTCAGTGTGAAAGGAGCAGAAGAAATTAAAAACGAGGACCCAGAAAACATTTTCCTTAGAGTGATCTCTAAAACAGCTGATGAGTCCATTCTTTGTAAGTGAACATTGGAGAGAATGAATGCAAATGTAGATGCTGTGTGAAGGCACATAAAAAAAATGCAGGAGGGGCATCTGGGTGACTCAGTCAGTTGAGCGTTTGACTTCAACTCAGGTCATGATCTCAGGTCATGATAGTTAAGAGCCTGTTTGGGATCTTCTCTCTCCCTCTCTGCCCCCCCCCCCCCCCCCACCGCCCCTGCTCTCAAAAATGAATAAACATTTTAAAAAATACTGGAGAAAAAACAGCTTGAATTCCTTGAGGAAGACACTGATGCTGCTTGGTACTGCCCTTTGAACAGGTTGAAACTATAGAGCTGATAATAGGAGCCTAGATTCCAGAACAGGTGCCCTGAGATCATAATATTGGCACCAGTTTCTGAGCATCGGCTAGGAGCCAGGCATGAGCCAGGAAGATGCTGGTGCAAAAGTCAAGTTCAGGTGACTCCATCTCACTGTGAAGGGTGAATATATGGACGACTATTGTGACCATTGTGTGCGGATGTGGAATTTGTTTAAGCTGATTATGGGCTGGAGGAAGGGCTCAAGGGTGAAAAGAATTAGGAAAGAACACTCAGATATTTAGGCTTCCACTTTCGTGTTGGGTTCAGGCATCTCCTTCAAGCTTGTATTGGTTTTATGCACAGTCCAAGTACGTCATAGTTTTTCACCTTGTGTTACTAAGGTAAGTAAGGTCACTAAGGTAAAGTAAGTTACTGAATACACTGAGTAATTAAAGCCTAACTCTGTCAGTTTAGTTTTATCCACCCCCTAAAGAGGATTTTCTGTGAAAATATAGCCCTGTCTTTTAAGTGCAGCATTATCATATGGAGTATTGGTAACCACGTATGAGGCTCAAAGGAATAATTACATTATAGTTGAAAATTTAAAAGCCCTGTGAGAAGCTTTCTATGAGAAAAAGATGGTGCTTTTCTTCAATACCATATTCTAGAAAAAGCTGATGAGGCTATTTGAAATTTTCTTATGGGATCTCTTTGAAGATGTCATAGAGTTTTCTGCGTGGGAGAATAGACTTAAATACAATTCTGGAGGAGACGAGTCTCAAGTTATTAATGATAACTGGAATGTTTCGAAGACGTCTCTAGTACTTGAGGTTTGCTTCATGTAGAGTAATCCCGTTTTCCCAAAGTAAGTCCCTTGGTGTCACTCTCAGACCTACAATCTCTGGAAAAATCGGATGTTAGTTCTTACTTCAGTTGACATATATTATAGACAGAAACGTGGGTGTCTGACAAGCTACATTTGGCAGAGATGGGGCCATGACAGGGCAAGGTTGGGCTGGGAGTAAAGAGATGGCAGGGAAAGGGTCAGCAGGGAAATGAGTCGCCATTACTTACTGCAAATTGCTTTTCACACGGTAGAGGTAATGGGCCTGTTCATTGTTGTAAACGGAGACACTTATGGAGATATAGATTCCTGGCTGAGATTTCCAGTGGAAGCCAGGAAAGAATTCTAAGTAAGTGGTATCAGAAAATCTGTGAAGAGGGGCCCTGGGGTGGCTCAGTCAGCTGAGCATCTGACTCTTGATTTCGGTTCAGGTCATGATCACACGGTTCCTGTGATAGAGCCCCACATTGGGCTCCGTGCTGACAGTGCAGGGCCTGCTTGGGATTCTGTCTCTCTCTCTCTCTCTCTCTGCCCCTCCCCTGCTCTCTCTCTCTCTCTCACACGCACGCACACACACACACACCCTCTCAAAATAAGTAAATCTTAAAAAAAGAAAGAAAGAAAATCTGTGAAGAATTCTTGCTGAGCAAGCAGAGGCTTGGAGCAGGAATCCTGGGTGCTCTTGCTTTTCTTGAAAGTTACTTCTCATTACTATGTCAGGTGATCCAACCTTAGAGCTACACATCTTCTGTTCCTTTCTCCTTTGTGCCTGTTTGGAATTCAATGCACTATGAAGCAGCAGTAAAGACAGCTGGGACCTGTTGGCCAGGGTGGAGAATATGCATTTACCAGGTAGGCCAGCGATCAGAGAGAAAAAAACCACACGAATATTACCTCAGAACCCATTAAAATTCAGAATGTCTCAAACTTGCTTAAGAAAATGAGAAGCTGTTTAGGGCAAAATAACACGTTTTAAGATTAAAAAATATCTTTTCAAAGAAGGTGGTTGCAAACTTGAGAGAATGCTGGCTGAACTATATCAAAGACGTTTGGTGCAAGGGGAAGCAGGGTTGGCGGGTCTGAGGCAGGAACCGTGTGAGGAAAGGAAATTTAGGGAGACTGCTAAAGTATTATGTATTCCCCGTGTTTCCCAGGCAAGAGGCAGTTGAAGACATAGGGCTGTGTCCTCCCATCAAGACCGTTCTATTGCAGGAACACTTTGGCCCAGGTTCCTTCACCAGGTGTTGGATCCTAAAATAGAAGTGTTGCCATCAGTGTCATCACTGATTTTGACAGGTTCTAAAATATATTTTGTCATGTAAGAGGTGCTTCTGAGATGAAGTATATTTTAATACAGATTTTGAGTGCAATCAAGCCCCCTTTAATCTAGAATGACAGGAAAGTGGCATGACCTGTGGGATAGTTATGTTAATTATTTTTCTCTAGAGACAGAATAAGCAATGACATATTTTATTAAAGGCAATAAAATGCATTAGCCACTAATGCTTTCATTTGTTTAATATGTGGCTTAAAGATGGCTTCGCCTTTTTTAGCTATTTTTTTTTTCAGATTATTCATATATGTTTTGGGAACCAGTTGTTCTAAGGGTCATTTTTACTCACAATGATATACAGCACCAAAAAAAAAAAAATGTCCCTAATGAGTTTCTGAATAATTCTGTTCTGTGTAAATAGTGGTTCTTGGATATCGGTCGGTTATTCTTATTTCTTTCAGTTATTATACAAAATGTTTACTGAGTACCTCATCCAGAGCTCACAGCCTGGGAAGGGAAACAGCTAAATAAACAAATAAGTTTGTATGCTTTTCTCCTGTTAATCTGTTTTTATCAGTTTTATCTTCAGACCCAGCCAGAAACTGAGAGTGTTGAGGAAAAATCCCCGCACTGTTTTTAATTTTCTTTATGGGGGAGGGCATATTAAAAATCTCTTCTGAAAATGCATGCAACTCAAAATGGAAGGATTTTAGCTATCCAAGCTAATCTTAAGAAGGATAGGGTTAAGAACAACAATGCTTAAAAAATAAGTTCTCGTTCTTGAAAATATTAGGGAGGTAGTTACATTCTGAATTTAAGTTTAATCTCTAAAAATTACAACTTTTGTTAAGGAAGATACTACTCTCCCATAGAGCTTCTGACGGCATCAGTGGTTAAATGGCAATTGTTTCAAAAGAGAGGACATGAGGGGCGCCTGGGTGGCTCAGTCAGTTAAACATCTGACTTCAGCTCAGGTCATGATCTCACACTCTGTGAGTTTGAGCCCCATCGGGCTCTGTGCTGACAGCTCAGAGCCTGGAGCCTGCTTTGGATTCTGTGTCTCCCTCTTTCTCTCTTGCCCCTCCCCTGCTTCTGCTCTGTCTCTCTCAAAAAATAAATAAACATTAAAAAAAATTTTTTTTAAAGGGAGAGAACATGAGACAAAAAAAGAATATTCTGAATTTTGGGAACACTTCAGACTCTGGATATTCCAGATTAGGAGAGGGAGAGAATGAAGTATCCTTGTTTCTTTATCGCTAAATTCCTACACAGAGGGCTGCCTTAATCCTTCTCTTCTCTGAAATTCCATTTCATTGTCTGCATTGGTTTTTCTTTTTATTTAGGAGTCTGCTTGTGGTGAAGACTTGAGGACAGAGCATTCAGAGGAAATTTTCCCTCATTCGGTTTTAGTTTTAGGAATCCTCTTGCTCCTGGATGGTGGTGGTCTGAGAAAGCCACTGCCTAAGCCCATTCTCGGGAGTTTCTTCTGGAGCCCCCACATCTGAGCAGGCTCCCCTTGTTAAAATGGGGTCATACATACTTCAGCTTTGAGCCTTTGGATATCCTCACTATAAATCCATTGTAAAATAGTGTTTACTGCTCTGGGGAAATCAGAAGTATATATTTTTTTCAGGCGCACATAATTATAAGTATTGTTTTCACATGACATTATGCTAAAGGATCCCTAAAGAGGAAAAAAAAAACCTTAAGGAAATTTAATAGTTTCTTTTGAGAGACCAGATTTATATACTCAAGAAAGGCAATTCCTTCGTGCCTATTTGTGTCAGTTGGTAGCTGTGTCCTAATTTGGCAAACAAAACAAAACAAATTCAAAAGAAAAGAAAAACAATTCCTAACAGTTTTCAAGCCTGACTTATGGCTTCACTGAGAAGGCACTGAAAATCAACGCTGCTAGGGTAAAGCAATTCCACACTCCTAGAAACTCTCCCTGACCTTTCACTGGATCCATTAATAATGCCATCATTTTACATGCTTATGTGAGTGGCTTTCTCAGAATTCACATTAAAGTAGTTACAAAAAGCCAAATAGTAAGGGGGTTAACTATGCTATTTGAATTACAAAGCCTATTCTAAGCTCATTCATTATCATTCTCTTTGAGTCTTGTGTGGGAATTAGTGGAATGCTCCTGTCTTTCCAGAAGGCCCAGTTTAAGTAAGCTCTATGTCCAACATGGTGCTCAAACTCAGCACCCCAAGATCAAGGGTCACATGCTGTACTGACTGGGCCAGCCAGGTATTGGAAGGCATGGTTTAAACTGAGAGTCTTACAAAGTGTAGAAAAGAATCAGCTGAACTGAGTCGGAATGAGGAAGAGTCATGTCATTTTATATCAGAATCAGTGTATGATTTAGAATTTTTGTGTTCAGTTACCTGACACAGTTTGAAATTTTTAAAAATGTTTTTATTTTATTTTTTTTGAGAGAGACAGAGGGCAACCCGGGGAGGGTCAGAGAGAGAGCGAGACAGCCTGAATCAGACTCCAGGCTCTGAGCTGTCAGCACAGAGCCCAGTGCGAGGCTCAAACTTATGAGCCATGAGATCATGACCTGAGCTGAAGTTGGATGCTTAACTGATTGAACCACCCAGGCACCCCTAGTTCCTTTTTATCACAAACATTTGGTTCATTCAAGTAGTTTTGACAGAGTCCAATGCTAACAAGACATATCTCTCTCTCAAAAACTGACCTGCGGGATGTGGATAAAAGGGAACCCTGTGCCCTATTGGTGGGAATGTAAATTGGTGCAGCCACTTTGAAAAACAGTATGGAGGTTCTTCAGAAAATTAAAAATAGAACTACTATATGATTCACCAATTCCACTTCTGGGTACTTACCTAACGAAAACAAAAACACCAGTTCAGAAGGAATATATATATCCCTATGTTTATTGCAGCATTATTTACAATAGCCAAGATATGGAAGCAACCTAAAGTGTCCATTGATAAATGAATGGATAAAGAAGATGAGGTGTGTATATGCAATGGAATATTACTCAGCCATAAAAATAATGAAATCTTCCCATTTGTGACAACATGGATAGACCTAGACGGGTATAATGCTAAGTGAATAGGCCAGAGAGAGACAAATACCATATGATTTCACTTATATGTGGAATCTAAAAAAAACAAACAAACAATAACAGAGAGAAATAGACTCATAAATACAGAGAACAAACTGGTGGTTGCCAAAGGGGAGGTCTGTGGGGCTTGGGTAAGAGTTATGAACTTATAAAATAAACAATCCTGGGGATGAAATATACAGCATTGGGATTAGTCAATAATAATTGTAATACACTATATTGTATAACCCAATAATATTGTAATACATTTACCATGGTGAGCATTTTGTAATTCTGTAATTGTTGAATCATTATGTTGCATAACTGAAACTAATTTAATCTATGTTAACCGTATTTCACTTAAAATTTTTTTAAAGAAATTATAATTAAAAAGCTGATATATAAAGCAGAAAATACATGGATATTTAACATTTATTCACTAAATATTTATTAGATGCCTACCATGTTCCAGGAACTGTTCTTTATGCTGAGTATTAAAGCAAGGAAAAAATAAGCAAAAATCCTTGCCATTGGGGTTATATTCCAGTGAACATAGAGGATTTAAGTAGCAAATTTTAGGGGTGCCTGGGTGACTCAGTTAAGCATCTGGCTTCAGCTCAGGTCATGATCTCAAGGTTCGAAGTTTCAAGGCCCACATTGGGCTCTGTGCTGACATCTCAGAGCTTGGAGCCTGCTTCAGATTCCGTGTCTCCCTCTCTCTCTCTCTCTCTCTCTCTGCCCCTCCCCTGCTCATGCTCTGTCTCTCTCAAAAATAAATAAACATAGAAAATAATAAAAAATGAATAGCAAAATTTACAATTAGATTATATACATATGTGTGTGTGTATAAGTATTATACATAACATGCATATGTAAAACTTGGGAATTTTGTATGTACATGAATTTTTTTTTTTTTTCAACATTTTTTATTTATTTTTGGGACAGAGAGAGACAGAGCATGAACAGGGGAGGGGCAGAGAGAGAGGGAGACACAGAATCAGAAACAGGCTCCAGGCTCCGAGCCATCAGCCCAGAGCCTGACGCGGGGCTCGAACTCACGGACCGCGAGATCGTGACCTGGCTGAAGTCGGACGCCTAACCGACTGCGCCACCCAGGCGCCCCTGTATGTACATGAATTTTATATTTATACATATAAAATGGGAATTTTGTACATGTATATGTATATATACGTATATATGTATGAAGTATATATACATATACATGTACAAAATTATATATATATATATATATATATATGGGAACATACATATGCCCACACATAGAGATTTGTATCTAAATCCATTCAAGTGACTATGAAATACCTATGAAAATCAGTAAATGTCACTATCCTATTATATAGGCTGTATTTCCAACCATGGCTCATTGCAATTAGAAAATAACAAGAGGATAGTCAAAAATAACTCATCAGAAAAACTTATGGAAGGCTTCTGGGAAGATGGCGGTGTAGGAGGACGCTGAGCTCACGAGTCCTGCGGATCACTTAGATTCCACCCACACCTGCCTAAATAAGCCAGAAAACCGCCAGAAGACTAGCAGAATGGATTCTCTGGAGCTAAGCACAGATGAGAGGCCCATGGAAGAGGGTAGAAAGGGCGGAGAGGCGGTGCGCACTACATGGACTGGTGGGAGGGAGCCTGGGCGGAGGAGCGGCCTGCCAGCCAAGCAGAGCCCCTGAGTGCCAGCCAAGCAGAGCCCCTGAGTCTGGCTTGCAAAAGCGGAGGGGCCGGATGGAGTGTGTTCTGACAGCAAGCGGGACTTAACATCTGGGAGATTATAAGTTAACAGCTCTGCTCGGAGAACGGGAGGGCTGGAGGACAACGGGAGGGAAAGTTTTTGAGCCCCGAACGACAGAGCTCAGCTTGGCGGGGAACAAAGGCGCTCGCCAGAGCCATCTCCCTCGCCCATCCCCCAGCTAAAATCCCAAAAGGGAACCGGTTCCTGCCAGGGAACTTGCTTGCACTGCGCAAACACCCAACGCTGTGCTTCTGCGGATCCATCCCTCTGGTGGGTCTGACTCCCTCCCGTTGCCGCAGGGACCCTCCCAAAGCGGATCTCTGAAGGAAAAGCGAGCTGAGCCTGCCCCTTCCGCCCCTGTGCACCTTGCCGATCCACCCCAACTAATATGCCAGATCCCCAGCACCACAAGCCTGGCAGTGTGCAAGTAGCCCAGACAGGCCACACCACCCCACAGTGAATCCTGCCCCCTAGGAGAGGGAAAGAGAAGGCACACCCCAGTCTGACTGTGGCCCCAGCGGTGGGCTGAGGGCAGAATTCAGGTCTGACTGCGGCCCGCCCACCAATGCAAGATATTCAAGACAGCACAGGGGAAGTGCCCGGCAGTCCCACACCACTCCAGGGACTATCCAAAATGACGAAACAGAAGAATTCCCCTCAAAACAATCTCCAGGAAATAATGACAGCTAACGAATTGATCAAAAAGGATTTAAACAATATAACAGAAAGTGAATTTAGAATGATAGTCATAAAATTACTCGCTGGGCGTGAAAACAGTATAGAGGACAGCAGAGAATCTATTGCTACAGAGATCAAGGGACTAAGGAACAGCCAGGAGCAGCTAAAAAATGCTATTAATGACCTGCAAAATAAAATGGAGACAACCACGGCTCGGATTGAAGAGGCAGAGGAGAGAATAGGTGAACTAGAAGATAAAATTATGGAAAAAGAAGAAGCCGAGAAAAAGAGAGATAAAAAAATCCAGGAGTATGAGGGGAAAATTAGAGAACTAAGTGATACACTAAAAAGAAATAATATACGCATAATTGGTATCCCAGAGGAGGAAGAGAGAGGGAAAGGTGCTGAAGGTGTACTTGAAGAAATAATAGCTGAGAACTTCCCTGATCTGGGGAAGGAAAAAGGCATTGAAATCCAAGAGGCACAGAGAACTCCCTTCAGACGTAACTTGAATCGATCTTCTGCACAACATATAGTGAAACTGGCAAAATACAAGGATAAAGAGAAAATTCTGAAAGCAGCTAGGGATAAACGTGCTCTAACATATAAAGGGAGACCAATAAGACTCATGACCGATCTCTCTACTGAAACTTGGCAGGCCAGAAAGGAATGGCAGGAGATCTTCAATGTGATCAACAGAAAAAAGATGCAGCCGAGAATTCTTTATCCAGCAAGTCTGTCATTTAGAATAGAAGGAGAGATAAAGGTCTTCCCAAACAAACAGAAACTGAAGGAATTCGTCACCACTAAACCAGCCCTACAACAGATCCTAAGGGGGATCCTGTGAGACAAAGTACCAGAGACATCGCTACAAGCATGAAACATACGGACATCACAATGACTCTAAACCCGTATCTTTCTATAATAACACTGAATGTAAATGGACTAAATGCGCCAGCCAAAAGATACAGGGTATCAGAATGGATAAAAAAACAAGACCCATCTATTTGCTGTCTACAAGAGACTCATTTTAGACCTGAGGACACCTTCAGATTGAGAGTGAGGGGATGGAGAACTATTTATCATGCTACTGGAAGTCAAAAGAAAGCTGGAGTAGCCATACTTATATCAGACAAACTAGACTTTCAATTAAAGGCTGTAACAAGAGATGAAGAAGGGCATTATATAATAATTACAGGGTCTATCCATCAGGAAGAGCTAACAATTATAAATGTCCATGTGCCAAATACAGGAGCCCCCAAATATATAAAACAATTACTCACAAAAATAAGCAACCTTATTGATAAGAATGTGGTACTTGCAGGGGACTTTAACACTCCACTTACAGAAATGGATAGATCATCTAGACACACGGTCAATAAAGAAACGGGCCCTGAATGATACATTGGATCAGATGGACTTGACAGATATATTTAGAATTCTGCATCCCAAAGCAACAGAATATACTTTCTTCTTGAGTGCACATGGAACATTCTCCAAGATAGATCACATACTGGGTCACAAAACAGCCCTTCATAAGTGTACAAGAATTGAGATCATACCATGCATACTTTCAGACCACAATGCTATGAAGCTTGAAATCAACCACAGGAAAAAGTCTGGAAAACCTCCAAAAGTATGGAGGTTAAAGAACACCCTACTAACGAATGAGTGGGTCAACCAGGCAATTAGAGAAGAAGTTAAAAAATATATGGAAACAAACTAAAATGAAAATACAGCAATCCAAACGCTTTGGGATGCAGCGAAGGCAGTCCTGAGAGGAAAATACATTGCAATCCAGGCCTATCTCAAGAAACAAGAAAAATCCCAAATACAAAATCTAACAGCACACCTAAAGGAAATAGAAGCAGAACAGCAAAGACAGCCTAAACCTAGCAGAAGAAGAGAAATAAGAAAGATCAGATCAGAAATAAACAATATAGAATCTAAAAAACCTGTAGAGCAGATCAATGAAACCAAGAGTTGGTTTTTTGAAACAATAAACAAAATTGACAAACCTCTAGCCAGGCTTCTCAAAAAGAAAAGAGAGATGACCCAAATAGATAAAATCATGAATGAAAATGGAATTATTACAACCAATCCCTCAGAGATACAAGCAATTATCAGGGAATACTATGAAAAATTATATGCCAACAAACTGGACAACCTGAAAGAAATGGACAAATTCCTAAACACCCACACACTTCCAAAACTCAATCAGGAGGAAATAGAAAGCTTGAACAGACCCATAACCAGTGAAGAAATTGTATCAGTCATCAAAAATCTCCCGACAGGAGAGATTTGGTCCAGGACCAGATGGCTTCCCAGGGGAGTTCTACCAGATGTTTAAAGCAGAGATAATACCTATCCTTCTCAAGCTATTCCAAAAAATAGAAAGGGAAGGAAAACTTCCAGACTCATTCTATGAAGCCAGTATTACTTTGATTCCTAAACCAGACAGAGACCCAGTAAAAAAAGAGAACTACGGGCCAATATCCCTGATGAATATGGATGCAAAAATTCTCAATAAGATACTAGCAAATCGAATTCAACAGTATATAAAAACAATTATTCACCATGATCAAGTGGGATTCATTCCCGGGATGCAGGGCTGGTTCAACATTCGCAAATCGATCAACGTGATACATCACATTAATAAAAGAAAAGATAAGAACCATATGATCCTGTCAATCAATGCAGAAAAGGCATTTGACAAAATTCAGCATCCTTTCTTAATAAAAACCCTCAAGAAAGTCAGGATAGAAGGAACATACTTAAATATCATAAAAGCCATTTATGAAAAGCCCACAGCTAACATCATCCTCAATGGCAAAAAACTGAGAGCTTTTTCCCTGAGATCAGGAACATGACAGGGATGTCCACTCTCACCGCTGTTGTTTAACATAGTGTTGGAAGTTCTAGCATCAGCAATCAGACAACAAAAGGAAATCAAAGGCATCAAAATTGGCAAAGATGAAGTCAAGCTTTCACTTTTTGCAAATGACATGATATTATACATGGAAAATCCAATAGACTCCACCAAAATTCTGCCAGAACTGATACATGAATTTAGCAAAGTTGCAGGATACAAAATCAATGTACAGAAATCAGTTGCATTCTTATACACTAACAATGAAGCAACAGAAAGACAAATAAAGAAACTGATCCCATTCACAATTGCACCAAGAAGCATAAAATACCTAGGAATAAATCTAACCAAAGATGTAAAAGATCTGTATGCTGAAAACTATAGAAAGCTTATGCAGGTAATTGAAGAAGATATAAAGAAATGGAAAGACATTCCCTGCTCATGGATTGGAAGAATAAATATTGTCAAAATGTCAATACTACCCAAAGCTATCTACACATTCAATGCAATCCCAATCAAAATTGCACCAGCATTCTTCTTGAAACTAGAACAAGCAATCCTAAAATTCATATGGAACCACAAAAGGCCCCGAATAGCCAAAGTAATTTTGAAGAAGAAGACCAAAGCAGGAGGCATCACAATCCCAGACTTTAGCCTCTACTACAAAGCTGTCATCATCAAGACAGCATGGTATTGGCATAAAAACAGACACATAGACCAATGGAATCGAATAGAAACCCCAGAACTAGACCCACAAACGTATGGCCAACTCATTTTTGACAAAGCAGGAAAGAACATCCAATGGAAAAAAGACAGTCTCTTTAACAAATGGTGCTGGGAGAACTGGACAGCAACATGAAGATGATTGAAACTAGACCACTTTCTCACACCATTCACAAAAATAAACTCAAAATGGATAAAGGACCTGAATGTGAGACAGGAAACCATCAAAACCCTAGAGGAGAAAGCTGGAAAAGACCTCTCTGACCTCAGCCGTAGCAATTTCTTACTTGACACATCCCCAAAGGCAAGGGAATTAAAAGCAAAAATGAACTACTGGGACCTTATGAAGATAAAAAGCTTCTGTACAGCAAAGGAAACAACCAACAAAACTAAAAGGCAACCAATGGAATGGGAAAAGATATTTGCAAATGACATATCGGACAAAGGGCTAGTATCCAAAATCTATAAAGAGCTCACCAAACTCCACACCCAAAAACCAAATAACCCAGTGAAGAAATGGGCAGAAAACATGAATAGACACTTCTCTAAAGAAGACATCCGGATGGCCAACAGGCACATGAAAAGATGCTCAACATCCCTCCTTATCAGGGAAATACAAATCAAAACCACACTCAGATATCACCTCACGCCGGTCAGAGTGGCCAAAATGAACAAATCAGGAGACTATAGATGCTGGAGAGGATGTGGAGAAACGGGAACCCTCTTGCACTGTTGGTGGGAATGCAAACTGGTGCAGCCGCTCTGGAAAACAGTGTGGAGTTTCCTCAAAAAATTAAAAATAGACCTACCCTATGACCCAGCAATAGCACTGCTAGGAATTTACCCAAGGGATACAGGAGTACTGATACATAGGGGCACTTGTACCCTAATGTTTATAGCAGCACTCTCAACAATAGCCAAATTATGGAAAGAGCCTAAATGTCCATCAACTGATGAATGGATAAAGAAATTGTGGTTTATATACACAATGGAATACTACGTGGAAATGAGAAAGAATGAAATATGGCCCTTTGTAGCAACGTGGATGGAACTGGAGAGTGTGATGCTAAGTGAAATAAGCCATACAGAGAAAGACAGATACCGTATGTTTTCACTCTTATGTGGATTCTGAGAAACTTAACAGAAACCCATGGGGGAGGGGAAGGAAAAAAAAAAGAGGTTAGAGTGGGAGAGAGCCAAAGCATAGGAGACTGTTAAAAACTGAGAACAAACTGAGGGTTGATGGGGGGTGGGAGGGAGGGGAGGGTGGGTGACGGGTATTGAGGAGGGCACCTTTTGGGATGAGCACTGGGTGTTGTATGGAAACCACTTTGACAATAAATTTCATATATTGAAAAATAAAAAAAATAACTCATCACTTGAATTTTAAGAATACTGTTGTATATACTTCATGCATTAAGAGAAAATAAAAACTAAAATTATAGGCAATTAAGAAATGAATGACAATGAAATTACTTTAATTTAATATCTGTGAAAAGGGGAGAAAGCAGTGCTCAGAAGAAAATCTATAGACTTGCATTTACTAGAAGAGAAGGAAGCTGGATGAAGAAAGGGAGAGCAGTTAACAGGATTGTTGCAGTGGTGTGGAGGGAGTCCTCAGGGCAGCAGGTGAAGGTATTGAGTGTTTGGATATGGGTTAGATTTTGTAGAAGTGCTGAGTGAGTTGGGAAGGGAAAGAAAGCATTAGTCATTTCGTAATGACATTTCAATGAAATGAACTCCAGCCAATTTGATAATTAAATTAAACATTTGCGATCTAAACCCCCCTTTCTCCCCTCCTCCCTTTGGAAGAGAAAGGCTTAACTTCAAGTTGAAGGGGTTTCAGGCATCATTAAGAACATAAATGAAACTTTGAGGCGTGAGGAAGAGCAGAAGCCTCCTGAGACAACTGAATACTGGCTTACAAATTCTATCTGGAAGTTGACTAGGCTTATTTCTTTCAGGATGCAGTGTGGTCATGGTGGCCCGGGAGGTAGGAAACAGGGACAGAGCTGATGGGTGGGTTCCTGCAGAAGAGAAAGGAAGGTGAGTGATGGGCAGGTGCACAATGAGCCCTTCCTTATCCTCTGTATGTCTGGAGCAGGGGTGCACCCAGCCATGGCTGAGATTTAGTGGCTGTGAGCAGTTTCCTGAGTGGGTCTTCCATGCATTCTCCCTGGAGGAGAAGATAAGAGCTTTATTCTCTCTGAGGCTGCTTTCTCTGCCTCTTTCCCCATCTCTTGCCTGAATACAGATAAACCATCTGCCCTTCCACACTTCTCTCCTTCCCCCGCCCCACAAGCTTTCCAAATGCGTATTCTTGTTTTCTTGTAAATCTATATTATTTTCGTCAGTATTAAATAATTTTCCATACTAAAACTTCACTTATAACCGTGCACAAATCGTCCTTTGACTCTGGGGCATGAGATTCTAGTTCAGATGTTGCTACCTATTGACTTGGTGACCTTGCTTGTCTCCCTGTGTCTCAGTTTCCTCATCTGTCACTAATGGGGTTGAATCAGGTGATGTCCTCTTGTGCCATCACTTGGATTCCCAGACAACACCACAACTTGGAATAAAATCTCTCAGAAAGAAACATTTTGTTAGAAAGCATCCCATTTGGCTCAACCATCCCATAAATTTGGCTCATTTTGATCTTCTTTGGTTTCCACTCACAGTGCATGATTTTTCCAATTTGAAAAGTCTACATGTAAAAATGGGAGGTGGAATTCCCAAAAGCTGGGTTGGGAAAAAATGCTTGGAAAGAAAATTTTTTTTTTAACGTTTATTTATTTTTGAGACAGAGAGAGACAGAGCATGAATGGGGGAGGGTCAGAGAGAGAGGGAGACACAGAATCAGAAGCAGGCTCCAGGCTCTGAGCTGTCAGCACAGAGCCCGACGCGGGGCTCGAACTCACGGACCGTGAGATCATGACCTGAGCCGAAGTCAGACGCTTAACCGACCAAGCCACCCAGGCGCCCCGAAAAGTTTTAAAAAGAGGGAAAAATACTAGATTTTCATTGTTTAAAGGAGAATAATTCTGAAAATAACTATTCTTTTGTCATTTATCTTATACATAAAATAACCCAGGAACCAATTACACTTCCAGACCACCAAAAACTTGTGTCTCTTTTAAGAGAACACCCAGAACATTTACTTTCATGGAAGTATTTAGATGCTACTAAACTAGAAACTTTTTGTAAAATGGTTTTTATTTCAACCATAGCTTAACATCTCTTTTGCTTTATCTTTAGGATGATGGGTATCTGAACCTCAGACTTGATCCTTATGTCTTTAGGGTCACTGTGTTCAGAGCATGTTAAAAATGCCTTTGGCTTCATGGTGACACATTTAAGAAAAAAACCTGTCTGGAGTCTGCTTCATTTCCTTACTTCAGAGTAAAACAGTATACTTTTCGAACCTAGTAACTGAATGAAATCTATTTTGGAATTTCTTGCCATCATCTGAAACTCTTTTATTAGGCAACTGTCAGTAAAACACAGAAATAAATGTCTGTTGTTTTGTAGTTTTCACTTTCCCTAAAGAAATTGTAGTGGGAAGTATGTTCCTGTTGAGTGGGTATTCTGAACACAGCACACAGTGATGCTAGAGTGACGTTGACATTCATGCTCAGGTGCTTTCCACTGAAATTTTGTATCTGTCTTCCACTTTTTTTAACTTTTCCTCTCTGTCTCTCTTCCTTATACTTTTTGGGACAGGGACTTGACCAATTTTTCCAGGTCATTGGTTGCTTCTTGGTTTGTATCCACTCTGTTCTTTAGCGTATTCTGTTGAACGCATTATTACAATTATATGTTTCATACCCTGTGTCACCTGGTTTCTTTTTTGTAACTATTTCTTCTTACTTCATGTTTTTAGTATCCTCTTTTATCTCATCGAGGATATTTATTAGGCTTATCTTTAAAACAAGTTTTTTAATGTCTATTTTTTAGAGAGGGAGAGGGAGGGAGACAGTATCTGAAGCAGGCTCTGTGCTGCCAGCACAAAGTCCAAAGTGGGGCTCGAACTCACCAACAGTGACATCATGATTTGAGTCTGGCTGCTTAAACAACTGAGCCACCCTGGAGCTCCTCTTGGCTTATCTTAAAGCTTTAGTTTGTCTCGGTTATTTATTCCTCTTCTTCTAATATAGATTATCCATTTTTTGTCTTTATTTTGTAATGTCCATGCTCCCAAATATCTCATTAGTTTTCTCTGGAGTGTATAGTCCCATCCAGCCACATTGGCTTGTCAAGTACACTATGACCTGGGCTCTCCTAGCCTCACCCTTTCAGATGAATTTGGGGATGTTTTCTTCACTGTGAGGTTTGCCTCACGTTAAAATCTGGGCTCAGCATCTTCCCATTTGTGCTCATCAGTAGATACCCCTACCCTCACAGAATCTCCCAGTACTTCCACTTGAAGGGCTGCTATTTTCCAAAAGTTTTCCCCTTGCTTCTAGTTACATTTCCCACAGGTTGGAGATGGGGAGGAGATGATAATGCCCAGGGGCTGCACAGTCTGCCTGTACCTGTCATCTGATTCATACTCCAGTAGCCCCAGCCCTGCCCAATGTGACCCTGCTTACTCCAGCCAGGGCTGGGCAGGTGCTGTTGTTTCTTTTACTCTGCTATGGAAACGGGTGAACCTCTCCCATGTTCCTGCCAGAACAATAAGGGAGAAAAACAAGGTAAAACAAAAAAGTTGTTCCCTTATGGGTTCCTTGTGTATAGCAGACTGCATCTGCTCAAGGCTAGAATTTCTCCTCCAATCTGGGATCCAACCACCACTCTCTCTCCCTTGGGGTTTACATATTTATTGATGTTTTTATTCTGCCTCTCATGTATGGGGTGGAGAGGGGAACCATGTTTGTGCTACATGATACATCATCTTGGATATGGCCAGTTTGACCAGAGTGGACACTTGACCCACCCAAACAAAATTTGCTCACCCAACCAGATTCTTCCTTATGAATAAGAGCAAGACACAGAGACTGGGAATTCAGAGCTGGGTCAGGTAATCAATTGATGGCAGGGCGATAGAGGGACCAAGCACAAACTCTTGCAGCTGGAGTCGTTGGAGTGCTTGGATCACTGCCTTTCTCAAGTCCTGAGTGCTCCCGGGGTTCCTGAGACTCTATGAGCTTTTCTAGTATCCTACCAATTTTTTTCCTAAGCTAGTTCAAGTTGATTTTCATTACTTGCAAGCAAAAGAAACTTATCTTACAGAAGGTAACTACTATTGCAAAATTCCCAATTAGAAATTAGGGCCAGAACTGAGGTGAGTGGCAGCAGCAATAGACAGGGCGTGATGGATTTGAAGAAGTGGACCTGACATTGGTAGAACTTGGTGCAGTGGAGTATGGTTCAATGTAGTCCTGTCTGAAATAGAAATGATGATTTTTAAGATGCTCTGTGGTAGAGGAAGCCAGGAAGCAGCTCATGTGCCTAAAGGTTTATTGCCTCCAAATCTAATAGATTTAATCACATGGAAACTATTTCACTAGTATTCATTTTCTTGGAGCCCAGTGAATTTATAAGGTTCCCCCCCCCCACCTTTTTAGCATGGCTGAACATATCTTAAATCTTATGGCACTGAAGGGGTATGAACCCAGGGCTAGTCCTAAAACTGCACTTGTTCCAGTACTATCTACCCTTGGAGAAACATGGTTTCTAGAGAAGCAAAAAAAAATTAAAAAAAAATTTTTTTAATGTTTATTTTTGAGAGAGAGAGAGAGAGAGAGAGAGAGCATAAGCAGGGGAGGGGAAGAGAGAGAGGGAGACACAGAATCTGAAGCAGGCTCCAGGCTCTGAGCTACCAGCACAGAGCCCGACATGGGGCTTGAACTCACTAACAGTGAGATCGTGACCTGAGCTGAAATCAGACGCTTAACTGGCTGAGCCACCCAGGCGCCCCTAGATATGCTCTTTAACACAGGAAATTTATATTTATATTCTTGGGCACTGTGATGGGTCTCCCCCAACCCTGAAGCACATTGTGTGTTATTTAACATCAGAGGGAATAATGACTAAGACCCCTTTCCGTTTCTTTCCTCTCTTTCTGTTCTTCCCTTGTCTGGGCACAGGGAGGATGAGACGATTATGGGTTCTGTGTCGGACGGAACTTGAAAGGACCTGGTTCCTCCTAGGGTTGTTCTTAGCAGACGGGGCTCCTTGTGCGTGATCCTGTTCAGGGGCCTGGGGAGACACAGGGAGAGTGGCTTTCTGTGGCCTGTGAGTGACATGAATGAGGCAAACAGCGATTCTTCCCGAGCGCCAGTCTTGTGGTGTGGGATGTGGGAGACAGAGCCTCACTGGTTCTGTTCGCTTGCACGCTGAGGCCTTCCGCGGCCCACAGGAGTCAGCTCCGCAGCTGCCTTGAAATCTGTCAGCCTGGGGTCCTCTGTCTCAGGTGTCTGTTGCTCACCAGCTAATAGCTGATTATCTGGTCTGCGCCTTGTGGGGCCCTATCTAAATGGAATCCAATAAAACCCTTATAAATGAGCTTGCTGGAGTCAAACCTGCTCCCAGTGTGCTCAAACCCGCGACTCTGTGCAGCAGCACACGGTCTCGACGTTTTGTTGCAACAAACGAGGAAACAAAACCCCTCAGTTAAGTGAAGAGCTACCCAGGGTGGCAATCACATTCGTAGTGAATACGTTGTCCTGGTTGACTCCCCAGCAGCAGTTCTCTCGGGAGGCAATTCTAGTGCCATGGGAAGAAAGAGCAGCCACAGGACAGGGGAGGGAACAGAGGGAACAGGCTCCAGCAGCTTACTCTCGACAAGAGCCTTGAAGGTATTTTCTCATCGAATCCTTACAACCTCTGTGAGAATTATCACGAACCCGATTTTACAGATGAGGAAAAGACATTCAGAATTCATAAAGACAAGGGACAATATATTACGGGGGAGTAGGGAATTTTGTCATTAGTCCAAGAAGTACTAAAGGGGCTTCTGGAATTCTGGAATAGCTGTCTTAGATTCAGAATGAGTCAGGCAAAAGCACTGGGCCATGCCTTTGCCAGTTCTCCCATCCCTCAATTCCTGCCCTGAGTGTTGTTATAACTTCTAGATTAATTGGTGTCAGTGGCTTGGGGCCCTTCATGCATTGCATTTCTTCCCCGACTGAGTAATCTCTTATGATAAACTATTATAGCTCATCATGACCTGGGCAGAGATAAGGACTTGATGTCAGAATTAGATGGAATTAGATTTCTCACCCATGAATCACTGTAGATGGTCCATCCTCAATAGATATTTTACCTGAGATTCCATCTACCCTTTGGCAGAAGTGAAGTGAGGGGATGCTTTGTTTCTGCAACTTTACCAAGCGCATACAGAAAGAATACTGTTTCCTTACATCTTGGCTCCTGCGTGACAATTAGAGTAATCTTCTCTTCCCCAAACATAAACCAGAGCAGGCTCAGCCGTCTGTGGAGACGCACAACGAGGAATGTTTCTCCGTCTAGAAGAGATCCCAGCAGCACAGAGGGAATGTAAACCTTCCACAACAACTGAAATAAAAATGGACACTAAAGAAAAGCCCTATTCTTTACTATCCTGATCTCGACAATCCCCAGACATAATAGGAAATAAGGAGAAGGCAAAAGATTTAGCAGCAAGATTTCCTTGACTGACTGAAATCTGAGTTGAAAGAAGTCCTTTGAATCTCTCCTCTTCTCAACTTGGTATAATTGGATTTTCTTGGAATTTACAAATTTAGCATATTTAAATAAATCGGAATTCCTCTTAAAGTCATTTTCTTGCCAACCGTGATAAGCTTTTGATTACTTTTCCACAGCCAGAGGCCTCAGTTCTGACACTATTTGAGATCCCAAACATTTTTTCCAAAAATGGGAAACGAATCCAAGTAGAGAGTGGAGCGCTTGTATTTTATTTGTGTTTAACTGTGCACATGCTACATGCCAGGACCAATGACAGCAGATGCTGGCCAGGGAGGACCTTCAACTCAGTACTTTTAGTGCTTCCTTGCTACTTGTTTTTGAGGTGTTGGAAGCTCTTTAATGGCTTGGGGGAGACAAAGTCACTCTTCCTTCTTGAGGTGTGCCCCGGTGATACATTTTCATTGTATAAATGGAAGCTCATAAGCCTTAAGAACATATTAGCAATTCCAATGAAGCCAAAGCTGAGTCTCCTTCCATTTTGCTCTAACTCTGATGGGTGCCTGTCTGAGGCAAGGATGTGCTTTGGGGGACAGGGTTAAAAACAAGTACTGGAGGGGCGCCTGGGTGGCTCAGTCAGTTAAGCGTCCGACTTCGGCTCAGGTCACGATCTCAGGGTTCGTGAGTTCGAGCCCCGCGTCGGGCTCTGTGCTGACAGCTCAGAGCCTGGAGCCCGCTTCAGTTTCTGTGCCTCCCTCTCTCTCTGCCCCTCCCCTGCTCATGCTCTGTCTCTCTCTGTCTCAAAAATAAATAAACACTAAAAAAAATTAAAAAAACAACAAGTACTGGATAAGTCATCCCATCTAACATAGCTTACTTCCTTGTTGCCTCTTTACTCAGCTGTCTTGTCCAGCTTATCTGGGTCTCCTCCTAGTCTCTATTAGTACTGAGACCGAGGTGACCAAGGCTTCCTCAGTCACCCGCCTGCTATTCTCACGGTTGATGATTCGTAGAATGGCCTTCTACAGGAAGATGCAGCTGTCACCTCCTCTATGTGTTTGGGACAATCTTCTCTAGCGGAGTTAAGGATGAGGGGCTTGCATCTAAGCCTGGACCTTACAGGCACAGCATAAACATAAAATGAACACGTATTGAACATTTGCTAATGTTCCAGGCATCTGGTTTTCTTTTCATTTGAATCTTCGTTATCAGTCTATGAGATAAGTACTATTTTTGCCCTTGCTTTATAGCTGAGACAACTGGGATTCAGAGAGGTTAAGTGATTTGCTCAGGGTCACAGAGCTAATGAAAAGCAGAGCTGGCATCTGAGGCCAGGCAATCTGGCTCCAGCAGCTGCCTCCTTTGGAGGAATGTATGTGAGCACAGGTCTCCGATCTCTCCTGGCCGGAGCCTAGGTTTCTAGGCTGCCACAAGCCCACTCTGTTAAGGCTCCTCCCATAAAATTATAGTACTCCTAAGTGCCCATATACTAAATCAGATTTGGAGTTACTTGGAGCCATGGAAGTCCTTGGGAAGGAAGTTAATAGGACTCGGTGCCTCTGTAGACGGCAAGGACAAGAAGAGGGTCCTGTGGGAACCCTCAGCGTCCATAATTAACACCTCCAGTTTGTTGTTTTATCATAAATGTTGGGCAGGTAATTCCAACACTGGTTGGGTTAGCATGGTGATGGGAATCCCTTACTATTACACAGGAAAGAAATATCAGGTGAGGACGTGGGAATGGGGACATGTTTTAAAATCTCTCATATTTTGGGGTAATACCTTTTTTTTTTTTTTTTTTTTTTACAATTTAAACAAATCCCCTCAGTTATTTGGTCTTCCAATACTCACATTTACAAATGGGATGAAGAGGTTAATACAACAATAGAACTTGGTTTCTCTGCTCATATTCATCTTTCTCCCTATTCCCTACAGCAGACTTCCAGGAATTAACCGGGATGGCAAGAATCAAGAATATCCCCGAGTTTATAAAGTCTTTGCCAATCAGAGCTTCCTTTGCACAAACAAAGACAGATGTTAAACCAGGTGCTTTTCCTAAGTGGACATTTTGATGTATGTTGCTGCAAATTGTCAGTTTCCACGCAGCGGCAAATGGTATCAGATGTGTAAATTTGTTTGAATCACAGACAAGGAAACTTCAGGAAATGTGAAGTAGAAAAAGAATTGCCGCTCTACTCAGTGGAGCACAGGAAACATCCAGGTCACAAAACAGTCCTATAACTCACTCTCATATGAAGTCAGCAGAGTAAAGCAAAGAGATGGTTTTGATACTTCATAGTCAGAGCTTCTCATCCGTCTATCAAAGACTAATTTTGAAAGTCTTTGTTTATTTGAAACATCATGAAAGATCTTAGGCTCTAATATCCTTAAGTAGCTGCCTGGGGGGAAAAATTAAAATCTTATTATTTTGCATGGCCAAAGATAACATCTACCTGGGTAAATCACAATAAAATGCAAGGAACGAATGAGGAGTCTGATGCCAAAAGGTGTGGGGATGTACGTGAATTTGAAAATGAAAATATTATTGGTGGACAAGTAGACTACACCACATTCCAGTGTTTCAAAGCATTTGATTCGACTTGCAAATACTCAAGTCAATTTAAATTGCATTCATTAAAGGCTGATCAAGTGCCTTGAAATGGAAGTTGGGGTGGGGAGAATCTGAAAGATTTGATGAAATGAATGGTTCTCAGATTTATGGTTTACATAAAAAAATGCAGTTAGCAGAGTTGGTAACTCTTTCTTTTGCCATCACTATCATGTTAGAAATGACAGGGCACTGATGAACGACAGCAACAACAGAATGTAACAAGGGCAGAATCTGAGATGAGAGCCTGCCCTTCCAAATGAATGGCTTTGGTGGTACAAAACCCCCTCTTTGTTGTCCTCATCTTCTATAATTTGCCCCAGTTTGGAGAAGTCTTCATTCTTCTTGGGTCCCCCAGCCCAGGGCTTGTGAAGCTATGGGCCAGATAATCTTTCAGAGTCTTTCCAGGTCTCTAAGCCTGTGACTAGGAGGCCTGTTCTTGCCCTTGAAACACCATGGACAGACCAGAGTCACAGATATCAAACAGTTGGAGAATGTTTCCAAAGCAACATAGATACCAGTGAGCCTTACAGAGATGGAACATCTAAAAGCACAGTGTATTTGCTTAAGGGTACGTGAGGAAGGCTTTGTGGGGAGGTGAAACTGAGTCAGGTCTTCGTGTTAATGGTGTTTTCTTCTGGTGGGAGATTAGGCAAGTGAAAGTAGTTCCTGGAATTGGGCTACTGGTAGAGGACTCAGTGAGATGGGTGTGGAAAATGGGCTACAGTTTCCCTCAGCCAAGGGGCATGCAGATCTGAGATGGTCACTTACTTGGGCTTTGGTCTATTTCCATCCACCCTCTTGGCCCCTCATGGCGGCTTTATCCCGTTTTTTTCTTTCTCATTCAATCATCGTTCTCTCCATGGCAGAAGATGGCCCATTGGTAGTTATTTTACCCTTTTGATGCAATTTTTATTTTACATTTCCTCAGATAAAAATAGCTCAGCAGCTGAGAGAAGGGTAAACGGTGGCCGAAGAAGGCGTGGGGTGGTATAGACTCCTTGGAGACTGCTACCTTCCTCAGCCTCCCTGCTCCCTGCCTTCCTTCCTTCTGGGCCTCCCCCATTCATAGGCACAAAGAAACGGTTATGACTATTTGCCAGCCAATGCTCACGGTGTGTTTTTATAGCGCTTCTGCTTATTTCTTGGGAAATCAACCCCTCCAGTTCTCTTTAAACTTGGGCTCTGAGCTACTGAGCATTTGGTGAGTGCTTGATCTTCTTTTGTGTCAATTATTAAAATTGATTGGGATTTTTTAAATGCTTATTTATCTTTGAGAGAGAGAGAGAGAAAAAGCACTTGAGCAGGGAATGTGGAGAGAGAGAGGACAGCGGGCTTTATGCTGACAGCAGAGAGCCTGATGCAGGGCTCGAACTCACAAACCATGAGATCATGATCTGGGTCAAAGTTGGGTGCTTAACCGACTGAGCCACCCAGGCGCCCCTGAAATAGATTTGAATTTTATTGTGGTACCACTAAGTGCATTAAATTATAGTGGATGTGTGTGTGTGTGTGTGCTTTTATCTGCATAATTACAGATAAGGGTATGCAACTGTGTATAGATAGAATATCTATATACATACATACATACATACATATTTGTATATGTACTTTTTTTAATGTTTTATTTGTTTTTGAGAGAGAGAGAGCACAAGTTGGGGAGGGACATAAAGAGAGGGGACAGAGGCTCCAAAGCAGGCTCTGTGCTGACAGCAGAGAACCTGACATGGGGCTCGAACTCACAAACCATGAGATCGTGACCTGAGCTGAAGTTGGACACTTAACTGATTGAGCCACCCAGGTGCCCCTGTATGTATATTTTAATAGGCAAATAAATTAAAGAAGATTACACTGGCTGGTCCCGTTATTGTAAAACATAAACAGAACCTCAGACAGAGTTGTCCAAGATGGTAAAAATTGGGTTAAGCTGGACATTGCCTCCGGTTTAATTTTAGAGCTAGCTGTGTTTGCCCAATTGCAACAGCCAGCTCAAAAATCAAGTTAAACAAGAAGTCTAATTCATAAAAGTAGAGTGTAAGAAGCCCAAGGTAAAATGTGAAGAATCATATAATAGAAAATTTCAAGGTCTAAATGAGGAGGGAGTGACCATAGAAAGCTGATATATGGCCGGGCACTATCAAAAAGCCTTTAGTAATTGTGTATTATCAGGATGTTAGGATGGGCATATTGCTCCTTCTTTTGCTCATTCATGTTTGAATTTTCTCATTTTGACAATGATGGAGTCTAAGAAAATTCAAATTCAATTTTTGATCATAAATTTCTTGGATAGGCCATGGTTTGCATTGTTATCTCCCACCGAGGCATTTTAGAAGTTTGCAAAAAATGAATAATGAGAAAATTGTTATGAAAAAATTAAATGAAATGGCATGATTAAGAGTGAAGAAATTCAGATCAGTTGGTCTGGGAAGGCTTTGACAAGGAGGTGGTATTTGGAAGAAGGATCCAGCTGTGGAAAATTCTTGGGCCAGCGAGTTCTCAACCGAGGGCATGGTAAGGGCAAAGGCCCTGGGGCAGGACTCAGAAAAGGCTAGGTGGCATTGAGTGTGGGAGAGAGTGGTAACAATGGAGATGGGAGATGTCAGTAGGGAAATACGGAAGACGAGATGAAGACAGACAGTCTAGAAGGGTTCTAGAAGGCAGGGTTCTGAAGCTTCACCAGGTGTATCAGCTCATTGCAAAGTGCTGCTAGTGCTGTGAATTCACTGACTTTGGAAAATGGCTAAACTTCTCTGAGTCTCATTTTTCCCATATGTCAAATGAAGGTGCTGGATTAACATATGAAAGCATCTGGCATAGAGTAACTCCTCAATAAAACTTAGCTGAATTAATTAATGCATCTGAGGGCCTTCCAGATTTGTAAACCTGCAATCTTTTTTCCACTTAGTCTTTTGATTTGTTTACTATTTACTTATTTATTTTTAAATTTGAAGTATAGTTGACATACAATGTTACATTAGTTTCAGGTGTACAACATAGTGTGATTCGACAAGCTTATGCATTATGCTATGTTCACCACAAGCATAACTATCATCTGCCACCATACAACACTATTACGACGCCATTGACTATATTCCCTATGCTGTACCTCTTACTCCCAAGACCTTTTCATTTCATAACTGGAAGTCTGTATCTCCCTCTCCCCTTTACCTATTTTGCCCATCCCCTTCTCCCCTGTCCTCTGGCAACCATCAGTTTGTTCTCTGTATTTATGAATCTGTTTCTGATTTATGTTTGTGTCTTTATTCAACTTTTTTTAGATTCCACATGTAAGTAAAATCATATAGCATTTGTCTTTCTCATATAGTATTTGTCTGACATATTTTTCTTAGCATAATACTCTCTAGGTCCATCCATGTTGTTACAAATGGCAAAATCTCATACTTTTTTATGACAGTAATATTTCATTGTGTGTATGTGTGTGTGCACATCTTTATTCTATATATATATGTCACATCTATATACTACATCTTTATTCATCCTTTAATGGACACTTGGGTTGCTTCCATATGTTGGCTATTGTAAATAATGCTGCAGTAAACATAAGGGTGAATACATCTTTTCAAATTAGTGTTTTTTTGTTTTGTTTTATTTGGTAAACACCCAGGAGCAGAATTACTGGATCACATGGTATTTTGAGGAACTTCCATACTGTTTTCCACAATAGCTGCACCAATTTACTTTCCCACCAACTGCGCACAGGGTTCCTTTTTCTCCACATCCTCGCCAACACGTTTCTTTTCTTTTTGATTCTTGCTTTTTTGACACGTGTAAGGTAATATCTCATTATGGTTTTGATTTGCATTTCCCTGATGATAAGTAATATTGAGCACCTTTTCACGTACCTGTTGGTCATCTGTATCCCTTCTTTGGGAGAATGTCTAGGTGTCCTCCTCCCATTTTTAATTGGATTATTTGATTTTTTTGGTGTTGAGTTGTATAAGTTCTTTATATATTTTGGATGTTAACTCCTTACCAGATATGTCATTAGTAAGTATCTTCTCCCATCCAGTGATATAAACCTATAATCTTAAAACACATTCCACCTACATTCTTCTTGGAGATCAAGTAGCTTCCCCCACCCCATTTATCAGCTGAAGGAGTTTTCTTGCCTAGAGTCATCATGGAGAGGTCCAGTGACAGTAGGGATGGAGGGCCTTCTACTTGTAGGACACCACTGGAGACTGCAGAATTTTGTCAGGGGTGTGTGTGCTGTTGGAGGGGGAACATAAGGGAAGGCTGATAGCATAGAAGGATAAGAAACAGACTCCACTTATAATCTACGTTGGTTAAGCAGAAGAAAATGCAAAAGGTGATATTTCCAACCTGAACTTGTTAGATAAGTGCCCAGTGAACACTACTGACCAAGAGCAGGTAGTTGGGGAATCCAGAGAAGGGTGGGTGTTTGAGGAGGTGACAAAGCTGATTTATAGAAGTTATATATAATTACCAGCATCACTACAAGAACAAGATTGTTGAAAGCTTATTGTGTGCAAAGCATCATGCTAAGTGCCGTACATATGTTTTACTTAACCCACACAAAATCTAATGAAGAAGGCTGTTGTTGTAACAATATCCATGAGATCCTGCTCTCTAGAGCAAGGAGGAATGGAGATTCTTCCCAGGCTGAGGAAATAATGAGAATAAAGGCAGGAATGCACAAAGTGTTCTCTCTTTAGCTCTTGTCTATTGGGTCCCCTATAAGCAATACTGAAATTATCAAGAAACCTTGTCTCTCCTTCCCCTTTATGTCCTCCTCCAGCCCTGCATCTGCTTGAAGTAGTATCTACTTACTTCAGACTAATACCTTTGAGGGCAACTCGAGCCCATAGGGGCAGCCTGGACCTGATGAGGCACATCAGGATATATTCCACCAACTAAATCCCCATGGCTTTCTAGCATTTAACCTCTTAACCCCTAAGAGCGAGCATGGGAGAAAAGCCCTTGAACACATGATACTTCCAAAACTCACAACCCACAGAAGGGCAGAAATAACCAGTATTATACAACAGCTTGCAGTAGCCCATGTGTATAGCATCGTATCATGCTCCTGATTCCTCTGTGCCCCACCTGTCCTGAAAGCTGTGTGGGCCTCACTGGCTTTCCTGGGCCACAGGCCATGGGCTATGGGTTTTGCTATAGAATTAAAAATCAGGGAAATGAGAACATTAACTGAATATTTGCTACTATTATGACAATATTATTCTAGTTTTAGTTGTGATAATTGTCATGACCTTTTTCTAGGAACCCTTTTACAGATTCATATACAAATAATCTGGTGTCAGGAAGGATGTGGGGTAGGGGAATGGTTGAAACAAGATTCAGTCTCTGACTCAGTAAATGTTGAATCTAAGTGAAATCTATATGGGAGTTTATTGTCTCCATTTTTGTATGCATGTGTAATTTTCCATAATAAATGTTTATTTTTTTATTTAAAAAAATTTTAATGTTTTTATTTGTTTTTGAGAGAGAGCATGTGAATGGGGAGGGGCAGAGAGAAAGGGAGACACAGAATCCAAAGCATGCTCCAGGCTCTGAGCTAGAGCCCACAGAGCCCAACACGGGGCTTGAACCCATAAACCATGAGATCATGACCTGAGCTGAAGTCGGATGCTTAACCAACTGGGTCATCCAGGGGCTCCTAAAATGTTTTTTTTTTTTTTTAAAGATTGGATCATGGGGCACCTGGGTGGCTCAGTTGGTTGAGTGACCAACTTTGGTTCAGGTCATGATACCACGGTTCATGAGTTGAAGCCCCAAGTTGGGCTATCTGCTGACAGCTCAGAGCCTGGAGCCTACTTCTGATTCTGTGTCTCCTCTCTCTGTCCCTCCCCTGCTCATACTCTCTCTGTCTCAAAAATAAATAAAGACATTAAAAATTTTAAAAATAAAAAATAAAAAAAGATTGGATCTGATTGAATGATTGAAGCCAAAGCAGTAAAACAACATCCTTCAGAAGCAACAGTAGGAGTCAGAGCTTTTTCCCCAACAAAGACCCACATTCTGAGCTCCGTGACAAGGAAAGGGCCTCTTATTCAGGCAATTCATTAAAAATTAGCTCCACAAAAAGGCAAAACCAGAAATAAGCAACCAAAACTTGAGGTGTGTCCACATTTACACATTTATTTGGGTTTAGAGAGACAACACAGATAAAATACTTAGATCATACACAGGTTTATATTTGGTAAGAAGAACAGGTTGCCACATGTTTATATTTTTTATTTTTTTCTGTCTTGAGTAATGGAGTAATGTTGGGAAGATGGCGATGTCTTCCAGAAACACCAATTGGGAACAGTATTTTGGCACACGTAACTAATAAATACACAGTGTTTGTACTTAGCATTTGAAAACAGGAAAGCACGTGCAAGATGATACCCACCGTTAGGGTCCTTGATTCCCTGTCCTGCTGCTATATTTACACCCGTGCATCCTTTGTCCATATTCTGAGGGGTGGCGCCTGCTCCAAAACCCTGGCAGGGACAATACCTGCAATTTGGAAGGGTTGTGACACTCTATCCACATCGGTTTCTTCTATTTTCAGAGATGAAGTCGAATTCACCTTGCCTTTTGTGAAATCACATAGTTCTCAAAGGAGATTTCTCAGTGGGGAGCTTAGCTGAGGGCATGTTCTCTATTAGAGCTGATGTGGAGGGTGTACAGTTTAGCAGAGAGAGGGAGGGGGAGAGAGTACAGCAATGGATGCAAATGTAGTTCTCATATCAGTACAGCTACCACACGGAAAACGACATATCAATAATATATTGTACAAGCTTTTATAGCAACACATGTTGATTTGCAACACCATACAGTTCAGATCTAAAGTGCGCAACCCCAATCTGAGGTGACGGGACAGTACTATCAATATAAACAAAGGCAACACGATTATACACACAATTGATTTCCTTTCCTTTCCTCACAAGCCTTGTGACAGTACATGAAGTCAATACCATTTATGCATCTCAGATAAAGACATACCACTTTTTTTCAAGTATTTAAAAATAATAAACACAATATTGCTGAATAAAATGAAAATGGCCATGTCAACTCTGATTAAGCTAAAACCAGGCTTTTCTAAAATTTGTAAAGGATGGTCCCCTCTAAAGGCCTTTGGCACTGAGAATTTGAGCTAATGTTCAAAACAACCTTCCTTCCTTATTCCTTCTCTCCCAAGTAGATTACAGACCTACTTTAAAGAATATTTATTAAACTACTGGGACCTATTAGGCTTTCATTTACCTCCTTTTCTGGGTTATGGTTGGCAGGGATTTTACTGCATAGGATTGAGCAAGGCTCCCAGCCAACTTAGGGAAGGATCTGGAAGGGGCAGGGGGTGAGAGAAACAATCTATGGGTAGAAGTTATTTTGCTGGAATTTCATGCACAGGTACAAGTGTTCCTCCTTTTAAATTCTGTCATACTATCAAGTTAAAAAACAGCAGCTTCTGACAGAGAATCCATACCACAAGGTATAAGCATCCTGGGGTTAAGAGGGATCTGTCTAGGGCAGGGCCCTGGACCCCACCATCTTCTCCAAGCAGGACAATGGGTTTGATAGTGACTCTGCCTCTGAGGTAGGACCTTTTGGCCTGAGGCTCAAAATAGGTGGGCAGCTCTGTGCTTAGTCTCAATAGCCGATATCTAGAAAGGAAGGGGATGCATAGCCTAGATGGGGAAGCTTATTCCTTCATGAAATTCTGGGGCACAGGTAAAAGTTTTCTCCTAGTCGTCATAGGGAACCTATTTGCTTCCTAGGCAGGAAAGACCCAAACCTATGTTCGTTTCAAGTATCAATGTTTTTGTATATAATGTGGGAGAAAGAACGTAGGGGCAAGCTCATGCAGATTTCAGATGGTTGGATCTTGTGGTATGTATTATAGGGCATTTCTTTCTTTCTCCCCTTGTACACCTGAGTGTACTGAATACTAATCCGGTCCATATAGAAAGGACGAATGCTTCTAAGTTTCTATCTACAGTCTGCATCTATGAGTCTGCAGTCATCATTCTAGTACTTGGAATCCAACAATCTGTGGCCGCACAAATATCTATGAGAGCTCGTTAGCTCGTGTCTCTCCATCAGGTTTATAGGGGAAGAAGAATGCTTTCAAAATATTATCTTGAATTCTAAAGATCTTACTATTTCTGCATACTCTGGTCACTTTGGATCTTGATGAGAGGCAGATCAAAGAAGGTCTTAAGATGCTGTCTCAAAATCTCAGGTGAGGAGCTCACTTTATGAGAGGAAAATAACCATCCATGGAATAGAAATTAAGTATTCTGGATTTCAGTGATGAGGCCTAGCAGGAGAGAATTTTTGTGGGTAGGAGAGGGGGAGGGAATGGGAATAAGCAATTACCCAGGAGGTAAATGACTCCTCCCCGGACAGTGGCAATATGGTGCCCAGGATGACATCATTGTTCTCACGCAGAGATCTCCTGTCTCAGGGCTGAGTTCAATTTTCTGGGCTCACCACATTTCTAGAGCACGCTTCATTCCTCTTTGCTCAGGCTGATTAGATTTTATTTTTATTTTACCTAATTAATCCAAATGACGTACTAAAAGAATATTGTTTGGGAAGATGCCTCAAGAACTGGCATCAACCTTCTGTTCAAAACAAGCTGAACTGGAAAGCAGAGAACAATTACCCTAGTTTAGCCTAAGATGAAGCTTGGCTTGTCAGGCTTCCTGAGCAGCTCTGCTCGGGGCCAACTGGGTGGAAGACTTAACTAGGAAGAGAATCTTATTGTTGATCTGGTCAGTCATTTTAAAGAACTTGCAATATTCTTTTGTGTTCATTTTGTAATACTAACTTTAGGGATGTGATAAGCCATACCCTAAATAGAAAGAAGGCAAGATACCTTTTAAGAATTTTGTGGGCCTAGGTTTCAAAACAACTTTACTGTTTATTGTGCCTCCATTAAAAGAAAGAGAAAAAAAAAATCTGGCTTAGTTTTTATATCTGCCCCTGCAGTTTGTATAACCCATATAAAATAAAAATCTATATGTTACAAAATAGGATTTCTTTTTAATATATATATTTTCCTTTTGTAAAATTATATGTATTTAAATACATTTGAAATGTCGCTATAGGTAAATTAGAAATTTTTTTTTCTAATACTATGAAAAAGGCAAGAGTTTTTATTGTTAGCATACATTTTATATGTACTTTCTCCTTTTGACTGCACCCCAAAGAACCTTTTATGATTCAGGGGCAATTTGGCACTATTCAATCATACTACTCTGAAGTGAAAATAAAGTTTGATTTGCACACTATATTAAAAGTAAGGGAAGTATTTAAAACAATTTTAAGCTTCTCATTATTGATTAGAACACAGCCTTTTGTCGCTAATTTTTAGAGAGGTATTCTAAACTTAAGAAAGGATTTTTAAAAGGAGCAATGTGGTTTTTTTTGTTTTTGTTTTTTGTTTTTTGATTTTTAAACTGTACTCTACTTTGACACCACAATAGAGAAATAGATTTACTTTGGAACAAACTACAAATACATTCGCACAGTTTGTGACAACTTAATTGTCTACCTAGAGAATTGAAACAGCTCAGTGAGCTAATTATAAATCTTGTCCAAGGCGTTCTATTTCTTCAATCAGGAAGTCAATGTCTTGGTGAGTTGCTGCGGGATTTGAGATGACCATGCGGAAGAAATTGACCTTGTCTCCCAAGGGCTGATAGCTGACCATTGTGGTCCCATACTCCATCATTCTGGCTTTAATCACTGGGGCCACCTGTGGGAGAGACCAGATCAACATAGTGACTCCTGGGGACTCTTCCTTTAGCCAAAGAACCCAATATCAAGTAGCACTTTTAGTTTTTAACTAAATAACTAAACTCATATTTGTTTTCCTTAAGGGAATTGTCTCCAAGTTTTGGGGGGAATCAGGGGACTAGAACAGTTTCATACATCCAAAATCTTGAAGGTGATAAGATGAATAATAAATGATAGGCTCTCAGGTGCTTTCCATGTCAGGTGATTCAAGGCCTGAGACCGCAGGCCCAAAATAGAGTCACTTATGCTGGGCCATTTAACCAAACCCCAGGCTTCGTACCTAACCTACTTGCACTTTCAACTTTCCCCAGAAATATAGTCTGGTCAGAAATATAGCTGGTCAGTCAGGAGTTTTCTGATCAGCACCAATAACGTACTCTGTCACATGGGGCCTCACCATCCCCAGAAGAAAGATGAGGTAATTCACCTAATAAGAGCTTTTTCCCCAAGGGAAGGTGACCTCACCCAAAGTAATTCTTTCTGTTTGTGACTTCCTTGTCCTGCTTTTAAAAATCTCCCCCTTTCTACTTGCCAGAGGGGATGCTGCCTGATTTATGAACTGATTCATAAAGCCAATTAGATCTTTAAAATTTACTCAGTTGAGCTTTTGTTATTTAACAACTTCCTAGTTGCTATTTTGGGAGCATAGGAACAATTGGGTGTTGTTTCCGAGGCTAAATAGTTTAGCAATATGACATTTGGTGGAAGGCTCTTTTTCCCTCAGTATGTGTAAAAACAATGGAAACAAAACATAGTTCAGAGAATGGTTATGGAGAGGTAAGCCTCAATATCAAGTGATGTCTGAAAATAAGCAGACTTTTGAGGCCCTAAAACACTTATTTCTTGATACCCCAAAGCTTTCCCATTTCTTTTCATTCTCCTTTTGCATTTTCTCAGTTTATATTTTGAAATATAGTCCATAATCATGATGAAAATCAGCAGAACCCACAAAGACGTAACATTACAGAAGTGGATCACAGAAAAGATCTTACCACTTGTATGCCAGATTGATGATTACAGAGTTCTCTGACTACTGTGTATGAGATGAAGTTCAAACTCTAGCTCAGCATAAAGATGTTTTGTACCGCAGCTCTGAAGACTCATCTTCCAGTGCTCACCAAAATGAATCTTCAACTCTGACAAAACCTATAGTCAATATCCCTTGAATGTGCCACACACACTTTTCTCCTTTCACACTTGTCCTCAGTCTTACCGTGTCACACTTGTCTTGGCTGAGAGTCCCTTTTCTCTTCCAGGTCACATCCTGCACACACCCCAAGGCTCTACCATAGACCTACAATCACTATGAAGCCTTTCCTGACTCCTCTAGTCCAGTAGCATGTTTTCTCTTTCAATGATCCTTACCCATACATTCTGTCTACAGAATATTTCCTATTGTCCTCTTGCTTATGAGAAAATACATTTCATCTCTGTAATTTCAAAACTGTAAGCTCTGGAGGGCAGACACAGTGTCTTTTACTTCTTTTGTTTACCAGCACAGTACTGTGTACACATTGAGGGCTTCCCAAGTCCTCGCTGATTGTACAGAATAGAATAACAGGGATAGCTATCTAGGAAGAGGAATGCATTTAAATTATGTCTAACCGTGTGCATGATCTATTCACGTATTTTACCATTGGAGTTTATAAAAATTTCTGGTGCCTGATATCTCTTCTGTGCTTATGACTGAGCACGGAAGGTTTCACTTGGTGGGTCAGCCAACTTCGGCAAGGGTTCTCGTTGCATCATGAATGGCAGTAAAGCTAACACCTGATTACTTATTTTAAGGTCTCATAAACTTGCCCTCAGAAAAAAGAAGCAAAAAAAAAATAGGGGGGTTGTTAGGGGGGGCACCTGGGTAGCTCATTAGGTTAAACATCTGACTTCTGCTCAGGTCATGATCTTGCAGTTCATGAATTCAAGCCCCACAATGAACTCTCTGCTGTTAGTGCAGAGCCCGCTTTGGATCCTCTGTCCCACTCTCTCTTTCCCCTTCGTCTGCTTGCATGTGCGCGCGTGCATTTTCTCTGTCTCTCAAAAATAAAGATAAAATTTTTGTTCTAATAATAAAATTTAAAAAAAAGAAAAGAAGCAAATAGGGTAGTTACAAGTCTGGATATGCCAGTTCTGAAAGTCCTGGTTCTGTAGGATTCCTCATGAAGGGGAGTGGGCCTGCACACCAAGGAAGAGGTTGGATTTCTCCTAGAGACATGTGCATGTTAGAGAGATGCCATGCACGTGGAAGGCCCAGTGTACACACCAACGTATATACCAGAGGAGCCTGTATCACTGACCTTTGAGAGGCGGCTCATTCTCTCTTCATTGTCTTCCAGGACACGCAAACTTGGAGGCACGTACCAGAAGCAGACATTTGTGTGCTGAGGCTACAAGGAGGAAAGTAAGATTCACATTCAGCCCATGGTGGCAGTTTAGAAAATTCCAAGGACATTTCAAATCTATTCTGCAACTTCTGAATAGAATTCCTACTTAAAAAAATTTTTTTTTAAATGTTTTATTTTATTTTCGAGACAGAGAGAGACAGAGCATGAGCGGGGGAGGGTTAGAGAGAGAGAGAGTCACAGAATCCGAAGCAGGCTCCAGGCTCTGAGCTGTCAGCACAGAGTCCAACGCGGGGCTCGAACTCCCGGACGGTGAGATCATGACCTGAGCCGAAGTCGGAAGCTCAACCGACTGAGCCACCCAGGCGCCCCAAGAATTCCTACTTTTAAATCCATAACCACTTTTAGAGTGCCTGACGTTCACCACGATATACAGAGTTATTGTTTTGTGAGTGTGATTTCTTACTCCAGCTCAGAACCCCTGCTTCTCCTTTGTAATGGTCCCACTTACCTGGACAGTACATGATTGACACACAAAAAATCAATGATAAGAATTAGAATTGGGGCACCTAGGTGGCTCAGTCAGTCAAGTGTCCAACTCTTAATTTCAGCTCAGTCATAGTCTCATGGTTCAGGAGATGGAGCCCTGCATTGGGCTCTGCGCTGACAGATTCTCTCTCTGTCTCTCTGCCCCTCCCCTGCTTTCTCTTGTGCTCATGCTCGCTCTAAATAGAAACTTTAAATATAAACAAATAAACATTTAAAAACATAAAAAAAGAATTGGAATTGACTAAACTTTTTGAGATCGTAGAGATCAGAATACATACCTTTCCATCAAACACCATTTCATATCCTTCTCGGTTTTTTATGATATTGTATAAATATTCTGCCAGCTCCAAACACTTATCAATATGTGCTTCAAACCCAGTGGTGCCCTGGGTAAGAGAAGAAGAAAGGTTATCGGCAGGGGGCTGAGAAAGGCAGGTAAGCTCTTTGTGGGACAAATCTCACTGGAGACTGAAGGTCTTTCTGTCACTTCCAGCTCAGCTCTGCTCCACACTTTCCTTGCACAAGACTGTTTCCAGAGGCTTTTCTGGTGATTATTTCTCCTTTAGTGTTCTCCCCTCAGGTGTTTTTGTTGCCTTTCATGTCATCTCGGCTCTCCACGGTAGTTTCCTTTTCTTTTGGAGCCCTCATTCTCTAAGCAATTATTTTGATTACTTGAGGGGAAAATTTGCCTCTGTCATTCTGAGGGGTAATTATGGAAGTCATTAATGACAGAGGACTGGGCTATTCTCTTCCTGCGGATAAGAAGCATCATCAGAGACCCCCCCCCCCCCAGCACGCCTGTTTAGCTCCTGACCATCATGAAAATTTACCATTTCCAGACTGCACTTCTGTTCACCAATGTACCCCCATTATGGAACAAATAGGGTAGGTACTCAATGAATATTTGCTGAACAAATGAATGTATTAATCTTAAAGGGCACACAGATGCTTTGTTAGCCTGTCAGTCTGCAAGGCTCATTAGATTTCTCCTTTGGGGACAAATGATTTACATGCTTGTAACAGGCGAACATAATCACAGAGGTCTTTTTAGTTTCCGGCTCTGGAAGCCCAGGATCTGGACTTGTGAAAAACAACACTACAGCCTTGGACTGGTGCTGTTTACCGACCTCAGGACACTTCAGGGAATTACTTTTCAAAATGGCTTTCCTCCTAATCCTTTCAGCATTTATGGAGCACTAATGGAAAGCTTAGACAAACAGCTAATGCTCATCCCAGGAGCACTTAGAACAGGCCAACCAGTGACTAATCCAACATGGAAACTGGAGGAAGAAGCTGCAATGGACATAAGATGGGCCCACATTCCTATTTATAGCCTCATCACCTCAGCTAAAAGGGGGATACAGCATGGCCAGTGACTTGAATGTCTGAAGCATCAAAGAAATCTGATGGGTTCAGAAATCATTTCTGTGGAGATTGCTGCCCTGGTTGATTGGCCACGAGTTTGACTGGTTCCTGATGGCTCAAAGGAAGGGCCCCAAAGCTGAATATTCAGGCCAGAGCCTACACCATGCACTATATGACTCTGTGGTACCAAGGATTCGGGGTTGGTTCGGACTGACCTGGCAGTTTGGGTACACTTGGTAGGTACACTTTGGGTACTCCTAGGTAGGAGGAGGGAAGTTAATTGGTCTCCATACTGGATCCTTTGGACCACTCCAGAGTTGGATTTAAACTTGCATGTATCTGATCCAAGATAATAGCCAGGACCACTAGGACTCATCCTGTCTAGTCACATGGCCTTGGCTAATCTTACTGGTCCCATGGGAATGATGGTGCTTGTCTGATCTCCCATATAGGGACATGGTAAAAGTAAAATGAATACTCTGAACATGAGTTTGATTGTATCACAAAGGCAGTGGGATTATCAGAGACTAGAATGGGAATCTTCTCGCTTTTGCTAGTCTAGGACTTCACTTAAGATGATTAAGGAGTTAACTGATCATCCTTTAGTTGAAAGCTAAAGAGGTACAAGGGGGAGTGACACAGGGAACTCTACTTTGCCCTTAGAAGCCTGGCCTCTCTTGATATTGGATATTTATGGGAAGAAGATCCATGTTTTATTTCCATAGTTTGGAAGGTTTTACGAGATTCTCCAAAATGCATTCATTCATCAAATACATGTTGGGTAGTTGTCACATGCCACACAGCTCTTATTCTGAGGATGACAACAGCACATGGAAAACTTTATCACCATGACCTGGGTTGCTATGAAGGAGGCTGAAGGCTCCGAGGGACACGTCTAAGTGAAAGTCTAGAGACCAGTGTCAGAGTTATGCTGAGGGAGCTTCTGGAGAAAGGTGGTTTTATTTTCTCCCTCGTTGCCTACACACTTAGGATTGGTGTAGACTTATCTGGCTGAAGTGGACACTCCACAAGGGCACAGACTGGTGTTTCCTTTGTTCACTACAGTCTCCGTCATACCAGCAGGGTTGGCATACATTAGGGGTTCAATGCACACTGGTTGAATGGGTGGATGAATGAATGGAGGTGTAACTTTTACTCCCTGGGGCGGTGTTTTGACACAGTATGTTCTGAGGAACCATCTGTATCAGCACCAGATCAACTGTGTTATTAATGTAGATTCTCGGGTCCCACCCCAGACCCCCAAGTTGGTATTTTAGGAAGATGAACACCGCGTATATCCACTTCTTCAGTGATGCCACTGTCTACCAGCGTTCAGCTACTGCAGCTGTGTTGTCTCCAGGGCCTGACACCATCAGTGCTGCTCACGAGTCTTCTCTGCTTCTCGAAACCCTCATCTAATGCTCTCAGGCCCCAGAAATGCGGGTCTGCAATAATGATTGAATCCCTTGCTACCATCTCCATTTCTATGGCTGCCCCCCTACCTAGGCCCTCTTTTTACCTGGATGGTAGCTCCCTAATTACCCTTCCATAAACCTGGACTCTCCACTAGCATCAGAGTATGCAGGAGAGCTCCTGCTAGACCTGCATCCCACGGTGTCCTCCCAGCTCCACTGGCTGAAATTCTATGTATTCTACCTGTCCTGCTCTAGACCCATCTTTTTTTAAAAAAAATTCTTTTTAAGTTTATTTATGTGTTCTAGAGAGAGTGAGAGCAAAAGGGGAGGGGCAGAGAGAGAGGGAGAGAAAGCAACAATCCCAAGAAAACTCCACAAGACAGGGGTAGAGCCCCATGCAGGGCTCAAACTCATGAACTGTGAGATCATGACCTGAGCAGAAATCAAGAGTTGGACACTTAACCAACTGAGCCACCCAGGTGCCCCTTGAAGGTGACCTCTTAAAACATCATTCTTGGCTCTCAAACTCGGGATGGGCTCCCCATCCTCAAACTTTTGGGGAGGTGCATCTAGGTTTCTTTTACAACCAGTTATATTCTGTCTTATGTGATGCTTATCTGTGCATTCATCTTATATCATCTGAAAATTGTGTCCCCTTCATCCCATCCAGGATCAGGCACAAAAACAGATGCTCATTATCTAATGTATTAAAATAAGTTAATATTTTAAGAGAAAATGAACATTCATTCAGTCACTCAGCAAAGAGTGTGCCAGGCATCAATTTCCCTTTAATAGTTTTCTCCTGGTATTTTTTTTTTTTTTCTCAGCCATTTGTCAGTCCCTTTGTTATCTACATTTTCAATGAGGGAGGCCAATCACAGAAAACTATAGGGAAACCTGCTAATTTGCATAATTTGCATAACTATATACAAACAGATTTACTGTGAAAACTAGGTAGTTATATATTACACCATCCTTGCAGGCCTAAAATTAAGGTTTGTTCACCTATCTTCCTTCCTTCCTTCCTTCCTTTCTTCCTTCCTTCCTTCCTTCCTTCTTTCCTTCCTTCCTTCCTCTCCATATCTATCTATCTGAGTTTTTAAAACAGTTTTTTAAGTTTATTTCTTTACAGAGAGAGCGCTCTTGCAAGCCAGTGCGGAGGGGCAGAGAGAGAGGGAGAGAGTGAGAGAGAGAGAGAGAGAGAGAGAGAGAATCCCAAGCAGGCTCTGCACTGTCAGCGCAGAGCCCGACGCAGGGCTCGATCTCATGAACTGTGAGATCATGACCTGAGCTGAAACCAAGAGTCGGCTGCTCAACTGATAGAGTCACCCATGCACCCCGATCTACACTGAGTTTTAACCACGATGGAAATTTGTGACATCCGGAAAATAATCATCAAGTCTTAGCATTCTCTAATTAAATTGCAGACAAAATGAAAGGTCTACTCAGTAAGAACAGAGTTGAGGGCAGGTGGGGGCCTCTGCTTATGACAGGCTTAGGTATCTGTCTAGAATGCCTCCTAGCATTCATATCAAGAGGCTCATTCTTTTTTTTTTTTTTTTTTTCATACAGTTGCTCTTATCAATTATCTTGGACTTAATCTGACGCTGTCATCAGTGCATTTAGCTCCACCAGTCATTAACAGATTAAGCAATATTTATATTTAGGTTAGTATTTTTCCTGTGGTTTGTATTGCTAAGGAGAAAAATACGGGTTTACCTTACTATGGGTATTCTCCAGGTATATCTGATAACAGAGGATTTACTGATTAACGTTAGCTCCTCCTCAGTCTTGTTTTTTCATTCCTGAGGGGATTCAAGATCAAGTCATCGCCAACTCTTTCACAGTTCTTTTTTTTTTTTTTTTTTAATTTTTTTTTTTTTCAACGTTTTTTATTTATTTTTGGGACAGAGAGAGAGACAGAGCATGAACGGGGGAGGGGCAGAGAGAGAGGGAGACACCGAGTCGGAAACAGGCTCCAGGCTCCGAGCCATCAGCCCAGAGCCTGATGCGGGGCTCGAACTCACGGACCGCGAGATCGTGACCTGGCTGAAGTCGGACGCTTAACCGACTGCGCCACCCAGGCGCCCCTCTTTCACAGTTCTTATTAGGACAGGAAGACTTCTCCTTCCCTGGCTGGCATCACTAGAGAGATGGGGATGTGGGAGGGTGCTTACCCGCACCTCTCATCTGGATTGTAGGACTGATCTTATGACTTTTATAATTATTATCATCTCATTTTGCAAAATGTGCAGCTTTAAGTTGAAAAGCAAATGGACGTTTTTGCCATTTACGTGTCTAGATACTTAAGGTTTTGCGTGAGAAATTAAAGGAATATGTATCCATAAATTATGTGGCTGCTGGGATTGTTCTTTTTTCCTTTTTTATTCCCTCCTCTGGTGCCTTTATTTCAGCACGTTAGAAACTGGATCCTCTGCCTATTTCAGGCTTCAGTTGTTGCTGTTGTTTAATTCACACCTGATGTCCTCCAAGTTATTTCTCTTATAACCAACCGCTGCCCCATGCTGGCGAGGAGGCTTCAGATGGAAGAGAGCAGCGGGAACTGATGAACCATGAGAGGAACATTTTTGTGTAAATATAGCTAATGATCATCATCTTAATAGAAACGCCGCAGGAAAAGGGGACAAGAAGGATGATACTGAACAATATTTAGAGCTCAGGCTTTCCTCAACTACCTAGCTGATATTTATGTTCATCATTTTTGATTCCCACCAATCAAGGAAATGAAAAATCTACTCATGTTAAAACAATTTGAGAGTATGCCAATAATTCCTTTTCTTTCTTTCTTTCTCTTTCTTTCTTTCTTTCTTTCTTTCTTCTTTCTCTCTTTCTTTCTTTCTTTCTTTTTTGCCAAATGCAAGTGTCTTTGCCAACAGAAGGAGTCTCGTTTGGGTGGTGGGGACCAAGTAAGTGTCTTTGTCAGGCTCTCATCTTTCAAGAGAGGAAGGGGCCCCTGCCCGGCTCAAGGGATGGAAGCCCACCCCTCATACCATGTTTATGAGGTAACGACTGCAGGCAGCTGCTGGATGGATACTTAGCAACACACTTAGAGGAAATTCAGTGAGAGCAAACACTATTACAGAGGCTTGTCTGAAGAATATGTAGCCCAGCCATCCCTGGAAACCACGTAAGAATTATTTCTGCATTAAGTGAGACCATCTTTCTACTGCCTTTTTTCCTGGATGAATTTAGAGAAGATTCCATAAAATGGCTGTTGACTGCATTATTTCACTCCCAACCCTCCTTATTTTCTTGTTAGCTATCCACCTCTTTAACTGCTCAAGGCATTCAGTTTTACTTAGAAACATCTTGTAAAGAACAGCACATGGAACTTGTTGCCATAGACATGGTTCCTCTTCACACGGACCCAGGGAAGGGCACATTCTCGGGTCTTACCCTGGCAGGTCTCACTCCTGCTGACCGAGTTATTTCTGTGTCCCCTGGGATTGAACTGCCACCTGCTTGTGCAGGCTCCTGAGAAAGCTCACAGCTAACTCTTGGGGACCCTCTCCCAAATATACAGGACCTCAGGGAGTGCCAGCCTTCCTCTAAACTCTCCTTTTCTTGTTTCCTTTGTCAAGGTTCCCTCGTGCACCCTTTCGGTTAGTTGGGTTTTTCTAGCAGTTGGGTTTTTCTGGCATGTCCAGCTGCTCTGACCATTGCCTCCTGTGAGAGGTAAATGAAACCAGGTGGGAAGTTACTGATGTGTGACATTGAAATTAGGAATCTGGCCAAAATTAAAAATAAAATATTGGACCTTTCCGTCCCGCTTACATTTCAGCAACCAGGTATGCTCTTTGAAAGGGCAGCAATTAGGTCCAGCCAGTACCGTATTCCCTTACTTACAGAGTCTCTGTCCCTGAGAGGAGTGATCATCTATATTTAAATGCTGGGGTCAACAGAGAAGCTGAACAAATGGAGGTTACTGGGTAGTTCCAGAGTTTAAAAAAAGCTTTATCTCGAGAGGTTATCCCTTAAAATGTCAAAAGAAAGCTATCACGGTGGGGTTTTGACTTTTCACTTTTGTCCTCCAAACAAAAAGAAGGCACCAACCACCCTGAGGGATCAATCACTGGGTAAAAACCAAGAGCTAAGAGCCAACAACAACAAAACAACAATAACAAAACACCTCTTAAAAATCCAGATGTCCTGCCGTATAAAGCAGCCTGGATTTGTTTTCTAGATGAGTGAGCGTTACAAGCAATTTGGCTTATGTTCTTGCCCGTGCAGAAGGCAGATATCTAGAAACAGGATTAAAGAAACTTAATCGTGGGTAATCTGCAATTTGGAAATCAGTTTTTAATCTCATAATAAGGGTCACCAGATATAGTTTCTGTCTTTAGTCGATATGCAGCGGATCTACACATGCTCACCTTTGCCCTCCACATTAGCCATAATTTAAAAACATCGACATGGCGTCCGCACTGTAAGGCCTTGTCTCCAGTGTCGTAGGACAGGTCGTAGTGTTTATCTTGCTGGAAAAGGTAGGAAGCATGCATCTGGTTGCAACTCTGCATCAACCCCTAGAAGAGAAGGGAAAATTTAGGAAACTCTACTGACTTGGTCAGGTATTCCATCAGATTTATATTGTGGTGAAAAGTATTAAGAAAAAAACTTGCGGAAGATGGCGGCATAGGAGGACGCTGGGCTCACCGCATCCTGCTGGTCACTTAGATTCCACCCACACCTGCCTAAATAACCCAGAAAACTGCCAGAAGACTGCAGAACGGATTCTCTGGAGCCAAGCGCAGACGAGAGGCCCACGGAAGAGGGTAGGAAGAGCGGAGAGGCAGAGCGCACTACACGGACTGGTGGGAGGGAGCTGGGGCGGAGGGGCAGCCCACCAGCCAAGCAGAGCCCCCCCGAGTCTGGCTTGCAAAAGCGGAGGGGCCGGACGGAGTGTGTTCTGACAGCAAGCGAGACTTAACATCTGGGAGGTTATAAATTAACAGCTCTGCTTGGAGAATGGGAGGGCTGGAGGACAATGGGAGGGAAAGTTGTTGACCCCGGAATGACAGAGGTCAGCTTGGCGGGGAACAAAGGTGCTCGCCAGCGCCATCTCCCTCGCCCATCCCCCAGCCAAAATCCCAAAGGGAACCAGTTCCTGCTGGGGAACTTGCTTGCACCGCGAAAACACCCAACGCTGTGCTTCTGCGGACCCATCCCTCTGGCGGCACGTCTGACTCCCTCCCGGTGCCGCAGGGCCCCTCCGGAAGCAGATCACCGAAGGAGAAGTGAGCTGAGCCTGCCCCTCCCGCCCCTGTGCACCTTGCCCATCCACCCCAGCTAATACGCCAGATCCCCAGCACCACAAGCCTGGCAGTGTGCAAGTAGCCCAGATGGGCCACGCCACCCCACAGTGAATCCCGCCCCTAGGAGAGGGGAAGAGAAGGCACACACCAGTCTGACTGTGGCCCCAGCGGTGGGCTGGGGGCAGAATTCAGGTCTGACTACACCCCGCCCACCAACGCAAGTTATTCAAGGCAGCACAGGGTAAGTGCCCCATAGTTCCACACCACTCCAGGGACTATCCAAAATGACAAAACGGAAGAATTCCTCTCAAAACAATCTCCAGGAAATAACGACAGCTAACGAACTGATCAAAAAGGATTTAAACAATATAACAGAAAGTGAATTTAGAATAATAGTCATAAAATTAATCGCTGGGCTTGAAAACAGTATAGAGGACAGCAGAGAATCTCTTGCTACAGAGATCAAGGGACTAAGGAACAGTCAGAAGGAGCTAAAAAATGCTATAAATGAACTACAAAATAAAATGGAGACAACCACAGCTTGGATTGAAGAGGCAGAGGAGAGAATAGGTGAACTGGAAGATAAAATTATGGAAAAAGAGGAAGCTGAGAAAAAGAGAGAAAAAAAAATCCAGGAGTATGAGGGGAAAATTAGAGAACTAAGTGATGTACTAAAGAGAAATAATCTACGCATAATTGGTATCCCAGAGGAGGAAGAGAGAGGGAAAGGTGCTGAAGGTGTACTTGAAGAAATAATAGCTGAGAACTTCCCTGATCTGGGGAAGGAAAAAGGCATTGAAATCCAAGAGGCACAGAGAACTCCCTTCAGACGTAACTTGAATCGATCTTCTGCATGACATATCATAGTGAAACTGGCAAAATACAAGGATAAAGAGAAAATTCTGAAAGCAGCTAGAGATAAACGTGCTCTAACATATAAAGGAAGACCTATAAGACTCGTGACCGATCTCTCTACTGAAACTTGGCAGGCCAGAAAGGAATGGCAGGAGATCTTCAATGTGATCAACAGAAAAAAGATGCAGCTGAGAATCCTTTATCCAGCAAGTCTGTCATTTAGAATAGAAGGAGAGATAAAGGTCTTCCCAAACAAACAGAAACTGAAGGAATTCATCACCACTAAACCAGCCCTACAACAGATCTTAAGGGGGATCCTGTGAGACAAAGTACCAGAGACATCGCTATAAGCATGAAACCTATGGACATCACAATGACGCTAAACCCATATCTTTCTATAATAACACTGAGTGTATATGGACTAAATGTGCCAACCAAAAGACATAGGGTATCAGAATGGATAAAAAGACAAGACCCATCTATTTGCTGTCTACAAGAGACTCATTTTAGACCTGAGGACACCTTCAGATTGAGAGTGAGGGGATGGAGAACTATTTATCATGCTACTGGAAGTCAAAAGAAAGCTGGAGTAGCCATGCTTATATCAGACAAACTAGACTTTAAAGGCTGTAACAAGAGATGAAGAAGGGCATTATATAATAATCACAGGGTCTATCCATCAGGAAGAGCTAACAATTATAAACGTCTATGTGCTGAATATGGGAGCCCCCAAATATATAAAACAACTACTCACAAACATAAGCAACCTTATTGATAAGAATGTGGTAATTTCAGGGGACTTTAAGAAAAAAATTTGCAAGGGACACTGAATTTCCTGGAGAAAGAAAGCAATAAGAATCAAATTTTTTAGATGGGGCCAATATCCAGACAGGATGAGCTGTTGGGATAGGTAAACCCTGTGGGATAAATGGCTCACGGTCAAATGTAACTTCAGGTTAACAACAGTGAAATATATGCTTTTACTCTCCTTTTTACAAGAATGCATTTATTCAAAAACAATCATAATCAGAGTATAATGTTCATTCTTTGAGGAATATCCTGATGTTTTGGTTTTATTGTAATTAAAATACTTTAGAAACTTTTGTTTTGTAAAATACTAATAGTGTGATTATTCTAGTGTTTCATTTACACTTAGTTCAGGTACTTTATCCTCTGGCTGTTATGGTTTGAATTCTCTTTGGAAGTCATAGCTTTTAAGACAGCTTATTGTTATTTTTACATGCTGAAATCTAAAAAAATAAAGACATCATTATTCTGAGATGTCTTAAATAACCAATCTTTGAAATGCCATATTCCCCTCTCAAGAGTGGTTAGAGCTTCAGTACTGTATTTTTAAAAAATGTTCATTCATATATTTTGTATTCATGCAAGAGAGAATGGGAGTAAGAGGGGCACGGGGGTAGGGGCAGAGAGAGAGGGAGAGAGAGAATCCCAAGTAGGCTCCACACTCAGCTTCTTAGAGCTTGATACGGGGCACAGTCTCATGAACTGTGAGATCATGACCTGAGCTGAAATCAAGAGTGGCCTGAGCCACCCAGATGCCCCGAGGTCGTATGTTTTGAAAGAACCACTAGAAGCTGGTCCTCTCTACCCACCGTTCCACACTTTGGGGTGGTCTCCCTTAGGACTGGTACACCTTTTTGTGAGCTTGCATGCCGAGTTTCTGTGACCATGAAACAAAATGGAGTCACCTGTTGCAACTTTCAATTTTATTGGCCTTCAAGTGAATTTTCTTTTTCAAATCCAATGTCATTTTACCACTCTATTACAATTATTTAATTTCCCTCACCCTCAAAAGAATAACAATGAATTTCACTGCAAAAGGAGCCCGAACTATAGGGTTGAGACCAGTTTTATTGCCTACCATCTGGTCTTTCAGGGTCTCCTTACAATTTTAGTTGTGTTACATTTTGTGTTAGTTTGGATAAATTCTTTGTTAAAGAACTCTCACTTCTAACTTTAACTAGATGATCACATTTTCGTCTTTTCTTTACTTGCCATGAGTCACAAGAGAAAAAAAAGCCAAACGTTCTGTAAAAACACAATTGTACTATAGATAATGAAAGAGTCAGAGGCTTCCTGTGGCTCGTGACAAATTAAAACGTGGTGGGGTTTCTGGTGAGGAGACCAGCAATGCTGCTTTAGTCAGAGAGCATGATTCATTCACTGTTCTTTGGAATAGTTCGGTCACTTTGCCACCCATGTTCCATACTAAACTTCTGGTGCTGAGGCTAATTAATTATCATTGGCAATGAAATATCCCATTGTAACTACCACAAGCAATAGAGTATAAAAATGCAGTAATGGAGTGCCAGTACTTGGGATTCTCTCTTTCTCTCTCTCTCTCCCCCTGTCTCCTTCCCTCCCTCCTCCCCGTCTCAAAAATAAATAAATAAACATTAAAAGAAACCAAAACACATGACCTCTTAAAGGTTGGCCAGCACCAGTCTCATTGCACAAAGGGATAAGTAAACGTGACATTTTTCACATAAAGGGCCTTGATAATATCCTGATTCCAAGCCATTAAAAAGTTATAGACCATTATGTCGTAAACTGTTTTAAGTAGGCTCCGCACCCAGCATGGAGCCCAACATGGGGCTTGAACTCAGGACCCTGAGATCAAGACCTGAGCTGAGATCAAGAGTCAATGCTTAACCAACTGAGCCACCCAGTCACCTCTGTTACAAACAATTTTAAATATAGTAATAGTTGCTGTGCTATAAAATAGTTGTAAAAGAAATTCCCATGGTCAAATAAATTTAGGAAACTCTACTTGATAAATTCCTTCTTTAAAGATATTTGCAATATATATCCGCCTATGAAAGGCTCTGGTATGCCCCGAAGTAATGAATCTTGCTTTTAACTCTTCAATTTAAAATATCCCAAGTTTTTAAAATCTTTTTTATTTTTATTTAAATTTTTATTTAATGTTTATTTATTTTTGAGAGAGAGAGAGAGAGAGGAGAGAGAGAGAGAGAGAGAGAATATGAGCAAGGGAGGGGCAGAGAGAGAGGGAGACACAGAATCTAAAGCAGACTCCAGGCTCTGACTTGTCAACACAGAGCCTGATGCGGGGCTCAAACTCATAAACGGTGAGATCATGACCTGAGTCGAAGTCAGACGCTTAACCAACTGAGTCACCCAGGCACCCCTAAAATATCCCAAGTTTTGTAAGCCCAGAGCTCCCTTATCACAGAATACTTAATACGGTCTTATACAATGTCCTTATTCCTTATATCTCAATAAGGAACATGCTGTCAGAGCATCATAAACTCTTGGATTTGGAAGGGATCCTAGGGGTTTTATTCTGTTCTTTTTCAATAAAGGAATCTTTTCTCTCCCTTTACTAATAAGCGTCTGTCCAATCTCCAGTCACTTACCCCCGGTGGTGAATTTATTCCTATGCAAAGCATTCACTACCTCGGAGGAAGCTTAATTTTTAGAAAAGCTTTCCTTTTATTGACCAGAAGTCAGAACTTCAATCATGGCATATTCTGATTGTGCCATCAAATCACTCCATCCAGTGCTACAGACCTAGTTCCCTGAAGAAACCGAATCTCTTCCACTTGAGTCCTTTAAACTGTGAAGGATGCCATCTTCTCAGTCTTTTAAGTTTCTTTTTCTTTTTAGCTTAAACATCCTTGCTTATTTCAACCACATCTGTCACAGGTTCACCAATTGTTGCCCACCATTCAAACCCTAGCTTGGTGGGGTCCCATATGCAATTTGGCACTGACCTAAGCAAATGGCTTCAGGCATGGTTTATCTAGAGGACAGTGGGAGACTACCACCTTTCTCATCCTGGAACTCTACTTCTTTTTTTTTTTTTTTTAACATTTCATTTAATTTATTTTTTAAATTTACATCCAAGTTAGTTAGCATGTAGTGCAACAATGAGTTCCTTAATGCCCCTTACCCGTTTAGCCCATCCCTCCCCACAACCCCTTCAGTAACCTTCTGTTTGTGCGACTCCACTTCTTTTAGACCCATTCCTTTTTTTTGAATGCTAAGTTTCTCTTGATGCATTGTTGAGCCTGCCAAGTACAACCTAACATTCTATGCCTTTTTTCACAAGTACAATTTAGCCATGTATGAAACATACCTGTCTTGTAGACTCAAACTATGACCGTCCTATACTTGGACATAAGAGGACCTCATAATCATCCTTGTTAACAATTTGCCCTTTTTGGAGATGGCTCGCTGTTCCAGGCTGTCAAATCGTCCCGTATTCTGATTCTGTTACTACACACATTTATTCTACTGAACTCCATGGATGGACTGGGCCATGAGTCAGGGAAGACATACCTCTTCTCTAACCAGGAGAGCAGAGCACTGTAAGGGGACGCCCATCATCTTGTGTGGGTTCCATGTCACAGAGTTGGCCCTAAAGGAAAGAAATGAAGTTAAGAGGGTGGCACCCATGGCAGACTCAGACTACAAGGTCCCGTGCTGGGACAACAGAGCTTCAGTGTTCTTAGCACTGTTTCTCAGACTCCCAGATGACACTAACTTTATAAAACAAGAAGTGGGCTCTTAAATCTACAACTTTTTCTTTGTCTACAAAGAGAATAGGCGAGGGTCGGCATCTTCACGCGGTGCCCCCTTAGCTTCCATGCAGTAATTCAGCCAGCCTCCCTGTGGTCCCCTTTGAGGGACTGGGATCACCCAGTCCAGGGTCCTGCCTTTGGCCATCAAGGAGCAGAGCACCATGCAGGTGAAGGGCTGTCCTTGTGTGCCTCCACTGTTCATGTTTCTGACACTACCACAGTGGCTCATTTCACTGCTTAATTTTGTTCTCACTCAGCTTCTCCTTCTTCCTTTTCAATTGATCATGACGTTTCTCCCAAATTTCCCTTCACAACAGCTTCTAGCTCATCCATTTCCATCTCTTCTCTAACCCACAGACATCCTTCTGGACCACAGGTGGGATATGCTATAGCCCCTACAGCAGTTTTCAATCTATTTTGTCCTGACACACTTGAGAAATACAATGCTCTCCCATCAGCGATTGCCAGGTATTTATGCTATCTGAAAAGTCTAAAGCATAGTTCTGGGTCAGATGATGATAATAATGATAATAAATAATAATAATAATGCCCTCAAGGGTGAGCCCAGGCCACGTGTTCTGTCTTGTGTTCTTTCACTTTTCCATACCCATTTTCTTCACAACAGACTATTTTATTTTCATTCTCAGAAAACTCTATACTCACGCTCCTGGGTCTCCTTAATACCATTTCCTCTTTTTGGAATGTCATCTCTCTTTGCTTCACTTGGTTAAATCTTACTTATTCTCTAAGGCTCAGATCAAGTGTTATTATCTCTGCAGCCTTCTTCAAGTTCATTCAACTTCTCTCCCTCACTCTCTCTGGACTACTCAACTAGCTCTTCCCCCAGCTCCAGGGAAAGCAGCAGTTCCCTCCATGAATGAGTTCCCATTGCAAGGTGAGCCTCTATGCATGTCTTCTGAGAGCCTGAGGGATCCTTGGGGTGGAGAATCATGAGTGTGACCCCGGTATGAAGAGACTCACAGCAGGAGGGAAAGGAGAACAGCCATGGCAGCTGCCTCCGGAGTGTGGGAAATTACTTCCCCTCCTCTGAGGGAACAAAAGACTTGGGTTCACCCTCCTCTCAGCTCTCAAGGTGCAAGAACACTGGGAAGAAATGAGAAGCTGGGACAGTCTCATTCGTTTACCTGATGAATGGTGGGCGTCAGCCGGCCAGTCGGAGAACGCCTACTGGCCTGGGGATCTCATCTGAATCAGTGAATAGGCCCAGCTCATCTTCTGATACATGGTAAACATTAAATAAGGTTGGCTTTTGCTATCAGTTTCAATTCTATCATTTCCACGCTTGGTGACATGAAGCATATATATATATACTGCTTCTATAATATTCTACAGCTATATGACTAATCCTGATGAAACTCAGCTTTGTTAATAATGACACCTGATGGAGAAGAAAATAGCTGTTCTCCATTTCTCTGACTGGAGGTGTTTGTTTCTATGCAGTGGCCAACTTGTCTTTTTAGAGTAGAAGCTGCTGAGGTTCACAACTGCCTGTCACTGAGTCTCCTGTCTTTCCTCTCTCTCAGTGGGGCTGCCTCACAAACATGGCAAAAAGCTGCACACAGTGATTCAGTGATGTGCCGTTAGTTTATTTGAGAAATGTTGGCAATTTATGAAAAACAGCCTCAGGTTCATTTCAAAGTGTTTGCTGTGAGACTCAGTTATGTGGCTTCTGTGATTTACTTTAAGTTAGAAAAAATGAATCCCTTAGGGCTGTCTTAAGACATATCCTTGTGCCCTCATTTGCGCCTCAAACTCAGAAGACCCCACACGAACTCATTAACTTACCCCCTCCTCATCCTTCTAGATCTATCCTTTCTTGTGTGTTCTGTGCCTCAGTGCCTCACACTGTCTTCCTCCCACACATCCAGCTCTCAAACCTCAGTGTTTTAGTATCATTTTCTTTTTCCTGCTCTCATGACATCACCCCTTGCAGCTTTATTTAAATAATAGTAATAATAATAATCATAATCTCTGTATAAAGTGTTTTATTCTTTAGTCCTTGGTGCTAGATTTTGTTGTAATTTTTAAGGAAGATGTTTCAAGATGCCAGCTTGGTCAAAGATATCTACAAAAAAAAATGTCCCCCATACCTTTTGACATATTATGCAAGACTGTAAAATCTGCCAAGGTGGAAAGTCTCTAGAATTTCTTAAAGTATTGGAAAGTAAGGCAAAAGGAAGTATTACGTACAGACAGTGTTTAAGCATTCTGTAATGTACAATGCTTTTCGTGTAATTAGATATATATATATATATATATATATATATATACACACACACACACACACACACACACACACACACACATACAGTGTTTCAGAAGCAAGGGAGGTAAACAGAAGTCCTTGTTCTTTAAATTACACTTGGTCCTGGGGCGCCTGGGTGGCTCAGTCGGTTAAGTATCTGACTCTTAATCTCAGGTTAGGTCATGATCTCACAGTTTGTGAGTTCAAGCCCTGCATCTGGTTCTGTGCTGATGGCACAGGGCCTGCTTAGGGTTCTGTCTCTCCCTCTTTCTTTGCCCCTCTCCTACTTGCTCTCGAAAGAAAGAAAGAAAGAAAGAAAGAAAGAAAGAAAGAAAGAATGCAGGAAGGAAAAAGAAAGTTTAAAGAAATAAGAACCAAAAACTTAAAGAAAAAATCACACTTGGTCCCATAGACGAGCAAGTCTCTGTGAATAGTTTGTCCTTTTTGGTGGAAGCGACACTCCTGGGTTCATCCTCTCATTTCCCTCCCTGCTGCTACTGCCCCAGTTTGCACCCTTAGCTTCTCTTACCTCCGCTACCACTTCTCACCTGGACATTCCCAAAAGCTCAATGGTTTCCATCTCCTCCCAAATCCAGAGCTGTCTTTCCAAACGGCAGGTGAGATAATCCGCCTCGTCTCCTCAAACCCCTCCATGGGTTTCATTTTTGAAAGCCACAGTAGGGGCTTTCATTTTTGTGCCCCCAACCTTTGAAATCCAAGGCTCTCCATGTGAAATAGTGGCTCCTACAGCAGTGATTCTCAGCTCGGGGATTTCTGTTGATCCTGACATGGCCCAGGAGGCAAGTTCTCCACCGAGACTCCCTGGGCAGGACTTGTGGACATTCCACGAGCTTACTAGTCACTTCCATGAGTCCAAGGCTCCAACCAAACTTATCTGGACTTCCTCCAAGGACTCTTTCCAACCTCCATGTCCTAGCTAGCTCTTCACCTTGAATGCCCTTCTTCCACTTCCATCTCATGAAGCGCCAATGCCCACCCCTGTGCGAAGCCTTCCTTTAATAACCCTGTTGAGTAGGAATCATTCCTTTCTCTGTGCTTGCCAAGCAGCTCGCTTGTCTGTCTCTTGAGCCTTTACTTCCTCTGCCTTGAATTTTAATCCATTATTGACTGTCACTCTTCCCTACTAGATTCTAAACCCTTTGAAAACAGGCTTCACACCACGTTGGTCTTTGTTCTCTCACTGTGCCTTGCATATGGCAGAGGTTTAGTAGCTACTGAATTGAGTTTCTAAATAGCTCTCGGGGCAGGGGTGAGGGCAATAATTGGTGATATGGTAGAAGGCATGCCAGGACCTCCAGCTGGGCTGGAAAACCTGGAGAGTGGGCCACCACAAAGGGTTATCACAGGTAAGCAGCAACCTGCTGTGGGGAGGGATTAAAGGAGTCAGTTTACATCACACAGAAGCATACTTTGGAGTATTAGGGCTTTTGGCAAGCCCTCTCAGCTATGACATCTCTAGAAAATTTGACAGAGTTAGTGAGGAAGAAGGTTGCTTTCTGAGAATTTGGTAGGCACTCCAAGGGAAGCCAGGCAGGCTCTGGTTACATGTGCCATTTTGTTATAAGGATGTCATAGGGGACCCTGTGACCACTGGGGAACCTCTTGATCTGGAGACAAGAATTGTCCATGGATTCCCTCCACTTTAGAGTGAATCTTTGAGAAAATGTATACTCCCAAATGAGGCAAATTTCTTTCTTCATCTTAAGCCCATACACATTATGCCCAGGGCTTTCCACTGGCCCTACAACCTTATTTGCCAAAGATAGTGTGCCTTTTGCTAATAAGTCAGCAAGATGGATGCTCTCAGGTAGACAGGTGGCAGTCCCTCATTTTTTGGGACTTCATATTTCGCTATCCCACTTAGTAGATTTAGTTATAATACCGTTTCAAGAACTATGGCCATTGGAACAGACTCTATGTTCCACAGTGAATGTTCTAAGCTTTGCTCTCAAATAATAGTCTTTAGTACAAAAGTGTGTGGGTGTTTATTTTTCCCAGGTTCAGGGTAAGTAATTTAGTGAGCTTTTAAGTCATCATTGGCGGAGGACGCTCCGTGACTCTCAGCACTTGGGAGTCCCAGGTGTATTAAAGGTACAATAATAGACGCTTACTTTTTGTGCTAGAGAGAAAGAAACTCAAAGAAGAGAGAAGTACTGTGTACAGGCCACCTCTCTCAAAAGCACGAGAATTTTGTTCTTGTTCTGATCATCTGAGCAGGCACCTTCCAAGCTGTTCTTTTCTTTTCTTTCTTTTTTTTTTTTTTTTTTTTTTTGCATTGTCTCTCCCTGCTTAGTGCATTGCCTCCTCCTTACGCGTCTGGTTTCATTCAGATCTTCACAGGGAAAAAAGAAATTGGGCATGGGAGAAGCACCTGGACTAGAGGCAGAGGCCAAGACCGGCTCATTCTGGGAGGGGGCTATGCCTGCCTTTAGCCTCCCATACCTAAATGGGTACCAGCGATCAGAGAGCATAAGCAGTTCTACAGTTGGGCACTGACCCCAGCCAGCAGACTCAGGGACAGCTATCCTGCTGACCTGAGCCTCAGCCGGTCTATCTCGAGTCTTCCATGAATCAGGCAATGTGCCCCTGACTCTGCCTTGGTAACCCCCACCCCTCTTTCTACATTCACGGGCTCTCTGCGTGTGAATGGGCCTGGGTATTGCAGAGCATGCCTCACGCATTCATTCTGGTCTGGCTGCCTGCACGACCCGTGCTGACAGACGCTCCCACACTCCACTGGCCTCTCTCCTCGTCCCAGAATAGAAGTTGTGCCAAGACGTCTAGGGGCAGAGCCAGTGGGAAGCTCTTTCTGGGCAGCATCTGGCTACCTGGCAGGGCATGGGGGGCACTTGGCCTCGGATGAACTCAGGCTCTCTCAGCTGCCTGAGTGTCAGAGCTAACCATTGCTGTTGACCTGCCATGGTGTAATGGGAGAACTGGGAACGTTGAGCTTCCTTTGCACATGGTCAGCAAAGCCTGGGGCTTATTTTGCATTCTATAATTTTTTTTCCTTTCTCTTCAGACCTGCATATGTTTTATGCTAATCAAATATGACCTCCTTTGCTTTTCTCAACCATCTACTGCTTAGTCTTTGGGGAAGAAAGAAAAGGTACTCTGCTGCATCAATCAGAACTATGTAAACAAAATTATCATGGAATTATAACCATGAGATGATGTTATCACAAGTATGTCTTGCTTTCAGTGGGCTGTATCAAACCCCAGACCCATGCTTGCAACACTAATAAACTATAAGGGTGCAAATTTACTTATTGGTTTCCTTAAGGCGGTCAATATTATCCTTTTATGGAGCATGAAAGCTACAGATCCTCTCCCTGGAAAACTATGACCTGCTAAGAGGTTTTAAACAACTTTGGTAGTTGGTTCAGAGATTCTAGGAAGGTCATTCCTGAGTCCTCTGGCCAACCACGGACTGCAGTTAGGAATCTCTATTGGAGAAACATTCCGCTTGGGCCACTTGATATGGGAATTTGATTTCTTTTTGTTGTTTACACATAATACACATGTGTCAATGACCACACAGGCAAGGCACACAAACACTACAGAAATGGGCTCACCTGTGTTCTAAGAGTTCTTAGAAATTGTGTGCAATTTGCTTTTATATTTAGCTTTCATGCTTTACGTAGTTAACAAGAAAAATGGGCATACCTCTCCACGCCGCTCAGTTTCCACTTGTGTTTCCGGGACATCAGTAATCCCCCACCCCAAGCTGCCTGCAAAAGGAAGATCATACAAGGAAAAAGGTAGTGGGTTTTCATTGCCTAGATTTCTAAAGTTTGGTGTCTTCCAGAACAGTGAAAGTCTTGTGGGGTGAAAGTGATCTCTTCAACCCCAGGCAATTTAGGGGGTTGGCCACCTTATTCTGGTACTAGATTTGCAAAGCTTAAATTGGGGGCTGTTCTAAGGTTTTAGGTTCCACACTACATTTATACAAGTGGAAGGAGACAGATTGGGGGGCACATTTTTTCTGTCTGCATAAGAAAAAAGATCCTTTCCCCAACTTATCACCACCACTCATAGTGCTAATGAAACTCATGATCTCAAAATGAGAAACCCTATTGTCTCCCCAGTTGGCATTACAGAGGATGAGCTAGGTACCCATTAGACTTCTTCTGAGTTGTAAGGAAAACTCCTTTGACGAGTCTGGATAATTCCAGAGGAAATAAGCAGCTTCATGATCCTATTTTACTAATGTGTACTTTTGGATAAGATAATTTCTGTACCCAAAAAAGAAAGAAAGAAACAAGCAGGAAGAATGTGTACCAGTCAATTCCCTGAGCGATAGGAACATGCTTTTTAAAAATTTGTACTCAAGTCTGAAGATTTGAATTAGTGTACTGATGTAGTGATCTCTTTTAAAAAAATGTCAAGATGGAGATTCATTGGAAAATGTTGACATTCTTTGTGGGTAAAAATAATCCTAGGATAATTTTAACGAAAAAAAAAACCCACCTGTTAGGGTATAATTGCTTTATTTACTTATTTCTTAGTTTGTTATAATTTCAGGTTGAAAAATTATCCAATTTTCCAAATGGGTACTATTTTAAGAATTTTTCTAATCTAATTATAAAAGTATAAACATTTAAGATAATACGAGTAAGTGCTAAATTTGATATGTTTCAAAGAAAGCAAATACGATTAGTTAAGAAATCTCTCTATTTTAAGTAGAAATCCTGGAGGGGAGACAGCAGCATCTGCTGGTTTAGGACACACAGACATTGTTATTTTTAATGTTGTCAGGTTAATCCTCTTCCTGAATCAGCTAGCAAGGTTTAACAGGCTCTCCAGTTCTGAGATCCAGGTCATAATGCTACTGGAATTGTTCAACCTTTTCTTAGTGTCTTCATTTCTAAAACGGATGGGGTCATTGGTAGCCTAAGAAACAACTCACACTGTGAATCAGGGAAGGAAAAGAAGACTGATACCCGCCATGCAGGATAACACTGGGATAGTGGAAATTTACCTGGTTCAGCCTTAGTTAGTAATAATGGATTAGTAACAAACATTTTGCAGGTAACAGCTGATCTTTGAGCCAGACTTTGATTTACAGTGGTTGAAGTTTAAATCTTTTCATTTTGTCCATGGAAAACTTGACATTTTTTTCATTTGAAAATGCTTTGGTGGGCACATCTTCATTTTAGTGTGCCCAGGCCTGGAGTCAAAACATTTCAAATATGAAGTATCTTCTTAAGTGACCCAGCTAAGAAATTGGAAATTGGTGTCCCATATCTCCTAGCAAGCTGTCAAGTCTGCTTTCCTTTCCAAATATACAAATACCTGACTTGAGTTTGAGTTTTGTATCCTTTGGGTTTCCCATGGAAACGTAACTCCTTTATGCCTTTTTGATCATTCTCACAGGGAAGTACAATCTGCATGTGTGTGACTGTGTATGTATGTATGTAGGCTGCATTCCTCCGTGGATGTTATGGGCCAATGAACCGAGAGCTAAGTGCTCAGCTTGGATACTGGTCATAGAAATGAGAATATTATCATGTTGGGAACATTAACGCATCATCAGCCTCCAACTTCCTCTAGTCAACATTGTGTGCTATGTGAGTTGTGTGCTTTGTCTCTGCAATCTTAAAATCTTAAATATCCCTATTCTAAAAAGAAGCTCCCAAAGGAAAAAAAAAAAAAAAAAGAGAAAAGACAGACTTCATTCCATGAGCCTCAAATGAATAAACATGCAAGGGCATTTTAGTGGCAGTTCCTATGGGATACTCACATCCACATGCATCCAGATCTTGTACTTTTTGCAAATGTCAGCGACCGCCAAGAGGGGGTCAAATGCTCCATACACAGTGGTCCCAGCTGTGGCACTCACAAGGAAAGGAACAAATCCCTATGCAAACGAGAAAGCCCCAAATAAGGTCAAATAGGGCTTTGAGAATTTTTTCAAACAGCTGATGAAAACAGTAGAAATTCTCCCCCATCATCTGCAGTTTTGGAAACATCAGCAGGATCATCGACACCTTGGAGCCTGGAAGGACATTCACTCTCCAGGATCTGAGTTCTCCAGGCCATTCTCTTGGACCTGTCAGTCAGTCTCATGAGAACAGACACTCTGGTTCTCAGAAGAGGCTGCACTGGACCCATAGGTGAGGAAGCTTTGTGGTGCCCACAAGCCATTTATTTATTCCAGGTAGATTTACCCCCCCACCTTGGCCCACTCTCTGGTCTTCCTTTTCTGTAACAGTCCTTTAGAGTGAGCAGACAAAAGAACAAAGAGAAGGAAATCTGACCGGCCCATTATTCCTAGTTGGAAAAACCTCAGATATAAATTTATTTGGTGTCTTGGGCGGGACGGGTTCGTGTGAGACTATATAATAAGCCATGACTCTTATCCATCTAAGCAGTCCTCTGGCCCTGGCTAAGTGAAAATTGCTGGAAGAAGGTAGAAGAATGTCTCAAACAGGGTGTGAACATAGCGGGAGATGTGACAGGATGTTACAGAGTCTGTCTTTAGGTGGCAGCAAAGGTTTAATCTTATGGTTTGTGCTACCAGGAGTAGTTCCATTTCAGAAACAAGGGGAACCTTCTGGCCACTGTGTAGGAAATAAAAAAGGCATATGAAGAGGAGTAATTTTTCCTGAGTTGATAATAATAAAATGTATGTTTTCTGTTGAACTAGGAACTGTAGGTTATATCCACTAAAAGTTACATTTAGGGGTGCCTGGGTGGCTAGGTCGGTTGAGCATCCAGCTCTTGATTTTGGTTCAGGTCATGATCCCAGAGATGTAGGATTGAGCCCCACGTCGGGCTCTGTGCTGAGCATGGAACCTGTTCAAGATTCTCTCTCTCCCTCTTCCTCTGCCCCTCCCCTCCTCATGCTCTCACTCTCTCTCTCTCTCAAAAAAAAAAAAAAAAAAAAAAGAAAGAAAGAAAGAAAGAAAGAAAGAAAAAAAAAGTTACATTTAAGGGAGTTCTACAAACAAGCTCTCTGGTTTGCAAACCATCCAGAGATGTAAATGACTTTCTAGGGCTCCAGAACTTGCTCCTTCTAAGACTTCTAAATTGTTTCCTAAAAAATAAGATGCTTAGAGAGCCAATCGTATCCATATTTGTAGGCAGGAAAAATGGGCCCCTTTCAAGTACCCATACAACGGTAACTCATGCTGCATTAACATTGTGATGTTTTCCACTTGTGAAAATGATCTTTCAAATGTATGTCTGTTTAATGTCAACCCTCAGCACAGAGAAAGACAAATGCTTTAGAAATTCTTACAGCATCACTATGTGCATTACCACAGTGTATATTATTTAAAGAGCAACTTAGACCTTTCCAAAGCAGAGTCTACAACTCAGAGTCATAAACAGTGACTGAATGCAAAATCCCACATTCTCAGTAAGGCTTGGAGGTTGAGAATTGAGTCCTCTTTTTAAAACAAAGCCACAGTGTGTTCTCCATTGGATGAAAATAGAAATATGTACCCTTGGTTTGTTAACTCTCTACAAAAACTTACTTTCTGTTTGGCTTCAAGGATCCTTCTTTCAAGATCAGATGGGATCATTTTCCCTCTGAAAGGAAAAATAAATACATTGTAGGTTTGCTTCGAATACGTTACTTTGTTGCCCTTACAAGCAGCCACATCAGGGTAAAAAGTTCAACCCTCTCGCAGTCCGTGAGTTCCAGCCCCACGTCGGGCTCTGTGCTGACAGGTCAGAGCCTGGAGCCTGTTTCGGATTCTGTGTCTCCCTCTCTCTGACCCTCTCCCGTTCATGCTCTGTCTCTCTCTGTCTCAAAAATAAATAAACGTTAAAAAAAAAAAAACACAAACAAACAAACAAAAAAAACTCTGTGGCTAATTTCCAGGCAGAAAGGCATTTCCTCCCTGAATGATGCAAGACTGTGATTTCTGACACATTTAGGAGAGTCCTGACCACATGTCCCTCCACTCTGCACAGAACGTGCTTTTTAGGCCATCCTCTTAACTCAGCTAAAACAAGCCTGTTTCAGTGCAAGACAGTTGGCAATGAAAAGAGAGTGCAGAAGAAAGATTTGCATTCCCAGTCTTTAAATGAATGGAGCTGCAATTTCGTATATAGATGACATGCCAAGAAGAGAAAATCCATTATGAAACAACTGAATGAAAATATTAAGAAAGCTACCTAATTACGTGCTGAAAGCATAAAGCAAGCCAAGAAAACATGGGCTCAAATTTCAAACGTTTAGATACGTGGGCTCTGGAAAAAGAAACATCCTTTCATCCCTGAAATGTTTCTTTCCTAAAATAAAAACAAAGATAGTGCTTTGCTAATTATAAAACTCCATCATTATAGGAGGCGTCTTGGGTGGCTCAGTTTGTTGAGTGTCCAACTCTTAGTTTTGGTTCAGGCCATGATCTCATGGCTCATGAGTTCGAGCCCCACATGGGGCTCTGCACTGAGAGTGCAGTGCAGATGTCTCTCTCCCTTTCTCTCTCTGCCCCTCCCTGGCTTGCTCTCTAAACAAACAAACAAACAAACATTAAAAAAATTTAAAAATACATTATTATAATAATCAAAGGAGTTGATTTCCACAAGAAGCTAGATGTAGCTAGATGTGTAATTCTTAGTCAAGTTGCTTAATTTCTCGGTGCCTATTATTATCATCCCTGGAACATAGTGATAATAATATTACTTATGGAGTGATGAGGTTTAAATAAATTAATACATACAAAAGTATTTTAAAAGTGCTTGACATGTGGGAAGCACTCCGTAAGTGTTAATTTGTATTGTTGAGCTTGTAATGCACTGTGACATGTATATCCCGAGTCTTTGGGGAAAAAAATAGGGAAAGGACAGAGTAGTTGCATGGTGACAGAGGCAGAAAAATATTCTTTAAACCAAAATACCTCTCTTGAGGTTGCTAAACTGGATAAACTTCTCACATCAGGATCATCAATCTAGGGTGTTAAAAGGCAATTTGAAAAATAAATTTTGGGCAGGAGGTTGTCACAATAAATGGCTGGGAGATGCTGCTGGCATTTAGGGACCAGTGAGCAGGGTTTGGTATTTGTCACTAGTTCAATAATTTATTTGTGGCTGTTCCTGTGACTTTAGGTATAGAGCAAACATTGAGCTACTTTATTACGTCTTCTAAGCTTTACATATTGAAATATTTTATTAGAAGTTACTTTTCTAACACCCATTTGAGAAAAATATGTTACTTTTCTTTAAATTTATTTTATTTATTTTTATTTTTTTACATTTATTTATTTTTGATAGAGAGAGACAGAGCACAAGTCGGGGAGGGGCAGAGAGAGAAGGAGACACAGAATCCGAAGCAGGCTCCAGGCTCCAAGCTGTCAGCACAGAGCCTGATGAGAGGCTCAAACTCACAAACTGCCAGATCATGACCTGAGCTGAAGTCGGACGCCTAACTGACTGAGTCACCCAGGCACCCCTTTTCTTTAAAATTTTTTAATGTTTATTTATTTTTGAGAGAGAGAGACAGAGGGCAAATGGGCAAGGGGCAGAGAGTGAGACACAGAATCTGAAGCAGGCTCCAGGCTCTGAGCTGTCAGCACAGAGACTGATGTGGGGTTCAAACCCATGAACCGCGAGATCATGACCGGAGCTGAAGTCGGATGCTTAACAGACTAAGCCACCCAGCCTCAGTTAGAAAGTTACTTTTCTAATGGCCATTTTATAAAAATAATTTTTGGCGTTATATAGTAAGTAGGTAAGTTATATTTTCTGTGATTTTCATTTCATTTCATGAAGGAGATGTCACAAAATAGTTGGAATATAAAACAGATATTAGGCCTGAAAGCATTAAGAACCACTGATTTATGTGAAGCTGTTTTCCAAAGGAAGGCAGTTAAAATGCAATTATCTGGAAATGGTAATGGACAGGTTACCAATGGTCAGTCAGGCTGGGTTGGAACAAAGGAGAGTAAACGAACATCTGGTGCTGAGGGTATGATTCCAGCTCAGAGCAGCCTACCTCTGGGGAACTTCTGTGAGAGGGGGCTTCTGAAGGAAGGGCAGAGGGAACGGAAAGGCAGGGTAGTGGGGCTGGGAAGAGGAACTCGCTGCCTACATTTCTCCCTATGCTTCACAGCTTGGTCCCAGGGGCATCCCCCAAAGCAGTGATTTTCAGTCTCTCCTGGATCAGGCTATGCTCAAACACCTTGCTTCAGCACCGATATAAACAAAAGGTGCAGATTTCAGAAGAGATTCAGGTATTATATTCATCCTTTACATAAAATTTTCAGCCCATTAAAATTGCCATGGTATTTTTGTGGGTAAACACGGACACTGAGGGAGATTCTCAGAAACTGTTGCAAATCCCAAATTTTGCCAACCACCTCTGCTTTTGGAGAGTTTTGGGTAGACTAGTTTTACAGCTGCTATTTGCTCGTCTAATCACATCCGGATAGTTTTATTAAGCATGAGGCAGTAAGGTGTCACCAAGAAGTCACAGACTAGGGTACATTAAAATTACAAGGGGCTGGAGACCTGTTTCTAGTCTAATTGTCTCATTTTTCAAATGAGGAAGCAGGCCAAGAGAAGTGAAGTGAGGCCCAAGATCAAATGTGGGTAAAAAGTTGGTTGTTACTAGAAATAAAACACCGAGCTTCCTAGAAGGGCTGAACAGATAGGAAACAAGCCTATTTAGAAAGATTAGAGTCTTGAAAGATAAGATAAATCCTTGCAGATAATATCTGACTTTCATGGATCAGAGGTGTCTTTCAAGTCTGTCGGGAAAGCAGTAATGAGCAGACAGTCTGTTCTATTTCCCTATCAGGGATCTTTGGGGCAGGCTTGTCGAATAATCAAGTTTAAGTGGAAAGCGGTGGGTGTGGCTCTTAACAAGGCAGGTTCCAGCCTTTCTTAGGCTCTGTGCTTAAGATAACCTGCTTTATCCACTTAGGAACCCAGAGGACACCTCCCCTGCCCTCCCCACTACTGCTTCACACACTGCAGGTGGTGCTTTCTCTCACAAACAAACAAACAAATAAACAAACATTTAAAAATAAAGAAATGGAGATTTTAGCCTAGTAGCATGTTCAAATAATTGTGTGACATACTAGCCAAGTACCATTCATATGACCTATGGTTTTGAGCCATCATGGTTGTAGGGCAGGAGCAGAAGGGGCTCTAGACATGGATTGTGTATTCCTTGTCTGTCCATGTGCTGTGGGGTAAGAGAACATTGGGTGACAACTCGCAGGGTCCTCTGAGGAATAGAAGTGGTCTGGCCAGGCTTGGCTTTTCCAGACAAGCATCTCGGTGCAGGGAGGCTTTGGACAGCAGCTGTTGCATTCTGTATGTCTAGCCTAAAAGTCACTCCATAGTGGAGCACCTGGGTGGCTTAGTTGGTTAAGTGTCTGACTTTGGCTCAGGTCATGATCTCGCAGTTGGTGGGTTCGAGCCCCACATCGGGCTCTGTGCTGACAGCTTGGAGCCTGGAGCCCGCTTCGGATTCTGTGTCTCCCTCTCTCACTACCCCTCCCCTGCTCACGCTCTGTCTCTCTCTCTCAAAAATAAACAAACATTAAAAAAAATTAAAAACAAATAAAAGTAGCTCCATAGCAAAAAGGTGTATCTTTAATGTTTACACCTTCCAGACCTTAAGTGTACAATTATGTAGTGACTGATGCTTTGCAATGCTGCTCTCTGTTAGGTGTTAGCGTTTTAGAAAGGACTGGCATTTGAGTGCAGACTGTTGAACAGACGTCTGCTATGGATGTGGCTGCCTTGCACAGAGATTTCTGATTTTGCCACAGTCTGCAAAAATGTATGTAATGCTATAGGGTCAGATAACTTGACAGTTTCCTGGGCAAAATCCCACAATAGCAGCTAGCATTGCCACCAGGAAAATCTTCTCTTTGTGGGAAGAAGCTAAAGACACAACTTATACCACGTGTGGATTTTGGACCCAGATTCATGGCTAACGTCCCATACGAAGGAGAAAAGCTATCTTACAGAAAGGAGCATGTTACTAGAGGGTTGATACCTCTAGGCAGGCATCCAAATGGTCACAAATCACGTGCTTGAGTCACTGGTGACCCTGCTCGTTGGCCCTGATGAAACTGTAGTAATTCAACCAGCTTTTCTTAAGTGAGTAGAGCTTGGCTCTGTCCACAGAGATATGTATGCAAAGAAGAAAGCATGTGTGACTCCTTCCTGTTAGAAACTGATTAATATTATGATCACTGCTAATAGCAATACTGCTGTCAGAGATGATGAATTGTCAGCTTCAGAAGCAGTCACTGCATTGTGCCTTATTCCATGATCTCTGAGCCTCATGCCAACCCTACAAGAGAGTTATTGTTTTGACCTTGCAGACAAGGAGACTGAGGCTCAGAGAGGCAGGTGACCGTGGCTAAAATTTGGAACGCAGAGGCAGAACAACTTGCTTCTTGCCCCAGATCCTATGCTAATTGTGTGTACTTGAAGAATTAGGTTCTCCCTCTACTCATTCATAAAATGATGATAAAGTACCTCTCTCATAAGGTTTACATGAGGATTAAATGAGATAATAAATATAAGACATGATAAAGCACTGAGTATAAAACTCAATACATATGAGATGGTCTCGTTTTCACTAGCAGTAATTCTAGGAGTCGTACGACTTGTAGGATGTCACACAGCTAGCAGAGGGTAGACCGAGAAACCTTGAGCTGTCTGACATCGGAACCCAGGTTCTTCGCACCATACACTGGATGCCTTCCAAAGCTTTTATGGGGTTCAAACAAAGTATCTGCCTCTCTGCAAGGCTGAGTTCTGGAACTGTAATGTATGTAATATCAATACTATGGCTTTTTGGAAGCCCCTCAAAGTGAGTAGTTCCCTGATTCCAATTCTATTTGTTATTAGCACTGTTTAGTAAAGTAAAAACCTATCACCTCCTACTAAAATATACTGCTCCATCATCTCTTTTTTTAAATTATTTAATGTTTTTATTTATTTTTGAGATAGAGAGAGACAGAGCATGAGCAGGGGAGGGGCAGAGAGGGGGAGACACAGAATCTGAAGCGGGCTCCAGGCTCTGAGCTGTCAGCACAGAGCCAGACGCGGGGCTTGAACTCACGGAGTGTGAGATCATGACCTGAGCTGAAGTCAGACGCTCAACCAACACAGCCAGCCAGGTGCCCCTGCTCCATCATCTCTTGATGATACTGTTCTTTCCTGCATAGCATCTAAATGCTATAGGACTAATCAAAATTTGCTAGGTTTTCTACCTAGTATTTTTACCCAGTCAGTGCTAAGCAGAACTGTTTCTTCCATATAGATTGTGATATAGGAACAGTAAAGGGAGCTCATGGACCCAAGCAAATTTTCAAATTGCCCAGACTCTGTGGTGACTCAAAAATCTCAGACTCTGTGGTGACTTGAAACACTTTTACTGGAGAGATCCCCTGGGGAGAAGAGCTCCCTATGTCTCCACATGGCTGTTGCTGGTGTGTGTAACCTATCCAAGGACAGACCCACAAGATAGGCTAACAAACAAAAGTCAAACAGATCAGGGGCGCCTGGGTGGCTCACTTGGTTTAAAGAATCCAACTCTGGACTTCAGCTCAGGTCATGATCTCACTGTTCTAGAGTTTAAGCCCCACATTAGGCTACGTGCTGACAGCGTGGAGCCTGCTTGGGATTCTCTTGCTCTGCCCCTCCCTTGCGCATGCTTGCTTTCTCTCAAAATAAATAAACTTAAAAGAAAAAGTCAAAACAGTACTTGTATTACAAAACCAAACCCTCTGCCAAAAATTTTACCATAATTAGAAACAGTAAACTTCCTTGGTCCCTTTAATATGTAGTTTGATTTGGAAAAAGAACTTTAACAGATAATCATATTTTCCTTTTAAGATTTGTTTTCCAATATGCACAATGAGATCACTTAGCATTATGGCCAGGATATGGGAGCAGGATATTTTTCGTGATTTTTGTATCTAATTCTAACAATTTTTAAAAAAAGATTTACCTTCTCCAAAAGCATTCACTTCACACACACACACACACACACACACACACACACACATTCAGTCACTCACTCACTATGCAACAATTCAAGTGATGTGCAATTGAGGACCCCAAGCATGATATGGTAAGGAGCTACTTTTGTTTTCATATGAAGCCTCCAGATTGCTGCCATTGGGTGCGAGCCTTAGAGTGCACAGAGAAGTGTGTGACAAAGGAAAGTTGTCTGAGGGCAAGAAGGTATGCTGGCCATCTCTCATCACTGCCTCAACTCCCCAAATCTGCCACTCCTCTTCCCTGAACACACTGGTACAGAGAAGAAGTGGATGATAGAAGTTCAATCACCATGTAAGGAAACATACTTGGCTATTCCAAATAAGTTTTGAATCAAGGAGGAAATAAACACTACAATTAAAGAACATTAAAAATTAATGACATGGGAATACTACATATAAAAATATGGGAAACATCCTAAATCATTCTCAGAGGAAAATGAATAGCCTGACATGCTTTTGAAATTAAATAAGAGGGAATAAAAAATAACTAAATATTTAATCCAAGAAACTAAGAAAATAAAAACAAACAAGGTAGGCAGGGGGAATGAATGAATTTTTCAATGAATTAGAAACTTTAGAAAGTAAACTAAATTAATAAATTCAAAAGCCGGTACACTGAAAAGATCAGTGAATATACAAGTATCTGATTAGTTCAGTAAAAAGAAAACATGTAGGGCTGCCTGGGTGGCTCAGTCAGTTAAGTGTCCAGCTCTTGTTTTTGGCTCATGTCATGACCTTACCATTTGTGGAACTGAGCCCCATGTGGGGCTCTATGCTGACAGCACAGAGTCTGCTTGGGATTCTCTCTCTCCTTATCTCTCTGTCCCTCTCCTGCCCCTCAAAATAAATAAATAAGCATTTGAAAAAAGAAAAAAGAGGGAAAATATCACATTTGAAATAAGAAAAGAGGTTATGGAAAAAGATATTTTAGAATTATAAAAAAATTAGATGTAGAATTTTATGCTAATCTTAAATTTTTGAGTAAATATATAATTTTTCCCTGATAAAATATAAGTTAAAAGAAATGATTCCAGAATATGTAGAAAATTTAAAAAGACCAATAACCAAATAAGTGAGAAAAAAGTTGCCCAAAACCCATCACCTGAAATGACAGGCCCAGATGTTTTAATAGTGAATTTTAACAATTCTACTATTGGGAGGTAGTACGCTCTAAACTCTTACAGAGAAGACAATGGGGACCTGTGAGATCATTTCTAGAAACTAGCTAATACTAAAAGCAAAATCTGTCAAAGGTAGTTCAGAAAAGCTTATCAGCATATCTTATAGCTACAAAAATCTGGAATATGTTTTAAAATATAATACAGAGGAAATTACAGATTAACATCGGACCAAGTACAAATTGTTGCAAGAATACAAAGAATGGAAGGAAGGGGTAAAATAATAATTACCTTCTGTACCTATACATGAGTAAACAGAAATAATGTATAAGAAGAAAAATACAGATCTTTACCAAAGAATGCAAAAAATATCTGAATAAATGGAGAGACACATGTTATTTGATGAGAAAACTCAACACTGCAAATACACAGAATTGATCTCAACACAATTCCAACCAGCTCTCCATTGGGAGTTTTAGGGGAATGAGAATCTGAGAAAATAATTCTAAGGTACAAGTGGATGAAAACAATATTAAGAATATTCAATTTAAAAAAAAGGGGAGGGTTTAAAAAAATAAAAAAAATTAAAAAAAGGGGAGGGTATAGATTTTTCTTTACTAGAGTGTAGAACATATTATAACACTATAGTGATTAAAAAGTATGGCAATTGAGCCAAATGGGCAAATCAGTGGAACAAAAGTAAAATTAGGAAGTGATTAAAGAATAATTTTTTGGATCTCACATGGTGTTGAGACAACATCTGGCAAAAACTAAGTGGATAAAAAATAAAAAATAATTAGGTACCTCTCAGACACCATATATCAAAATAAATTTCAGTTAGATCAACTATTAAAATAATAATATAAAAGTTCTAGGAAAAAAGATGAATATTAACATGTACTAAGAATGAGGGAGACACCCCAGAGGTAGAAAATGGATAATTGATGATAGCTCTGACTACCAAAAAATGAGGTATTTTTACAAATACCATAAATAAAATTAAAAAGCAAACGATACATTTTTGAAAATATTTACAGCATATATACAAAAAGTGTTTTGTGTTCTTTTTCACTAATGAATGATTGAAAAGAATAAAATGCTCAACTTTGCTAATTATCAAAACTTCAAATGTAAATAATAAAAAAACAGTTTTCCTTTATCAAATTGACACAGGTCACTTAAAGGTTTTAGTTCCTAGGACTAGTAAGAACATGGTGAATAGTCAGCCCTGTACACTTCTTAGGGGGAGTGTAAATTGGCTGGTTCTTTTCTGAAGGGCAACATGCCAGCAAGTATCCAAACTCTTAGTGCAGACATAGTCTGGGGCTCAGAAATTCTATTTTTAGGAATTTTTCCTACGAAAATAATATAAGTATGCATGCAAATATTTAGCCACACTGATATTTATATTAGCAATTTTTTTAAATAGTAAAAATTTAAAGTAGCTTAAATGTCTAACAACAGATTTGTTAAGTAATATAAATTCCAAACAATAGATTATTAAATAGTAATTAAAAATGATATTGGAGGGGTGCTGGGTGGCTCAGTCAGTTAAGCATCCAACTCTTGATTTCGGGTCAGGTCATGATCTCATGGTTTGTGAGTTGGAGCCCCACATCAAGCTCTGCATTGACAGTACAGGAGCCTGCTTGGGAATCTGTCTCTCTCTCTCTCTCTCTCTCTCTCTCTCTCTCTGTTGGAGATGCAGGAGAGAAGCATCAAAGAAAAGACTTCAAAAGGGAAGGGCTGGAGAAGCTGCAACTCTGCTGTGGCTCAGCTCCTAAGGAACAAGAAACGTAAGGAACGCCAAGAGCCATTAACATTGTCCAGGGCCAGATCCTCCTTCACACCTGACCCTTCCTAGTGTTATAGAAACCAATTCACTCGAAATTCAACCATGAAAAGCTAAACCATTAGACTGATTGACACACTTGCTTAGCGGACTTTATGCACATAGTCTTTAGCAATTATCCTAATAAAAAGAAGCTTCATTCTGGAGTTGGGGCCTCATTCTGACTCATTCTGAGTATGAGGACGTTCACTTAACTGCACTTTGCGGACTCATCTTTTGTGACTCTGGCCATACTCCCTGCAACATCTCTCTCTCAAAAATAAATAATAAACATTTAAAAATGATATTGGAGAATTTCTAATGACATGAAAGTTGCTCATTATATTTTATTATGTAAAAAACAAAGTTGTAATCAGTAGGTTTTATATTTAAATATACATAATATGTTTGGAACTATATACACCAGAGTATTAGGAGATTATGTCTAGATCCTTCTATTTTCCTATTTTTTATAATGAATATATTCTGTTTCTAGAATAAGAAAAGAATCTTGTTTTTTTTTTTTTTTTAAAGAAGGGGCTATCCATTACCTAATACCATATACAAAAATTAACCCAAAATTGATCAAAGACCTGTATATAAGGGTTAAAACTATAAAACTCTTAGAAGAGAACATAGGGCAAAACTTCATGAGATTGGATTTGGCAATGCATATTTTCATGGATATGATGCCTAAGGCACAAACAAAAAAAAGGAAAAATAGACAAATTGGACCTCAAAAATTAAAAACTCTTGTGCAATAAAAGATACTATCAACAGAATAAAAAGCATCCTATAGAATGTAAGAAAGAAAATAGTTCCAAGTTTCTGTAAAACTTGATAAAGGATTAACATCCAGAATATATAAAGCACTCCTTCAATACAACAACAACAATAACAAAGACCCAAACAACCTAAGTCAAAGGTGACCAGATGGACCTAGAGACACATATATGACATTACATCCAACAGCAACAGAAACACATTCTTCTCAAATGCACATGGACATTCTTCACAATAGATCATATGCTAGACCACAAAACCAATCTTAACAAATTTAAGAAGATTTAAATCACATCAAGTATCTTTTCCAACCACAGTGGTGTGAAAGTAGGAATCAATTAAAAAGAAGAAAATTGGAAAAATTACAATAAGTATGTGGAAATGAAAACCACACTGCTGAACAATCAGTAGATCAAGGAAGAAATAAAAAAGAAATCAGAAAGTATCTTTGGACAAATAAAAATGAAATACATCATAACAAAACTTATGAGATGCAGTAAATCAGTTCTAAGAGGGAACTTAATAAAAATCAATATCTCAAAATATCTGACTTTATATCTCAACGAACTAGAAAAGTAATAACAAACAAACCTAAAGTTTAGCAGAAGGAAGGAAACAATGAAGATTAGAGCAAAAATAAATGGAGACTAGAAAGATAATAGAAAAGATCAACAAAATTAAGATCTGGCTTTTTGACAAAAAAGAAACAAAATTGACAAACCTTTAGCCAGACTAACCAAGAGAAAAAAGGAAGAAATAAAATTAGAAAGGAAAAAGGAAACATTACAACTCATACTACATAAATACAAAATATCATAAGAGACTACTCTAAAAAATATTATGTCAACAAATCGGATAATGTAGAAAAAGTGAAGAAATTCCAAGAAACATACAACCTACTGAGACTGAATCATGAAGAAACAGAATTTCTGAGGAGACCAATAACAAGTAAAGAGACAAAAGCAATACCCAACAATTTCCAACAAAGAAAAGCCCAGGACCAGATGCCTTTATAGGTAAATTCTACCAAACATTTAAAGGGTTAATGGTAATCCTTCCCAAACTCTTCTAAAAAGTTGAAGAGGAAGAAACATTTCCAAACTCATTTTATGAGACCAGCATTACCCACATACCAAAGCCAGATAAGGACACTACAAGAAAAGAAAATTACAGGCCAATATCTCTGATGAACATAGATGCAAAAATTCTCACAAAATACTAGCAAACCAAATTCAACAATACATTAAAAGGATCATACACAATAATCAAGAGGGATTTATCCCTGGGATGTAAGGATGGTTCAACATCTGCAAATCAATCAATTTGATACACCACTATAATGAAGGATTAGAATCATATGGTTATCTCAATAGAGACAGGAAAAGTATTTGACAAAACTCAACATCTTTTCATGATAAAAACTCTCAATAAGCTGGGGTTAGAGGGAACCCACCTCAACATAATGAAGCTCATGTATGACAATCCAATTGTACTTAATGATTGGAAGCTGAAATATTTTCCTCTAAGATCAGGAAGAAGGCAAGAGTGCCCACTTTAAATTTTTTTTTTTAATGTTTATTTATTTTTGAGACAGAGAGAGACAGAGCATGAATGGGGGAGGGTCAGAGAGAGAGGGAGACACAGAATCTGAAACAGGCTCCAGGCTCTGAGCTGTCAGCACAGAGCCCAATGTGGGGCTTGAACTCACGGACCGTGAGATCATGACCTGAGCTGAAGTCGGCCGCTTCACCGACTGAGCCACCCAGGCGCCCTATAGAGTGCCCATTTTTACCACTTCTATTTAACATAGTACTGGAAGTCCTAGCCAGGGCAATTAGGCAAGAAAAAGAAAAAAAAAAAAAAGACATTCAAATTGGAAAGGAAGAGGTTAAATTGTCTCTGTTGCACAGGACAGGATCTTATATATAGAAAACCTTAAAGACTACCAAAAACCAGTTAGAAGTAATACATTTAATAAAGTTGCAGGATATGAAATTAACATAAAAAATCAGCCCCATTTACAGTAGCATGAAAAAGAATAAAATATTTCGAAATAAATTTAACCAAGGAGTAAAAGATATGTATACTAAAAACTATAAGATATTGATGAAAGAAGACACAAATGGAAAGATGTACTGTGTTCATGGATTGGAAGAATTAAGGTTGTTAAAATGTCCATACTACCTAAAATCCTCTCCCTATCAAAATTCAAATGGCATTTTTCACAGAAATATAAAAAACTATCTTAAAATTTATATGGAACCACAAAAGAGTCCAAATAGCCAAAACAATCTTGAGAAATAAGGACAAATCTGGAGGCATCAGATTTCCTGATTTCAAACTGTATTACAAACATATTGTAATCAAAACAGTATGTTCTGGCATAAAAATAGACACATGGATCAATGAAACAGAACAAAGAGCCCAGAAATAAACCCATGAATGTACAGTCAAATTATCTTTGACAAAGGTGTCAAAAATACACAATGTGGAAAGGATAGGCCCTTCAATAAATGGTGCTGGGAAAACTAGACAGCCACATACAAAAATACGAAACAGGATCACTATCTCCACCATGGACAAAAATTAACACAAAATAGATTAGTGACTTCATTATAAAACCTGAAACCATAAAAATCCTAGAAGAAAACATAAGCAGTAAGCTCCTTGACATCAGTCTTGGCTATACATTTTTGGATTTGACACTGAAAGCAAAGGCAACAAAAGCAATAATAAACAAGTGGGACTACGTGAAACTAAAAACCTTCTGCACAGATGGGGTGCCTGGGTGGCTCAGTTGGTTGAGCATCCGACTCTTGATTTAGGCTCAGGTCATGAGCTTGGGGTTGTGGGATCAAGCCCCTTGTTGGGTTCCACGCTTGTGTGGAGTCTGCTTAAGATTCTCTCTCTCTTCCTGTGCCCCTCTCCCCTGCTCTCTCTCTAAAATAAAATAAAACAAACAAAAACCTTCTGCATAGCAAAATAAAAGATCAACAAAATGAAAAGGCAATTTATGGCACAGGAGAAGACATTTGTAAACCAAATATCTGATAAAGGATTAATATCCAAATTATATAAAGAACTCCTACACCTCAATAGCAAAACCCAAATAAACTGATTTAAAATGGGCAAAAGACGTGAATAGATATTTTTCCAAAGAAGACATATAAATGACAAACAGGCATATGAAAACGTGTTTGACATCATTAACCATCAGGGAAATGCAAAGCAAAACTACAGTGAAATATCACCACATACCTATGAGGATGGCTATTATCAAAAAGACATGAAATAATAAATGTTGATATGGGTGTGGAGAAAAGAGAACCTTTGTCTGGTGCAACCACTATGGAAAACAGTATAGAGGTTCCTTAAAAATTAAAAATAGAACTACTGTATGATTCATGAATCCCACTCCTTGTTAAATATCCAAAGGGAATGAAGTCAGTATTGCAAAGAGATATCTGCATTCCCGTCATCACTGCGGCATTATTCACAATAGGCAAGATTAGGAAACAATCTGAGAGTTAATTAGTGAAGGAATGGATAAAGAAATGTGATACACACACACGCACGAACACACACACACACACACACACACACACACACACACACTGGAATATTATTCAGCATAAAAAGAAGGAAATTTATGACAGCATGGGTGAACCTGGCAGATACTACACTAAGAGAAATAAGCCAGACATAGAAAGACAAATATTATATAATTTCTTTTTTTAAAAATTTTTAATGTTTATTTATTTTTGACAGAGTGAGAGAAAGAGACTGAGTATGGGTGGGGGAGGGGCAGAGAGAGGGAAAGGGAGACACAGAATCTGAAACAGGCTCCAGGCTCTGAGCTGTCAGCACACAGCCCGATGCAGGACTCAAACTCACGAACCGTGAGATCATGACCTGAGCCCAAGGTGGACACTTAACTGACTGACCCACCTAGGCACCCCAATATTATATAGTTTCACACACACACACACACACACACACACACACACAGACACACACATATATATATATGTGTGTATATATATATATATACATATATATATATATGTATATATATATATACATACTTTAAAAAAATCAAACTCATAGAAGCAGAGAGTAGAATGGTGATTGCCAGGAGCTATTGAGTGGGAGAAATGGGGAAATGTTGCCCCAAGAGTACAAACTTTCAGTTATAAGATGAGTAAGTTCTAGGGATCTAATATAAGTTCTAGTAAGTCTAATGATGACTTAATAATGTTATTTTGTATAGAGTTTGTTAAGAGAGTAGACATTAAGAATTGTCACTACCCCCTTCCCCCCCACACACAAATGGTAACTGTGTGAGGTGATAGATATGTTAATTAGCTTGATTGTAATCATTTTACAATGTATGTATATATATCACAAATCATCATACTGTATACACTAAATATATATAATTTTTATTTGTCAGTTATACTTCAGTAAGACTGGAAAAATATATCTTCAAAAAAGTAAAAATAAGCAAGTGAAATTATTTTTAAAAATGGGCAAAGGACTTGGATAGACATTGCTCCAAAAAAGATGTACAAATGGCTAATAAGCACATGAAAAGGTATTCGACATCACTAATCATTAGAGAAATGCAATCAATATCACAAGGAGATACTATCACACCCATCAGTATGGCCACTATTAAAAAAAAACAAAACAGGGGTGCCTGGGTGGTTCAGTCGGTTGTGTCCGACTTTGGCTCAGGTCATGATCTCAGAGCTCATAAGTTCAAGCTCTGTGTTGGGCTCTGTGCTGACAGCTCAGAACCTAGAGCCTGCTTCAGATTCTGTATCTCCCTCTCTCTCTGCCTCTTCTCCACTCACGCTCCGTCTCTCTTCCTCAAAAATAAATAAACATAAAAACAAACAAACAAACAAACAAACAAACCAGAAAATAGCAAGTGTTGACAAGGATATGGAGAAATTGGAATGCTTGCACACAGTTGGTGGAAATGTCAAATAATGCAGCCACTATGGAAAACAGTATGTCAGTTCCTCAAAAAATTAAAAATACAATTACCATATTGTCTATCAATTCCACTTCTGAGTATATGCCCAAAAGAATTAAAAGCAAGGCTCAAAGAGATATTTGCATACACGTGGGCATAGCAGCATTATTCACAATAGCTAAGATGTGGAGGCATACCAAGTGGTACATACATAGAATGAAATTTTACCATTCAGCCCTAGGAAGGAAGGAAATGCTGACATTTGCTACAACATGGACCATCATTGAGGATATTATGCTAAGTGAAATCAGTCAATCACAAAAGGGCAAAAACGAGTCAGGTACCTAGAGTGGTCAAATTCATGGTGATCGAAAGTAGAAAGGTGGTTGCCAAGGGGTGGGAAGAGAGGGGGGATGGGAGGTTTTGGTTTAATGGATGTAGAGTTTCAGTTTTGCAAAGTGAAAAGAGTTTTGGAGATGGATAATGGTGATGGGTGCACAACAAAATGAATGTACTCCATTATCACTGAACTGTCGATTTAAAAATGGTTAGGATGGCAAATTTTAAGTATATTTTACCACAATTTAAAAACTGGGGAAAAGGGGACGAAGGACCATGTTCAACCAGTAAACACTAGGAGCTGTCTTCTGAGTCCAAGCCCTGATTCTTCTTCACTTCCCAGCTAAGTGATCTTGGACATGATGCCCCTCTTCCAGGGTTAGGAGTCAAAGGGAGGAAGGTGGACTTACCATACTGCTGAGGACTATTGTGTACATAGAAACTCTTCACAAACTGTGTCAGCACCAGGTACGTGTGAGGGGATATACTCTTCTGTGTCTCTAATAAATGCATTAACTAGATCAATTGTATAAGGTGCTCAGGAGTCTGCCTGGCACGTAATAAACACTCAGTAAGTGTCGGCAATTATTATTTTATAATCCTTCCTGATATAGGACATAATGAAGTGCATACATCTCTAGCACCTCTGAATTCTCTGCATGTAAACCCATAGGAAATATGACACTCAGAGGGCTTACCCCAGCCCTGCTCAGTAGTAATTGATTCAAGGTCTCTGCGAAAGCTATCCTATCACAGTGCACTCAATAGCTCCCCGGGGATCTGAAAGAGTTAATTAGCTTCCCTAACTGCCTTCAGACACTGGCCACAAGTCAGCTAATTTAATAAAAGAGTATAATGACCCCAGATTATTTACATTTTCAATTGTTTTTTTTTTTTTTTTAAATTTTTTTTTCAACGTTTTTTTTTTTTTTTTTTTTTTATTTTTGGGACAGAGAGAGACAGAGCATGAACGGGGGAGGGGCAGAGAGAGAGGGAGACACAGAATCGGAAACAGGCTCCAGGCTCCGAGCCATCAGCCCAGAGCCTGACGCGGGGCTCGAACTCACGGACCGCGAGATCGTGACCTGGCTGAAGTCGGACGCTTAACCGACTGCGCCACCCAGGCGCCCCTACATTTTCAATTGTTTAAATCAACAGAATGATAAAGTGTGGTACTTAATAAGCACAAGGAAATGTTATCTAACTGTAATTTATAAAGCTGAGAGATGTGTGAAAATAAAAAGCTAAAATTTATACAAAAACATAAGCGTTCACTTTGTGGTATACAAGTATTCATCATAATACCTAACAGAAATCTTGAATTACAAGGATGGCCAGTGACTCCTCTAGTCCTCTGCCAACCAGGTATCACCTGTCTTGCTCAGATTTGTTTTCTATAAGGTTTTACAACAATTTAGATAACTTAAAGGAAACCCTGAAGGGAGGAATAAGAGATGGAAAAATGGGGAGAGAGTGCTAAAGAGAATTAATTTCTTTAAATTTTTTTAAAAAAAGTTTATTCATTTATTTTGAGAGAGAGAGAGAGAGAGAGAGAGAGAGAGAGAATCCTAAGCAGGCTCTTCACCATCAGCACAGAGCCCCATGAGGGGCTAGAACTCATGAACTGCAAGATCATGACCTGAGCTGAAACCAAGAGTCAGATGCTTAACTGACTGAGCCACCCAGGCACCACTAGAGAGAATTAATTTCTAAACGCACCTATGAGTCCATACTCATGGTAAATACACACACACACACACACACACACACACACACACACACATACACACACAGAGTGAGGAGAGGTCTTCCTTATAGTAGAATGACAGGAACTGATAAATAGAGAAGGAGTGATGGAGTTAGAACACCACTGTTTTGCAACCATCATAATCATAATTCGGGCAAGAACCTTCAATGGATGCTACATTAGTGAGTGAATGTTTCAGGAGGAGCTGAATATTTATATTGTTGTGAAGCATCTCCTAGAAGATAACCTGCAAAGTAAGAATAGTCATTTTGCAGGGGAGAAATCTGGCAGACACTACCCTAAGTTGACATTACTAATAACATGACAAACCTCCTGAGGAGGAACAACTGAGAAAGACAAGGATCACCCCCCTGGAATTCCTGCTTAAAATGCATTGCTTGGATCTAACCATGAGGCAATATGAGACAAACCCAAATTAAGAAATATTCTTCCAAATAAATATGCTCTTCAAAAATATCAATATCATGAAAGACAAAGGAAGAATGAGGAAACATTCCAGATTAAAGGAAACTAAAGACACATGACAACTGAACGTAATGTGCGATCTTGGACTGGGAATAAATAGCTCTAAAGAATATTATTGGGGCAACTGATGAAATTTGAATAAGGTATATTGATTAATAATTGTCTTGTGTCAAGGGCAGATCTCCTGATTTTGATCATTGTACTATGGTTATGTAAGTGAGTATCTTTGTTCTTAGGAAATGCACATTGAAGTATTAAGGGGCAAAGCGGCCTGATGTCTGCATGGAATTCTTAAATGGTTCAGAAAAATCTGTATCTATAACATACATATAATTTATATTTGTAATATTAAAATATTTATTACATTCAAGATATAATATTGAATTATATACACAAAGAGAAACAGAACTCTAAAGCATGCATACTGAAACTTTAAATGGATTAAAGACCTAAATGTGAAACCTGAAACCACTCTGACATTAACCATAGCACCTTTTTCTAGATATGTCTCCTAAGGCAAAGGAAACAAAAGTGAAAATAAGCTTTTGGGACTACAACAAAATAAGAAACTTTTACACAGCAAAGGAAATCATCAACAAAACAAAAAGACAACCTACTGAATGGGAGAAGATATTTTCAAATGACACATCCACTAAGGGGTTGGTACCCAAAATATAAAAAGAACTTAGAGAATTCAATACAAAAAGATCAAATAATCTAATTAAAAATGGGCAGAGGATCTGAACAGATGTTTTTTCAAAGAAGACATAGAGACGGCCAACAGATACATGAAAAGATGCTCAACACCACTCATCATCAGGGAAATGTAAGTCAAAACCACAATGAGATACAACCTTATAGCAGTTAGAATGGCTAAAATCAAAATGACAAGGAAGAACAAGGGTTGATGAGGACGTGGAGAAAAACGAACCCTCAATCACTGTTGGTGGGATGCAAACTGGTGCAGCCACTGTGAAAAACAGTATGGACGTTCCTCAAAAAATTAAAAAGAGAAATACCATATGATCATATGATCAAATAATTCCACTACTAGGTGTAAGGAAAATGTGATACACACACACACACACACACACACACACACACACACAGAGTGTGTGTAAGCCCAGGGCTTTGCCCCTCCCCCACTCACAGGTCCCTAATCTTTCCCTTGTCCTTCCAGAGCCTGTTTCCTCTCTCTTGCTTCCTTCTAGTTGTATAATGTAAGATAACAGCAGAGCTCTTATGAGTTCTGCAGAGAAAGACCCTACACAATTTTAGCCAAAGGAATAAGGAACTCACAAGATAAATTAACTTCTATTTTATCCCTTCTTTTCATATAATTCACATTTTTTCTCCCTAGCAGGTCCTTCATCTCACAGTGAAATATGCCTTAAGCACCCTCCTTAAAACAATGAAACCAAAAACCATCCTGAATTTAATACCCTCTCCAGCTTCTATCCTCCCTGCCTCCCTTCATGGCTCAACCTCTAGAGAGGCTGTCTATATCTGTTCACTCTTCCCTCCCCTCCAGCCGCCCTTCACCCACTGCAAACTGCCTTTTGCCCTCACCCCTCTATTGATTTTTTTTCATGTTTATTTATTTTTGAGAGAGAGAGAGAGAGAGACAGAGACAGACACAGAGCATGAGTGGAGGAGGGGCAGAGAGAGACACACACACAGAATCTGAAGCAGGCTCCAGGCTCTGAGCTGTCAGCACAGAGCCCGATGTGGGGCTTGAACTCACAATCTGTGAGATCATGACCTCAGCCGAAGTCAGAGGCTTAACCAACTGAGGCACCCAGGTGACTCACCCCTCTATTGAAACTACTCTTGCCAAACTCGCCAGCTACCTCCTCATAACTAAAGCTGATGGGCAGCTGTTGACCCTCAATTTCATCTATTGGTAGCATTTGAGGCCGTTAAACCACTTCTTCTAGAAAGATTCTCATGGCCCTCATGGCCCCCATTCCTGATTCTCCTCTAACAACTCTGGCTGTTCCTTCTCAGTCTCCACTGCAAGACTCCCATAAGTCTGCTTATCCCTGAAATGTAGGTGCTACTTAGAGTTCTTTCCTAGGCCCACTCTGTGTGGCTTCCATTGTGTAATTTCAGAGCTTCAGGCTCATATTTCAGAATGCCTATCTGAATCCTCACTTGGCCATCTTATAAGCTCTGCAAACTCGACATATTCAAACTTGAACTTTTCACTTTGGCCAGGGTTCCTTATCTCAGAGAACAGCACCACACGGACTGAGCTGACAAGCCAGAAGGCTGTCATTCATCCTTGATTCTTCTTTCAACCTGCATACCAACCAGTCAATAATTCCTATTAATTCCAGCATTCATTCCAGCTGACATCAGGTCAGCACCATTCAGCATCAACTCATATCACTGCCACAGCTACCAACTTCCAGCCTCCAACCTACAATTCACTCTGTATTTAAAATGATCTTTCTAATGGTAAAATACGATGTCACTTTGCTGCTCAAAACCCTTTGGTGACATCTCATGTCTTCAACCTAAAGTCGAAACATGGCTCATAGAATCCTTCATGATGAGGACATTCTGACCATTTCTCCCCAGAATTTCTTTTCAGTTCCTTGGGCAAGCCAACTTCCCTCACATCCATGACTTAGAATGTGCCATAGCCTCTGCCTGGAACATTCTTTCCTCTTCACTAGCTAATTCCCATCATCCTCCCTCTGGATGTAGAATTACATGTGAATCAATAGCAACCTGTACTTGCCCTCACATAGCACATACCTTTCTCAAGTGTTATCCCATGTTCCCAAGTCTGCCTTTGCACACTAGACTAAGTTTTGTAGCATCTGTGACTATGTCTACCTTGTTCACGACTGTGTTTCCAGTCAAGGCCACTGCCTACATCCAAAGAAGCCTCTCATAAGGCTCCCACATCTATCATATGGGAACTCTGTATAGAAGTTTTCTCCCCTCTGCTGTCTGAACTCTTGGGAAACATCTTTTTGTTTAGTGGCCTAACCCAATTCTAAAATATCACTCACTCCTCTTTCACAAATATTTATTTTTCTCTAGATATTAACTCATACTTTTCTTCTCTATCCTTAGACACCATCAATGAAGCACTAATTTGGATCCCAGAAAATATTAGACCTAATCACACTAAAGTAAAAATCCATTAATCTCAATACTGTGAAGATTCAACTTTTTGGTTATAAGGAAAAAGAACTCTTAAACTAGATCTTAGGAAATCAAGGATGCATCTAGCACATTTTCCTCTTTTGAATTTAACAATTTTTACAAAAATAGAGCACTCTTCGCGTTCAAATGTAAGACATGGTGAAATGCAGTTTTCCATTGCCTTACTTTACTTATTAGAGTAATAACAAAGTTAAATATGCTTTTTGATTTTTATTCTGAAACAACCTTTTCCAAATAAATGAAGATTTATTACGTAGTTCTCTTTATTTGAGTTTTAACTGAGAACCATGTTTCACTTTGAATGGGTTACCAAACTGAGCCCCTGTGATTACTAATTAAGAGACAGTATCTTGCAGTATTTTCTTCCATATGTGGCTTTGGGCTTGTTGTTAGAAAGGTACAGGGGCACCTGGGTGGCTCAGTCGGTTAAGTGTCTGACTCTGGCTCAGGTCATGATCTCATGCTCCATGGGTTTGAGCCCCACGTCAGGCTCTGTGCTGACAGCTCAGAGCCTGGAGCCTGCTTTGGATTCTGTGTCTCCCTCTCTCTCTGCCCCTCCCTCGATTGCTCTCTCTCTCTCTCTCTCAAAAATAAATAAACATGAAAAAAAATTGAAAAAAAAAAGAAAGAAAGGCACAGACCACTCTTCACTAGGACATTTTGCTTCATTGTGAGCTTGCTACTAAGTCAACTGTCTGCCGAGAACAAGATAAAACCTATCACCCCCTCCACTGACAGACCAACATGCAGAGTCAGAGTAACTGTAAGAAATGAATGTCTTCCAGAGCAGGTCCAGGTTCATGTTTTGCAAAACCTGGATGAACTTTGCAAAACACATTAGGAGAAACGAGAATGCAGATACACACTTTGTCAGCCTCAAGTGATTTTCTGAACTGCACATCTGACTTTCACAAGGAGGGGAAAGAATAAAAACAAAATGGCTGCCAAGCATGTTTTAACTGATTCCGACTGGAAGGGTGGCTACTGTCCAGTCGGGATGACTGGAATGACTGCCCAGAGCCTGCTCCTTGGCTCCTGACCCCAAACACTTCAATTGCATTTAATCCATTAGGCCACGCTCTGTCTTAAACTCATTCCGTAGAGATGATATGAATTATCAATATAGAATTAAAGACTGCATTGCACTACCAACACAGCTTTGAGCTTTTCCCCCAACATGCTCTCATACAATACTGCTAGGAGAATAAACTGGCAAAACCTTTGAAAGGCAATATGGTCTGATGTATCACTTTCCTTAAGAATATTTATATAATTTAAGTTAGCAACTGTACTAAGAAATAATCATAAATAGAGAAGCCCTGGGCACATAAGAATATTCACTGAAGGATAGAAAGGTTATTTACAACAGCAACACCAGAAACAAGGAAATGAACACGAGGGGAGTAATATTTTGTGCTTGCTTTCTACTACATATAATTTTTAGTATTTTACATTTGCGAACACATTTAATCTTCATAACAACCCTATGAAGCAGGGCCTTTCCTTTTTCCTTTTTTCAGATAAGAAAAGTAAGACAGATAAGGATCTGCCCAAGCTGGTGCTGGAGCTGAGATAGGAAGGATAGGGTGTCAAAACAGTCCAGCTCTGGAGTCTGCCCTTCAAAGTACTATCACTTCTGTGCTTTCTCACATAGTCACTCCTCACATATTATGTAGTTAAGCATGTTTGTAATAACGTGGAGAAATGTTTATCATGTCTAGCTAGGAAAAGAAATGTAACCACAAATATGTAAATTAAAAAAGGAAAATAGGGGCACACCTGGGTGGATCAGTCGGTTAATTGCCTGACTCTAGATATCGACTCCTGACTTCGGCTCAGGTCATGATCTCACAGTTCGTGAGGTCAAGCCCTGCATCAAGCTCTGCACTGACAGTGCAGAACCTGCTTGGGACTCTCTCTCTCTCCCTCTCTCTTTACTCCTCCCCTGCTTGCTCTCTGTCTCTCAAAATAAATAAATAAATAAATAAACATTAAAAACCTTTAAGAAAAAGAAAAAAACCCCACACCTCTATGGTTTGAATAAGATATTCAAGGTTTAGACACCAATATGGTATTAGTGATAATCTTTGGGTGGTGGAATTACAATTTTTCCCTGTTATTTTGTATTTAAAAAATTTTTTTTGACGTTTATTTATTTTTGAGACAGAGCATGAATGGGGGAGAGTCAGAGAGAGAGGGAGACACAGAATCTGAAACAGACTCCAGGCTCTGAGCTGTCAGCACAGAGCCCGACGCGGGGCTCAAACTCACAGACCATGAGATCATGACCTGAGCCGAAGTCAGATGCTTAACGGACTGAGCCACCCAGGCGCCCCATTATTTTGTATTTTTTAAAGTAAGCATGTATTTTCTTTCAGATGGTAAAAATGATCACTTAGTCCTCTTTAAAGCTCTCATGTGCTTCCTACTCCCACTCACCTTTCCCTCTACCTGCTGACCTTGAACGACACAGGTTTGAACTGTGTAGGTCCACTTACATGTGGGTATTTTTTCATAAATACAGTACAATACAATAAATGTATTTTCCTTCTGATTTTTTTTAAATGTTTATTTATTTTTGAGAGAGAAAGAGAGACAGAGAGGCTGTGAGCAGGGGAGGGGCAGAGAGAGAGGGAGGCACAGAATCTGAAGCAGGCTCCAGGCTCTGAGCTCTAAGCTGTTAGCACAGAGCCTGACATGGGGCTTGAACTCCTGAACCGTGAGATCATGACCTGAGCCAAAGTCAGATGCTTAACCAACTGAGCCACTCAGGTGCCCCTCCTTCTGATTTTGTTAATGATATTTTCTTTTCTCTAGCTTACTTTATGGAAAGAATATAGTATATAATACATATAACACAAAATATGTGTTGACTGTTTATGTTATTGGTAAGGCTTCTGGTCAACAGCAGGCTCTCAGTAGTTTAGTTTTTGGGATGTCAAAAGTTATATGTAAATTCGACGGCACAGGATGGGGGTGGGGGTCAGTGCCCCTTGACCCCCGTGTTTTCAAGGATCAATTGTATTTCCTTCCTCCTTGTTTCACTTCATACTTCCACTGTGAATTTTTTTTTCCTCCTGGGCCTCATTTCTCCCATCTCTTATTTCTTATCTTTTTTTCTTTCTTCTCCTTCTTATTCTTCTTCCTGTGTTGCTCTCTCCTCCCTTCCCCATCCATCCCATAAGGCTCATGAGCAGAAGGAGAAAAAGTCCCCATAGCCCTAAGTTCCTAATGGCCCTTTCCCTCTGTACCCTCCTGATGGGTATATGTAAGGGGAAGGGAAGTTGCAGGGTATTTTGTGATAAAAACCGATAATTTTTAACATTATGTTTTAGTTTTTCTAGTGGCTTCTAAAATTGCTGATATAAAATTCTTTGACGTGAAAATGTGAGGTCACTTGGCTAGTCACCGATTCTTGACCCCACTGGTTTCCCAGCATTCTCTGCTTTCTGCTCCTTTCTCTGCTGCTGGTGAATGATGGGCACCTTTTGGCATTTCTTCCCGGCAGCCCTGTCTGTGTTCCCTGTTCCTGCAACATTCTTGCTTTTTCTTCTTGCTCTTCCTTCTTCCAGGCCTGCACTTCTCTTTGGACCATGATGCTGCCCTCAGTCAGTAGTCCTCAGGCCACGCTTTGGCTCCCGGAAATGCCTGGTTGGCTGGTTTCATTGACTCACTCCAAGGCCCCTTGCATTGTTAAAACCTGAATCTGACAGGAGTAGAAGCGGTAATATCGATGCCTTGAGGAGTGAAGGGTTCCCTCTGTTCTCCCAGGTCATCTGCCAGACCACTGGGATTCCAGTCAAGAACACCTGCTGACCAGGCTGGCTTAGAAGACTGAGTGGGTCAGGTAATTAGGGCCTGTCTAGATGATTCTTCCTCAGACTCTAGGCTCCTTTTAAGAGTTGGCTGCAGATTTTAGTATGTGTGTTGCCGAAGCGAGCATAAGAGTTGGCTACCAATTGAGAAAAATGTTAGTCACCTAAAGTTTTATTCCCAGTTAGCAGGTTTTGCTAACTTTCCAGTGCCAGTTTTCTTCTTAAATCTCGGTTCTCAAGTACCTTATAGTATTGGCAGTCTCAAAAATATAAGCACTTTTTGGGGCATCTGGGTGACCCAGTCAGTTAAGCAGCCAACACTTGATTTTGGCTCAGGTCATAATCTCAAGACTCATGAGTTCAAGCCCCACATTGGGGGCTTGAGATTCTCTCCCTCTCCCTCTCTTTCTGCCTCTCCCCCACTCATGCACTCTTTCTCTCCCTCTCTCTCCCTCCCACTCAAAAAAACCCCCACAAAACTTGAAAAAGTCTTCAGATTATACATATATATATGTGTGTGTGTGTGTGTGTGTGTGTGTGTGTGTGTGTGTGTATATATATATATATATATATATATATATATATACACATATATATCCTTCCTCAAAATGTGCTTGCCTGGCTCCATTCCTCATAATAATTTCCCACCCATCGTATTGCTAGAGCCTCATGACCAGCCTCACTGACCTAGGTCTCTCCTGTTCCTGCTTCCTGAAGGATGATTTCGATCATGCTCTTCTCAGATAAAAATGCTTTCAGGTTACCTTTATTACTGACCCAACAAACTCAAATGCTAAGTTTAGCATTCCCCTCACCACCCCCATAACAAGGAAAAAAAATCACTTTTTCTGATTGTAGAAGTAACCTGTATTCATTGTAAGCAATCAAATAAGGTCAGGCAAGACATAAAGGTGTGAACAAGAAAGTGGCAATCCCTTGTAATTTTCCCTCCCAGAGAGAGAGGTGTCATTAATCAGTTTGTTTTGTTGAGCTTTCAAAATCCCACATGGCCCACTGGATTCACCATGGCTGTCCGTCCCCAATGCCTCTGGTCAGGCCCCGTTCCTCAAGCCCCACAAGCTGACTCCTACTTCTGGGGCTTTGCTGGTGGTGTTCAGTCCTCTGTAATGGCCCCCATCTTCCCCTCCCCCCATCCACTTCATCCCTAGCTTTGAAAAGTTCTACTTGCTGCATGGAGCCTTCCAAGCCTTACCAATGTACCGAGTATGTACTCTGTGCCACACGATTCAACGAGAAAACTGTCTCCTGCTGGTGCGACCCCATCTCTCCTAGATCATATACTGTCAGGGAACCAGGATCACACCTTATGCTTTCTGAAGCCTCATGATATGGTGGGCAATCACAAATGTCTGTCTAATAAATACTTATGAAAAAATAAATGGTTGAGTAGCTTCCTTCTAATTTAGTGAAATGTCTTAATTCTTTGGAGACTACATTTAATTTTTTATAGGTTACACACCTATAGGCTAGTGAAAATTTACATGGATATAGTGGAAATGCCTTTTAAGCTCCCTACTTCTATTTCCAGAATACCTATGACATTTGCGTGCCTATTAAGGCAGGGATTTTCCTTATGAGAACCCTTTGGTTCCAGCACAGAGTGGATGAGTTGCTGGGGCATCATTTACTTCTTGCTCACTAAACTGTCCCCCCTTCTGTAATCAGTCCATCAAGTTCACACAATCGTGGCACCGAGAATGATGATACGTCCATAAATCAGTGCTCGAACTGCTGGTTGTTGCTTAAGTGCCCAGGTGATGAATGTCCTTCTGCACCTTCTTGGTGCAGAATATTTTGATTGATTTAACAAAGGTTCCAATTCAGTCAAGGGCCATGAAACGCTCCATGGCGCTGAGGAACAACATCCCAGGACTCCAAGCAAGAGCCCATGTGAAAAAGAAACAGCGAAACATAAGCAGGGATGGAGGTAGGTTTGCTGCCCCCCCCAGCCAATGCCTATTTTTGGACTAAAAGATAATACATGTGGAAGTTGCAAATTGCCAACCAACAAGGGTTGCAGATTTGCACTCACCTCTCATCGCATTTAATCAGAATCACGCTGTCTGTTCCAATCCCCAGAGCTGCAGCTCCCTTCTTGAGAGAAAAATGACTCTAAAAAAAAACAAAACATTTATAATTAGTTGTGTGTAAATTCAAGATCCATTCCCTCAGCTGTTTTTTTTCTCCTTTTATTTTTAATCTCCCTCAAAAAACCTCGCTTGCTGAGAGAAGATGGCATCCTTCCATTGAGGTTTGTTTTTTTAACCTGTGGTGAAAGGCACATAACATAGAATTTACCACCGTAACCATTTGTAAGTGTATAGTTCAGTGGCCTTAGGTACATTTATGTAGCTGTGCAACCATCATAAACCATCCATCTCCGGAATTCTTTTCATCTTGCAAAAGTGAAATTCTGTACCCATTACACAATAATTCCTCATTCCTCCCTCCCTCAGCCCCTGGCAACCACCACTGTGCTTTCTGTCTTTATGAATTTGACTACCTTTGGTGCCCCATGTAGTGGAACCATATAGTATTTGTTAGTTTGTGACTGGCCTATTTCACTCAGCATAGTCGTCCTCAAGTTTCATCCATGTTGCAGCCTGTGCCAGAGTCTCCTTGTCTGTCCATTCATCCATCAGTGGATACTTGGGTTGCTTCCACCATTTGGCCATTGGGGATAATGGTGCTATGAACATGGGTGTACAAATATCCCTTTGAGCCCTGCTTTTAATTCTTTTGGGTATAAACCCAGAAATGGAATTGCTGGGTCAAAGGTAATTCTATTTTTGAGGAATTGCCATACTATTTTTCATAGCAGCTGCCCCATTTTACATCCCCACCAGCAGTTCCCAATGGTTCCAACTTCTCCCCAAACTTGCCGATAGTTGTTATTTTCTGTTTTTTGGTAATAGTCATTCAAATGGGGGGGAGTGGTATCTCATTATAGGTTTCAATTTGTATTTCCTTAATGGTTACTGATGTTGAATGTTTTGTGTGCTTATTGGCACACATTGTACATTGTCTTTAAAGAAATGCATATGCCAGTCTTTTGCCCATTTTTGAACAGGTTGTTTTGTGGTGGTTGTTGTTGAATTCATTTGAGTTTTTCTTTCTTTCTTTCTTTCTTTCTTTCTTTCTTTCTTTCTTTCTTTCTTTCTTTCTTTCTTTCTCTTTCTTCTTTTTTTTTAGAGAGAGAGAGAACATGGGCAAGCAGGGGAGGGTCAGAGGGAAAGAAGGAGAGACAGAATCCCAAGCAGGCTCCATACCTAGCACAGAGCCCAACATAGGGCTCGATATCATGACTATGAGATCATGACCTGAGCCAAAATCAAGTCAGACACTCAACCAACTGAGCCACCCAGGGGCCCCTCACTTGAGTTTCTGAGTGAAGATAATAAGACCCTGGAAATTATAAATGGACCTGCTACCCCAACAGACAATAATCCAAACCAATTCTACATATAAGGCATAAAAACAAGTCAACTGACTTCAGGAGCTATGTACAATATGGCTTCCAGGCTTATATTTTCCTACCAAGAGATTACACTCAGTGTCTCTCAAGTTCAGTGAAATTGTGGGCACTCAAGAGAAGAAGTTGGCCTTAAATCCAGCACTCTTTACCCCAGACTTGGCGCAAGAACTAGTTGCTGTGTAGGCGACCTCTCATCCTGAGGCAGGAGCAGGGAAAAGGCATCAGTCACTGGCTTGAGGAGGATAGTGTGCAGAAAAGGCCACACTGACAAGCTACTGCCAGATCTTTGTTTGTGCTTTTGGTTATTGATCGAGGGTAGGCTTCTGAATCTCAATGGCTGTAATCACAGGGCAATTTGGAAAACTGAGAGAGGCTAACCTAAGCCCAGCTGTATGGCATCTGCCCAGCAGCCTCTTACTATTAACTACACATCATTAAGCTGTCCGAAAGGAGAGCTGCTTCCTCAATTTACATCTCCAAAGGGTTGCTGACTGGAATTTTAAGTTAGAGTTTGGAGTGTACTCTCTCTGAATGCCCACTTTTGACTCATCTGAATTCTTATATATGCAGCATAGGAACTATTAACATATATATTTTTAGGGGGTGTGTCTAATAAGCAAGAAGAAATCACATTGATAACAGCAGCAAATAATGTAAACCAATAAATGAGGCCCTGGACAGAGGAGTTTAAAAGGCCCAGTGTACCCAAGGAGTAATGACAAAGGGCCATTAGCCTCATTTTACAATCAGAAAGACGAAGTAGACAGTCGTTACCAAGATACCTGGGAACTAGGAGAGAAAGCTTAACTGGGTTTGTAAAGATGCATGACTCCCCCAACAACACAGAAAAGTGTTCTCTCTTGCATCGTTAGCAGATATCCGGGTGACCCCCAGAAGAAAGAGCTCAGGGGGAAATGGCACAGAACAGAGGGACCAGCTGCCCACTGAGCAAGCACAAACCACTCAAATGAAGCCCCTCAGTGAAGGAGCTCCTAAGCACTGTTAAAACCGAACACAAATGGTGACCAGACTTGAAAATTTCCTGAGCAGACAAAATCAGTTTAGTCCTACAAGTAGAGCTTAATTTAGCTTATTTTGCATGACAAGTGAGGCTAACAACTCGGGTCACATCTTGCTTCTGCCTCCGAAAATCATAACAGAAAGTTAAATTGTTCCCCCAAATTGATATGAGGTAACCACTACGCAATGCTCTTTCATTTCAGAGAATTCTAATGCTGTTCCCAGTCACTGTGAAGAGTCAACAGTCACTGCTGCCACACTATATAAACTGCTTGTAATAATATACTCGAAGTCTCATACCCTGTTTTGGTTTGAGCGCTCTGGGTTTGCAAAGTCTCTTTTTGGTGTGTGCACAATAAACTTTCACTAATTACTACTACCTCAGTGATTCCTTGGTTTTACTTTTGTTTTTGTTTTTGTTTTTGTTTTCCTAAACCTTTGATAGTACTAAACTGCCAAATGGCAAATTGGGGCTAAGTAAGAGATCTGGTGCACCTGGTCAATGAGAGGAAGTAGTCTTGTCTGTTTTTTAATGAGAAAGAATAGGGATTCTCAAATTAAGGGCAATTACCTAGGATAATTGATCACTCTAGCAAATGCCACACAAGTAAAGAAAAAACACATGCCCAAATAGAAGGCTTCAAGATGGGGAACGAAAAGGGATATGAGGCATGAAAAAGAAGATTAGGTACCGAACACTGAGCCTGTTTACATTTTCAGGAAAGAGAGCAGGGAAATCACTAGATGTTATCCACAAATAGCAAGGGACCATGGAGAGCAAGGAGCCAGAGGTAAAAAAAAAAAGACACTACCTAATGAGGAAGAAACAGTGAAAACAGCTTAAATGGCACATCTCTGTGCTGGTGAGAACACATGGGGAGTCATTTTTAATCCTTGGCACATGTTTAATGGACCTACTTGTTGATGAACCACAGCAGAGCAGCATGCTGGGAGCTGAGGAGCCCAGAAACCAGGTGTTTGAAGAGAGCTCAGAGGATGCTTGTTCATGGGCAGAGGGCAACCAGGACATGTGGCATGGGTGGCCTTCATATCTGAAGGGCTGTGTCAAGGTAAGAGGAAAGGGACAGATGGTTCTGGGTGGCTTCAGAAGGTAAAGCTGTGAACAAAAATTGAAAGCTACAAGGATTCGGATGTGTCCCCAAATCATCAAGACTCTTGTGATGATCAGTCTTTCATCAACAGAATGGCTGGGGAATGAGTTAATGAATATCCCCCGTATCTCCTCCACCCTGATCTTGGAAAAATAATAGACTTGCTAGAATCTAGGGCTTATTTAGAACTATATCATATTTCTATTTGGGTAATAGATATTAAAACCCATCTGATTTTTATTTTTTTACAAAATGAAAATCCAAGATTGATGGGAGATTAACTTCTCTATCCTTTTTAAAAAAAAATCACAAGTAATCTAGATACAGGCTACATGATTCAGCTGACATTTAAAATATGTGCAAATAGGGGGGCCTGGGTGGCTCAGTCAGTTAAGCGTCCAACTCTTGATTTCAGCTCAGGTCATGATCTTGGTGTTCATGAGATTGAGCCCCACATAGGGCTCTGCACTGGGTGTGGAGCCTGCTTAAAATTCTCTGTCCCTCTGCCCCACTCCTGCTCATGTGCACTTATGCACACACTCTCTCTCTCAAAACAAAATAAAATAAAATAAATAAAATATGTGCAAGTAACCATGGGGTTGTATAGTTATAAAATAATTGTAATTTAAAAAATAAGCTGGCTTTCTGGGCTTGGGTAGGATAAGATTATCCAGAGTAAGAATGCGTGGGGGTGAGAGCCCACAGGCTGGGGCAGGGGCATGAGCTCCATAATTCCATCTAGCCCTATGACTAGAGGGTACACATCAGCTCCTTCCTTCAGTAATGGGGACAATAAATCTTTTCTGTCTTTAGGGATGGTGGGAGAATAAGGTGAATAGGGAAAAGCTCTGAGACAAACCACTTCAGTCTCTTGACATGCTGGTTTCTCTCCCTCTATTACAATTTAGATAAGCAGCTTGGAAACCTGATTATAACTATGTCAAGCCATTGTTGGTCACATCCAAATTTTTAACGGAGACTCAGATTCAACTACTTAGTGGACCACAGGGCCTCAGGGAAAGCTTCTGCTAAGCTCACGGACACAAAGATTTTTAAAACGGCCCTCAGTCCCCTGCTACCTCCCCTATTTCATCACCTGCCTTGCCTCCTCTTGCTCTTTCTACTGCTAGCACTGGTCTTCTTAGTCTTCTGTGTGCTCACGAAGCTTGTTCTTGCCTCTCAGCCTTTGTACTTGCCATTCCATTTCTTGGGCAATCCTTCCCTCAGACATTTATATGGCTCCCTCCCTCATTCGATGTAGGTCTCTGCTATATATCACCTCCACAAAGACCTTTTATGAGCATCTTGTAAAACAGCCCACTACTGCCCCATTCTCTTGTCAGCATGTGGCATTAAAGCAAATATTTATTAGTTTACTATCTGTCCCCTACTAGAACACAGGTTACATGAGGGCAAGGACTTAGCTGTAGTATATAGTTAACACGGATTTATCAAATTTGACCATATGCTCAGAGAACAAGTCCAGAAAAATGTCTACTATTTATTGACACAAATCTCTGGCCACAAATCCCAATATTGAGGTGTGGCTTTGGTGATTGGGGCCAGATGATGGTGGCCTAAATAGACCCCAACACCTCTAATCTAAAGCTCATTCTAAAAGCAAGTCCAGAGATCTTCCTGGCATCCATCCCAAAGGGCCCAAGATGGGGTCCTTCCCAAGCAGGAAGCTGCTGTAGGCCCTGATAGCCAGATCAGCCATTTTGGGAAGAAGCAACTCAAAACTTCAAACAAGGAAAGAAAAAGGACACATTAGGTTGGAAATGTCAGTTCTTGACTCTTCTGACATTCTGTCAAAAGCTCTATCTTCTATCTCTAAGGTCTATTCATTGTCCTTGGACTTGAACCCCTTTGTGAGTGGAGTGAATGAAGCATGTTTGGAGGAACACCAAACAGAGGTGGATGGGGGGCCTTACATAGCAGGACCCCCAACAAATATGTCGTGAAGCCCAACCTACAAAAGAGCTGAAATCTGCTTCGTTGACCCCTCCGCATGTTTTGGACACCCCTCCCTGCTCAGCAATTATAGGAGCAACAGTCTTTCCCTTGTCCTCCTTTTTCTCCACACTCCTCCCATACACCTACTGGTTTGCCCCTATACATCCTGAGATTTGATGAAAATGATAGCCTTTTCTGCCTTAGACTGGGTCCTTGTCCTTGCTTCTACTCATCAAGTGGCCTTAAAAGAGCATCCTACTTTCTAAATCATCTGATTTACAAAGAAGCTTGTACTCTGTGAGACCACCTCATTGATTTCTAATTATAAGGATTTGGAGGATAGGGGATCACCCAACCACATTCTCAGAGACTCCATGTGATTCTGATGTGATATGGATCTGCATACAAGGCACCTCCGGGAAGCTGGTACCTTATCACTTATAGTTCTACAGTGTGAAGTCACCCATTGTGAGCTTGTGCTCTAAGTAAGTGCTAAAAGAAAAGAATAATATGTATCGAGATTCAGTTGACATGAAAAGAGATCCAAGGATGACAGCTGGTGACAAATGTGAACATCAGCACTGAGCATGTTTTCCCTTACAGTGATCACTCAGTGTGGTCTCTGGGGCACTGAGAAGTGTGACTATCCCCTCCGGACCCCTGTCCTTTCCTTCCCCCACAGTACAATATATGCTCCCTGAGAGCAGGCACTGGGTCTGTTCTGTTCACTGTTGCCTCCCCAGTACCTGAGGCATTGCCTGGCACATATTGCACTGAGTGAATGAAGGAAGGTATAAAGAAAACATCCCACTGCCCCATGGTGCCCTGTGCCTTGCTGACCCCTTCTTTTGTCTCCTATTGCAACAGAAATACCCCAGGAGAGGCACTTAGGTTTTACGAATCATTTACAGGGCTCTCAGGCTCTTTCTTGAGAGTAGGTTTTCATGGGATTAAGTAGAGGGAGAAAATGACACAGGGGTGATGATGGCCCTGAAATGAATAGGAAGTAGGAATGCAGAGGCTAAAGGTAAACTGGTTTTAGCTCACAGTTTCACTTCCTGAAGTTCTGTCAGGTGAAGCTTCTGTCTAATGGGAGCATTACATGGGAGCTGTCTGTTTCCAAGCTGCCTGGGTCACCTTTAGTTTTTTTTTTAAACATAAAGGACATCTATTTTTTGAATTGAAGCCTCTCCTATAGTGTTTTTATGTGAAAACCATTTTTCGAAACAATTATGAGAATCATCTCCCTCCCAAAGTGGGCTGAGGCCATGAGGGGGCTCTGCAGAACACTGGTGACTAGTTGTAAAGAGTGGAGTGAGTTGTGCCCATTGCATAAAAGATCCCAGTACCTGTAATATGATTTGAAGAACAGTTTTCCTAAATGCAATTATGCTGTTCCACTGAAATTCTTTCTGGAAGAGCTTGTTGCACACAAGGAAATAAGAGAAATTTGGAATGAAGCTCACAGTTTGGGCTTTCAAAGGATTCAGAGCTAGAGATATAAATTATTGAGCTAGAGTCTTAACTTCCCTCTAAACCTACTTTCAAGAAAGGACCTAAAACTCATCAGATTAATTTTTGCCAAGCTTTTCTATCACTGAAGATTTGGTGACAACGATGAGATTTCAGCAAAGGATGAGTATTGAACCAGCCAATCTTTAAGATCCTTTCCAATTCTGAGATTTTGTGATTCCATATTGTGGAGGAAAATAATCTTAGAACTCTTTGCTTATGTGCTCTTATTTCAATTTAGTGGATATATTTACTTCTTTTAATGTTCTTCATAGCAATATTATTTGTTTAATTCAGCCCTGTTCAAAATTTCAAGAAAACAGTTGGATTTGGACAAACAAAAATTTAATAGCTTGCCCTCCTTATCAGCATGGGAAAATTCTAGTCTGGGTTGGCATCCAGAAAAGAGACGGGTAGCTCTGTGGGTTACAAAAGAGCGAGACAGTGTGGATCATTTAGAAAACAAAAGATGACCCTTCCCTTCCTCAATGTGTGATGTTTCTGGTTGGATGCTGGAAGACTTTCTTAATGTCATTTCTATCCCTATAGCTCTACACAGGTCCAAGTTTTAAACTCAGTGCTCAGACTAGAAGAAAAGTCAGTAACTGGCTCAATAGATTAGAAAATTATATTAGCACTAGAAGAACTAACATGGGGAAAACAGGATTTCAGAAAGGATGCTACCACGTGAATTTAGAGCAGCCAGCTAGAGTGGTGTAGAGATCACCCAACCCAGTATTTGAAAGACCGGTACTGGGATTATCAGGAAACTGATACTCTAGATCTGACTCTGTCATTGACTGGCTGTGAAACCCTGGGCAAAGCATCTATCACCTCTGGGACTTGGTTTCCTCATCTACAAATAGTTTTTTTTTTTAAGTTACCTAACATTTATATAGAGTTTCCTACATTACAGGAGCTGAGGTGACTGCTTTTTTTTTAAATGTTTATTTTATTTTTGAGACAGAGAGAGAGAGAGTGAGCAGGGGAGGGGCAGAGAGAAAGGGAGAGAGAGGATCTGGAGTGAGCTCTAGGTTGATGATGGAGAGCCCAATGTGGAGCTTGAACTCACGAACTATGAGATTATGACCTGAGCTAAAGTTGGATGTTTAACTGACTGAGCCACCCAGGCACCCCACGGTGACTGCTTTATGAGGCTCTCATTTAAGTCTCCAAAAGTCTTGGGCCTTGGAAACTCTCAAATAACATGAAGAAAGATAATACTTAAAGCAGCTTCTGCCATAGCCATTGTCCTACCCCCCACCCCCGCCCCTAGGGATCCACAAAGCAGCTCTTCTACTCATCCTTTCTCCCTGCAGGTAAGGGACTCAGGAAAGAACTTCCATGCAAAGATGGCAATTGTTTGGCCTGGAAAAAAAAAAGGCATTTGAGACATGACTTGGTAATCTTCTGTCTTCAGCCTGTGGGGATCTATTTCTGGGGCTGGTGGAGACAAGGTGATTGTAAAACCTGAAAAGATGAAGGGAATATACGGCCTGGCCCGAAGCTGGAAGGAACTACACTAAGTGATGAATGGGATGGAATCGCCCTGAGGTTTAAAGCCCAAAGGAACTAGATATAGGGGTCACATTACCTCTCAACCTGGAGCTTCAAGGGTAGGGCTCACTTTTAAGGGCTTATCTGAACAGAATGGTTTGGATCAAGAGTTCAATAAGACATAGGAGTGCCTTAAGTGAACTCTGAAAGTCCCCTCCAGCCCAGGTCTATGAGATAATAAGGAAGGTTGCAGGGTATTTTTTGTTTTGGTAGGGGCAGTAACAATTTAGCATCACGTTCACATTAAGAAAAAGCACTTGGTGGAAATTTTATTTGGGAAAGTATAAAATATTAAATTAATTGATGAGATATGGCATACAAAATGTTGTTGCTGAATATTTTAATCTGGTTTCTACATTGGTAGTGGGACAGGGAGCTCACTGACCTGGGGGTTGGGAAACCCATTTAATCCTGACTCTACTTGCAGCCTCTTCATTTAAAAAATGCTGATAACAGTCTTTGCTCTACCTGTCCTATGATATTGTTGTGTGAGTCAAATGAGTTAATGTATATTGCAAGTGTATTGGAAATTGTCAAATAGTTATCATATATAAGGTATCATACGTTAGATAAAGAGCTCATCTGGGGCACCTGGGTGTCTCAGTTGGCTAAGTGTCTGACTTCAGCTCAGGTCATGATCTCACAGTTCATGGGTTTGAGCCCCGCATTGGGCTCTGTGCTGACAGTTCAGAGCCTAAAGCCTGCTTTGGATTCTGTGTCTCCCTCTCTCTCTGTCCCTCCTCTGTTTGTGCTCTGTCTCTCAAAAAACAAATAAATGCTAAAAAGTTTTCTTTAAAAAGAAAGAAAAAGAGTTCATCTTGTCAAAAAATAAGCCTAGAGTTAGAACCAATTGGTATTTTAGGAAAGGTTCATAATTCAAATGTTCTTTCATAATTATATGCATGGATAGAGGTAAAGAAGGAGGAGGAAAAATTGAATGGTAATTGTACAGCTGAATCACCTTTCTTTTGCTTAGAAGTGAAGAAGTAGACTCTAAGTTTGCAATATCAAAAAAAGAAGGCATAGCAAAATTATTCTTACACCACATGACCTGGGTTTTCTGGGCAAGGTTAAGTCAATTTCCATGAAACTTGAGCCAAGAAATTCATGCAGACACCAGACAGCATAGTACAGCTTGCTGGTCGACCAACCTCATTTCAGGTTGTGCAAACAGCATGGAAGCCAAAATAAAAAGATGCCCAATATAAGATCATTTGAATTTTTTGAGGCTGAGACCAGAGTAACATTTAACTATTTTGGGACACAATACTATAGGGAAATAGTAATTGGAAAAAATTATATCATGATTTTCTATCTGTGGACAAGTTGAGAAATGAAAATTATCTCATGGTGGGGTACTAGGCTTAACAGGTTGAATACGCCCTCCCTGAATAGATGTCCACATCCTAATCCCTAAAACTTAAGAATATGTTACCTTACATGGCAAAAGGAACTTTGTAGATGTGACTTAACTAAGAGTCTTGAGATAGGAAATTGTCCTGGGTTATTTGGGTGGGCCCAATGTCATCACAAGGGTCTTTATAAGGGAAAGAAGAGAGAGTCAGAGTGAGGGAAGGTGATACGGTGACAAAAGCACAGGTTAGAGAGAGAGAGTGAGAGAGAAGAAGAGAGAGATTTGAAGATGTTTTACTGGTTTTGAAGTTGGAAGAAGTGTCCATGAACCAAGGAAGGCAGCTGGCCTCTAGAAACTGGAAAAGGCAAGGAAACGGATTTTTCCCTTATGGTCTCCAGAAGGAACACAGTGTTACCTGACCCATAGATTTCTGACCTCCAGAACTATAAGATAATAAATTTATGTTGGCTTAATCCATTAAGTTTGTGGTAATTTGTTTTAGCAGCAATAGGAAGTAAAACACCAGGTAATTTGAGGCTGTGGACTTCTCTGTTAAATTTGACCTCTGCAAATTGAGGAAGAGCAAAACAAAATACTAAAACATGATTAAAAACAAGATGCTAAAGATCATTTGTTAACATAAATCACTAGTTTCCTTTGATTCCATGGCCACTGCTATAATTGTGAATTGTATTCACTGGCTTCCAGTCGTACTTGCCATTTGTTTCCTTATTATGAACACACACACACACACACACACACACACACACACACACACACACCACTTAAAGAAGAAAAAGAAAAGTTCCATAGGAGATGTGCCTTGACTCCTACTATGACTCCCTGCATCTCCCCACTGATGTCTCTTTACAGGAGCCCCTAGTTTCCCTATAGACCCTTCTTCCATCCCCATCTCTTTATTTCCCCCACCATGAGAGGGCTTCTTGATCTTCCTTGAGGCAATTGTTTCCCAAAGTTTAGGCTACTTCGAGGAAGAGGTTGTGAAAGGAAAATCTCAGTAATTACATGGCTGGTAATGCTTACTAATGCCTGTTGAGAACAGCCTCTGGTTTGCTGCAGGCCCATTGGTGGGAGAATCTGGAACCAAGATTTTGCTCAAACAGCTGCTTTGAGCTTGTGTGTGGCCCCATCTCTGCACAGGAGAGTAAGCTGGAGGCCTAACAGACTGATGCTGTTTAGCTTATGTAAATAGGGTGGGCCACTTTTTTCAATGTGCCTGCAACAGTAGGGAGAATGGCATTAACTCTTCTAAAGCCATGGAAAGAATATGGAGTACCACACTGTGGCATTCAGCTGAAAGACCCAGCTCTCAGCACCCCACCTGGATAACTACATAGCAGAGCACAGGAGCCTGTGATTGGCTGGGACAGAACTGACCCAGAGATGAGATATGATAGATATAACCACTAGGCCATTTCTCTACAGTGATAAAAATCTCTGATTCAGCCTCCCAAAGACTAGCATTAAATGGTTCAAGACACCATTAGGGTTGACTATCTGATCAGAATTTTCATACAGAAAGATTGTATCAATAGGACATACTGGAGTTTTGAGTTATGTAGGCACAGCATCAATTGTCCAAATGAGCTCATAGTCACTCTGGCCTCTCCTCTCCCTCTTCCCCTAACATGCAACATTACTACAGAAAAATGAAGGGTAGGAACTAGAAGTAAAAACATTCTGCTTTCTCTATGAAGGTTTTCCTAAATTTCAAAGAGAAAGGGCTTTTCCCATCGTACCACTCAGCTGCTCCCTCTCCAAATACTCTCCCAAGAAGTATCTTCTAGGAAGAGAACCTCTGGGGATAAAGCGTTTCCAAATAGGACTCCTTCCACTTGGGCTTTACAGATGAAAACCTTAAACCTGGAAAGAACAGAAACACGTACATGCTCGGATGTGAAGGCAATGAGCCTGGGAACAGCAGCCATTCCTTTCTCCTTGACTTCTGGGAACATCTTAAAGCGTGCAATCAGCATGGCATACATGTTAGATATAGCGCCACCTAAAGTAACAGCAACACACAGTTAACTTTTCTAGTTATTATCAACATCATTTCACATGCAAGAAACATTCCTCATTTCCACTGACCCAGAATCGTCCTGGGACACAGGAGAAGGCCATTGTATTGGTTATCCTTCGAACTGAATCCTCAAACTCAGACTGAATCCTCAGGCTAAGAGGGTCCAGAGAAAGGAGCACCGGGCCCAACCACAGGTTGGATGCCACCCCTCCACACCCCAAATCTGTCAGCTAAAGAGAACCACGATTGATTCTGCTCTTGCTGGGAGTCCTTTGAAGCGGTTCTTAAGAACTGAGAAATTGTTGCCTTCCTTCCCACCTTGTGAGTGTGGTCATTCTTCATTAGTTCTGTGAAAATCCTACTTCTATCCTGATGGAGAACACATTTCTTTTCATTTCAACTCATTCAATGCCTTGCACTTGCACCAAGACAAAATCAGTTGCAGTTCACAGTGTGGACTGTTAATCAATAATCCTTACAGAATGAGGATAAACATCCAAGCCCATCTCATCATACTCTTCTGTTAATTTCCCCAGAACAGTTCTTCCCTCCCAAAGACATCACAGAAATATAATTGTAACAGCTAACAAAATCTCATTTCAAAATGATGCAAAAACACAAAACGAAGGGAATTTTAAGTCTATATTGCATTGCTTTTCTTGTGTCATTCTAAGATTGTCAAGGATTTCATACCATAATGTTTACATCATATAAGTAAGGTCTCCTTTGACAAGCAAAGGAGATTTTCCCCAAGATTGTTGGAAAGTTTAGGATTTCTGCTATACCAAGAGACAGATTGTTGTGCATGCAAATGGATACGTTGGCATGGAAGCTGTAACACCACGTGGCGGAGTGAAGGCACTATCTCCTCCTTTCCCCACAGAAGACACACTGGGCTCAGCCATGATGTGGGTGCCCTGAGTTCCCTTCCCTTTGGGTGGCTGAGGAGCAGAGGGCTCTTTATATCAAAATGAATGGCCCACGTAGGGCCACGATTTTTGCCTCATGAACCCTGGGCTCTGATGCAAGCAGGCAGGCTGGCACAGAGCAGTCAGTACCCAGATCCTGGCTCTGTGCTCCGTCAGAATAAGGGAAATTTCTACCTCTTCTGAACCCCAGAGACACAGGGCAAGCAAAATCCAGGTCAGGCCTTCTCTGAACAGACACCTTGTCTGAAAGGCTGAGTGCGTAGGATGCTGCTGGGCAAGGGATCAGCTATTAAAGGAAATTCTACTCTAGCGTGTGGTTTCTCCATCTTGGCACTTGATGGTATTTTGGCTGGATAACTGCTTGTGGTGGGGGCTGTCCTGTGCCCTGGGGATGTATGTGGCAGCATCTCTGGTTACTACCTGCCAGGTGCTGGTAGCACTACACACCCCACCACCAAATTGTGACAATCAAAAACTTCTCGGGGCGCCTAGGTGGCTCAGTTGGTTAAACGTCTGACTCTTAATTTCGGCTCGGGTCATGATCTCAACGGTTGTGAGATTGAGCCCTGCATCAAGCTCTGCGCTGAGCGTGGAACCTGCTTGAGATTCTCTCTCTCCCCCTCTGCCCCTCCCTGCTTGCATGCATGTGTGCGCTCTCTCTTTCAAAATAAATAAATAAACTTAAAAAAACCTTCTCCATTCTTTGCCAAGTGTTGCCTGGGGGTACAATAGCCTCCATGTGAGAAGCACTGCCCTAGTTCTTGTCAGAGGCTGGGGAGAAAGAAGGCCAGAAGGAGAAGGGAAAGGTGAACACAAAGAAAGTGTGTCACACAGCACAGTTACTCAAGAAGCTTCCAGCTTTGCTTTCCCACTCCTCATTTTGCCACTCAGTTATTCTCTAAAGATCCAGTATCCCTACTCTTCGTCCTCTGCCATCTCTTACTTGGCATCATGGCTGCCTTCGGACTTCTGGTGAAGCCCAAGATTGTTAAAAAGATGACCACGAAGTTTATCAGGCACCAGTCAGACTGATGTGTCAAAATTAAGTACAACTGGCAGAACCCTAGAGGCATTGACGACAGGATGTGCAGAAGATTCAAGGGCCAGATCTTGATGGCCAACGTTGGCTATGGAAGCAACAAGAAAACAAAGCACATGCTGGCCAGTGGTTCCAGAAGTTCCTAGTCCACAGCATCAAGAAGCTTGAATTGTGGCTGATGTGCAACAAATCTTACTGTGCAGAGATTGCTCACAATGCCTCCTCCAAGAGCCACAGAGCTGTTGTGGAAAGAGCAGCCCAGCTGGCCTTCAGAGTCACCAACCCCGATGCCAGGCTGCACAGCGAAGAAAATGAATAGACTGCTTATGTGCACATCGTATTAGTGTTAATAATACCATAAAACTAAAAGAAAAAAAAAATCCAGTAGGTCTGAGAGAAAGGAAGAGGATTCTGGGCCACTAGACAGAGCAGACTGCTTTGTGCAGCCCAGGCAGGAGGATGGATGCCTCTTCCAGAGAAAGGATGCAAATACAAGCTCTGAAACATCAGGAAAATCCCGTTAGACAGGAAAAGGTTTGTGACTAAGCCATGATTTCCCTTTCTTCTCCTTCAGCCTTTGTGACTTGCTGAGCAGTGAGGAATACTCCAGGTCTCTTTGGTTCCCAGATGTGATATCACATTAACAGATTTCTTCTAGACATCCCAAAGAACTTTCCATGAAGCATAAATCCTCTGTTGTTATAGATGGAGGTGTAAGGTAAACTGAGCTGAGTTATATATTCAAGTCACAGATCTAACTCTTTGTGTTTAGTCCTGGGCAACAAGACCTTCAGATCTCAGGCCCATAAGATGTATGATTTTCCCTGTTCCTACCTTTTAAATTGTAAGACCCTTTACCCCAGGAATGAGCCTGGATGCTACCCAGAAAGGCATCCATTAGCAAGTGAGGATGCTATAATCCCTCTCTCTCGGTAATGGCTTGTAGAAAGCAGGGCAGAAACAGTTTGCCAATGGCCTTTACTTCTGTCCCTTTCCCATTCTGCAATGTCTACATTATATTTAGCATATGGCATCTGTGGCTTCCATGTTGGCATGGGAGCATATGGATCTTTAGCATCCAGGGAAGGAGCCTCATGATCAAGGTTAAGTCTTTTTACTTGATCATTTGGTCACGTAGAAAGACTGACCAAATGATCAGGTGTCCCGCGATGGGGGTGTCCATACCTGGCTTAGCAGAGCTGCGGAAGAGGATTCTTTCTCTGGGTGTATATTTTCTGGAGTGGGTGGGTTCTAAGACCAGCTAAATTAGGCCTGGCCCAAGCCCCCTTTGCCAATTTTTCAGGGTCAACAGGAACAACTGTTCTTCCCACTCCCAGGGACCGTTAAAAGAGAGCCCAGGATTCTCAATCACACACCAACCTCATAAGAGGAAGAAGAATAGAGGTAGAAACGATGTTGATCTCTGAACACTACCTAATTCCTCATGAAAAATACCTTACGAGCATCAGTTCCAGAGAATGATGACAAAATTCCCTCAATAGGGAATGGTTTTCCAAAGGAAAACTAAGTCCTCTACAAAATAAAGGCTAGCTTAAAATTCATCACAACTGGTGTTCAATGAAAAAAAAAAGGCTAATTTTCCCTTCCATTTAACTAACATGTTTTCCTTCTGCACCTGAAAAATTGTGAGGTATTTTTAAAATCATAAAATATAATAGCAGATCTGAGCTTGTGGGTAAAGCTGCTTAATTTAAGCCCTATCCTTGAGGCCTCTGTTGCTTGTTTATTTCTTCTTTCAACCTGTTCTTTATTTTCTCTCTTCCTCATCATCCACTTATCTTGGCAGGTTTGCTGCAGGGACATCTTGATGTGGCTTTTGCTGGGCCTGACATAATGGCAGGTGTGGCTTTGACCCCCCCAGCAGGGCCAATCTCAGTGTACTGAGTGTATGCCCCCTTCTGATGACCCTCTCCTGCCACTGATTAGGTGACAGTCTGCACACCAGGTTTATTTTCCATGGGTCAGTGACTCTCTCCCCATTGCCTTTCTAACTTCTATTTCTTCCTGCATTAAACCAAGGTCACACACAGATCTGGAATGAAGGGCAAAGCTTTTTGTGTCAGGTTGATTCTCTTGGCTGGAAGAGGTGTAGATAATGGAGCTTAGAATCCAATGGCTGGTGATAAAAGTAGGATGGAAAAGACTGAATGGTATGATAAAGAAGGAAAAAGAAACCTCTTGAAGAAATCATCACCCTCTGTTTCAGCTTTAAAAAATGGTTTCCCAGGGGCGCCTGGGTGGTTCAGTTGGTTAAGTGGCCAACTTTGGCTCAGGTCATGAGCTCGCAGTTCATGAGTTCAAGCCCTACGTCAGGCTCTGTGCTGACACCTCAGAGCCTGGAGCCTGCTTCAGATTCTGTGTCTCCCTCTCTCTCTGCCCCTCCCTTGCTCATGCTTTATCTCTCTGTCTCTCAAAAAAAAAAATTAAAAAAAATGATTTCCCGGAAACAAATATAATATAAAACGGGGGGGGGGGCAAAACAGAAGAGACTCATAAATATGGAGAACAAACTGAGGGTTACGGGAGGGGTTGTGGGAGGGGGGATGGGCTAAATGGGTTAGAGGCACTAAGGAATCTACTCCTGAAATCATTGTCACACTATATGCTAACTAATTTGGATGTAAATTTAAAAAAAATAAAAATAAAACAAGTTAATAAAAAAAAATGGTTTCCCAAGCCACTCTCTACCCTCCTTGAAATTAGTATGAATCAGCTTCTCTGGTTGTTACTTGAAAGGGACAGGGTACACAGGCTCTGTTACAGAGATCTGCCTCGTAATGCATCCTGAAACAGGATGCTTTATTAAACGAGGCTACCCTTTCACTAATTGTGGGAAGTTTCAGAGAGCGAATTCCCTTATTAGGAATCTTTATTCCTTTGTTCCACATGATCCATACATCTTCTGTGTAGGATTACAGTAGGAGTACTGGCTAAATGTCATCCCTGTTCATTCTCTTTCTGAACACAAATAACTATTGCTCAAGCATGAGGTAGTTGCTTGGAAGCATGGTCAGTGGTCATGTATAGTCACACTCATTCTTTTGATCAACATAACTCATTTAACCTAAGCAGAAACACAGACTAGGTATTTAATTGTTCCTAGGTTCATAATGAGGCATTGCATATCAGAAGAAAAACCACAAAGAAAGGTTGAAATATCACATACCAGGAGAAAATATCCCATCGCCGGAGCCCCCAGGCCAGCCAATGATTTCTCTCATTTTTTTCAGCGTGACATATTCCAAGAGCACAAATACTGGAGCAATTTCATAGGTGAACCTGAAATGTAGTAATGGTCACATTTTATGCATGCAACTCAAAGAAATAATTCATCGTCACAACACGTATAGAACTACTGTATTTCCTTTTTCAAGCCCTACATTCACCCAAGTTTTGATTATAGAATTAAGCAGACAGAAAATTACATCTTCTAAAGGGCTGCTCATTTTCCTATATTCCTAACGTTAGGAGCTTCAATTATTGGCTTAATGCCTAAGGGTCACTTATCAAATGAATAAACAAAAAACATTGCAGAGTAATTCTATTTAAAAAAACAGCATCTGGTCCCATTTCTCTTTCATATTATATATAATTATAAATCCCAAATGCCAAAAAAAGTGCCTTTTGTGTTTGAAAAATGTTGTATAGCTTTGATTGCATGAAAGATGTATCAGGACTTCAGTTAGATTGAACACCCCTATACTTCTGAAGTTGATATCCCTATTTTAGGAGCTAATCGATAAAAAAAGATTTTCACAGGAGAGGCTGAATAAAGACTATGAAATCTCGCTAATAATTATCTTGGATTAAGCAAAACACATTAACTACTCACATATTAGTGTTTGCTGTTGATGTCAGCCAGTCTGCTGCTAATCCAACCATATCTAGTCCCGTGGAAAGTTGATTGAAGTACCTGGGATGCCCTGAAGAAAACAGAGTACCAGAATCAGGACTGCACCAAGTGAAAATAAATGCCTCTCAAACACATGATTTCTCTAGCTAAAGAACCTTGAAAGATCCTTCAGTAATAGGAATACTGTATTCAGAAACCCAACATGTGTGTGTGCGTGCACGTGCGCGCGCGCGCGCGCACACACACACACACACACACACACACACACACCCCAAAGGAGCATTTCATGTAACGAGACAGACTATTTTGGGTTATGGTGTTTCTTAAAACACACTCTAAAAATCTTCCTCTGAATATTATCCTATAAAAAAATAACAAATGTGGTTTGCCATGTGGATGCTAGTTTACCTCCTAGCATCCCTTCAGTGTATTTGCAAACTAAAATGCTAGTACAATCCAAAGCTATTCTTGTTTGCACGCATGCTGCTGAAAATCCTTTTTTTGTTGTTGAAGTTGTTCTGGGAATCAGTCATACCATGACATCCGCCAGGCATGCCAACATTCATAATAATATCCGTGACAAATGGCTGATGATTACAAAAGACAAGGCAAAAATGAGAAAATAGGACACTGTTGAATGATTTGCCCTGGATTCAAAAGGTGATGATTGCCTAAAGATGGCATGGACAAATCTAATTCTTGTCAATTCTTTTCTGTCCAAATATTTGATTATAAACAACAGAACTTCTTCATAGTTGTGATTTAAAATAAAGCTGAATACAGTCAGCATCACCGTGTTGTCAACAAGATACGTAAAGATATATTCAATGGACGGATGAGTCCATTAGCAAGGCTTATCTAATTAACTTCTAGATTTCTCTAAAACTCTCTACAGGAGTTGACATCCGAATACTCCTGAGGCCATTATTTAAAATGTGGTGGTAAATACCTCGTCAGAATTCCATTCCTTGTCTTGCCCCATAAAAGCCTATCTCTAAATCTGCGATTTGTTTGGCAGCCCACATTTTGGAAGATTATCAATTATGGAAATAGCATCTGATAAAAAGGCATCCGCCACTTATTGGACATCTGTCTGAAGCCTGGGGATGGCAGTCTCTCCAGCCAGTATGGGCAAAACAAGATAAAGGAAGGCAATGAGGAAAGCAGGGACAAAAGTCAACACAGAGCTTATCTCTAGTACTGGAGTGCTCCCTTATCAGCCGCGGGCATGTGGCTAGACAATTAGACACTGAGAAAAGATAGGGGCTGGGAAAGGGCACATTTCAAAGAGACTGGGATTTGTGTGGCTCTCGCTCATTCTCCAGCATTGTTTTGCCTCCCTGTGGCACGGTGCCCTTCTACCTTTTCGCTCCTTACCAGGCCCTCTGCAGCTGACCCTGTCAGTTGATGCATCCGCAGAAAGTGAGAAAGCCCCTTTGCTGCCGCCGGGCGCTGTCTGGAACAACCCTCTCCTGTCTCTGCCTCATTGACTCCCCATTTCATTAAAGCTCACAGCTGAAGTCACAGCCGCTTCTCCCCTCCGGATGCCCCTTCATTTTCTCTTTCCCTGAGCCATTTCTTTAAAGTGAGGAAAATAATAACGATTAGCAAATCAATCCGTTAATCTACTCTCTCAATTCATATGCATTTTCTGGATGAATCTGGTGTCCATTATCACACACTGTTTAACTCTCTAGAAACTTTGGCATGAAAACCTCCGCATAAAATGGAGAGAAATTTCAAGGTGCATGTGGGTTCCCAGGATATCAAAAGGTCAATTCATCCTAATGACTGCCTTTGGAAAACCGTGAAACAAGTTTGATGTTTCAAGCTTGACTCTCTTCTCCTATATTTTTTTGACCTTGGTCTCCCATTTCACCTGAATCTCTCCTCCTCAAAATTTTCATTCATTGATAGTGATGTGAAAATATGGAAGGAGATAGTTTGCCAGGTTAGAACAACGTGTTCTCTTGATTTCTGCAGAAGTATGCTACAGAAATATTCTATTTGCTCTCTTCCTGTGACCCCTGAAGGCTGCTAGGCAATCCAGGCAGGGCTTTTGGAAAGAAAGGGTGTAAAAGTACCGCCTGGGAGGCTGCCAGCTGTCCCTGTGCATGCCTTCCGCGGCTGCCACCACCCCCACCGGGCCCGGAATCGGTGGCCACACGCAGTCGCAGCCAGGGAGGCAGTGAGGGGGGAATGTGAGATTAGAGCTGCTGGCGCCTCTGGAATGCTCCAGCTGGGAAGGATGTGCAGGCTATGGGAGCCACCGGCCCCAGGCAGCTCAAACCCTCTCGTCCACAATCAGATGGGGAGGGCCCCAAAGTCGGTCCAAACTGCTCTCCTGGTACCTGCAGCGCACACCCAAGGACGGCCTCATTTATTGATGCTTCAATTTCTTTGTCTGATGGTTCCGTAGAAAGACTCAAGACAACATTAACCCTTGCACTCCCCAACCACCACCACCACCACAAAGTCCAATGACCCCTGAAAATCTTAATTATTCCAGAATTCTATTATTCTCTGCAGTTTTCAGTTTTCTGTTCCAACAGTTCCTACAGGGGTAATTTTAAAAACACATGAAGACTTCATTTGAAAGTATTTCCCCACTGGCTCTCATGCCTCTCCATGCTTGGAGGCCAGGTGGAAATTAGATTAAGGACTCTCAGTAGAAAGCAGGGGATAACATATTTTATAAAAGCATCTCCTGAGGTACACTAAAATGCCTAACAGTTATAGGGATGGTAACTATTTTACAGACCCTAAATATTACTAGCTGTCAAATACCAGGTATAGCATAAAAACCTGTAAATTTGCAAGTCAAAAAAAGAGGAGGTGACCAGTGTTCATTCTTTGAAATTCTATTTGGGAGTGAAATGGGAAGACCGGAAGACTACATCTGCTATAAATAATTATTGATATTGATGCTTAGAAATTCAACTTCATCATATTTTCCTCTGAACTTTAAATGCATTAGATCTCCACTTGACCAACAGTTTCAAAAGCATTATGGCAAAATCTAAATATTGAATTGGTCCATCTTCTCCTGACACTAACTGAAACATTGACCGAATGATGACTTTCACTGATTTGCAATTCTCATGGTCTTAACTCTTTAAATTGCTTTTCAGACATCACCAGCTTTTAAGGATGAAGATGTAAAACATTTTTATAGGTACGTTTTGGTTTGGTAGCAATAAAAATAATAGGGAGCAGCCTACTATTAAGATATTTAAATATTAGGTTAGGGAATAGGTCAAACAAAAATGAATTAAAAGCACTATTCATATTTGCACCTGCAGATCCATAAAAAGCTGGGAAGAGGAACATTTTTAATGCCTAGTATATACACATTCTGTGGATTCTCTGTGAACATAACTGAGAATGAGACCTAATAAGCCTTCAAAATTCATATCCCACAGACCGAGTGTGATAGAAATCACCAGGTTAAATTCCTTTCCCTAGTATCTGGTTCCAAGTCTATAGCCTCACAAAAGTAGATACTAATAATACGGTAAATCGATTTCCCAAGGCTTCTTCTCTGCATACTTTCCCTCTCAGTTGGTATACCGAATGCGAAAACAAAAACAAAAACAGTAGCTTAAAGCCACACAGCAAACACTCTTAAAATGTTTGTTGTTGATTAGAGTAATACCAATAATTAATTAACCAAAAAATTTGCAACATAAAAAGATCAAGTTCCTGTGGTAATTAATAGTCATGTGACATTTTTATTTGCTAGCAGAGCTTTTTAAGGTTACATATCAATTTAGATCCACAAGGTATTCTTCCCCTCCTGAAAGTCATTCGTACTTATTTTTATTGCTTTAATGAAGTGTAGTGCCATCATGCATCAGCATGATTAGAGACAATGCAGGAAGAGAAGGGGTAATCACGATTGGGAGAGATGACTAGCGACTTTGTGTAGACAAAATGAAAGCTTAGAACGTGCCCAGATAAACATTACACCTGGGACTACAAAATGGATAAAGTGTGAAGAATACTGTGAAAAAGCAATAAATACAAAATACATTTTAAAATAAGGATATCTGATTCCCCTCCCCCACCCACTTTCTTTTTTTATATACGGAATGGCTGAGAAGCACACATCCTTATATAACATGGCTGAATTGTTATGCTAGTTTGTATTGTGTTTTCTTTTGTGTACATTTCTTTAAAAATAGAGAAATCCTGAGGTTCAAATATGAAGTCCTGGACATTTGAGACAATGCCAAAATATTATCCCTCTGTTTCAGTGATTATATGGGATGGTTTGTCCAATGCCTGACCATTCCTATGCCATGGAAATTACTAGCACTCCTCTAGTATTTGGGCTTTTGTTTGGATCATGCCTTTTGAGCTTCCATTTCCATATTCCCTTTCTTTCTCCATTTTGAGTCACTTCTACTGGCCTCTGCTGACAAATGGTTGCTTCTACATCAGTGGTTAATCTCCGTGGCCCAATACGTGCAATGTAAAATCTGATGATTTATACTTAATACATTTATAATGTTTCTGACGTTATCAACTTCAGAAGCATTAACATTAATAGTAAAGGGTACCTTTCTTTGTTTTATATCGTTCTAATAATGACTTTTTTTAGTGATGAAAATAACTTTGCAAATTTGAAAATACCAGTAACACCATCAAACAGAAAAATGTTTATATAAAAATAAAAATTGTAAAAGAAAAAAGAGCTTTATTATTTTTGATTGGACAATACCTGTTTTTATTGCATATTTTAGAGTCGTTTGGCAATGCATCAAAATTTCCTCCAAATTTTGTGGTTGGTCTGCCAATTCCCAGTTATACTCTTGCAGGAGCTCATTAGGGTAATGGAAATCAATCACTTTGGTTGATCTGTCGAAACTTTTCACCACATACTGAAGCAAAATGCCCATTACATCTTGCAGAAACGCCAAAGTGGGCCTTTCTCCATCACAGGCTGGCAGCAGGTCTAAAGAATGGAATCAAAATGTCACATTTTAATTTTATCGTGAAAATGTCCAGGCAAGATCTTGATTCGGCAATTTCTCTTTGGCTTGAGAGATTTTGTGTTAAAAAAAAAAAAATCTTCAGGAAACGCAGAGCATTTTCTTTAAAAGGGAGGTATTTTTCAACGATAAAGGAATAAGAGAAATTGCGATTTCTCCCACACCCCAAATTATTCCTTGTATTTCAATCCATGACGTATTTGCTTTCTTTTTTTAAAAAGGAGTGTGCCTCCATTCATCTATTGCAGAGGGGTTTGTCCTAAATGTTGTATCTGAATAAATCATCTTAAGTGGTTATGGAAATACGTCACATCAGAAATGTTTGAGGAATGCCTTTGGGCAACTCAGACAAAGTGGAGCATGCAATGTTAAGGTCTCTGGCCTATTACGTTAGCTCGGTATTTCCTAAGTCTGTGTGTGTGTGTGTGTGTGTGTGTGCGCGCGCGCGCGCGCTCATGTTTAGGTGACTGGGTGGGTAAACGCAAGGAACTAAAACCTACGCAGGTCTCACCTGAATAGAATAGTTCCCCTGTGAAACTGCAGCTACGAATTACTCTTTCGATCTAAAGACCTAGAAAGTCTCAGCAATTCCGAACGGGAAACCAAGTCCTATCGGTTTCAGTCGCACCAAGAAGCCGACCTCGAGGTCCAGCGCTCGAGGGGGCCTCTGCCAGCCGCAGACCCGAAGGCAGCACTGGAGCATGAACGCCGCGGCTCTAGAATCCCCTCCTAACGCCCGCGCCCAGCGCCACGTAGAGGCCGGGTCTGGGTTCAGGCCCGTCGTATCTCGCTTTCAGCTGAAGATTCTTGCGAAGTCCGCCCCTTCCCTGCCTCTCCACGCCTCGGGTCAGGCCCCTGGCACTGAGTCCCTTCTGGCTGCGGTGGGTGGGACCGAGCCAGGGGCCGTGGTATTCGGGGGCCCCGCGAGGCGCCTTTACCTGTTGCGTGTAGAAACGCATAGTTGACATCCGCTTTGGGGCAGCTGCAAGGCTTCTGGTTACAGGCACAGGTGGCCTTCCGGGAGGTGGCCCGCGCGGGCTGGCTCCCTCCACTCTCTGCCGGCTTCTCTGAATCCCCGTAGAGCAGGGCTAGGCAAGGACAGGGAGCGCGTTGGTCAGCCGCCCGCCTGGCCCGGCTGCATCGCCCCTGCCCACTCCCAGCCAGGAAACCTCCACTCCGCTGTTGGGGATGCGGAGGTGAGAAGGTGACATTGCCCCCGCGGGACTGGCCTTGTCCGATTCCCTCCCCCGGCACTTGCACTCACCGCACAGCTTGTTTCCGATGCCGCCCGTGAACTTCTGGGCCACCTGACACCAGGCTCTCGCTGCAAGGAAAGACAGGCAGGAGGACAGCGAGTCAGAAAGACAACAGCAGACGGACGTGTGAAATTTCGTTCTGTGGGAACAACGGCAATAAGCCCGGGGTCCGGAAAGGGGCTGCCTGGGGCTCCGCACAAAGGGCGGGTGCAGGATGGGTGCGGGGGCCTGGTGGCCCGGCCCAGCCCGACCTTAGGTTCGCTAATTTGTTTCCAAGAGAAGCCCATACTTCAGCCCTTTTACACTTGCCTTCCAGGTGCCAATAGGTTCGGCCAAACTCCCCTTTCCTGCCTTGGTCCGGCGAGTTTTCCTAGATACCGAAGCTGTCCGTTGGCTCTCCTTCCAGACCAAGAATTCTCTCTTTTCCATTTATTTTTCCTTTTCCCACAGCCACTCTATCCCTCTACAGGGTCCAGACACCAAGATGGTGGCAGTGCCCCAGGCCCACGGAATTCGGTGTCGAGGGGACGGGTCTGTGTTTGGGGAGCTCTCCCAGACTTCATTGAAAAGGGCTTGTGATTCTTTGGGTGTCTTTCCAAGGGATAAGGGCCCGTGGGGTTTTGGTCTCTTGGGCCATCAGGGATCTACACCGAGAGCAGGGTGAAGTGTCCCAAGTTTCCTGTTGCAGGTGGAAAAACCGCTCCCGTCTTCCCTAGCCCCGCAAACCCCAGTCCACCCGCAAAGCTCGCCTGCTGCAGGCCCCGGTATCCCTACCTGTGCCGGGGTTCTCGGGATCCCCGGAGCCATCTTCAGACCCGAAGGACCAAAAGCCTGAGCCTGGAGTTGCCATCAGCGCCGTGAGACTGGAGCAAGTCGCCTCCGAGTGCGAACTGTCAGCAAGCTGCCCTCGGCTCGGCCCTGAGCGCGCGTGCGTGCGTGAGTGTGGCGGGAGGAGGGCACCGCGCGGGGACCCGCGCAGCCGTGCGGCAGAGGGTGGGTGTCACACTGGGACAGGAAACGTGCGTGTGTGTGCGTGTGTGTGTGTGGGGGGCGGGAGGGGGGGGATTAGGGTTTAGAGACGTGGCAACTCTCTGAAAGCTGAGGTTGAATAGGGCAGGAGACCAAAGGGTCCGCGCAGCCAGGGTATGGGAAAGCGCCGAGCACCCGACTGCATTTGAAGGAGAAGGAGTCCAACCCGTATGGATGAGGGGGCGGCGGAGAGAAAAAAATGGGAGAGGGAGGATGCGAGGCAGACAGTGCGAACGCACTGGAGTCAGAGCGTGTGGGTGGGAGGCGTGCGGGCGAGCCCCTGGGGAGCGCGAGGCGGGGGGCAGGCGGGCAGTCCCCGCGGGCCCGGGTGCGCTGTCCAGAGTGCTAACGCTGCTGCCTGCGCGCTGGCTTCAGCGAGGCGGAGAGGGTGGCCCGATGAGTCTCATAGAAGCATCGATTGGCGTATTGTTTGAGGTCTGGCTCCTGCTGCCGGGAAGGAGGCACGATTTCCGCGCCGCCTTCCTGCAAGACGGTGCTGAGGTCGCTGTGACCTCGAGAGCCTCGGCGGCTGGGCTGGAATCACGAGCGGTTCGTGAGCTTGGGGAGGGGACGGTGGGGGAAGGGCGCCTACGTACTGAAGGGCCCATTTCGGCTCCTTAGGCTAGACTGACGCCTTCCTACTGAGCCGCGCGGCGGTCCGGAGCGCGTCATTCCTGTGCTTCGGAGAGCGCAGTCGCCGGGCCCACCGTCCAGGATCTGACTGACTGATGGGAGAAAGACTGCTGATTGAGGCAATTAAAATCCATGCAGGAGCCTATCACCGAGGACCTCGGGTTGGGGAAAAAATAATAAAAGGAATGGAAACTTCTTGGAGGGGAACGAGGGAGAGCAACTAGCGTCGTCAGCATTGACGGCTGATGGGGGATGGGATCGGGTCGTTTGGTGACCTTGGCCTGCGGAGGCGTGGAAGGTTTTGCTGCTTTCGTGTGACCAGAATCGATATGTGCGTGGGAGACCTGCATAGAGTTTCCAACTAGGCAATCTGAGCTTTCCAAATCCCAGGCGGAAAGAAGGCATCGCCTGCTGGGCCCTCGAGTCAGCGGGTCTCAAATCAATGATCTGTCCATCCCACCTCCGAAAATCTAAATGATACCGGGCAATTGGAGGTGGGGGGAGGGCGAGATTCACTCTTTCTGAGGCCTGGTGAGAAGGGCTTTCTTCTTTCCCTAGAAAGTCAGAATCTCTCCTCTCTTACAATATCCTTTCTCTAAAAGCTGTTAAACAAAGGGAAGGCGTCCTGAGAGTTTGGGCCGCGTTGAGTTTGCGTTGCTTTCCCTTGATAGCGGAGGTCAGAGTCAAGTACACCTTGAGGGCTCCTGGGCTCTCAGAGAGAGTGCGAGGAAGACCCTGGTGGGGAAGGGTTGCATCCCGCCTTCTGCCGCGTGCATTCCCTTGGGCGAGCGTTATTCATTTCCACTCTGTTCATAAGCCCTTATTTCTCTGACTTCCTGAGTCAAGTTATTAAAGCTGCTGCCGAAGCAGAGACTCATCCGCAGTCTTGGCTCCCTCCCCTCGACCCTCACTTAAGGGCGTCGTGGGGCCCAAGGTGGCTGCATACAAGCCCAAATCCTGGTCCCCGGACACGCGGGGGCCTGGTAAATTATTTCCATGAAGCTTTGTCTTCTCACGTGCTCGAGCCGGGAGGAGTAGTAGGATCTACATCGCGGCCTCGGAGCGGTGTCTGGGAAGGGCGCTGGCCAGGTCCTGCGGTAGGCTTGGCGCAAAGCCCTAGGTGTTGAGAAGCCTGAATCGGGCTGCCAGTGCTTGGTGGGCGTGAACCCAGGCCTCAGTCTGGCCCCTCCGTCCGGCACCCTTGGCTTCAGTGGACCCAGGTAACAACGCCAGGGTGTAAAGCCTTCCTGGTTCGGCCGTATGCGCACGGGCAGGGAAGCTCCGCAGCTCTCGCTCCAGCAGCGCAGATGCGAGTCGGAGAGACTAGTTCTTTGTTTAAATCCACACCAAATCCTGCTAATGTTTTGCTTCAACCCACCAGACTGGGGTTGCAGAACTATTCTGCTATGGATAAGTGGTCGAAAACATAAAGATTCTTTAAAACAAGCGTTCAAAACACAAATCTTCAAGGAAGAAACGGATTAAAATACAAGGCGGGTAGTTGGGGCGCCTGGGTGGCGCAGTCGGTTAAGCGTCCGACTTCAGCCAGGTCACGATCTCGCGGTCCGTGAGTTCGAGCCCCGCGTCAGGCTCTGGGCTGATGGCTCGGAGCCTGGAGCCTGTTTCCGATTCTGTGTCTCCCTCTCTCTCTGCCCCTCCCCCGTTCATGCTCTGTCTCTCTCTGTCCCAAAAAAAAATAAATAAAAAACGTTGAAAAAAAAATTAAAAAAAAAAATACAAGGCGGGTAGAAACCACAACACCTGGATTTAACTTTTTTTTTTTTTTTAACGAGACTTAAAATCCTGCTGTTTAAACTCAATTAAATCCCGCAGCTCTGGAGTACTTTGAATCTAATGGTGGTATTTACATTTTTTTATTTAACGCACCCTACTTCAAATGCACTCAGGGATCTGATTTGTCTTTCCTTAACGTGGTCCCTCCCTAGACGGCAATTTGCTTCATAAAGACTTTCATTTCGCAAAGGAGCCCACTCCCCCCACTCTTGGGTTTGGCGTTGGAGATAACAAAAGAGCTCGGGGAGGTAATAATTACAGTCATTAGTTCACAAAGGAGGCAGCCACCGAATGGGAAGGGGAGGCAGCCAGCGTTCAGGGGAAAAGCTTTCGCAGCCTCTTCCTCAAATAGGGGATGGGTTGGGGTGGGGGTGGGGGGATAAACCCAGGCTCCAGAGGATACCCTCCCGGGCAGGTTTCCTCGGTTGACCTATTTCTTGTCCGTGGTTTACCCAGAGATCGCATTGCAGGCCTACCAGTGAAGAATGTCTGGTACAATTTTTCCCTTGTGTCTTCCCAGTGCCTAAATGTCGAAGGACAGAAAGAAAAAAAGAAAAAAAGGAAAAAAAAAAAAAAAGAAAGAAAGAAAGAAAAGGAGATGTAAAAAAAGGGAGAAAGAAAAAGAGAAAACAAAGAAACACAAAAGGAAAGGAGAAATAAAAACACTGAAACCTTTCACTAAGCGTTTCCCATTCCTTTAATCTCACTTAAAAAGTGGGTGGGGAGTTTAGGGAGGGAGCCTACTGCCTCCCAATCCAGAACCGAAGGGCCGGACTGCCAGGGCTCTGGTCTACACAGGCCACTTCAAAAGCTTTAAGAAGGGGCCTGGTAGCGACGCGGAGCTCAGCTTTGCCCCCCAAGGGCTTTGTGGTGGTAGGTGGTAGGTGGATGGGTAGGTTGCGGCGGAGGGACTCGATTCACCTCGGGGTCCACAATCCCTCTCTCCCCCTCGGCCGTATACAGTGCCCCGCGGCGCTGGTTTCACCGGTGCCTGAGCTAGGCCCAGCCTGCAGCAAGTCACAACCCAGCCGTCGGTCTGCTGGGCTGAGCCCCAGCGGAGGCCGCAAGGAGAACCCGGGGAAGGTGCAGGGCCTACAGCGCCCTTGAACTCTGAGCTCGATCCGGCCACTGTGGGAGGTTTCACCTCTCGGGGGTCTCCTCGGTAAAATGAAGAGGTTGTAGGAGCATCTCTGGGGGACCTTTCGGCGTCAACATTTTGGGTTGGAGAATACTTCTGATGAGCAAGCGGCTAACGAACGTCCACCCGTCCTCACTCAATCCAGTCTTCTGGCTTCGGGCCCCGCACGCGAGGGACACCAGCAAAAGGAACAAGCCCTATCCCAGCCAGAACCCTCCTCCTAGTTCAGTCGTCCGTGAAATCACTTCGTCATCCTTCCGCGCGCTCTTCAGACCCCGTTGACAACGGAGGGTGTCAGTTCCATAGAAGGGCTCAACCCAGGTTCTAAAATAAGACGCAATCAACTGAGAAAAACCTCTCTGCCTACCCATTGCCCATCCCTCTTACATACGCCAAAATTTGGCGCCGAGATCGCCCCAAATCTTCAGACTAGAAGAACCTAAAAAGCCCAACAGTTAGCTCAGCGGTGGGACCAAAGGTGTGTGTGTGTGCGCGCGCGCGCAGTGTGTGTGTGGGGTTTGGGGATTTGTCTGGAGGTCACGTTTGCGCCGCAAGACTCAGGTTTTAACTTAGTATGTTTGTTTGGGATGTCTGGAGGCGATGATTGTTCGCTGGAGGAGACAGAAGGCACGGTCACTTCCTTGCCTGGGCACCTGCACCCGCACAGCTGGACAGCAGGAGTCTAGCCCTAAAGGGGAATATGGCGTACCAGCCCCGAAAGCCACGGACTTTCCAAGGCAGTTCCTTTATTTAATAACCTCAATAACCAAGGGAAGGGAAAGCGCGAGTTTAAGAAGGAGTTCATCTTCAAAGCTTCCCCCCTCCCCCCTCGCCTCTTCTCCCACCGGGCTTTGTTTTACTCGCCCCTCCAGTGTCCCGCAGGCCTGGGAGAGCGGTTTCCAAGGAAAAAGAAATCTTTGAAGTCTTCCAAAATGAGAGAGGAGGGATCGGCGAGAGCTCAGGCGCAGTTGGGTCCACAGGAGTCTCAAATGAGTGAACAAAGAGATACATTGGGGGCCAGGGATAGGGATGCCCCAGCTGGCGGGCTGGTGGGAGTGCAGGGTGCCGGAGTGCCGAGACGCGGCATCAAGGCTCTCACTTCTCCTCCTCCTTCGGTGAGGCTGGCCCTGACACTCGAGAGGCGAGCGCAGCGGACAGCCCCTGCCATGGTCAGGGCCGGGGCATCAGCGCCTGGTCGTGCCAGCGCCCGGGCTTTGGCTCCTGCAACCCCGCAGTCTCGCGCACATTCCCACCGCGGTGGCCTCCCCGAGCCGGGCTACACCTGCTGCACGAGGCGCTGCCGCTGGGAGGTCTTGCGCAGGAGCCTCCTGTAGTCGTAGGGATTGGTTGCGGGCCCATTTTCCTCCAGCCCCTGGTTCTCCTCCGCCCAGAACCTGCAGTGAGACCCAGGGCCCGAAAGTCAGCGGCGCCAGAGCGCAGCGCAGCCCCGCCCATCCCGTTAGGCGGTTCTATTCCTCCCACTCCCCCCAACTACAGGCATTTAAGAAGGGCACATTCAAAACATCAGGAGAAAGGCCAAACGCAGCTGCATAATTTTCTCAGCAGATTTTCAATTTTCCCCAAGCAGGCGGGGGTGGGGGGTGGGGGGGGGGAGGGTGACTGTGTTTGGATGACAGCTAAGTAAGGTGTCAGAAGGTGCAGTTGAGACAGGCGAGCTTCCTTTGGTTTGAAGTAACTCACAACCAATAAATAAATATTTTAGTACCTTAATTTTTAACCCATTTTATTCAAACAGGAAGATTCAAAGTGCCTAAATAGACAACCATCATTTCTCATCTTAAAACCACTCAAATGTTTCTCTCCAACACTCCTTCCAAATCTGATCAACCAGTTAGCTGTGGGTCCTGTCAGCTCTCTCAGTGAGGCTGCTGGGCCACCTTTCCCGAAGGTAGAGTTGGGAAACCCCACCCACTTTACCTCTAGACTCTACAACTTGCCTGGAGAAGAAGGGTGCTCCCTATGCAGCCACATAGGTGCATTCATTTACTTATGTGGCACCTACTAAGTATTAGCCATTAGTGTAGGCTAAAGGTGAACAAAAGCCCCCATTTCCATGGAGTTTAATCTAGTGTGGGAGAGGGCTATAGACAACCTTAATATGCCAGGTGGTGGCAGGTGCTATGTAGACAAGGCAGGCTAATGAGGAAAAACTGATGGTGTGTGTATGTGTGTACGTACGTGCATGTGTGTGTGTGTGTGTGTGTGTATACACAAGGTTACCTTGTTTATCTTTGTTAGATCTTTACTTTCTCTCTAGAGTCAAGCTCTTTGGTGACAGAGATTACATCACATGCACACTGTGTCCACCTCTTCCTCGAGCACCCGGCACAGGGCTTTGCACGGGGAGGCAATACAGGGTAGTGGTGAAAAGCATGGACTTTCAACTCAAAAAGGCCTGTGTTCAAATTCTGGCCCCCTCACTTTTTATCTAGGTGACTTTGCAGTCATTAAACTTTTGAGACTTAGCCTTGTCATCTATATAACGGGGCAATGAGAGTGACTGCCTCACAAGGTTGCCATAAGGATGAAGTCAGTGCCCGGCACAATGGCCAGCCCGGAGGAAGCATTCAGCCAACACTGGCTTGTGGCATCCTCATTCTGGTGAATTCTAACTTCACATCCACAGGCACCGCTGGAACACCAGCAGAAACTCAGGGATGTGATATTTTTCCAGCAGATGTGTGTCTGTGGTTGGGGGAAGGGGGAGAATATACTAGAGAGGAGACAGGCTGGGTTGTTAAAATGGGAAGCAGGTAAGTCAGTGACAAACCTTGGGTTTTAATTCACTGACTCAGTGTGGAACCTGGGGCAAGTCATTTAATCTTGCTGGGCACTCCGTAGTCTCCTATGTAGGACCCCGTGATTAGACTAGAGCATCTCTAAGTTCTGGCAATATGTTACAGTTCTTGATCTCAAGATGGAAGAAAGACATTTTGTTTGGAGACAAGGGTCAGAAATCAAGAAGATTCTGGAAAAGCAAATAAAGATGAAAAAGGCCACCATCTCCGGAGCCTCTCCCCTGTTGAGTGCTTCACATACATAATTTCACTTAACCTCTATGACAACGTGGTGAGGCAATTTTTAGTAATCCTTTCCCAGATGTGGAAACAAGCTTAGAGAGGTCTGGTAATGTGAGCAAGGTCACTCGTCTACCAAGTGGCAGAATCAGGATCCAAATGTAAGACTCTCTGACTCTAAAGCACCAGGTCGCACTGCAAAAGAGATGGTGAGGGGTCTGAGTGCCCTGGGCTGACAGGACGTTTGTTCAGGATTTTGGCAAAACAGCTTTTCGTTGCCTGTCCTTATTCTGGTTTCTCTCTCACATACAATGTTTGCATTTTACTATGTGCCTTCACTTTCAAAACTTCACAAAGAATTTTTTCGGGGGAAAACATTTGCAAAGTAGTAAGTGAGCAAAAATGGTTTGAGATACTTAATGTCAAGCAAAGTTAATGGCAAACTGAGAAATCAAATCCAAAATATATACTTCTATGTGAATCTTTCTTCCGGATACTTTTTGGTCTGACATTGCGGATTCTGAGAACAGATACAGCATAACTGAGAAACCAGTAAGTGTTTAAAATTCCATTGGTTAGAACTTAAACACAGATTTTGACTTGTTGCTTGTTGCTTGTAATTAGTATGGCCATGTAATTTATCATCCGAAGTGAGGCACTTTTATTTTTTATTTACTTTTTTAAATGTTTATTTATTTTGAGAGAGAGAGAGAGAGAGAGAGTAAGAGAGAACGAGGAGAGGCAGAGAGAGAGAGGGAGAGAGAGAATCCCAAGCAGACTCCCTGTTGTTAGCACAGAGCCTATTATGGGGCTTGGTCCCATGAACCGTGAGATCATTGACCTAAGCTGAAATCAATAGCCAGCTGCTCAACTGACTGAGCCACCCAGGGGCTCCCAAAGTGAGGTACTTTTAAAAGGGGGCTGCCATTGGGGCACCTGGGTGGCTCAGCCGGTTGAGCGTCTGACTCTTGATTTTGCTTCAGGTCATGATGAGATTGAGCCCCACGCTGGGCTCCATGTTGGGTGTGGCGCCTGCTTAAGATTCTCTCTCTCCCTCTCCCTCTGCCCCTCCACTGCTTATGTTCTCTCTCTCCCTCTCTCTCAAAAATTAATAAAATAAAATAAAGTAAAAGGGAGTGCTACTAACAGTGACACCAAGAAAACAGGTATAAAACCGGGTTGTCTGAATACCTGACCATAATCCTTATGAGTTTACTTTAAGATAACATATCAATCTTTTTTTAAACATATCAATCTTAAGAGGCAACATTCAGTGAGAATATTTTGTTATAGTCCAAAGACAGAATGGCAGTGCTTTATAAATGGAACTGTGAGTAAAACAGGGAACATGCTGTACCTTAGTAGGTAGCGTATTACCTTTCATCAGCATTAAAACATCGATGCTGGTGTTCTCTCTCTTGTCTTCGTTCTCTTAAGCTAGGGTTATGTTCCTTTGGTCCAGAACGACTAGGCAAAAATTCCTTATAATAGAAATCTTCCAAATCTAATAATTTCCCCTGACTGTAAATGAACACATAAACACATCATAGCTTCAGTCTACTTTTCTACTCAAACTTATAGGATATTGTTCTCTTCTTTTATTTTATTTAGTATAATTTAGGAGTAACAATTCATGTCAAAAGAAACAAGAGAAGTCTTGAAATGCACAAAGACAGTATATACCATAAATTAAAAAAGAAAAAAAAAACCCCTCATCTCTCACCTTTAAGAGAGCATTTTCCTGGTTTAATCTCATTCAACTTGGTACAAAATTAGTAGTTACTAGACAGGAGTGATTACAAAGTTCGTTTGGCCAGTCTAGGAGAGGGTTCATAACTGGCCCTTGGGCCACTCTGAGAAAACCTTACCTTTATGTACCAACACATAGCATTTTCCAATTTTCTCAGGCATCAGTTAAGTACATGGATGTACACAATGTTTCATGACCTTACCTTACTTCCTTCACAGGTAACCTTCTGTCCTTTCCTTACCATTGGCCTTTAGTGGGTTAATTTCTGGGCCAAATTTTAATTCCTACACATGACATACACACAGAGGTGTGTCCGTGACCATTTTAATTCCTGGATTTACTCACATTAGTTCTGTGATGCTCAGTACCTGTGGTCTGATGGGACTTCATATGAGGTAAACAGATATAGGTCTAGAAAACTACCAAGTGTTACAGTGTTTCTGGGGAAAAGTGTTTTTCAAGTCACAGATACCAATTTACAAATGAGCTTTCAGAATGCCACCGATACATAAGTCAGGAGTTCAGTGTCCACTCATCTTAGTAGAAGAAGCCTCAGTTGTTATTAGCACACTCTGGAAGTCAGTTAATTGAAATAGTGTTATAATGTTAAATTAGGAAAGTATTGGTGGGCTGAAATGTTATAGGAAATGGGGACTAGTGTGAATCTAAGTTGTCACAGCTGCAGGTGACACAAACCTTATTTCCTGACAAATCCATAAACATTACAAGGAATGAGATTTAGCATGTGTTGAAGAACAGAAAGAAAAGGGGTTTGGGGAAAGAAAGTTCACGGACATGGGTGTGTTCCAATTTCCTGATCAAAACCAAGAAATGGACCAAGAAAAGCAAATTCTGAATTGGGACAGTACAGTTCATTCACAAACTATTTGAGTTCTTAATGTATGCCTCATACTGTGCTAGCTCAACATATTTCCAATAGGTGAGATCTTCTAAATTATATATAAACCACATATTCATCATATAAATGTATGAGAGCATGCTACTTTCCAAATCTACACATATGAATAGGTGATTTTTTAAAAAAAATAGATGATTTTCAGTCATAATTTGAACACATGGATTTATATTTTGGTTTGATAAGATGGCACTGAAATCTAGAAGTAATAATTACCTATCTTTCCTTGGTCTTCGTTTTTCTTCTTGGATTGACTTCTAAAAGGAACAGAAAAAAGTTAAAAATCAGTATATTATGATTAATGTAATGTAACCGATATAATTACTATATTAATATATAAATACATTTGTTCTTATAAAGCCAATTTGGAAATAAGCAAATGGACACAATGTTTTAAAAATCTAATGAAATGTAATTCACTCAAATTTTATTAATTATGTATTTGTGATTATGTTTTTACCAGATCGCAAATAATCTTTGCGTTCCATGCCGAAAAGAGCTTAGCACACAGTGACCAGTATACACAAGATTACCTAAGGTCCATCTACCTATAAATGGGAAAAATTATGTCAGAATTCCTGGAAAACCCATCTCTCCATCACAAATGCGCTGTGATTTAGGCAAGCTGATTAGGTGGCTTTGACATCTTGCTTATACGTCATCTTTGTCTGCTGGCAAAGCAGGTGGGCGGACAGTGAAGGCAGGTGCAATAGTCCACAAAAGAATGGAAGTGTGACTTACTAAGAGCCCATTTACGGTATGAAAGTAACAGACTAGAGGATATGTATGTTCATTTGCAAAATGTTTTCACGGTTGAGAATTTATGTATCAAGGCAGAAATTAGAATATGTAGGTCTAGATTTAATTAGATACCTTTTAATCAATACTTCAATCTGAACACTAACAAAATGGTACCTTACATACAAAGCAATATCATCTTTTATATTGTAACACTAGTAATGCGTTTCACTGTCAGCTGCCTCAAGATATTTGAGCTCACCTATTACATGTTGCAAGAGCATATATGTCTTTTAGGCTGAGAGAACAAACAGGACACTCACCTTGAACAAGCTGAAGATACTGTAAGTGTGGAAACCCTCATGCAGATATCAAGTTGGCTGGCACCATAATAAAAATGGCAAGATAATAAAAATGGCAGCTGATAATGGTTTGTAAATATTGAGGGTTTTCTCCAGTATTTTTTAGGCACATTCATCTTTTCTCATGATTTAGCATTTGTAATACACTAAAATGTTGGATAAATCAAACAGTTCATGTTTCACTTATTCTTATTGGTTGGTATTTTAGTGGGTGGATGAGGTAGAAGGAATGCTTAAATGCATCAAGTCTGGGAGTGGACCATTCAAGAAGTAACCATGTTAAGGGGCAGGACATCAATTACATTCATGCCCTCCTTCCCATTTCCTATTACATTCCTGATCCAATGCCTTGGGCTGGGAGGTGCATACAAATAATTATATTACCACCATAGATACAATGGACCCTAGCAGTCTAGTCAATGATCCCTGGAACCCAGGTAGTATTTGTTGTGGTTGTTGTTGTTTTAATATGACAGAGGTTCTTCCTCCTTGATCTGTTATCTGAAAAAAAAAATGTCTCTTGTTCTCAGTAACAATTTTCTATAATCCAAAGTTATGCTTAAATGATTGGCACTATGTTGAGTGACAGAGGTTCCCTTTATACCACCACAAATCAAATAATGTTCTGCCCTTGAATTCGCAAGCTGGTAAGGACCATTTTTTATTCTGGACCAGCATTTCCCTCTGGGAAATGGTGTATATAATTTGGTTCCCAGTTACAGGAATTCTTAGAAGAGGAAATACAGTCCGGTCTTCTGCTTTATTTCACTCTTGCCTGTGCTAGAATATTCCAATGAAATATAATTCATTAATATATTTCCCCCAAAATTATTTAAGGTGGTTTATCATGGAAGCAATTACACAACCAAGGTGATAAAGTAGAAGTTGTAAATGAGGAACAAAGAGGTCAAGAGTGTGTTAGGATGGGGCCTTACATTTGTCTCAGTGTCCTGGCAGCTGGTGCCAAAAGGGAGGCACAAAACTGTACCCTCAAGGGAGAGGACTGAATAGTAATTTTACCACCTGGGACTTTATATTAGTGGCGTTTATTGCTAAGACAAACAATGTTTTCAATTATAGTTTTTTTTAAATTTATTTTTATTTACTTATTTCGAGAGAGACAGAGACAGTGCGAGCAGGGGAGGGGCCGAGAGACAGGGAGAGAGAGAGAATCCCAAGCAGGCTCCATACTGTCAGTGTAGAGCCCGATGTAGGGCTCGAGCCCATGAAACCATGAGCTGAAACCAAGAGTCAGACGCTTAACGACTGAACCACCCAGGCACCCCTCAATTGTAGCTTTGAAATTATAAATCACTGACTTTAAATTTGAAATGAAAATAGAGAAGTAAATATCCTGTCAGTTTCTTATAGAACTGAAGAAGAGAGAGAGAGAGAGAGAGAGAGAGAGAGAGAGAGAGAAGGAGATAAAGATGGTACAAGGAGAAGATATTCTGGGGAGGGTATTTCTTGAGGAGGACTTTGGAAGTCAGAGGTCTTTGCCCACTGGACTCTGAAGAACCTGTTTCTCAGTTAGCTACACGACAGCCCCTCCCCCCCACCTGACGCAGAGAAATACATTTATGACAGAACTTTAAAATTCACATCGGTATATCACTCGGTGATCAAAAAGAATGAAATCTTGCCATTTGCAACATGGATGGAACTAGAGTGTATTATGCTAAGCGAAACAAGTCAGAGAAAAATAAATATATGATTTCACTCATATGTGGAATTTGAGAAAACAGAGGGACAAAGGAGAAATGAAGGAAAGTAAGATAAAAAGAGGGAAGGAAGCAAATCATAAGAGACTTAAATATAGAGAACAAATTGAGGGTTGGTGGAGGGGAGGTGGGTAGGGGCTGGGCTAAATGAGTGATGGGCATTAAGGAGGGAACTTGCTGGGATGAGCACTGGGTATTGTATGTAAGTGATGAATCACTGAATTCTACTCCTGAAATCATTATTACACTGTATGTTAACTAACTTGGACTTAAATAAAATTAAAAAATAAAAAATAAAAAAAGAAGAAATAGAGTAAAATAAAATTCGTATCTGCTACTTTCTGGTGGATACAATCTTGCATTCCCTTTGGAAAAACACTAACACTTTATTTACTTAGGGGGACTCACAAGGACGAAGAAAGTAGCCAAAACATAGAAGGAAAAAAACCCCACACTGGAGCGGCCCAATTACCTACCCCTACTACCTACCTATCAGTTTCGGAAAGGTCCCGGAGAAAAGAGCAAAACCAGAAGGACCTTTGATGGGACTGTGTTTAGTTACTCATTTTGTGAGGGAACTGTTGGCCCCGAGTCACTTTTTGTGATGGCTGCACAGCTCTGTGCGCTGGAGCAGGCACCGTGGGCAGAAACAACAGGGCGTGTGTGCTTGGCCCAGGTCCTCCGGGCACGCTTCTTAGGCTCAGCTCATCCTGATTTTGGACACAAGGATAGCAACATCTGCTAGATATAAGAGATTAAGACCATCAACTGTCAGAAGAATGCTGGTGTTGATTTAAGGCAGAAAATGAAGCAGGGCCAGGAGAATGCAGAGAGCTGGGGTGCTACCTCATAAATCTAAATAAATCCAAACGTTTTTGCTCCGTACATTGGCCTTGGGTCATCAAGAAAAGGTTTAACATGTGTAGTATAATAGAAATTTATTTCTATTTCTAAATTTCTAGATTTCTGAAATAGAAATAATTTTAGAAAGAGTTTCATGAATGCCATTTGAAATTACAGAAAGTGGGTTTTTTTTGATACATAGATCTTTTCATGTGCACGTTATGAATTCATGTTCCTTCTTCAATTCAAATGCTTACCTGAAGTTGTGTATAAATATAAATCTTCACTTGTTGCATACCTCATTCCCTACAGCAACATTCCCTGTGTCCTTGTGTATCTGTATGTGGTTTGGCTGTTTCTTACATGGTTGGGGGGGGGGTGGTTGGGTGAGGTGTAGCAGTTTTAGGGGTTTTCAATGCCATAACCATTGCTTTCTTTTTCAGGAAGTGTACCCAAATCTTTGCTTCATTTTGTTCAACAGAAATGAGGAGCCTGGTTTGGATTTTAGGTCTTCTCTATTTTGGATGCAGTGGGTCGTGCGACAGATAATAAAGAATACAAGTCTTCAGCAAGTCTGGAGATTTATAGATGGCACAATCACTTCCTACACATCCATGGTGCTTTCCACCAGTAAGCCGCTCAGGATGGCCAAGGGGAGCTTTCATTTGATATTCAGGGTCAGTCTAACTGCCTGAAAATTTAATATTAGGACAAATATTTTAATGAGTCTGAGGCACAGGAGTGTGTGGTCATGTTCCCAAATGACGGCTGCAATCAGCAAGAGTTTTCCATTGCTAGATGATAATCGTGCTTTCAGCAGCAACACGAAAATGAAGTTGGGTTTATTTGTTTTTTCACTGTCATCAGTTGGTCGCTGTACCCACAGGAAAGTAAAAATGCCAATAAAAAAGGCAATTTGTTCTAGTGAAACAATTGCAAACATTCTATGGAAATCCCGCTCCATGATGAAGTCGTCAGGATCACGGTTCTGGTCTGAATCCTGAAGCGGCCACCACCTCAGGTACACTTCACAAAGCAAACAAAACATGCAGAGTTTCCCAGGCGTGTTTATTTTAGTCCTGAAAAGAATTCATCTGTAGGTCTGGGCTTTGCATAAAATGGCATTAGTCAAGATGATAACAGGATCATACTCAATGTATTTGTCTACAGGTGTCTGGTAGGATTCGCAGATGGCTATCTTCAGCACTCCGTGGTTATGGTCTCGGCACTACTCCTTGACCTCTTGGTTGCATTCAGTGCTCCTGTACTGGCAGGAGGCTGCGGCAGCAGGAGGAGTGGGCACCACCCCATCCATGTTCCCCTTGCCCGCCACCACCCTTTCTGTGTTCTTGCCTGGCCATAGCCCACTCTGCCCACTGGTGCCCGTTTCCATGCAACTATAGCCCAGCTAAGACAGTGTTTTGACAGTGTTATAGACAGTGTTTTGATGGTTCAAGGGCATGGGCCCTATCACAGCTACAGATCCCACTATGTGTAATGACCCAAATTTGGATAAGGGCCAGATAAATAGGAACGCATGGTGTGCTGTCATTTATACTAATCTCCTGGTTTTCCGTGTTTTATTTTTCACTGAAGCCACAGATTTCAAGACTCGTGGCTATAAACAGAATTCCAGTCACTAGTAATTTGAGATCTATCAAACCCTTTATATTCATTTAAAAAAAGAATAGTACAAAAGTGAAGTAAACTTCTTGAGGGCAGGGACTCATTTGTGAGGCTCAGAATCTGTTGCATGATTCTCACTGAAAGGGTGGTTGTTAGCAATGGACATTTCACCTTATCTCGAGCTCTTATAAATTCTCATATCGAGGATGGCGTCTGTCGTTGAAGCCCTCATGGTCAATTGTCATTTGAGATGTAGTTAATAAAGGTCACTGAGCATCATTTACCACTTATATTCAGGGTTAATAAGGAATGTCTAGTAATTTCTAATCTTGTTCTCTGCTCTTCTCTCTACTTAACTACATAAACAAATGTCAGGCTATCTACTTCCTTCTGGGGGAGGGCAGTGTAGAAAAAAATCTGTAATCAAGATTTTTATCAAGTAACAGCCCAATGCAGCTATCTGGAATTTTCACTTTCTTAATTTACTTCTAATTGTATCTTACTCAAATTTCATTGCATTCATTTGTGCCACAAATACTTATTGCATGCATACTATGTGGCAGGCTAAATGTAAGGGCAAACTCCTTGACCTCATGGAAACCACATCAGTCACTCTTTGGTGGGATACAGCATGGTGACAGGGAAGTATGGGCCACTTAGGAAGGACACAGGAAAAGCTCCTTTGGGATTTGGGAGTATTAGGAAGGCTTCCTGAAGAAAAAGGCATGTGGACTGGGGACGTTTTGTCTCCAGAAAGTGAGAATAGAAAAAGAAGTGGGTTTTAGTCTGAGGACGGAGCATGTTCAGGGACAAATGCCTATGGACAACATGAAGAACAGGTACAGGCTAACAGGAGGGAATGGCTGTAGTGGAGAGTAAGGAGGGGTGAATGAGTATCAGGAGGTACAGGAAGGTAAAGGAAAGGTAAGCAAGGCCCTGATATTGCCCAGCCCCTCTATCACAGGACACTAGGAAGTGATTACAAGGTTTTCCATCAGAGGGGTGGCATGATCAGACGTTAATTTCAAGAACACAACTCTAGCTACCATGTGAAAGATGCATGAATGAGAAGGGGAGCAAAACAAGAGAACAGTAAGAGGAGGGATGCAGAAATATCAACTAGAAATGCTGGCCTGAGGAGGCTGTGGGCTGAGGATGTGGAGAAGAACAGAAATTCAAGAGATATGAGAGTAGATTCTTGGATATGCTAGATGAGAAAGGGGAGGAGTCAGGATAATATTCCGATTACTAGTTTATAAAAAGTCAGTCATTCATTCACAGAGACCATGTGTGGCACATTTATATTTATATGAAACGTTCAGAATAGGCAAATCTAACAGAGACATAAGGTAGATTAGTGGTTACTTGTGGCTGGAGGGTGTGGGTGGGGAATGACTGCTAATGGGCATGGGGTTTCTCTTTGGGGTGATGACGATGTTCTAAAATTGATTGTGGCAATGGTTGTACAACCCTGAATATAATGACAACCATTTAGTTGTCTATTTTAGATAAGTGAATTGTATGGCATGTGACATATCTCAATAATGCTGTGTGTGTCTGTGTGTGTGCGTGCACGCGTGCACGTGCAGGACAGATGCCTATGTGCACCCATGTAGAGTATGTAAAACAAACATTAGCCAGTTTGACATTTGAGTGTGGAGCTAGAGAAAGAGATATAGCCAGAGATAGACTCAGGAATCAGTAGTAACTGAGGTCATGAGATTGTCCAAAGGTAAAGAGAGGGGAAGAGAGCCCAAGATTGAACTCTAGGCAACACCAAGGTGGAGAGGAGCCTTCCAAAGACAATGGGGAGAAACCACCAGAGAGAAGAGTAGGAGACTGTTTGACTTAGAAAGCAAGTGGGAGCTCCATCTTCTGCCCAGGAGCTGGGAAACTTAATTCCAATTGGTGGGAAACATTCTCTGGGTGCAGTGGGGGCATGGAGAACCAGTGCTCACTCTCTGCGGCAGTGGGAGTGGAAGAGTGAATAAGTATTGCAGAAGGAAGGACCAGCAGGTGCAAAGGACTGAGGGGCATGAGAGAAAGGCACTCGCTGGCAGGGTTTTAGCAGTTAACTGTGGCTAGTGGACATGGGGAGCCTGGAGAGGGGGCTGAAGAGTAGTCCTGGGTCCAAGGAGGAGGTCCTCTACAGCATCTGGACTTTGCACTGAAGGAACTGCCAAGCTATTAGAGGGATCATCAAGGGAGGAGCGCAATCACAAGACGGTTTAGAGAAACATTCTGATAGGGGCTGAAGAAGCTGAGCTTGGAAGCCTGAAATATTCTAGGTGGGGGATAATGATGGTCTAACACAGAGTGCTGCCTGTGAGGTCAGAGGCAGGGCATGAATAGGAGTGAGCCTTGGTCGGTAGAAGCCGTACTTTAGAGCAACAGATTGGATGTCAGGAATGAGAGAGAGTGAAAGATCCAGGATGACTCCCATGTTCTTGGTCTGGGTCACCAATGGATGATGGTGGCATTTGTAGAGAGCAGGAACAGGAGAGGAAGGGCAGACTGGCAGGGGTGGGACCAGTGAGGCCTCATGTTACAGGGAGTGAGCAGGAGCTGTACAGTCAGAAGACTTCGGTGTAGCTAAAGACCCCAATAGCTATGGAGTGCCTACCTGGGTAGTCCCGCCAGTGAGATGGGGACACCACCTTAAGGGCTATTCATAGGATTAGATGTCACAGTGTATATGAACACCCCTGTCTCTAGTGCTAGAATTTAAAAGGTGCTCAAGTAAATGTCTCCTTCTTCCTCTTTTCCTTTCTTCTTCTTTCCCTAAAACTTGCCTTTTGACCCAAAGTCCTTCTCTGCAGAGCTCCTGTTCTGATGCACTTCTCTTTCTGGGTTGGTATTTACATCTCAGCTCAATTAACAGGCCAGCAGAGAAGACTACTGGAGGACAGGGGGTTTACAGGACTGTAGGAGAGGCCTGGACCATGTGCAAGAGGGGATTTAGTGGCTGCAATGGCTCCCATCTGATGGTACGAGTGAGCCACTTACATGTAGTAGATAATAGTATGTGGAGTCCTCAGGGTTATTTAATGTTTTGGGTTTCCGGGGCCGTCTTGGGGGCCTCAATATTTTTGGCTCTTCTTCTTTAGAGATACCTACAAGAAAGGTGATCATAAACAAGTATTCAATTACAAAGACTATTATCAAACAAGTTTTCCTTTTGGGGTAAATAAGAAATTACTTACACACAACTGGGGCTCAAGCTGGGAGAAAGAGGAAATACCTTTGTGTCCCCAACCAACCCTTATCATATTTCTTACCCTGTGTTCCTTCTGATTGTCTGGTGGTCTGGGGCTTTGAGAGGTAAGGGAAAGGAAAAAAGGGGAAGAAAAGAAATGCATGCCTTGGTAGTATGGAATAGTGTGCAGCAGTCCAGAGGATGAAGGGGAGAGGAGTCAGAGCTGCCAGAAAAATCTTTAAAAAGGAGTATTATGCTGGGGCGCCTGGGTGGCTCAGTTGGTTAAGCGTCCGACTTCGGCTCAGGTCATGATCTCACGGTCCGTGAGTTCGAGCCCCGTGTTGGGCTCTGTGCTGACAGCTCAGAGCCTGGAGCCCGTTTCAGATTCTGTGTCTCCCTCTCTCTCTGCCCCTCCCCTGTTCATGCTCTGTCTCTCTCTGTCTCAAAAATAAATAAACGTTAAAAAAAATTAAAAAAAGGAGTATTATGCGAATTATTTAAAGAAGAGTTAATACCTATTTTTCTTAAACTATTCCAAAAAATAGAAAAGGAAGGAAAACCTCCAAATTCATTCTATGAGGCCAGCATTACCCTGATACCCAAACTAGATAAAGACATCACAAATGAAAAGAACTACAGGTCCATTACCTCTGATGAACACAGATGTAAAAATCCTCAACAAAATACTATCAGACTGAATCCAACAATACATTAAAAAAAATCATTCACCACGATCAACTGGGATTTATTCCTGGGCTGTAAGGGTGGTTCAATATTCACAAATCAATCGCTGTGATACGTCACATCAATAAAAGCAAGTATAAGAACCATATAATCATTTCAATAGATGCAGAAAGAGCATTTGACCAAGTACAGCATCGATTCATGATAAAAACTCTCAACTAAGTAGGTTTAGAGGGAGCATATCTTAATGTAACAATGGTCACATATAAAAAATCCACAGCTAATATCATCCTCAATGGGGAAAAAGTGAGCTTTTCCTCTAAGCTCAGGAACAAGACAAGGATGTCCATTCTCACCACTGCTGTTCAACATAGTACTGCAAGTCCTAGCCACAGCAACCAGACAACAAAAAGAAATAAAAGGCATCCAAACTGGCAAAAGAGAAGTAAAATTTTTACTACTTCCAGATGACAGGATACTCTCTGTACAAAACCTGAAAGACTCACCAAAAAAATGCTAGAACTGATAAACAAATTCAGTAAAGTTTCAGGATACAAATCAGTGTACATAAATCTGTTGCATTTCTATACACCAATGATGAAGCAGCAGAAAGAGAAATTAATAGAAATCAATCCCATTTACCACTGCACTAAAACTAATAAGATACCTAGGGATAAACCTAAACAAAGAGGTAAAAGACTTGTACTCTGAAAATTATAAAACAGTGATGAAAGAAACTGAGGAGAACACACAAAAAATGGAAAGATATTCCATGCTCATGGATTAGAAGAACAAATATTGTTAAAATGTCTACTATCAAAAGCAATTTACACATTTAATTCAATCTCTATCAAAATACCAATAGAATTTTTCACAAACCTAGAACAAAGAATCCTAAAACTTGTATGGAACTACAAAAGACCCTGAATAGTCAAAGCAACCTTGAAAAAGAAAAGCAAAGTCAGAGGCATCACAAATATAGACTTCAAGTTATCTTGCAAAGCTGTAGTAATCAAAACAGTATGGTACTGGCACAAAAACAGACACATAGATCAATGGAACCCAGAATTATAGGGTCAATTAATCTTTGACAAAGCAGGAAAGAGTACTCAATGGGAAAAAGATGGGAGAAGATATTTGCAAGTGACATATCTGATAAAGAGTTAGTATCCAAAATATATCTAAAACTCAACACCCCACAAATGAATAATTCGATTAAAAATGGGCAGAAGACATGAATAGACATTTTCCCTAAGAAGACATACAGACGGCCAACAGACACGAAAAGATGCTCAACATCACTTACCATGAGGGAAATGCAAATCAAAACTACAATGAGATATCACCTCATACCTATCAGAATGGCTAAAATCAACAACACAAGAAACAGCAGGTGTTAACGAGCATGTGGAGAAAGGAGAAAAGAGAAAGGAGAACTTTCTTGCCCTGTTGGTGACAATGCAAACTGGTGCAGCTGCTCTGGAAAACAGTATAGCGTTCCCTCGGGAAGTTACAAATAGAACTACCCTACCATCCAGCAATTGCACTACTGGGTATTTACTGAAAGAATGCAAAAATACAAATTCAAAGGGACACATGTGCCCCCTGATGCTTATAGCAGCATTATTTACAATAACCAAATTATGGAAACAACCAAGTGTACATTGATAGATAAATGGATAAAGATATCTTTATATATCTATATCTATATATGGATAGATATAGATTTAATTGACTACTACTCAGCCATGAAAAGGAATGAAATCTTGCCATTTGCAATAATATGAGTGGAACTAGAGAGTATTATGCTAAGCAAAATAAGTCGTTCAGAGAAAGACAAATACCATATTATTTCACTTACATTGGAGTTTAAGAAACAAAACAAATGATAAAAGGAAAAAAGAGAGAGAGAAAGGCAAGCCAAGAAATGGATTCTTAACTATACAGAACAAACTGATGGTTACCAGAGGGGAGGGTGGGAGGGGTGAAATAGGTGATGGGGATTAAGAAGTGCACTTGTGATGAGCACCAGGTGCTGTATGGAAGTGTTGAATCACTATATTGTACACCTGAAATTAATAGAACGCTGTATGGTAACTAACAGAAATTTAAATAAAAACTTTAAAAAAGGGCATTATACCAATAGAATCTTGCTGTGATTCCCCCAACCACCAGCCTTACACAGTGACTCATCCGTCTAAGCACTGCACATTCTCCACTTCAAGGACCATCTCCTATGTTACGTCCAAACAAGAACACAGCTCATTTTCAGGCTTGACTCCCTTATAAATGTAGAACCCCAAACTATTCGAATCTTCAGACCTAACTTTAAAAACCTTTACCAAGAAAGAATAAAGTTTGTTGTCTTTTTCTACTCTGTCTGTATAGCCAAATTCTCAAAGCCGTACCAACATCATCAGAGCTTCTGACGATCTGTATACTTGGCTTTACATTTATAGAGCTAATGAGCCTCTCCTTAAGTATTTGTCTGTTTTGACCACTGCATCCCCTGACTGCACTTGTGCAGAAATGTCCGTTCAATGGATATGTCAGAATCAGGGTGGGAGTAGAGTATGGGTGCTTACTGGAGAATGACTTATATTCAACATACACCTGAGCATACATTTCTTATGGACTTAAAGGCAGTTACAGATCATTATTTCATATAATACAGGGGCAGGAATGATTCCTAATCTAGATGTAGAAACACAGAGAAACTGAATTTCTCCAAACTATGCTAACCAAATCAAGTCAAACAGAATCAAGTCAATGAATATCTATACTATGTGTTAACAACCGTGACTGGTAGTGCCGATCAGTTTTAACCGGGATAGAGACTCACACAGATGTCTACCTTCCTAGTCTCATGCCCAATGTACTAGGTGAACCTACAGCATTCATATTCTCACATAATCCAGCTCATTCATTTCAAGATCTATGGGAAATTGCTGGATGACACAGATCAGCTAGCTGTGACTATTTCAGAGAGGTGTAATGCATGGAGCAATCAGAGAAGCATGAAATGTTACATATGACAACCAGACGTTCCTGTTCTCTTTCAAATAAGACAAAACAACATGAAATCTTTGTTAATGAGACCATGCTAATAGAGATTAGTAATAGACAAGAAGAGTGAAACCATTCTCCAACCAAACTCTGCACATTATTTCTGCATCACCTTCTGTTCTCTTTTTCCCTTCTTCTTCACAGGAATAGACAGAGGAGGTGGAGGGAATCCAAATATCTGAGCCCTGTATGATCCTGTCCTAGACTGTCCCAGCACAAGGAAAGACAGTAAAAGCTGGATTCTTGCCACCACTTCAAGTGATGGTCTTTTTATTTTTTTCGTTCTCTTTGCTAATCATCTTTCTCAGTGCTGATTATTAAAAAGCTTCCATGGCTCTTGCAAAGTCTTACCATTTTAAAATGTATTGGTGATATCCACTTATATTATCCATTTGAGTCTGAACGGCAAAAAACATAAAAATATAGTATGGAGTTATTATGTTTTTAGAAGCATGAAACTGATCTGTGACTACATTTTAGCTTGACTTTAATGTTATTTAGAGTCCGAACTGAAGTATCAGAGGATTACTATTGTAACAGAAATTAATCAAACTGAAGGTGGCAAAGAATCTGAATAAGTGCCAGGGGAGTGGAAAACGAAACAGATTCTGGGAATAAACAGAGTCTTGCTCTTAGCTCCATTGTCTCACCAAATGTTCCCCATTCAATCTGATTTCTACTACCAAAACTATTGAAACTGCCTTCTAGAAAGTCAAGGGTGACCACTCTATTGACAAATACAAAGGCCCTTTATCTGTCCCTCTATGGCTGACTTCTTCATTATTTAACATTATTGACCATCCCTGGCCTTCATGGCTGAGGATGAGGTTTCTGAAGAGGACACCCCTTCTCTTATTTACCACTGTATTCCTGGCACATGAGGAAGTGCTCGACAGGTAGGTCCTTAAGAAAATTTTGCTGGATGAGTAAATAATCGCTTTGCCTCCTAGACTGAATCACTCCCCTCTTTGTTTCTTGAATTTCCCACAGCGTACTCAATACTGATGACTGTCTGATACCCAGCTCATGTTGGGTGTTCTCACCCTGTCAGAGCTCCTGCCCCAATTTCTCATCTCCTATTCAGTACCTTCCATCTCAAACTCTCAGGCTCAAATGAACCGGTGGTCACTTTTCTTCTCCATCTAGGATTCTGTATACCACAAGCTTAATGGCCTGGCACCATTGTTTCTGCAGCTCTCCCCCCAACCCCAGCAAATACTGATACCACCTTTGCCTTATCCCTCTTGTTCCTTTCCTATAAACAGACCATCATCAATCAACTTCTGTCATTTTTTGGATACATTTTTTGACATGTCTAATATTCACCCACAATTTCTTCTTGTCTACCATTGCTACCACTCTGGGCTAAGCTTCTCATTTAATAATTGTGGCAGAGTCTTAATCTGTTCTCCAGGCTTCATCTCACAAATGAAGACCAGACTTCTCTTCCTTAAATATCATGTTAATTATGAAGTTTCATTTCCCAGAAATTTATGATGCTTTTTTGGCTTCTTTGATTAAGGCTAAACTTCTCCTAAATCCAGATTACTTACAATCTCAGCAGTTCCGATTTTATCACCCGCTTCTCCCCAGCACGAACTATCTCCTCTGGTCGACTTACCTCACTGGAACCTGACACACCATGTTCATAGCTATCACTCTGCTTATTTTAATCTTCTCATAGAAAAGCTTTCCACAGCCTCACTGAAACCTGAAGTATGCTTCCAGTGCCTGTCTCCAGTGCTAGCTCTTCCAAGAAGCTCTCACTTACTGTCCAGTGATTCCCCCTCTCAGTACTTACAGGCTGTATAGATCATTTGAGATGCCCCCTCAAAATTCATACGTTGAAGACGTAACCCCCAGTACTTCAGAGTATGGCTGTATTTTTCTGAGAAAAGGTCTCTGAAGGGATGTGACAAGGGTGGGCCCTAATCCAATATGACCGTGTCCTTGTAAGAGGAGATTAGGACACAGACTCACAACAGAAGGAAGACCATGTAAGATATGGACAAGACAGCCATCCAGAAACCAATGAGAGTGGCCTCAGAAGAAACCAACCTTGTCAACACATTGACCTTGGATTTCTTGTCTCCAGAACTATGAGGAAACTAATTTGTTGTTTAAGCCACCCAGTCTGTGGAATGCTGTTATGCAGCCCTAAGCAAAACATAAAATATCACTATTTTTACCTGTGGTTTTTTTTTCTTTTTTTTTTTATAGTGGGGCCATAGGTTTTTGGGTGGTGGAGATCATGACTTAGGTTTTGATGTCTTCCTGACTTTCATGGTTGTTCTGCAAGTGGTAGGTATTTGGAGATGCTAAGAGGTTAGATGGATTCCATTCTACCTTATTAGAGACACAGTGGAAATTGAATTTTGTCAACTGGATCACCATTGACACTGTTCAGAAAAATAATTCCTGATGCTTTAAAGACAAGTGCAAATAGGGGAGTGAAGAAAACTCTGGAAAGAGAACCCAGAGGGCTTCAGGAACAATCCAGGGGTACAAATGTCATAACTAAAATTCAGAAGTCATTAAAAAGTAGACATATTTGGCTATGGAAAATAGATAAAAGCGTTAATATGGCAACAAAGTCAGAAGATACATGATAGATTTGGAAAACTATATTTACAACACAGATGAGAAATCAAGGGATGGTATTTCTAATACATGAAAGTGCTACAAAATGACTACAAAAATACAGACAAACAGAAAAAAGGGCAAAGGAGTTAAACAGGAAATATAGGATGAACAAATCCAAAAAGACAGTTAACTACTAGTAGACAAGGAAATAGAAATGAAAATAATGACAACCTATCATTTTACTTCAGGTACATTAGCAAAGATTAAAAAGAATGAGAACAGTACTGAACCAGATGTCAGAAAAAGTATGTTCTCACAAAGTGTTGGAAGAAATGTCAACTGTTAGGGCCTTTTGGGAAAGCAGTTTATCAGAACCAAACATACCTTTCAACTCAAGAATCCTACCTGGGAACTTACCCACAAAACTAAAATCCTGGAAGATCCTTGGGAAGATGGCGGCGTAGGAGGACGCTGGGCTCACCGCGCGTCCTGCTAATCACTTAGATTCCACCTACACCTGCCTAAAGAACCCAGAAAACCGCCAGAGGATTAGCAGAACGGAGTCTCCGGGGCCGAGCGCAGACGAGAGGCCCACGGAAGAGGGTAGGAAGGGCGGCGAGGCGGTGCGCGCTCCACGGACTGGCGGGAGGGAGCCGGGGCGGAGGGGCGGCTCGCCGGCCAAGCAGAGCCCCCGAGTCGGGCTGGCAAAAGCGGAGGGGCCGGACGGACTGTGTTCTGACAGCAAGCGCGACTTAGCGTCTGGGAGGTCATAAGTTAACAGCTCTGCTCAGAAAGCGGAAAGGCTGGAGGACAAAGGGAGGGAGAGCTGCTGAGCCCCCGGACGGACGGCAGAGCTCAGCTTGGCGGGGAACAAAGGCGCTCGCCAGCGCCATCTCCCCCGCCCATCCCCCAGCCAAAATCCCAAAGAGAACCAGTTCCTGCCAGGGAACTTGCTCGCTCCGCGCAAACACCCAACTCTGTGCTTCTGCGGAGCCAAACCTCCGGCAGCGGATCTGACTCCCTCCTGCTGCCACAGGGCCCCTCCTGAAGTGGATCACCTAAGGAGAAGCGAGCTAAGCCTGCCCCTCCTGCCCCCGTGCACCTTGCCTACCCACCCCAGCTAATACGCCAGCTCCCCAGCACCACAAGCCTGGCAGTGTGCAAGTAGCCCAGACGGGCCACGCCACCCCACAGTGAATCCCGCCCCTAGGAGAGGGGAAGAGAAGGCACTCACCAGTCTGACTGTGGCCCCAGCGGTGGGCTGGGGGCAGACATCAGGTCGGACTGCGGCCCCGCCCACCAACTCCAGTTATACACCACAGCACGGGGGAAGTGCCCTGCAGGTCCTCACCGCTCCAGGGACTGTCCAAAATGACCAAACGGAAGAATTCCCCTCAGAAGAATCTCCAGGAAATAACAACAGCTAATGAACTGATCAAAAAAGATTTAAATAATATAACAGAAAGTGAATTTAGAATAATAGTCATAAAATTAATCGCTGGGCTTGAAAACAGTATACAGGACAGCAGAGAATCTCTTGCTACAGAGATCAAGGGACTAAGGAACAGTCACGAGGAGCTGAAAAACGCTTTAAACGAAATGCAAAACAAAATGGAAACCACCACGGCTCGGATTGAAGAGGCAGAGGAGAGAATAGGTGAACTAGAAGATAAAGTTATGGAGAAAGAGGAAGCTGAAAGAAAGAGAGATAAAAAAATCCAAGAGTATGAGGGGAAAATTAGAGAACTAAGTGATACACTAAAAAGAAATAATATACGCATAATTGGTATCCCAGAGGAGGAAGAGAGAGGGAAAGGTGCTGAAGGGGTACTTGAAGAAATTATAGCTGAGAACTTCCCTGAACTGGGGAAGGAAAAAGGCATTGAAATCCAAGAGGCACAGAGAACTCCCTTCAGACGTAACTTGAATCGATCTTCTGCACGACATATCATAGTGAAACTGGCAAAATACAAGGATAAAGAGAAAATTCTGAAAGCAGCAAGGGATAAACGTGCCCTCACATATAAAGGGAGACCTATAAGACTCGTGACTGATCTCTCCTTTGAAACTTGGCAGGCCAGAAAGGCTTGGCACGATATCTTCAGTGTGCTAAACAGAAAAAATATGCAGCCGAGAATCCTTTATCCAGCAAGTCTGTCATTTAGAATAGAAGGAGAGATAAAGGTCTTCCCAAACAAACAAAAACTGAAGGAATTTGTCACCACGAAACCAGCCCTACAAGAGATCCTAAGGGGGATCCTGTGAGACAAAGTACCAGAGACATCACTACAAGCATAAAACATACAGACATCACAATGACTCTAAACCCGTATCTTTCTATAATAACACTGAATGTAAATGGATTAAATGCGCCAACCAAAAGACATAGGGTATCAGAATGGATAAAAAAACAAGACCCATCTATTTGCTGTCTACAAGAGACTCATTTGAGATCTGAGGACACCTTTAGATTGAGAGTGAGGGGATGGAGAACTATTTATCATGCTACTGGAAGCCAAAAGAAAGCTGGAGTAGCCATACTTATATCAGACAAACTAGACTTTAAATTAAAGGCTGTAACAAGAGATGAAGAAGGGCATTATATAATAATTACAGGGTCTATCCATCAGGAAGAGCTAACAATTATAAATGTCTATGCGCCAAATACCGGAGCCCCCAGATATATAAAACAGTTACTCATAAACATAAGCAACCTTATTGATAAGAATGTGGTCATTGCAGGGGACTTTAACACCCCACTTACAGAAATGGATAGATCATCTAGACACACAGTCAATAAAGAAACAAGGGCCCTGAATGATACATTGGATCAGATGGACTTGACAGATATATTTAGAACTCTGCATCCCAAAGCAACAGAATATACTTTCTTCTCGAGTGCACATGGAACATTCTCCAAGATAGATCATATACTGGGTCACAAAACAGCCCTTCATAAGTTTACAAGAATTGAAATTATACCATGCATACTTTCAGACCACAATGCTATGAAGCTTGAAATCAACCACAGGAAAAAGTCTGGAAAACCTCCAAAAGCATGGAGGTTAAAGAACACCCTACTAACGAATGAGTGGGTCAACCAGGCAATTAGAGAAGAAATTAAAAAATATATGGAAACAAACGAAAATGAAAATACAACAATCCAAACGCTTTGGGACGCAGCGAAGGCAGTCCTGAGAGGAAAATACATTGCAATCCAGGCCTATCTCAAGAAACAAGAAAAATCCCAAATACAAAATCTAACAGCACACCTAAAGGAAATAGAAGCAGAACAGCAAAGGCAGCCTAAACCCAGCAGAAGAAGAGAAATCATAAAGATCAGAGCAGAAATAAACAATATAGAATCTAAAAAAACGGTAGAGCAGATCAACGAAACCAAGAGTTGGTTTTTTGAAAAAATAAACAAAATTGACAAACCTCTAGCCAGGCTTCTCAAAAAGAAAAGGGAGATGACCCAAATAGATAAAATCATGAATGAAAATGGAATTATTACAACCAATCCCTCAGAGATACAAACAATTATCAGGGAATACTATGAAAAATTATATGCCAACAAATTGGACAACCTTGAAGAAATGGACAAATTCCTAAACACCCACACTCTTCCAAAACTCAATCAGAAGGAAATAGAAAGCTTGAACAGACCCATAACCAGTGAAGAAATTGAATCGGTTATCAAAAATCTCCCAACAAATAAGAGTCCAGGACCAGATGGCTTCCCAGGGGAGTTCTACCAGACGTTTAAAGCAGAGATAATACCTATCCTTCTCAAGCTATTCCAAGAAATAGAAAGGGAAGGAAAACTTCCAGACTCATTCTATGAAGCCAGTATTACTTTGATTCCTAAACCAGACAGAGACCCAGTAAAAAAAGAGAACTACAGGCCAATATCCCTGATGAATATGGATGCAAAAATTCTCAATAAGATACTAGCAAATCGAATTCAACAGCATATAAAAAGAATTATTCACCATGATCAAGTGGGATTCATTCCTGGGATGCAGGGCTGGTTCAACATTCGCAAATCGATCAACGTGATACATCACATTAACAAAAAAAAAGAGAAGAACCATATGATCCTGTCAATCGATGCAGAAAAGGCCTTTGACAAAATCCAGCACACTTTCTTAATAAAAACCCTTGAGAAAGTCGGGATAGAAGGAACATACTTAAAGATCATAAAAGCCATTTATGAAAAGCCCACAGCTAACATCATCCTCAATGGGGAAAAACTGAGAGCTTTTTCCCTGAGATCAGGAACACGACAGGGATGCCCACTCTCACCGCTGTTGTTTAATATAGTGCTGGAAGTTCTAGCATCAGCAATCAGACAACAAAAGGAAATCAAAGGCATCAAAATTGGCAAAGATGAAGTCAAGCTTTCGCTTTTTGCAGATGACATGATATTATACATGGAAAATCCGATAGACTCCACCAAAAGTCTGCTAGAACTGATACATGAATTCAGCAAAGTTGCAGGATACAAAATCAATGTACAGAAATCAGTTGCATTCTTATACACTAACAATGAAGCAACAGAAAGACAAATAAAGAAACTGATCCCATTCACAATTGCACCAAGAAGCATAAAATACCTAGGAATAAATCTAACCAAAGATGTAAAAGATCTGTATGCTGAAAACTATAGAAAGCTTATGCAGGTAATTGAAGAAGATATAAAGAAATGGAAAGATATTCCCTGCTCATGGATTGGAAGAATAAATATTGTCAAAATGTCAATACTACCCAAAGCTATCTACACATTCAATGCAATCCCAATCAAAATTGCACCAGCATTCTTCTTGAAACTAGAACAAGCAATCCTAAAATTCATATGGAACCACAAAAGGCCCCGAATAGCCAAAGTAATTTTGAAGAAGAAGACCAAAGCAGGAGGCATCACAATCCCAGACTTTAGCCTCTACTACAAAGCTGTCATCATCAAGACAGCATGGTATTGGCATAAAAACAGACACATAGACCAATGGAATCGAATAGAAACCCCAGAACTAGACCCACAAACGTATGGCCAACTCATTTTTGACAAAGCAGGAAAGAACATCCAATGGAAAAAAGACAGTCTCTTTAACAAATGGTGCTGGGAGAACTGGACAGCAACATGCAGAAGGTTGAAACTAGACCACTTTCTCACACCATTCACAAAAATAAACTCAAAATGGATAAAGGACCTGAATGTGAGACAGGAAACCATCAAAACCTTAGAGGAGAAAGCAGGAAAAGACCTCTCTGACCTCAGCCGTAGCAATCTCTTACTCGGCACATCCCCAAAGGCAAGGGAATTAAAAGCAAAAGTGAATTACTGGGACCTTATGAAGATAAAAAGCTTCTGCACAGCAAAGGAAACAACCAACAAAACTAAAAGGCAACCAACGGAATGGGAAAAGATATTTGCAAATGTCACATCGGACAAAGGGCTAGTATCCAAAATCTATAAAGAGCTCATCAAACTCCACACCCGAAAAACAAATAACCCAGTGAAGAAATGGGCAGAAAACATGAATAGACACTTCTCTAAAGAAGACATCCGGATGGCCAACAGGCACATGAAAAGATGTTCAACGTCGCTCCTCATCAGGGAAATACAAATCAAAACCACACTCAGATACCACCTCACGCCAGTCAGAGTGGCCAAAATGAAGAAATCAGGAGACTATAGATGCTGGAGAGGATGTGGAGAGACGGGAACCCTCTTGCACTGTTGGTGGGAATGCAAATTGGTGCAGCCGCTCTGGAAAGCAGTGTGGAGGTTCCTCAGAAAATTAAAAATAGACCTACCCTATGACCCAGCAATAGCACTGCTAGGAATTTATCCAAGGGATACAGGAGTACTGATGCATAGGGGCACTTGTACCCCAATGTTTATAGCAGCACTCTCAACAATAGCCAAATTATGGAAAGAGCCTAAATGTCCATCAACTGATGAATGGATAAAGAAATTGTGGTTTATATACACAATGGAATACTACATGGCAATGAGAAAAAATGAAATATGGCCTTTTGTAGCAACGTGGATGGAACTGGAGAGTGTGATGCTAAGTGAAATAAGCCATACAGAGAAAGACAGATACCATATGGTTTCACTCTTATGTGGATCCTGAGAAACGTAACAGAAACCCATGGGGGAGGGGAAGGGAAAAAAAAAAAAAAAGAGGTTAGAGTGGGAGAGAGCCAAAGCATAAGAGACTGTTAAAAACTGAGAACAAACTGAGGGTTGATGGGGGGTGGGAGGGAGGGCAGGGTGGGTGATGGGTATTGAGGAGGGCACCTTTTGGGATGAGCACTGGGTGTTGTATGGAAACCAATTTGACAGTAAATTTCATATATTAAAAATAAATAAATAAATAAATAAATAAATAAATAAATAAATAAATAAATAAAATAAAAAAAAAAAATAAAAAAAAAAAAAACTAAAATCCTGGCATACAAGGACGTTTTCAGAGATGTAACATTTCTCACAGTGGCAAAAAGCTGAAACAAAGTGAACCTCCAACAATAGAGCAAAGCTTATATAAAGCATGTTATCCAACACATGCAATATTATATTGCCAGTAATGAATTACAGCTCTTTCGGCTGATGTGCAGGGATTCCTGCTAAGGAATTGGAGAAAAGCAAGATGTATAAGTATTTCTATTATGATCCTATTTATATAAAAACAATGCATATGTATGTGTGTGTAAATACATGTATACAGATCTGCAAAAGCTATGAAAGAATACATGCTTTATAATAAAGGTTCCCTTGAGGGGGAAGTAATGTGGGCTAGGGAGAGAGAAACGGGGGAAGAAACAGAAAAAAAATGTTTTAGTTTTTTTACACTTCATTTATGTAAAATTATAACTATGCACATGGGTGTGTGTATATTATCGAGATAAAAAATGTCAAAATGAGTTGAATTTTCAGAATTTTTGTTTAATTCTTATACGTTGCAGTATCTGCTCTAATGTTAGTTCATTGACTTTTTTTCCTTCACCAGGATAATCTGAAGGAGAGGCCTGAATGTTCTTAAAAAGGTGTCTCACTTGGGGCGCCTGGGTGGCGCAGTCGGTTGGGCGTCCGACTTCAGCCAGGTCACGATCTCGCTGTCCGTGAGTTCGAGCCCCGCGTCGGGCTCTGGGCTGACAGCTCAGAGCCTGGAGCCTGTTTCAGATTCTGTGTCTCCCTCTCTCTCTGACCCTCCCCCGTTCATGCTCTGTCTCTCTCTGTCCCAAAAATAAATAAAAAACGTTGAAAAAAAAATTAAAAAAAAAAAAAAAGGTGTCTCACTTAAGATATTGCCATGCAAAGTGGGCAGCCAGTAAGTGAAAATTATTGATGAGTGTGTTCAACAGGGTCTGATTGAATTCAAATTAAATTTCTCCAGAATGTTTTGTATTTTTGAAGAGCAAACTTCCCATGAGCTTATCAGCATACAAATATTCCAGAAAGGCAAGCTGATTTTGCCCTCTAAATTTTTGTTCTTTTAGGGGGAGTACAAACACTGTCTGCTAACGTCATTCTAACCCCTTAATTACAAAAGTGACATAAACATTTGTAATCCCCAATTAACAGCAGCATATCAATGTTGGCAGTAGCAAAATTAGGTTTGTGACTCTTTTGTGTGATGTGCATGATAAATATTAGCTTGTAAAGGTTATTGCTATATTAAATAGCCAGAAGGTAAAATATTTATTTGTATTATAGTTCTGTTAATAATTTAGGTGTTTTAGTTCACGGGGAATGCACATTTCTTTGAATAAGGAAAGGACAAACAGCTCAACATTTTTCATTTGGAAGAAAGCATAAAACTCATTGGTAATATTTGCTTTGGAAAACTATCTCAGTATTATTCTTATTTTAATTATAATTAACTATTTTACTTAAGTATGCATTCCGAGTATAATTTGTGTGTCATGTCTAAATCAGATATTAGCAGAACAGAAATGCCCTTATATGGTATTGTAGTTTCTGCTTTAAGAAGTCAAGTTTTTAGGTTTTTTTTTTTTTTGACAGTCTGTGAACTTTAAGCAATATATATTTATATTTATATTTATATTTATATTTATTTATATAGTTGACCTACAGGAAATCTTAAAAGGGAGGAATATTCATTGCTGAATGTTAAGGGCAGGATTCACACAGTCAGGGTTGCAACTTGCCTTCCAGAAGCTTCTGTTTCTGCCTTTCCTCTCATTTGACCTTTGGCCAGTCTAGCCAGTCTGGAAGAGACTGGATACAGGTTTTGAACTTGTGTGCCAGTTCAGTTCCATTCTGCTCCTCTCTGCCTTGCACTGCTTGTGCTCTGAGCTCCTGGAGCCACTTTCATGTCTCATGGTTACCCTGCATTTGGCTACTTGCTTTACTCTATGGTCTATCTGTGTTCTCTGGCGTCTACCTGAGGTGAAGGGTTGTAAGATAGGTGCTTCTCCTACTCTGAGTTGTCCTTAACACTTTGGGGATGCCTTACCATTCACTGGATCTGTCTCACAGGCTTCCTCTGACCTTCTCGATAGGCAGCTATGGGCCCCTGTCCCCATATGGGACTGCTCAAGCCATTCCTTTGGCTCCTTCTTCTCTACCAACCAAACACTGATGCCTTAGAGGCAACTTACACCTGTACTTGTTCTGTAGGTCATGAGCTTTTAAGCTTTTTGCCACTCTCTGATTTGGGCATATTGCACAAATATCCAGAACCTTTAAAACTGAGCCTTTACTTTTTTTTTTTTTTAATTTATTTTTATTTTTTTAATATATGAAATTTATTGTCAAATTGGTTTCCATACAACACCCAGTGCTCATCCCAAAAGATGCCCTCTTCAATGCCCATCACCTACCCTCCCCTCCCTCCCACTCCCCATCAACCCTCAGTTTGTTCTGTTTTTAAGAGTCTCTTATGCTTTGGCTCTCTCCCACTCTAACCTCTCTCTTTTTTTTTTTTCCTTCCCCTCCCCCATGGGTTTGTGTCCAGTTTCTCAGGATCCACGTAAGAGTGAAACCATATGGTATCTGTCTTTCTCTGTATGGCTTATTTCACTTAGCATCACACTCTCCAGTTCCATCCATGTTGCTACAAAAGGCCAGTTTCACTCTTTCTCATCGCTACGTAGTACTCCATTGTGTATATAAACCACAATTTCTTTATCCATTCATCAGTTGAGCCTTTACTTTTTAAATTATACTTCTAGGTGTAGGTAAGGTGCTGCCCCCAGCCTGTCCCTCGTGTCTCTTTTAGTTACGCTACAGGAGAAACAGAGGAGAATTAAGTAGCTCTGTTTGTAGGTGGGCCGAGGTACATGCCCTCTAGATTACCATTTGTCTCCCGGACACGATCACTACATATCTGCTGTGTAGTGCTGGCATGTTTGTTGGGCTGAGGTCTTGGCCTAGTCTTCAAAGACCAGTTTGTTCTAGTTATCGGGTTGGTTATGTTCTTACTCCCAGCCATCTTGCATACTCATGCACCATCATCAAACCAGAGTGCCCTGACAGAGGCAAATGAGAGTACACACAGTGGTGCTGAGGGAGTCTTGAGAGTGCCTTCTTTGTTAGGGATGGTGACCTGTCATGCTGAACTGGCAGCATGTGTCCTGTGTTTGGCCACAGGACTATGGAGATGGTCAGACACCAAAATATACACTTCCTTGCCTGGAGAAGGGCATTGGAGGCCCCCTAATGACATCTTGGTTATTTTTACAGATCATATTGATCTTAATCCATCTGAAAAATACTTAAGTATATAGCCTGAGGTGAAACCTATGTTAATTTTCCGCAAGAGAGCCACATTTGAGAAAATTATTCATTGTTCGTAGTCACTTTCTCAGATTGGCCTTTTGAAAACAGAATAGAAGGACATTATCTGATTTTAAACAGGCAACCTTTAGTTGCCTTCTGCTCCTCCTTTATAACACACATTAGGTGGTTCCTATGAAGGTGAGGTGAAATACACTATTTTTATTTTTATTTTTTTTTTTTTTAAAATTTTTTTAATGTTTTTTATTTATTTTTGGGACAGAGAGAGACAGAGCATGAACGGGGGAGGGGCAGAGAGAGAGGGAGACACAGAATCGGAAACAGGCTCCAGGCTCCGAGCCATCAGCCCAGAGCCTGACGCGGGGCTCGAACTCACGGACCGCGAGATCGTGACCTGGCTGAAGTCGGACGCTTGACCGACTGCGCCACCCAGGCGCCCCTGAAATACACTATTTTTAATGTCATTGTTCCTTATTGGAGCATGTCAAGGAAGCAAGGAGCATGGCTGGAGGAAATGTCAAGCAAGCTTTCAGTGACTCAAGACAGCCTGGGAACAAAGATGACATACCTGGAGATGACGCTCTCGTCTTACCGCACGTGGCTGTGGAAGCTCTGTACTAGGCTGCGGTCACATTATTCAGATTCCTAATTTTATACAGAAGTGGACTCTGAAGGTCCAAGTCAATGAAGGATGGAGAGGGCCCACTCTACCGGCAGTTGCTTACTCAACCAGTCCACTCAGCTTTTCTAGAACTTTTCATGTAGGTGCTCTTGTCAATGAACCACCTCACACGGTGGAAGATTAAGCTGATTATTTACAGTGTTCAAATTCCAGTTCTGTAATATTTCATCCCGTAGTTGGATTAGCTAGCAGTTTTCCAAGGTTGTTCTTTGAGAAATGAATTTTTGGGACTGTTAATATTCCATCTATGAATGTGTCATTACTTATTAATAATTTTCTTATAGCCTCATTTTATTTTTTGCCATGTACATAAATTTTTCTTTTTCAGTTCTGATTATTTCCTTAGGCTGTAAATCCTAATAAGTGGGTTTACTGGGTCAATGATACAAACTATTTCCACTTTTTTATGTTGCCAAATCACTTTACATGAAACCTGGACTCTGCGGTCTTACCATTAGTGTTTGAGAATAGTTACATTGGCACATTCTCATCACTGTTAAATGTTTTTTCATCCTTGACATTTTGAGGACTAAAAAATAGTAATTTTGTTGTAGTTTGTATTTTTATTTCTAGGGTAGTCATCTATAGGTTTAGGTGGCATTTGCATTTGTTCTTCTATAAATAAATCAATGTCTTGTGCCCAATTTTCCATTGGGGGGTGTTAACGTTTTTCCTAATTATTTGTAAGAGCCTTTTGTGCATTACACATGCTAACCCTTTTCCATTTGTTCTAAGGTTTTTATCCAGTTTGTATTTAGTTAACTTCTAATGCTTTCTAATCTCTGGAAGGTTTAAATGTTTACGCAGTCCAAAGCTATCACATCTTTTCTCTGTAATTCCTTTTATTACTTCTTATGTTTTATCCCTTCCTAAGAAGAGATTGTGAAACCATCATCTGGTTGCTTTTGGTTTATTTCTTACAATGAAATCATTAATATATGTGGGAAATATTTGGGTGTTCAGCATAATGTAAGATTATCTTATTTCTTCTCTCCAAATTAGAAAAAAATTAAGCATTATTCATCTATTTCTTATTGTTTTGGTTTTTGTGGCAGGTTTTTATAGATACCAGGGTCAATTGTAGGGGTATCCTGTCTGTCTTATTAATATGTAGTTGATTTTTATAACAGAAGCATATGATTTTAATTATTGTAGCTCTATAGTATTCATTTTTCTATCTAATAGAGAAAGTCCTCATTTCTAATTATTCTTTTTTCCTGAAATTTACCAATGATCTTTAGGGACATTTTCTTAAGTTCTAAAGAAAATCTCATACAGATTGCATGAGGTTTTCTTTTTAAACCTTGAAATTAATTTTAGAAGTCATGTTTACATTATTTCCAGAGAGCTCTTTTATCCATTATACACTTTTATGGGAAAGAATGCCCACATATCTATATATCCTTGCTGAATTCTATTGTTAGTACCAATCATTTTGGTTCATTCTTTGCATTTTTAAGATCAAAATTCATGTTGTCTACTAATGCCTTTACACCTTATCTTTTTGTTTTCAATAGTTATGCTTTTGTAGAAACTTCTGTTTGCTGCCTTGTTGCATCATGTAGAAATTCCCAAATAATGTAAAAAAGTGTGCTAGAATACTTATCTTAATCTCACTTTCTAATGGAACTGCTTCCAGTGTTTTACAGCTAACAATGATGTTGACAATTGGCTTAGGAAATATATCTTTATATTATTAAAGAATTTCCTTCTATTTTTAATTTAGTAAGAGCTCTGCTTTTCATCAGGACCAGGTATTATTTTTTTGAAAAGTGTTTCAGAATTTATCTAGATGACTTTTTTCTTTTGACCTTTTGATACTGTGTTACATTAATATATTCTATTTGGAGAGCCTTTTAATGTAATATTGTACTCAGTTAGTTAGTACTGCACTTAGGAGTGTTACCTCTGCACTAAGTTAGTTAGTACTGCATTTAGGAGTGTTACCTCTAAATCTCTGAGATTGACTCAACGCTAAATTCCCTCTTTTCCTCTCTCCCTGCCCCCCCCCCCCCCCCCCCCCCCCCCCCCCCCCCCCGCTGCCACGCGCTCCCTTCCTTCCTTAAATGTTATTTGTCAGACTTTGGTTTCAGGGTACATGACCTTCATAAAATAGGTAACTTTCTATATTATTCTTTGTTTCTTAAACAGATTGCATATTATGGGAATTATCTGTCCAAGAACTTTAAATGCAATTGTGTAAAATACTCAGGTTCTTGTCAACTTTTCCTTTATAGACATATCATCATATTGGCTAATTTCTTTTTCGAAATTTATGTTTCAGACCCAGATTGTGTTTGTGAAATTGATTGCATTGAGTATAAGATTTTAGTATTATCAACTGTATTTGTTGTAATCTCTTATTTCTAAGTTTTTTGGTGGATTCTTTTTTAAGTAATTAATTAGGAATTTATTTTGTTGTTTTATTTTCAAAAAAACATTATCCTAGTTTCATTTAGATATTTGGTGTATTTTGTCTTATTGTAATTATTATTTTTTTTTGTTTTTTCCTGGTGTTGAAGAACATCTAATTTTCCTTAAAAATTTCTCAACTTACATTCTTTTTTCATTATTTTCTCTCAATTAATAATGAAAACATGTAATGATTTGAATTTTCCTATGAGTATAGGCCTGGCTGCCTCCCATTCATCATTTTTATATGTGACTATTTTCATTTTTATTAATTCAAAATAATTTATAGTTCTAATTATAATTTCTTTACTTCAGATTATCTTATTGATTTTTAATTTGCTGATCAGTGGTTTCCAATTCTATCTCAATTGCATTATGGTCAGAAAGTGTAATCTGGTTCAATTATGATTTGGGGGAGTTTGTGGACTGGCCAGTATGTCTAGTTATAAGAAAAAAAATTTTAGGGGTGCCTGGGTGGCTCAGTCGGTTAAGCGTCTTCCTTTGGCTCAGGTCATGATCTCACAGTTTGTGAGTTCGAGCCCTGCATTGGGCTCTGTGCTGACAGCTTGGAACCTGGAGCCTGTTTCAGATTCTGAGTCTCCCTCTCTCTCTGCCCCTCCCCTGCTCACTTGTGTGCTCTCTCTCTCTCAAAAGTAAATAAACATTAAAAACATTTTTAAAAAAATTTAAAAAATTTAAAATACATTAGATACTTGAAAAAAGTTATTTTCTCTATAGGATATGAAATTATAAATATATTATACATGAACTTACCTTGTTGATTACACTACTGTATTAACTATGCTATATGATTTCTCTGTGAATTGATCTCAAGTAGCTAAGTAATATGGTGTCAAAATATGTAAAGAAAAAACTCAGTTTCTAGTGCTGCTATTATTGGTCTTTTTGTGTGCATTTTAATCAAAACTTTAATGGGAAGTTGAGGGGGGGGTTACATTGTTCATTACTCTCCTGCTTCCATGTTAGCTCCATGTTCTTCCTAGTTTAGAATAGGTACAAAGTATGGAATGAGGAGAAATAATTTGAGTGTAGAAAAGTGTAGCTGTTTCCATTGAAGGCTTCTAGGTCAAGTATTTTGTCTGAACTAATTCAGTTAACTCATCAAAAATCCACACTTCAGAGCGTAAACTTATGTAAGATAAACTGTTTAATATGATTAGTGTTTAATATGTAGTTAAATACTGAAAATAAATGATTCTCGCTGAATTGTAAGATTGTAAGTAATATCATTTAATTTTATATACTGAGTTTTTTTAAGAGACCTGGAGAGTTGGTATTACTTCTTTTTATTTTTTTTATTTTTATTTTTTTTTATTTTTTATTTTTGGGACAGAGAGAGACAGAGCATGAACGGGGGAGGGGCAGAGAGAGAGGGAGGCACAGAAGCGGAAACAGGCTCCAGGCTCTGAGCCATCAGCCCAGAGCCTGACGCGGGGCTCGAACTCACGGACCGCGAGATCGTGACCTGGCTGAAGTCGGACGCTTAACCGACTGCGCCACCCAGGCGCCCCTGGTATTACTTCTTATGAAGAAAGAGGAATAGCAAATGAATTCAGGTAGATAAGTGTTAGGTGGGAAGCAATACAACTTTTGAAATCTCTTTACCTTCTACTCTTAACAAAAAAATAATACTATAAAATATATAACCCAGCATTATTTGAACTACCTGGCTTTCACATGAATGTAAGCATGTTTATAGATGCAGGTGGACATCTATTCTTGGATAGTTTGCAAAATGCATTTCTAGGTGCCAGCATTAAATGGCAAGATGACAGGCAGTCCTTAAAAATAAAGCAGATCAAACCTATATCATAGTAAATGAAAATATAAAGCATTATTGCATGGATCTAAATGCCATAAAAATTTAGAAATAAATGGAAAATTGTAAGTTTTGTCCCCCCGACATTTACTCTGAAAGCAACATAAAAGCATTTGTATTATATCCACTGTTTGTGTGCATGGCAAGGGGCAGCTTTGATCTAGTGTTGAATTTTCTGTTGATATTACGTAGATGAAGCATGGGAATTACAATAGCATTCTTATTTGTTAACCTTGCAACCCATCAAAAAATTACAGCCTGTTGGATAGTCATAGCTTCTTTGTAAAAGGAGAGAAAGAGAATATGCTTTTGTGTTACCCGAATTCATTTGTCCTAGAATTAATCTTTTTTCTTCTCTTCACAGTGGTCAAAACAAATCGCCAGGTGTACCATAATTGAGAAGAAAAACATCCCCCCCCCCACCACACTATTCAGGGACTAATAATGCAATGTCATTGTATACTTATGAATACAACAGCATTTATTAGGATCTACGACCCAACGGCCATGCTCCAGTTACACATATCCTACACTACATTTCTCTCAACAAAAATGCAGGTACAATTAGCTCATATCAGTTTCAATTTATTACAACTGTTATCAAAACAAAGATATAAAATAAGTAGTTCATGTGCTTACCTTATTTTATTTTTAAACTTCATAACTAGATGCTCAGTTTTCATTTGGACATTATTTTACCTCGACACTTGTGCACATTAAAAAGATACGTCTCCCAGAAAAAGAAACCTTTCAGAGTAAGGTCAGAGCTTGATAGAATTAATTTGAAAAACTTAATTATCTTCCTGGACTATCCATGTTTTCTAGGGCTTTCTTTAGAATAGGTAAGAAGTTTCCCCAGCTACTTTATATAATCCACCTACGGCTTACTGAGTTCTTACAACAGAGTTCGGTGTAGCAAAGAGTTGAAGGTGCCTATGGATTTGTGAGAATCGTGAGAGAATTAAAATTTCAGATGACTCTTAGCCTTATTTTAATGATGGAGTTATTTGTAAATGAGCTTGATTTTGTTTTCCCAAGTGAAATTTTTCATGGGGCGGGGCATGGTTTGCCATGAAGGTCGGTACTGTAGGGGTGGCCTGCTGAACCTAAACTAAGAGCGCATCAGCTAAATCTGCCTCCACAGGTGAGGGCAGCTGCTTGGACTGCAAGGTGCCAAATTCGGGGGTTGGTTATCCTGTTGGTCTAAGGAGACAGGTCGTCTATATAGTATAAGAACTTTTTTTTCTTTCTGACTGGAGGAGTCTAAAATCAGATAATATACACAAATCCGTGAACATTCAAAGAATGTAATGTGGGGCGCCTGGGTGGCTCAGTTGGTTAAACTGTTGGCTCTTGATTTTGGCTCAGGTCACGATCTCATGGTTCGTGAGTTCAAGCCCCATGCTGGGCTCTGCGCTGACAGTGTGGAGCCTGTTTGGGATTCTCTCTCTCTCCTTCTTTCTCTGTTTCCTCCCTGCCTTGTGCTCTCTCTCTCAAAATAAATAAACTTAACAAAAAATAAAGAATGTAATGTTACATTTTTTTGTTTTTATAAAAACCATACTTTCAAATTTTCACTCCTCTGGTCACTATAGTTTGTTCCGCTGTAATTCAAGGAGGAAATTAAACAGCTTTCTGGCCAATTAATAAGCAGTTACTGAATGTCTACTGTGTGATGAAGGTATGCTAGGGTAACAGAAAAATGAGTGCACAGTAGCATATGACATGGCATAGGGTTGAAAATCTCTTTGAGGAGGAAAACACTAATTGACACCAAATACCTCTGAAGTTAAATAAGTACATGCTGACTTATTTGACTGATAATCCTCCAAGTGTGCACCTGCCTACCTGTGTGAACTTTGTGATGCCTGAAGGTGTATGAAGATAACTGAGAAAATCACTAGAGCTGGAGGAATAGGGAATGGGTGGTAGGAATTCCTGGTTTAAATGTGGTTAGGAGGGGGACGTTTGGGTGGCTCAGTCAGCCAAGCGTCCAACTTCAGTTCAGGTCAGCTCTTGGGGCCTGTGGGTTCGAGCCCCATGTCGGGCTCTGTGCGGACAGCTCAGAGCCTGGAGCCTGCTGCGGATTCTGTGTCTCTCTCTCTCTCTCTGCCCCTCTTCTGCTTGTGCTCTGTCTCCCTCTCTCTCAAAAGTAAACAAACATTAAAAAAATAAGTGTGGTTAGGAGATTGGCAAACTTGTGCTGTTTTATAAAGAAAACAAGAGTCCAAAACTTAGGTTGGAGTTTTCCTATCCTGAGGTGAGCAAGCCCATCCAAAGGTACAATGAAATGGACCTAGAACCATTACAGGGATTAAATACTGACCAAGCAATATCTGGCTCAGTGTGTGACCTCAGTTGGAATTCTTTATATTTTCCATAAACTTTCATAGACTAGTCAAGAAATTTTTTAAACTTGCAGAGATCACTAAAATATACGAACACAGATTATACCCAATGATAAAGCCTAGCAGATGTTGTGAGTGTAATCTCCCAAAATGCAGCACAATGAACATTTGCATCCCCTTTTCCATTTGTATCTATTCTAATATTAAAAAAACTCTGGGGAGTTTAGTAAGTAATTCCTAATGCATAGGAAATTCAGTGGAGACTTTATAATTCTCTTCTTGTTAGGTCAGTATCATTCTACACAACACCCTAAAAACCTTCTTACTGGGGCTTCTAAGGTGCTAGGCTCCGTGGTGTTCTTCCCAGCTCTCTGGTTGCTCCTCTTTGCTGGTTCCTCTCTCCCTGATCTGTATGTGTCTGAACTCTTGCTCTAGACTTTCTTCTCTTGCGATTGGTGGACTTCCTGAATGACCTCACGGCTTCAGGTGCTATGCACTTATCCACCTGTCTGTTGACTAACCTCTGCTTCTGTTTACCTCCTCAGCCTCACTGCATCTGAACCACCATCACCTCTTGCTGGTCTTCCACGTTTATCCTTTGTGCCATCAAATTCTATCCCTACGATGCAATCCAAAGGATCTTTCAAAAATGCAGTTGTCTATAGCAGGGTTGAGTATCCACTGTACAACAATTCAGATGTACAAAAATGTAACCTGAGTTTCTTAAAACCAGACTTAATTTTTACCTCTTGGTGTTCGTTTCCATTTTCTACTGTTACATTATTTTTTAGAAGTTTATTTCTTTTGAGAAAGAGTATGTGTGAGTGTGCGAGCAGGGTAGGGGTATAGAAAGAGGGAGAGAGGGAATCTGAAGCTGATAGTATGGAGTCTGATGTGGGGCTCAATCCCACGGACTGTGAGATCGTGACCTGAGCTGAAGCCAAGTGTCAGACGCTTAACCGACTGAGTCACCCAGGTGCCCTTCTACTGTTAACATTATTTTTAACGAATCCTAGTTAAACTCAGTCTCTTTCAATTTTCTTAATGTGTTATGAGTAAACTTAGTAATTTTAGGTTTCTGACACTCCTCTTTTCTCCCCGGGTCACATCTAGGTTGGGGTTGGCAGACTTTTACAGCCTCATGGTGTCAATGAAAATAGTCCATCTGCTCTGTAGTTATTCCCAGATTTTCATCAGCATCTGCTGAGAGTGACTGCTATCTAGTCTCTGGTCACTGGCATCTACTACTTCTGCCAATGTCCTCCCTTTCTCCTTGGTTCTGGGTTGTCAGGTCCACCCGGATCCTCTCGGTCCTCAGGCCACACCACGCTCTCTTGCAGGCTCTTCCTCTGCTACTCTCAGGGACACAGGACAACTCAGATGTTTGCCAAGTTAGCCTTAAAGCAGTGGAGTATAATATGTAACCTCTCTACGTGTGTTCAGAACAAAAAGCGCTCCCGCTAAACCTGGGGTCAAAGAAATGTCACTGAACAACAATTCTCCCCCTAGAAGCTAAAAATTTATCTCTGATATTTTTGTTAGGTCCATTTAAAAACAAATAATCCAGTGAAGAAATGGGCAGAAAACATCAATAGACACTTCTCTATAGAAGACATCCGGATGGCCAACAGGCACATGAAAAGATGCTCAACGTCGCTCCTCATCAGGGAAACACGAATCAAAAACACACTCAGATATCACCTCACGCCAGTCACAGTGGCCAAAATGAACAAATCAGGAGACTATAGATGCTGGAGAGGATGTGGAGAAACGGGAACCCTCTTGCACTGTTGGTGGGAATGCAAACTGGTGCGGCCACTCTGGAAAACAGTGTGGAGTTTCCTCAAAAAATTAAAAATAGACCTACCCTATGATGCAGCAATAGCACGGCTAGGAATTTACCCAAGGGATACAGGAGTGCTGATGCATAGGGGCACTTGTACCCCAATGTTTATAGCAGCACTCTCAACAATAGCCAAATTATGGAAAGAGCCTAAATGTCCATCAACTGATGAATGGATAAAGAAATTGTGGTTTATATATACAATGGAATACTACTTGGCAATGAGAAAGAATGAAATATGGCCTTTTGTAGCAACGTGGATGGAACTGGAGAGTGTTATGCTAAGTGAAATAAGTCATACAGAGAAAGACAGATACCGTATGTTTTCACTCTTATGTGGATCCTGAGAAACTTAACAGAAGTCTGTGGGGGAGGGGAAGAAAAAAAAAGAGGTTAGAGAGGGAGAGAGCCAAAGCATAAGGGACTCTTAAAAACTGAGAACAAACTGAGGGTGGATGGGGGGTGGGTGATGGGTATTGAGGAGGGCACTTTTTGGGATGAGCGCTGGGTGTTGTATGGAAACCAGTTTGACAATAAGTTTCATATCAAAAAAAATAAAAAAATAAAAAATGTCAGATTGAAGAATAAGGTGAACTAATTCGACTTTCTAATCATATTCTAATCATTTAGGTCTCTTCAAAGTCCCTGACAAAGCAATTTTGAGAAAGAAAAACAGAATTGGAAGCATTATACTTCCTGATTTCAAGCTGTATTATAAAGTTATAGTAATCAAAAAGAGTATGATATTGGCATAAAAGCAGGCACCTAGACCAATGGAACAGAACAGAGAAACCAGAAATGGACCCAAGCATATATGTTTTGATATGGGCACCTGAATACACAAAGGGGAAAAGGCAATTTCTTCAACAAATGGTGCTGGAGAAACTGGATATCCACATACAAAAAGATGAAATTGGACTCATCTTGCATCACACAAAAATTCAGCTCAAAATGGATTAAAGACTTAAGCATAAAACCTGAATCCATAAAAATCCTAGAATACAACATAGGGAAAAGCTCTTTGACATTGGCTTTGGCAGTAAATTTTTGGCCATGATAACAAAAGCACAGAAAAGTATATCAAAAAAGCTTCACTATAGCAAAGGAAACCATTAACAAAATAAAAAGGTAATGTATGGAATAGGAGAAAGTATTTGAAAACCATGTATCAGATAAAGAGTTAATATCAGATAAAGAGTTAATATCCACAATATATACAGGGAACTCACACAACTCAAGCAAAACACCAAGCCACCCCAATTTAAAAACTGACAAATGACCCGAAGTGACATTTTTCCAAAGAAGACATACAAATGGCCAATAGTATTTGAAAAGATGTTCAATATCACTAATCATCCAGAAAACGCAAATCAAAATCACAATGAGATTTTACTTCAACATCTGTTAGGATGGGTATTATTAAAAAGGCAAGAGAAACACACGTGGCTAGGATGTGGAGAAAGGGAACTTTTGTACGTTGTTGGTGAAAATGTAAATTGGTACAGCCACTACAGAAAACAATATGGAGGTACCTCAAAAAATGAAAAGTAGGGGCGCCTGGGTGGCGCAGTCGGTTAAGCGTCCGACTTCAGCCAGGTCACGATCTCGCGGTCCGTGAGTTCGAGCCCCGCGTCAGGCTCTGGGCTGATGGCCTGGAGCCTGTTTCCGATTCTGGGTCTCCCTCTCTCTCTGTCCCTCCCCCGTTCATGCTCTGTTTCTCTCTGTCCCAAAAATAAATAAATAAACGTTGAAAAAAAAAATTAAAAAAAAAAAAAAAAGAAAAGTAGAACTACCATATGATCCAGCAATCCCCCTTTGGATACATATCCAAAGGAGGTGAAATAAGTACCTCAAATAGGTATCTGTGTTCCCATGTTCACTGCAGCATTGTTCACAATAGCCAAGATGTGAAAACAACCTAAATTTCCATCAACAGATGAATAAAGATGTCACACACACACACACACACACACACACACACACACACACACCGCTTCGTAGGAAGCTGCAACCCCTCCCCCACTCCTCCTTTCCCTTTAAGGACAGGGCTGAGCTGCTTGCTCAGGGACACTGCCTGGTTTCCCTGGCTTCCCTGCACCACCAATACCTCACTGCCCCACATTTACCAGGGCTGCGGCACATATAACCAAGAGGGAAGCTGAAGTCCCCACCTTTCCCCTCTGCTTCCAACTATCAGCAGGCCATGTGGGCCTGGGTCACAGGAGGCTGTCAAACTGATGGGCATCTGGGCTCTGACTTGTGAAGCTGCTTCTTAACATCAAGAGGTTCTGGGCCAGGGCCTGAGAGCAGTGGTGGTAGAAAGGGCAAGAGAGCCACTTTTGTGTGTGTGTGTGTGTGTAAATTTATTATCACATTAACTAACATATAGTGTATACAGTGTAGTCTTGGCTTCAGGAGTAGATTCCTGTGATTCACCACTTACATAACAAAACCCAGTGCTCATCCCAACAAGTGCCCTCCTAAATACCCATCACCCATTTTCCCCACCCCCAACCCCTCACCTCCATCAACCCTCAGTTTGTTCTCTGTATCTAAGAGTCTATTATGGTTCAAAAATCTATAAAGAACTTACCAAACTTAACACCTGAAAAACAAATAATCCAGCGAAGAAACGGGTAGAAGACATGAATAGACATTTCTCCAAAGAAGATATACAGATGGCCAACCAACACATGAAAAAAGGTACAACATGACTCATCATCAGAGAAATACAAGTCAAAACCACAATGAGATACCACCTCACACTGGTCAGAGTGGCTAAAATTAACAACTCAGGAAACAACAGACGTTGGAGAAGATGTAGAGAAAGTGGAATCCTCTTGCACTGTTGGTGGGAATACAAACTGGTGCAGCCACTCTGGAAAACAGTGTGGAGGTTCCTCAAAAAATTAAAACTAGAATTATCCTATGACCCAGCAATAGCACTACTAGGAATTTATCCAAGGGATACAGGAGTGCTGATTTGTAGGGGACACATGCACCCCAATGTTTCTAGCAGTGCTATCAACAATAGCCAAGTTAAGGAAAGACCCCAAATGTCTATCAACTGATGAATGGATAAAGAAGATGTGGTGTGTGTGTGTGTGTGTGTGTGTGTGTGTGTATGCATGTATGTATGTATGTATGTGTCTCTCTCTCTATATACAGAGACACATACATATATACATATAATGGAATATTATTTGGCAATGAAAAAGAATTAAATCTTGCCATCTGCAACAACATGGATGGAACCGGAGGGTATTATGCTAAGTGAAATAAGCCAGTTGGAAAAAGACAGATATCATGTTTTTACTCATACGTGGAATTCAAGAAACTTAACAGAAGACCATAGGGGAAGGGAAGAAAAAATACATTACAGAAAGGGAGGTAAACCATAAGAGACTCTTAAATACAGAGAGCCATTTTTGTTTTCAAAACTTCACTACAACTATAGACTTGAAAATAATGTGGCAGGACAACTGACTGGAACATGAAGATATTTTCTCTTCCTCCCATATCAAACAGTCAGGCTCATCTTAGTAATTTCCTGCCTAAGGGGTTTTTGCAGAAGCTGCATGAGGTTAGCAGGATTTCCGGTCTTTGGCAACACCAAAGTCATTGCAGAGGTGATGCCAGGTGTCTTGGTAGGGATGGCGAGAGAGCAGGAGGCCTCCAAGAAAGTCAGGGAAAATAAATATTTTCCCAGACAGATGTCAGCAGGGCCATCAGTGGCTGCTTCTGGGGGAGGTTATAAGGCTGCAGAAAGGATGGCTACCTGAAGCATGTATGGACCAGGTGAGACTCCCGACTTGACAGTTTCCAGGTACCTGCTGAGGGTATGGGAACAGCACAGCTCCTGACTTGAAGGGGTCATGATGCCAGCGAGAAGATGGGTGTCCCAACAGTAACTGTGTAGGCAAATAACTAGTGACCACAGGCTCAGGCTCTACCTGGTCCTTTGATGGATGTGTAAGACCGCAGGGTCTTTGCACAGCCCTGGAGAGGGGAAGGCCTGATAAATACTGAGTTTGAATCCCCTACCAGTTTAGTGAAATGGGGACAGACTGTGACACAGTTGATCAGAAGAAAAATATAATAATGCATTTGGGTTTGTCATATGAATGGAGATTTGAATCTCCTATAGTCTACTTAAGGTTGCAGATGTTGACAAAGGAATAGATATTTACTTTTTTGCTCCCTCTCACCAAACCTGCATTCTGCCCACTCCTCCAAACTCCATCTCTATTTCCTTCTGATGTCATTTGAAAAGTTCTAGTTAACGTGTATATGAAGGGGGAAAAAAAAAGAAAAAAGAAAAAAGAAAAGAGGGGAGAATGAAGTCAGAGAAAGTAGAATGTGTGTGGAACATTCTGGAAAAGTTTTTATCTACACATGAGAAATGGAATGAAGAGAAGGTTCTCCCCCAAACAGTTAGAAAATAGTTACCTCAAACCTGACATAGAATAAAGGTCAGAAACTAATAAACAAATAGAGTATCTGGCACTATGTTTCCCTTCAGGAAGTTCTAACTACTGATTTTTACCTGAGAGGCACTGCTGAGAAGAAACTCGTCTATTAATTGGCTTATGAGGATAGACACCCAGATAAAGAGGCTTCAGTTGCTGTGACAAAATCATTTCATTCAGTTTTTTCTGCAGAATGAAATATTCTTCAGATAACTTTGATATCTAAAAAGAAGGTCATGTGTCAGATTAAATCAAGGAAAAGAATTCAGAGGGCTGCACATGTACACCAGGATCTGGTAAATTCCTGATTGACTGTCCCCAGGACTCTCACGCACTTCTCCAGAACCTACCTTGAACCAGGCCTGAAAACCCAAGGTCCGAAAAAGTCCTCACTTGACCAAGCCTCCCCCTTGGTGCAACTTGCGCATCTCACGTTTTCCATTTACAAACTGCCAAACGTGTCATGCTACATGAAGCATTCTGTCCTGATCACTCCTCCCTGGGGTCCCTGAGATCTGGCTTCTGTCTGTACCATTCTGTAGCAATTGCCTTTCTGCTTTTAGCCCACAGAAGCCTTTGGTTGCCTTTGATTGTGTTAACCCCCTCCTTTCCTTTCCGGTGTTCTTAGCCTCAAGTCAGGGCTCCTCTCCTCTGGCTCCTCTCTTTCCATCCAGCTCCTCTGCCTCTCTCTGGTCTGCATCCTGACCCTGTGGACATCGCTGTACTGCTGGGCTGTACGTGGAGCTCCTGCTTTTCTACCTCTAGCTTTGTCCCCCTGGAGTGCTGATTCCACGGCATTATTATCCAGCTCTATGGAGATGATTTAGTAATTCTGCATCTCCTCAATGTCCCTTATGCGTAGCAGATCAGGTTTCCAATCCCCAGTTTGGTCTTTAGAGTAAGAAAATGTATGCACCAAGGAAAGGAAGGACTGCATGCATATTAAACTCTCTATGTCCGTGTGCTTAAAAAAAAAAAAAAAAGGAACAGGAAAGGACTGGCAGATCTCTACTAAAAGCTACAAGTTGGAGATGTTTAGGCCACACCTATAACATGAAAGTGGTGCCCAAGAGTGGCTACTGTGCTTTTGCATGGACGCAGTCACTGTCAGAGACAAAGAGCAGAGTTTGGGGACCCAAAAGTATTAGGCAATCCCTCTTTGAACTAACCCATAATGATATTTCTTCAATGATTGTATATACTATTGATTACCCTGGTGATGCATCTTAACTTACAATATGCATTTTAGAGGTCATCTAGTTAAAATCCTTCACTTTACATAAGAGAAAAATAAAGGTGACTTTCTTAAGGTCACACACAAAGTGATTCTCTTAAGATCAAACACCTACAGAGAAGGCAAGACCTGGGATTGGCATTTTCAGCAGCAGCTCCCTGTGGTCTCTCCCTCCATAGTACTAAGTAATCAGTGTTCCATGTACACCCATGAGAAGCGCTAAAGCCAACTGCCCCCTTCTAAAAACAGCCAAAACATGCCTACTCTTGGCACACGATATACTCCAAGAGGGGATTGTTTTTTGCGGTTTCTTATTGTCACAATGTAACACGTAGATTTCTACCTTCATTGCATGTATGCCTGAGTATGGCTACATGCCTAATTTTGACACCTCATTATGTCTTCTTAAAATCTGGGGCAGGGGCGCCTGGGTGGCTTGGTCGGTTAAGGTCCGACTTCGGCTCAGGTCATGATCTCACAGTTCCTGAGTTCGAGCCCCGCATCAGGCTCTGTGCTGACAGCTCAGAGCCTGGAGCCTGTTTCAGATTCTGTGTCTCCCTCTCTCTCTGCCCCTCCCCTGTTCATGCTCTGTCTCTCCCTGTCTCAAAAAATAAGTAAACATTAAAAAAAAAAATTAAAAAAAAATCTGGTGCAGAAAAAGCATAGATTTTAGAGGATTTATAACACTTTTTTTTTCTGTTTCTTTTTCTTTTAAACTCTAGTGAAAGATCTCAGAGAAGGAAATCTGCATTGTCCAATGTCAACATTTTAGTAACCTGCATAAACCAATGACTAGTCTCTTGACTACAGAAGGTTTCTATCGTATTTTATACTACTTCTAACAGCACATCGTCTTAAAAATTTATGGCTATTTGAATAGCAAAACCTTTGAGACATTCATTAAAGAGGGTTGCAGCCTCATAAAAAGAGATGAAACAATTATTAATAATTATTAATTAATGGTACATTTACTTCAGTTACTGTGTAGTTCCCAGAGATTTCTACTAGTAAATAAATCTGTTTGTTTACATACCTGTTTTGAAAAGATTGCCAAATCACATGCTTCGTTCTCTAAAACTGCCTTTGAGTCTCTATCATTCTTTGTCCTGATATTACAGGATTCCTCATGTTTTGTGGGATAGGAGTATAAATCATGGGTATTTGTTGCTACTTCTGTTGGTTTTGAAACAACCTTTTGACTTTGCAAAGAAGACATCCTGTCCTTCTGTAATTGCTGCTTTCTCTTGTAGCCCCGGTATTTGCTCTGAACGAACACTGCTGCTCTATCTTCCTCCTGGGCGTGCATGCTGGCTTGGGCTGGCCTCTCTCTGACCGACCCAGGCGTCAAATGGCTTCTCTGATGGCTGCACACTGGTGCATTCTGGGTAACTACAGATGTCTTCTTTTCTTTTTCCTTGCTATCTGCATTTTGATGAACTGACCTTTGGCTAAGACTGGGTTCCAAACTTTTTGTTAAAGAAGGTTGCTTTGTCTCATTCTCCACCACCCAAAGTCCTGGGTAGCTTGGCCTTTCCGAGATGGCCTTCCTTTCTAGATATGCTACTTTTGATTCTTCAAAATTCCTTTCCTCTGCATACCTCTGGTAGTAATTCTGGAGCACAGTGTTCTCCTCCTCCACTCTCCTTACCTTACTATTCTCTTCCAGGTCTTTCGCATATTTCTTCTTAGGCTGTCCTTCTGTCCAAGGGTCCCCCACCAGATACACTTCCTGCTTAGCCTCTTCTCCATACATGTTATTCATTTTTTTCTGAGTTTGATGTCCTCTGTTGTTACTTTCAACAGCAATCATGGCTTCCCCTTCAACTCTGAAAGTAGAAGTCTTCACTGCAGATGTACTCCCTTTATTATTTGGAGCTGGAATGACTGTTTCGTTAGTAGGGACCACATTTTCTGTCTGTTTCTTCACAAAAGATTCCCTGTGTAAAACATACTGCATCTGAATATATGATATTAAACTGGACCTTATTTACCTGTATAGTGTTGGGAGAACAGTAACAGGGGCAAAAAAACAAAAACAAACAAAAAAACCCAAAAAACAAAAAACAAAAAAACCTCCAAATAAAAACTTCTCAAGTCACGTTAATCAAATGTTTCCCACATGTTCTCTCTAGCAACAACTGTGGTAGCTGCTCTAATAATGACGAAACCAGTTTCAATTTAGAATGAGAACTATCCTAGCATATTTTCACTTAATGAGGCATCAAAACCCTAGGAATTTAATCACTTCAAAACATGTCTTTTTCTAAAGAAAGTACCTACGGTGAGGAGAGGTTGTGGAAAATATATCAAAATTTGAGACTAGTAAGCAGGGTATGTTCACTAGGCTAATGTGCTGTATTTAATAAGCTCCCTCGAGCTCTGGTGATCACAGTAAATATGTTACAAAATTAAAGGGAAACAGTGTCCTTGCTACGGTTCATGATCATATAGTATGTTGACCAAAATTTCACAGTTGTTACTTTACCAATATCCTCCCAAAATGATTTTCCTTAAAGATAACATTTTCTCTAGTTTTTTTTTTAAAGCCACATAAGTTTCTTTTTCACTTTTTTTTTTCTTTTGGTGAGGACAAAACCCTCACAAGAGCAATATGGCCACAAAAAGTGTGTTACAGTACAGTGAAAAAGTCATGACCTGATACCCTGACATGCTACTTGGGGAGTTTTCAAAACTTTCCATTTTGGCTTAGGAAATCCATGGGAGATTTTTGGTCCTTTGCAATCTGTTTGTACAGAAGGATTTGTCTGGGAGTCAAACTTGGAAAAAGTTACTGGAATTCAATTTATCTAATTCCACTGGCCACTTCCTAGGCCTATAACAGCATCTTCAGGTTTATACAGGAGGCATAATAGAATCTCTGTTATTTTGCCAGGGACCAGAGAAGGAGGCAGGATACCAAGAACCCATAATTTTAACGAATGGCTATGCTAGTATTTTGAACACCTTCATAACACCCCCAGAGAATGCCTATACTAATCAAAGTATAATTAATGAGAAAAAGATAAGCAAACTACCACAGAGCTATAGTAATCAAAACAGAGTGGAATCGGCATAAAAACAAACTCACAGATCAATGGGACAGAATAGAGAGCCCAAAATAAACACACACATTTATGGCCAATTAATTCAGGACAGAAGAACCAAGAATATACAATGGGGGTGGAATAGTCTCTTCAATAAATGGTTTTGGGAAAATTAGACAGACACATGCAAAATAATTAAACTGGATTCCTATCTTATACTATATACAAAAATCAACTCAAAATGAATTTAAAGACTTGGACATAAGACCTGAAATCATAAAACTCTGAGGAGAAAATATAGGTGGTAAGCTCCTTGACTTTGGTTTGGCAATATTTTTTTTTTTTTTTTGGATTTGATACTGAAAGCAAAAGCAACAAAAGCAAAAATAAACTAGTGCGACTACATAAAATGAAAAAGCTTCTGTACAGCAAAGGAAACCATCAATAAAATGAAAAGGCAACCTACGCAATGGGAGAAAATATTTGCAACGCACAGACGTGACAAAGGGTTAATATCCAAAAATATATGAAGAACTCATACTACTTAATAGCAAAACAATGAACAACCTGACTTAAAAATGGGCAGAGGATGTGAACAAGCATTTTTAAAGGTGATGAAAAAATGACTAACAGGTACATGAAAAGGGCCTCAACATTTGGAAATGCAAATCCAAACCATGATGAGGTATCACTTCACACCTGTTAGAATGGCTATCATCACAAAAGACAAGAGAAAACAAGCATTGGTGAAGGTGTGAAGAAAAGAGAATCCTTATGTACTGAGAATGCTGTGCTGGTGGGAATGTAAATTGCTGCCAGTTTGGAAAATGATATGGAGGTTCCTCAAAAAACTAAAAATAGCACTACCATATGATCCAGCAATCCTACTTCTGGTTGTACATCCCCCCCCCCCCAAATCAAAAAACAAAGCAATGATCTCAAAGAGCTATCTGCACTTCAATGTTCATTGCAGTATCATTCACAACAGTCAAGACACGGAAATAACCTAAGTGACCATTAAAGGATGAATGGATAAAGAAGATATGGTATACATATTCAATGGAGTATCATTCAGCCACAAGAGAGAAGGAATCCTGCCATTTGTGACAACATGGACGCAATAAATCAGACCGAGGAAGACAAATACTGCATAGTATCACTTATGTGTGGAATCTGAAAAAGAAGACAAAAAGTCAAACCCACACAAATGGACAGTTGTGGTTTTGAGGGGGAGGTAGAAGAAATAGGAGGGAGAGGCTGGAAAAAGGATACAGCCTTCCAGCCATTAGAGGAATAGGTAGGTCTGAGGATCTCATATAAAACATGGGACTACACATGGTTTTGTATAACTGAATTTTGCTAAAGGAGTAGAATTTCAATGTTCTCACCAAAAAAGCACAAAAAGGAACTATGTAAGGTGATGGACGTGGTAATGAATTAGATGGGGGAATCTTTCCACAATGCAGATGCATATCAGATCATCATGATGCACACTTCAAATATCTTATAATTTTGTATGTTAATTACACATCAATAAAACTTAAAATTTTAAAAAGATGAATAAGTTCTTGGGATCTAATATACAGCATGGTGATTGTTAACAGTACTGTATTATAGACTCAAGAGTTGCTAAGACAGGTGTTCTTAAATGTTGTCACCACACACATACACACACAGAGTTGTAATTATTGAGGTGATAAATGTGTTAACGAACTTCACTGTGTTAATTATTTCACAATATATATGTGCACCAAATCCTCATGTTGTACACCTGAAAGTGACACAGTGTTATAGGTCAACTGAATCCCAATAGATTAAAAAAAAAAGACAAGGGTCCTGGGATTGGGGCTGGAATGATCTTCATTTCCCTGGAGACCACTCTTTCTTCTTTCGATCAATTCAAGCTTTACCACTGAGGCAAAATCTATATACTTTCTCTTCCCCTAATCCCTACCAAGATCTTCCATGCCCTACTGCACAATTTGCATATTTTTCTAGCAGAGTTAACTTGTGTTATTAGAATCACATATTTATTGGTTATATTTCCTTCCCATGTTTCTATGGGCAATTTGAGGATCAGGATTTTGTCTCATCTATCTACATGTCTTCACAGCTTACCATACAGCTTTATGTATAAATGCATTCAGGTGGATCTGCTAATAAGCACTCAGAAATATAGATATGGAGGCTCAAGAGAAGAAAGGGCAAAGTGTCATGCTTTGAAGGTTGGATTCTGGCTTAGGAGTTACGGTATACTGATTATTAACACCATGGGAATGAATGAGAAAGCCCAGAGATGATATTCAGATGTGGAGGAGGATTTAAATATGGGGACGGGAGGAGGAGTTAGCAAAGGATACTCAGAATTAGGAGCAGAAATGCAGAGTGCAATCCAGCAGAAGCCTAGGAAGAAAAAAAACTATGGAAGAAAAGTGTGGTCATCAGTGTGAAATGCCAGTGAACTCCCAAATAGGATAAAGAACACAAGAGTGGCCACTGGGTGTTCACTGACATTTAATGCACTGGTATTAGGAGCCTGATTAGGTACAAGAAAGACTGTGAACTTTATTTTGACTTTACAGATTTGAAAAATGTATAATGTCAAAATGGTATAAAAATGAACATCAATATACCTTTTATTTTCAAAGTTTTTCTTGTAGTCAAATTGCTGATCATGAGTCTGAAGAGTTGTTACTGCTGTGTTTTTTGTGTTAACAATTTCTTTTCTTTGTTTCCTGACTAGATGTCCTCTTGCAGCTGAAACATACAAGGTCCAGAGTAGCATTAATCAGAATAAAGAAAAAGCCATTACTTAAGTGAATAGAAACAAATTTTTTTTGACAATCAATTGTCAGGAAAATGAAATTAAAGAGCCCAAATAGGACAGGTTCATAAAAAATATTGTTCATTAACAAGATTCTTCTATAGCAAGAAAATAATTAAAGTGCCTTTTGCATTAAGGACAGTACTGGGATGAAACTAAAATGAAAGAGATTAGCTAAGTTGTTGAAAAAGACAAACTGTATTCATTTGCTTAAATCTGCTAATAATTACGTCAGCTATTTACAGGAGAAAGCCCCTATTATTTAAGAATATGTTTTGGACTTTTTGGCCAATTATCCTTGGAACCAGATAGATTTCAGAATTCAGCTTTAAACTTTTTTATTTTATAAAGGTAATTCAGAGCAAATAACACATATCCTATAACATTCCCCATGTCAGGGCAGCATTCCATAATCAAAAATACAAATATTTCTCCAGAAAACCAATATTTTTACTAGGAGTGATGAAGGACTATAAATATTAGGTCATGTTTCACTGCCAGATGAGTTGTGAAAAACCGTTTCTTCAGTGTTTTATAAATTGTGAAACTGTGGATAAAGAATCTGATCCCAAATTTTAGGGATTTGCATTTTGATGCCGCAGGGAGAAGTTAAGGGCTTTAAAATCCCCGAAGAGATGAGCCCTTACGATCTGACAGACCCGAGACTGGAACAGGAATCTCTCAAATGTTAGTCAGCTATTCTGTCCCCCATGTCAGTGCTCCTCAGAAGGCAGGCTGCAGATCATAGTGGATCATAAAATGGATTAGTGGGCCAAATCTAGCATCTAAAAATGAAGTGGGATAAGCCAGAACAGAAAATATCAGAGTGCATTGCATGTAGTATGTGTGCATATCAGGTTACACGGGAGAATATAGTTTTTACTATGGAAGTCCACTCAACACGTTGTGGAAGATGCTTCACTGAACCATACCAGGTTCTAAATTTAGTTTCTTATTGAAAAATGGAAAGTGAAATCTAAAGTCTATTGATACATTTTAATAAAAATGTGTAAAGTATTATTATAAATATTATTTACCTACAGTTAATAGAAAGAAACGGATGCCCTTTAACATAATGAGATTTAATCAAGTGGTCAAACATTGTGGCAAGTGTAACCTTTGGAATAAAGTAGGAAAAGTGTTATTGTCCAATGGATTATAATAATATGATTCCTGAGATCTGTAACTAATTTAATCACTTGTATCTTGCACAAGAGGTCAATTGTATTTCATTGATGCTTGACAGAAAATCTAAAAATTAAATTATTTTATTTAAAACAAAACATTCAAATATTAAAAGTGTCAATCACTGAAGCAATCAGATTTAGATTTAGTATAGAGAAAGCATCAACGTAACCGAGTCTGGAATTAAATACAAAAGCTACATAAGAATGGGGGTTTGAATATAAGATTAGATGTCCATATCTGAACATAACATTAAGTTTTGTTACACGGTGAGACCATCTGAGTGATTACCTGACTGTATTATTATAGCACTCTCTTTTCTTTTCTCCTGTATTTTTTGGTACCTCCTTGAATCCAAGAATCCTCTGACACAGGCTTGAATCAAAATAAGCTTGTCAATGGCTTCCTTTCGCATTAAATTTAACTGTTCCACATGATAATATTTAAGGAACACCTTAAAAGAGTGAAAATAAAATACAGATAAAACTAGGGCACACCAATGCGAAATAGTCATACGCTATGAAGAACAGATTATATTCTAAATCTTTTTCAGATTTTGGAAATCACTATCTTCTGCTTGTTTGGCCTGGATTTTGCTACATTTTACATTTTTATTCTTGAAGAAAACCTCTCTTTGAGAACAAATATTGTTTAGCAATCATACTGTTCTTTGCAGCCAGTTAACTAGGTTTTGTTGACTGGGCCAATAAGAATGGAGGATGGTCAGCTCTTGTATCAAAGTTTTAGCATCATATACTGTGAACAAAACTAGATTTTTATGTTTTCAAAAAGACAACTGTATTTTTCAAATTAAAAAGTCTTACAAATCTAGCTGTAAGACAGAGGACACTTACAGCTATAGCAATTCACTCATCAAATGTTTATTGACACCTGCTGTGTGTACTCATCTGCTGAGGATACAAAGGTGAATAAGGCAGGGCACCGTCCTTCAGGGCCTCTCATGTTGTCAGTGGAGGGACTAAGGCAGAGAGTGGCCCCAGACAGAACAACATTCCTGCTAGACTCAGTGGCCCCCACGGAGAAAGGAGGACTGACTTTCAATCATTCTAAAATCGAAATGAATTGAAGAAACGGAGGGGCCTGCAGGCCTGGAGTTATTCTCATTTAAGAGTTTTCAAACTCCCCCAGGAAATAGGAAGATTTTTTTTTCTTTTAATGGATACATTTACTAATAAAAGTCACCTAAAAGAAAGTTTATTGAATCCACTAAGAAAGTCACTTAAATTCAAATTTAACAGCGGAGTCATAAGAACTGGTAACACTGAAAGCAGAACCCTCTTTGCAGCTCCATGACTTGAAAGCTTGGCACCACAGGCAGGTTAGCATTACAGGGTTTGACGGAATTTAGTTTTAATTTCTATGGGACTCTGGATGCTAATTTATTTAGTCCATTCTACTGTTGACAATTCATTTAAAATTCAGTCTGTTCAAAAAGGTCATCTTTTCTTATTATTTTTTTTGTGCAGCATTAGAAATGTTTCTGTATTGAATACTTTTATTCATCTTAATGAGTTGGAAAAGGTGAAGTGGAAAAATACAAACAGCTTTAAAATGCTACTTAAATACCATGTAGGACTGGAACTGCAAAAGGCCCTTTTTACGAGTTAAAACTCCATTTGAAGTTAGGCATGTGTTTCAGGCCATAAATCGTGAGACTTCAGCCTGACAAAATTCATCTTTGTGATCATCTAAAAGAAAATGGTATAAATAAGATACACATCTTTTTTAGTGCTCAGAATTTCGCCTTGCTAACTACTGAAGTAAATATGGATTACTGAATATGTAAGACACTCGGTCTAAGATAAATATTTTTTAAAATCCCTTAAGTTGTTAAGGAGTAGCTTCTTTTGTAAACATGAAAATTCTCTCCCATATCTTCCACCCCTAGACACGACTAATGTGGATGTTTGTTTCAGTCAATATGGCTGACAGTGGTTATTCTTGAAGGTCAGTCTCTGAGGACTTTTCTTTAGATTGACTCTTTTCTCAATCCTCCCCCCAATGATATATTCAGTGTACCCCTAAGGCCTGGTACCCTCTTTATTTCCTTATCCCCATTTTGTAATGCTTTGAGGCTATCTGAGGAGCCTAATGCATCCTTTCTCCAAGCAGCCACCTATCTTACTTCCATACGCAAAATCTGTTATGATTTTTTTTCTTCATTCTCTAAGTGATTAAATAAGCTAAAATCTCTCCGGTCTCAACATAAACATAAACACAGTGATAGCCAAACCCTTATAGCAAGTCTACTAGCAATGGTGAATATTTTGCTCCAGATAAATTTGAAGTTTACAACAGAAGCAGATTTGAGAATTAGGAAAAAAAAATATTAGGATCCTGTTCAGATCATTATGATTTTCTACAGAATATATTCTGTATATATTATATGATATTAATATATATTAACACATTCTGAATATTTATAGACTATATTTGTGGTGATAAAAAAGAGAATATATCTCAGTATGTTTTTAATACTACTTGAAATGAAATGTACTCACTCTAAATTTCATCTTTTTTTTTTTTGGATAAATCTTCAAGAGAAACTTCTCTTGAATTTCTTAAAAGAAACCTTTATGACAACAAAGTGTTTAATTCTGCTGAAGAAGAAAACCTTTATGAATTTGTCAACTTAATTCCCTAGTTTAAGCTAGAGCTTCTGTAACATAAAAAAGCCATAATATTTTCAAGCACTGGAAAATGTTATAATTCTCAGTAAATCCAACACATTTACAATTATTATTTGTCCTTGAAAATTACATGCAAACATTACTTTCGTTTTTCCAAGAGCCCAGTTATCCAGACCAGCTTTTTCCAAAATGGTGGCACAGGTGTCAGGGCTCACTGGGGGTTCTTCATTCCACTTGTAGCAGAGAACATGGTACCTTCGAGTGGGAGAAAGTGCTGGTTAGTATTTCATAAAGTTTCCATGCCTCAGTAGCCTGGTGGATACTTGACAGTTCTGTGCAGGGAAGAAAGAGATTCCCAGACTCAATGCACAGGACCCTTCTCAGAATCCTAAAGTAGACTGACACAAATCCAGACCAATTCGTTTGTATAGATTTGAGCATTGTTTTCTCAGTTTAGTGATTACTTTTCAACACTGATCACTGAAATCTCCCACAAAAACTCCATCGCTAAAAAAGAAAAAAAAGTTAGTGGGGTATTTTAAGAGGAACAGCATTTTTCTGGGTACTAAAAGCAGAAGGATTGCAGTGGCAAGAAGCAAAGGGAAATATTTCATTTTTTCACCTTCACAAAAACATTGGAAGCTGATCTTAAAATTGGATGAAGGAGTTTAATTCTCTGCAAACCTCCTACTACTGTATACACACCATCGAGCACTGTCCTTTGAGGTACACTTTGTGTCTCACTGGAGGTTTTCTCTATTGGCTTAATACATCAGTAATTGAGGGGAAGAAGTGAGTTAAGGGGTTAATGCAGGAGAAAACTGAAACAGGCCACCAGGTGAATTACAGAAAGAAAAACCAGTTGACCATGGTCAACAATCTTGTGCAGTTTTCTAGGGTTTCCAACATGCCCTTATTTAATTTCTTGGTGCAGGATTAACCTGCTGATCCAGAGGAAACAAAGCATCAAGTTTTGGTAGGTTTTGAATTTCAAAACAGAGGCCATGTGTGTGGAAGAGTGAGGTGGCATGGTCAGGAGAGCTGAGTTCTCATCCTAGAGACTAATTACCCGTGTAAACATGGACACATCATGGAACCTCTGTAAATGTCAATTTCTTCATCTAAAAATGAGCCTGTAGATAAAACCTCTAAAAAGAACACACTCCAGCTCCAAGTTTCATCCTTGATAAACATGCAGATGAACTCTTTTCTGTTAGGCTCTTTGGAGAATCCTGGCCTAGAATGGTCTAGAAAGAAGTGATGGTCATAGCTTTTGTCATCTGTGCAAATAACCTCAGGGAGTGCCCGTTAACGTCCCCTCATTCTTTAGGCCTGCCAACTTGAGGACTAAACTTGCTCGTGGACACGTTGTGACTGAGGAGCTACTCTACCCTTCCAGCCTACCAACTATCTCCTGGTTTTACTTCTTTCCAGATCTAGCCAGGATCTCGTGGCTCATCATATGAGCAACCCTTCTTCTCATGCTCCCTCTCTTGGTCTTTTGTCGCACATGCTCTGCAAACATACAAACCTGGACCAGCCAATCATTGTTCTCTGCCCTCCTGTCAGGCCTTGGAGATCTGCCAGAGAAAAATCATTCACAGCACGCTCCCCTATGGCCTTGTGGCTTCCTGAGTCAGCCGAGTCCACAAGGACACCAAGAATCCTGATTGGTGTCCACAACTACTTTCCTCACTCAATCCTCACAACTGTTTCATCTCTCCTGTCCTGTTCAAATCTCCCACCTGCCCCTGCCCTCTGCGCTGCTCTCAGCAGATAAATGTATCTTCTATTTTACCAGAGGCCACCAGATGCAAGCTCTGCTGGCTTCCTCCCCGGCTACAGATCTGTTTGTCCATTATCGATTCTTCCCTTCTTCTTCAGAGGAGATATCCACTCTCCATCTGCCTGTGTTCTAGAGGTCATCTCTTCCTCCTCTCCTTTTTCAAGCCCTTTTCTCTCTTCTGGTGCCTTCCATTTAGTTCAAGACAAACCCTCTAAGTATGTCTCACCTGAAACGATTCTCTGTAGCCCACCCACTTCACAGAGAAGTTGAAAGATTGCTTAAAATAATTGTCTCCATTTCTCTACTTCCCATTAATCAGCAGCTCCTGGAATCTGATTTAATCACATAGTAATAAGGACTCTTATTTAATCACATAAAGATCTTTTAGTGATGAACTCTAAAGGGATGTCTTCCATCATAATCCTAAGTGTTGTTTTCTGCATTTACTATTGTTGACCCTTTTCTCTGTCTTGAGTATCCCCATGTTTGCATCCCACCTTGCCTCCCTGCTTATCCCCCTCCCCCCATCAGTCTCCCTGACATGCCTCATATTTAGACGTTCTGCTCAAATGCAAGTGTTCTCCAATGTCCCATTTCTTTCTGAGCTCTCTCCACAGGGGTCTCATCTACATGCGGACTGGATGATTCCTAAATCTTCATCTGTGGCCCTCTTTACACAAACTCTGAACACATCACTTCTGACTGCCTGCTTTGCTCCCCCACCTGGTTATCTCACAGACACTCCAATTCATCACCTTGCCTTTCCTCTGCTAGTTCCTACCTCTGAGAATGATGTCACTATTTTTTTCAAAGGTGATAAAAATCTGTGTGTCATCCTAGATTCTTCCCTATTCTCCACTCAGTGTATCCATCAAGCTTAAGAATCTCTCTGAAATCCATTTCTTTCTCTCTATTCCTACAGGCATTGCCTTGAACTTACTTATCATCACTTCTCAACTTGACTTCCATAATTGCCTTCCAACTGGTTATGTCTGTTCTCACTCTCCCTCCCCCAGGTCTGTCTGAATTGTCTTAATAAGATGAAAATCTGATCAGGCCCTTTCCCGACTTGGAAGGCTCTGAGAAAACCCAAGCTCTAAGCCATGATGGCAAAAACAGGTGCTTTCAAAGGCTAGGCACATAACATAGGTAAGTTGGAGAGCAGTGGAAATGTAGGAAATGCAAAGGTCACACCTGCCAAAAAGCAGTCATTTAAAATTAGGTGACATGTATGAAGACCAGCATGAGAACTCCCTCCCTCCTCTGTATCCCTGCCTGCCTTCCCAGTCTTACCTTCTGCTCTTTTCTGTGGACAGCCTGAGCTCTGGTAATAAAAATTATTTAAAATTATGCCAGAAGGCCATGTTTGCTCATGCCTCTATGCCTTTGTATGAGACTTCCAAGTTGGGAAAGGACATGATCAGATTTTCATCTTATTAAGTGTTGTGTTATTTGTATGTGTTATTCTCTCTGTCTGTATGTCCTTGATCCTCCCTGGTTGTTCCTTTAAGGAAGATCGACTCTTCCAATATTCTAGAAACTCTTTCTCATGCATCTTCAATGAAGAGACTAACTGGGCTAACTGACAGTCTCCTCCCCTGTGTTAGATGCACTGACTGCTGTCCACACACACCTGGAGCTCGTGGATACTAGTTCTCAGGGGTGTCCCCATGGGCTCCTGCTCCTGCCGGGAGAGTTGTGTCTGCTGCCAGACCCGTGTCTGCCAGCTGCGCTTGAGGTGACAGGATTCAAAACCGTATGACGCAAACTGATGAAATATGAGTGAGGAAAGCCAGAGAGTTGTTTCTACACAACTGCATCAAATGCTTTGGTAAGACTTCAGAAAGAAGTGGTCTAAAGCTATTACAAAGGGTTGAGGAGAATCTTAAGAATCAAGAAATAGTCAGCCCTGTGATTGTTTCACTAGTTATCTTCAATTTCCTGCTTCACCTCAAGAAACATTAACTAGAAATTGCAAGTAAGGGATTATTGGTAACTCATGCAAGGAAGAGTCACTATGGGGTGCTTGGGTAGCTCGGTCGGTTAAGTGTCTGGCTCTCGATTTTGGCTCTGATCATGATCGCAGGGTTAGGAGATGGAGCTCCACATGGGGCTCAGTGCTGACAGCACGGAGCCTGCTTGGGATTCTCTCTTTCTCTGCCCCTCCTCTGCTTGTGTTCTCTCTCTCTCAAAATAAATAAATACACTTAAAAAAAGAGTCAATAAACTCCAATTCATGGAACTTTTATTCAAAGAAAAAAACTGAGCCTGTATCAAAAGGCTGAAAAACGAATAGATGTTCATGTTCCAAGTTAAAATGTGATATTTATAGTATATATTTATATATGACTTTTATGATTCTCTGCTTTATCTGAATTTCTACTATAATCTAAGAAGTCTTCCCCTTTCCTCCTCACTTCTACCTTCTCTATGTCATGCTTTCAGAGTGCCCTGTGTATACTTTTATTAAAAATATCCACTACTCTCTCATTCGCTTCATAAATATTTATGGAGTGCCTACTATGTGCCAGGCACCTTTGTAAGTGCTGGGGATGGAGCCGTGAACACAGTACCCTCGTCCCTGGAGTTTACATTACGTTGTATGATAACGTAATTAGGTCCTTGTTTCCACAGCTAGTCTGTGAGTTTGTTAACATCAGAAGCTCTTTCATTATTCTTTGGATCTTTAATCTTTGGAATAAGATTTGGGTTAATCTTTTTTTCAAGGACTAGAATGTAGTGGGTGCTTAATTAAATGTCTGCTGAAGGTCTAATGACCTGCCTCTGGGACTTGCTATGGAAATAAACATGTAGGTAGACCAGTTGCACTGGGAAAGCCCCCAGACTCTTGCTTTGCTGCATCCCTTGTTTTAAAGACTTGCTTTAAAGGCAACATACTGGCTGCTGCTTTGTTTTTTATGGACTAGCTTCATGACTTATGCTGTGGGATTCAAGACCACGGCACTGTAGGTAATAAGCAATTTGGGGAGCTTGGGGCTGAGGCAAGAATAATGAAAATAATATAGCTAATACGTATTGATGACATTTGGGTCTATCAATAAACTTCATATATATTATTTAATTTAATGCTCATAACCATATACAGAGTAGATACAGTTATCATCCCTACTTGCAGATAAGAAAGACTGAGGCTTAAAGCTTATAGAAGTTACTCGAAGTAACTTTGAACAAAGTCACACATTTAGATGTGACAGAATTGGGGTTTGAACTTGGGCTTCCTGATTTCAAAGCGTGTGTACTTACCTACTTCACTATACTACTGTCTTCAATACGTTCTGGTTGACTTAGAGTTCTGGTAGCCAAACCATTGTGTATAGGTGTCTAGTGGAAAAATGGAGCTCACTATGGTAGCTTCTTAGGATAAGAGTTCATTTGAAATAGCTACAGCAAAAACCCTGTGCAAAGTAATTCCATATTGTGTCTCTTCTTGTAAGATTATTTCTTTGTCACAAAACAGAAGAGTTTATCTACAACAGAACAAAGAATCTGATGAATTTTGCATCATACAAGAAGGGTTGGTCAAAGGCTAAGACAGGACAGAGGAGAATTATGTAGTCCTATTTACACCTCCACAGGGCCTTTGCAAATTGTTCTGCCTCCTAAGAATCTACGCCAATTTAGATGAAAGCTTTCAAATTAGTGACAGAGAAAAGGTTTAGTCTTTTATTTCTGGGACTTCCTGTATTTAGAACAGCTGCACATATTCTCTGTATACTGAGTTTTTTTTCCTTCCTCATTTATCATGCAGTAATTTGCTATTTTATATAGCATGGGACTTTGAAATACATTTATAAATTTAATCTCACTTCTGACCTGCCAAATAAGCGACTTTCAACTGTAATATTGTCAAAAAGTAGGTTTAGTCCTCTTTACTGTCCATATTGTAAAACCATGGAGAACTGAAACGGTAAGTTCACTATGTCATTCAAGGCTCTCTGTACATAATTTTTAACCTGATCAGTTTTCCCATCTTATCTTCTGTCAATTTCTGTCACTTCACTAATACCTACTGTGCTAATCCCGGCAAATCCAACCAAGTCCCTCTAGCTTTTGACATGCCAAACAGTACAGTGAGAAAGACCTTTCCTGTCTTTTCCACAAACTGTACCTACCATCAGATTCCAGTTTGAACCTTCTTTCCTAATATTCTCTCTTATCAGCCCTCCTGGACATAAATTTATCTCTTCTGACCTCTTGCACTGTGTATACCATTCACTTGGATCTTGGTACTTATTACCCTGCATTGCTTATTAACTTTCCATGCCTGTGACTTTGAAAATTTTAACTGGGAGTGTCAATTCTCGAGGTTTAAGACAGTTTTAAAATGTGGTGTCCTCTGCAATGCTTAGCACAGTACTTTGCACATAAAGAAAAGGTCACTGAAATTCCATGGTAGTTATAGTAATATTATATTAATATTGTTTATTTAATTAAAAAAATTTTAATGTTTATTTATTATTTTTGAGAGACAGAGAGACAGAGCATGAACAGGGGAGGGGCAGAGAGAGAGAGAGAGAGGGAGAAACAGAATCCGAAGCAGGCTCCAGGCTCTGAGCTATCAGCACAGAGCCTGACACAGGGCTCGAACCATGAAATTATGACCTGAGCTGAGGTCAGATGTTTAACTGACTGAGCCACTTAGGTGCCCCAAAATTTATTTCTTAAAAAACAAGCTAGGCAGTAATTACTTACTGAATTCCTGAATTCTTTCACTTGATCTTAGCCAAAAGACTGAGAAATAATACCTGAATTCTTTTAAACATTTTTAAAAAAATACCTTTCGTTTCTTTGCCAGTGGGTCAAAAGGGTGAGGGGAGGCAAAAACTACTACAGATTGCTGAAAAAATGAAAATTTGCAAAAATAATTAGGATTCTCATTTTATTTAGTAAGGGTCTTTTGGTTACCCCAAGTGAAAGAATGCTTGACACAAGGTAAGATGTTTTGTTTTGTTTTGTTTTGTTTTGGGAGGAGGGAGTTAGAAATTTTGTTTTGTTCTTAATCCTAATTTATACACTCTGAAAAAGGCCAGAGAATGTTAGGTTTTACCTGAAAATTGCTAGGTTTTACCTCAAATGCTAGGTTTTACCTGAAAATGGTAATACTGTTGAAAATTGAAACTTCAAATTTAATAGGTAATAGTAATCACAGAATTGATAAATATCAGAAACGTGAGCATTTAAAATATTAAATATATAAGGAATATATTGAACCTCTATATCACTATAAATATATTACTTAATAAAATATATTTAATGTATAGCTTAATTCATTTTACATTAATCTCAAATATTAAAAAGGACCTCATACTTAATTGAGTCTTTATGTCTTCTAAATCACTGTCAGAGATAATGTCTCATTTGATCCTTATAACAATTCCACTAGGCAGTCACGGTAGATTTATTAAATGAGGAAAATGGTTCTGAATAGGCCAGGTTTTCTCAATCTCGGCACTGTTAACATTTTAGGATGGATAATTATTTGCTGTGGGGGGCTCTCCTGTGGATGGTAGGATGCTTAACAGCATCTTTGGATTTTATGCACTAGATGCCAACAACAACCCTCAATCCCACCAGTTGTGACAAACAAAATGTCTCCAGACATTGACAAATGTTCTTTGAAGAGCAAAATTTCTCCCTGTTGAGAATCACTGGTACAGCCCAATGGTCACCCAACCCAGAACCTCTAACTGCTCAGTACAGAAGCTTAGGCCTTTCAATCATACTGCCCATGACATTTATCCCATGTGACCACACAGGATCTCCCAGGTGACAATAGAAAACTCTTAGCCCCAGTTACTTTTTCTTTCAGTACAACATCTTTTGCAAAAACAAAATGCCTCCCTCCTAGAACACCTAAGTCATTCTCTTCCCTATTTTGCTTCCTATAATTCTTCTGATGAATTTCTCTATAAACTGTACATGGAAACTTGAAAAGAGTTCCACATACCGCTTTATAAAGTTAGCAAAAAGTATCCGATGTGAGTACCCCAGCCTTCGAATTCTTGCTGTTTCCAGAATTCCTGTGTAGCGAAGCTGTAGGAGAACTTTCTCTCTGTCGTATTTTCTTGCCTGACGGTCATTATTTGGTTTGATGCACCGGACAAAATGAGGTTGGCCCACCATCATTTTAGATAACAAATCCATCAGAGAATACTATAATATGGAACAAAAATAAATTTCCCAGTGTAGCATATAAAAATTTAGAAGGTTGCAGGTATTTCTTTTTACTATAAGAAAAAACGCTGAAACCTGGATGTTATACATGTTCACATGAATTCACAGTCAATGGAGGAATATGCATATTAATGAAAATTTTATTTATAGCATATTTTTAAAAATCTGTATTTACTCAAAAATGTAGAGGCAATAACTTGGAACTTAGCCATTAAAAGGTTTCATGTACATTCTTAAAGCAACTTTAATGAATAGATAAAATTCCTTTTGGTATAGTTTGTTTGTTAGTAATTATATCCTCTTAGGGAAGCTTGCTGACATACAGTATTTAGGCATACAACTTAATTTCCTCCTTATACCATTAATTTCCTTATTCAACTCTTTCTTTATAGAAAGTATGAAAGTAAACCCATCAATGCCTATCAGAATCATCTCCTAGTTTAAAATAAAGAATGAGAGGGGTGCCTGGGTGGCTGAGTCGGTTGAGCGTCCAACTTTGGTTTGGGTTATAATCTCACGGTTTGTGGGTTTGAGCCCCACACTGGGCTCTGTGCTGACAGCTCAGAGCCTGGAGCCTGCTTCGGATTCTATGTCTTCCTCTCTCTCTGCCCCTCCCCTGTTCACACTCTGTCTCTCTCTCTCAAAAACAAATAAACATTAAAAAAATTTTTAAATAAGGAATGAGAAGTTAAAGCAGTTTAATATATAGGACATAGGAGTTACAAAAATAAGCAAATTCATTTAAGTACTCTAATCTGCTCAAGTTCGATAATTTTCTTATTTATTTTAGAATTTTCAAAGTCACATAGATATGAAAATTGTGGTTTTTTTTTAATGTTTATTTATTTTTGAGACAGAGAGAGACAAAGCATGAACGGGGGAGGGTCAGAGAGAGAGGGAGACACAGAATCTGAAACAGGCTCCAGGCTCTGAGCTGTCAGCACAGAGCCCGACGCGGGGCTCGAACTCACGGACCGTGAGATCACGACCTGAGCCGAAGTCGGACGCTTAACCGACTGAGCCACCCAGGGGCCCCTGAAAATTGTGTTTTCAGCAATACCTTGTTACAATGGTAGCCAATTACTGGACAACTGAGCATAACATATCAGGATAATCATAGTTCAATTAAAAGTGGAATCTCAGACAGTGAATATGTTAAAGCCAGCATTGCAATTTATTGGCAAGGTAATGAATGTATGAACACAGGCAGCTGTTGTCAGTTGGATTTCTTTTAGTGTTGGAAATATACAAGCCTAGGGTTATAAAATACCCTGGTGCAAACCAAATACTGGAATTGCACAACTGACAAAGCCTTGGCTTGGCATGGCTTCTTCTTGGGCACTGAAACTCCTGTGTGATCCTCAAACAGCTGAGGTTACCACTTCGGAGTCCTTTTCCATTACATTTATATGTGAGCCATCACACAAACATCTGCCAGGCACTGGGGATACAAAGGTGATATATCTGTCACTGGCATTCTGAGCAAGAGCTTGCTACAATTTAAATATTGGTTTTTCTTAGGGACCAAGGCATGGTATTACACTATATTCCTTCTCCACAGAATGAAAAATTACTTTAAAAATATGTTATATACTATACGGAATTATCTTCTATCACTTTTCACTTCAGCCTGAGGATTAAACGATTTTATGAATGAATGGCTTAAGCAGACACACGGTGTTTGATGTCAACAACAGTGGAATGAGAATGGTCTTGGATAACTCACTTAAAAAAAGAAAATAATCTGTGTGTACATATGCTTGGTAATTCAGCTGTGCTGTAGTTCTCATGTAAGGTGAATGGACCAGCTGCAAATGTGAGATATTGAGCATATATGTACACATAAATGTGTGTGTGTGAGCAGATGCTACTCAAAGATGATTAAGCACACACTGTCTGTGAGGAGTTTAGGACTTGAAAATATCTAATAAAACTACCCAGTTATTTTAAAAAATACTTCATGATTCTGTTAGAAAACTGGATGCAATCGCCAAACACTTACAGTAAATTTAACCCAATTTCCTCCCCTTCCCCTCCTGTCTTAAATTATACTATTAATAATTTCCAATTTTCAGTTGGCATTTTCTTCCTTTTCTTTGGCTGATTCATATGATTTTATCAAAAGAGATAAATAAGAACTGAAACCAATAATGAGGGCAGAATTATCTAGAATTGTTCAGAACACAGAGGAAGAAAAGGACTCCCTGTCCTTCTCTTCTCCCATATTGTCTAAGGAAGAAAGGCCACCTTGATCCAATGCTAGGGACACAGTGACTGACTTTCTTGGCATGTTACTGTGTTTCCCTGGTGTCCCTACTCCTTGCCCCATGATTATACCAGTTCTATTTTTCTTTTGAGGTTTTCATCTCGTCTATGTGCAGGGAGACATGGAATGGACCTGGATGCTCAGGCTTGCCCCATCTGTCCACCCTAAAATCATCTAGGAGTGGGAAGGAGAATTGGTAGCTATCATAGCATTGAATTAAAAATGCTGTCAGGTTTTATTCTAGTAGAAATGCATTTGGTTCTTTGGACAAATTTTAACCAAGGTATACAAACCTCCATTACGGTGGACTTAGTATGCAATCATTTTATAGGTAAAATATCAAAGCAAACCAATCCATAGCTTTTTGACAGTATTCTCTACTATATTCTGTATCTAACAAATAGTAAATGGAATGTAATGAGAATTTTATTTTGTGAATAGCACTCTGATATTTGCTACTAGTTTTTGATCTGTAAGTCTCATTTAGAACAAATGACATTCTTAAGCACAACACAGCATAATTTAATATCTTACTCTAAAATATGATGCAACTGTTTGTGTTTTCATGTTGGTTGTCTCTATGGCGTGACGTGTGGCTTCTCCAGTTTCACCCTACAGAGACCGAGAAAGACAGTGACGCTTTGTTATCTATTGTACTTTATGATCCACAGGGAGCACGTGGAATTTCCTTTGGGTTATCACAGGCTATGCATTCAAATACATAAAATGACAAAATGTTAATATTTTTACTGTAGGGTAATTGTTTCATCAGCTGCATTGGAATTTTAATTGGTCTTATACAGAATGTGACTATCTCGGACCTTCACTAATATACTTTGAGTTGCTCCTAGCGTAATATTAAAATGAGCTATAAAAGAAGAGTTAGGAATATATCATAAATGCATGATTATTTTAGCGGCTAGCAGTAATATGAACATAACATAACTGCTTAAGCAGAAAAGAAAGATCAAAAAGGAAAAACTAAGGAAAATGATGCTTACTTTTAGGAGCACACAAACATTGCCATTGTAAAGGTTATATTCTTAGACTCACTGTCATGCAAAATGCATTTTCTTACCTTTGTCAAGTTGATTGTTTTTTCTGAGGTCCTCATTTGATAGTTTATTATATTTTTAGTTTTAGAATGTGGCAGATTACCTATGGGAATATGGATAAAATTAATACACTTAATGGCTAGAAGAATTCCCCCATTTACTGAAGTATTAAAATAAACATTGTTGATCCCACAATATTCATCCTTGGTAAAGTATTTATGAGAAATTAAGGGATAAAGTAATATTGCATAAACATTTGTAACAAATTTTAAATTCAGAAAAAAACCCTCCAGCTTGGAGATTAGAAAAAGTACAGGTGAATGTTGGATTTCTTTTAATTGCTACAGGATATGGTGTGATTCTGACAGAAGGGACAATTTAATTTGTGTGTGTGTGTGTGGGTGGGTGGGTGGGTGTGTGCATATGTGTGTGTTAAATGGCATCTGAGATTTTCTTGAACACAAAGGTAAACTTTACAAGGGGCCTTAAAAATCATATAGATTATTAAGTCATGAAGTTGTTAGAAGAAAATCACGAATGGTTGAGAGCAATGGATATGTTCAGTCTAACATTCAGAAATCAGGGCATGGCGCGGGCGCTACTTAAGCGTGCACAATCCAAGGCCGTGAGAACCCTCTGGAGTAGTGAAAAATTATGGCCATGGGAGCCAGGAAGACCTGGATTTGAATACCAGCTGTGGTACTTAAATTGTGTTTCTCGTGAATCACTTACTTTGTCTCTGAGTTGCATTTTGAAACTACATAATGGGGATAATGCTGTCTCGGCTGCCTCACAGAATGTTGATGACACGTGGAAGTATGTCTGGCACATGGTGGGTGGCTGGAAATGTTAGTTCATCTTCTCTCCTGTACCACCCCCCACCAAGCACAATACATCAACCCACCGTCCAAGAGTTCGTCATCCCAATAGCAATGTTCAAATCTGTCTCCAGAATTCAGTATCACTTCAGAAAGATTATTTCTTTTCACTCGCATTCTTCTAAGTGAGAAACAGAGGCTACACATTTTTGACAAATCTTTCACTTTCTTTGTGGTGGCAAAAGGCTGGCTCTGAGGTGATGATGTGGGATGGGACCCTGCCTGGGATGCGGCTGGCGGTGCCTCTGCTGTGCGGTCTTCCCCCCTCCCTCGTCATCAGAAGTGCTACAACGGGTGTGTGTGTCCGCCTTCATGATGGGCTGCACACCCTTCAGATGTGAAACTTCCGCAGACAGCAGAATGGATAGAGACAGTAACGCATGCACCCCCTTCGGAGGGGCAGCTCTGGAATTTCATTTGTTCTTTTTTTTTTAAGGGAAAGTTTGAGGAAAAAAAATTACCAAAATTACTACTGGCTTGAAGACTGCTTGGGAGCATAGTAAGTATACAAAGGACTAGTAGCACATTCATTAGAATAGATCCATTTATGGGGTGCCTGGGTGGCTCAGTGGGTTAGGCATCCAACTTCAGTTGGGGTCATGGTCTCATGGTTCGTGGGGTTGGGCCTTGCATCGGGCACTGTGCTGACGGCTCAGAGCCTGGAGCCTGCATCAGATTCTGTGTCTCCCTCTCTCTCTGCCCTTCCCCCGATCTCGCTCTGTCTCTCTCTCTCTCTCAAAAATAAATAAACGTTAAAAAACAATAAAAGAAAGAATAGACCCATTACTTAATAGATACCATTACTTAATATTAGCCAAATAAGAAGTAAAACTTTAAATTTCTCTGAAAACTAAAAAACAAGAGGAAATTTACTAAGGGATTAATAATTTCAATGTAAAAAATTATACACTAGTCATCAAATTCTTTAACAAAAAAATAAATGAAAGCCTTTTAAAAATTCATCAGTGCATATCAACGGAACTAAAATTAGCATATATCTTAATTTCAGAAAATATATCCACTTTGCCTTTATAGTTGACCTGATAAACCTGTAATAAATCAAGCTAGAGATGTGAGCTGCAAGAAATTGTGGTACATTTCCCCCCAATAATGGCTGAGCTGTATTTCATAGTTAAAGTCATACATGTAAAGGGCCATAGTTATTTTAGAATCTTGGAGACAGCATAACATAGGATTGAAATACCCAGACTTTTAAGCCCACTTCTAAGACTTCCCAGAGGAGTTACACTGGGAAAGCTGCTCAACATTTCTAAGACTCAGTGTCTCATCTATAAAAGTAGTTCGTCCTGAAGTGTTGCTATTAGGAGTTAATGAAAGTACTCAGTACAATGTCTAGCACACTGCAATTTCTAAACAAATTTTATGTATTATTATTGTTGTCATCATTATTATTATGTTTGCATATCTAGGTGAATATGAAACCCAAATGCCTCTGATAGCTTTGAGATTCTGAGTCAATGAAACATCTTTGATTTTGAAGTTCTCATCTCCCTAGCCAACGAGACATGGTTCTGATGATATTCAGAAGACAAAACATAGTATTGAAAACCTGGCTGCATATTTTATAAGGATGAAAAAAATGAGATTAGATGCACAGATGCAGTTGGTGGATACCGAAAGAGATGACCGACTGAAGGGGTGCCTGGGTGGCTCAGTTGACTGAGCATGCAACTTCAGCTCAGATCTCATGGCTCATGAGTTTGAGCCCTGCATTGGGCTCTGTGCTTACAGCTCAGAGCCTGGAGCCTGCTTTGGATTCTTGTCTCTGTCTCTCTCTGCCCTTCCTCTGCTCATTCTCGGTCTCTATCTCTGTCTCTCTATCAAAAATAAATAAACGTTAAAAAAAAAAACCCTGAAGATATTTTGCTTCTGGGCATGATAAAATAACACAAATGCATTAACTTAAATAACTAAAAAAAAAACCATACAAAATATATGAGCAATAGTTTTTCTTCCTTTTCATTTTTATTGTAAAATTTACGTAACATAAAATTTAGCATCTTAATCATTTTTAAGTGTACAGTTCAGTAGCATACCTTCATAATAGTATGCAACAATCACCACCATCCATCTCCATAACTTTTTTTATCTTGTAAAACTGAAATTTTATACCCATTAAATACCAACTCCCCATTGCCTCCACCTCCAACTCCTGGCAACCACCATTCTGCTGTCTCTATGATTTTGACTGCTCTAAGTAGCTTATATAAAAAGACTCATACCATGTTTGTCAACGTATAACAGTTTTTAAATACTGTGCATGAAGCAGTCCAGGACATTGATCCCTCAGCAAGGGGAAACAAATGAGGTGAGCCCTATGATTACTCCAGCTTTCTGCCTACGAGGTTTTATGCTGTAATGCAAGGGGGGGAATCCAGATGAAGAGTATGGAAAATAACAGATGTAACAGTAGAAAACAAACAGCAAATGGTGGAGTCAAACCCAACCATATCAATAATCACATTAAATATAAATGGCATGATCACCTCAATTACAAGGCAGAGATTGTAGGCATTTAAAAAAGGAAGGTCCAACTGCATGCTGTCTAAAAAAAAAGGTTAAATATAAACACAAAACTAAGTTGAGGTTGAAAGTATAAAAAAAGATATACCATTCAACCACTAGTCATAAGAAAGCTGGAGTCTCCATATTAATATCAGGCAAAGTAGATTTCAGAGCAAAGAATATTACCAAGGATAAAAAGGGACATTTAATAATAAATAAAGGGGTCCACTGATCAAGAAGATATAATAATTCTAAATGTTTATATGTCCAATAAAAGATCTGAAAAATACATGAAACAAAACCTGATAGGAATGAAAGAAAAAATAGATAAATTGACAATTATAATCAGATATTTCAAAACTCCTCTTTCAAGAACTGGTAGAACCAGGAGAGAGACAACCAGTAGGGATACAGAAGACTTGAGCATTGACCAACACTATCAACCAAGCTGACCTAACTGACATTTATATAACTCTCCATCCAACACAGTGGACTACACATTATTTTCAAGTATAAATGAAATGTAAAACAAGGTATACCATCTTCTGGGCCATAAAACATATCTCATTAAATTTAAATGGATTAAATCATACAAATAATGCGTTCTGAGCACTATGGAATTAAATTAAAAGGCTACAAAAAAAATAAATAAATTAAAAGGCTACAACACAAAGATATGGAAAATACCAATATTTTTAGAATTTAAATATAATACTTACAAATAATCGATGCAAGTACTTATATTAGAAAAGAAGAAATGTTTTCTTAAATCAATTACCTAAGTTCTCACCTTAGAAATTTGAAAAAGAAGAGAAAATAAAACCCAAAATAAACAGAGGAAAGGAAACAAAAATGACAAAAGCCAGAAAGAAAAAAAGCAAGAAAGCAAGCAAGAAAGAAAGAAAGAAAGAAAAAGAAAGAGACATCAACAAAATAGAAAGCAAAGCCAAGGGAGAAAATCAATGAAACTATATACTATTTGCTAGCTCTTTGAGAAGATCAATACAATTGATAAATATCTAGAAAATCTATCAAGAATAAAGTGAAAGACAACACAAAAGATCCATATTGGGAATGAGAGTGCTGATAAAACTTCAACATCTATAGATATTAAAGGATAATAAGGGAACATTATAATCAACTTTATGTCAATAAATATGACTACCAGATGAAATAAATTTCTTAAAAGACACAATCTACTATAAAGCTCATTTAAAAAATTAGATAACTTAAATATCCTTATATCTGTTAACAAATTGATTGAATTTGTAGTTAAAAACCTTCTCACAGAAACTCTTCAGGCCCAGATGGCTTCACTGATGAGTTCCACAAAGGAATTTAGAAATAAATAATACTCTTCCTGAAAATTGAAGAGGAAGCAATACTTCTAACCCATTCTATGAGGCCAGTATTACTCTGATCCCAAAATTAGAAAAAAATTACAAGAAAACAATAGCCCAATATCCCTCATGGACATAGATACAAAAATTCTTAACAAAATGTTAGCAAATTGAATCTAGCCATACATAAACGTCCAATGTATCACGACCATGTCAGGTTTTTCCCAGGAATAAAAAGTTGGCATAACATTCAAAAATCAATCAATGTAATTCACCATATTTATAAATTAAAAAATAAACAAACGAATGATCATCTCAATAGATACAGAAAAAGCATCTGACAAAATTCAAAGATGCATACTTGATAAATATTCAGAAAACTAGGAATGGAAAGAACTTCCTCCTACTGATAAAGGACATCTATGAAAGACCTACAGCTAACATCATAGTTACTGGGGAAAAACTGAGATCTCCCTCTGAGATCAGGAATAAGGCTGGAATGTTTACTCTTACCACTTATGTTCAATATTGCATTGGTGAATCTACCCAGGGCAGCCAGGCAAGATGAAGACATGCAGAAGAAAGGGCAAACTTTTTTCACAGATGACATGATCATCTACATAGATGGTCTATATAGATCATTCTATATAAAATTTACTAAAAAAAGCTAAGCTAATAAATGAATCTAGCAACATTGTAGGGCAAAAGATCAATGCAGAAAAATCAACTGTATTTCTCTATACTAGCAACAAACAGAATTTGAAATAAGTTACCGTTTATAATAGCATGAAATCTGATATACTAGCAGATAATCTGACAAAAGATATGCAAGACTCACACACACTGAAATCTACAAAGTATTACAGAGAGAAATTAAAGAAGACTTAAATAAATGGAGAGCTATATTGTGCTCCCTGATTGGAAGACTTTCTCAAGATCACTGTAACCCAAAGATTTCTGTAGGATGATCCAATATGGCTGTTGTTATGGGCTGAATTGTGTCCCTCCAAAATTAATATGTTGAATTCCTAACCCCAATCCTCAATATTGTGAAGATACGAATTAGACTAAAATTAATTTATAGCTCCAGGTACATCCCAATCAAAGTCTCAACAGGATTTTGGGTAGAAATTGACAAGCTTATTCTAAAATTTATATGGAAAAGCAAAGGAGTTATAATTGCCTCGACAACTGTGAAAAAGAACAAATTGGGTAGCTTATACCACCTGATTTCAATTATTTTTTATAAAGCTACAGTAATCAAGAAGTGTAGTATCAGTGCGACACAATAGAAAGTCCAGAAATAGATCTATACATATATAGTCAATTGATTTTCAACAGGCTGTCCAAGCAATTTAATGGGGGGAAGAAGAATCCTTTCAACAAATGGTGCTAGAACAACTGGACAGGGGTCAGGAGGAGTGGTAGGAAGGATTACAGAGTCACAAGGAAAAATGATCGGGGATGATGAATATGCTTTTGGTTTTACAGGTGTTTATATATGTCAAAACCTCATCTTGTTTTACTGTCTAAACATATGCTATTTATTGTATGTCAGTTATACCTCAATAAAGCCATAAAAAGAAATGCAAAATAATAAAACAAAATCTGATAAATAAAAACCAACCCAAACCACATTTTTACCTACTTAAAAGCAAATGCAAGTATGTCTATGGATGTAAGTTTTTAATCAATAAGGCAAATCTCACTAAACCTGTAGAGTCTTAAAGTACCACCCAAAAGCCACCCAGTCCTGAAACAGGTGATTTTGAACTCTTCAGAAATCAGCATATTCTTCTAGTGAGTAGCTAAAATACCATCATATTTTCTGGCTAGTGCTTCAAATACTTTGTTTTAATGCAAACCTAGTTTGTTTACATTCATTTTTACATTTTCTTCAGACAATTTGGACAGGAGATATTAATAAATGTGTATTTAGTGAGCTGAAAACAAACCAACATAAACAATGGAGGATTATACTCATGAAAATCACAGTCAGAAACTACTTGATTGGGCCTGAGGAAGCTTCTCAGTTAAAGGAAACTGCCTTGGGGCACCTGGGTGGCTCAGTCAGTTAAGCGGCCGTCTACAGCTCAGGTCATGATCTCGCGGTTTGTGAGTTCGAGCCCCGCATCGGGCTCTGTGCTGACAGCTCAGAGCCTGGAGCCTGCCTCTGATCCTGTGCCTCTCCCTCTCTCTCTGCCCCTTCCCTGCTTGGTCTCTGTTTCTCTGTCTCTGTCTCTGTCTCTCAAAAATAACAAACATTAAAAAAAATTTTTTTTAAAGGAAACTGCCTTAGCTTACCTGTTTTTGTCAGAGGGTGACTGACCAGTTGCCGAATTACGCTGTTTTCGGATGATCTCAAAAGCAGCACAATATCTGTTGGAAGAGTGTCTCTATTTTTAGCTAAGAACCCACTTGCATTATAGAGGACCTGTTGATAAAGTATGTTATCATCAGTATCACAACCAACATCATCCTCATTGTCATCGTCACTATCATCAGCAGCAGCAGTAGCAGCAGAATCATCACTTGGTATTTACTGAGAATTTCCTCTGTGCTGAGCAACAGGTATACAAAGATTTAGAATGGTAGTCCGTTACAACTTGGTTGGAAAAGCAACCTTCTCCAGGTTTACACTATATTTTGTCAGAGAAAAATTTGCGTCTTGCTGATTTTATTTGGGTTGGAATGATAAAAGAGGTCTGATTCCTCTTGTTTATTATGTTGGAAATTTGGCACTTTCTCCTGTTGGGAGGGAGGAGAGACAAAGGCTGCAGTGGACAGAGACCCACCTCAAGTTTGAAAAAGGCAGTTTATAGAAAAGGCTGTCAGCTATCATTAAAAGAAGGAAAAAGTAGGTTCCCGTTGGCAGCCAATGTCACCCAAAGCCAGATTTTAGGATTAGAAACATGGTGCTTTGAAGCTTGTCTCTTTCTTTTCTTTCTTGTTTTCCCTTAGTTTCTTAATACAAATTCCTCTAGAAAAACTACAACAATGTGTTTGTCAAACTAGGAGAAGGATTTTTTTTTTTAACCTTTGCAGGATATATGCTAGGGGTAGATGCCCTGGAGTGGGAGTAGCTGGCAGTGGATCACACAGATTGTAGGAGGTTGGAGAACAGAGTCAAGGCCAGATTGGGGCAGAAACAAATGGCTATCTTATTATAACCATCTGTAAATATTTTTGGCCATAATTTTCATGTTCACCACTATTATTTGATGAAAGGCTAAGAGAAACTCAGTCCTAATTCTTCAAAGTTCTTACCTTTCCCGCATAATGGTGAATTCCAAAACTAAGTTCCATTCTTTTGGGCCTCCAGAAGTACTGTGATTTCAGGTTACCTTCAAATTTTTCTGTAGAAAAAAAGTTGAACCCCAATATCAAGCCATGTAGGAGATCCTCAAAAATACTTATTGACAGAATCATCTCTTTCACCATAAAATGGACAGTGTGCAGTGGAAAAAACAATTTTACATAGTTGATAAACCCAGATTTGGGATATAAATGGTGGAGCAAAACCGAAGGTCATGAATTTAACCATTCCATTATGATTTAGAGCAGTTCTTAAACCTTAGTAAGCACTGGAACTCCCTGGAGGGCCTATTAAAACACAAAGCTTCTGACTTAGTAGGTCTGAGAGTGGAGGGAATCCAAGAAGTCACATTTATACCAAGTTCCCAGATGATACTGATGTTCTTGGTCTGGGGACCACATTTTGTGAACCATGGGTAGAGAGGAAGGAAACTACCTGAGATTAACTGATCAAAGAGGTTTGTGAAACCCAGTTTGAAGTGAAGTGATGAGCTTAGGAATCTGGCATTCTGGCTCTCCTTTCTATCAGGGGAGCTGTAAGTTATTATTCATTACATGGGAAAAATGTAGGATCATAAAGGCAGTTACATCCCTTTAACAATTTTGCCACCTTCAGAGAACTTTTTGCTCATGTCCTAGAAAGGACATTTTAACCTCAAAATCAAGTAACTGCTATGAAACAATTTTTTCCCACAACTCTGGGGTTATTTTGTTTTTCACTAGCATGGTCCAATTAGAGGAGAGAATTAACCAATCAGTGAGTCAGCAGGAAGTGACATCACAGACTTAATCATAAGAACAGAGTCTATCACCCAAAGTAAATGAGAGAAATGTGAATCCCAATTTTCTGCAAATATTTATTATACATAATCAATATCTCCTACCAACAGGGAATATGGTATTTCCACATTAAAAAAAATTATTTTTCACCTGAACAAGCTAAGGTTTTTTTTTTTTTAATCTCAGGAGTAAGACATTTTCTTTTAACCATTTTAGTTGATCATCTTTTAAATATAGGATACCTATCTGTGCCTTCTCAAACAGAAAAAAATGAATATGTTTATGCTTTCTTTGATGACCCAGGATTATTATGAATATCTATTAATGTACTGTAATTAGAGATTATTAAGGTGTTTGAGTCTATTTCATTGTATTAGACAAGTGACCAGAACATCGCAGACAAATTTATTTCCTTCCCATTAGCTGTCTCTTTTCAAATTCTACAGCTGGCCCTTTGCCCTGCCCTCTAATTTCTAATTAGGGGCTGGATAATTTTTTTTTGGGGGGGGTGGATAATTTCTAAGATTATTTCTAATACAATATCCTGTAATTGGGACTCTACCATAATGTATGGAGAAGTCCAATATCCAAACTTGTTTAATTCATCATTAAATATTTCACCCTACTATAAACATTCACTGGTCCAGATATTAGATCCAAAGCCTCTTCTTTAAAGTTACACATGCAGGCTTTGCAATAGCTATTTTCTCCCAGATAATGAAACAACATTCTTTTTAAGTCACTGAGAACGTTATAGGACTACAGCACAAAACTATGCAGACATGCTGGACTTAAAACTCACCTATAAGAGTCTGGTCGGTGGCCTTGGGAAATCTACTTTCTTCATCAAGTAGGGACAGTAGACCCATCGGCTTCTGCAGAAACATATCTAGGAGGGGCCGGTTATCTTCATATTCAATAACTCTGGCATTAACATCCTCATTTAGGTATTCATTCTATAACAGGACAGGATTCATAGAAAAAATTCACTAAAAATTTATGAATGATATGTAGCTTGACAGTAATTACCCAAAACTCTATTTTATACATAATATAATAAATTGCTTCCTATGACATTGTCCTTAAAGTGAGGGTATCATTTTATTTTTCTTTCCCCAAAGTTCATTAAAGGCAGTGCTGATTCAGGGTAATAATAATAGTTTCTAGTCTCTATACCAGAATTATAGACACCTTAAGCTTTCAAAATGCAAGAAAATATGTTGTTAATGAGCAGTAATAAAGGTATCCTCTAGGGGCGCCTGGGTGGCTCAGTCGGTTAAGCTTCCGACTTCGGCTCAGGTCATGATCTCTCGGTTTGTGAGTTCGAGCCCCGGGTCGGGCTCTGTGCTGACAGCTCAGAGACTGGAACCTGCTTCAGATTCTGTGTCTCCCTGTCTCTGCCCCTCCCCTGCTCATGCTCTGTCTCTCTCTGTCTCTCAATTATAAATAAACGTTAAAAAAAAGGTATGCTACAGAATTTATAGAATATTAATTAGGTATATCTTAGAGTTATACTGCCTCTTATTGAAGGCTTTTATCTAGCTTCAGGAATGGATCTCTCAAGAACATTTACTTAACTTCTCAGTCATGATGCCATTTACATTGTTAGTAGGGTGGACATCTGTGACTCACAGGAATCAAAGGATTGAGAACCAAGAACACCTGGGTTCATATCTGGGCTCTGTCTCTTAACTAGCCATATAATCCTTTGGATTTTGTTTCTTTGTTTGTTTTTTACTCTATGAGCTCCCACTGTCTCATTTACTAAATGGAGGTAACAAACTCTATCTAACAAAGTAAAAATATCTGGTACATTAATAACCAGTTGCTGTTGAGTATACTATAAGATGCATAAAATAAAAACAATGAATAACAATTACTGCAAGATCACGGTGCCAGCACAACATGGTTGCTGATCTATTCTGCAAAAGGGACATGAAGAATTATGCTGTCGCTCCATTTCTATGACTTTGCCCTCACACTGTGCCCCTACCCCAGTGCCACAGTCTGTAAGAGGACAGGCATGACCTGTGCACAACGACACATAGAGACGCTCACCTGCTTGGCACTCACCAGTTCTCAGGTGATAAAGCAACTATCACTGGGAAGTGTATCAAATAACTTCCGACTCAGGCAGAATACTCTGCACCATTCACAAATTAAAGTGACAGGACATTTTCATTATTATTTTAATATATTCTTTAATTCATGAAATATTTTCATTAAACATCTTATAAGAAGGCACAGTGATGGGTGATAAAGAGCTGTTTAACACAAACTCCCTGTCCTCAGTGGATTTAAAATATAACTTGAGTTATAGAGTTAGTAAATATTCAAAATTCAAGGTAGCATATAATAGATAAGTGATATGCACAATGTAGTACCATAAGGAGTTCAGAGAAAGAGAATTTATTTCCAGCAACTTCATGGAGGAATTTAATTCCATCAATGGCAGGTGGGTCATCTGATAAGTCAAAACCTTTAATCAGTATTTTGGAGCCTTATGAAATTGAAATCTCATTTCAAGGGTGTCACCCAGAAAAATAAATGTATACTTTTAAGTAAGACAAAATCTAATACGTAACAATTGGGCAGTGCCCATTGGTCTAAAAGGTAGATCACCTGAAAGTCATTTAGTTAATCCAGTACATAAAAATGGAAACAATGTCTAAAAGTTTCACAGCTTTTTCATTTGAAGGTAACCTTGGGAGCAATACACAGACCCAGAATTACTTTACCAGTAGACACATTAGGCTGACAGCATATTATAGCTTAAATGGCAACTGCAAAGTTCAAAAGAGGTTTTGTGTGTTTTGTATAGAAAGCACATAAGGTTAATATCTAAATCAATGCATTTGTCATTTCTATTTGCCTGTGTCAAAATCTGGGGAATTCTTTCCTGGCAGGTCATACACAGCAGAGATGAGTAACTTGGAAAACAATGGGCTCCCCTTGAAGATACATGTTAGTATTATGGACTCCAGGCAAGTCAGTGGAAAAAGCATGCTATTACTCAGGATTTATGAAGCATTTTAGCAAAATGATCACGTCTAAAACAATAGAATATATATTTTTATAGCAGTTACGACCCCCAAATACTTAGTTGTTTTTAAGTCTAAGTGGAGAAACGAAGCTCACGTAACTCTTCAGAAAGTCCTCTGCTATGCCCTGTGTGTTACAAATACATTCAAAGCAGAAGATGAGTAGTTCTTAACTGCAATAAACTGTTTAGCAGATATAATCCCCACTCTGTTCAAATGGCCCAAGTTCCTTTTTGAGAAGGACAGATGAATAATTATTTAAATATAAATCAAGGAGGTGAGGGAAATCAGAAGACTTGGATGTTAGGAAGCCTCATGCCTGAGTCAAGTTCTTGCTTGTTTTTCATTGAGTTTTTAGTGTGAGCTATGAAAAGGTCACAGTGGCAAGAAAGCCCATGGAAGGTGCCCCCCTCCGCATAGCTTTGGCCTAGACAGCATGCTTAAATACACAGGGCTAAAGTGTCACCACAGGAGAGATTCTCCATGCCTAAGTGGAGTTCTCAGTCTCACAGAGTAGCATGGGAAAGGGGCTGCCATAGACTTAGAGGCTACAAGCTTCCCTGTGGCTTCTAAGGTAGGTAGGAATCTTAGCATAGACCTCATCATAGATTGCCACGCAAGAGAGGCTGGACTCTAATCATTCAGGTCTCACCTCCTCCGAGAGTCCTTCCCCCATTGCCCAGACTAATTTAGCAACCCTCCCTTCCTCAGCTGGTCACGCTCTATCCTTGCCGCCATGTTTTAAATTCTTTCAAAGTATTTCTAGAATTTTTTCTTGTTTATTATTCTCCCTGTCTCATTAGAATGGGACCTCCAAGAGGACAAACACTTTTACTCACCTCTATATTATTCACCTCTGTATCTAGGGAGAGCAGCCATGTTAAATAGATAACCATGTGTTAAGGAGTAAACTGTGTCCCCCAATCCCCAAATTTATATGCTAAAGCCCTAATATCCAATGTGACTGCATTTGGAGATAGGGATATTAGGGAGGTAATTAAAGTTAAAGGAGGTCATAAGGGCAAGGCCCAAATCCCATAGGACTGGTGTTCTTATATGAAGAGGAAAAGACCCCCGGGAGGAGACTGCACACAGTCAAGGTCAAGTGAGGTCACAGGGAGAAGACAGCCATCTGCAAGTCCAGGAGACAGGCCTCAGGAGAGACCAAACCTGTCCCTGCTTTCATCTTAGACTTCTAGCCTCCAGAACTGTGAGGAAATATTCTATTGCTGAAGGTCCCCACTCTGTGATATTTTATGGCAGCTCCAACAAATGAATATAATGAGTTTTCTGGGTTCCTTTTGTTAAAAGTTGTGTGGAAAAGCTATTTGCTAGGTAGAAGAGGATTGGGGTGAAAATAATAAATCATGTGTGCATGGGTAATCCTTAGCTTCTGATTACAAATGTGCTCATATAAAAGTTAAAATATGGAGAAGCGCCTGGATGGCCTGTTGGTTAAGCGCCCAACTCCAGCTCAGGTCATGATCTCATGGCTCGTGAGTTGAAGCTGCATGTCGGGCTCTGTGCTGACAGCTCAGAGCCTAGAGCCCGTTTCAGATTCTGTCTCCCTTTCTCTGCTCCTCCCCCGCTTGTGCTCTATGTCTCTCAAAAAGAAATAAACATTAAAAAAATTATAAATTTTAAATATGGAAACACCTTAATGGAGTCTTAATGACCTCAAAATTCACACACAAATTCATCTGCTCTAAATACTATCTTACCATTTAGTAGAATCTTTTCCTATGTATGATATTTTTAATAACAAAAAACATACTATTTATTTGATTTTAACTTTATTTCCTTTGACAAAATGGAATGGAGAACATGTAATTAATGGATTTTCATGACCATTATTTGAATGGCTACATGACATTGTATCCTGTAGTTTTCTATTCAGTTCTCTTATTTGGGACATTTTGGATTACTTATTTTATTTATTTTCATTTTTAAAGTAGTCTCTATAACCAACGTGGGGCTTGAACTCATGATCAAGAATCGCAAGCACCACCATCTGAGTCACCCAGGTGCCCCCTTTTATCTATTTTAAATAGTGTTCTGATGTATATCCTTGTGCGCCAAGCTTTTCTGGATTTTGGATTTTATCTTTAGGACAGATTAGCTGATCAACTAGTGTGATTATTTTACAGGCTCCATATGTGTATTTCTAGATTGATTTTTTTCTAAGCTTGCCGCAATGTGCTTTCTAATCAGCCCTGCATACACATTCCTATCTTGCTGTATCCTCACCAGCACTGCATATTCTCATTAAAATTTTTTTCTGATATTTTTGATAGGTGAAAATGACCATGTATTGTTGTATTCGCATTTATTTGATTAGATCTTAAACTACTTAAGAGGATACTTTTGGGGGGAAATATGGTAGATCTATGCTTAGCCCATATTACACAACACCTGCCAGCTATTGTGTCATTATTCTGAGACATAATAATAAACATAATTTAACTTCTTCTTGGGCACAGAAATACCATCACACCACTGTCAGCTTTTGTGATGTGGGCAAAGATTTGTGGAGGTAGAGATCAGAGTTAGAGGAAAAGCTCAGGGACTTCACTAAAAACATCCTTCATGTTAGGATGACTTTGGTTTCTTTGTCTCTTTCTCATTTGTTTTTACATGTCCTCCTGGTCATGTGCTATCTCTATCTTCCTTAGGAATTTATTCCTGGGGGTGGTTGGCTGGCTCAATTGATAGAGCATGTGTCTCTTAAGCTTGAGCCCCACTTTGGGTGTATAGATTACTTAAAAACAAAATCTTCACAAAATTAAAAATGGAATTCATTCCTGAAGCTGGCTTCTAAGTGACTTTCCTGGGGAAATTATCTTCTTTTTCTTCTCCCAGCATTACCGAGATATAATGGACATATAACATGGTATAAGTTCAAGGTGTATGATGTATTGACTTGATATACTTACATATTACAAAATGAGTATCATCATGGAATCAGCTAACACCTCATCACATAACTACCATTGCTTTTTTGTGGCGAGAACATTTAAGATCTATTCTCTTAGGAACTGTCAAGAATATGGCACAGTTTTATTGACTAATCAACATATTGTATATTAGGTCCCTAGAACTTACTCATCTTCAAACTGCAACTGTACTCTTTGACCAACATCTCCCCATTTCCCCCAACTCCCAGACACTGGTAACCACCATTCTAGTCTCCAATTTTCACTTAGCATAATACCCTTACGTTTCCATCTATGTTGTCATAATTAACAGGTTTTCTTTCTTTCTCATGGTTAAATAATATTCCATGGGGTGGTGGTGTGTGTGTGTGTGTGTGTGTGTGTGTGTGTGTGTAATACTCTATATGCATTCATCTTTTGACAGACACTTGGATTGTTTCCATATCTTGACTATTGTCAGTAATGCTGCAATGAAATGGGAGTGCAGACATCTTTTAGAGATCTTGTTTTAATTTCCTTTGGATATATACCCACAAGTTGGATAGCTAGATCATATGGCAGTTCAATTTTTAATTTTGGGGGAAGCCTCCATACTGTTTTCTGTAGTAGTTACACTGATTTCTATTCCCACCAGTAATGCAAGAATTCCCTTTTTTCCCACATCTTTGCCAACACTTATTATCTCTTTTTTGATGATAGCCATTCTAACAGGTGTGAGGTGATAGCTCACTGTGGTTTGGATTTGCATTCTCCTCTTCATGTATCTGTTGGCTACTTGTGCATCTTCTTTGGAAAAATGTTTACTCAGATCCTCTGCCCATGTTTTAATCAGATTTTTTTTGCTCTTGAGTTGTAGGAGTCCTATATATATTTTATCAAATATATGATTGGCAGATATTTCCTTCCATTTCATAGGTTGTCTTTTCATTTTGTTGATGGTTTCCTTTGCTGAGCAGAAGCTTTTTGTTTGACGTACTCCCACTTGTTTATTTCTTGTTTTTGCTGTCTTTGCTTTCAGTGTCAAATCCAAAAACTTATGGCCAAGGATGATACCAAGGAGTTATCCCTTATGTTTTCATCTAGGAGTTTTACAGTTTCAGGTCTTGTGTTCAAGTCTTTAATCCATTTTGAGTTGATCTTTGTGTACGGTGTGAGATTGGAGTCTAGCTTCATTCTTTTGTATGTGGCTTCCCAATTTTCCCAGCACGGTTTATTAAAGAGACAATCCTTTCCCCATTGTGAATTCTTGGGACCCTTGTCAAAAATCAACTGACCATCTATGATTGGGTTCATTTCTGGGCTTTCTATGTTGTTCCATTGATTTATGTGTCTGTTTTTATGCCAATACCACACTGTTTTGAGTACTATGCCTTATAATATAGTTTGAAATCAGGATGCGTGGTTATCTCCAGCTTTGTTCTTTCTTAAGATTGCTTTGGTTTTTTGAGGTCTTTTGTGGTTCTACCCAAATTTGAAGATTGTTTGCTCTATTTCTGTGAAAAATGTTATGAGAATTTTGTTAAGGACTGTACTGTACCTATAAATGGCTTTGGGCATTTAAACAATATTAATTCTTCCATTTATTTGTGCCCTCTACAATTTCTTTCCTCAATGTATTATAGTTCACAGTATACAGATCTTGCACCTCCTTAAATTTATTCCTAAGTATTTTATTCTTTTTGATGCTAAAGGACTGTCATATTCATTTCTTTCTGATAGATCGTTGTTAGTGTATAGAAATAGAGCTGACTTTTCGATACTGTTTTGTATTCTGCAGCTTTACTGAATTTGTTAGTTCTAACAATTTTTTGATGTAGTCTTTAGGGTTTTCTACATAAAATTTCATGTCATCTGCAAACAGAAACGATTTTACTTCCTTTCCAATTTGAATGCCTTTTATTTCTTTTGTTTGCCTAATTGCTCTGGCAAGAATTTCCAATATATTGTTGAAAAAAGTGGTTAGAGGAGGCATCCTTGTCTTATTCATAATCATACAGGAAAATCTCTCAGCTTTTCACCTTTCAGTATATTAGCTGTGAGTTTGTCCAATGTGGACTTTATTCTGCTGAGGTACATTCCCTCTCTACCCACTTTGTTGAGACTTTTTAAATTCTTTTTTAATGTGTATTTATTTTGGGGAGACACAGAGAGACAGAGCATGAGCAGGGGAGGGGCAGAGAGAGAGGGAGACAGAATCTCAAGCAGGCTCCAGGCTTGGAGCTGTCAGCACAGAGCCCGACGTGGGGCTTAAACCCACAATCCATGAGATCCTGACCTGAGCTGAAGTCAGATGCATAACTGACTAAACCACCCAGGTGCCCCTGTTGAGACTTCTTTTTTTTTTTTTTTTTTTTAACGTTTTTTTTTTTTTTTTTTTTTTAATTTATTTTTGGGACAGAGAGAGACAGAGCATGAACGGGGGAGGGGCAGAGAGAGAGGGAGACACAGAATCGGAAACAGGCTCCAGGCTCCGAGCCATCAGCCCAGAGCCTGACGCGGGGCTCGAACTCACGGACCGCGAGATCGTGACCTGGCTGAAGTCGGACGCTTAACCGACTGCGCCACCCAGGCGCCCCTGTTGAGACTTCTTATCACCATGAATGGATGTTAAATTTTGTCAAAAGCTCTTTTCTGCCTCATTTTGTTAATTCGGTGTATCATATTAATGATTTGTGTATGTTGAAACACCTTTGTATCCCTGGAATAAATCCCACTTGATTATGGTGTATGATCGTTTTAATGTATTGTCAGATTTGGTTTGCTAATATGTTGTTGAAGATTTTTGCATCTACTGTTCATCAGGGATATTGGTCTGTAATTTTCTTGTAGTGTCCTTGCCTGGTTTTGGTATCAGGGTAATGGTTGCCTCGTAAAATAAGGTTGAAGTTCCCACCTCTTTTACTTTTGTGAAAGAGTTTGAGGAGAATTGGTATTCTTAAGCGTTTGGTAGAATTCACCAATGAAGCCATATGGTCCTGGACTTTTCTTTGTTAGGAGATTTTTGATTACTGATTCAATCTCTTTACCAGTAATTGGCTTGGTGATATTTTCTATTTCTTTATGATTCAGTCTTGGTAGGTTGTATGTTTCTAAGAATTTTTCCATTTCTTCCATATTTTTCATCCTTTGTATTTCTGTGGTATCAGCTAGCTGTAATGTTTTCTTTTTCATTCCTAATTTTTTGAGTCAGTCCTCTTTGGTTTTTTCTTGATTAGTCCAGGTAAAGGTTTGTCAATTTTATTTATCTTTAAAAAAACACAGCTCCTGGTTTCATTATTCTTTTCTATTGCCTTTTGAGTCTTTATTTCATTTATTTCTGCTCTGATCTTTGTTATTTCCTTCCTTTTAACTTTGGGCTTAGCTTGTTTCTTCTTATATTTCATTGAAGTGTCAAGTTAGATTTGCTTACTTGAGATCCATCTTTTTTCTTAAAGATGCTTAGAGCTGCCTTTGTTGCATTCCATAAGTCTTGGTATGTGGTGGTCTCATTTCCATTTGTCTCAAGATGGTCTTTGATTTTTCTTTTGATTTCCATTTTGACCCATTGGTTGTTCAGGAAGACACTGATTAAATTTCCACATATTTGTAAAAACAGGCAGACTTCATCACCATGTAAAAGACAGGTGCTACCTACTCCCCGAAAGCATCACTCTATCATTTTACTGTGGGAGAATACTTTTCTACTACCGTCTGACAGATTTATCTAAGAATGAAGTTTCAAAAAGATTTTCCTGAAACCACCAAGGTTTCAATCAAGGAGTTTGGCTCATATGGTATTTTTCTTTTATAAAAGGTGGGGGTATGCAGCGACAGGGTGCATTCAAGTCTTTCACTGAATTTATACCTATGAAATGAAGTCATATGTCTGTTGTGTAGGTAAGTCAACCATCTGACACTGCTCTGCAGTTTCACATATTTTAGATTCTATAAATATTTTAACAGCTGGGATAAATGATCCTCAATATTTATTCTCTTGTGTTTGCTGTTTGGAAGTCATAAATCAAGTATCTTTTATTTTTATAAACACAGTCCACTTGATGCAGGATGGTATTAGGAATTCACCTAGGTTTGTGGCATTCTGAATAGATCATTGTAGAAGATGCCACATACTGACATTCCTTAAACATTCGTGGAGCACCTCCTATGTGTATGTTTAAAAGTAGGTGGGCCTGGGGAAGGAAGAAATAGACAAAAAGGTAGAGTTTTGTCCTTTAGGGCACAGCAAAGAGTCTGTCTGCCTTTCCATTCTAACCCTGAAGTCACATCCTAGGAATTTTTTGCTCGTGCTGTATTTTCTTTTTCAGTTGTTCCATCAGTTAGTTCTAGATCTATCCTGTTAGGTGCTTTCTGCTTCCTCCAGTGTCACAGTATCTGTTACCACTGCCACCTGCCTCAGTGCTACTGTTCTTTCTAGTTTCCTTCTTTGTTACCTTACATGGATGCCCCTTGGCTTTTCATGTGAAAGATTGCCTCTCTCTATCTCTCTCTCTTCTCCTTCCTCCCTCCCTTTCTTCCTCCTTCCTCCCGTTCTTTCAAATCAATGGAACACCCTTTTCTTCTGCATGAGAGATTATTTTGTTAGGTCCCTGGTTCTTCTCAACTTTTCTTATTTGTTTGCTTGTGAGAAAAGCCCCAGATATGTATCAGAAGACCCAGATTTGGGTTCTGGCTTTGTTTAACCAGGCTGTGACTTCAAGCAAGTCATAACGAGTCATTTTTATCTGTGAAATATGGATGATCTACTTAGGTTTCTTCTGGTTCAAACATTTCAAAATGCCCACGCTGCCTGAACGTGTTGTGAAACATAGTGAATAGATGCATACACATTCTGTTAACAGAACATTTGCAAGGGGAAAGAAGCACATAAACACATTTATTCCCTGATGTCTGCCTTTAGTAAAAGAATCCTACTCGCCAACTGCTCACATGAGTATACTCATTTATGGAAACATTGCTCACAGTGGAAAGAAACCACTGAGAAGAAGTTACTCATTCTAAGAAACATGTTTTCAAGGTTGAAAATCTAGGATTTAAGGTGCTATCACTATTCAAGGTGAGTTTTTTTTATTATTACAGAGAAAAAAGAAACTGTGCCATTTTTCATTTTGAAATAACTCCAAATTTAAAAGGTTGCAAGGACAGTACAAAGAACTCCCAGGTGCCCTTTCCCCAAATTTTCCGGTTGCTAATATTTTACATTTACTTTATCATTTGCTCTCTTTCACAGGGTGCCTGGGTGGCTCAGTCGGTTAAGCGCTCTCTTTCTACATACCTATAGTATTGTTAGTAATAACATTCCACCGAAGCAAGTAAATATTTTTAAAAACTAAAAATGAAGAAAACAAGGTGGTTATATGCATGTTGTAAAATCTAAACTCTTGATGTAAAATAGTACTTATGATTTGAAATCTATTTCCTCCTGTACTTATGTTTTAATGTTCACTTATTTCTGAGAGAGAGAACAAGCAGGGGAGAGGCAGAGAGGGAGGGAGACACAGAATCCGAAGCAGGCTCCAGGCTCTGAGCTGTCAGCACAGAGCCTGATGTGGGGTTCAAACTCCTGAATTTCAAGATCATGACCTGGGCCGAAGTCAGATGCCCAGGCTCAGCCGACTGAGCCTCCCAGGCACCCCTCCTCCTGTACTTTCTATTCAAAGCTGATATCAACGATCCTGTTGATTTTTTTGTTAAAGTTAGTGGCAAGCCACAGGGAATGTTGATCATCAGTAACTTGAGAAGACACAGATCACTGATTTACCATTTGACAAGTAACCTAATGAGGAAGTATGGTAGATAATTCCTCAAAAAAATATACTTATTTTATTTTACATGTATTTAATGAACTTTGGAGGAAAAGTTTTAAATGATGCTTCCTAGAGCAGCTTCTTTTTTCAGAAAGAAAAGGAAACAATGTATATTAAGATGAACATTGTAATCTAGTCACGTTTTGTGTATAAAACCTATTCTTAAAAACTCTTCAAAAGCCATAAAAGATCTTACAAATTTATATTCTACTGACAGGTAATGGCTTAGGATAAGGAGAAATTTCCATTAGGAATCCAGAAATGTAGTTTTTCATATACCAAGATTTCTTTCAAGTTAAACTATTTTTCCTTTACTGTCATGTTTAAATATTTACCAAAAAATTTTATTTCCGCTTGTCAAGTATACTCTAAACTCGCATGTAGAAAACTACAGTAATTGAATGGATCTAACCTCCTTATTATGTATTTCTTCCAAAATTACTTTTTATCATAATGAAAGTATTTTTTTTATTTAATTTTTTTAAAAGTTTATTTCTGAGAAGGGGGGAGGGGCAGAGAGAGAGGAAGGCAGAGAATCTGAAGCAGGCTCCCTGCTGTCAGTGCAGAGCCTGGGGCTTGAACCCATGAACTGGGAGATCATGACCTGAGCCAAAGTTGGAGCATCAACCAACTGAGCCACCCAGGCACCCCATAATGAAAATATTTTTTAAAAAGTATTTTAAAATAATAACAAATTATCCAAATAAGTACCACAAATCCCCACAGCACATTAAAGGTGTTGACCCAGCTTCTCTGATGAAAGAGAAACACACTGTGCAACACGGGTATAAAGCAAGAGATGGGGCGGGGGGCACGGGAACCCAACAGGCTGCCTGCCAAGAGACGGGGGGAGAGGAGCACACGTTCACAGCTGGGATCTGTTGTAGGGATGCTCCACACATATCCAGTCACTTGCATATCAACTTCCATACTCAGTACGTGAGTCTACAGAAAATTTGTATGTGATCTCAAACAGTAACCCAAAACTTGGCCAAGCACTTAAAAAGCAAGATTTGTTGTATCTATTTGTTTCTTAAATGCATGGTTGTTTTAATGCTTTAAGAAAATGCCTATACGTTGGCTTTTATCACTTGGAGAACTAAAATAAGACAAATGCTACCACCATTGCATGCATATGGTTTAATAGGGAAGAAATTTGAATATGAAATAAAAATTCACACTTTGTAAGCAAAACAATTTGAAGGCATTTCTAAGGGGTTTGCCCACACATTTTTTTTTATGTGATGACTGATTCTTTTTACTTCGTAACGTAAAAAAAGTTGAAAGTGTAGATACTGTATGATGAATTAATTTTTGTTCTTTGTAATTGCCACAAATTATGTGTTGGAGCCCATATTCAAAATCTCAAAAGCTTCAAACTTTGAGATATGAACAGCTGGAGAGGAAAGTCATACACATCACTTTCTGCAAGAGAAGCCAGAGCCATAATTACAGTTATTGTCTCCATTATGTGCTGTAAATGGTTTCCTGCTTATAAAATGACTTCTAACTTTTAATTTTAAACCCACGGGTATATATATAAATGATGTATGTAACAGCTTATCCTTGTACAGAACAAGTATTAACAGCTCACTTTAAAAACGAACTTCAGCTCAGTAAATAGCCGGCAAGATGTCCTGCACTAATGGATAAGAAAGCTCACCCTAGGTGTAAGTAGGAGTATAAGCAAGGAGAGTGAATCTTCAGGATTCTAGAGCAATACGTCGTAGGATACCTATGTCTCGGGTGCCTAATGGTCCTAAAGAACAGTGGCGTTTGTTCCACCTCAAACTCATGCCCATTGGTGACTCTTCAGTGGTTGGCTGTTCAGTCCCCTTGATTTGAAACATAACATAAACTTCTAGGGAACAGGGTTCATTTCTTTTGCATGGTCTATACCACAATGATGTATCATAGTGCACAATTAAAAGAAAGGACAAAACCCACTACTATAGCATCAGCATGACTCCTTGAAGAGAACTTCAAGCTTTAATTACACTTTGACTACTGTTGTGCTCTCCGTCCCATGGAAGAATGCCAGAAAACAAACAAAAATAACCAAGCAAAACCAAAATCTTGGCTACACAGTCCCTGTGGAGATTCAGTGTAAATGTTATTGTAAGAAGATGCTTCCCTTATCAGAAATGTGGTAACTTGTTCGCTGCCCTTTCAGCTGCTTCACTAAAAGCTTTTTGGGGGCGCCTGGGTGGCGCAGTCGGTTAAGCGTCCGACTTCAGCCAGGTCACGATCTCGCGGTCCGTGAGTTCGAGCCCCGCGTCAGGCTTTGGGCTGATGGCTCGGAGCCTGGAGCCTGTTTCCGATTCTGTGTCTCCCTCTCTCTCTGCCCCTCCCCCGTTCATGCTCTGTCTCTCTCTGTCCCAAAAATAAATAAAAAACGTTGAAAAAAAAATTAAAAAAAAATAATAAAAGCTTTTTGAAAAATATGGGAGTAAACAGTGTGTGTCAAAATAATGCCATACAAATGTAATAGGGAAGGCTGACATATAAATACTTTATTTGTGGAATTAATTAAATTGACAGAAAATTATATTTTTCAGTTGCTGCTCATTTAGAAAAGCCTGAGTCATGAATATCAAAAGATTACAAAACTCTTAATCAAGAGATTACTAAACTCTTAATGTCTATTTGTAGGTAGCCACAGGAATCCAGACTGTGATTTAATTTTCAAACTATTGTTTTCATATATAAATTGTCCCTTTAAATTTTGTTAAAATCAATATATACAAAATGGTTCTTCCAGTGCTGGAAAAGTATGGAAGCTTCAAATATTATGAACCATCAAACTCCAGAAAAGTCTGAGGAGCTATGTATTATTTAAAACTATCCACTCAGCAAACTATGGATTGGGTCAGTGACATAAACTCTTTCACTAAAAATATTTTACTGTAGTCTGTTGATTATTGTTTTAATGGAAAATAATGGGAAAACAATATTCAAAATACCTTCATAACCAACTTTGCTGGAGTGTCCCACTGTGTATTACATGTCAATTGAATTTGGGCCAAATTTTAAAAAAATAGTGTTTTCAGCAAACCTTTATTTATGTTCCATTGTGGCAGGACTGCCAGTAAAGATAATGTTTGTTGGTTTAAATAGAAGCAGAAGTTGTATCATCTGTGAAGGTGCTGGCCGAAGCTTGTGTCTTGCTCAGATTGCCAGATTATCTGAATGCCCATGAAACTGAGTATGTCTTACGGATAAGCAATAATGGCCTTATTAAATGAAGGAGTTCTCAGGTGAAAGTTATGATTATATCTCACCAAGGAAAGTGTGACCATAACTCTAATTTATGATTTGGCTTCATAGCTATTTCTCATTTATAGAAATCAGTGTGTTGTGTGTTCTCTACCTGTGATAGCTAATACACACAGCTATAGTTAGCATTTCTCAGTTACAATTTTTGCACTCACAGAGAAGTGACAGAGTGGAAAAAAACCCAAACATGTACACCCACATGTTAAAATCAAGAGAATCACTGACTAATCCCATATCCAGCGGATCACACATTCATCAACCTGATCACTCAGCTGCCAATGCCTGTCCCATAAGATTATGAAGCAGAGATTCTTGGGTAGTTACCCTAGAAAGGCACTTGAAAGGATTGTGAATGGCCTCAATTCCTTAAACTGCTTTGTATAATCCTGGATTCTAGTTGAAATCTTAATTTGCTAGGGACAATTTTGAGTTGTTTTGTCTTGAAAGCCTCTCAAGGATGTTTAAAAGAGTCTTCCAGAATAGTTTCATTTGTAGCAAGCCCAAAGACAAAAGCAGTAACAGCATTAGGATCATGGATGAAATTCAAGGCTATCAAAGTGGATTATAAACTATAACATCCTATAAAAAATGAAGAGCAAATAATTTTGAAAGATATGTACATTGGATTAAAGACTAGTTCCAATCAAACCATGTTCTAACCTCAACCTGCAAAAGAGAAAAATAACAGAATCCTACCAACACAAGTTGCTAATTAATCACATGGGAAATACATGAAGATGCACCTGGTCCCATGAAGAAGGTAATTCTAATAGATCCCCATCAGAAAGTCCAAACAAACAAAGAAAAAAACAAAATTCACTTGTTTCAGGCTCTGGTTAGAATGGATCTTGTGAACACTGTGAGACCTTAAAGCAAGATGACATTCATTTAATATTTTTCGAACACTTGCTGTATGTCAAGCTCTGAAGATTCAAAATGAATTAAGACATAATCCTTGACCTCAAGGAGTCTGTAGCCTAGTGAGAAAGGCACAAATATAAACCAAATATTTTTACTGGAGCATAGAGGAGGGAGAAACATGAACAAGTCTCACTAATTTTCTGGATTTCAGTAATGAGAAATGAAATGCATTTTTGGCTTGAGTAAGTGGCATATAGAGATGTCACTTGCTGAGGAAGAATATAAGTGAGAGGGAAACACGGTGGGTTCAATTCTAGATAAAGTTCTGGAAGCTGTCTTAAAAGCAGGCCAGGAGTTCAAAAAGAGAGGTGGGTTGGATGGGGGCTTAAGCATTACTAGCATGAAGGGGGTGATCGAAAGAATGGAAATGGATGATCTTTCCTAGTGAGTACGAGAAGGGGTAGAGGATAGAGCTCTTTCGTGAGTTAACATTTAGGACAGTAATTCTCAACGTTGGCTGCACATTGGAATAAACTGGGAACTTTAGCAGATGTTGATGCCTGTATCTCATTCCAAGAGATCTGATTTAACTGGTCTGGGACAGGGTCTGGGCATTGGGATTTTCCAGTACCCAGTGATTCTAATATGCAGCCAGGGTTGAGAACGACTGATTTACGAGATGGTACAGGAAGTGACAGGAAGATGGCAGAGAAACAGAAAGATGGTATTAGGGATGCTAAAGGAGGGGTTTTCCAGAAACAGGAATTTATCAACAGGGTTGAAAATTACAGAAAGGCTAATAATGTAGAGACTAAAATGTTTCTGATACTAATGACTGATGAGATTAGGAAGGCCCATTCCAGGAGAGTGGGCGAGGTCAGAGCCAGATGCTACAGACTCATATACTCAGGTAGAGAAGAAATCAACACAATGCAATGAATACTGAATATGCTTTCAAGCAGCTTGGCTGTGAAGGGAAGAGAGAGGCCATAGCTACTGAGATAAGCAGGTTGGAGAAAGGCTTTTGTTTTTAACAATTTTTAAAGATCTCATTATTTGGGGGCGCCTGGGTGGCGCAGTCGGTTAAGCGTCCGACTTCAGCCAGGTCACGATCTCGCGGTCCGTGAGTTCGAGCCCCGCGTCAGGCTCTGGGCTGATGGCTCGGAGCCTGGAGCCTGTTTCCGATTCTGTGTCTCCCTCTCTCTCTGCCCCTCCCCCGTTCATGCTCTGTCTCTCTCTATCCAAAAATAAATAAAAAACGTTGAAAAAAAATTAAAAAAAAAAATAAATAAAGATCTCATTATTTATCTAGGCTACGGGACTGCGTGCGCTAATGGAGAAGAGTGGAGAAAGAGGAGAGAGAGAGACACAGAGTGAGAAAGAAGAGAGGAATGTATATTTGATAGAACAAGATCCTGGGGTAGATCAGAGCTACGCAAACACAGGTAAAACCTTACACTTTTGTCCCTTTTTTTGGCCTAAGAAATGTTAATATCTAGAGGTTTTCTTTTATGACCAGTGTTTTCAAAATGCAATTTTAAAGTAAATTCTCAATAAGCCTAAATATTTTGAATCAAAAGAAGTTCATGTACCTCTCATTTATCTCAAATTTAAGTAAAAACGTCAGTTCTGTTCAGTAAGCACAAAACAATGTGATATTATTTACAGGAGACACATGACACACTAAATGACACAAAATATGACCACTGCTGCTTTTAGACTTGATAAAATAATTTAAATAATTTTAATACTACAGCTTTGCCAAATGCAATTCAAGTAAGTCTCTGATTTTTGAAGCTGAATCATAAATTACATATTGTACCCTGTCAAAATTGCCATTTCATGGCATTTGCATCAAACCCATTATCTTGTGTTCTGTTGCCTAGTTACCGAAATTCTGAAGTTTAATGCATTTTAGATGGATATTTAAATTTCAAACAGAGTTTCAGCTACACAGTCTACAGAAAGAGAAACAGTTGGACACATCTGCTGACTTAAATTTCCAAAGGAAACTTGTTTGTGTATAAGGGCTCAGACTTGCTAAGTTTTGGAGAAGGGTGCATTGGTTTTTCAAGGAAGGGCATCTCATATGGAGACACTAAATTCATACTTGTTTTCTGGTTTTATTTTTGTTTTTACTACAGGCATGGAGAAAAGAAAATCTTTCCTTTGTCTATATATTTAAGGCCCTAAACCTATGATCTAAGTCTTGCTTCATTAGTACAATTCTGCATGTAACACACACATACATGAATCTTAATAGTACCATGACTTACCTGTTCCCATGTGAACACGTGTTGATTGAAATAATACTGAATTTGTTCATTTGCAATGTTAATGCACAGCTGCTCAAAGGAATTTTTTTTGAAGTTCTCAAAGCCAAATATATCCAGAATGCCAATGCTCAGCTCATCACCGTTCCCACTGGAAAATTAAAGAGGCATTATTGAGTCCTTATTTTCTTAAGAGGGAATGGAAAGCAGGGTGTCTCAGAATATGCTTTTGTGATTTAGCTAAGAAACTCCTACCAAGACACAGAGTGTAAATTTTCTTAATTGAAAAAGTTTCCCTCCATAAAACATAAAGTAGGTAGCATCAATTTTAACATGTAAAAGATACAAGATTTTCCTTGTACTACAGAAACCTGTCCTATACTTTTTCCTATGGGTTTGTGGGTACAAGATCACAGCCCCAAGTGAGTCATGAATCATACGGAAAACCTGGCCAGCACTCAGAAGACCACAAAAATATATTCAATAAAAATCATACCAGAAAAGCAAAAATTCTGTGTAAGGATGTCTTTAGTCTTTCACTTTAGAACAATTAAAACATCTTGCTAAAAACACTTCACCTCTTTTAAAGAATCATTATTTACTTTTGCGTTATTCATTCATAATTGTTTAATAGAGAATAAATGGTAACTTGGGGAAAGACAAAAATGTATTTGAGTTTATTTTATAATCAACTACTTTAAAATGCAATTAAATATTATTTTATTTTATTTTATTATTTTTAATATACGAAATTTATTGTCAAATTGGTTTCCATACAACACCCAGTGCTCATCCCAAAAGATGCCCTCTTCAATACCCATCACCCACCCTGCCCTCCCTCCCACCCGCCATCAACCCTCAGTTTGTTCTCAGTTTTTAAGAGTGCTTTGGCTCTCTCCCACTCTAACTTCTTTTTTTTTTCTTCCCCTCTCCCATGGGTTTCTGTTAAGTTTCTCAGGATCCACATAAGAGTGAAAACATATGGTATCTGTCTTTCTCTGTATGGCTTATTTCACTTAGGATAACACTCTCCAGTTCCATCCACGTTGCTACAAAGGGCCATATTTCATTCTTTCTCATTGCCACGTAGTACTCCATTGTGTATATAAACCACAATTTCTTTATCCATTCATCAGTTGATGGACATTTAGGCTCTTTCCATAATTTGGCTATTGTTGAGAGTGCTGCTATAAACACTGGGGCACAAGTGTCCCTATGCATCAGTACTCCTGTATTCCTTGGGTAAATTCCTAGCAGTGCTATTGCTGGGTCATAGGGTAGGTCTATTTTTAATTTTTTGAGGAAACTCCACACTGTTTTCCAGAGCGGCTGCACCAGTTTGCATTCCCATCAACAGTGCAAGAGGGTTCCCGTTTCTCCACATCCTCGCCAGCATCTATAGTCTCCTGATTTGTTCATTTTAGCCACTCTGACTGGCGTGAGGTGATATCTGAGTGTGGTTTTGATTTGTGTTTCCCTGATGAGGAGCAATGTTGAGCATCTTTTCATGTGCCTGTTGGCCATCTGGATGTCTTCTTTAGAGAAGTGTCTATTCATGTTTTCTGCCCATTTCTTCACTGGGTTATTTGTTTTTCGGGTGTGGAGTTTGGTGAGCTCTTTATAGGTTTTGGATACTAGCCCTTTGTCCGATATGTCATTTGCAAGTATCTTTTCCCATTCTGTTGGTTACCTTTTAGTTTTGTTGATTGTGTCCTTTGCTGTGCAGAAGCTTTTTATCTTCATGAGGTCCCAATAGTTCATTTTTGCTATTAGTTCCCTTGCCTTTGGGGATGTGTCAAGTAAGAAATTGCTGCGGCTGAGGTCAGAGAGGTCTTTTCCTGCTTTCTCCTCTAGGGTTTTGATGGTTTCCTGTCTCACATTCAGGTCCTTTATCCATTTTTTTTTTTAATTTTTTTTTCAACGTTTTTTATTTATTTTTGGGACAGAGAGAGACAGAGCATGAACGGGGGAGGGGCAGAGAGAGAGGGAGACACAGAATCGGAAACAGGCTCCAGGCTCCGAGCCATCAGCCCAGAGCCTGACGTGGGGCTCGAACTCACGGACCGCGAGATCGTGACCTGGCTGAAGTCAGACGCTTAACCGACTGCGCCACCCAGGCGCCCCTCCTTTATCCATTTTGAGTTTATTTTTGTGAATGGTGTGAGAAAGTGATCTAGTTTCAACCTTCTGCATGTTGCTGTCCAGTTCTCCCAGCACCATTTGTTAAAGAGACTGTCTTTTTTCCACTGGACGTTCTTTCCTGCTTTGTCAAAGATTAGTTGGCCATACGTTTGTGGGTCTAGTTCTGGGGTTTCTATTCTATTCCACTGGTCTATGTGTCTGTTTTTGTGCCAATACCATGCTGTCTTGATGATGACAGCTTTGTAGTAGAGGCTAAAGTCTGGGATTGTGATGCCTCTCGCTTTGGTCTTCTTCTTCAAAATTACTTTGGCTATTCGGGGCCTTTTGTGGTTCCATATGAATTTTAGGATTGCTTGTTCTAGTTTTGAGATGAATGCTGGTGCAATTTTGACTGGGATTGCGTTGAATGTGTAGATAGCTTTGGGTAGTATTGACATTTTGACAATATTTATTCTTCCAACCCATGAGCATGGAATGTTTTTCCATTTCTTTATATCTTCTTCAATTTCCTTCATAAGCTTTCTATAGTTTTCAGCATACGGATCTTTTACATCTTTGGTTAGATTTATCCCTAGGTATTTTATGCTTCTTGGTGCAATTGTGAATGGGATGAGTTTCTTTATTTGTCTTTCTGTAGCTTCATTATTAGTGTATAAGAATGCAACTGATTTCTGTACATTGATTTTGTATCCTGCAACTTTGCTGAATTCATGTATCAGATCTAGCAGTCTTTGGTGGAGTCTATCTTAAATATTATTTTATAATTAAATATTCCAAATGTACTTTTTTTCCTGCTCCCCCATAATGGTTACCTCTCTGTTCATTAAAGGCTAGATAGTTGGTCAAAAGTTTGCCTCTTCTGAGAAATATATGCATTACAGTTATTTTCATGTGATTTTAAAAAGGAGAGTACAAACATTTCTCTGTGCTCACTATTTATGTAACCTAGGTTAACGCTTAGTGTTGTGTGAGGAAGTGATTTAGAAATGACAGCTGTCAACCTCTTGCTGGGAAGTGAAGGATGCTCTCTGTATTCGGAAGAACTGACTGAACTCAGAACACAAAGTTATAGGACCCTTTGTGTGATGGGATTGACAAAAGGAAAGCTATACAAATACTTCTGAAAATTCCTATTTTGAATAGAGAGTGAAAATTTATGCTGGTTTAAGTCAACATTATTATTCTTTTAAAAAATCATCCCACAGGATCCTGCTGAGATATTTAACTCAGCTAATAGTGTGTTACAGCCAGGAGGACCTTAGAGATGACCTCATTCAGGGATTCTTAACCTGGGGTCTGTTAATGGTCTTCAAGGGGGCTGGAATCAACCATGCACAATATTTTGGTGGGTATATAGAAATATATCCATTTTTAAAATTTTGGAGTGAAGAACATAGTTTCAATAGATCCTTTTATTCTTTCTTTTATTCTTTTCTTTTCTTTCTTTTTAGAGAGAGAGAGAGAGAGAGAGAGAGGGAGTGGGAGAGGTGCAAAGGGAGGAGAGAGAACAATGCAGGGCTCGATCCCATGAACCATGACATTATGACCTGAGCCAAAATAAAGAGTTGGACACTGAACTGACTAAGCCACCCAGGCATCCCTCAAGAGATCCTTAAAAGGCTCCAAGATGTCCGTCAATAACTAAGACCACTGATTTGTCATTACATGCCTTTATTTAATAGCTGAAGAAGACAAGATGCAGACAAATGCAGTAATTTGTCAAGGGTTGAACAACAAGTTAGTGGAAAAGACTGGCACAGTATACAGGCTCTTCAAAATCTTAACATAAATCTTGACAGATTTTTGCTGAACTATATGAATGGTCTTATTTTAATTTGTTAAACTTTATTTAAAAAACATTTTTTTTAAACATTTATTCATTTTTGAGAGACAGAGAGAACAGAGTGTAAGCTGGGGAGGGGCAGAGAGAAAGCGAGACGGAATCCAAATCAGACTCCGGGCTCCGAGCTGTCAGCACAGAGTCCAACGCGGGGCTCGAACTCCCTGACCTTGAGATCATGACCTGAGCCGAAGTCGGATTCTTAACCAACTGAGCCACTCAGGCGCCCCTGTTTGTTAAACTTTCTATAAAAATTTTGAAAATCTAAGATTTGGCTGGCTTTCTTTAGTGTATGGAAAGGAAAGTTACCAAATAGTAAATAGGCTGTAGTGGAATTTTCAGGAGATCGCCTTAGTGCAAACATGCAGATGATAAGTAGCAAAATGTAGTCATCTGTGGAATACATAGATAGTGAACATTCTGGAATTTTTCCATTTTCATCTGAAAGCTTGGCATCATACATATGGCCACACATGAACATACAAAGTGTTTTGATCATTAAATCAGAATGGGCAAACTGGAATTTGACTTGCAGACCCAGTCAGATAGGTTACAGTTTAGCAGAAAGGGAAAGAAGCAATTCTGGGGGATAGAGAGTTAAGAACATGGAGGAATAATGGATAATCTCTTAGACATTCTGGATAATATTATGATGTGGTATGGCCCTTCGTGGAAAAATGACTGAATTACATGCCTGAAATGTGTATAGAATAGTCTTTTATGCTTAGTAAGCAAATGTGAACAAGGTGACTTAAGGTAGGCATCTATCCTGCTTTTTGTATACAATTTCTACAGATTGTGTAATTTGTGGCGGAACAAAGCTTTAGGTGTAAATGGAAGGGCTTATACCTGTGCGCAATCCCTGGTACATAGAGAGTACTCAGTCAGTGGTGGCTGTGATTCTTTATTTCTAAGATGGGGTACTAGGCAGGGCATAAACGATGACATCATCGTTCATATATTCACTCTATCATTTACTATTTACTTGGGACATTTTGGAACCAAATTTCATTGGAGGTCATGATTCCTATCCTTACAGGATTATAGTGAGAGTTAAAATATAAAAAGAAAGCTTTCCTTTGCCTTCAAGATTTAATTCAATCCCTCAAAACAAAGCAAACAAACAAAAAAACCTGCTGGAATGACATTTTATGCAAGTATAAAATGGTATACACTTTGCAGTACACCTTCCTATCAAAAGAACACATAAATTGATGTCACTTTAAAAATTCACTTTTCATGTTTATTCATGTTGCTACAGTTTTTGTGTTCCAGGACGTTTGCATTTTTATAGCTATCTGGCCTAATAAAGGGCTACTAGGAAATAAAGCAGATCTACTGAGATAGAACCGTAATAATTCAGCGATAGCAATTAGAAACGTCTTCAAAGGGGCTCATATACAAATCAATAAATTAGAAAACAGATGTACATCACCTGACATTTGGGGGAAAAAATGTTTCCATGAGAATTTTTACCTTGGCGATGTGCCGTGCTTCAATAAGCTGTTAATGCGATGGACTATCCAACTAAAGAGACGCCCGTATAAAGTTTTGGCCATAGCATCTCTGACATCAGTAGCTTTTTCGACCGTATTGGGTCGAATAATGGTTTCTCCTCTAGTGACCACACAGTGGGAGGTAAGAGCTTCTTTTAGTTCATCTGCCTGAATGCAAAGCAAAGAAGCAGCTAAAAAAAACAAACAGATGTGTTGTTAGAAAAGGTTATGGCAATGAAGTCACTTCCTATAGAATGAAAACGTCTTAATTTACCTTCTTCAAATGACATAAAAGAAATATGTGAAGACTTTCTAATGTAAAAATAAGTTGCTGTTGAGTAGGAGTCCTGTGTCTCTTCTTGATCATTTTTCTCTCCCTGAATGGTGACATGCAGGCTGCCATATAATAAATACAGCACAACCCAAACCGAACTGGCTGACAGGAGGGAACATTGGCACAAGCCAGTGGTTGTTTACATGATGCCAAACATAATTTCACTGAATTATGTGAAATAATTTATAAGCATAATGAATAAATTTGGTATAATTTGGATGCCATTATCATATACACGTTTTCAAAATGTAGAAATTAACTGGAAGTTACTTAGACTTGAGGGATATGCTCAAACCAATGTATTTTACCTAACTTTTGCAATATTTAACCAAAACAGCATAAACCTTATCTCAACATTAATGTATTTTTGTATCCTACTACTTCTCAGTTATATATTTCAATAATTAAATTCTGTTAAAGTGTGATGCCTGGAACATGCATATTTAATGGTAATTAAATATCACAGGGAATTTTAAATGAAAAATACCTAAATTCAGGGAATAAAACTCATTTTTTAATATAAAACATCTTTAACCCAAACTATCACATGACAGACTATTTTTTAAATCAGTTCTCCTTTTAAATTATTTTCAACATTTCAGGGGCGCCTGGGTGGCACAGTCGGTTAAGCGTCCAACTTCAGCCAGGTCACGATCTCGCGGTCCGTGAGTTCGAGCCCCGTGTCAGGCTCTGGGCTGATGGCTCGGAGCCTGGAGCCTGTTTCCGATTCTGTGTCTCCCTCTCTCTCTGCCCCTCCCCCATTCATGCTCTGTCTCTCTCTGTCCCAAAAATAAATTAAAAAAAAATTATTTTCAACATTTTGAATTTTACTTTTAGCATTGGGACAAGATAGTTCTCAGCTATGTGGCTAAGATCACTGGACCTTGCTTAAATATTGTTTTCACATTGTAGAGGTAATACAAGTCCACTGTGGATATCTTGCTTTTCAAGTTAACATTCTGCATTTCTTTCCTTTTAAGCATGTTTACTGTCACTATTCTGCACATATATTTCATCTTAATATCTTAAGCATTTCTCACTTTATTAAATATTGCTTGTAAATTTTAATTTGCTGCATAATAGTCTGCTATATATCATAATATATCAATAATTTAAAATTGTTGGATATTTAGGTTGTTTCCATATGTTCATAACTGTAAAGAATGCTGGGATAAATATTTTGTGTATGAATTTGTGTTCCTGTTTTGTATGATTTTATTAGCATAAATTGCTTAGAATCAGTAATTGGTTCAGTGTATATAAACATATTTAAGCCTTCTTATGTATAGTATTTAGCTATTCTTCAAAAACCCTGAACCAATTACATTCTTATCAGCCAAATAAAAAAACAATTTTAATGCAATTTCATGGGTACCACATATTATTTTTGAGAATGGCCTATTTGATAGGAAAAAATGCCTTCATTTTTCAATTTGTTTTTAACTGACTCCTAGTGAAGCTAAATACTTTCTTTTTTTCATATTTTTATTAGTAATTTGTGGTTTTATTTTATAAACTCCCTTTTTTCATTGATATATTTGTCTATTCCTAATAAGCTTAGGAGAGCTCTTCATAGCTTACACATATTTCTTATATGTATAGTACAAATATTTTCTTTTATTTTTTACCTGTATTGCAATTTCGTTTATTTTTCTTTTGTTAGTATGAAAGAGTTTTAATATGTATGTAGTCAAATATCCATTAAAAGTCCTTTCTGCTTTTGGTTTTCTGCACATAAAATCCTTCAAGTCTTTTCTCATTTCAGGATTATATAAACGCACTCTTGTCCTGAACTTTTATGATTTTTTTGCATTTAAATGGTATAGATTTGTAATTTGTTTTGGTATATGGTGTATGACAAGAATTCGAATCCCCCCTCCCACCCCCACTCCCCTAAGTGGCTAGCCAATTTGCTGTCCCTACAACACTGATTCCCTAGTGATTTGTGATTTGTAATGCCATTTCTGGCAATTCTGCTTCGATCTGTTTCTGTTTCTGAATAGTGTTTCCCATTGATTAATATGTCTACTTCTATTCCTGCATTGTTCATTTTACCTGGGGATATATTGGTAAGTATAATACCTCATAAGGCAAACTTCTAGTCTTGATCATCTTTATCTAGAAGGAATGGAAGCTAATCAAGAAACTTAAGTAGGAAGATAGAGGGAGGAGGAGAGGGACAGGGAGGGAGAGAGGGAGAGAAAGATTGAGAGAACCTTCTAGATACATGCATTAAGTGGTTTCTGAATGAATTGTGAAGAATGGCCTGGAAAAGTTCAAGAACTGATGTAGAATGAACAATTGGGAGGTTACTTAGCTCAGGTGAGAGGTGATGTTGTCTTCAATGAGAACGAAGATCATGGAGATAAACAGAAGTGGTCAGATTTGAGACATATTTATGAGACAGAACAGCCAGAACTGGCCCCTGATTGAAACAATGTACCTGTAAAACCATCAGGAAACATGGCCTTGGTTTGGAGATAATTCCTTGCAACTTTAATTATAAATCATTATAAGTTAGCAAAATTTTTATTTGCCATAAAAGGCTATTCCACAAAGTGCTTTAATTTTAACTATATTCGTATAAATATTAATCTTTTGTGACCCATATGACTGTTTCCTATATAGAAATAGGTTCTCAATTATCAAAGTCAGTTCTTAGTTTGTTAGTTTCTGAGTATATATTCATAATCTACAAATATCTCTGTTGTAAATCATTCTCTTCATTGTTGCTAACTCTTCTAATTATGATCAATGGTGAGATCTGAATATATCACTGGAGTTTTCTGTTTTTTCCTTCCACATCTGATAACTGGGGACTGCTGGGAGTTACAGATCAACCTGGAACTACTGGCCCATGGGTGCCAAAAAATATTAGATCTACTGAATGAAGGTTCAGCCCAGGATCTACATAGCCTGCAGCACATTGGCCAGAAGAAGGCCCGGCTCATCATTGGCCAGAGGGAGATCCATGGCCCAGAAACAAAACAAAACAAAACAAAACAAAAAAACTATTAGTCTAATATCTTCTGGTCATTTAACTTTATTTATATATGAAAAATCAGAACAGGTTCTCAGGTCCACGGCAATCATTACATGCCAATCTCAGTTCTTCTGTATTACTAAGCTGGTCCCAGAGACAAAGTGGCATGGAGATGATAGGGATCTAAGGACAGGTCCAGACTAGGATGGTTCGTATCTGGTCCTCTGAAATTTACCCTAAAACAGCTCATTCTGTTTCTGATTAAGTATAAATCAGAAAAAATATATAAATAAAAATTTATATCATGATTCTCTACATTATATATGAAACATAACAAATCTGGAATTATAGAGGCATATGCCCACATTAAAAATTTTAAAAAATAGCATATATTCTAAATAAAAAAGCTGTGCCACCAGAAAATCAGTGGGAAACCTTAAGTTATTGGAATAATTCATTAAACTCTGCTAGATAGAGAAAAAAGTTGATTTGAAGCAAATACAATATTGCACTTTTCTTGTATACAAAATTATTGCAAAATCAGTTAACCCAGGATGAATGAGTATAAAAATTCATCCAGTATGAAAATAAATATACAAGTCTTTACTGCTTATAAGTGAAATAAGTCAGTCAGAGAAAGACAGATACCATATGTTTTCACTCATATGTTGATCTTGAGAAACTTAACAGAAGACCATGGGGGAGGGGAAAGAGAAAAAAAAAGTTACAAACACAGAGGGAGGGATGCAAACCATAAGAGACTCTTAAATACAGAGAACAAACAAACTGAGGGTTGATGGCGGGGGGGGGGAGGGAAAACTGGGCGATGGGCATCGAGGAGGGCACTTGTTGGGATGAGCACTGGGTGTTTTATGGAAGACAATTTGACAACAAATTATATTTAAAAAATAAAATAAAATGATATATACACTAAATCTATCAAATAACAACTTAAACTCTTTTCAGATCAGTTTACTAAATTTTAATTATATTTTCTGTGTTTTTACATTGAAATGTAAATAGCTCCTAAAACAGTCTAAAGCCTAGTCTTAGGAAGGTTTTCTTCAGTAATCAGTTAATTTGCAGGCATGAATATGTGTTTTAAATATTGTACTTTAAAAGCTTCATTTTATGCAAAATGAATCTGAATATTCTTTTTCAGGATTCTCTATCAGTACAATCGCTTGAAATTATCTTTTTTTTGAAGTTTTTTTTGAAATTGTCTTTATGTGACACTTACAAGTATGTCATTAGACATTTTTCAAGAGTTCAGTGTTGGGGCACCTGGGTGGCTCAGTCGGTTGGGCGTCCGACTTCGGCTCAGGTCAGGATCTCACAGTTCGTGAGTTCGAGCCCCGCGTCGGGCTCTGTGCTGACAGCTCACAGCCTGGAGCCTGCTTCACATTCTGTGTCTCCCTCTCTCTCTGCCCCTTCCCTGCTCATGCTCTGTCTCAAAAATAAATAAACATTAAAAAAAAGGGGTTCAGTGTTGAACAGAAGATAATAAAACTCACAGTTTTCCAGAGCTGCATGATTGGAAATGTGGCTCTTGTCAAGCTGGTGTTCAGTTGCCACAGAAGAAAATTCAATGTTTCCAACATTCATGATTGCAGCCAGTATACTGTATATGCTTCCAAGTTGCTGAAACATACCATGAAAATGTTAACATTACCTTCCCTGGCACATAGCAAGGCAGTGACTATGGCTGGAGACAGACTGGGTAAGAATTCTAAGGCTCCAGCATAAGAAGGTCATCCCATAGACAATGATGTCATTCTGAGACCCAAGTAGGCCAAGATCCAAATAGGCTCAGTCTCATTTGTTATTTTAATATGAGAGGTGAGCATGGTACCTGTTACCCGGCGAGTGATAAAAAAATATTTTATGAATGCCAGTATGAAGAAAAAAAATAAATGAGGAGCTCCCCTCAGAGGAGGTAAAAATATCTAATTCCTTGGGCCACAGAAAAATTGGTCTATGTGATACTTAACTTTGGGACTTAATGTGGTCATTTCCAGATGTTCATTTTCCTTGAGGCCATCTTAAAAGTGAGCTTAATAAAGGGAGCTAAGGAAGAAAGACCCAAAGATCCCAGTATCAAAATCAAAGGATATGTATCGTTTAAGTATAGGCATGAGAACTCTGGACTACAGCTTAGAATTTATAGTAGTAAAACCCTAAATAAGGTACATAAAAATATATTCAGAAACACACACACACACACACACACACACACACACACACACACACCACACCTCTTCTTGGAGGCATAGAAGGCATTTTATCAAGGAGTCTATGGTAATTCTTGGTGTCATTCCAACTATGTTCAAGGTGCAGTAAGGTATAGGAAACAGACAAAATCTTTATTGTTTTCTTACGTTGCTGCCTTTATTTTAATCCAGCTCTTACACTTAATAGAATTGATTATTCCATCCACTCCAACATTCTAAGTCATGATAAAAACTGGATGTGAAGGGGCGCCTGGGTGGTGCAGTCGGTTAAGCATCCGACTTCAGCCAGGTCACGATCTCGCGGTCCGTGAGTTCGAGCCCCACGTCAGGCTCTGGGCTGATGGCTCGGAGCCTGGAGCCTGTTTCCAATTCTGTGTGTCTCCCTCTCTCTCTGCCCCTTCCCCATTCATGCTCTGTCTCTCTCTGTCCCAAAAATAAATTAAAAACGTTGAAAAAAAATTAAAAAAAAAAAAAACTGGATGTGAAAAAAATCTTCAGGGATATTTTTTCATTCATATATAACATATGAATACATAAACATTTAAACAAATACATTTGCTGAATGAATATATAGATATATCTGTATATATCTAGGTATTCACTTATCCAATAAATATACATCTTATGCCAGGCACTGCTCTTGTCACAGGGGATTCAGAAGAGGCAAAACTAAGATCTTTGTTCCCTTGGGGTGTTTAGGCAGTGAGAGGGCAGGCATTAAGAAACAAATAGACAAACATGACATTTTCAGTAACAAAACGGGCTGTGAAGAGAAAAACACATAGAGGAGCAATGGAGAGTGACTGAAAAGGGCAGGGAGGGCCTTTTGAGTTGGGGAAGTTAGGGAGAGCTGCCCTCTGAGAAGCTGAGGCCCTGGTGACGAGGGAACCACCTAGGCGAAGAACTGGAATCAGAACATTCCAGGCAGAGGGGACAGCAAGGGCAAGGGCCTTGCGTGAGGAAAGAAGGAAGTGGGGCTGGAGGACAGTGAGGGATGATGTGATAGGAGCCAGAGAGGTGAGCATGAGCCAGGCCCTCTGGGCTCACTGTAGAGTTTGGACTTCATTTGAATCGCCATGTAAAGCCACTAGAGATTTCAAAGCAGGGAGCTGTAATATTTTAAACTGATGAATCTGCCTACTATGTGGAAATGTATGGATTGGGAGCAGACAGAAAAGTGGAATTGTCAGGAGGCTATCGCAGTAGTCTAGTGAGAGATGATGATGGCTTGGACTAGAATAGTAAATGGTGGAGACAGAAAGAAGTCAGTGCACTGGGGTATATTTTGGAAGTAGAACAATAAATGTGCCGATAGGCTGGATGTGAATCACTTTTCTAAGAATACTCTCCTGGTAAGGAATTTCCATTTGTAACATGCATAACTTTTAAAGAGGCAACCAGTGTGGGCTTTAACGGCAGGCGGGGAAATAAATACAGCATCTGACATCCTGCTGTATTTTTCTTGAGGAAACTGTAGACGTTATGGATAAATGACACCAGGAATATGCCTTGAAATAGACTGTTGAAAACTGTGTTCCTTCAAAACTTTGTGTGTCAGTTACAGACTAGAAAGTCCAGGTGTGTAAGTTCCCAAGTTGGATTTTTAACAGCATTTAGAGATTCATTACAGAGAATCACATGCTGAATCAATAGACATTTAATTCTTAATTCAACTGTTTATGAGAAGAACTGTGTAATCTTTCTAGACTGGGGCTCCCCTTGATATCCTGTAATTACAATATTCATTTGGAGTACAATTGGAGGCTCAGAAGACAGCAAATCAGGGCCCTAGCTCAGTCTGGGTCTGGCAGCTAGACTGATGGGGCTCAAAGGGGCCTGACCTCGGGCACGGGTATGACCTTGACCAGGCACTTGGGTCATTCGTGGCACAAAGACTAATCATCTCTGATGCTGTCACCCCAAGGAGTCCAGAACAATTTTTATTTGACAATAATAATAAGCAAAAGAACATTTTTTCATTTTACATATAAAACTACCAAGGCATAAAAAAACAAAAACAAATAAAAAACAACAAAACTACCAAGGCGTGAAACAATCTAACAATGTTCCATGGACTTTGAATGAACTGAGATTTGAATCCTGCCTCCCAGCTCACTGAATGCACTATACCTTCCCACAGAGGAAGAAGAGTGGCTTACAGGAAAAGCATACTCTCCAAGTGCTCCCTAGAGATTGGAAAATATTCACAATTCCCTCTATCTACTCCACCTCCTGCTTTGTCTGTACCTGAGGAGGCTGGACTGCTACTGCTCTTGCAGTATCTTCAAGGAGAAACATGTTTCTGGCTTGTTTTCTGGAAAGTCAGACCTTCATTGTTCTGATGCATCAGGCTCCAATCTACTCCACTGCTGCTCTGGACATTCCCGCTCTGCTTCTGAGCTTGTACACTAGGCTGATCGCCTATGCAGACAGCAACCCAAAACTATGTGTGTGTGTTGGGGGGGCGCCTGGGTGGCTCAGTCAGTTAAGCGTCCGACTTCGGCTCAGATCATGATCTTGCGGTCTGTGGGTTCGATCCCCGCGTCGGGCTCTGTGCTGACAGCTCAGAGCCTGGAGCCTGCTTCAGATTCTGTGTCTCCCTCTTTCTCTGACCCTCCCCTGTTCATGCTGTCTCTCTGTCTCAAAAATAAATAAATGTTAAAAAATTTATAAAAAACAAAACAAACCAAAAAAAACACCGTGTGTGGGGCAAGGTCACTAATCTGTCTGCACTGAGTTAATCTTCCCAAGGCAAAATAATTGTTAGAAGGACTCTTCCTCTTCCAGAAGTTTCTTGTACTATATCTCTTATTCAACCATCCACCCATCCATTCGTTCATCCAACCAGCATCTGTTTGCTATTTATTAAGCACTATGTCAGATACTGGATATATCAATAACTAAGAATAATTTCTGTTCTCAAGGACTCTACAGTCTCCTGGAACAAAAGGGTATGGATCATTTCCTATACTGAATTTCTATATGGATTATTTCTATGTATTTCTACTTTCTGTATTTTATTATAGTTTTTTTAATAAATAAACTTTATTTTTATTTATTTATTATTTTTATGAAGGCTTCACATCCAGTGCAGAGCCCAATGCTGGGCTTGAACTCATGACTGTGTGATCAAAACCTGAACTGAGGGGCGCCTGGGTGGCTCAGTCGGTTAAGCGTCCGACTTCGGCTCAGGTCACGATCTCGCGGTATGTGAGTTCGAGCCCCGCGTCGGGCTCTGTGCTGACTGCTCAGAGCCTGGAGCCTGTTTCAGATTCTGTGTCTCCCTCTCTCTCTGACCCTCCCCCGTTCATGCTCTGTCTCTCTCTGTCTCAAAAATAAATAAACGTTAAAAAAAAAATTAAAACAAACAAACAAACAAAAAACCTGAACTGAGATCAAGAGTCAGACGTATAACTGACTGAGCCACCCAAGTACCCCTAAACTTGATTTTTAGAGCAGTTTGAGGGTCACAGCAAAACTGAGTGGAAAGTATAGAGTTACCAGTTAGTCCCTGTCCTCCTTGCTCCACACACCCAGTTCTCCCCACTATCAACATCCTGCATTAGGGTGATGCATGTGTTATAATCAATGAACCTACACTGAAACATGATTGTCACCCAAAGTCCATAGTTGACATCAGAGTTCACACTTGGTGTTGGATATTCTCTGGATTTTTATAAATGTATAATGACACCTATCTACCACTATAGTACCATACAGTATTTCCATTGCCCTAAAATCCCCTGTGCTCTGCCTATTCACCTCTCTTTGCAGCCTATAACTACCCGTGGTCTTTTATTGTTTCCATAGTTTTGCCTTTTCCAAAATGTTCTATAGTTGGGATCATATAGTCTATAGCCCTTTCAGATTGGCTTCTTTCACTTAGTGATGTGCATTTAAGGTTCCCCCATGTGTTTTCATGGCTTGATAGCTCGTTTCTTTTTAGCACTGAATAATACCCCATTACTAGGATGTGCCACAGTTTATTTATCCATTCACCCACTGAAGGACGTCTCAGTTACTTTAAGTTTTGGTGATTATGAATGAAGTTACTACAAACATTAGTACACAGGTTTTTGTGTGGATATAAATTTTCAATTCCTTTGGGTAAATACCAAAGACCTTGACTGCTGAATCACATGGTAAGAGTATGAGAACTCTTCCCATGGAGACTGCCATGTGAAGAAGAAGACAGAGATCAAGGTGAGGCATCTGCAATCCAAGGTCACTAAGGACTGCCAGGGAATCACCAGAAAGTAGAGAAGAGGCATGGAACAGATTCTCCCTCACAGCCCTCTACAAGAAACTAACCTTGTCTCAGACTTCTAACCTGTAGAACTGTGAGGAAATAAATTTGTTACTTAAATCACCTGGCCTGTGGTACTTTGCTGTGGCAGCCTTAGCAAAGGAATATAGTATCAATGCTTTTTTACTAAACTGATGAATAAGATGCATAACCTTGGGATAATCATGTTTATTCTTTTTCTTTTAATGTTTATTTATTTTTGTGTGTGAGAGAGAGAGAGAGAGAGAGTACAGGTAGGGGAGGGGCAGAGAGAGAGAGGCAGACATAGAATCTGAAGCAGGTTCCAGGCTCTGAGCTGTCAGTGCAGAGCCCAACATGGAGATCAAATCCATGAATCACGAGATCATGACCTGAGCCAACATCGGACACTTAACCGACTAAGCCATCCAGGCTCCCTCAATGTGTTTATTCTTAACTGTTTAAAACCTTTGAGATAATATTAGAGACATAGAAAAAAAATCTGGCAATTAACTTTTGTGAGTTGAATTTAAATACTTATTTGATAATATACTTATGATTTTAATTTTAAAAGCATAACATAATTTGCAAAGTGTATTCAAATATATAAAATACTTGATCTTCTACATTAGTAATTTTAAATTATTATATTTTCAGGGCTAGTAAGTTGAAGTGTTTAAGATTTAGTTAAATGACTAGAAAGTTTAGAAAGTCCTTATCAATCCTGATAAGACTGCTGTGTTAGTCATTTAGAATATCTGAAAGACTGAAATGTACTAAATTTTTACATAGTTTCAGGCATGCAAAGAACTTAATTATATCTGTTTAGGACAAGTTATGAGTTAAGTGAACAAAGCAGACGGAAAGTTGTTTCTATTCTTAGACAAAGATTGTTAGATGCACAAATTGAAATAAAAGATGTGTCAAGAGAATGAGAAGACAAGCCACGGACTGGAAGAAAGTATTTGCAAAAGGCACATCTGATAAAGGATTGTTATCCAAAACATACATTTTTTTAAAAACAATAAAAAAAAAACCTGGTTAAAAAAATGGGTCAAAGACCTTAACAGACACCTTGCCAAAGAAGATGTACAGATGCAAAATAAGCATATGAAAGATGTTCCATATCGTAGGTCATCAGAGAAATGTAAATGGAAACCACAAGGGGTTACCATGGCATACCTTTCAGATTGGCCAAAAGCCAAAAAAAACACTGACAGCACCAAATGCTGATCAGGATGTGAAGCAACAAGAACTCTCACTCATTGCTGCTGGGAATGCAAACTGTTACAGCCACCTTGGTGGACAGCTTGACAGTTTCCTACAAAACTAAACACACTCTTACCACATAATCGAACAACTGAGATCCATGGTATTTACCCAAAGGAACTGAAAACTTACATTTTCACCAAAAGTGAATCCTAATGTCAACTATGAACTTCGGATCATAATGACACGTCAGTGTAGGTTCATCTACTTGCTTCCTTGTAGGTTTCTAAGAATTCCCCATCATTTTCACACCTTAGTTCCAGTTCATGTTCTTTTTCTCCTTCTCCACACATTATAATCTCTTCTTAGAACCTCTCAGTGACCAGCCACTAGACTTCATGTTTCTATAACATTCTCTGTTTGTTATCATGGAATTGATTACATTTTATTGACATTATGCTCAGCATATGTGTCTTCTATCAGATTATAAATTCAATGAGGACAGAGACTCTGCTTAATTCATATCTCTAATTCCTACACAGCAGGCACTCAATTAATGCTCATCAAACTGTTTTCTTTTGCGTCAATCAAGTGACAGTAAAGTTTTCTTCACCCCGCTCAAGAGAGTGGTGAGAAAGGACGATCCCTGTGCTTCAAAGCAGGTGGGAATCACCGTGGACCGTGACAAAGTGACAACAGCCCAGGCTGAGGGGTGTGGCACTACCCAGTCTAGCCCTGGGATAGTCAAGATGCTAATGCTGCCACTGGGAAAGGACAAAGAAGGCAGGATGGGGAGGAGCAGGCTGGGACAGTTACCCACAGGCAGGGACACTATCAGAGCCCACATTACCAGCCAAACAGGAACTGACAAGAGGAAAAGAAGGAGAGGCCCTGCCGTCAGCATTTGCAGGTGAATTTCTATACAAGGGATATTAACATTTGCTCTGTGTAGGATGAACTTCGCACGTACTTAAAGCAATAAAATGACATGACCAATCTGCAAAGATTAGAATTAAAATTATAGAGCCCTCAATTTTAGTCACCAAATCACAGATAATGAAACCTATTGTATTGATAATGAAACTCACACTAGACAGGTTTAGTTATTGGTCTAAGGACACACAGCTAGAGACAAGCCATGTCAAGGAATTTAACCCACAGGTGCTGACTCCCTAGTACAGAAATATTGTTATTTTAACTGTCTTCCTGGGTCCCATCATTCATTTCGTTCAGGTCATTAGTGTTGGCTGAGTTAGGACCTACTAGAATCATAACTTATTTTCTGCATTTTGAATGAAGGCAAGTAGGTATCAAGTTATTATTATTTTAAAATCATTATCAAATGACTAACTAAAAAAGACTGATCTGCCTCTCTCACCCCAGCCCAAACCAATTTTTTAAAATGAAGCATTTCACAGAAATTCACTTAAGATACTTAAAAACTTGTTTCACAAGTTTTGTTGTAACTGTATTTTGTTGTAACTATAGTCATAACTTGTAATCCAAAGAAAATGTATTAGAATGCTATTTTAGACTATCATAAGAAATGTAAGCAAAATTAAAGCAGAAAAAGGCATTCCCATCTTAGACATGAAACAAATGACACTGTGCTAAGAAAAACAAAACCTCCTGTTATGACATAGTAAACATGTTCTCTAGATGAGTTGAATCATAAAACTAGTCACCATTTACTTTAAAACCATGGCAGGACAGTGGCTTAGGAAATCATATGTTTTAAAATGTTTTAGAGGTTTCCAACTTGTGTGATTTTCAGAGAAGATCTGCTTTTGATTTGCCTGTCATTCCTTTGCATTGTGTTGACTCACCAATGCACAAGTGAATTGTATGTAACCCCAGGGATATTTAAAGGGACACATCTACCATGGGTACTATCAACACCCATCAGAGAATGATAAGGGAGGGGGAGAGAGAGAGAGAGAAAGAGATGGTCATCTTGGAGAATCACCACAACTCTGCTCCAGTGAAGTGGGAAAGCAGCAAGCAATGCTTGGAGGGTGTGAGAATCATGTTACTTAACTTGATATTGAAAGTTGCCTCTTTCCAAAATGGAACTGAAGCAGCCACTGCCACAGGAAATATCCAAGAAAGCCATTGAGGTTAAAAAAAAATCAGGGGTGCCTGGGTGGCTTAGTAGGTTAAGCATCTGACTCTTGCCCAGCCCCTGGGATCTATGCCTAGTGTAGAGCCTGCTTAAGATTCTTTCTCCCTCTCCCTCTGCCCCAACTCCAAAACAAAACAAAAAGAGAAACAAACAAAAAAAACAACCACAAAAAACAAACAAACAAACAAAACCATCAGGGCTTGGATAAAAAGGAAATAAACATCTACTCAGTTTAATTCTACTGTCTCCAAACCTGGGCAATAGGCCCTGTTAACTCTCTGAGTCTCTGCTTTCAGATGGGAGATACCACATCCTAGGAGAGTCACCTTGAACTGGACCAAGTCTTCACGAGATATTTAACAGTGGGGTACCTGAGTGACTCAGTTGAGTCACTCACAGTTTCATGATGCGGGTGGGGCCTGCTTGAGACTCTCTGTCTCCCTCTCTCTCTACCCACACCCTCTCAAAATAAAAAATAAAATTAAAAAAGAGAATAAAATAATTAAAAAAAGATATTGAGCAGTGATTATGCTTTGCTCCAGAAACAGATTTTATATTTTCCTTTATTCCAAACTATATGTTTAGATGTTTGCATGCTCAATAAACACTGAGTATGTGTAAGTTTAGAATACTGTGGTTTTAGAATACTGTGTTTTAAAGAAATGAATTATATTTGTCAGTAGATGTTAACTGCAAAACTACTTTCATTTCAGTGTTACTAAATATGGTTCTACCAAGCAAAAGAAAGGAGCTGAACCAAATATAAGTAAAACCCTGCCTCTAATGAGAGGGACTTAGAAGTAAACAAACCAATTAAAAATGATTCCCTGTTTCTAAGATAGCAACCTCTGGGGGAGGGAACTGCTAAGAAGATAAGCTCTTCTGATGACAAACACCCGGGAAAGGAGCTACAAAGAGGTCCAGCCCTGGTCAGAACCAGGAGCTGCTTGCCTCCTGTATGACATGCTTCTAGTTTGGAGGACGCCCTGAGATGCAGTCAACCTCTGTTGTTTCCCCCAAAACCAGTCAGCCCACAGAGCCAGAGCACTGTCCAAAGGATCACCTACTACGAGCAACATTCACCTTATGACCAAAGACTGGAGAAAAGGGTAGATGCTGCTTTTTTCTCTATTTACTGCATGCACAAATCAGTTGGCTTCTGCTTTAAGAGGCAGGAGTTCACCCCCATTACCCCCCCGGGCTTAAATCAACTTGTCTTTATAGGTACAAGCTGGGGGTGAGGGCAGGGTTAGGGAGGGAAAGTGATATAGCAGAAGGGGAGGAGCCAGATTTGAAAGTGAATTTTGCCAGGTAGAGTGAGAAAGGTACACTGGGAAGCAGTTGTGCCCAGGGAGAGACTGGGGTCAGGGTAGGGTTAGGGTTAAACTAATTAGTATCGTGCCAGCTGGCAGAGCAGCAAATGTTCTATTTCTACTCACAATGCGGCCAATCTAGGTTTACACTGTGCTGAAACACTCAGAGGAGGACAAGATCTTGGTCCTTTAAGCCAGAGAGCAAAAGACCCAAGTGGTCACCTATGATGCTTGGGACATCAGAAGGAAGTATAAGAAGGGGACCTGGAACATGGCTGAAACTCATGCTTCCAGAGCTGAACCAACAACAAACACATTTATTTTGCCAATAATAAAAGTATCTATTTTATTAGGAAATGTATTAGGGTTATCTCTGACTCTAGATACTACAGTTGAGATGTTGCTCCCAAAAGGTAGTCAGGTCAGGTTAACAGCACAGTTTTCAGCACAATACGACATGATACGACACTCTGACCTCAGAGCACATATAGGGATGTACAGCAAGCACTCTACTCCTTACATGAGATAGCCACAGTGAATTCTATAAGCTTAATAATCACTTGATTGTCAACCAATATGCCATCCTCACCATTTCTCTCCCAGCTCTCCAGCCAAAGCTGCTACTGGTCAAGCAAATTCTCCCATCCTCATGTATCCATCCAGTCACCCTGCCAACCTTTGCTGTTGTTCTCTTTTATGAGGGTGGAGTAGGGGAATGAGAGTCACACACTGGCCACTGTAAGAACCAGGCATCTGTCTTGCTGGGAGAAAGTTCTTCATATTATATATAGGTAAGCACAGAGTACAAGCTTCCTCAAAAACCTTCAGAAATCTTATCAAACAATGGTTTCTTTGTTCCACTTTACAGCATTAAGCTATTTAATGCGTCAACAGAGAGAAGGTCCCCCCCAATCATCTCCTTGCTACCTAGGTACCACAGAGCCACTGAGTTTCCCTATTTGAACTGCAATTTACTGGTTATGGAGTTGTAAGCCCAGTGGTTACAAGCACAGGTTGCAAGCTGTGTTGACAGCTCAGAGCCTGGAGCCTGCTTCAGATTGTGTGTCTCCCTCTCTCTCTGTCCCTCCTCCGCTCATGCTCAATCTCCTTCTCTCTCTCTCTTAAAAATAAACATTAAAAAAAATTAAAATAAAAAAGAGACTAAGGCCAAACATACATAAATGAATGTAAAAGGAAACACAACCAGAATAACTTAAAAGCATCAGAAAACAGCATCAGTCATATCTATGGCATCAGATTTGATGATGATTTCTTAGCAAAATACAGATAACCCAAAAAGAAAACAGAATTTAAATAGATAAGTATCACAGAAGAATCAGAAAGCTGATTAAAGACCTAATATGAAAAAGGCCCAGGACCAGAGGCACATATGGCTGAGTTTTATCTAACCTTAATTCAAAGTTTTAAATATCACTGATCCCCAATCTTCTCTAATGATAGAAATAACCTAGGGTGCTTGTAAAAGGCCCAGCTGACTAGGTCTCTTCCGTGGAAATTTCTATATAGAAGAGGACCTATGTATCTGTGTCCAGGTGCTTTATGTCTTCAGAGACACTGGGAGCTAATTTTAACTCTGATTTAAACTTTTATAGGCCAAAGAAAAAAGATAAAAAGCTCACTGGCATACCTTTAATATGCAAATCTGATAAAGATATAACAGAAAACTAAAACAGTAGGTAAATCTCACTGATGAATATAGATGCAAAAACTCTAAATAAAACACCAGGGAATGTAATCCAGAAATTTATCTAAAGAGAAGCACAGTTTGATTCCATTATATTTATTCCAGAAACGTAAGGATACTTACATATCAAGAAATCTATCAACATGATAGATGTCAACAAGTTGCTGTAGAAAAATATGATGTCAACTGATGAAGAAAAGGCATTTGATAAAAGTCTGCAGGATTCCTAATAACAGCCCTCAGCAAAGCAGCAATAAAAGGAAATTATTATGATAAATGCTCTTCATCAGAAATAAGAGCAAAACAGTGAAACCATTTTACTTAAAATCAGAAACAAGACAGGGAGACAAGTTATAATCATTTGTAATTAATACTGACTTAGACTCTAAGTCTTAGATGCTCTAAGTACACAAAAGAATAGATGACTGACATAACAGGAAAAAAGTATAAAACTCTTCTTTTCGCTGATGACATGATTATATTTACATAAGACTACTAGCAGAAAAAAACATTTAGAATTACACCAAAACCCATGACCTGGTTAGGAAAAAAACCTAAAAGCTTAAGTTCTACATAAATAAAACTATAAATTGTTAAAAACTCAAACAACATCTAAACAAATAGAAAGGCAAGTCATGACCCGTGATGAGAAAACATAAATAACATGATAAAAATAACAATGCCACAAAAGTTACTAAATAAATTTAATACAATTCTCATTAGAATTCCAGCAGGGCTTTCAGAACTGAATAAGGTGAACTTAAAGTCTATACAGAGAAACAAATGACAGACATTAGCTTAGGCAAGGATTAAACAGAAGAAAGTGAGAAGAGGACATGCCTTTCTTGGTAGGATGCTTTACTAAAAATATAATATCAAACCACTGTAATTGTCAACAGGATATTGATATAGAGACAGAAACATAGATTGGTGGATAAAATAATGACTCAGAAAGAGATTCCATTCTATATAAGACTTTAATATAGGATAAGTCAATCCAATAGGCAAAGGGTAGTTATTTAACATAGTGAGGCATGACTGGCTCTCCATAGGGAAGAGAATAAAAGTGGTACCCCATTTGGCACTATGTAAAAAATTAATTTCAAATGGATCAAATATATTTAATATATTAAGTATATGTTTTTAAACTTTCAAAACAATCTAGGAGTCTACATGTATAATCCAGAGAAAGTGGAAAATTTCTAAACCAAGTCTAGAACCCAGATGTTATAAACAAAAAAAAAGACTTGTCTGAATATACAAAAATGAAAACCCTATTTTTATGTGGTAAAAGTAATGACAAAAAGTTAAGAAAAAAAAAGTATAAGTATGCCATGGACAAGCCATATAACTGAAAACATATTTAAAACACAAATGCTAAAAAAAATATAATGTCAATAATATTCAATGAGAACAAATTGGCATAAAACATAGAAATGACTCAATAAAAGGGCAACATACATACATATATGTTCATAAAAAGCAAATCCAAGCAGCCAACACAAAAAATAAAAAAAAATTAACAAAAGGAAAGATGCTCAAATTCACTCTTAGTTAAGGATATGCAAACTTGAAATGAGAGGTTACATACACCCGTCAGATTACCAAATATTTAAAAAGCTACAACACATGGCAGAGATGGTGGTGTAGGGGACTCACATACATTGCTGGTAGAAATATCAAATGTTTTATAGTTGTTAGAAAGCAATTTTGCAATTCATATTCAAATTTAAAATACATATACCCTATGACCCAGCAATCCCACCGCTAGGGACCTATCCCACTGAGATAAAAGCACCAAGAAATAAAAACAAATTACGGCCTTGTTCAGTGACAAAGACTTAGAAACATTAATAGTTGTATGCCCAGTTATATCTGAGTGGCAGAATAAATTATGGTAGTACATACCATGGAACACTATGTTGCTTTTAAGAGGACTTATTAGGAGCACTTGGGTGGATCAGTTCGTAAGCGTCCGACTTTGGCTCAGGTCATGATCTCACGGTTTGTGGGTTCGACCCCCATGTTGGCTCTGTGCTGAAAGCTCAGAGCCTGGAGCCTGCTTTGGATTCTGTGCCCTCTCTCTCTGTCCCTCCCCTGCTCATGCTCATGCTCTGTCTTTCTCAAAGATAAATAAACATTAAAAAAAATTTAAGAGGACTGATTTAGTGCTACACTAGGTGACTTGAAGGAATTTCCGCAAGGTATTGCAGAGTGAGAGAAACCAGGTATAGAAAAATGTGTGTAACACCAGTTAGAGTGGCTAAAGTTAACAACTCAAGAAACAACAGATGTTGGTGAGGATGTGGAGAAAGTGGAACCCTTTTGCACTGTGGGTGGGGAATGCAAACTGGTGCAGCCACTCAGGAAAACAATATGGAGGTTCCTCAAAAAATTAAAAACAGAACTACCCTACGACCCAGCAATTGCACCCCTAGGAATTTATCCAAAGGATACAAAAATGCTGATTCAAAGGGGCACATGCACTCCTATATTTATACCAGTGCTATCAACAACAATCAAATTATGGAAAGAGCCCACTGTCCATCAACTGATGAATGGATTAAGAAGATGGTGCGCACACACACACACACACACACACACACACACACTACTTGGCGATGAAAAGAATGAAATCTTGCCATCTGCAACAACATGGATGGAAATGGAGGGTATTATGCTAAGTAAATAAGTCAGCCAGAGAAAAACAGACACCACATGATTTCACTCATATGTGGAATTTGAGAAAATTAACAGATGATCATAGAGGAAGGGAAGGAAAAATAAGATATAAACAGAGAGGAAGGCAAACCATAAGAGACACTTAAATATAGAGAACTGAGGGTTGATGGGGAGGGTTGAGGGGGTAGGGGAAGTAGGTGATGGACATTAAGGAGTGCACTTGTTGGGATGAGCACTGGGTGTTATATGTAAGTGATGAATCACTGGGTTCTATTCCTGAAGACAAGACTATACTGTATGTTAACTGGCCTGAGAATGAATGTATATATATGAATGCATATGTACATATGTATATGTACATGTACATATATGTATATGTGTGTATAAAAGAAAAATGTGTGTAATATAATACCATATTAATAAAACAATGCCCATCCCTCCAGATTCATGTGCATGTACATGTGTGTTTACACATGTATACATGGTGTCTATAAGCAGTACTTAATAAGCAAGGAGATAAATATGAAATGCTGGATTATAAATGCTGAGTTGTTAACATCCATTTGCTGGGGAAAGGGAAAAAGAGCAGATATGGATGGAGGGGGTGAGATGGGGAAGAGCAAGATGAACAAAAAAGAAGTCTTATAAAAGGCTGCGCTAGAAAGTGACAAGCTGATCCTCAAATTCACGTAGAAATTCCAGGGACTCAAAACAATTGGGAAAAAGAACAAAGTTAGGAGAATCACACTTTCCAATTTCAAAACTTATTACAAAGCCACAGTAATCAAGCGTGGGACTAGCAGAAACATGTAGAGGTAATTATAATAGAACTGAGAGTTCAGAAATAAATCTATACATTTATGGTCAACTGATCTTTTTTTTTTAATTTTTAAAAATGTTTATTTATGTTTGAGAGACAGAGACAGAGTGTGAGTGGGTGAGGGACAGAGGGAGAGGGAGACACAGAATCTGAAGCAGGCTCCAGGCTCCAAGCTGTCAGCACAGAGCCCGACGTGGGGCTCGAACTCATGAACCGTGAGATCATGACCCAAGCAAAGTCGGACACTTAACCAACTGAGCCACCAGGCGCCCCTTCTTTCTTTTTCTTTTTTTTAAGTTTATTTATTTTGAGAGAGGGAGAGAGAGTGAGTCGGGGAGAAGCAGAGAGAGAGAGGAACAGAGAGAATCCCAAGTGGGCTCATCATTGTCAGCATAAAGCCTCCCGTAGGGCTTGATCTCATGAACCATGGGATCATGACCTAAGCTGAAATCAAGAATCAGATGCTTAACTGACTGAGACACCAAGGTACCTCAATTTTCTTTTTTTAAATGTTTATTTATTTTAGAGACAGAGAGAGAGAGAGAGAGTGCATGTGAGCACAAGGGGGCAGGGGCAGAGAGAGAGGGGGACAGAGGTTCTGAAGTGGGTCTGCGCTGAAAGCAGACAGCCCGATGTGGGGCTCAAACTCAGGAACAGTGAGATCATGACCCGAGCTGAAGTCAGATGCTTAACCCACTGAGCGACCCAGGCGCCTCTATGGTCAACTGATGTTCACAAGGATGCCAAACCCAACAATGGAGAAAGAACAGTCTTCAACAAATGGTTGTGGTACAACTGAATATCTACATGCAAAAGAAGCTATCTCACATCAGACACAAATATTAACTCAAAGTGGAACAGTAACCTGTATGCAAGAGTGAAAACAATACAGCTCCTGGAAGAATATTTAGGTATGAATTTCTGTGACTTTGGATGAGTCAATAGTTTCCTATATATAACACAAAAATAACAAGCAACAAAAGACAAATGGATAAACTGGACATCATAAAAATTAAAAACATGTATACTTGCAAAGGACACCATTAAGAAAGTGAAAAGATAATAGGAGCGTCTGGGTGGCTCAGTCATTTAAGTGTCCGACTTCGGCTCAGGTCATGATCTCGCAACTTGTGAGTTTGGGCCCTGCGTCGGGCTCTGTGCTGATAGCTCAGAACCTGGAGCCTGCTTTGGATTCTGTGCCTCTCTCTCTCTCTGTTCCTCCCTGCCCTGTGCTCTGTCTCTCTCTCTTTATCTCTCAAAATTAAAGATTAAAAAAAAAAGAAAAAAGAAAAAAGAAGGTACAAAGACAACAAAAGGGAGACAATTTTTGCAAATCACTTATCTGATAAGAGACTTGTATTTACAACATAAATAATCCTTAATTCAATAATAAAAACGCAACCCAATTTTTTAAAAAGGTAAAGGGTATGAATAGACATTTCTTCACACAAGATACATAAATGACCAATAAGTACACGTAAAGAAGTTCAGGGTCATAAGCCATTAGGTAAATGCAAATCAAAACCACAATAAGGTACCACTTCATACCCACTAGGATGGCTATAATAAAAAAGACAGATAATAGTAAATGTTGGGGAGGATATGGAGAAACTGGAAACTTTGTGCACTGCTGGTTAGAATGTAAACTAGTGCAGCTGCTTTGGAAAACAGTCTAGCAGTTCCTCAAAAGGTTCAACACAGTGTTACCCTATGACTCAGTAGTTCCACTCCTAGGTATACACCAAAGAGAAATGGAAACTTACGTCCACACAAAAAATTGTACATGAGTGTTCATAGCTGCATTATTCATGATAGCCCCCAAATGGAAACAACCCAAATGTCTATCAACTGATGACCGGATAAATAACATCAAGTATATCCATAAAATGGGGTATTATTCAACAATGAAAAGAAATGAACTACTGATACATGCTCCATCCAACATGCGTGCACCTTGAAAACATTACTATGTTAAATGAGAGAAGCTAGTCACACAGGATGATGTATTGCATCACTCTGTTTATGTGAAATGTCCAGAATAAAATGATCCATGGTGACAGAAAGCAAAAATGGGTAAGAATGAGGAGGAACTCCTAATCACTAGCATGTTTCTTTTGGGAGTGAAAAATTTAGAACATGAAAATATTCTAAAAATGATTATGATGATGGATGCATAATTCTGAATATACTAAAAGTCATTAAAATGTACCCTCTAAATGGCTGACTTGTATGGTATGTGAATTACATCTTAATAAAGTTGTATTAAAAAACTGCACTAAAAAAAGACTCCACTAGCACTCCCATTTAGGTATTTATGCAAAATGTAATACATATGGGAGATGCAAATATAAATTAAAGATTCAGAACAAAATGAAATTCAATTATATGTCATGGCCACCATCTCTTTACATATGAAGTAAATACTGTAACATTCTGGTAAGTATTCTCGTTATTCTGTAAGGTTGTTTCAGTAATTAAAAGAATGATTCACATAAAACACTTAGTACAATGCCTGGCATATATTAATCACTCAATAAATGCTCATTCTTACCATTAGTGATGACAAAATGATATTTCCTAAAGAGGTTCCAAATGTCTTTCATACTTACCTCCATTGTAAAACCTATGACTTTGAAACATTGCTCAATTAATTCATATTGGGATTTATAGAAACTATTATTCATCATATCCTGTACTGTTCTGAGGTGGTCATTTTGTAGATATCTGAAAAAAATACGAAAGGATGGGTCAAAATCTAAAGTTCAATCAGAAGTGAAAATATTACTTACACAAGTACCACCTTGTATAAGGTGGTAACCTTACCTGGGAGGCTTATTTTCAGGCAATTTGTAATGGGCTAGTTTCTTCTTTTCAGCTAATCCAGCATAGATGTAATAAAAAATATGAAAATTTTTTTCTCCACTGAAAAAAGAAGACATTTTCAGTAAGGGGTTAGTAAGAATATTTACTAATTTAAAATTACTTGGCAATATAATTATCAGAACAACTGTGAGTGCTAACATGGGCTTCCCAGAAAATTTGATTTAGGCTTTTTATTGTTGTCGTCATTATTTTCAACAACCACTGTCATTAAATTCCAGACACGACTAACCACTTTATATGAATCATTCAATGCATGTTTGTGAGGGACTATTAGGCATTGTTCTAGACACTAGAATGTAGCAGGAGTGAAACAGTCAAAAACCCATAACCTCTTGGAGTTTACACAGAAAAACAAATTAATTATATATACAGCATACCAGATGGTCATAAGTGCTACATTATCTCATTTACCTGCCACAGCCCCCTAGTTACTCATGGGCTCCCATCATTTTACAATCATGGACACTGAGACTTAGAGGGGCTACCATTCTCCCCTCCGCTCAAACAGCTGATGGCTAAATTGGATTCAAATCAGGGCTGTTTCATTCCAAAGTCTTTAACTACTTTGTTAAATGTTTTTTTTCTGGGGCTCACTTGCATGAGAAATCTGTTTCTTAGGACTCTCAAATTCCATTATTCTGTGGTCTACATATTAACAGCATTCCCCAGATCCTGGAATAATACAAATAAGGGAATAACAGTAATAATTTATTCAATTATGTATGCACATGCATATATGTATATATATATACATGTATATATATGCTTACATATTATAAAATTAATGATAACAGTGATACAAGGGACTGGAGAGAGAAATTAGGATTATTTTGTTATTATAGGGTGCTGACTCTAGTGTTATTTGAAAGTAGACTTACATTAGTGGTAAATATATATTAAAAACTCTAAGGCAACCACTAAAAAACTAAAAAACAATAAATATTACCAAAATACGCTAAGAAAGGAGAGAAAATGGAATGACAGAAAATGCTCAATTAAAATGACAAAATGCAGAAAAAGAATGGGAAACACAAATAGGAACAAAGAACAAGGGCAACAATTAGAAAGCATTAACAAATATAATAGATATTAATCCAACTATATCAGTAATCACTTTGAACATCAATGGTTTAAATATACCAATTAAAAACAAATTGTTAGAGGGATCAAAAAATAAGACCTATGCATATGTTGTCTGCAAGAAACTCACTTTAAATACAAATAAATGGATAAAGAGGAATATACCATGCTAACATTAATCAAAAGAAAGCTGGAACAGCTATATTAATTTCAGACAGAGCAGACTTCAAAGCAAGTAAGTTCTCAGGGATTAAGAAGTATATTACAATAATGATAAGGGGTTCACTTCTCCAAGAGACATAATAATCCTTCATGTTTATGGACATGACAGTGGAACATGAAACTATGTGAGACAAAAACTAATAGAACTGCAAGGAGAAACAGAAGAATGCATGTCTCTCAAAACTGGACAGATCTCGGGGCCCCTGGGTGGCGCAGTCGGTTAAGCGTCCGACTTCAGCCAGGTCACGATCTCGCGGTCCGTGAGTTCGAGCCCCGCGTCAGGCTCTGGGCTGATGGCTCGGAGTCTGGAGCCTGTTTCCGATTCTGTGTCTCCCTCTCTCTCTGCCCCTCCCCCGTTCATGCTCTGTCTCTCTCTGTCCCAAAAATAAATAAAAAACGTTGAAAAAAAAAATTAAAAAAAAAAAACAACAAAAAACTGGACAGATCCCATAGGCAGGAGAAAAGCAGTAAGGATACAGGTGAATGCACCAATAACATCAATCAACTGGATATAACTGATATAGACTACTTCACCCAACAACAGAATTCACATTCTTCTCAAACTCATATAGAACATTCACCAAGACAGACCACATCTTAAGCCATAAAACACACCTTAACAAATTAAAAATAACTGACATCATATATCTCTGCTCTTAGACCACAATGGAATTAAACTAGAAGTCAATAACAGAAATATAACCAGAAAATTCCAAAATACGTGGAGATTAAACAATGTAGTTCTAAATAGCACATGGGTCAAAAGAGAGATATTAAAAGAAAGTTTAAAATATTTTGAATTGGGTGAGAATGAAAATACAACTTACCAAATTTGTGGGATGCAGCGAAAGCACTGTTTAGACAGCTATTCATTGCATTGAATGCATATATTAAAAAGAAAACAGATCTAAAAACAATAAGTTTTCATTTTAGGAAACTAGAAAATGAGCAAATTAAACCCAAAGTAAGCAGAAGAAAAGAAATAAGAAATAGAGCAGAAATCAATGAAATTAGAAACCAGAATTTAGTACAGAAAGATCAATGAAACCAAAAGCTTTACAAAAAAACAAAACAACAACAACAACAACAAAAAAATAAGCTCCTAGTCTGGCTAAGAAAAAGAAAAAAAAAAGAGGACAAAAGTTACTAGTAATAGAAATAAAAGAAGGGACCTCAATCACCAAAGGTCCCACTGAAATTAAAAGGATAATAAAAGGATACTATAAGCAACTCAATCCCTCAAAACTGAGATGAAATGGACCAATTCTTTGAAAGACCCAATATGTCAAAACTCACACAAGAAGAAACAGATCATTTAAATAGGCTCAAAATCTATTAAAGAAGTTGAATCAATAATTAACAATCTTCCAAACTAGAAAGGTCCAGATGGGTTCACTGGTGAATTATGCCAAATACTTCATGCAGAATTTATACCAATTCTCTACAATCCCTTTCAGAAGACAGAAGCAAAGTGAACACTTAAACTCATTCAATGAGGCTAGAATTACCCTAATACAAAAACCAAATAAAGATATTATAATAAACTATAGACTAATATCTCTCATGAACATAAGCGAAAAAATCCTCAACAAAACATTAGCAAATTGAATCCAGCAATGAATAAACAGAATTATACACCATGACCAAGTGGGATATATCCCAGGTACACATGCATGGTTCGTTCGATGTTCAAAAATCAATCCATGTATTCTATCATATCAACAGGCTAAAGAAGAAAAATCACATGATCATACCAATAGATGCACAAAAAGCATTTGATAAAATCCAAAAGCCATTCATGACAAAAACTCTCAGTAAACTAGGAATAGAGGGGAACTTCATCAACTTGGTACAGAATATCCACAAAAAACCCTACAGATAAAATCATATTTAATGTTGAGAAACTGAAAGTTTTCACACTAAGATCAAGAACAAGGTAAAGATGTCCCCTCTCACCTGCTTTTCAATATTGCACTGGAAGTCCTAACTCATGCCTACAGTTTGAGAGGGGAGAAATAAAACAGTCTTTCTTCACAGATGACTTTATCATCTGTATAGAAAATGCTAAAGAATTGACAAAAAAATTCCTCAAACTAGTAAGCAATTATAGCGAGTCTGCAGGGTACAGGTCAAATACAAAACCAATCCCACCTAAAATCCCAGCAAGTTATTTTGTGGATACTAACAGATTCTAAAGTTTATATGGAGAAGCAAAAGACCCAGAAGGGCCAACTCAGTATTTAACAAGAAAAAAATTTAAAGGACTGATATTGCCTGACTTCAAGAATTCTTATGAAGCTTTCAAAATCCAGACAGTGTGGTATTGACAAAAACACAAGAGACAAATAGATCAATGAGACAGATGGAGAGCCCAGAATATAGTCCACTGATCCTTTAAAAAATTTTTTTTAATATTTCTTTATTTTTGAGAGACAGAGAATGAGTGGGGGAGGGCTGGGAGAGAAGGAGACACAGAATCTGAAGCAGGCTCCAGGCTCTAAGCTGTCAGCACAGAGCCCAATGCAGGGCTCGAACTCACAGACCATCAGATCATGACCTGAGCAGAAGTCGGAGGCTTAACTGAGCCACCCAGGTACCCCACCACTGATTCCTGACAAAGTAGTTAAGACAATACAATGAAGCAAAGACCAAAAAAAAAAAAAATCCAAATGCAGACCTTACACCATCCACAAAAATTAACTCAAAATGGGTCACAGACCTCAATGTGTAAAACACAAAACTATAAACTCTTAGAAGATCAAATAAGAGAAGAGCTGATGCTGGATATGGTAATGACTTTTTAGATACAACAACAAAGTCATGATCCATGAAAGAAATGATGGATAAACTGGACTTCATTAAAATTAAAAACTGTCTGCTCTGTTAAAAGCATTTTCAGTAATCGAAAAAGGCCTATGCCAGAGATGGCAGCGTAGGAGGACTCTGGGCTCACTGCGTTCTGCTGATCACTTAGATTCCACCTACACCTGCCTAAATAACCCAGAAAACTGCCAGAAGACTCGCAGAACGGATTCTCTGCAGCCAAGAGCAGACAAGAGGCCCACGGAAGACGGTAGAAAGGACGGAGAGGCGCTGCGGCTACATGGACTGGTGGGAGGGAGCTGGGGCGGAGGGGCAGCCAGCCAGACAAGCAGAGCCCCCCGAGTCTGGCTTGCAAAAGTGGAGGGGCCGGATGGAGTGTGTTCTGACAGCAAGCAGGACTTAACATCTGGGAGGTTGTAAGTTAACAGCTCTGCTTGAAGAGAGCGGGAGGACTAGAGGACAATGGGAGGGAGAGTTGTTGAGCCCCAGACGAAAGAGCTCAGCTTGGCTCGCCAGCGCCATCTCCCTCGCCCATCCCCCAGCCAAAATCCCAAAGGGAACCAGTTCCTGCCGGGGAACTTGCTTGAACCGCGCAAACATCCAACCCTGTCATTCTGCAGATCCATCCCTCCGGCGGCGGGTCTGACTCCCTCCCGGTGCCACAGGGTCCCTCCCAAAGCAGATCACTGAAGGAGAAGTGAGCTGAGCCTGCCCCTCCCACCCCCGTGCACCTTGCCAATCCACCCCAGCTAATAGGCCAGATCCCCAGCACCACAAGCCTGGCAGTGTGCAAGTAGCCCAGACAGGCCATGCCACCCCACAGTGAATCCCGCCCCTAGGGGAGGGAAAGAGAAGGCACACACCAGTCTGACTGTGGCCCCAGCGGTGGGCTGGGGGCAAATATCAGGCCTGACTGCGGCCCCGCCTACCAACACAGGTTATTCAAAACAGCACAGGGGAAGTGCCCCACAGTTCCACACCACTCCAGGGACTATCCAAAACGATGAAACAGAAGAATTCCCCTCAAAACAATCTCCAGGAAATAACGATAGCTAACGAACTGATCAAAAAGGATTTAAACAATATAACAGAAAGTGAATTTAGAATAATAGTCATAAAATTAATCGCTGGGCTTGAAAACAGTATACAGGACAGCAGAGAATCTATTGCTACAGAGATCAAGGGACTAAGGAACAGCCAGGAGGAGCTAAAAAATGCCATTAATGAGCTGCAAAATAAAATGGAGATGACCACAGCTCAGATTGAAGAGGCAGAGGAGAGAATAGGTGAACTAGAAGATAAAATTATGGAAAAAGAGGAAGCTGAGAAAAAGAGAGATAAAAAAAATCCAGAAGTATGAGGGGAAAACTAGAGAACTAAGTGATGCACTAAAGAGAAATAATCTACGCATATTTGGTATTCCAGAGGAGGAAGAGAGAGGGAAAGGTGCTGAAGGTGTACTTGAAGAAATAATAGCTGAGAACTTCCCTGATCTGGGGAAGGAAAAAGGCATTGAAATCCAAGAGGCACAGAGAACTCCCTTCAGACGTAACTTGAATCGGTCTTCTGCACGACATATCATAGTGAAACTGGCAAAATACAAGGATAAAGAGAAAATTCTGCAAGCAGCTAGGGATAAACGTGCTGTAACATATAAAGGGAGACCGATAAGACTCGTGATGGATCTCTCTACTGAAACTTGCCAGGCCAGAAAGGAATGGCAGGAAATCTTCAATGTGATCAACAGAAAAAAGATGCAACCTGGAATCCTTTATCCAGCAAGTCTGTCATTCAGAATAGAAGGAGAGATAAAGGTCTTCCCAAACAAACAAAAACTGAAGGAATTCGTCACCACGAAACCAGCCCTACAACAGATCCTAAGGGGGATCCTGTGAGACAAAGTACCAGAGACATCGCTACAAGCATGAAACCTATAGACATCATAATGACTCTAAACCCATATATTTCTATAATAACACTGAACGTATATGGACTAAATGTGCCAACCAAAAGACATAGGGTATCAGAATGGATAAAAAAACAAGACCCATCTATTTGCTGTCTACAAGAGACTCATTTTAGACCTGAGGACACCTGCAGATTGAAAGTGAGGGGATGGAGAACTATTTATCATGCTACTGGAAGTCAAAAGAAAGCTGGAGTAGCCATACTTATATCCAACAAATGAGACTTTAAATTAAAGGCTTTAACAAGAGATGAAGAAGGGCATTATATAATAATTACAGGGTCTATCCATCAGGAAGAGCTAACAATTATAAATGTCTATGTGCTGAATACAGGAGCCCCCAAATATATAAAACAATTACTCACAAACATAAACAACCTTATTGATAAGAATGTGGTAATTGTAGGGGACTTTAACACTCCACTTACAGAAATGGATTGATCATCTAGACACATGGTCAATAAAGAAACAAGGGCTCTGAATGATACATTGGATCAGATGGACTTGACAGATATATTTAGAACTCTGCATCCCAAAGCAACAAGGGACATTCTCGAGTGCACATGGAACATTCTCCAAGATAGATCACATACTGGGTCACAAAACAGCCCTTCATAAGTATACAAGAATTGAGATCATACCATGCATACTTTCAGACCACAATGCTATGAAGCTTGAAATCAACCACAGGAAAAAGTCTGGAAATCCTCCAAAAGCATGGAGGTTAAAGAAACCCTACTAAAGAATGAATGGGTCAACCAGGCAATTAGAGAAGAAATTAAAAAATATACGGAAACAAACAAAATGAAAATACAACAATCCAAACTCTTTGGGATGCAGTGAAGGCAGTCCTGAGAGGAAAATACATTGCAATCCAGGCCTATCTCAAGAAACAAGAAAAATCCCAAATATAAAATCTAACAGCACACCTAAAGGAAATAGAAGCAGAACAGCAAAGATACCCGAAACCCAGCAGAAGAAGAGAAATAAGAAAGATCAGATCAAAAATAAACAACATAGAATCTAAAAAACTGTAGAGCAGATCAATGAAACCAAGAGTTGGTTTTTTGAAAAAATAAACAAAACTGATAAACCTCTAGCCAGGCTTCTCAAAAAGAAAAGGGAGATGACCCAAATAGACTAAAATCATGAATGAAAATGGAATTATTACAACCAATCCCTCAGAGATACAAGCAATTATCAGGGAATACTATGAAAAATTATATGCCAACAAACTGGACAACCTGGAAGAAATGGACAAATTCCTAAACACCCACACACTTCCAAAACTCAATCAGGAGGAAATAGAAAGCTTGAACAGACCCATAACCAGTGAGGAAATGGAATCGGTTATCAAAAATCTCCCAACAAATAAGAGTCCAGGACCAGATGGCTTCCCAGGGGAGTTCTACCAGACGTTTAAAGCAGAGATAATACCTATCCTTCTCAAGCTACTCCAAGAAATAGAAAGGGAAGGAAAACTTCCAGACTCATTCTATGAAGCCAATATTACTTTGATTCCTAAACCAGACAGAGACCCAGTAAAAAAGAAGAACTACAGGCCAATATCCCTGATGAATATGGATGCAAAAATTCTCAATAAGATACTAGCAAATTGAATTCAACAGCATATAATAAGAATTATTCACCATGATCAAGTGGGATTCATTCCTGGGATGCAGGGCTGGTTCAACATTCGCAAATCCATCAACGTGATACATCACATGAATAAACGAAAAGATAAGAACCATATGATCTTGTCAATCGATACAGAAAAAGCATTTGACAAAATTCAGCATCCTTTCTTAATAAAAACCCTCGAGAAAGTCGGGATAGAAGGAACATACTTAAACATCATAAAAGCCATTTATGAAAAGCCCACAGCTAACATCATCCTCAACGGGGAAAAACTGAGAGCTTTTTCCCTGATCAGGAACACGACAGGGATGTCCACTCTCACCGCTGTTGTTTAACATAGTGCTGGAAGTGCTAGCATCAGCAATCAGACAACAAAAGGAAATCAAAGGCATCAAAATTGGCAAAGATGAAGTCAAGCTTTCACTTTTTGCAGATGACATAGTATTATACATGGAAAATCTGACAGACTCCACCAAAAGTCTGCTAGAACTGATACATGAATTCAGCAAAGTTGCAGGATACAAAATCAATGTACAGAAATCAGTTGCATTCTTATACACTAATAATGAAACTACAGAAAGACAAAGAAATTGATCCCATTCACAATTGCACCAAGAAGCATAAAATACCTAGGGATAAATCTAACCAAAGATGTAAAAGATCTGTATGCTGAAAACTATAGAAAACTTATGAAGGAAACTGAAGAAGACATAAAGAAATGGAAAAACATTCCATGCTCTTGGATTGGAAGAATAAATATTGTCAAAATGTCAATACTACCCAAAGCTATCGACACATTCAATGCAATCCCAATCAAAATTGCACCAGCATTCTTCTCGAAGCTAGAACAAGCAATCCTAAAATTCATATGGAACCACAAAAGGCCCTGAATAGCCAAAGTAATTTTGAAGAAGAAGACCAAAGCGAGAGGCATCACAATCCCAGACTTCAGCCTCTACTACAAAGCTGTAATCATCAAGACAGCATGGTATTGGCACAAAAACAGACACATAGACCAGTAGAATAGAACAGAAACCCCAGAACTAGACCCACAAACGTATGGCCAACTAATCTTTGACAAAGCAGGAAAGAACATCCAGTGGAAAAAAGACAGTCTCTTTAACAAATGGTGCTGGGAGAACTGGACAGCAACATGCAGAAGGTTGAAACTAGACCACTTTCTCACACCATTCACAAAAATAAACTCAAAATGGATAAAGGACCTGAATGTGAGACAGGAAACCATCAAAACCCTAGAGGAGAAAGCAGGAAAAGACCTCTCTGACCTCAGCCACAGCAATTTCTTACTTGACGCATCCCCAAAGGCAAGGGAACTAATAGCAAAAATGAACTATTGGGACCTCATGAAGATAAAAAGCTTCTGCACAGCAAAGGAAACAACCAACAAAACTAAAAGGCAACCAACAGAATGGGAAACGATATTTGCAAATGACATATCGGACAAAGGGCTAGTATCCAAAATCTATAAAGAGCTCACCAAACTCCACACCCAAAAAACAAATAACCCAGTGAAGAAATGGGCAGAAAACATGAATAGACACTTCTCTAAAGAAGACATCCAGATGGCTAACAGACACATGAAAAGATGCTCAACATCGCTCCTCATCAGGGAAATACAAATCAAAACCACACTCAGATATCACCTCACACCAGTCAGAGTGGCCAAAATGAGCAAATCAGGAGACTATAGATGCTGGAGAGGATGTGGAGAAACGGGAACCCTCTTGCACTGTTGGTGGGAATGCAAACTGGTGCAGCTGCTCTGGAAAACTGTGGAGGTTCCTCAAAAAATTAAAAATAGACCTACCCTATGACCCAGCAATAGCACTGCTAGGAATTTACCCAAGGAATACAGGAGTACTGATGCATAGGGGCACTTGTAGCCCACTCTCAACAATAGCCAAATTATGGAAAGAGCCTAAATGTCCATCAACTGATGAATGGATAAAGAAATTGTGGTTTATATACACAATGGAGTACTACGTGGCAACGAGAAAGAATGAAATATGGCCCTTTGTAGCAACGTGGATGGAACTGGAGAGTGTTATGCTAAGTGAAATAAGCCATACAGAGAAAGACAGATACCATATGGTTTCACTCTTATGTGGATCCTGAGAAACTTAACAGAAACCCATGGGGGAGGGGAAGGAAAAAAAAAGAGGTTAGAGTGGGAGAGAGCTAAAGCACTCTTAAAAACTGGGAACAAACTGAGGGTTGATGGGGGGTGGGAGGGAGGGGAGGGTGGGTGATGGATATTGAGGAGGGCACCTTTTGGGATGAGCACTGGGTGTTGTATGGAAACCAATTCGACAATAAATTTCATATATTGAAAAAAAAAGCATTTTCAAGAGAATGAGAAGACAAGCCACAGGTTGGGAGAAAATATTTACAAAAGAAACATCTGATAAAGGACTATTATCCAAAATATACAAAGAACTTTTTAAAAACTCAACAATAAGAAAACAACCTGATTAAAAAATGGACCAAAAGCCTTCACAGACACCTCACCAAAGAAGATATTACAGATGTCAAATGAGCATATGAAAAGATGCTCCACATCATATGTCATCAGGGAAATGCAAATCAATACCACAAGGAGATATCACTATACATCTGTTTGTTGACAAAACCAAATGTTGGCCAGGATGCAGAACCACAGGAACTCTCATTCACTGCTGGTGGGAATGTAAACTGGTACAGCCACTTTGGAAGACAGTTTGGCATTTCTTACAAAACTCAAAGTATTCTTACCATATGTTCCAGCGATTGAGGTCTTCGGTATTTAGCGAAAGGGGTAGAAAATTTGTGTTCACACAAAAATCTGTATATGGATGTTTGTAGCAGTTTTATTCATCACTGCCAAAACTTGAAACAACCAAGAAGTTGTTAGTAGGTGAATGGATAAATAAACTGTACATCCAATGGAATATTAATTCAGTGCTAAAAAGCAATGACCTATGAAGCCATGAAAAGACATGGAGAACCTTTACGTGCATATTACTAAGTGAAAGAAGCCAATGTGCAAAGGCTGCTTTTACATACCATCATATTGTATGATTCCACCTATATGACCTTCTGGAAAAGGCAAAACTATGAAGAAGGTAAGATGATCATTGGTTGCCAGAAGTTGGGGGAGGCAAGGATGAATAGGCAGAGCAGAAGACTTGTATAAGACAGTGAAAATACTCATATATAATACTGTAAGAGTAGATACATGCCAAGCAATTGTCCAAACTCAAAGAAAGTACAACACCAAGAACGAACCTTAATGTAAATCACGGACTCTCGGTGATTACCATGTGTCAGGGTTAAGTTCATCGGTTGTAACATGTATAGCATTCTGGTGTGGGATGTTGGTAATGGGGGAGGTTATGCACCTATTGGGGTAGCAGTATATCTGTACCTTCCTCTCAATTCTGCTGTGAACCTAAAACTACTGTAAAAAAATAAAGTCTTAAAAACAACTTTCCTAGGTCTCCTCCTCCTGTATATTATGCAATATAATTTCAGTTGAGATAGACGTTTTACCTTTGCTCTTTTTAGAAATTATTATTTCAGTACATGTAAGTTTTCCTCAGAAACAAAGATGAACATATCCACATACATTTACTTCTCCAGTGATGCAATAAAAGGTATTTGGAGCTTTAGGGTATCTGTGGCTTCATCTTATAATCTCCAGCTTTGTTTCATGATTCTGCCAAAAATCATTACAAGAATAATTTTTACGGAAGCTCATTTTGGGCTCCAACACACAATTCATATGGGTTTAAAATAACATGGTTAAACGTTTGATATTTGTGTCACATTAGTAACTATTTAAGATACTCTATTTAGTCTTTAACAAATGAACATTTGTAAGTGGATGTGTGCAACTTGATAAAGTGGTTAATGTGGCTTCCTGTTCTTCCTTGTGAGTATTTCAAAAAGAAGGAAAACATTTTGAAAGAAAAAAGTAACACTGATTTGATTGGTATGCATTCTGGGTTGAGAATGTTCCCTGAGTCTGAAAGGGCATAATATCACCATGCCTCGGAAGAGAGTTCAAATGTCCAGGAAATCCAATTCTTTCAAATGTCTGAGTCAGAGGGAACAAGGGCTTGAGGTAAAATAGCAGCAGAGGAAGGGAAAGTGGAGGAGAGTTGGGAAAGTCATTCTGGAGATCAACTCACAAGTGTTTGGGCATGGGGAGTGAAGGGAGGGTCCAAGGTTTCATATAAATGGAGAAGGATGGTTCCCGTTCCCCCAAAAGAGACCATGGGGAACGAAAGATGTGTGGGACAAGGTGTATTCAGTTGAATTATATGTGGCAGCAAGACATCTAGGTACATGGAAATGAAAAATGTGAAGTCAGGTGGGAGTGAGGAGTGTATCTTTAGGTGTCAATCACTTTGAGCTACCTGTTGATGCCATGGCATCAGAAAGAATTGCTAAGTGAGAAAGTAGAGAGAGAAAAGAGAAACACTCTGAATACAAATCTTTGGCAAATACACGTTTGGAGAATGATGGATGAATCGAAGTCAGAGGAAAAAAATTCAGGGAAGTAGGAGAGGAATCCAGAGAATCCAGCTGGGGAAAAAAAGACAGGTGAGCTTTTCAAGTAAAGGGTGGTCCATGGGCTTGGACAGTGAAGCAAGGACCAGCATGTCCTTTAGAAGGGGAGTTCCCCACCATGTCTTGAGCAGTCACCAGTAATGCTTCAACAAACACTAGCATCGTACATGAGTAAGGTTAGAACAAAGCTAAAAGTTTACCTCTTGTCTTTTCTCACCACAAAATAATACAAGTTCTCTAAGACTGGCACAGCACATATTTTAGTTCACTTTGTTCTAATGAAATCACATCGATTGCTCTATGTGTCACACCTTCAACACTTAAACAATGCAGTGTACAATTAGAGAGGTGAGTCATAAATGTAGATGCACACAATTGGTGGTTTTCTCTTTAATTATCAGTTTACGTTTACTGAGAATTGTAATTTGACAGGACCTGGAGATGCTATAGGAAATACACTGAACTTTGGTTGGATAAACAATCGGAGAGTTAAAGAAACAGGAAACGAAAATACTGCCAAAAATTACTCATCTCCTACCTTGCCCTTAACCACATCAAAACTGTATTTAAGAAGGCAGAGGACCATAGCATCCCATACATGCTCATATGACCAGTGGTTCCCAGCTCAGAATGGCTGGGGACAGATGTAGGGTCTCAGCAAGCTACTGAATAGTATTTCTCTGACTCTGACCCCACCCCTGACTGTGAATCTTCTAATACTTCTTCAGAGTTCCACTCAGTCATTTGTGGGAAGGTCCTCAGGGCTGTCTCATGTGTGTCCATCTGCTCTGGACCCTGGGGATCACTTATGCAGCCAAGACCTCTAACACCCTGAAAAATGTGGCAAAGTTCTCACAAGTGTATGGCTTACCCCACTTGTGAAACTTTCAGTTTTTGACAAAGCGGCCAGCAATAAGGCTTGGAAAGGCAACAATGCAGCTTTGCATTCATAAGACCTCTTAGGATAGTCATGAAACAGTGTTTTTAATTTTTCATTTTTAATTCCTGCTTTCTCCACCAAGATTCCTTCCTCTAAGACGCATAGTCTCCTCAGTCCCTCTCCCTTTATCCCCATCTGGTTACACTTGGCAGATAAACTCATTGCCTACTTTCCTGAGACTAGAAACCAACAAATGATCAGCAAGTTTTGTTTCAAAGCATACATTATCCAGAAGACTGAACTGCTTTATTGGAGCAATCCTATGTCATTCAGCTTTATATCTCCTGTGCCTAGTACAGTTCCTGGCACAGAGTAGGTACTTGATAAATATTTGCCAAAAGGATCAATGAATGAATTATGGACTTTGGAGTCAGACAGAGACATGGGTTCAAACCCCAACTCAGTCATTTATTAGCTTTTTGGCATTAGGTGACTTATTACAATTCTCAGTCCCAGTCTTACATGCAAAACAGCAAGAATATCCTGTCCTATCACTGTAAGAATTAAAATGGATATAAAGTGCTTATTAGCACAGTGCCGGACACACAGTAAGTGTTCCATGAATAATATTTTCCTTCCTCTGTAAAGAGCACCACATCTCCCACTGTATGGATGCCTCCTGCAGCATCTGGTAAAGTACTGGGCATGTGAGTGAAACACAATCAATGCTTCCTGCATGAAACTGTAGTAAGGGAAGGAAAGTGCAGTGAAACAGCGATAATGTATATTTGTGAGAATTATCTAGCATTGATTTCAATATACTCATTTTCTTCTTGAAATTAAGTAACCCCCTTTAAGAATTTCTTCTTTAAAATTATCCACATTTAAATGAAGATTTAAGCCACAAATGACATGACACTTCCATCATTAGAAAAAGAAAAAAAAAATAGGGGCACCTGGGTGGCTCAGTCGGTTAAGCATCCAACTTCAGCTCAGGTCATGATCTCACAGTTCGTGGGTTTGAGCCCCATGTTGGGGTCTGTGCTGACAGCTCAGAGCCTGGAGCCTGCTTCAGATTCTCTGCTTCCGTCTCTCTTTCTCTGCCCCTCCCCAACTTGTGCTCGTTTGCTCTCTCTCTTTCTCAAATAAATATTTAAAAAAAAGAAATAAAAAAATAGGGGCGACTGGATGGCTCAGTTGATTAAGTGACATCTGATTTCAACTCAGGTCATGATCTCACAGTTCATGAGTTTGAGTCCCTCATCAGGTTCTGAGCTGTTGGCGTGAAGCCTACTTGGGGGTCTCTCTCTCCCTCTCTTTCAAAAATAAATAATAAATATGTTAAAAAATAAATTAAAAATATATAAACATATATAACACACATATAAACATGTATTTATGAATATATTAATAATTATTTATACTTATTATTTATAAATATTTAAAATATACAAACATATATAGATAAATACAAATATATATAAAAATAAATGTGGTGAGAGATTAGGGTGGGATGACATGGGCAGAGGCAAAAAGAGAAAAGAACTTATTTCCTTAAAAGAAAGGGTAAGTTCATTTAAAAGACACAGATGTCTGTTCTGCTTCTTCTCTGTCACCTAGACTCATTCTTCACTCTGCCTCGTTCTCTGACTGAAAGAATTCTTCACTTGTCTGTTTGACACTTCATTTTCAAAGATCATGAAAAGCTTCTCTAGAATTTAAAAATGCAACTGAAACTAAGTAAAAAAAATATAGGTGTAAAAAAATAGAAAAATGGAAAAATTATAAGGCAGCTATATTCAAATTATAAACTGAGTTGAATTTCAACCTGACTGTAAGTTGGGAACTTAAGAGTGCCTTTAAAAAAAAATGTTTATTTACTTTGAGAGACAGCACACGCACATGTGTGTGAACGAGCAGGGGAAGGGCAAAGAGAGAGGGAGAGAGAGAATCCTAAGCAGACTCTGTACTGTTAGTGTAGAGCCCTAAGGGGGGCTCGATCTCACAAATTGTGAGATCATGACCTGGACCAAAATCAAGAGGATGCTTAACAACTGACTGAGCCACGCAGGTGCCCTAAAAGTGCTTTTCCCCGATAAACAACATTGTAAAACTAGAATAGTTCCTTTGGATAGTTGGAAAAAAAAGCTTAATTAACTCACAGCCTGTCTAAAATATGATCTTAATTGTGCAATTTCCTAGAATATATCCTAAATATATCAATAAACATTAACAAGGTTGTTTCTATTATTACAAACACAGGGCCTCATTGTGTAGCTCCAGAAGTTACTGTTCACAAGACACATAGTTCCATAGAACCCCGGTGTATGGTACCCCCTGACATTGTGTACCATGGTGGCCCCACCCAAATCTCAGTAATTCACGCCCTTAGGTAGTTCTTCCCCAGAGGCCTGAAGGAGAGTCTTACACAGTTCTGAGAACAGGACAGATTGTTTTGAGAACCAGTTAAGTCTGCACATCTGTATAAGACCCCAAGGTTCCTCTAGGCATGGGTGACAGAGGCACAGACATGCGTATTCACTAAGCCCTGGGGACCTGGCACACATCGATAATAGTAGCTGCCATCTACTGTACTGTGCTAGGTGTTGTTTCTAAGTTTTTGCACAACTATCCACACCATTACTGCTAATAATGGCTTAAACTTATGGGTTCTTACTATGTGTTATTCATTGTGCTAAATGCTTTACAGGCATTATCTTAACTGATAGGTAGGTACTACTGCTATTTCCATTTTAAAGATGAAAACCTGAGGTGCAGAGAGGTTAAGTTTTTCAAATCACACATAGAACCAAGGTCCTAGAAGGGTTTTTAGGGTTTAAATATCTTACCCAAAGTGAACTAACATGTAGTGAAGCCACAATTCAAAACACTCGTCTTATAATCATTTCTTATGTATTTTGAATTGAGCACGGACCAAAGGATAATTTTCCACATTGAAAGCTGAGTTCAGGAGGTGAACCCCAGGCAACTTATATTCACAATTGACTCACAAATTGAATGATAGCAACTTTGAAAGCATTTATGTTAAATAATAATGTAGTAATACATAACAAGAGCTTGTGTTCCCATGAATTTAACAAATGACCTACTACTATAGTAATGTAGGTATGTTTGGTGTAAAACCTACAGAAGAAAAAGGAAAGACTAACTTGCCACACCTTTTAAAAGGAATATAAATACAGGGGTACAAATATAATGTTTCGACTATAGTTCCCACATAAGAATAACAAACAAAGATGTTCTGCAAGCATTAGGACAGGAGAGAAATATTGCCATTCAGCTATAAACTGCTGAAAGGAACTCCTTTAACTTAACGCCAAAGCATGGAATTTACAGCATTAAATCAGCTGTAAATTAAAAGGGCAATACAATTAAGGCCATACCTGAATCTTTTATTTGGTCCCATGTGTATAACCATGGGAAGGATAGAATTCATACAAAGATCTATTTATGTATGTAAACATTTAAAAGAAAAAAAGACTGATGTCTAATTAAATTTCACTTTAGTTTTGTGTAAAGAAATATATGCTCCCCTACTTCCGAAATCATTCCAATCATTTTACCTGTTAGTATCTATGATGGGCATACGTTTTATATCTGGTATCATAAATTTTAGGTGATTTATTAACTCCTCTACTAGATATAACACATGTGAGAGTAAGACAGTGCTGAGGGACCTTTTCAATTCTAACAAGTGCGTTGCACGTAGTAGATGATCAATAACATTTTGTTGAGTTTGTTGAATACGTAAGACATTTTAGCATTAAAACAAAAGCGTTATTTTTGCTTGTTTCCCAGAAAAAAAGAAAATATTTGACACGGACTTACAGAGGCTGGTGGATAACTCGGGATTTCTCCAGAAGGTATTCATAAATCTGTGCTCCCACTACAGCTCCAGAAGAGGTAAATTTCATTTCTAAATATTTTCCAAATCGGCTGGAATTGTCATTTATAATAGTGGAGGCATTGCCAAAGGCTTCCACCAAATTGTTCACTTGTAAAATCTTCTCTTGCAGAGTTCTGTTATTAGCCTAGAGAAAATGTCAAGATTGTTCTTTAAATGTAAAAAATTGATTTTGTATATAATAAAATGCCTCTTCTTTGATAAGCACTATATGTAGACATAAATGTACTGAGAGCATATTCTTGGCATACTGCCAGATGTTACAATATCTAGACTATTTTTCCTTTCCCGTAAGTGCATTCACCCACTTGCTTTCTCCAAGGGGCAAAGAGATGTTCTGTACTTTTTCTACTGAAATATAGTTCTGGTCAGTGCTCGATTTACAAACACAATTTATAAGCAGACTATGCATACTGGGGTATACCTCTCATTTTGTTATTCCTCCTCTACTTCCCTGGGCCCCCATCCAAATGCTCCCCAAGATCAGAACCACTTCCCTTGCTTCCATGGAAGCTGTTAAAGCTGGAAATAAGGGAGTAAAGATAATTTGTAAATTCAGAAGTAGGGGAAAGGGAGGAACTGTGAAAACTGAGAACAGTTCAGAAGTGTGGATGGAAGGGGTGGAACCCCAGTCAAGGTCAGTGGGCCTACTTGGCTGTCCCTCTATTTTCTCCTACCCCATCTCATATACTCCTTCCCTGAAATAAGTGTTATTGTTATAATTAGGTTAAGGAGGTATCAGTCATTCACATCTTGGTAGAAATTAGATTGAGTAGATTATGTTTAATGTAATACCTGGTTGAGATCAGCTGTGTTAAAGGTATGCAAATTATACAGGTAAGGGAGAGGAGCAGTTGGTATTTCTGGAACACGGGCCATGTTAGGACGTAGGTGGGCTGGAGTGGGTATTTACAAGGAGGGTTTGGGGGCATATAAAGACTTTTAGTAGCTTCTAAGATAGGCAATAAGGGTTGAGAGAAGAGAATAATGAGCATTGGAACAACCTTAGGCCTTCTAAAATGGGGCTGGATTTGCACTCATATAAAAGGTGAGAAAGCATCTTGATCCACCTGTATTAACTAGCAGTGCCTTTATTAAATAAGATTATAAGGACTGCATATTACAAATGTAAATTCAACCCACCAAACATCCTGTTTTGTATCTGGTAAATCTTTATCAAGGAGATAAGTAAAAGATATGATAAGATCTAATATGGGTAGGATTCTGGGAGAGATATATATTCCCAGTTAATATTAAATCACATTTTTAGCTCCTGAATAAGATAAAGTGAGTAGATAAACAGGTTTACTGACATCTACAAAACAAAAGTCACGCACAAGTTAATCCATCATTGACGGGACCCTCTATGCAACCACAAAAGAGAATAGCAAAGGCCCTTGTGGACGTGGACGGTCCTTGAGTAAATTAAGTCAGGTGTTCAAGTCTTCTATGGCAGGATCATATGCTGTGCCTCACCACCCCTCTCCCTCAAAAATCACACCTTTTTTTTTCTTCTTATCCTAGAAGTAAGGAGAGGGGAAGTTGATGGAAAATGGGATGCGGAAGGGACTGGGATGACAGTCCTGAGGTAGCACTAGCTTCCTGGTCACTACTGGCTGTTCCAGTTCTAGCAAAGTCATGTTTCTATTTCACACCCACACACGTGATTGAAAACATAAAAACTAGTTAATTGATTTTTTAATACAAGCACAGAAATCTGTCAGTTAATTGATTTTTAATATAAGCACAGAAATCTGTCAACTGATGATTCTGAAAATGAATTAGATTCAATTAAGAAGTTGTTTTGACATGATGAAGCTTCACCCTTTTATGGAGAGATTAAGTCTGTCCTTACACTCACAGTACTTAGAAGATTCTTATAATCATAGTGAGGAAAAATTTTAATAGAATACTATATCGTGTATAACTATGTGGATCATAATAAAAATCTTCACAGGGATCAGTTGTACACAATGGTTTTTTTTTCCTTAATTTTAGTCATCCTAATATATATATACATATATATATATGTACATACATATATACAATATATATATATATATATATATATATATATATATATATATATATATATATTATATATATATATTTCTTGACTTTATTCAAGGACCCTACCTGGAAAATCATATATATATTTCTTGACTTTATTCAAGGACCCTACCTGGAAAATCAAACCAAGTTTCTATCGTCAACTTCTCTTTTTCAAAAATTAAGGTATATTTTTACACACAGTAAAATTCATCCTTTATAGTGGCTCAGTTGGTTAAGAGGTTAAGCATCTGACTTTGGCTCAGATTGTGATCTCACGTGTTTGTGGGTTCAAGCTCCGCGCCCTGCATTGGGCTCTGTGCCGACAGCTCAGAGCCTGGAGCCTGCTTCAGATTCTGTGTCTCCTTCTCTCTCTGCCCCTCTCCCAATTGTGCTCTGTTTCTCTGTGTCTCTCAAAAATAAATAATAAACATTAAAATATATAAAAAAAATTTATCCTTTATAGAGCACAGTTCTGAAAGTTTTTACAAACATGTACAATCAAATAACCCCCACTACAAATCCACACATAGGACAGTTTCATCACCTCCCAAAACTATATTGCTACCCTTTATAGTCAACCCCTCCCTCCATCCCCAGCCTGTGACAATCACTGATTTGTTTCTCTCTATAATTTTGATTTTTTAATGTTTTTTTAAAATTTTTTTCAGAGTGGGGGGAGGGGCAGAGAGAGAGGGAGACACAGAATCCAAAGCAGGCTCCAGACTCCAAACTGTCAGCACAGAGCCCAACACAGGGCTTGAACCCACCAACCATGAGATCATGAGCTGAAATCAACAGCAGATGTTTAACTGATGGAGCCACTCAGATGACCCTGTCTCTATAACTTTAAATTTTCAGGAATGACATATAAATTGAATCATATAGCATATAGTCATCTGAATCTGACTCTTTTGACTTAACACAATGCATCTGACATTCATCCAAATCTCATCTAATGAGATTCCTTCCTTGTATCAATGTTTGTTCCTTTTTGTTATTGAACAATATTCCACTGTATAGATGTACTGGTTTGTTTATCCATTCCCTTGTTTGGTTGTTTCCTCATTCTGGAGATTATGAACAAGGCCACTATACGTATTTGTCTGTGGTTTCTGTATGAACATGAGTTTTCATTTTATTTGGATAAATAAACTAAGAGTAGGATTGCTGGGCTGGATGATAAGTATAGTTTAAATTTATAAAAATATTCCCAGGGTGCCTGGGTAGTTCATCGGTTAAGCGTCGGACTCTTGATTTTAGCTCAGGTCATGGTCTCACAGTTCATGGGTTTGAGCCCTGCACTAGGCTCCACGCTGAGAGCATGGACCCTGCTTAGGATTCTTTCTCTCCCTCTCTCTCTGCCCATCCCCCCACTTGCGCTCTCTCTCTCTCTCTCTCTCTCTCTCTGTCTCTCTCTCTCTCTCAAAATGAACTTTAAAAGACAACAAAAAAACCCCAAAAACAAAACTTCCAAACTATTTTCCAAAGTGACTGCAGTATTTTGTATTTCAACAGAAATATATGAGCGTTCCAGTTATTCCCCATGCTTCTCAGCAGTTGGTATTATTAGATAAAAGAAAAAATTAGACATTTTAATAGGTGTGTAATGATGTCTCATTGTGTTTTAATTTGCACTTCCCCAATGACAACTGATGTTGAACAACTTTTCATTTGTTTATCTGCCATCTACATATTGTCTTTGGTGAAGTGACTGTTCAAGCCTTCTGTTCATTTTTAAAAATATACTTTTATCAGCTAACTCTAGTTAATACATCCTTTTGTTAATTTTTTGTTATTTGATTTCTTATTATTGGGTTTTAAGAGTTTTTTTTTATAATATATATATTAAGGATACAAGTTTTATTAGATTCGTGACTTGCAAATAGTTTCTTTGAGTATGTAGCTTGTTGTTTCATTTTAACAATGTCATTCAGAGAACAGAAGTTCTTAATTTTGGTGAAATCTAATATTTTTCCCTGGTGAATTAGGCTTTTAACATTGAATATAATAACTATTGTAGCTCTACAGAGAGTGAAAATCAAGTAGTAGTAGCTCTCCAACTTTGTTCTTTATCAAATTTGTTTGATTATTGTAGCTCTTTTGTCTTTCCATATAAATTTTTAATTCAGCTTGTCAATTTCTACAGAAAAAAATCCTGCTGGTATTTTTATTGTAATAGCACTGAATCTACAGATCAACTTTGGCATAATGGCATATGTAATGAATCTTTTAATCCACGGACATGGTATAGTCCATTTATGTAGGTCTTCTTTGATTTCTTTTATCCATTTTTTCCATTTTTCAGCATACAAATTTGGTACATATTTTAGAAGATTTAGATATAAATAGGTAATTTTTTGGTGCTATTGTAAATGAGACTTTAAAATTTCAATTTATAATTTATCATTGCTATCATTATAATTTATCATTATATATATAATACAAATTAACTTTTGTATTACATATAAAATAGATGATATATATATTATATATGTAAAATTGATTTTTGTATATTAACTTCTTTTTTACCCACAAGGAATAAAAGGAGAAAAGTAAAGAAGGCATTTAGTGAATGTGCTGGGGCTAAAAATAGAGAATATCACATTTATAAAGCCTTGCCTACTATAAGAGTGAGAAAAGTTAGAATATCCTCAAAGCAGAGCGTATGCTTTTTATTTTGTTTTTTAATATTTATTTATTTATTAACATTTATTCACCTTTGAGAGACAGAGCACAAGTGGGGTAGGGGCAGACAGAGAGGGAGACACAGAATCTGAAGGAGACTCCAGGCTCTGAGCTGTCAGCACAGAGCCTGACACAGGGCTCGAACTCACAAGCTGTGAGATAATGACCTGAACCGACGTCAGCCACTTAATGGACTGAGCCACCCAGGCGCTCCAGAGCATATATTTTTTATACTGTTTGTTATATTTTAAACTCACAGAGGATAACAAGTGTGTTTTATAATTTCTGTACATTATCAAATGTGGGAATTAGCAAGCATTAATCTAATCAGTTGTATTAGGTTCTGAAGTATAACAAATATTTCTGTTAGGATAGAGAAAAATTATACCTTTCCAAGCACCGTCAGCTGCCGAACCAAAAGATGAGCACTTTCAGTCTTTCCAGCACCACTTTCTCCAGAAATAACAATGCACTGCACAATAAGAAAAGGAAACCATGAGAAAAGTTCATCCTCACAAGATCGGGTTTACACATAAGAACCTAAGAAGGCAATTTCTAAGAATGTGAAACTCTCCTTACCTGATCTGAATTATATGTTATCATGGACTGGTATCCTACGTCAGCCATTGCAAAAATGTGAGGAGGATTGGCAGTTCTCTTTGCTCCAATATATAGTTTTGAATGCTAATGGTTAAAAAGAACACATTTTGTGGGGCTTTTCTTTTTGTTTTTGTTTAAATCTTAAATTATTTATAGACAGGACTCTCAATTTTTAAGCAAAATATAAATCAAAATACACTCTCACACCACCAGAACTTTACACACATGTTACACACACATACTACCCATATTTACATGCACAAATCATGCACAATTATGTAAAATAAGGCCTGATGTAAAAAAAAATCCAGAAATAGGATGTGACATAATAAAATATAATATCACACTGGGAGCAGTATTTAAAAGAAGACTTTCTTGGGAGTGCAAACCACTTTCAAAGAAGAAGTTAATGTTTCAAAATACCATTATTTCAGAAAAAAAAAAACCCAAAAAGCAAAAAAACAAGCAAACAGAAACCCAAAATACTGTAATTTCTTGATTTCTGCTTAGGTCATGATCTCACAGCTCTAGGGATCGAGCCCTACGTCGAGCTCTGTGCTGATAGTGAGAAACCTGCTTGGGATTTTCTCTTTCTCTTTACCCTCTACTCTCTCTTTCAAAATAAATAAATAAACTTTAAAAAAAGTATAGGGATGCCTCCGTAGCTCAGTTGGTTGAGTATCTGACTTCAGCTCAAGTCATGGTCTCGTAGTTTATGAGATGGAGCCACACATCGGGCTCGCTGCTGTCAGCACAGAGCCCGCTTTGGATCCTCTGTCCTCCTCTCTCCGTTCCTCCCCCACGTGTTCTCTCTCTCTCTCAAAAATAAACATTAAGGGGCGCCTGGGTGGCGCAGTCGGTTAAGCGTCCGACTTCAGCCAGGTCACGATCTCGCGGTCCGTGAGTTCGAGCCCCGCGTCAGGCTCTGGGCTGATGGCTCGGAGCCTGGAGCCTGTTTCCGATTCTGTGTCTCCCTCTCTCTCTGCCCCTCCCCCGTTCATGCTCTGTCTCTCTCTGTCCCAAAAATAAATAAAAAAATGTTGAAAAAAAAATTAAAAAAAAAAATAAACATTAAAAAAAGTATACAAAATCTTTAAGAAATAAAAAATAAAATAAAAAATGAAAAAATGAAAAAATGAAAAGGGTGCCTGGCTGGTCCAGTCAGAAGAGCATGTGACTCTTAATCTCAGGATCCTGGGTTCAACCCCCATGTGTGGTATAGAGATTACTTAAAAAAAATTAAAAAAAAAAAGAAAAAGAAAAACAGCCTAGCTTAATTCCAGAATACTGATTTGTATTTAAACCATTAGGGCTTGAATAATAGATAATTATATACTCATATTCAAAAAAACACACACTGTCTGATACTAAAAACCAACTAATATGTCAAAAGGAATTTTAAAATTCATAATGACAAGTTTCATAGCCATTAAGTATATATTACCTGTATAAAAATGTAATTATGCTCTTCACTCTCCCATACTTGGTTCAGAGGTAGACAATAAGATACACTTTTGTAAACATCTATTTATTAATATGATACATAGTACAGGCCAGTTACCAATAACTATAAGTAATTAACATTCCACCACATACTTTTGGGAAAAGAAAGACCACAAACCATATCCAGACTGATTCACCTTCTATTTTTCCTATCTCTATGTTTTAGCAATAATTATCTGTTTATTCAAGATATTGAATAAAACTTTCTTTGGCATCATCTAAATTAATTTAAATATCTGAATAGTATAATTACTAGTACAAAGTAAAAGAATGTAAGCCACACCACATACCTCTGTGGAATAAAGACACAGACTCTGAAAAGGATTAAGAGCAATGAGTATATCTCCCACATAGATGTAAATCTGATCTCTGGAATAACACTTCTCAAGTTGCTCGGAGACTGTATTCTGTAATAAAATAAAAATATTTTTTTCTTAAAAATAATTTAAGGGTAGTTACAATTTAAAATGTAAACAGTAATAAATAAAACATCTGGAATCTGGACCAAGGATCAGAAGGAAATAGATATGCTGATAGTAAGAAGTATAACATTGGGTCAGCAACTATCCTTCCACGGGGCAGACATTTTCTTGTTTTGAGAGCCATAGAGGTATGGCATTGTTCTGTGCGTTTTCCAAAGGTCACGTGAGATATTACAGGGATATTATATGTAGAAAGCCTTCCAGGAAGTAAGTAAATGTGGAAGATGAAAAAAAAAAAGAGAGAGAAAAACCAATAGAAAAGGGAAGGGAAGATACAGTGAACATGATTTTATTCCAAATCAAGGTTATTTAGTGGCTCTGTAGAATATCTTAGCCCTTTGCTGAGACATTTGGCTTTATGAGGTACAGTGAAATGTGTGGAGAAGTAACTTTCATAGTTGATAAATCATGAGTACATGGAATCAATTTTAATAGTGTCAGAAATCATCATTTAAGACATGACACGAGAATAGCAAAACATCATAGCTCAAAAGAGACAAAAACAAAAGCACAGATAACAGAAACAAATAAACCCAGTGTTTAATATATAGGTCAGCAACATGATGAGTGAAGTCTTCTTTATAATATACAAATCCAGAAATTCACATCATTGAAAAATGTGGTATGAAAAGATTCATAAAGGTGCTGGCAAATCTCTGACTTGAGAACACTACTTGATTACAAGATATTTGATGTTCCCAAGAAAGATTATTTCGAGCAAGTACTTCAGTTGTTTAAGCCACCCTAAATTTACCAAATGACTACTTCTGTTCAGAAGATGTCTCCTGATTTGATGAATCTCAAAGGAAAATGTTCTGGCATGTATCAGATGTATTTAAAAAAAAAAAAAGTTGATCAGGCAGGATAGAGATCCCAACTTGTTATTGAAAAGGAGCTACTTATTTCTCTAATGATCTGATTATCCAGAATGAAGGGAGATGAGAGGAAGGGAGGCTGAAGCTATAATTTACTGGCTTGTATTTGTACCTTCATAAGAGATGCTTGAGATAGCTGTGAGGCACTGGGTAAGAAGCGTCAAGTAGAATTCACTGCCCTAAAGGCCCAGCTCTCTGATATCAGGGGATCTGGGACCCCACAAGCAGGACACTGACCCTAGTTAAGACAGACAGGCTCTTGAGGTTTCCTAGAAGCCTCTGGGTATAGACACTGAGAGTGGAACAGAAGAGGAAATAGAAGGAGGATGCCACATTAGAGGTTGTAGGAAGCAGACCATTTTCTGACTTCAGTAAATCATCCCTCTGAGCTTTCTGAAAAGAATTCAGAGGAAAAAGGGTCTGTAACTTATAAGCAACTCATGCTAGTGGGAACCCACACCTTTGTAACCTGACTATCAAAAAAAGAAAAAAAATTGACGTTAGGCTGGAAAGATCTGGAAATTTGAGTTATACGTATTAAAAGTGAAGATGGGAGAGATAATCAGGAAGCTAAGAGACATTGCATACAGATGCTATTCAAACAACTTCCTGTTCATATCTATAAATTAAACAAAATCTAGAATGTTTAAGTTTAATTAAGCCACGTTTCTTACCTCATCCAAAACTTCTAGGGTTGCTAAATCGTCTACATCCTTCAGAGTGGATATTAGTGATCTACTGAAGTTACTTTTCTTGGTGTGAATACGTTCATGTCTGTGGAGCAGTACAAAGAGAAAAATCCTTTCTGACTTGAGACCTTATCACTGATCATAGCGGAAGTAGGTTTTAGATACATAGGAGATTAAAAAAACTTCTACGAAGCTGATTTCCTAAATTCAATGATGACCACTTATCAGAAAATAGCCTAATACATTTTATCTGTTTTCTCCTCTCTATTGGAAAATTACAACATGTCAAGCTTACCTCACAGATGATGAAAAGAGTCCATTAATTCTATCAAGAACTCTCCTATATATAATTTGCTTGGAAGCTTCCTCTAAATTCCTATGTGTGACTTGATCTGTTACAAATTGGTGAGTCAGAGAGATCTGAATTCATTAGATTTCCAATTTTGTCTGAGGTAGTGTCAGACCATTGGTGGCCAAGGAATGGCAACATTAAAAATTATTATTCATCAATTTTTAAGAGAAATACAAAATAAACCCCATTGTGAATTTTCAAATGGTTAGACGTACGTAGAAAATTGGTTTCAGGCACTAGGAATTTATTTTCAAAGGAAACATTTCAGCAACTTCAGAGAATAGCCAAAGGTTCTTGATTTGACACGAAGGCTGTGGAAGCTGCTGAGATAGACACCATGGTTTGTTTCAACTTTTCTGGCCATGAAATTCTCATCTACTTGGTGTTTTGAACAAAACTGTATTTTCAAGGTTTATTTTTGGAGATACAGTAGACTTTTGAAACAATGTGGGGTTAGAGGTTCCAATGCCTCCACGAAGTCAAAAATCCAGGTATAACTTTTGACTCCTCAAAACTTAACTATAGTGTTGACCAGAAGCCTTACCGATAACATAAAGTTGATTAGCACATATTTTCTATGTTATACATATTTTATTCTGTATTCTTACAATAAAGTAAGCTAGGAAAAGAAAATACTATTAAGAAAATCATGAAGAATAGGGGTGCCTGGGTGGTTCAGTGGTTAAGTGTCTGATTCTTGATTTCAGCTCAGAAGTCATGATCTCATAGTTTGTGAGATCAAGCCTCATGTTGGGCTCTGTGCAGAATTCTCTCTCCCCCTCTCCCTCTGCTCCTCCCCTGCTCACACGCTCTCTCACCCTCAAAATAAATAAAATTAAAAAAAAAAGAAAATAATAAGAGAAAATACACTTACAGTGTTATATTGTATTTATTGGAAAAAATCTGCATACAAGTGAACCAGTGCAGCTCAAGCCCATGTTGTTCAAGGGTCAACTGTACTTTTAAGCATTTGAATTTGTCCATTTGTAAAAAGAATAGACTATGAGGAATAACAAGAACCATACTACTTACTCAGTAGACTTTAATGGTTTCTCATTGCTTAGAGAATTAGGTCACTATTTTTCAAATTTTTTAATTCCAGTGTAGTTAACATAGTGTTATATTCATGTCAGGCATACAATATGGTGATTCAACAATTCCATATACTACTCAGTGTTCATCAAGATAAGTGTTACTCTTAATCTGTTTCACCTATTTCGTCCATGCTCCCACCTACAGCCTTCTGGCAACCATCAGTTTGTTCTCTATAGTTAAGAGTCTGTTTTTTGGTTGGTCTCTTTTTTTCCTTTGTTTGTTTTGTTTCTTAAATTCCACATATGAATGAAATCATGGTATTTGTCTTTCTCTGACTAGCTTATGTCACTTAGCATTATACTCTAGTTCCATCCATGTTGTTTTGTTGGCAAAATTTCATTCTTTTTTTGGCTGAATAATAGTCCATCACACACACACACACACACACACACACACACACCACATCTTCTTTATCCATTCATCTATCAATGGACACTTGGGCTGTTTCCACAGTTTGGCTATTGTAGATAATGCTGCAATAAACATAGGAGTGCGTGTATCCCTTTGAATTAGTATTTTTGTTTTCTTTGAGTAAATACCAAGTAGTGTAATTCCTGGATCATATGGTAGTTCTACTTTTAATTTTTGGGGGAACTTCCATACTGTCTTCCACCATGGCTGCACCAATTTGCATTCCCACCAACAGTGCATGAATGTTCCTTTTTCTTCACATCCCTGCCAACACTGGATGTTTTAGAATTAAGTCACTATTGATAAACTGTCCCCACCTCTATCTTTGGCCAGCCCCTCTTTTGGTTCACTGGATTCTGTCTTCTCTCATTTATTCAAGGACACCACTTCCACTGGTTCCTCTCTCATTCCTAACATCACTCATTTTTCCCTCTCAGGTATTATAGTACTTGTCTGAAAAGAAACAAACACAACACCCTTTCTTGAGTTCCAATTTCTTTCATCTACTCTTTTATTTCCTCGCTTTATAGCAAGAAAAATCCTCAAAAGAATTATCTCTACTTAATTTCTTTCCATACTTTAAGAAAACCCATTTCAGTCAGGCTGCCATTTCTTACTCCATGGAAATAGCTCTTGTTAAGAACATTAATGGCCTTACACTGCTAAATCCAATGGTCAAGTCTAAGTCCTCATTTTACTTAACGTACTGGCAGCATCAACAAACTCCTTCTTAAATATACTTGTTTTAGTGTCCTGTACACTTCTCTTGATTCTCTTCCTTGCCTCACTGGCATCTCCACCTGAGTATCTTTTTCTGGTTCCTCCTCATCTTTCTAACTGTCATGTTTGGGATCTCTGGAGCTTCAATCCTTGTGGTTATTTTCTTCTGTATCTACTCACTTCCTGATTTCAGAGCTTTAAATACCACTTACGCATTGACAACTCTGCTGATCTCCAGACTTAAGCATCCAACTGCTTACTCAACACTTCACTCAGAAGTCTAACAGGCAGACTTAACACATCCCAACCCCTCCTGAATATGCAGCCCCAAACCTGCTCCTGTCCCATAATTCTTATCTCAGTAAATGGTGACTCCACTCTCCTGATTGTTTATGTTAAAAAGCTTAGGGATCCTTAGCTCTTCTCTTTCTCTCATATCTTTCATGCAATCTACATACAAATTCCATCAGCTTAATGTCAAAGTCCATCCAGGACCAACAATATCCTACCACCATCACCTCTGCCATATTGCATCCCACTATCACTATCTCCTCCCACCCAGGAAGGTTCCCTGCTGCCACCTTTGCCTTCTACATTCTTCTCAACATTGCAGTCAGTAAGATTTACCTTTTGTTTATATTATTTCCTCTTCAGCTGTATGATGAAACTTTATGTTCACAGCTCACCTCAAATGTCACCTCTTAAAACTTCTCAGCATAATTCTATACATCCTTCAGGACAAATATTTTAGTTATGGCATTTCAGCCCATCATTTGTATATGAGCCCTATTTCCTTAACTAGACTGTAAAGTTCTCTGGGGATTTCTCAACCTATGGAGCTGGAAAAGCTGGATGTCCATATGCAAAAATAAAAAAAAAAATCTAGACACTAACCTGGCCCCTTTCACATAAATTAACTCAAAATGGATCACAGACCTAATTGTAAAATCCGAAACTGTAAAACTCCTAGAAGATAACATTGGAGAAAATCTTGATAACCTTGGGTTTGGAAATGAGTTTTTAGATATAACACCAAAAGCACCATCCATGAAAGAAAAAAATCAGTAACTTGGACTTCATTAAAATTAAAAACTTCTGCTCTATGGAAGATACTGTTAAAGAACAAAAAGCAAAGCCACAGACTGGGAGAAAATATTTGCAGATCACCCTGATAGAAAACTTATATCTAATAATGGGGATAGTTTTACTTCTATTTTCAACTCTTAGATTCCCCAATTTCGATAGAATTTACAAAAATTTACAAATATGCACTTATTGGTATGGATGATTTAGTTAATATTTGAATCCATTATTACTCTGTAAACTCCAAGATGCATGAGACTGTGTGTCCTTGGTTCCCCCTTGTACCTTAGGAACAAGCAGATTATTTAAAACATAGTAGGTCCTCAATAAATGTTAGTTGCATGAATGAGTCAATATATATCCTATACAATTTCTGGCACAGAATTTCCACTTAGTTGGTCTCCATATTTGCTGAATTCAACAGGTATCATCTTATTTATTCTCCTATTTCCAAAGAGACTCATATTATTTTTGAGAAAACAGAGAAAGAAATCCAATTATCCATTTAATTGCAGAACCCTGAGTTTTTCATCTGTTTTTATGGGCTGATTTGGTAGCTAAAGACTGTTCCTAGAGAATTACAAGAAACAGATGGTGAGGAATATGGGGATCAATATTTGGCTGGCTGCTACACTCACTCTTCCATTCCTGTAAATTCATCCTCTGATGCTTTTGGTCCAAAAACTGAGAAAAGATCTTATTATTGTAATGACTGAAAACCTCAGATGGCTCTCCATTTTCTACAACATGACTTAAAAACTCCTTGGCATGGAATTCACAGCCCTTCACGGCCTTGTCTCAAAGAGTCTTTCCAGCAGCATCAACTATCATCTCTGTACAGAACATTCCCCAATATGCCAAGTATTTTGAGATTCTGTGCTTTGCTCATCCTTTCTCTGCCTGGAATTATTTTCCTTCCATGTCTGGCAAAGTTCTACTTTATCATACAAAGTCAGGCTCAAATAACATCCTCTCTGTGAAGCTTTTGCAGGACTTTGCAGAGAGAATGCACTACTAGCAGAGAAGCTTTCATATTTAAGTAGGAATGTTCATCATTCCTATTGGACTAGGAGAAACTTGTGGGCAGAAACCAAGCATTACTCATCTTTCTACGCCTGGCATCAAGGATACAGATGCATGAAATATGTTGGCAGCTTGAATCACCATACTGAGCCCCACCCAACTAGCCAGTATGCAAAGAATATTATCTCTTCGTGTGACCAACCCTATGTCCTTGTATTTTACTTCATATCCCATAATTTCTGGCAAACCTTTTAATTAAGCCAGCGGGCACCAAAACCTACCTGACATACCATCTTTCTGACCTCTTACCGTAATACGCTTGTAATAGCCACAGAATTCAATTCTGTGATTCACAGTTTTAATGGGAAATATGAAATTTCGCTTTTTTATATATATGTACCCAAGCGTGCAGAGGTTGTCAGGCCGATACCTGCTGGGGAAAAGGGGAATAACATGCACGGGGGCCTGGAGGCAGGTGGGCATACGTTGTGTTCCTTGGACTTAGCGAAGGGCCCTGTGGCTGAAATGGGACAGTGGTGCGTGGTGAGGCTGGACTCCAGGCATAATGGGAAGCCACTGAAGTATTTCAATGAAGAGGAAGACTGGAAATGATGGAGTAGAATAGCATATTGTGGTAAAGAAAAAAAAATCACTGTACTCTAAAAATAAACATCATCACTAATGTATCACTAAGGACAGCCAAGAAAAGTTAAAATTCTAGTAGTGAATATTTTATAATTTAGGGTCATATTCTAAGAACATATTATAAATGTGGCATTTCAAACTAGTAGAGAAAGAAAAAATTCAAGAAATTGGGCCAGAACAGCTAATTAAACATTTGGGAATCATGTACCTTATGTAAAAATATATTCCAGGTGGATTAATAAACTTAACAGATTTAAAAATACAATCATAAAGTTCTAGGAGAAGATACAGAAGAATAGTTGTGTAATAATAATGGGGTAGGGATGGAATTTGTAAGTATGATAAGATAGAAAAGAGAATAAAAAAGATGGGGTAGATGTGACAGGATAACAATTTTAGTAGTATAATAAAAACACAAGCTATAAGGAAAATAAAAAAAAATATTTGCAGTGTACATATATGATGGAAAAAATCAATGTTTAATATATCAAGAACTTTTGAAATTCAATAAAAAGAACACTGAAAATGAGATACCATGAGAAAGTAGGATTTTAGGCTTTTCTATTTAGATTTGAGAAGATAAATCTATCCCTCTCATCATTTCCTAAAAAGACACGTTATCACCAGAAAATACTGAAACCTAATAATCTTCCCTAGATTGATGGCATTAAAACAGCTGAATCATATCATCTCTGCTGCCTCTTCCAGTCCTGGAATTCTATAATTTGTCAACTTAATGGGCTTGATAATTTTGTGTATTGATTAGGTATATTACCTAGGAGACGGATGATTGCTTCATCATGAAGAGAAAAATGTAGAGTCATTTTCTGTGACTCTAAAAAACTTTTTTTTAAAATCACTTATAAAGACTTTATCAGGGTGATTGTGAAGATGGCTTGGTCCTAGTCTAGAACATGACTCCTCTATTTTCTTTTCAATTCAACTCAAGGGTAGAGGGGCTGAGGGATGCAGACCCTGGTTGAACAGGTGACAATAATGTGTAAAAAGTCAGGGTGGATTATGGATTGACTGAAAAAGTATTAGACACTGAACTAAATTCTGAGATGCTTATATAGAGAATCAAAAATTATTTCTGGGAGTACCTTGGTGGCTCAGTTGGTTAAGTGTCTGACTCTGGATTTTGGCTCAGGTCATGATCTCACAATTCATGAGATCAAGTCCCACGATGGGCTCTAACAGTGTGGAGCCTGCTTGGGATTCGCTGTCTCCCTCTCTCTCTGCCCCTCTCCCAGCTCACACTCTCTCCCTCAAAATAAATAAATAAACTTTAAAAAGTTATTTCTGAAGCTTTATGAACCCTTTCCTTTGTTTAGATCATAGTATTAATGACACCCAAGTAGTATTAAAAGCATGGGCTCTAGAATCAGAATGCTCAGAGAAAACAACAAAAGGGTTTGTGAGGATAAATAAAAATAGATTTCATGTAAGATGTTTATTTAGAATGGGCACTTGAAAATGCCTAACATTTAATAGCTATTATTACTCAAACTGTGGCTCGACCGCTTACTAGCCATGTAGCCTTGGACAAGTAACTTACTCTGCTTTCTCAGATATAAAATGGGAATGATAATAGTCTGTTTCATAAGGTTGTTATGAGGTTAAATTAAATAATACATGTGAAGTGACTCATTCAGTACCTGCAATGCTTAATAAATTTTAGCTATTATTGTTGCTTTTATGGTCATGGGTTCGACCTTCATATACTTTATATTTAATATTTGATTTTAATTTATCTTTAATTATACTATAAATTTTTATTTCTATTAATTTTATATTTAGTGGTCTCCATCTCTTCCCACTCCAGATACCCTTCTACCTTCAACAAACGTAACTTGTAAATACATGACACTGGACTCAGCATAAACCAAGCAAGAAATGAGAAGAATTTGGGCCCAGGTCTTGCTGATGGAGGATTCATGAATATTCTTGTTTTCCAAGGATTTCATTGTGTTTATTGTTAAGTCCTATGTATACCCTGATGGTAGCATCTCAGCAGGAATTATGCATTCTATCAGATGACAGGGAAACAAGCAAACTCTTTCTTCTCCTCTCTATTCTCACTGCAGTGTCAAGGCTGACTTTAGAGAACAGGGCTGAAGCTTAGACGGTGCACTGTGAAAAGACACACAGCTGCCAAGCACATCTTGGCTCCAGCACACCCATCTCCCTGACCATTTCTTGCTGGTCAGGGCAGAGTGGTGCTCTCTGCCAGGCCGGCTTAACTGGAGAAGGCCCATGGTCGCTGGAATTGCCTATCTGTGTTTCTCCCATATCTGTATTTCTGCACCATCAGTTACTGTTAGACAGGGCCATTGGAATGGGCTGCTCTGGAAAGCATGGTCAACACTGCTGTCACTTGGTTGGGTCTTAACGTTTATGGAGACAAAGCGAAAAAAACCACAACAGTTTCAGCTGTCATAACAAAGCACTAGTGAGTGGCTCACATTTATTATATTCTTTCATGTGGCACTGAGGCATGATTAGTTGCATCAGTGATATCATTGTTCAGCTTTCAAATTAGCTTAACATTTAAAAAGCTACCCAATTAACAATGCACAAGATCACAGGGTGTAAGAGTGAGAAGAACAGGTAAATACATTACAGTCCAATTTCCTCCCATTTTATGAATTGTCAGCAAGCCTGTGATATGTCCAACCTTTTGGCAAAACTCAAATGAAGCAGATGATATGACATCTCCATCCTGTTTGGGTTTGTTAGGCTTTCCCCCTCCAAACACAAACACGCACACACACACACACACACACACACACACACACACCAGGTAGAGCTTTAAATTATACATGTTTCAACATCTATTACTGCATTCACTCATTCAATAAATATTTAAATTTCTACGACATCCAATATATTTCAGGCAATTCAGAGCTGGGCTAAAGCTATGAGGAAAACAGATAGGGTCACCTGCTCACACAAAGCACACACTCTGATGAAACAGTTAATAATGTACATATAAACAAAAAAGTTAAGATAATCTAGGCTAGGGCTGATATGTTTGGATAGGTTCATTTTCAAAGAAGAAGATGTTAAAATCAAGGATGTAGCTTTGGCTATTGCTACAAATAATTAATTGATAAAGCTGTATTTGCTCACATGGGTTTTGAAAATACATAATCATTCACAGTTAATTAAGGTATATACAACGGGTGTATAAAAGCTTTCTCCATAAGTTAAACATCTTTTTTTTTTTTTCAACGTTTATTTATTTTTGGGACAGAGAGAGACAGAGCATGAACGGGGGAGGGACAGAGAGAGAGGGAGACACAGAATCTGAAACAGGCTCCAGGCTCTGAGCCATCAGCCCAGAGCCTGACGCGGGGCTCGAACTCACGGACCGTGAGATCGTGACCTGGCTGAAGTCGGACGCTTAACCGACTGCGCCACCCAGGCTCCCCCATAAGTTAAACATCTTAAAAGCTATTGAAGTTTCAATGAATAAGAAAAAAAATATGTTCTATGAATGAAAATTTTAAAAAGATCGGCAACTGAGAAAATCTTTTACATCTTACATGCCTCTTTTGGTCACTAATGTATCCTAGGGACCGAAACAGTACTGGGAGATAGCAGGTAGTCAATAAATAAATGTAGATTGAGTAAATGAAAAAGCAAATGATTATCTGTCAAAGTAAGATATTTAGTCCAATCTTCATCACTACCTTAATATGATATCCATGCTTGTTTGAAACAAACTTAATTCTTTGGAGACTGTATAGATAAAAACTTTGAATTTTTCCCAGTATAATATTAGGTATTTTTTAAAATGAGTAAGTACACCTAGATTTCCAAAAGAATATGTAAATGCTTCTATAATTTCATACATTAGTGAATATCTAATCAATCACGATTGCTACTATTTTGGTGAACCTTCATTTTTCTGGTGTCTAATCTTTTAAACAATGCATACAACAATTTGTTAGATTTAACTACATACCAAGTATCAGACAGTAGATTGTAAGGCAAAATTTTTTAATAATTAAGAAAATACATGTTTATAGAAAGTGAAAGCTATAGATTTCAGAAGTGCATTTTCTTTAGAATCCTCTCATCTATGTCATTTTTCAATCCAACTCATATTTACTGAGACCCTGCTCTGTGCGAGGCACTGTCCTAAGTGTTAAGGGATTACTGTAGGTGAAAAGAGATCCAAACCATATGTTCAATGAGTCTCAATCAAGTGGGAGCTATAAATACATTTAAAACAACACAAGACATATGGCAAGTGCCAAACTGAAGTTAAATTAAATAGCAAGGAAGCAATAATCCCCTTCTGGTGAACAGGGAATGGTGCTCAGCAGATTTAGCATTCAGTCTTGGCATTTGAGTACGGATAGGGTTCCAGAACCTGAGGAAGAGTATTTGTATGTGGGTGGTGACTGGCAGGTGGTCAAATCTGAGAGAGAGTAGCATGTGTGGATTGACCAGAGAGGGCATGTGCCCCAGGACAGTGACAATCTACTGCAGCCAGAAGGCAGAGTGCTAGTGTGGGAGAGGCTGGAGGTTGAGGAAACTGGGATGGCGGAGGGCATGACTGTTGAGAAACACAGAGGTCTTCAATGCATTCAAATTCCAAATATCCAAAGAGTAAAGCACACTCTTCTGCAACAAAGCCTAGAACTCCTCCAGCACTTGTCTCACTGGCTGACCCATCATCTAATTAACTGCACACACCACAAATCTCCATCTCTCTAACCTCCTATATCTACTCCATCACCAGATTATGTCATTTTCATCTCCTTAAAATATCTGAAGTCTTTATTTCTCTCCATCTCCACTGAGGAGATGAGAGCCCATTAACCAAGGTTGGAAACAGTGAGAAAGACAGGGAAAAAAACTGATGTCATGAAAGCTCCAGAACACATGTAGGAACAGCTCAGAAAGGTTGCCTGGAGTTGCTGACTTGCCACATGGGTAAAAAGGGGCATTTCTTACAAATGAACAATATTCTGCTCCCTTCTAACTCTTAAACCAAGAGGGTATTGAATAAGACCTCAATGTCTATTTCTGAGTAAAACCTCCACTGCTACTCCCTTGATCTTTAAGTTCCCATTATTCTTATTGGATTATGACAAATAGTGAGAATGACCATATATATATATATATATATATATATATATATATATATATATATATTTAATTTTATTTATTTTGAGAGAGAGAGAGAGAGAGAATGTGAACAGGGGAGAGACAGAGAGAGAGGGAGACAGAGAGAGAGAGAATCCCAAGCAGGCTCTACATTGTCAGTGCAGAGCCCAATGCAGGGCTCCATCTCATGAACGGTGAGATTATGACCTGAGCCAAAATCCAGATTGGATGCTTAACTGCCTGAGCCACCCAGGTGCCATGAGAATGACCTTTTTAAATAAGTTAGATGTCAGTCTCCAATCAGTACCCTCCAATGGCCTGATGTTACTAAGAGAAAGGCCCCGTGTAAACTGACCCGCCCCTACCTACTGCATCAGATCTTGTCACCCCCTGCTCCCTCCTGGCAGGGTTTCAATACTTGGCGCGGTCTTGCCTGAGGGGTCTCCCGACTCTTCCTCCACCTGCAGAGCCATAGGCTGATGCACCTCTTCCATTGGGAGGTCCCGGCTGATGCCCCTCTTTAACACGGCAGTTCTACCCTCCCCCATCCCTCCAGGAAGTTCAGTCCTCCTTACCTTTCTCTGTATTTCCTTTAGGGTATATCACCATCTAACATATTACATAGTTTACTTACTCTATTTTGCTTTGTTTGTTTTTTCATCTGTTGACTGACTTACCCCTTACTCCTAGACCAGATTCCTGCAAATGGTAGGTTCTCAAAATACATTTCTCAAACAAAAGGAGTGATAGGTTGCTTTACAAAATGTTCATCTATGGAGCCAAAGAAATTTTATTATTTTTTTCTCTGATTATAAACAATTGGAATGCTCAAAGAAAAAGTATATATGTACACATATGTTTATACTTCAAGATAATTTTACACTTCTAACATTTTCCTTTTGCCTTCATTTTATAGAATTGGTTTCCATTCTTGTTACTTTATTATTTTATTTCTGAAAGACTTGGAAAAAGCAAAGTCAGAATCCTTCTATAAGATTTTTGTCCTCTTGTGTAAAGTACAGCTTGTTAAACAGATTATCTTTTTCATTTACTCTGTCATACTGAAGAGACATAGTTTCAGACTATAAATATTTTCTTTCTGTGTTGTCAAAGGTCACAAATACCCTTAGGGTGGATATTACAGCTCCACTTGTAATTCAGTTCTACCCACTGAAAAAAGAAACAACTATTGCTGCCTGATGTTAAATTTTTATCCTTACTATTCAGTTGTACTGTTATAATGCAACAGCTTTATTTGCTTTTAATTTGGTAAAATGCACTCTTGTAAATACCAAGCTCTATGCTGTAAGGTGATTCAGGAGTCACTGGGGGTTGTACAGAAATCCTTTGTCAAACATAAATCTAATCAATGGTTTTGTTTTAGTTTCCTTATCCATCTTTAAATTCCAGTAACTAAGTCACAACTGGTGGTACCAATGGGGGTACAGGCTCTCACTGGTATGCTCGGGAAGACCAGTTTTTATTTACCTGCACTTGGACCCCTTTGGCCAAGTACGTACTTCTGACATAGTGGGGAGGAGAGCACACACCAGCCTGGCCAGCCAGATCAGGAGGTCAGCTCTGGCAAGGACAGCAGTGATGGACGTTCACAGTTACCCAGCAAGCCCCCACCACATTTTTAATTGCGTTTTTCATTCACAGAGCTCTTCCTCTCTCACATATAATTTTGTAAAGATGTGCTTTCATCTGGACTATACAGATAAACACTCATTCATAAAACTTGTAGCACTGTTGGAAGGAAGGATGAAGTGGGAAAAGTGATACATGAAAGCAGAGGAAAATCCATATCTATGTTAGCATCTTCCTTAATTTATTCTAAATCGTTGCACTAAAGCCCCCTATGATGTTGTCCCTACTATTCTAAATCTCTTTCTACTTTCTCTGTGTGGGTGCTAAAGTATATGAAATAAATGAACACCAATATAATATGCATGCTGCTATATGATACTCTGTACCATCATAATTTCATTGACACCCTTAAAAATCACTTCTTGATTTTTCTTTTCTCTAATGCCTTTTGCCCATTCATTACCATGACCAAGATTCCATACTCTAGAACAGGGATTGGCAAATTTTCTTTGTAAAAAAAAAAAAGTAGATGAATATTTTCAGCTTTGAAGGCCACATGACCTGGGTCACAACTACTCAATCTTGTCATTACAGTATGAAAGCAGCCACAGATAATATATGAACAAATGACTGTGTTCTAATAAAATTTCATTTACAAAACTAGGAGGCAGGCCAGATTTGACCTGGAAGCCATAGTTTGCTGACTCTGTTAGGCAAGAGACCCGGGGAAAAGAGAAGGGTCTAGAAAAGAGGGACAGCAGAGGCGCCTGGGTGGCTCAGCTGGTTAAGTGTCCAACTCCTCATCTCGGCTCAGGTCATAATGTCACATTTCATGAGTTCAAGCCCCACAACATCAACCTAGAGCCTGCTTGGGATTCTATCTCTCCTTCTCTTTGCCCCTTCCCTGATTGTGCATGTGCTGTCTCTTTCTCAAAATAAATAAATAAACCTAAGCAAAGGGGGGGGACAGCAGATACTACCAATGATCGGTGGGTCAAAAGGTAGACAGTCTTTTTAAAAAAATAAATGTATTAAAGATTAATGTATGCATGGTGACTAAGAGTGTGAAACTACTTTAAAAAATTAAACCATGAAATGCTTAGTATTACATTAAAATCCACAAGCTAGTTGCAGAACAGGCATCTCATTTAAATAATGTGTCCATGAAAGAGGTCTGGGGATCAAGGTGTTAGAAAGTGCCTCTTCTCCAATCACATTGTTTTCTATTAATGCTATAGTTACTGGCTTCCACATAAATAGAAGCTCTCTAGAAATACACACAAAACACTGGACACATTGGTTCCCTTTGGGAAGGGACATAAGTGAGACTATTTTTCACTCACTACTCTTATGCACTATTTCAATATGTACGCATCACCTATTTAAAAAGCAGAATAAAAGAAAATGTAAGTTATGTTCTAGCATAGATTTGATTTATAACTACAAAGCAACTGCATCAAGAAAAAGTATATGATCCTTTACGAGTTGGACAATAGGCACAATCTTACCTATCAAAAGGACTAATTTTATTAAGGCAGTTAGCAAATTTTAAGTAACATAAATCATCTGGTAATCTTTTAGTTCTGGGCAGGGTTAAAGCGTGCCTGTCCACTTTTAAAAAGGAGTCACATATCTGGAGGCTGATGAAAAATCTTCTTGGTGGGAAATCTTGTCTATTTCTGCTGTGAATGTGAGTTCTTTGTGCTGTTAGTTTAGATAGAGTGACCTGTTTTGAGATGTTGAAATAAAACTGACATCTGAGTTTGTAAGAATATTTGATGGCTATTATACATCTGCCCAGGTCTCCTAACATCTTTCTTCTCCTCACTCTTAGCTTAGAGGCAAGACAGTAGTGAAAAGCCAGTTTCTGTGAGTAGAATTTTGTGGCAGAGACGGAGGGGCACAGGTCCTTCAATATGAAGAGTTACCAGTGTCACAATGAGTATCCATAGGGCACACACCATTAGAGAAAATTAATCTGGTTAAGAACAAACACGGCCCTGGAGTTTTGTCTTTAACACATTCATTTTTTTTCTAAGTATAAAAATAAACTACATTCTTTGTTAAAAAAGTTGAAAAATGTCAAAAGTTGTAAGACAAAAGTCACCTATAGCCCCATCACCGAGAGATAACCATTGTTAACATTTTAGTGTTTCCTTTTAGTCTCTTTGCTATATTTTAAACAAGTAAACTTTTTCTCTCAGCCTTCTCTCTGGTTAGGATGGATAAACTGTCCCCACTCTGAGCAAAGGCCAGCTCACCTATTTGTTCATTTACTTTCTCCAGGAGTCACTGCTCTATCTCTCCCCTCTCATCTGCATTGTCAACCTCTCCCTGTCAGCCTACAATCTCCCAGCTTTAAAAATCTCTCCTTTGATGCTCTATGCCTTCCAGTGACTGTACCATATCTCATTTCACAGCTGAGCTTCCTGAAATAGTCCATATTCCCCAGCTTTCTTCTTCATATCACCTCTATCCTTTAACTCTCCCAGCCGAGGCTTCCCTCCACCCACTCTACCGAGATGGCCCTCATCAGGGTCACTGAAGAACTTGCTGGGTCCAAACTCAAGTGTTATTCTATTTTTCTTGAATTTTCAACACTATTTGCCAGAGTGGACCATTCTCTCCTTCTTGAAACACGTGGTTCAAATGGCTTGCAACAGACCCCACTCCCTCAATCTCCTCTCTCTCTGCCAGGTTCCAAAATGTTAGTGTCTCCCAGAGTTCTGGTCTCCTTCACTTCTCTTTCTAAGCACTCACATGCAGTAACTTCATGCAGTACCATGGCATTTGCTCTATAAGCAAATGACATAAAAACCATTTCTAACACGGACTTCCTCCTTGAAGTCCAGACTCCTATATCCAGCTAACCTACTTAGTAACTCTAGTTTTTTATTTGATTGGCATAACAAATTTAACATCCCCCAAACAGAATTCATGCCCACCCTCCACCCAATTTCAGTAAATATAGAGGAATTATACTATCATCCACAGACCATGAAAAACACCCACATTTTAGGCCGGGCTGCCCAGGTAATGTCTAGATAGGTAGATACGTAGGTAGGTATGTAGGTAGATAGGAAGAAAGATACAAGTTTTTTGAGAGGAATTTGTGGTACAGTAATATCCATATAAGAATCAACCATGACATAACAGTATTCCCTTTCAATTTCTATTCCCAAGATTGGAATTGCCATGGTTAAGTATTTATTTATTTCCTGTTCTTTCCTTCTTTTTGAAAAAAATCCTGAGCATTTTAACTTCAGATTTTTCCCTTAAAAAAAACCCAAAAAACAAAAAAGCAGCTGTATTTACATAAGTGTATAAAAATCTAACTTCAAAGTGAATCATAATCTTCCAAAACTAAAAATTCTATAAATACAGCTTTTTTTTTTCTCCCCAGAGATTACAAAACTAAATGGGGAAGCAAACAAGATTAGGGCAGCTGAACAGCCAGAGATAAAGCTTTACGTGCTTGGCAGTAAGGAATGAGGGGCATGTCATTTTGAATTCTACTCAAAGACTGAAATATTGTGCTGTAAACCTTGACTACTATCCTTAAAAAACACTTCTCTCCTCTTCCCCAGCAAAAAGACGGTTAAAAAGTTTCAGCTCATTTAAAGCTAGGTTATGCCAGTAAGTTATGCTCAATTGCCTTATTACTAAGGTCTTTGACATGATGGCAAAAATATATTTAGAGGATTAAAAATGTGAAGACACTCAGGGAAAATAGTATGTCTGCCCTCCACTCACCCTGTACATCTCGCTCTGCTGCAAAAAAATTAGTATCCACAGTGTGTGTCCTGCCTCCTATGAGGTACTGCAGAATACAACAGTCAATGTAATTCTATGCAAATGTGACTTTTCTTAGGGCAACAATACCAAAAATGGATGCATTCAAATCCTAGGCCATTGCTAATTTGAAAAAGAAAGAAATAGGTAATAGTACAGTATTTCTTGCTATCTTTATAATGTAGGTCAAGGCTTTTGACAATCCATTAGGTTATTTTTTCCTCTCTAGAATAAAAAATTTTTAAAGGCTTTTAAGAGAAAGACCAAAAGATGCACATGAAGAATCTTTCTGGAAATTTTGTTCTTTTTAGAAAAATGTGTTATATTTTGCCCTCTTTAATTAAGTACATGTACTTGTTGGATTCACGGCATTTTACCCCACGAACTCAAATGTGATCGTTTTCAGGAAACTCTTAAAATAATTATAAAATTATAAGAAAAAGTATAAATATTTTTAAAACAACTGAGTGTCTGAACAAATTTAAGATGTCTAAAAATGGGTGATGCTATCATTAAAATAATCATTTTCTAAAATCACTGCAAAGTTAACATTACAGGAATTTGGGAATCTGATGAAAGCTTTTAGAATTTGTAAAGTGGTCCTAATATCTGATAAAATTTAAATTTCCCTACAAGTAATTAGCATATTTTAATACTAAATGGTAATGAAAAAACATCTTTTATTAACTGATGCTAAAGATATCAAGAAAATGACATAAATTAGTCCACAGGAACTTATAGGAAATATGATAGGATTTCATCCTTGTATGTGTTTCCTGAAAGCATTTTTACGTGAAAGGAACTTTACGTGAAAGTACTTAGGGGGACAAAATTTTCCAGGCTGAATCTGGACCCTGATAATAAAGAATGAATCAGGAAGTACTTTTTACTCTATCCAGCTTTCTGTTTGTGCTAAAATCACATGAGCACAGCTAATATCACAGATGGTAATCTATCTGGGGGCTGTCTTCTATTAACTGAGGAAGTCACAGAAAATGCTGGGGCTCAAGGCGGGGGCAACATAGACTCCCACTCTTGATGTAAGAAGCATCCCAAAATTGTGATAACCTGTAATCCACCACACCCTGTCCCATTTTATCAAGAAGCAGGGCAAGAGTTACTTCAAGTTAAAGATCACGGAGTAACATCATTGTTCCCTACCCTGACCACTCAATAAACAAAAAGGATGAATAGTTGAGAAGTCTCTTTGTTTAATGAAAAACAGAAATGGCCATAGCCCCAAACTATAGTCATAATTGCCAAACACTGTGAAATCTGTGTTAAAATGAGAGAGGAAGCTGAGAACCAACATATAACTCCTTAGACCTCCCATTTTCTGAGTTCTTTATTTTCATTATTCCCTTGGGTAGCTAAATTGTGTCATCGCATGGTTATTTGCAGAAAAGAGATTTTTCTAAAAGAATGTGCACAGCCCTGAAAGGTGGATTCAATGAGCCTTTGCTCAGAGCTATCAGTTCTAGGGGCATGAGTAGTTCACAGTGGGGAAAAAGTTCTGATGAGACCCAGTTCACACGCAGGAAAGCAAGGCATGGGAGCTGGAGAAGACCATGGGATTGACCTATCATCTTCTAGTCCAGCAGAGGGTGGCCAATGGCCAGGGGAAGGCCGGACAAAGGGAAAGAAGCAGCAGCAGCAGTTCATATACTAGATAAGGTCATGACACAGAAAGACTGTCATTATGGATTTTTGCTGTGAGCCACAGAGAGCAGAGTATGAATGGTGCTACCTGGGTTTGTACCGCCCAGTGGCTTTGTGCACTGACTTCTTAAATGTTCAAAACTGAGAGAAGGCAAAGAAAATACAGATTTGGTGAGAGGATGTTCAAGAGAATACAAACGGAAGACTTCTCAAATCATCCTTCCTCCATTCCCACTTTTTTATTTTTGGCTAGAATGCAGCTATTTCCAATCCCACTTGAGAAGACATTCGCCACCATCCATACATTAAAAAAAATATTTTAATGTTTGTTTATTTTTGAGAGAGACAAAGAGAGACAGAGCGTGAGTGGAGGAGGGACAGAGAGAGAGAGGGAGACACAGAATCCAAGGCAGGTTCCACGCTCTGAGCTGTCAGCATAAAGCTCAGTGTGGGACTTGGACCCATGAACCGTGAGATCATGACCTGAGCTGAAGTTGGATGCTTAATCGACTGGGCCACCTAGGTACCCCTCACCATCCATACTTTTAACCAAAAAAAAAAAAAAAAAAAAAAAAAGAAGAGGAATAGTAGTTAAGGATTATAAGCAAAAGGCAAATGAAGAACACATACCACAGAAAAGAATCGCAGAAAAAGTACAGACAAAAAGTTCTCTATCCTTCAGAGATGTTTCTTATATGATCTTCTCATTTAAAAGGAACAATCCAAAGATTTTTTTTCTCTTGGAAGAGATGGTACAAAGCTTTAATAAAGATATTCTAAGACAACAGAAAGAGACAAAAACTGAGTTGGTTGTGATCAGAAAAGGACTGGAGGAAAAATGATGACAGAAAAAAAGAGGCAGAATAAACGTGACTGAATTCACAGACAGGGTCAGGTACCTGGGTCAAGTACACAAAATGAAAGAGAAAAGAACACAGGTTCAATTGGCTCTCATGAGGCAGCGTGAACTGGCTCCCGCACGTCACAGGGTGTAAGTGAAACTGACACAGAAGGACGGTCACTAAGACACAGCTTGGCGAAGTTGCAAAACACCTATGGACATCCTGCAGAAGAACTAGCTGTGGACAAAGGGAGGAGTCTCCTTGCCTTGGTTCCCTCAACAGCAATGCACACTGCCAAAGACAGAGTGGAACAGTGCCTGCAGTGTCTGCAGGAACAGAAAATGCACACCTAAGCATATTTTACCCAACTAAACTGAGTTTCGAGCTCAAGCAGGCAAGAATTTAGGGTTTGAGGCTTTCTGGAAATAACTATGAGACGACACAATCTTAGCTCCCCAAGAGAATAATTAAAATAAGGCACTCAGAAAAGGGAGGGTATAATTGAAAAGACTTGAGGTGAGCACTGAATCAACGTAAATACAGACAAAAGATTAGACATCCTTAGAAAGCATGCTTATAGACAGACCATGAACATGAAGCATTGACTACATAAAAGAATTGTGTAACAGTCCCAGGATGCAGAAATCAAGGAGGTGGGAAGAAGTGTAACTGTGCTAACTCCATTCTTCAGAGCAAGGAGGTAGCAGATACTGTCTAGAATCAAATCAAAATGAATCTAACCTTTAAAACCAAAAACTATTGAGGTGAAGAAAGATAAACATTTATCTGACTTTCAACAATTTCTTCTTTTCTGCTCTAAGTTTCTCTTTCTTCTGTTAAATATTAGTAAAATACTTAAAATAGTATTCATACAGTTCTGTAAAATGTAACCATTGAGGGAAATTGGGTAATGGTACATGGGTCTTCCTGTACTATTTCCTATAGATGCATATAAATTTATGATCATATCAATAAGAATTTCAATAAAAATAGTATTTATAGAATAATTCCATATTTGTAAGAACTTTCTCTCTCTCTTGCTATACACACACACACACACTCACCAAATATTTAGGCTAGGTCTTTTATTTTCTCTTGATGCTGTGGTTTTAACTGATTACCTAAAACTTCTTTATATTTTTATATATTTATTGGGTTTTTAAATAAGTAAGGGGCACTTTTACAAATAAGCTAATATTCATATTCATTATTCTTTCAAAAGAATTAAGAAGCAGAGATAATCAAAATACGTTTCAAAGCAAAGGGTTCCAACCACTGGCATCTGAGAAATGTTAATAGAGTGAGTGAAGCAGGCAAAGATAAGTGGGAGCATGTGAATAACTGTGTTGCCACAACTGGTAAAACCTGAGTGATAATGAGAGCTCAGGCCTTATAAGTCGAGGCTTCAAACAGAAAATGCAATATTCTCTTGCAAGAACAAGTTTCTGTGTTCTAGAACTGCATGTGTTGCTTAGAAAACAATGGCATGACCAAATCCACCCAACCCATAACTTCCACTATCAAAAACGCCTCTATGCAACACATGATTTACCCCCAGGGTATTAGTCAGACTCTCCTGATGAATGAATAACTGAATTTCAAGAAACAGCCAAGAGATGAACGTGAGAACTTTGCTTCGGTGGTGTGATCCTAAAAGAAGGACCGTGCCACACGACATCATCGAGATGATTTTAGGAACAAATGAGACATTAATGTAAATTTTACCATTTTTCCCCCAAGTCCCCTTTTGCTTCTGCCCCTAACCCAGTAAGGGAACTATAAAAAAAAAGTTTTCTCTAGAAAAAAATTTAAAACCCTTCTCTCAAAAAAAACCACCCTTTCATGTTGTGTCTCTTTTTTTTTTCACAGCTAAGTAATAAGTAGTTAAGTGCACTATTAATTGTGTCTATTAAATATATGAAGCCAGCTGAGGGCTTTCTATTCCAGATCTCAACCCAAACTCTTCAAGTCAAGATAGAAAGTTGACCCTCGGACAACCTGGGTGTGAACTGCATGGGTCCACTTATATGCATGTTGTTTTCCAGAAATACGGGACAGTACTGTAAATGTGTTTTCTCTTCCTTATTATTTTCTTTTTTTTTTTTTAATGTCTGTTTATTTTTGAGAGAGGGTGATACAGAGTGTGAGTGGGGGAGGGGCAGAGAGAGAGAGGGAGACACAGAATCCGAAGCAGGCTCCAGGCTCCGAGCTGTCAGCACAGAGCCCAACGCAGGGCTCAAACTCACCAGCTGTGACATCAGGACCTGAATTGAAGTTGGATGCTCAACCGACTAAGCCACCCAGGCGCCCCTCTTCCTTATTATTTTCTTAATAACATTTTATTTTTCCTAGGTACTTTGTTGTAAAAATATATGTATATATAAATAAATATATGACACATACAATATGCAAAATGTATTAAATGACTATGTTCTCAGTAAGGCTTTTGGTCAGTGGTGGGCTCTTAGTTCAGTTTTGGGGGAGTTAAAAGCTATACTTGGATTTTCAACTGCACAGGGGGTTGGCACCCCTAAGCCCATGTTGTTCAAGAATCAACTATATATTTATTGAGATCTTACTGCATGCAAAGTCCTGGACCCCACACTGGAGATACAAAGATGATTAAGGTTCACAAAATATATTGTCTATAAGTACCATTAAGTGATGGTGATAACTTACACTGTGTCAGGTCCTGTGCTTCATGTGTTTGTAGGCATAGGCTTCACAGCTCTATGGGGTAGGTATTATCAGCACTCCCATTTCATAAACAAGGATTACCTGGATCTAAGAGAGGTTCAATAACTTGCCCAGAGTCACAAAACTAGTACATGGCAGAACTGGTATACAGAAGGATGAGGACTCGAACCCAGGTCTATGTGACTCTGAAGCAGGAACAAAGGGCTGTATGACCACAGAGGACAGAAGATGTAAACATGTGCTTGGGGCTTTGGCGAAAGGTGTCTCAGAAGTGCTGAACTGACTTTTGGAGATATGGTTTTGAAGTATATTTTCAAGGAGAGAATGAAGCGGGGGGATTTCAAGGAGAGAACACTGCATGAGCCCAAAGGGAGAGGAACAAAAATGCATGGCAGGGTCAGCAACCAGAAAGTGGCCTGATGGCCAGGGGAAAGATACCAGGGAAGGGATGGATATGGTGGTCATCACAGGCCCACCTACCGTCATCAGTGACATGATGGGAGCTTTTGAGGGTTTGCCATTTCAGATCTCGGCAAAATCAAGGACTGAAAAATAACATAATGCTTAATGAAGTCTTGGAGCGTGGTATACCTTCAAGTAGTAATTACCAGAGAAATGGGACAAAGTCTTTTTTAAACTAATGCAGTTTTGTTGGCCCCTGCTGATAACTTGCTTACCAATAACAAAGGCAAATCCTTAAACTCATCGCAGAGATGAGGGACACTTTTCAAAGAAATGAAAAGATCACAATGTTGATGATTATCAACTCATGTCAAGCAGTCACTAAAATAGGGTTGCTACAGGACTATATCCCAAATATTTCAAAGATACTGTAAATTAGATTGCCGTTTCAAACTTAGTTATTTCTATATTCTACCCTCTTAATTAAAACAAAGAAGTCTGGGGAAACACAAGCAAAGATTTATTGACCCTTGAATCCACTACTCAGTAATGTAAACTCCAACTGCAGTACCTCAGAGAAGTTGGGTTATACTGGAAATGCCCATTATGAGTAAGTAATACAAAGCAGCCCAAAAAGTCTGACAGAAACTCTTTGTATCATCAGTTTTGTGGATTTCTACTACTAGAGAGGAAAACAGAAACTAGTAAGAGTACTGGTTTGAAAATCATGGGCTTTGAGCGACAGCCCAGCACTGACCATGAACTGGCTATTGAATTGGCAGGATTCCATTTTTCTGGACTTTAGTTTTCTGGCCTCTCAAATAAGGAATCAGAAGAAAAGTTCCCTTCTAGCAATAACAGCCTATGCTTGTAAGATTATTCTCTGGAGAAAAAAAAAAGCAGCATAATACAGAGAAGGACTGAAGTAGGTATTAGGACAAATGGGTTCTGGCCCCAGCTTTTCTGCATGACAGGATATATAATGAACCTGAACAAGTCTTTTTTATCCCCCTTGGCTGATGGTTTTACCCTTTCCTTGATTTTTTTTTTACTCTGTACAGCATTTGACTCTGTTTGAAGCATCAACGTAACTAACTCCTAGGAATTATTTATAGCTTCTTAGTACGTTTTAACAACTTCTTCTTCCTGCTTATTTGAATTCCTTTATTTATTGCAACTTAAAAGCTGAGACACTCATAACGGTCTTCCTAAGGGATACTTATTCAGTAGCCTATTCCTTATAAAATTCCTTCAAGAGACTATGCTTTAAAAGGTATTTAGCTCTTACTTGGGAACTTTTGGGCAAGAGGAAGTAGTAAAGAAAAACATAAGAAAATATTTCAGGCCGGGAAAGGTAAGTTATAATTTCTTTTCTAAATTTCCTGGCCCTAGATGGGCCCTTAGCTTAATATTCCCCGGGCTTAACTTGTCATTTTCTAAGTTTCCTATCTTGGACAGACACTGCCACCAGGTCATGCCTTAATGAGAACTTTCCTCTTATATTTCATATGGACAATTCCTTTACCCTCTCATTTTGGCCAAGATAAAACTGGAATTTGCCAAGATAAAATTTACTTAGGATATAAGCAGTCACACACAGACACACACACCAAACAATGAAAACATCCCACAAATCATAGAAATAAACATGTATGGATACATTTGTCATCTCCAAATAGCCAAACACTAGCCACACACTGTCTTGATCATTAAACATGATGGGGACAGACTTCCTCCACTTCCAAAAAATGTAATAAAGTTAGGAAGAAATACTAGGGACAAGCAAAATGCATCCAAAATTGCTGCCTCAGTCTGTCTTGGTGTATCCATAGTTTACCTTTTACTACCAACAACTAAAGGATGGTGCACAGCAGGACACAGGTGGCATGGGGGGGGGCATCCCCAGTGTGGGCTGTCAAGAACACTGGTTATGTCTTGCCTAACTCTCAATGCTCTCTGTGGTCTGCTCTCCAGGGATATCTACAACCATATTTCTGAGTTTTCTCATTACAACTTTGATTAAATGCTTGCCTTTCTGTGAGCGTATCTCCCTGCATTCATGATTTTGCTCTGCTGTTCTTTCTAGAAATCATGTTCAGAGGGTGGTAACTCTATTTTCACACATGATTAAGTCCTGTTTATCCCACCCCTGATTCAAAGGTCACCTCCTGGATAAGCCCTCCTGTCCCTATTACCATAAACATTCTCTGCTTCTCTCATAGGACATTGTTTGTATTCCTTTCATGGGATTAAAACTTCTTACTTTGTATAATGGTTATTTACATGCTTTCCTTATCCCTTTTATTAAAAAGTGAGCTCCCAAGTACACAGACTATATATGCTTTAGCTGTCAGACCCCTGTGTAACGCGCGATCTAGAGCTTTACACAATGGCCTCGATAAATATTGAGACAACACTGGTATTATCTCAATCAATGATTTCCATGGTAGCAAGGATTATATCACAATTGGTAGTGGGTTGAATGGGGGCATAAGAAATTTAGTCATGCTATGGACTAAAAACAGAAAGTAGGAGAGAAGAGTATGTCAAGATAATTCCTAGATTTCTGGTTGGCATAAGGAATTGAGTAGTGGTACCATCAATAAGAAAGTGACCAAAGAACTAATTTTGGGTGGGACAGCATAAGTTCAATTTTGGACATGTTCAGTTTGAAGTATCTTTGAAATATTCATGTGAAGATGGGAATCAAAAGAATGGTTATTCTAAGAGCAGCCAGGATAAGCATTGTAAAAGTCCCACATATTAAGGGAAATGAGTAAATGTTCCAAAGGGTGAATAATTCTCACAATGACATAGTTACAGCCATTAGAGAAAAATTATCCTGCCCAGAAAATAGAGAGTAAAATGGAATCATGCATTGTATCACACTGAAAAAGCCCTATTATTATTACCTCCTACTGATTTTTCTTTCTCTTTCTCTCTCTTTTTTTTTTTTTGTAAAATCAAAATCCCATTCAAGTGAATTTACATGACATAAAGTCTTATACATAAATAACAAATTGACAGCTTGAACCAGGCTTTTAGAACAGAATGATTAGGTAAGTTTTTAGTTTTTCTTTCATTTGTTAATCCTTTGAGATAAGTCTCAAAGTTACCTTATATCCTGGTTTGAAGACCATATATGCTGGGACAAGTGAGGAGATGGTAAGAACGCCACAAAAACGGCCAGTGTTTTTGACCTAAGAAATAACTATGTTTGAGTTACTAAACTCTTACAAATATTCCTTTTTGCTTCTATAAAATTATATGCAAAACAATTTATACACATTAATCACCACTAGCATATTGAGGGTATCAAGTAAAATATTAAAGTTATTTTGCTTTGTATATACAGCAGAAGAAATTTTTAAGAGTAACATGTTAATAATATAGCCACCACAAAATGATATTATAATTTGGGATTTATCATTCAAGGAGGTGCTGGGCTAGGTTTTTCCTTTATTTGCAAGGAATGCAAATTATACCGTAGATAATATTTTTAGGTAAATGTTCAAGATGTATAAAAGAAAGAATTATAGAAACGTATTTCCATATTGCACATACTGGATATTCATTCAACACTTTTATACTAGTTCCAAAGTGTGAGATGTACTCAGGCTCAAAATACCCTTCCTCTGTAGGAAGAAAGTCCAAGATGGTTGCAAGAAAGGATTCTGCCTCATACACAAAAGCTGGAAGTGAGGGAGAAGCAAGTGTTTCTCACCGCATTCTTTCACCAACAACATGGACCTGTGACCGAAGCATGGGGAACCAGATGGTCTTGTAAGGAATTAGAATCTTGAGGGAGTGAGCTCAAGGTCAGTTTACAAATATTTTGAGGCAGTTGTGGCATTCAAGAAACCAGTGTTGCTGCAGGACATGTTGGGGTAGGGAGGGTGGGTATCAGAGGTGGCCTCTGAGCAGGCAGTTCTTGAGGGAGGCTATTTGAGGTTTCCTTTGCTTCAGCCTAAGCCTGGCTCTGCCTTCCCCTCAATTCTCTGAGCCATCCAGTATTTTTCACTCAATTGCTTTTCTTCTTAAATTGGCTTGTTTTTAGTCAAGAATGCTGAATAGTACATTTCAATTACAAATGACTTTCATCTATTCCCATTAAATCAGGCAATTGAGTACTTTGAAATTCTGCATTCAAAAGTAAAACTTTCCTTTTAAAATACCTTATAATTTAGGGGCACCTGGGTGGCTCAGTCGGTTAAGCATCCGACTTCGGCTCAGGTCACGATCTCACAGTCCGTGAGTTCGAGCCCCGCGTCGGGCTCTGGGCTGATGGCTCAGAGCCTGGAGCCTGCTTCCGATTCTGTGTCTCCCTCTCTCTCTGCCCCTCCCCCGTTCATGCTCTGTCTCTCTCTGTCTCAAAAATAAATAAAAACGTTAAAAAAAATTTAAAAAAATAAAATAAAATACCTTATAATTTAAAGTTCTCACTGATTCAGCCTGCACTTAACACTGTTCATTTAAGTCTTGTGAAAAATGTGTTCCCTTGGTTTGGAGCAGGTCACAGAAGGAGTGCCTGCAGGCATGCACACCCTGACTCCTCAGAACAGTTGAGTTAAGTTATGAGAGTGCCTTGACTTAACATAGAAAGTCCTTGTATCCATTCCACAGTGCCTCCAACAATGTCCCCTCACTATTATCAGGAAACTAAAGGACTTAGTTTGTGTTCAATTTATTGTAGGACAATCTTCTTTAAACCTGAATTGTGATTTTTAAAAAAGTTATCCAGCCAAATACATACATCAATCCAATTCCAAAGTGGATATCGTGCACAAAAAATGTCAGCTTTGAGTTAGCTACGTTGATTTGGTACAGTCAGATTTTGGATCAATTTTACCAATGTTGGGACCGTACCAAATCAAATAATTTAGCATGATCTTAAAAACTACTTTTTCCCAAGGTGTTGCCAGTGGCGTACCACAGCCTACCGTCCCCCTTCTCCCCTCCCCCTCCTTCTCCTCCCCTCTTCTCCCTCCCCCTCCTCCTCCTCCTCCTCCTTCTTCTTTTTATTTTTGTTTGTCTCAGTACATCTCACACTTCGGAACTAGTATAAAAGTGTTGAGAGCAGGAAAATATTCCCTCTACCTATGGCATGGAACTAAAATCTGTGGTCAAAAAGGTGTTGTGCATTAATGATTCAAATGCCACACCCACCCCCTCCAAACGTACACTTGTGAAAGATAAAATTTTTTAAAAAGATTTTTAAGTAGAATTAAAAAGACAAAGACATTCTTTAAAACAAGGTGAGCATTACAGTGGACCTAACAGGTCAGATATGCCCTGGGTGAGAGGACAGAAACTATAGGCTGAAATGAAGCCACCTGCAGTGAAGACCCTTATCTAGGCTGAGTAGAGAGAATGCAACTGAATGTGGGGAGGGGGTGTCTCTTACCTGGAAGAAAACACTGAAAAAATTCGGCATCTTCTTCCTTTTATGGAGCCAAGTGCCTGAGATGCCATGGGGTCTACTTCCTACTGGCTCTGTGGCCAGATCTGCAATATTCTCAAAGTCCTATCGGGCAGAAAGGCTTCAGAAGCCAGAATATAGCAAAGCAAAACCTCCAAAATAGGAGTAAAGAATGCAGAAGGAAAGAGAAAGCAGAGCAAAATCTCTCCCATTCAAGATGAGAGAGCAAACCAAAATTCTAAACCACAGAAGAAACCAAATATTAAGGAAACAAATGACCTCAATAATCAGGACAATTCACCCTTATTGAAATGCAAATCAAAAAAAGACTGTTACACAGTCTAGACTGTTACAGAGAAAAAGGACTGCATTCACAAAAAAGAAAAATATATTAGCTAGATATGAACAGCCAGATATAAAAGTCAGATATGAATAAAGAATAAATGTTTATAAAAGATGAGAAATTCTAGAAATGAAAAACAGCAGTTGATAGAAATATCAGCATGAAAAATAAGTATATAGGATAACTCTAGACTAGTCCTAGTTTAAGAATTAGTGAATTGAAAAACAACTTTGAAGAAATTATCCAAAATACAGGAGGGGTGAATAAATGAATGACAAACATAAAATAGAAAATATAAGACACATAAGGTATATTAGGACATTGCAATATTTATCTCTTAGAAGTAGAAAATAAAAAGCATAAGAGAGGACCAATATTTAAAGGAATAATGACTGAAAATTTTCTACAACTGAGTAAGACAGGAGTTTTCATATTCAAAGCATATTCTGAATTCTTTTTTAAATTTTTTTTTAACATTTATTTATTTTTGAGACAGAGAGAGACAGAGCATGAACGGGGGAGGGGCAGAGAGAGAGGGAGACACAGAATCAGAAGCAGGCTCCAGGCTCTGAGCCATCAGCCCAGAGCCTGATGCGGGGCTCGAACTCACGGACCGCGAGATCGTGACCTGAGCCAAAGTCAGACGCTCAACCGACTGAGCCACCCAGGCGCCCCCATATTCTGAATTCTTAACAGGATAAATAAGAATCAGCTTTGTGACTCAGAAACAGAAGTGTTGAGCCTAAAGCAGTACCCAATATACAGTTGTTTTCAATAATTTTTTCTTTATTTTGATCTCTGGAACTTAGAGCAACGTGCTTATAATCTAAACATTGTGTAGTTCAACCATTCCTATGATGCTTGGATGTTGGGAGACAATCCTCGATGGGTCTCTCACATTTCTGGATGTCCTATATTAGCCTTTTTCCCAGACTATATTTCCAATGATGCTTGTATTGTAAACAGTCTTGGAAGTTAGAGATAATGTCTCTCTACAGGACAGAAGGAGGTTGGGTTTGCTGAACAGGATAGTAAAGATAATGACTGCTCCAGGACAAAGTTTGGGCAGGTTTGTTAGCCTCTTCAAGGAGTGGTGTTTCCCAAGCTCAAGATTCCCAAACTGTGAGGCAAACCCACTGCATATACCTACCCATCCATCAGCCCTAGGACTTATGGGGCAAGGACAATGAACATGAATGTAAAACTCATGTTGCTGGCTTAACAAGAGTACTCAAGTCCTTTGTCTCTGATCCAGGAGTCTCATATCTCCTGCCAATATGCACGAAACTGGAAGGTTAACTTATTAGCTTGCAAATAAGGTAAAACCTCAAATTCTCTATAGTTCTTGACATAGTTCTTGAACACCTTGCACAATGTTGGTACACTTAAATTTCTGTTCATTTTGTTTCTTATTTGTCTGCTTGCTCTGGGAAGAAGGGGTTGTGGCCAACTATGGAACTGGATTCAACAAAGAAGAAGTGATAGACATGTATGAACCCATGGCCACCTCCTCACCATAAACTACAGGCCTGCATCCTTCTTTTCTGCAGTTCATTCCACTCACAACATAATGTTTCTTCATTACAGATATATGAGTGCTCTCTCTCCAGCAAGGCTGTAAACTCATACAGGCAAGGACTACTACCTCCAGAGAGGTCTACCATCATTACTCCATTTACTCATGTGAATAAAGCCTGGGCTTTGGGATCAGGATTTGAATCCCTGCTATGCCATCCATTACCTGGGCAGCCTTGTACAAGTTAATTAGCCTCTGCTAACTTATTTCTTCTCAGCTGTGAAAATGGGGCATGGGGTGTTCTAGAACATTTCACTCAGGGCTGTTGTAAATCACATGAGATAATATAAAGTCCTAATACAATGTCCCCTTTTAAGTCATGTACTATTTTCTACTCACTTTTCCCAACTTATCCCTAAATAGTGATACATTCCTGAGATGAAACTAATAGAATTCTCAAGAATAAACTGAAATTACAAAAGGCTACTCTTTGACTTAGCACTGTCTCTAGGAATTTATCTTTAGGAAACAACGGATTCATGTACAACTCTGTTCATTACAGTGTTACTTATTAGAATTAAAAACAATTACCAACAACCTAAATGTCTAATAGGGGATTATTTAAATCAATCACTGAATAGTCACGCAAGGTAATGTTCTGCAGCAATTAAAAAAAAAATCTGTCATAGGATTACATAGATTTAATGACATGGATATTCACTCTTCAGTGAAAACAAGCATGTTCCAATATGTATATCGGTGGAAGAGGATAAAGAGTCCAGAAATAAACCCACTCGTATATGGTCAATTAATCTAGAACAAAGGAGGCAAGAATATACAATGGGGAAAAGATAGTTTCTTCAATGGTGCTAGGAAAAGCTGGACAGCTACATGTAAAAGAATGAAACTGGACCACTCTCTTACACCATACACAAAAATAAACTCAAGATGAATTAAAGACCTATATGTGAGATCTGAAACCATAAAACTAAAAGATAACATAGGCAGTAGACTCTTGGACATTGGCCTTAGCAACATATTTATGGATATGTTTCCTCAGGCAAGGAAAACAAAAGCAGAAATAAACTATGTGGACTACTTCAAAATAAAGAGCTTCTGCTCAGCAAAGGAAACCATCAACAAAACGAAAAGGTAACTTACTGAATGGGAGAAAATCCACACAAATGACCTATCCAATAAGAGGTTAATATGCAAAATACATAAAGAACTTCTACAACCCAACACCAACAAATAATCTGATGAAAAATGGGAAGAAGGCCTGAATAGACATTTCCCCAAAGATATACATATGGCCAACAGACATATGAAAAGATGGTCAAGATCCCTTATCATCAGGGAAATGCAAATCAAAATGACAATGAGGTGTCACCTCACACCTGTCAGAATGGCTAGTATAAAAAGATAAATAAGTATTGGTGAGGATGTTAAAAAAAGGGAATGCTTGTGCACTGTTGGTGGGAATGTAAACTGGTGCAGCCACCATGGAAAACAGTATGGAGACTCCTCAAAAAATTTAAAAGGGCTATACTATACAATCCAGTAATCCCACTACTAGGTATTTACCCAAAGAAAATGAAAACACTAATTTGAAAAGATGTATGCACCCCTGTGTTCACTGCAGCATTATTTATAATAGGTAAGGTAAGATACGGAAGCAACCCAATATATATATATTATATATATATACCCAATGTATATATATATATATACATACACACACACACACATATATATATCTCCCCATACACATGGAATATTACTCAGCTATAAAAAAAGAATGAGACCTTGCCATTTGCAACAACATGGATAAGCCTAGAGGTATGATGTTAACTAAAACAAGTCCAGGGATGCCTGGGTGGCTCAGTTGGTTAGGCATCCAACTCTTGATTTCAGCTCAGGTCGTGATCTCACAGTTCATGAGATTGAGCCCCACGTGGGGCTTTGCACTGATAGTGTGGAGCCTGCCTTGGATTCTCTCTCCCTCTCTCTTTGCCTCTCCCTCACCTGAGTGCACACACACGCTCTCTCCATCTCAAAATAAATTCCACAAAAAAAAAACCTCCAACAGAGACAAATCCATATCATTTCACCTATTATGTGTAATCTAAAAAATAAAACAAAGAAACAAACAAACAAAAACAGACTCATAAATACAGAGAACAAACTGGTGGTTGCCAGAGGGAAGAGAGTATGGGGCGGGGGGGGGGCGGGGGTTGGGGGGGAGGTGGGGAATGGGCAAAATAGGCGATGGGGCTTAAAAAGAAAAAAAAAGCAGGCTACAGAACACATATAAATACTATTCCAATTTCTTTAAATGTATATCCATCATAAGATACTAAAAGGTTACAGATTAAAATGTTTTACTGATTGATTTTGTTATATACTTCCCTGTATCTTTTAAATCTATCTATATCTGTATCCCTGAAATAAACATACATACGATCTATAATAAGTAAAAAACACATCTGATATTATAAAAACTATACATAGTATCTTATTAGAAACCCAAATAGGAAGTAGGAAAATATTTAAAATGATTTTTGAGTATAGTTCAGCCTGAAAAAAATGATCCAAGAAATAATACTATCAGAATGTCTTGGAAGGCTTATGTTCCTTTTTAATCTCAAATCTAAGATACCTTACTTTACAGAAGAGCAGAAAACACAAGAAGATACATGCCAATACTAATCACCTACTGAAGTTTATATTCTTTATTCTGATAAAGTTGTTTAGAAAATGCGGCCAGCAATTACCAATACTGGGATGCAACTCAACATGTGAATTCACTTTTCATGTAAGTACCCCCTTATCTCCCAACCACAAGGAACGAATTTAAATGAGTTCTTTTCTCACCTTAACACCTATTACATTATAAAATTGTTCAGAGTCTTTAGAAGATGTTTGGAATGAAGATATTACTCGATTACCTGGCTTTTTCTGTGCCTCCCATGCCTTGATGAATATCAATGAATTCCATCAGCTGCTTCTGCAACATCACATCTTGGCCCTCAATTTGAGTAATGAATTTATGCTGTAAAAGATCTGATACTGTTGGACGCTTTTCATAATCTTTAGTCAAGCACCTGCACTAGCAAAAAAACAAAAACAAAAACAAAAAAAACCATGTAATTATTAGATAAGTTCGAGTTTTGGCATTATTATTCATCTTGCTAAGGACTATCATAACACAAGAGGACGAGGCTCCTCTCAAATGTTCATCCTGCAAAGCAGACCTCAAAAAAAAAAAGTCAAACTGCAATATGAAGAATGCATGTTTACAAAAGTGCACACATCCGTGAGCGATGACACTATAGTGATACCAACTTCCGACTAAACACTCCTCCCTAGTGCTCCAGCAAGCACGCTGGCATAGAGGTCATTAAATGTGGTCTCTACTGCAAAGTCTCCTTTACAAGCCAGGAGCTAAAGAAGGAAGCACTGAAGCCATTACAGTTTGAATGGTTATCTAAAATTAAAACAAACTTTTCCTTTTCCCTCCCACAATGCTTTTAAAGGCTTCTCAACTGATCTATTTCTTTCTATGTAATCAAGCTGTTAACCTACTTGAGAAGGCTAATGTGTTGAAGATGTTTAAATTCCACACCAGATGTTTTTGGAGAGCTGTATATGAAGCAGATTTACTAAGGCACACTGCACCTCTTGGTAGGTTCAACGGGATGAAAAAGGATGAGGTTCAACGGGATGAGAAAGGATAAAGGTAGTGAGAACACCTGAAGTAGCATCACGAAAGGGACATTTGAACAAAGGGGACATCTAATCAGCCATGACAGGTGTCTTCAAATATTTGAAAGTGGGATTAGACCAGTTTTCAGTGGTCAAAAGTGACAAAGAACCTGGGATCGATTCATGGAATTAAGAAAGAAACAGGGGCACCTGGGTGGTTCAGTTGGTTAAGCGTCTTTGGCTCAGGTCATGAGCTCACGTTTGTGAGTTCAAATCCCGCATGAGGCTCTCTGCTGTGAGCACAGAGCCTAGTTCAGATCCTCTGTCCTCTTCTCTCTCTGCCCCACCCCCACTCGCACGTGTGTGCTCGCGCTCTCTCTCTTTCTCTCAAAAATAAATAAAACATTTAAAAAAATTAAAAGAGAAACAGATTTCAGGTTACTATAAGGAAGAACTTTCCAACAGGAAGGCTTCTCAGACAGAATGGGCTGCACTGGGAAGTATGATTACCTTTATTGGACATGGTTACATACTGATGGATGGCCACTCAGTGTACATGTTCAAGAAGGATTTATGCTCTGTGTGTGGTTTGGGCTGTATGCTTTCCAGTATCCTTCCAACCATGAGATTCAGAGGAGCAAGACAACTGGTCAGAGTTGGGCTGACACTTGGGATACAGGAAAAGAAAGAAGAAGAAGACACCCATGCCTTGACTTGGGCAGTGGTGTTTCTAATCTGTACTGTTACTCCTCCTGGTATGATAATTTAGCAATTTATTTTCCTGGGCTTAAGCAATAACATATTTCCCAAGGATGCTAAAATACGCTAAGGAATAAGGATGATGATGTCCGAAAATAAGAACAAGTGCTCTTAGTTTTCATTTATTTTCATTTGTTTCATTAACAGAATGCATCGATTTCTGACATCTGTAGCACTTGTTCAATGTATTGAGTAGAATCACATATGAAATTATTTTATTCAAGTAAAACTGTATCAAATAGCTGATGTGAGGGGCGCCTGGGTGATTCAGTCAGCCAAGTGTCCAACTTCTGATTTCGGCTCAGGTCATCATTCCAGGGTCGTGGGATCGAGCTCCATATTGGTCTCCTCCCTGAGTGTGGAGCCTGCTTAAGAATCTCCCCCTCTGTGCCTCTTCCCAGCTTATACACTCTCTCTCTAAAAAAATTTTTTTAATATTTAAAAAATGTTCAAATAGCTGATGTGTGCCAGGCACTCTGCTGGACACTGGCATTACAATGACAAATATGGCATATTCAGTGCCCTGCAGTTACTTACTGTCTAGCTGGGAAGAGAGGCATCTAAAGAGGCAGTTAAATAAAAGTGGCAATGTTCCTAGGGGAAGAAGAAAAAAATACAGTGATAGCACACAGGACAGAATACTAACTAGCTGCCTAGAGGAAATCAGGAAATGTTTCTCAGAGGTGAAATTGTGTGAAACATGTCAAAATCAACAAGTTCATTCAAGGAGCTATGCGAAAGGACTCCAGACATGGGGCACCCTTCAATGTTACCAGCGATTCTCCCAAGAGATGTGTTTATTAAATATTCTGCAGTGTATGGTGCATACTCAATAATAAGGGCTTATGTGAAATTTGGGGAACAAAATGGACTATCAATCCTTGGATTTTCCACAACCCTTAAATCTAAGCCTCTTGTCTTTACAGGAACGAGCAGATATTCTTGGTAGAAAAACCAATGATTGTAGTATGTGTGAGTATGACTGGTTCCTCTACTTTCTTTGCCGTTTCCACATTTTCTGAGTGTTGTCTGACACACCTAATTTTTTCTTTTCAAATTTTTATTTAAATTCTAGTTAGTTAACATACAGTGCAATATGGGTTTCAGGAGTAGAGTTCAGTGATTCATCACTTACATACAACACCCAGGGCTCATCATAAGTGCCCTCCTTAATACCCATCACCCATCTAGCCCGTGCCCTGCCCACCTCCCTCTGTCAACACTGTTTGTTCTCTATCTTTAAGAGTCTTCATGGTTTGTTTGCCTCTTTCTTTTTTTCTCCCCCGGCATATGTTCATCTGTTTTGTTTCTTCGATTCCATACATGAGTGAATTATGTAAGATTTGTCTTTCTCTGACTGACTTATTTTTCTTAGCATAATACACTCTAGCTCCATCCATGTTGTTGCAAATGGCAAGATTTCATTTTCATGGCTGAGTAATATTTGTTGTATGTGTATATGTATGCGCGCACACACACACACCACATTTTCTTTATCCATTCATCAGTCGCTGGACACTTGGGCTCCCTCCACAGTTTGGCTATTATTGTTGATGATGTAACACACCTACTCTTAATGTCCTCTCTCTTCGAATTACAAACTGCGTCATCCCTTACCTTATTATTACTACTGTTACTACTACTACTATTATTATTATTAATTTATGGTGAAAACATAGTAAGACTGTGAAAACAGGTTTGTGGGGCAGATATGTAGAAATCATTCACTCATATCTTCAAGTCAACTGTCCGAAGGTGCTGCACTTGTGTTAAATATTTGTCAAATTAAAGATGTTCACTGAGGGGCACTGGGTGGCTCAGTCAGTTAAGCGTCCAGCTTCGGCTCAGGTCATGACCTCGCAGTTCATAAGTTTGAGTCCCGCATCAGGCTCTGTGCTGACTGTTCAGAGCCTGGAGCCTGCCTCACATTCTGTGTCTCCCTCTCTCTCTGCCCCTCCCCCACTCACACTCTGTCTCTCTCTGTGTCAAAGATACACAAACATTTAAAAAACTGTTAACTGACATCCCCAAAGGCAAGGGAATTAAAAGCAAAAATGAATTACTGGGACCTTTTGAAGATAAAAAGCTTCTGCACAGCAAAGGAAACAACCAACAAAACCAAAAGGCAACCAACAGAATGGGAAAAGATATTTGCAAATGACATATCGGACAAAGGGCTAGTATCCAAAATCTATAAAGAGCTCACCAAACTCCATACCCAAAAAACAAATAACCCAGTGAAGAAATGGGCAGAAAACATGAATAGACACTTCTCTAAAGAAGACATCCGGATGGCCAACAGGCACATGAAAAGATGTTCAATGTCGCTCCTTATCAGGGAAATACAAATCAAAACCACACTCAGATATCACCTCACGCCAGTCAGAGTGGCCAAAATGAACAAATCAGGAGACTATAGATGCTGGCGAGGATGTGGAGAAACGGGAACCCTCTTGCACTGTTGGTGGGAATGCAAATTGGTGCAGCCGCTCTGGAAAGCAGTGTGGAGGTTCCTCAGAAAATTAAAAATAGACCTCCCCTATGACCCAGCAATAGCACTGCTAGGAATTTACCCAAGGGATACAGGAGTGCTGATGCATAGGGGCACTTGTACCCCAGTGTTTATAGCAGCACTCTCAACAATAGCCAAATTATGGAAAGAGCCTAAATGTCCATCAACTGATGAATGGATCAAGAAATTGTGGTTTATATACACAATGGAGTACTACATGGCAATGAGAAAGAACGAAATATGGCCCTTTGTAGCAACGTGGATGGAACTGGAGAGTGTGATGCTAAGTGAAATAAGCCATACAGAGAAAGACAGATACCATATGGTTTCACTCTTATGTGGATCCTGAGAAACTTAACAGAAACCCATGGGGGAGGGGAAGGAAAAAAAAAAAAAAAGAGGTTAGAGTGGGAGAGAGCCAAAGCATAAGAGACTCTTAAAAACTGAGAACAAACTGAGGGTTGATGGGGGGTGGGAGGGAGGGGAGGGTGGGGGATGGGTATTGAGGAGGGCACCTTTTGGGATGAGCACTGGGTGTTGTATGGAAACCAATTTGACAATAAATTTCATATATTGGAAAAAATAAAAATAAAAAATAAAAAAATAAAAAACTGTTAACTGAATTTCCAAATAAATAATGTTCGCTAAATTTCAAATACATAAGCATTTTACCTGTACAATTATCTGATTCATTGATTGCAATGAAAATTCCCTGATGGTGACAAGAATGAGAGGTGCAGATAAATGAAAGGTTAAAAAGCCGATTGCATAGATGATGGTTGGGTTGAGTGTGTGGAAGATGCTAAGGGCACAGCTTGCAAAAGGCAGGTGGACAGAAGGATGTGTAAACGGACAATGCAACTTCAGGAGCATAGCTATGGTTAAGCAAAGAAACGTGACCCTAAGATCATTATTAGAGCAATAATGAATTCACTGAACATTCAGAAGAAACGTTTTTGGTTTTGAAGAAAATAATAGAAACTACTGGGGCTATTCAATAGATAAGACATAAAGAGGAGATTCAGAAGCATGGAGGAATGGTTGTAAAAGGCACATTTCAAAGTTCTAGCAAGATGGTATCTCTCTCTCTCTCATTTTTTTTAAGACTCTATTGTTGGGGCACCTGGGTGGCTCAGTGGGTTAAGCATCCAACTTCCACTCAGGTCATGATCATACAGTCCATTGAGTTCGAGCCCCCACATTGGGCACTGTGATGACAGCTCAGCCTGGAGTCTGGTTTGATCCTGTGTCTCCCTCTCTCTCTGCTCCTCCCCCACTCACACTCTATCTCTCTTTCTCAAAAAAAAAATGTTGAAAACAATTTTTAAAGAAAGACTCTGTTGTTACTCACTTGCTAATGAAGTCATTGAATTCTGCTGACCATATCTCAGGCTGCCTTAGATGGGGGGGTGGATTCCTAGAAAAATAAGAACCAAGGTTGGATTGTGCACGTTGGTCAGTCAGTGCACAATCAGAGCTGGACAGACTAATGCGTTACTGCAGTCAGAGGTTCTGCCAGGCATCATCAAGCAGGGCCACAATTTTCCAATTCAAAGACAGATAATTAGTTATTAATCATTCTTTATATAAAATGACAGCTTGTTTCTCTGAATGCACTTAATAGATGACCCAATTTTTCTAACTGATAAATTTTTTTCTTTTAAGGAGTCTTTCTGCTTTTACCTGAGAGCCCTATGGGGAAACATCAATAATTTGGCAGAATAGAAACAAACAATGAATACTAGAGATTTTTTTTTTTAACTCTGAGTCCTGCAGAAGCCTCTGAGGAATATCCAGGGTACAGAGAGATAGCCTCAAAGGTGTGCTGTTCAGAATATGAGGGAGACTGTGGCAGAGAGGGGCATTAATAGGATGCCTTTAGGAGTTGTTCTGTTGCTTCTGGAAACAAGGTTACAAAAGTAAGGAACTGGAAAATATGATTAGCTATAAAGCTCTGAATGCCACTTAAAAGATTTTGTTATTAGTTTCTCTTATTTTTAGGCCAAACAAATCTTTTCGTTTTTGGCCTGTTCAGGAATACAAAGGCACATCACTTGGAAATGAGGCTGATCTAACTCTGTAATCAAGCAGCATTGATCAACCATGATGGCTGAACTTGCTGAAGTACTGCCTTACGCTAATTCTAACAGCTCTTTGTTTTCATTAGTAGAATGGAAACACTTTGTCTTCAGTTCTGCATTACTCCTTAAATAGCTTATAATGAAATTAGTGTACAGTTTGTACAGGCTCATTAAAGAAAAGTGCAGCCACTCATCTACCCTAGATCATGCCTAGGGCTCATTGTACAATTCTTAGGGCCATTTGAAGACTGCTGATTTGCACATTAAAAGAAGTAATTCTTTTCTCTGATGGTCTTGCTTTGCTTCTCGTCCTCCTGAAAATTTCCTTTCTAAGAGATTTATTGGCTTGCTTTGAGTATAACAAAGTTTCGATGATTTGAGAACACTCAGAACAAGGTAGCTTTTCAGATCCCTTCCCCCCCCCCCCCCCCCAATTATTTCTACAGTTAGTATTCTAAGAACTTCATGTCAGAGATATACTCTGACATGTTGGCAGAAGTAAGGAGAAATAAGGAAGAGAATGTAGTTTCCAGAAGCACCTTGCTCACAGGTGCAATAAACACGAATGGTGGTGTCATTCCTCCTCCATCTGGTGTCATTACCAAGAGTAATAACATCCGGCTAACAACCTTGGTAGTTTAAACCATAATTAAAATGGCTCAGGAAGTACAGTGCTTCTTACACACTGAATGACAGTAGGAGTTAGGAAACATAGATTTTTTTTTTTCTGTTTTCCTCAAATTTAATGAAATGGCTTAGACTTGGCAGAGAGCCGGTTTTCTGTTCTTTTTTGTAATCTTGTTTCCCCTCTTACCGAATAAGCAGTATATTTTACAAGTAAGTTAGACCCGAGATTTACATTCACATTGTTACGTAAAGGATGATAAGGCATTATATTTCAGAACATGTATATCAGACAGGAAGGTCAAAGATAAAATTAAAAACACACTCGAATTCTTTGGTCTTCTACTAATTTAAATACATGCCAAATGTCCCAAATGGACCCATTTAGACATGAATACGACATATTGGCATTATTTCTTTAGGACTGGAGAACTGCGCCCCAGGGCTTTGCATATATGATTCTCATGCTATAGGCACTAGGGTGACAAGATTTGTTTAATGGAGAGTGGTAACAAGCTATTTAACATACTACCCTACTACCCTGCCCTAGACCCCTTTCATCACAGGCCCTGGGTGTGCACTCCATTAGAATTATGGTACCAGGCACAGTCTTTAAGATAGTCCTCAAAAGGTAACATATTTGTATTAAAAACAGGCAGTCTTTTCAAATCAGGTTTTGGCAATATCTAGGAACTAGCCAAAACATGTATAAAATAGTGTTTAATTAGTAATACGATAAAAAGGGGAAAATTTGTCAATATACACACTGAAGGGGAGGGGTCTACGTAGATAGGAAAGTGCTTTCGTGGCTCCAAAGAGATTATTCTAAAGTTACTGTTCTATGTTAATATGTTCAAAATATTAACAAGTTCAAAATCATTACTATTTTATCAGTCAAATCTGTTTATAATTTTATTAGTAATATCATTTTAAACTTCCAAAGAGACATCTTAGCAAGTAGTAAAAAATTACTGGATTGATAGAGTAAAGCAAAGCAAATCACTGTTGCATTGACTATGGCCCAGGGCCTTCCTGACAAATTTGGGAGTGGATCAAGAGTGAAAGGAACTGCTGTTTTCTGAGATCAAATCCTCCAAAAAGGAAAACACACTGAGTGTCAAGAGAAAGATCTTACTTAGACCAGGAAAATGAAACCATTGAATAAATACAGTGTCGCAGAATAGGCAGAATGATATTCCAGGCCACTGTGCTCCAAAGTTGCTGAAATATGTTGAATATTTCCATGATGAGCACCACTGGCTTGGGGAAGAAAGACAGGCTACAGATACTGTACCCCATGTTCATCCTCTGACCTTGGTATTTTGAAGAGTGCTCTCATAGGATGCAGGTCGGCCAGTGGAGGATCTCCATCCCCTAGCTCGATGGCTGTGATCCCCAGGGACCATGTGTCACACCTGGCATCATAAGTGGTATCCAATTGCTGTTCACATGCAATCACCTAGTAGAAAATAGGGGGGAAAAAAGTGAAGTTTATGACTTTAGCAAGCATTGTAGCAAAAGTAAGCATAAAAGTCCCCAAATTATATTAAAAATTCATGTGACAAATATTCACAGTATTAGTCATAATAGCCCCAAAGGGGAAACAACCCAAATGTCCATCAACTGGTGATGGATAAACAAAATATGGTATATGCATACAATGGAATATTATTCAGCCATCAAAAGGAATGGACTATTGATACATGCTACAACATGGGTAAACACTAAAAGAAAGAAGCCAGACATGAAGGCCACACAGTGTATGACTCTATTTACATGAAATGTTCACAATAAGCAAATCCACAGACAAAAAGCAGATTAGTGGTTGCCTAGTGTAGGAGCGCTTGGGAGGAGAGCTTGGGAGTGACTGTTACTGAGTAAAGGATTTCTTCTAGAGGGAAAGAAAATGCTCTAAAACTAGATTCTGATGATGGTTGCACAACTCTGTAAATATACACCTAAAAGTAATCAAATTGTACATGTCAAATAAGCTAATTATATGGTATGTGTATGTGAACTTCATATTAATAAAGCTGTTAAAAATAAAAAACACATTCATATGAATTTTCTGTTCTATTGTGTATCTTCAACTTCCTTAATATAAAAATGTATTTTGCCCCACCATATTTTTTTCATTATTTTATGGCTACATGGGATCCTGGAATATCTCACCAAAGGCTTGGGTGAATTTATGCCCCAATTTGCCTAAGACATTGTTGGTTTTATGCTTGCTTTCCTAGAGTCATTATAAATATCATCCCCTTTCTCTCTGCAAAGTGTCATGGCTTGTAAAAAGTATATGTTCACCTATCATGGTCACTATTTCCCTTGTGCCCTCCATCCTGACACACACGGATTTCAGTTTGGAAAGGATGGTTTTATGTACCCAACAACTGCTACCTTTGATCTAGAATTTAATTTAAAAATATCAAATCAAGGGGTGCCTGGGTGCCTCAGTCAGTTAAGCGTCTGACTTTGGCTCAGGTCATGATCTTATGGTTCATAGATTCAAGCCCCACATTTGGCTCTGTGCTGAAAGCTTGGGGCCTGGAGCCTGATTCGGATTCTCCCTCTCTTTCTGCCCTCCCCTGCTCATGCCCTGTCTCTGTCTCTCAAAAATAAACATAAAAAAAATTTTTTTTAAATGTCAAATCAAGAGTTTCACTTTTCAACTTATAATTGACTTGAACAATCTTGCCTCTGAGGCCGTAAAAACACTGAAATAAATTTATGCCATTAATTATGGAGAACATATTAAAACTATTTACCTTACTATTTTCTAATCTAAGAGATTTGTCATTAATAACATAGAGCTGGTATATATGTGATGCCTTCATTAGCTAGACAGCTGGTTATTCAAAATATACTCTTCAACAGTTCTAAATAAATGGACATTTATTGAAATACTGACACTTATTCACAAGTTAGAAAATGCTTATTACAGAAAGACATATAATATGCACAAAATATGGAATATATATGTATTTATATGACAGCTTGAAAAGACGGCAGTGAATCTTTCCCTTTTATGTAATACCCATTGGTTTGTTAAGCAGGAAAGCACTTTCAAACCCCGTTTACTGAAAATAAATAATGACCTACCAGTAAAATGATAGTCTAGTAACTGCATATTTAAGGAGTGTCAATTTTATGATTAACTCATTTAATACTCTGATAATTGAATTTTAGATAGATCAAAATATTTTCTTTTACTTATATGTGAGAGTTGTTCCAAGATCCACTAATCAAAATTGCTTTCTTTACTAGGGTGCCTGGGCGTCTGACTTTGGCTCAGGTCATGATCTTGCAGTTCATGGGTTAGGGCGCTGCATCAGGCTCTTGCCAACAGCTCAGAGCCTGGAGCCTCCTTCAGATTCCATGTCTCCCTGTCTCTCTGTCCCTCCCCCACTCATGCTCTCTCTCAAAAAAAGACTTTAAAGAAGTTTTTTTTTTTTAATTGCTTTTTCACTAAAAGCAAACTTACACATGTAACAATGGTCTGTTACTATAACATATGAAAAATATAAAGCTACACTATTATTTAATATTAATAAGTAATAGTACAATTATTACATATTATAGCATTTATATTATTAATATACATAAATAAGATACACTGTTTAATATTATCCCTATATTTTATCAATATATTTTTAAAACTTTGTCATGAGCTTTTAAAACACTAGTAATACATCAGAACAAACTGAAGAAACTCTCACTTGAGAATCCCTTAATTCAATTTTGGTTTTGTTTATATGATTACGCTATTTTTATTCCAAGATGTACACCTTGCTTAAAAGTTTTTTAATTCAGGGGCACTTGGGTGGCTCAGTCGGTTAAGCGTCCAACGTCCGCTCAGGTCATGATACACCAGTCTGTGGGTTTGAGCCCCGCATCAGGCTCTGTGCTGACAGCTCGGAGCCTGGAGCCTGCTTCAGGCTCTCTCTCTGTTCCTCCCTCGTGCTCGCTCGCACGCTCTCTCTCTCTCAAAAGTAAATAAATATTTTAAAAAATTAAAAAGAAAAAAGAGTTTTTTAATCCATTGGAGTTTTTAAAAGATTCTTAAGATAATGTATGTTTTACATTTACATTTTACTTTTCTGCAAGTAATAATTGAATTAGTATTAAAATAGAAACAGCACACAAAGATTTAATCCTCAAACACACTTAGTTCTAAAATTTTGCAATATTAATGTAGTATTTGAACTGCTTCTTCTCCCTTCGCTCCCTAGAAAATGGTAGATAAATAGCAGAACCCTCCCCAGAGGCTGAGAGTTTTCAAACATAAGTCTTCTTTACTGATAAACATAATTAAAAAGATTAAAGGCATTAACAGGGGCTTTGGAGAGAAGATGGGACTCTAGAAAACTTTCTCCCTCAGCAATTTTGGCAGTTTATTCACCACTTCCCAAGAGTCACCCAAGAAGAGCATGGCCCTCCCAGGCAGGCTAACTCAATATAGGAACCCGTTACACAGGTTAATAAGCAAAAATCTGACACTAAACAAAGGTTAGGGATTTTCATGATATTTCTTAGTTTAAAAACAAAATCTAAATATCAATAATATAGATACATGCTGAGCAACTAAAAGTAAATTTAACAGAAAATTAAGGCCGCAAGCAGTTTCTCTTGACCTCATTGGATTTATTCATTCAATCCTTCATTTACTCATTCATTCATTCACACCCACGTATTGAGCACCTCCCATGTTCCTTCTCATACAAAAATCTCTCATAAAAATGACACAACTGACGTTTCCTTCTAGTACATTCCTAAACATGGGGCAACAGTGCATGCATGAAAAGGAAAGCCGGAAAGGATTCACTACTACATTTGTCTCTCTCAAAACTGTCTGACCTCAGGAGCCATCCAAAATGGTGTTCCCACGGATGTATTCCTACGGTGCCAAGTGCTGGTGAGTTGTGCAGACACACCTGGAAGGAAGAAACAAGACTTACATTCCTGCATTAATTACTCATGCAAAGAGACTCCAGTTGTAACAAATTTGCTTACAAACTAATATTAAAATTCTGTTCCCGTAAAGCTGCCACAGAACTTGAACTTCACATTAAAGTATACTACGTCAAGGGGCGCCTGGGTGGCTCAGTCGGTTGGACATCCGACTTCGGCTCAGGTCATGATCTCACGGTCTGTGAGTTCGAGCCCCGCGTTGGGTTCTGTGCTGACAGCTCAGAGCCTGGAGCCTTTTTCGGATTCTGTGTCTCCCTCTCTCTGACCCTCCCTCGTTCATGCTCTGTCTCTCTCTGTCTCAAAAATAAATAAACGTTAAAAAAAAAATTTGAAGTATCCTACATCAGGATTTTGTCATAGCCAAAGTCTAGAATGATCCTCTTATTTTATATTTCTCATATCCAAACCTCCCTATTCTTAAAGCCCCATTTCAAGTTTTATTCCCGCATGCTGATATTTAATCTGCTCCTGATCATACTAACCTCAATTTTTTTTAAACTTCTACATTTTTAACTACCTGTCTATATTACTTATTTTGGCATGTAATTTGTATCTGAACGGTACACTTCCCTCCCTCCCTCCTCCTCCCTCTGTCCATTACCAAATTGTGGTGCATTTGAGAATTTTTCTATGGTTGTATGCACATAGTAGGTTACTTGTGAATGTGAATCAAATTATTTTCCATCACACGATCAACTTTGGACAAATCACACCTGTCTAGTTTCAAATTAACGGCATCTATTTAATCCAACACCATGAATAGAATTAGTTGTTTTTCTTTATAGAGATTACAGATGGAAGGACTACAGTGAAGAGGCATAACCAAGTATTTCAGTCATGGCATCCCACTAATTACACCTGTTAGAAATAATCATAATTAACCCTTAAGAAAATTAGGAGCAAAGTCTCTCCTTGCATTTCACCCTCCCGTTCCTCATGCAGGCTGTCCAGTGCTCTTCCCTTGACCTGCTCTGAAATTGATGGGTTACCCCCACACCATGGGCCTCCACTCCCTGATTTCCCTGTTTTGAAAAGCACCTCTTAGGTGTCACATTTGTTTTAGGCTCTGGCTATTTATAAGCCAACTAGGAGAAAGGCACTGATTAAGATTTATATTTGGATATATTTGATTCTTCCAAGATGACATCTGACTTTTATCATGAAATTCAAAGGCCATATTCAGCCACATGGGTATTTCAGTGGGGGAAATATACTTAAATATTGGTGGAATATACTTGGGCAGAGGGTAGGCAGTATGTTTTGGTTCCACATGAATTGCATCTCACAATGACCTAACCTATTCCACCATTGTATAAATCCTGTCCCACACAGAATCTTCATCTATGCCCTTCCACTTTTGTCTGTGAAGGGGCGCCTGGGTGGCTCAGTTGGCTAAGTGTTCGACTTCAGCTCAGGTGATGATCTCATAGTTCATGGGTTCAAGCCCCACATCGGGCTCCGTGCTGACAGCTCAGAGTCTGGATCCTGCTTCCGATTCTGTGTATCCCACTCTGTCCCTCTCCTACTTGTGCTCCGTCTATCTCAAAAATAAATAAACATTAAAAAATAAATTAAAAAAAATTTTGTCTGTGAAAAAGTTAATTATGTGACAGAAAAAAATATCCTCACTAAATAATTTTTTCAAATTCAAAGGAGATTATCTAATCTGTGCTTGAAGATTCTCCCTTAAATATTTTCTCACAGACTATCTGAAGAAAGAGAATCAACATTTAAGAGCACATTTCTCCAAAATACTCCTTCTACTTCTACCCCTACTCCAAGCATTTGAACCTTCAGAAAAATTAAATTTATTTAAAAAAATTTTTTTAATGTGTATTTATTTTTGACAGAGGGAGACAGACAGAGCATGAGCGGGGGAGGGGCAGAGAGAGAGCCAGACACAGAATCTGAAACAGGCTCCAGGCTCTGAGCTGTCAGCACAGAGCCTGATGTGGGGCTCGAACCATGAACCGTGAGATCATGACCTGAGCCGAAGTCGGATGTTCAACTGACTGAGACACTCAGGCGCCCCAGAAAAATTAAATTTGAATCTAAACATTTTAGATTGTCTTCTTCTATGAATTAAAGGTAGAAGTGACTAAACTTGGATTTTATGATAGTATCAGAGTATCGTAATTTATTTATATAAGTGGGAAAAGCAAACGGATTTAAAAATAAATTTAGGGTGCTTGGGTAGCTCAGGAGGTTAAGCATTCAACTCTTCATTTTGGCTCATAATCATGAGATTGAGCCCCACATCAGGCTCGGCACTGAGTGTGGGACTTGCTTAAGATTCTCTCTCTCCCTCTCCCCCACTTGCTCACACACTCTCTCTCAAAAAGAAAAAAAAATCAATTTAAAATTGATTCTAAATTTACTAAGATTTATTCTAAGGGTATAATTTATTCATTTATTTATTTAAATTTACATTATACTTGATCTTTGGTGAACATTTTTGTCTCAACTTCATAAAGATCATTTAAAAATTCAAATGTCATTTAACTGAAATGTAAAGGGAAAAAACCCACAACCAAGTAAAAACATCAAAAGTTTTGCTCAGGGCAGGTGAGTGACATTTTAGACTAATCATGAGATCTTTTTTCCTCTTCATGAATATAAAGAAAAGATTATATTACTAGAGTTGGCATTTTTTAGCAAGTAGTCATGTCCTGCGGTCTGAATTTATAAGCTTGGATGGTTGGAAAGGACTTTCCATGGAAGGATACTGGTAAAAAGTTTTTTAGGGTGTTATATGTGACCCAAAGCAGTTCCATTCAGACTCTTTTTTCTTGGAAGTGTGAATATTTTTTTTTTTTTTTTGAAATGTGAATCTTGAGTAGAGTGGACACTCAGGGAGGAGGTAACCAGAGTAGAGTCAACCAATGGCAGGGTTCTAAAACTAGGTCCAGGTGAAGTTCTATTCTTAGGAGACCAGATGGCCCAGCTTCTTTCTCCCTTGACTTTGTAAGCCCATCAGTGTTGTTGTCAGTATCTTTGCCTAAGTTGGCCAGAGTTAGTTTCTATTGCTTACAACCAAGGAATTCTAACTGATACAAGGCCTAAATGATTTTACAAATAAAGGAGCAAATTAACAAGGGTAATAGTCAATAATGAGTCTATAAAGCCTAAAAGTCATTAGGTTTCATATTAATGTGAGTTTATATTACATGTATACATTAATATGAGATTAAATATTTTCTAGGACAAATATTTGGCCTCCAAACTCTTTACTCACACATCCCAAAGAATAAGTAAGTTTTGAACAAGCACAATCGATACAGATATAGCTATAGATAGACTATTCTCTATATATTTACTTCTGTTTTTAAATTTTTTTAATCTTTATTTATTTTTGAGAGAGAGAGAGAGAGAGAGAGAGAGAGAGACAGAGTATGAGCAGGGGATAAACAGAGAGAGAGGGAGACACAGAATCCAAAGCAGGCTCCAGGCTCTGAGCTGTCAGCACAGAGTCAGACATGGGGCTCAAACTCACAAGCTACAAGATCATGACCTGAGCCAAAGTCGAAGGCTTAACTGACTAGCCACCCAGGTGACCCATTACTATGTTAATATATGCATTGTGAAACACGTAAATGAAGATAATTTTAAAGAATGAGGTTAAATAACTGTACTATGAATATTTCATAATTAGATATGAATATTTTTTTCTGCACTACAATGATGTCTTACAAACACCCTGGTATTGACACCCCCTTCAAGGACCACTGGTTAGAGTATGGAGTGCAGGGGTAATGAATTACAATGCTCTTGAGGTCTTACTTATCTATCATTTAGTGGCTTTTAGGATCCTGCAGAAATAATGTTTTACAGCTGGTTCCTGTATGGAACTAAGGAAATGTAAAACTGTAAACTGTGTGGAAAGAAAAAAAATTTAGTCCAGAATGTGAAGGAAAAATAAAAGCGCTCAAATAAGTGAAAAAGGGACAATGCAACTAGGTAGAGTAGGAAGCTTTGTATCTGATAATATTAGATGATTTTTACATTAAAAACAAGACACAACTCAACTATGAAGGAGTGACCAAAGAAGGTGTTTACCAAACTCCATGTGTGTGTTAAACATTTATGCAATTGCTAAACTTCAACTTCATTTTACCAACACAACCAAACAGCTTTGGAGCTAGCAGACAACTTAATGGTCATAAAGTCTGTGTTCATTTTCAGGTTAGTAAACTTTGGCTGGAGTCAGTTTCCTGAGGACAAATGGCATTTTCACTTGGTATAAATTCTCACAAGAAAAGTGGCTAGGAAGGTAGAAAAATGCAAAATTCCATTAAAAGCGATTGCCATAAATGACTTTAAAAGGCAACAGGAATCCAAATGATGAGTTTGGGAGCCCTAGGAAGTAAAGACGATTAGGAAAATCATCTTGTCCAGAGAGGGAATAATGGAATAAGTCACCAAAGTAAACAGTTATGTAAGCATCTCAAAGGAGAAGATGCTAAAAGGTGGAAAATTCCAGACAGGTTGGGATAGTGAGAATACGGGAAGAAACAGGAGGCCAGAGAGAGAGATCAGGGCTGAAAAGAAAACAGACTAGAAGAGAGGACAATAATACACTGAAAGTCAAAGCCACAGGAACATTAAGGTGGTATACATTAATGATTCTTCAGCCCTTTGCTTTGATTATATTGAAATTCTCATGCTTATTTTAGGCCCTTCCAACAAGGTTTCCTGAGCTGCTTGATGGTTTGTACAACAACTCTGTCCCCTATTGCATAAGTCCTCTTTCTAGGGAGAAAATTGTGTCAGGAGGTCTCTTAGGTAAGTTAGAAGAAGCATTAAATATGTGGCTTCCAATGTGGTTTCAACAAACCAGACAACTTCAGGAAACTTGATTTGCTATAACCAGACAGCAAAATCCTTGACATCTAAAGAGAGCAAAGGGAAAAGCATGAGATTTTGTTGTTGTCTTTGTTAAAAACAATACTGCAGGAATGAGAATTGAAATTATAAAAATACAGATTTTTTCAACAAGAAGAGTCCATAAGATTTATTACACCATCTAATATCCTCATTCTATTGATGAAGTTAAGATTGTATAATGATTAATCTGGCCATGGTATCCACATATTTGGTCAAACATCATTCTGGATGTTTCTGTGAAAGTGTGTTTTGGATGTAATTACCTGTGAGTGAAGCAGATTATCCTCCACATTGTGGATAAGCCTTATTCAATAAGTGAAGGGCCTTAATAGAACCAAGACTGACATTCACTGGGTAAGAAGGACTTCTGCCAGCAGACTACCTTGGACTTAAACTGTAACTTTTCCCTGGGTCTTCAGCCTGCCAGCTTAACATTAGATTTTGTGTTTTTATTTTTTATTTAAAACAATTTTTTTAATGTTTTATTCATCCTTGAGAGAGACAGAGCATGAGCGAGGGAGGGGCAGAGTGAGAGAGGGACACAGAATCCGAAGCAGGCTCCAGGCTCTGAGCTGTCAGTACAGTGCCTGATGCGGGGCTCGAACTCACAAACCATGAGATCATGACCTGAGCTGAAGTCTGATGCTCTGCTGACTAAGCCCCAGCACCTAGATTTTGGAATCACCAAGCCTCCAGAGTCATATGAACCATTTCCTTAAAATAAGTCAATCTCCTCTTCATCCCCCACCCCACCCATCATATCCTGTTGATTCTGTTTCTCTGGAGAACTCTGACAGAGATTTTGGTACTGAGAGTGGTTCTAAAGGAACAGAATCTTAAAGATGATTTTTCTAACTTGGTTCTGGGGTTTTTGGAATTGGCTTTCTAATCTAGTTAGATTAAAGACATTGATGGCTCTATTTCCAGTAGTAAAGAGCACTGATAGTCCATGGCATGATGTGGCAAATAGACGTACACAAAATATCAGCATTGGATACTTCTAATCAAACATTACTTGTAAGAGGCATGGTTCAGGGTGACATCTTTGAACATTTTGTCAAACTAATGAATAGAATGAAATTGGCTGGTTTCTGTTAATATCGCTGGACAAGATGAAGGGAAAAAAAAGAATGAGCTCAGGGATTCAAATTCCCAGTTTCAAGTGCTACACAAACGACCTGAAAGCTTCTACGTCTGCCCTAAAAGAAACCCTTCTCTCTGGTAGATGAAGAGCTTAGATTACTGAAAAACAAACCTAGAATCCCATTATTAAGGGTGTGGGATAATGGTGGAAGGAACATAAACTTGAATAAGGCTGAATTTGTTGATAGATACCCACAATGCAGAGATTTTGCATTTAATATCGCAGCTTGGGAAAGAAGGGGCTTTACCCAGTCTGGTTGATTGGTTGGCTCAGACACGGGTGAAACAGTTGCCCTAGTAAATGAACTTGAAATGCCAGAACTACACTGGTTTACTCTAGAGGAAGAGATTCAAAGACCTAGGAAGATTGAAATGCTGGAGAGGATTTTTCATTTAAGACCTACTCACCCAACATGGGAACATCCAGAGGACATGCCTTTCAATGTAACTGTGAGAAATGCATTTTTGATGGCAGTCCCAGAATCCTTGAGAGCTCTATTATCACTCTTCTCTGCAGGCTAGAAGTTACAATGGGAATTGATGCCACTGAATTAGGAAAGCTAAATACACTGAGAGGAATTGGATCACACAGTGGTAGGAGCCAAGTGGTAGTCCTCAACTCCAAGGGTAAGATGGGCAGTTACCATAACAGGCAGCAGAGTCAAAGCAGTAATCAGAAGACTCTGCATTGCAGAGACCTACGGTGTTGCCTAGTCGATATCAGTGTTAGCAAAAGTGAAATAGATGGGAAGACTATGAAATTAATCTGAGTAAGCAAAATAGTCCTAAGTCAAGTGAACATAAGTGTAACTTGAATCATCAAAAACAGACAGTCATGGCTTCTCAATCAATCCCAAGACTTGAGCTGGTTTTGTAGACCCAGAATCCCTTGAATGAAGGGGAGGTCGCCCCTTGAGAAAGTACCCCAGTACGCTACCAAAACTTTGTTAAGAATCTCTGAGCCTTCCCCAAAGGGACCAATGGCTTTTTACTAGGGTGATTTTGCACTGGGGAAAAGGAAATAATCAGACTTTTCTGGGATTGCTAGATGCCACCTCTGAACTGGCACTTATTCCAGGAGACCCCAAATATCACTGTGCTCCACCAGTCAGAATAGGGATCTAATAGACGTCAAGTGAGCAATGAGGTTCAGTTCAGATCCATCTCACAGTGGGCCCAAGCTTTTGTTTTCTCATTATTAATTCAGGAGACTAGGATAAGTCAATGATTATGACTTTTGGGTCACAAATTATTTAGTTTTGTGAAAACTTTATACTTTCTCATCAGGAAATTCATATTCACATTATGTGTTGCATATAGGAATATTAAAAATCTCCTGACATTCTTGTACTTAATATACCAAATGACATTCAAGGTTACCTCCAGCTTTAGCTTTCAGTGAGTCTATAAGATGACACAAGGTAAGTGATTCTGTGCAATCACTACTCCTATCCATACTGATGTGATTTCCTTTGGAAATCTGTCCTCTCTCCAGTCTACCTGGCACTAAATCTTTCCCTTTAATACTCAGCTTATATCTTATAATGGAGATTATGCAGTGCTTTCTCTAAAGACATCAAGACCACACTGCTTGCTGCACTCTCCTTGGCTTTGAACATAAAACCATGTACCTAGATCTGTGTAATTTAATTATGTATGACCTTGCATGTGTGTATATGTATAATACTGGACCTCAGTTATAGAGAGTTGAGTACAGTTGACCCTTAAACATGGGGCGTAGGAGTGCCAACCCCCAACCCCCACAGTTGAAAATATGCATATACTTTTGACTTTCCAAAAACTTAACTACTAAGGGCCTGCTGTTGACTGGAAAATTTACCAATAACATAAACGGTTGATTACCACATATTTTGTGTATCATATATATTATATACTGTATTCATACTACAGAGTAAGGTAGAGAAAAGAAAATGTTATTAAGAAAATCATAAAGAAAATACATTCACAGTACTGTACTGTATTGAAAATAATCCATGTATAAGTGGACCGGTGTTGTTCAAGGGACAACTGTATATAGAATATTCCTCATTTATGGTGCATTATCATCACTGATCTCTTATTTTTTCATTCCCTTTTATCCCCAATCACCTCTCCCATTACCCTGTCTCCTCCCTTCCCCTGCCCTCCTCCCCAACAAAAATCTTTTTGCTTGGAGCTTTTCAGGAATTCAAATATTAGAGCTGCAGACAAGGCCATGTAATTTTAGTCCAAGTCACATACTCTATAATAAGAAAAACTGAGAGAGAAAAGAGGCGATTCTTAAAAAAATATAAGGAAGTCCTCTTTGACTGACCTAAATTCATCATTCCATGGAAAGGCAGACTTGGTACTTTTACTAAAATTTCTACAGCTGCATTAAGGTAATTAGTTTGCTTTGTGTTGGGTAAATCTCTAGATATAAAGTTTTCCCTATTACCAAATAAAAGCTCTTTCAAAACATCTGAAATCCATTCTTTTTTTTTAAGTTTATTTTTATTTTTAGAGAGACATAGAGAGCAAGTGGGGGAGGGACAGAGAGAGAGGAAGACAGAGTCCCACGTAGGGCTTGAACTCATGAACCACAAGATGATGACCTAAGCGAAAATCAAGAGTCAGACACTTAACTGACTGAGCCACCCAGGTGCTCCTTTCTGAAATCCATTCTTGACTTCATGATAGAATTTCTAGGTTATACTTCATGTAATTTAACTTCAACAAATAATTAAAATTCTGACCATCTCTCAGAATATAAGGCAGTGCACATCAATAAGAAACCATATTGTCTAGTATATTTAGAAAATATCTTTGTCCTTCCTTTTCCATAATGCTCTTAAAAGAAAATCTTTCTGTATTCACAGTTACTTGCAAAATGGAAAGGTTCAGGCAGGCTTGCTTAAGACTCTTTCCCTGGTCATGGCTAACAGGATCAAAGAAAGGTATCTGACCCAGCTTGTCCAACTGAGCTTCTTCTCCCACTCCAAATTCCTTTTGACTTGGGGTGCTAAAAGTCCAGGTAGGTTATCTATTCCCACTGGACCCACACGTCATATAGGCTGAGAAGGTTGAGGCTGCTATTTGAGTAAATAGCCTTGATGGGCAACATGAAAACTCCAGAGGCTGGTCTGTAGACAACCACAGAGAACAGAAAGGAGAGATTTGGTTTCTCCAGTGACATAGCAAGAGGCAGCAACTGATTGTGGTTCTTGCCTTCCATTCTTCTGTTGGTTTCAGTCCCCCCTGTTCTTCCTATCTATGAGATTGCCTTTTGTATCTTACTCTTTTTTGAAGCTAGTTTGGTTTTCTTGTCCTTACAACTAAAAGACCCTTGACTGAAACATACAACGTAATCTATAATGTTGAAAAGCTTAGTTCAAACATAATCTATGATGTTGAATAGCTTAATTCAACTTTGAGGGGCTTGGGTGGTTCAGTTGGTTGAGTGTCCAACAACAGCTCAGGTCATGCTCTCACTGTTCATGAGTTTGAGCCCCACATTGATTCTTTCCTGTTGGCATGAAGCCCACTTTGGATCCTCTGTCCCCCTCTCTCTGTCCCTCTTCCACTTGCATGTACACACACTCTCTCTCTCCCCCCCCCCTCAAAATTAAACAAACATTAAAAAAATTTTAATTAGGGCTCAGTCAGTTAAGCATCTGACTTTTGGTTTTATGATCTCATGGTTTCATGAGTTCGAGCCTTGCACTGGGCTCTATGCTAACAGTGTGGAGCCTGCTTGGGATTCTGTCTCCCTCTCTCTCTCTGCCCCTCCCCAACTCATGCTGTCTCTCTCCCTCTCAAAATAAATACACTTAAAAAAAACACTTTAATTCAACTTTGGAAAATGTTTAGTTTGGAATACTTGAGCCTACAGGTTCAGCTGGAAACAGTCCATTTATTCATGGTTCTGTTATAGATAATAAAAGAATTACAAGTGTCTTTTCTTTCAAATAAATTCTATCTGGGGTGCCTGGGTGGCTCAGTTGGTTAAGCATCAACTTCAGCTCAGGTCATGATCTCACAGCTTGTTAGTTCGAGCCCCACACTGGGCTCTCTGCTCTCAGTGCAGAGTCTACTTTGGATCCTCTGCCCCCCTCTTTCTCTGCCTCTCCCTGCTCTCTCTCTCTCAAAAATAAACAAACATTAAATTTTTTAAAATAATACATTTCATCTGAATGAAATATTAATTTTTAGTATATGTATGAAAATTATAAAGCTCTGCCAACTTTCAAAAATGGCTCTTCCCCCTAGTTATTTTTCCCATATATTATTTCATTCTATAAAGCACTAGCTCTCAAATTTTCAAGATTCATAACATCCAACTACCAACACACATATTTATATACATACACATATATATCTTTAGACATATATATATCTTTACATATATATATCTTTACATATATGTATATACGTATATACACACACACACGTACATAAACATCGAGACTTCCATGTTAAATCTCCAGCTCTATTCCATAGTTTAAAAATGTTTTTTGCATAATTTCAACACTAGAGAAAAGTTGGTAAGAGAAGTTCAAAAAAACTTTTCTCCTGAACCATTTAAAGAGTTAAGTAGGGGGGCGCCTGGGTGGCGCAGTCGGTTAAGCGTCCGACTTCAGCCAGGTCACGATCTCGCGGTCCGTGAGTTCGAGCCCCGCGTCAGGCTCTGGGCTGATGGCTCGGAGCCTGGAGCCTGTTTCCGACTCGGTGTCTCCCTCTCTCTCTGCCCCTCCCCCGTTCATGCTCTGTCTCTCTCTCTGTCCCAAAAATAAATAAAAAAAAAAAAAACGTTGAAAAAAAAAAAATTTAAAGAGTTAAGTAGGGGCGCCTGGGTGGCGCAGTCGGTTAAGCGTCCGACTTCAGCCAGGTCACGATCTCGCGGTCCGTGAGTTCGAGCCCCGCGTCAGGCTCTGGGCTGATGGCTCGGAGCCTGGAGCCTGTTTCCGATTCTGTGTCTCCCTCTCTCTCTGCCCCTCCCCCGTTCATGCTCTGTCTCTCTCTGTCCCAAAAATAAATAAAAAAACGTTGAAAAAAAAATTAAAAAAAAAAAAAAAAAAAAAAAGAGTTAAGTAGGCCACATGATGCCCCTCCACACCCAAACAGTTTAGTGATTGCTACAAAGACATTCCCCTACACACCCACTGTACAACTAATAAGATCAGGAAGTTAACACTGATACATTTCTACCATCTAATCTATTTTCCCTATTGAAGATTCATCAATTGTCCCAAATATGTCCATCCCCACAACAAAAGAATCCAGCCCAGGACCATGTGTTGCGATTTAGCTGTCATGTCTCTTAAGTCTCCTTCAATCTGGAGTTCTTCAATCTTTGCTTGAATTTTATGACCTTGACACTTTTTAACGTCAGGCCAGTTACTTTGCAGAATGTTCCTGAATTTGGATTTTCCCTCACAATTATAGTTTTGGCAGGAACATCATGGAAGTGATACTGATGGTATATGACTGCGATCCTACCAGACGGTATGTGATTTTCACTTGTTCCATTACTAGTTGTACTCACTTTGATCAACTGCTTATGTTTTGTCCTGAAAGTGTCTCTTTTTCTTTTGTAATTAAGTACTTTATGAAATCTTTTGAGACTATGTAAATATCCTATTCCTAATCAAAATTTAACACACTAGTTTAGGACCCATTGAAGTTTTGGTATGAATTAATTATTACTATGACGATTTCCAAGTGATCATTTTAAAAATTTCACTATCCCTTCTATATTTATTAGTTGCTATTCTTCTGCAAGAAAAGCTTTTGCTTCTTTCCATTCATTTATATATCTAAGTATGCAAGTATGGATTAATGGATTTCTATTTTATTCAATGAGTTACCATCATTACCGTCATTATTATCATTATTTTGATGCTAAAATTTTCCCAGATTTGCTCAGTGAGAATTCCTTCAATTTGGCTTCTGTGTTCTTTTGACATGTTACCATTATTCTTTTAACATTTCCTTCCTTTTGAGCACATTAAGTTCCATGTTCATCTTGTATAGCCATTAAAATCAGTCTTTCTCTAAGAATCCTGGCTTCCTCTTAATTGAGAACTGTATTTAGAAACCAAAAGCTAAGCGCTTGATGGGCTTGTTCTTGGTACATCAACGTTTGCAAGCCCTCTTAGTAGAAATACCTAAATAACATGTATACACCTACACACACACACACACACACACACACACACGTCCCACATGCACATTCCATTATATTTATTTTTATATTTGTCTATATATATTGAAAACCATGCATTCAAAATGATACCTCCAATTCCAATCTAACACTACTGGGTTCAGTTTTCTTCCTTTCCATATTTGTAATTCTTCTCTTTAACAGTAAGAAACCTGGCTCCGCTTGTACACATTATATTTCCTGATGGTATTAATCCCCCTTTATGTAACAATGTCTTGTCTCCATCTCGACCCCTACACAGATGTCTTTCTTACCTAGCTTGGGCTCTGATAACCTGAAGTAGGGTCGTCATCATCTCCCTAGACAGATGTTCTCCTTGTCCCACCCAGGGACTCACACTCCTCTCCAACTGAACTCCATTACCACCACCCTCCCAGCATGGATGTCTTTCTCACCACACTCAGGCTCAGACCTCATGTTGAGCTGCACCCTGCTCTCTTGTGCTTGTTCAGTCCCACCTAATGGCTTTTATTCTGAATTTTTTGGGAATAAAGGAAGGAATAAGAGGAACTTCACAGCTTTTAAGTTCAGGTATAACTGCCTCACTTGATGCTAAAAGTGGGTTATTAACAAAAATCACAACTTCTCTTTGACCTACATTACTCATTGGGGATTTGGTCTAAAATTGGGCATGTGGGTAATAAGAGATTGAAAGCCATAAAATATTCTGTCATAAGAACAATGTCTAAATAAATCACAAGAAGTACATTCTGCACTTTTGTATTGAAATGTTAACTATCCTATTAGAAATGAAGCTCCCCAGAGAGAAATCCATAGAAATGAGAACTGAGAACTGCCCTTTACATTTAGTCTCTCCTGCATTTTCTAGTCCACATAAGAACTGCTTTTTCAGACATTAGTTGATTTGCCTAAAGGAGTTTACCTCCTGGGAGATCATATTATTTATTGATTGATTATATACCAGGGACTGCTAATGTATTTCATTAATAATGTTTACAAGCTCCCTTGTCTTTTTACTTTCTGAGGTGTCTAGGGAATTTTTGTAGAAACATATCCATTTAAGGGGCACCTGGGTGGCTCAGTCAGTTAAGCATCTGACTTTGGCTCATTTAAGGGGCACCTGGGTGGCTCAGTCAGTTAAGTGTCCGACTTTGGCTCAGGTCATGATCTTGTGGTGTATGGGTTCGAGCCCCACGTTGGGCTCTGTGCTGACAACTCAGAGCCTGGAGCCTGCTTTGCATTCTGTGTTCCCTCTCTCTCTGCCCCTCCCCTGCTTATGCTCTGTCTCTCTCTCTCAAAAATAAACATTAAAAAATTTTTTTAAAAATATCCATTTAACAAAAAAACCAAAGGTTTTCTTAAAGGCTATATTTATAACTAGCATCAGCAAACTGAATCTTTCTTTTAGTATAATTAAGTAGCTTGATATTTAAAGTAACACCAAATTTACTCTAGCAAAGGGCTACTTTTTTTGGAAACAGAAAGAAGCTATTTTGGGAACTCATATTTCCAGTATTTAGCAACTATTTTTTTTAAAGTATTTATTTACTATTTATCAAGTACCTACTATGTATACCACAGTGAGCTAGGGGCTAAGAATACTATTTCATGATAATGGTAATACCTCAAATTTTTTAAATTATAAAGTATCTATAATTATACTAAGTAGGTTGCCTGTATCATGCTGTTTATTCTTCACAGCAATCAACCATATGAGGTAGAGCCTGTTATTTCTCATACTTGTAGATGAGCATTTTGATGTCCTTGGAGATTGTAACGGACTTTCTCAAGGTCACACAACTGTATGGAAAAATCCTGCCTCTCATCATTCATTCGACAGTATTTACTGAGCATGTCCAAGGGGCCAGTACCATGCTTGACTCTAGGGACAAAGTGCCAGACCAAAGAGATACCATGTCATCATGAAGCTTATAGCTTAGTAGGAAAGGTAGTCAAATTAAATTATGATTACAATCAAGGGTGACAATTGGTTGTCTAAACAAAGTATGGGTGGTGGGAGGTACTCAGCCAGGCAAACAGAAGTTAGCTAGGTGCAGGAGTGAAGAGAGGTTTCAAGCATCATGTCCACAACTGGTCACAAAATGGAATCACCCTATACTAAAATACAATTCCTTTTGCTTCTATTATGGCCTCTCCCTGTGCCCCTATCTACTGGCTGGGGGGGCAGTAAAGCTTGCTCAGAATTAATAAACCCATAAAGTCCTTTTAGATAGAGCTCAGTTTCTGTTGGATAAAAGTGCCTGTTCCATCTCTCAGATGGCATTCCTCCTCCTTCCTCCCTCCTGAAGATGGTACCAAGTGTACAGGATGAGGGATGGCTTAGAAGACCTTGTGGCAAGGAGAAGAGGGAGGGTCTTTGGTACGGAGGTCTCTGGCCTCTGGGGCCATTTGCCTGTGTGTCTGCCTAGCTGCTAGGTGCCCTACTGGCCTCCCATGCCGGCACTGGCATCGGGTGAGCTCATGGTCCACTCTCCTCATACTGGCAGGGCTTCCTGTGGTTCCTCTGAGCAGACGAAGGCTCAGGTTGGCTTTGGCTGGAGCTGAGAACACTCTGAGCTCTGGCCGTGCCTCCTAATCAGACCTGGCTCAGGTGATCTGCTCTGTGCCTCACTGCCCAGACTAAGCAACCCCTCTAGGAACTCCCCAGACAGATTCTCAGTGACTTTTGGGTTTCTGGAAACTAAGGGAAGAGCTGGGGAAGCTCAATTTGAGTACTTCCCCTACGTAATCACTTTACACCTCCGTGTGTAAACGACAAGGACATGGCTCAGCTCAGTCTGCAGCAATGGCCTCTCCGTAGCGTGGATGCAAATGGTGGGGAGTGTGCAGGTGAGAGCTTTTATCTGCCCTCATTGTCATCTTCACTTCTTTAAAGCTCATCTCACTCTCCTGGTCTCCTTCTCTGCTTCATCTTTCCACCATCACCCTAGAATTGGAAAGGGTTTCCCTCTTCTTTCTTTTCTCTCTTGTGTGAAACCCTCTAAAGAGAAGATAAAACAATTTACATTGACCTTTCTCAAGAGATATCCTGGGTCTTGCTACAAATTCCTCTTTTTGAATGTTAAAAACTGAATATTACTCCAGTCATTTTCTTGCATTTCCTCTGGAACAAAGCTTAATCTTCCCCCCAGATAGAGAGATGCCTCAGGCAGACTGGAGTGAAGATAATGTTCTTGGACAGGTAAAGAGTAAAAACATGTTAAGATATTTCAAAGTACTCAGTCACAAGTGTAAGAGCCCTGACTGAGCAAGAGTGTGGGGCGTTTAAGAAACTGAAAGAAACTGACCTGGATCGTAGGTAACAGCATGAGAAGGTACCTCATGAAGTACTAACTCTGTGCCAGCACAGAGAATCATAAGGCAAAGGCTTACCCAAGGGCTAGTGGAAGCCACTGATGAGCAAGACAGTGCCAGGATCAGCTATGCTTTCTGATAGGGGTCCCTCTGGCTGCAGTGTGGAGAAGGGACAGGAAGGAAGGAAGGAAGGAAGGAAGGAAGGAAGGAAGGAAGGAAGGAAGGAGAAAGGAAGGAAGGAAGGAAGGAAGGAAGGAAGGAAGGAAGGAAGGAAGGAAGGAAGAAGGAAGGAAGGAAGGGAGGGAGAATAAAGGAAGGAAGAAGGAAGGAAGGAAGGAAGGGAGGGAGAAGGAAGGAAGGAAGGAAGGAAGGAAGGAAGGAAGGAAGGAAGGAAGGAAGGAAGGAAAGGAGGGAGAAGGAAGGAAGGAACGAAGGAAGGAACGAAGGAAGGAACGAAGGAAAAGAGTGGGGGAGGAAGGAAGGAAGACTGGATGCAAGGAATTCAGAAAAGTATAACCGCAGGACGTCAAGTCGGAGATGATGGCTAGGACAAGAGAAGCAAGAAAGATGGAGTCTGGGTATGTAGGTAATAGAGACAGAGCTTTGTGACTAGTTGTAGATGTGAGAGGTAGACAAAGGAAGACTCGGATGAGCCAAAGGTTTCCGACTTAAGCAACAAAACAGGGCTAGTGACTTTTTCCAAGACAAGGAACTCTTGATATGAAGCAGACTTCTGGGGATGGATGAGGTGGTGGAGCTCCATTCGGACATTTTGAGGACTGGAAGCCACCCACGCACAGATCTGCAGAAGCCATAACGAGCTTAATATATATTTTGTGAGGTGAGAAGTTCAAATAAAATGTATTCTCAAATACTTTGCTCCCAGTCTCAGCCTTCCCTAAATCTTATTTAAACACTGAATGAGGACATCCTTTTTTTGCTTAATGCTCACCACATCTTACTCCTCTGCCTTTGAGAAGTTTCACCATGCATGCCAACCTCAGCTTTGAATTCATACGAAAATCTACACATCATTTTAGGCAAACTGAATCCACGTCCTCTTACCATGGAGGATAGACACAGAAGAATTCTCTTACATGCAAATAATAGCATTTTAGTATCCAACACTGGGAACACATTGAATAGGCAACTGGCCCTCTTTTCTAATTGCTGCTGAAAATAAAGTCCATAAGCCAATTAATCTAAAACCAAAGCCCATATTTTGTCAGCTTCCCAACTTATGATTATTTACAAAGATATCGTACAAAAGGCCACCTTATTAATTATATCGGTATATGTGTGAAATCTAGACTACTTTGGAGGGTATCCCAGGAAGTCTGCATTTCTCAAAGCTACTGGTTGACTAAGTTTTTCTTTCACGACCGAAGAGACTGGCTCTTTCCATGGAGCAATGAAAAGGATTTTGTTGTTGTTTTCCACTTCAGGCACAAGTTGTAAACACAAACGCAGGGAGAAATATATAGGGTACAGAAGCACAAGGAGAGATACCTTCCCCAGCCAGAGTGAGGGAAAGGGGAGGGGAAGGTGACTGAAGGACACTGAGATGTCCTAGAATAATGTCGCCCACCTTCCCAGGAGCAGTGCACTCGTAGGGATCCAATGATAGGAGGTGTGGAAGGGCACTGTCACACTGGTCAATAACTCCCCAGACAAATGTGCGAGGATCAGCTATGGTGCCTTTGGCCATGACACAAAAACCCATTTGGCTGAGTAAATATGGAAATTTATTATCTCACATGACAAAAGGTCCTTTGATGGGGCAGGCTCCAGAATCTGTTGATTTAGTGGCTCAATTATATCAAGAACTCTCATTCTTCCCATCTCTCAGCTCTGCCTTTTCCAGGGTGGCTTTCCACTTGGGATGGAGCACCTCAGGACAGAACAAGGTGGCTGCAGCAGGTTCAGGCATGGCAGTAAGACAGAGAGGGTCCCAAGGAAGAAAGAGACCATCTTTCCATGTGCTTCCTTCTTAGGATCGAAACTATTTTCCCAGAGACCTTTGAAGTTTCCTCCTCATTTCTCAAAATCCTGTATTCAGGCACATGCCCATTTGTAAAGTAATAATAAGGGCCGTGGGACTACCACTTAGGCTTAGTGCAATTATTTGGAATGCTATTTTATTTATTTTTTTTTCACGTTTAATTATTTATTTTAGAGAGTGAGAGAAAGGGAGCATGAGCACAAGCAAGAGAGGCACATAGAGAAAGGGAGGAAAGAATCCCAAGCAGGCTCCATGCTGTTAACATGCAGCCCGCAGCCTGACTTGGGGTTCGATCCTATGAACCGCAAGATCGTGACCTGGCCCAAAATCAAGAGCCGGACACTCAACCAACTGAGCCAGCCAAGCGCCCCTGGAGTGCTATCTATTCTTGAGAATCAACCACACATAACCACTACAGCGGTGTTATGGCTTGACTTGAAAGAAGTCATTCTTTCTTCTGGGAATCTTCACTGGCCAAATTTATAAAGAATCTCTGTACTTTCTTACCTCAATAGGATACTGTTTTTCTCCACTTTCAATGCCTAGAAAGCGAGGGTAATGGAAAATGATCAAATCATTTATCAAACCCATGCATTTCAAAACAAACTTACCAAAATCTACAAGTTTAACTCCACCTTCAGTGGTCAACAGAATGTTATTTCCTTTTACATCTCGGTGGATAGTTTTGTTGTTATGCAAATGCTGAAGTCCCTAAAAGGTGAGAAATATACAGTGACTTTAAAGAAAGCATCAAACAAAAGTAACATTTTTCGGATGGATGCATTTGTGCAAAATCAATAGGAAATATTTGTTAAAATTCACATTAAAATGTTCCACACTGAATTAGTGAAACCAAAGTAGATCATTTCTACTTCGGATTTTATAAAAATTCATAAAGCAGAGCATGCCCTTCCTTAGCTCTTATCAGATACTTTATCAAAAATGTGTTGATCTCAATAGAAGAAACATTCCATACACTTATTTTAAACAACAGCAAATATAAACCTATTATTAAAAAAAATACAAATTATCTACCTTCATCATAATCAGTCTCAGAAATATACTTAGATATCAGAACTCCAGGTTCTGCTGACACACAAGGAGGGTAGATTTCTAACAAATAATTAGTCATGTTAAACATTTCAGATTTTGCATATACTCTTGCATCAACAAATACCAATGTACTGATATTTTCCTAAAAATAGGATCCACATTTTTTATTTAACTAGAACTGCCCCATAATTAATGCACAATTTAAATTGCCTTACCAATAGTGCTTCACGTAAAATATAGGCAATTATGGGCTCACTCATTCTTTTGCCCTTCTTCAGAAAACCCTTCACGAGATCTGTCACTGATCCTCCATTGCACAGCTATAAAGGAACATTCAAAGATATTAAGATGGATATGACATTTGAAGTCCTTGTTATAAAAGGTTTTCTAAAAACATTTTTTAAAATTGTTCCAGGGTGCCTGGGGGCTTAGTCGGTTAAGCGTCTGACTCTTGATTTAGGCTCAGGTCATGAATTCAACCCCCACACTGGGCTCTGTGCTGACAGTACAGAGCCTGCTTGGGATTCTCCCTCTCTCCCTCTCTGCCCACATGTGTGTGCTCTCTCTCAAAATAAATAAACTTTAAAAAATAGAATAAAAATGTTTTTTTTAAATAAAACTGTTCCCATTTTTTTTTGTTTCAAATGATTACTCTCATCATCTTTATGGCTTCATAAATGAAATGAATCATAATTTTAGGGGCATTTGGGTGGCTTGGTTGGTTAAGCATCTGACACTAGATTTTGGCTCTGGTCATGATGTCACAGTTTCATGAGTTCAAGCCCTGTATGGGCTCTGCACTGTCAGACTGAGATTCTCCCTCTTTTTCTGTCCCTCCCCACCCCCTCAAAATAAATAAGTAAATAAACTTAAAAAAAAAGAGAATCATGATTCTACAAATTAGTCTCAAATTTTAGGATCTAGGGCTTAAAAAGTATTCTTGATTTCTGACAGTTTAATTAAAAGTGCAGTAAGATTCTATGACCTCACTACAAGGCTATATAATATTTTATATATGCATTAATTTAAAAACATGCCCCCTTTCTGACAAAATTTCAGAATGCATTAAAATAAGGATTACAAGTAACATTTCAGAAAGCTGTTTTAAATACCATGGTTCTCAGGTTTTTTACCTTCTTCCCTCCCCACACTCCTCCCTCCTCCCCAAAAGAAGTGGGATCTATGAAAAAAGGGGGATTTTTCACATGCAGGTTCTCCAAAGTTAGGGAACATTAAATCCCACAGAAAACTTTCAAAGGAGCTGCAGATTTGCAGAGCAGAGAAATACCAATATAAGCATTGGAATCAGAGAGAAGAGATAATTAGGTAATGGTCCCAATGAAGCTTGGACCCCCCATGAGTACTTGATCCCTTAATCTCTGACTGTCTAGCCTTTACCTTCAGCCCTGACCCTCCTCTGGGGCTCTTGTCCATGGTCTCCTTGCCCCTTACCCTGAACTTTCTGGCCTCCTCTTCTACCTGTCTTTGTTACCCACCAGTGCCTGGGAACTAAAAGCCATAATTTCACTGACTCTACTAACCTCAATGGAAACAGAGAAAGGAGGTGTGAGGAAATAAATTCCTGGCATCCTAGTTTGAAAGACTGAACACATTTTCTTCCAAACTTTTTCCTAACATGGCGATTAGATTTTATGGGATGCCCAAGACTTCTGATACGTTACAGATTAGGTAATAACAGCTATCCATTCACATGTGGTATCTCTGTATCTCACCTCTCTCTAGGTAGGTATTATCATCTCCATATTAAAGATTGGGAAAGTGAGACACAAAATGATAAAGTAACTTGCCAAAGATCACGCAGTAGAGACAGAGCTAAGATAGGAACTCAGACGGTCTGATTCTACAGTGGAGCCTTCACAGTTAACCGATTTGTAGCTGACGTCTTTCTCCATTCAAAGAAAACTTCTTTCAGCTTATAGAGGAGTAGGTGTAGTCCTAGCATTCCAAAACCTGCATTTTCTTCTGCATCAGAAAGGGGAACACCCTTTCACTGGACAAACAGAAGACTATTGCCTTAGCAGCAGAGAACAGGATCACACCATCTCCACTGTGGCCCAGCATGATCAGTTCAAAAAATTACTCAAAACCGACTGAAAAGAAACTCAGAGCCCTTCAAAATGCATGGCATTTATTTAAAAGAACCAAGTTTTTTTTTTTTTTTAATATATGAAATTTACTGTCAAATTGGTTTCCATACAACACCCAGTGCTCATCCCAAAAGGTGCCCTCCTCAATACCCATCACCCACCCTCCCCTCCCTCCCACCCCCCATCAACCCTCAGTTTGTTCTCAGTTTTTAACAGTCTCTTATGCTTTGGCTCTCTCCCACTCTAACCTCTTTTTTTTTTTTTTTTTTCCCTTCCCCTCCCCCATGGGTTTCTGTTAAGTTTCTCAGGATCCACATAAGAGTGAAACCATATGGTATCTGTCTTTCTCTGTATGGCTTATTTCACTTAGCATCACACTCTCCAGTTCCATCCATGCTGCTACAAAACGCCATATTTCATTTTTTCTCATTGCCACGTAGTATTCCATTGTGTATATAAACCACAATTTCTTTATCCATTCATCAGTTGATGGACATTTAGGCTCTTTCCATAATTTGGCTATTGTTGAGAGTGCTGCTATAAACATTGGGGTACAAGTGCCCCTATGCATCAGTACTCCTGTATCCCTTGGATAAATTCCTAGCAGTGCTATTGCTGGGTCATAGGGTAGGTCTATTTTTAATTTTCTGAGGAACCTCCACACTGCTTTCCAGAGCGGCTGCACCAATTTGCATTCCCACCAACAGTGCAAGAGGGTTCCCGTCTCTCCACATCCTGTCCAGCATCTATAGTCTCCTGATTTCTTCATTTTGGCCACTCTGACTGGCGTGAGGTGGTATCTGAGTGTGGTTTTGATTTGTATTTCCCTGATGAGGAGCGACGTTGAACATCTTTTCATGTGCCTGTTGGCCATCCGGATGTCTTCTTTAGAGAAGTGTCTATTCATGTTTTCTGCCCATTTCTTCACTGGGTTATTTGTTTTTCGGGTGTGGAGTTTGATGAGCTCTTTATAGATTTTGGATACTAGCCCTTTGTCCGATGTGTCATTTGCAAATATCTTTTCCCATTCCGTTGGTTGCCTTTTAGTTTTGTTGGTTGTTTCCTTTGCTGTGCAGAAGCTTTTTATCTTCATAAGGTCCCAGTAATTCGCTTTTGCTTTTAATTCCCTTGCCTTTGGGGATGTGCCGAGTAAGAGATTGCTACGGCTGAGGTCAGAGAGGTCTTTTCCTGCTTTCTCCTCTAAGGTTTTGATGGTTTCCTGTCTCACATTCAGGTCCTAAAAGAACCAAGTTTTAGGGCCAGTTGTAAATGTCTAAAAATCACTGTGGGGAGACTAAATGTCTTTTCCAATTTCTCTAAAGTGTGGCTTCTCTTTGGCTGCTTCTTCTGGGGTTGACTATTACATTAATGCAAGAATAAATAGCTGGAATGTTAGAGCTGGAATGGATAAAGGAACCCTAAACAATGTGCAGGAAATAAAATGAAAAATGAAATACAGGAAGAACTAATGTAATTATGTAATTCACACTAAGCAGTTCAAATCTTACTTTCTAGAGTCAATTTTTATTTGAAACAGTTGTTTTTCCCATCTAGGAAAGTTTAGAATACAGGATTCTTCATAATATACACTTCACTTTGTTTTTTAAAGTAAAGTATACTGAGGTATAATTTACATACAATAAAATTTACCTAATTGAGCTGTAATTCTGAGTTTTGACAAGTGCATTAGTCACATAACCACTACCACAATCAAGATACAGAACAAATCCAGGACCTAAAAGTCTTCCCTCTTGTTTCTTTGTAGTCAAACCCCTCGCCAGCCCCTGGAAATCATTCATCTGTTTTCTGTCCTTGTGGTATCAACTTTGCAAGACCGTCACAGAAACTGAATCATAAGGTACGCAGCCCATTCATCCTGGCTACTTTGACTTTGCCTAATGAATCTGAAATTCATTACTGTTGTTGAAGATTTGTTTTCTAATGTTTAAATGTCGTTCACTCCTTTTTTAATGCTGCGTATTCCAACGAAAAGATCAGGCACTATTTGTTTATTCATTCAGTAACTGAAAGACATTGGAGGTGTTTCCAGTTTGGGGCAATTATGAGCAAAACCACTATAAACATTGCATATAGGCTCATATATGAATATACTTTCATTTCTCTTAGGTAAGTACCTAAGACAGGGAATTGTTGACTCCTATGGGTCATGTGTTTCACCTTTTAAGCATCTGCCAAACTATTTTTCAAGGTAGCTATTCCATTCTGCATTCCTACTACCAGTGCATGAGAATTCCATCCTTGCCCTCCATCCTTGCCAGCAGATATTAATAAGAGGTTTTCTAAAGCCGTTTTAAATGGCAGTGTTATCTCATTATAGTTTTAATTTGGATTTTCCTAATGACTAATGATGTTGACCATCTTTTCATGTGCTCATTTATGCTATCCACATACTTTCCTCAGTGAAGTATCCCATTTTTTGTTCATTTTTTTATTGGTTGCTTATTTTCTTATTACTGATTTTTGAGAGCTCTTTATATTTTTTTGATATAAGTCCCTTATCAGGTGTTTTGCACATATTTTCTCTCAGTCTGTGGCTTGTCCTTTCAAGAGTCTTTTGAAGAGCAGAAATTCAAAATTTATCATTCTTAAAATATTATAGAATCTGATTCTTGTGTTATATAAAAAGCCTTTGCCTATTCCAAGGTCACAAAATTTTTCTCCTGTATTTTCTGTAGGAAATTTTATAGTTTAGGGTTTACATAGGTAGGTCTGTATTTTTATTTAATTTTTATATATGGTGTGATACAGATTATACATGGATGACAAATTATTACAGTACATTTTTCTGTTAGTCAAAAATGTCCAAGAAAAAGAAAATCTGACTCTGAATTGAGCTTAAAATCTAGTTGCCAACACCAAGAATCAGGGAATCTTAAATGCATACTGTTAAGTGAAAGAAGCTAATCTGAGAAGACTATACATACTGTATGATTCCAAACTATATGACATTCCGGAAAAGGAAACACTATGGAGACAGTAAAAAGATCAAAGGTTAATGAAGGCTGAGGGAAGAGGAGGGGAGATGAAAACATGGAGCACAGAGGATTTTTAGGACTGTGCAGCAAGTCTGTATTATACAGCAATTGTGGATACAGTTATTACATATGTGTCAAAATCCATAAATGTGCAACACCAAGAGTAAACCCTAATATAAACTATGGGCTTTGGGCAACAATGATGTGCCAGTGTTGGTTCACCAATTGTAAGACATGTACCAGTTCTGGTGTGGGGTATTGATAATGGGGGAAGGTATGAACGTGTGGGGCAGGGGTTATATGGAAAATCTCTGTACCTTTCTCTCAATTTTTCTATGAATTTAAATTACTCTTAAAAAAACGAAGTCTTTCTAAAATTCATAAAATGCACCACAACACAAAGAATGAACGCTAATGTAAATTATGGACCTTAGTTAAGAATAACGTATCATGGAATGCCTGGGTGGCTCAGTCGGTTAAGCATCTGACTTCAGCTCAGATCATGATCTCACGGTTTGTGGGTTTGAGCCCCGCGTTGGGCTCTGCGCTGACAGCTCAGAGCCTGGGCCTGCTTCAGATTCTGCGTCTCCCTCTCTCTCTGTCCCTCCCCGGCTCACGCTCTGTCTCTGTCTCTCTCTCTCAAAAGTAAATAAACATTAAAAAAAAAATGTATCGTTATTAGCCCATCAACTGTAACAAGTGAACCATACTAACACAAGATACCAATAATAGGGAAAACTGGGGGGCAGGGAATTTATGGTAACTTTCTGTACTTTCCACTCAATTTTTCCACAAACCTAGAACTGCTCCACGAAAGATGTGAAAAGGTCCTAAAATAATAACGAAGGAGCATACAAAATTAATCTGTTATGATAAGCCCCTTATAGTGTCTTCTCAGGAACTATTCTACTCACATTTGCATTTTATATCCAATACATTTTAATATGAGTGAAGTATGAGCACAGAAAATATTTTTGATATATATGTTTTCCTTGTAATAGTATTTCTGGTTAAGAAGAAATTTTTAGAAGAATCATTATTTATCCCTTTATATTCAACAAATATTTATTGAATAATTTCAATAATTTCAACAATTTCAATTTCAGTAATTTCAATAAATTATTACTATATGCAAAGCATGGAGACAGATATTAAAGCAGGTCGGAGATGACAGGGGCAGCTTTGGCTCCCAATAGGCTTGAAGTACCATCAGACCAGCGGTTTTCAAACAGGGACAATTTTGCTCCAAGGGGACGCTGGGTAACGTGTGGACATATTTTTGATTGTTAGGACTAGGCGTGAAGCTGCCACTAGCATCTAGAGGTCAGGGGGCTACTAAACACCCAACATTGTACTGGATAATCCCCTCCACCCACAATCAGTCCCCCCCACAAGAGCTCCAAGACTGAACAACTCTGCATTCAAGAGATGAAAAAAACAATTACCAAGATTATGTAATTGTAGTCATATGGGAAACTAATAATGAGCAAGTACCACAGACAGACTGATAATATCAAGTCAGAAGGGAAAAAAGAAAAATGTCTAAAGACAGGATGGAATCTGCCCTAGTGTATGTTAACAACAGTTTCCTCCAGGTTGTTTTGGTGTATTTACTTTCATTACAGTGTCTTTCGGAAAAAGAAGTATCCTTGGGGTGGGAGGAGATTCAAATTTATCACCTTTTTGGTTTTACTGGGTCATGCTCAGAAGAAAGGCTTTTTTCTAAACTAACATCATTACCATACTTTTCTGTTGTCTTTTATGATTTTAACCTATTTTGATCTTTAATTCACTTACAATGTTTTAAATGTGTAATATTTAGTTTGTTCCATACAGATAGTCTGCTACCATATGAAATATCATCATTACTATATACTGGATTCCTGTGAATACCTGGGGTCTTTCTCTAGATTATCAATAAAATTCCTCTGATCTGTCTATTCTTGTCATGTATCAAACTGTTTTAAAGCCTGCAGGTTTAGAGTTGGTTTATCAAATAAGTCACCTCTTACTATCTCCCCAAAATTTCTAGGCTCTTTTTGTACATTTACTCTTCTAGATGATATTCAGAATCAGCATCTCAAAAGATCGAGCTATAAATAAATTGAGTAACACAATACTTTCAATAACATTATTTTATAAAGCATTTGAAAAAGAGTAACCATTTATTGGTTGAAACTCTTACCAATAGGAAATGAAACCAGAATAACCAAAAGTTTTTTAAAGATGACCACAGGACTACTGATGACTCGGTTGGTTGAGTGTCAGATTCTTGATTTTGGCTCAGGCCATGATCTCACAGTTCATGGGATCAAGCCCCACATTAAGCTCCGTGCTGACAGTGTGGAGCTTGCTTAGAATTCTCTCTCTTCCTCTCTTTATGACCCTTCCCTGCTTGTACACACACACTCTCTCTCAAAATAAATAAGTAAACTTTAAAAAAAATGACAAATTACAATTAATGACTAAAAGTTAAAAAAAAAATAATTTTTTCAGGGCACTTGGGTAACTCAACAGATTAAGTGTCTGGCTCTTGATTTCTGCTCAGGCCATGATCTCACGGTTGGTGAGATCCAGCCCCACATCAGGCTCTGCACTGATGGTATGGAGCTTGTTTGGGATTCTCTCTTTCCCTCTCTCTCTGCCCCTTCCCTGCTCACACTCTCTCTCTCTTTCTAAAAATAAATAAATAAACTTAAAAAAAAAAAAAAAGAAAGAAAGAAAGAGGGACACCTGGGTGGCTCAGTTGGTTAAGCTTCCTAAATGCAGCTCAGGTCATGATCTCACAGTCCGTGTGTTCAATCCTCACGTCGGGCTCTGTGTTGACAGCTCAGAGTCTGGAGCCTGCTTCGGATTCTGTGTCTCCCTCCCTCTCTGTACCTCCCCTGCTTGCACTCTGCTTCTCTTTCTCTCTCCCTCTCAAAAGTAAATAAACATTTAAAAAAGTTAAAAAAAAGAAAGAAAGAAAGAAAGCTTTCAAGGTGGGTTAGATTTTAAAAGTCCACCAAAATCCTCAAATTATGAATCAAAAGAAAAATACAACTCCAACTTCTTAATATTTAGGAAATGCTAGGATATTCTGTACTTAATACAAGCACTTCATATGCAAATGTGATGTTAGCAAAAATGTGGGAAGTTCCTTGTCATCAATAAAGAGCTCCTGAGGGCTCAAAAGAAAGAGCTCTTCTAGTTATCAGTCAGGTTACTCTGTACTTGAAAAGGGATGGGGCAGAGCTACAGGAAGAGAGAATAAGAAGACAGTGACAGGCAAAGAATTATTGCAAGGAGCTATATATATAATGCAGTACTTGGCATATCCAATAAATATCAACCCAATGAATAAATGAACAAGCAAAGAAATGACTTTATGAAAGTTGGCAAGTAATTGGAGGAAGAGCTATGTAAGGAAAACCTGATTCATGAAGGAATTTGCAGGGTAAACAGCCCCAGGCACTAGCTGACATACTAGGGAGTTAAAAGACAACTTGTTTTGAGACTTCATGAAGAATGCTAAAGTCACTTTAAGTAGAGAAGCAGTCAGACTGGATAGGGTAATTAGAACAGATTGTGTTGAAAATAAGTTTGACTTAGTTTTTGTTTTTGTTTTTTAAGAATGTTTATTTATTTTGAGAGAGATAGAGACAGGGCAAGAAAGGTAGGGGCAGAGAGAGTGAGAGGGAGAGAGAATACCAAGCAGGCTCCACACTGTCAGCACAGAGCCCAATGTGGAGCTTGATCTCAGGGAACCGTGAGATCATGACCTGAACAGAAACCAAGAGTTGGACCTTAACTGTCTGAGACACCCAGGCACCCCAAGTTTGACTCAATTTTTAAGGAATAAAGATGAGACAGACTGCCAAGAGCAAATGTAGCCTCTTAGTAGAATCAGACTCAAAACAAATAGCCAAGATGTAATGTACTTTTGTAAAGACAACTTTTACAAAAAAAAAAAAAAAAAAAAAAAAGGTTTTTGAAGAATCAAGAAAGTACACATATAGCCTTATATCTTAATGCTAGAATGCAATCCCCCAACCTGAAATTCTGTTCTTGGGGTGAGATTTGCAACTACTATGGAAGGAAGAATATTTGTGAGACTTACAAGATGATAATTGAGTCATTTCCCTTCTATCACTTTACTTAAGTTCACTGGATTTTTTAAAATATGCATATCAGAACCAAAGCAGGAAAAAACTTAAAGTTTAAAAAAGAAAGAACGCCATTCACTCTAACAGCTGTGACCACTGTACCCTGATTCTGCAGGGCCACTGAGCTGGACTGTCCTGCAGGAGAGGGAACCTAACAATAGGCTGTACACTAAAATGCAGTTTTTCCATGACGCTAAAATGCGAGCTGCTCTCTTAAAAAAGAAAGAGCAATAAAAGTCACCCCAGAACGTGAGAAGACATGAGCGCCAATGTTCTAAGACCTTTATAGAAAGTCAGTGAAGACACAAAAAGAAATAGTTAAAACAGACTGAAGGTACCAAATATCAACAAGCTACATACCAATTTGTGGTTGAAATCTTGCTAAAGGTGCTCAAAGATCACACCATGATTTTTCTAAATCCTCCTTCAGAATTAGCGAAATTTCAAACATGCTCTTGGATGAAATCTACTTTAGTTCAACTAGCATAAAATGCCTTTCCTATATAATCCCATATTTTATATTCTAGGTAAACAATATGGAAAAACTTAGTCAAGCACTTCCAGGCAATGAAGTAGTAAACAAGAGGCCATAGTAAGTCTACACACATCAAACATACTAACTGCCATTAGTAGTGCTACCAGCTCAGAGCCTGGAGCCTGCTTCGGATTCTGTGTCTCCCTCTCTGTCGCTTCCCGGCCCATGCTCTGTCTCTGTCTCTGTCTCTGTCTCTGTCTCTCAAAAATAAACATTAAAAAATTAAATTTAAAATGTTTAATTTTTGATACCTCAGTTTCATTAAAACCCATGCCCAATTCTTTTTAAGTTTATTTTATTTCATTGAGGGGGGTGGGCAGAGAGAGAGAGAGAGAGACAGAGAGAGAATCCCAAGCAGGCTCCGCAATGTCAGCACAGAGCCTGACATGGGGCTCGAACCCACAAACCGTGAGATCAGGACCTGAGCCGCAATCAAGAGTTGGATGCTTAACCGATGGAGCCACCCAGGTGCCCCAAATCCATGCCCAATGTAACCATTTGCATATCATCTTTGATTTTCCCGTGTTTCATTAAATAATTAGTGCCTGCTTAGATAGTACATTTTAACAACAAAGATTGAGTGCCTATTATATGTGTGACCTTACGACAGCTATTAATGATCCACCTCAAGTTGAGAATCTTGAAGTCTTCCTGATGAGGGACAGGGCTGTCCCTTACATCTGCCTAGCAGGATCTCCTATCAGCACCCTTCCTGAGGAGCATCTGATCTGTTTTCAATATTGACCTGTGCCTCACTTTCCCAAGGTCCCAAACTTCACCATGAGAGGGCAGGGGTGACTAGAGTACAAAGACCAAAAATTACTCCTGTTTATAAACCAGGAAAAAAAAAAAGAAACAACAACAACAAAAAACCCAACAACATCAAATTGCAAAGGGATGGATAGCAATGGTGAAATCAGAGATGGAACTTCACCAAAATACAGAGACTCTCCTGTGGGATATTTTTAGCAGGAGACCTCATTCTCTATCCGGAAGTAATGTGAGATGGGAAACAGAAAAGGGAAAATGCCTTTTTCTTCTGTGCATCTATTCTGTAAAGAACATGTACCTAAGATGTTTTATCTTCTAGTATTTAGAGCTCCATAAGTTAGAAGGAGTCAGTGTAAATCTAGATACTTGCCCTTTGAAGGCATAAAATTCCCATTTTACATAGCTTGAGACACACACACTTTATCCACTTATTCACTGATTCATTTTATTTGTTAGATTACTTACAATGAAAAAAAAATCGCCTCCAAATATTTTATTTTTTAGGAGGTTAACGAGAGAAAAAGTCATAAATGATGAAATATCTTTAAATCAAACATCCTCCCCTTCACTGAATGTATGCTAGTTGCTCTGCTTGACTATGGTTGTGTCTGCTGTTAGGGGAAATTACTGGGTGAAGCTTCACGTGGACCTTGACAGAAAAGAACTGAGGATGTGAACAATTCTCTCTTTCTGGACCCTACCCAATGTCTCCTGCAAATGTTCCATGCAGGGACTAGCAAAGTTTATCTCTAGCTGCTGCCTGAAGCAGGAACAGTGCTTTAGTTTCCAAAATAGAAAAGGGTCTTCTGAATGAAACTTTAAGAAGTTAGGTTAAAATGAAAGTCCAGTGGGTGAAGAGGGCAAATACAACAAACATGGAAATTATTAAACAGACTGTAGGTGCCACATGTCAATAGGCCACAGATTAATTTGTGGTTGAACTCTTCCTAGAGATGCTCAAAATGAAACAGCATCATGAATTTCCTAAACTCTCATTTAGAATCAGTGAAATTTCAAATATGCTCTTGGATGAAATTTACTTGTGCTCAACTAGTATAAAATGCCTTTCCTATAAAAGAAAAGCAAAAATAAAAAATTTTAAACTTAAGTATGTTTGTTTTAAGTGATTATGAAGGATTAAAATATATAAAATGAAATGCAGATGAAATTATTAGGCAATAGATCTTTAAAAATGAAAAAATGACCTGGGGTGCCTGGGTAGCTGAGTCGGTTAAGCATCCGACTTCAGCTCAGGTAATAACCTTGTAGTCCGTAGGTTCCAGTCCTGCGTTAGGCTCTTGTGCTGGCTGACAGCTTAGAGCCTGAAGCCTGCTTTGGATTTGGTGTCTCCCTCTCACTCTGTCCCTCCCCTGCTAGTGCTCTGCCTCCTTCTCTTTCTCCCTCAAAAATAAACAAACATTAAAAAAAATAAACACTAAAGATAAACATAAGAAAATGACCTTAGGTTTCCCTTTAAGAAGAATTGCATCCAGGTGAATGAACTATGTCCTATTTAGCCTACGCAATTCTTAAATCGCCAACATAGACTAAAATGGGAATTTGTAATGGGGGACTGAGAAACCTTTAAGTATAGTTTTGCAACACAATGCTGTAAGAAGCCCTTAATGTCCTTTCATCAAGAAAAATGGAAGTATAACTTTCTCAAACTAGAGCTACACTAATTCACTAACGGAGCAACACTAAAAATGAATGCTCTATTCAATTCAGGCTATAGTCAAATATTTAAAAAAACAACCTAAGTCAAAAGGGATGAGATTCTATAAACAGACCATTACAACTAACTTCCAAAGACAGCCTTTATATGTTTTCTACACGTATTCTGTCTATACTGTTATGAGAGCATATTTTTACTCAGATTTCTAAAAAAGACTACTAATTTCTAAAATTGGCATTTCTGACTTTTGTTATTTTTCAATTTTTTCCCCCTTTATGGGTCTGTTTCTGGGTTCTGTATTCATTGCATTCATCTACCTGGCTTTTGCTGCAACAATATCCATTATATTAATAACTATCGCTTTTTAACAAGAATTATATTTGGTCAGGCAAGTCTTCCTGACTTCAAACTGTTTTTTGTTTATTCTGGGAATACTCTAAGGCCATTTGCTTAGTCTGACCATATTCTTTGGGAGGCCACAAAAGCAGAAACTTGTATCTTCTAAAACTCACTCTACTCTTTTCCTTTGCCCATTTTATGAAAGTGCTATCAGCATTCACGTTTGAATCTTTTTATAGACATTAGTCTTTAGTGAATGCCTACAGGCGAAACTTGGGTCATATGGTAAGTTGATGTGTAATGTTATAAGAAACTGCTGTACAGTTTTCAAAACAGCTGCACCATTTCACACTGCCTGAGCAACATGCAAGAGTTCAACGTGCCCCACAATCTCACCAATACTCAGTTTTATCAGCCTGTAATTTTGTCATTTTGTGGGTATGTGCTATAGTGTGGATTGTGGTTTTAATTTAAATTTTACTAAAGATATTGAACATATTTTATATATACGCTTTGGTGAAGAGTCTAAAATTTTTGCTCACTTTTTAAAAAAGTGGGTAGACGCACTTTGTTAGGTAAAATTTCCATCTATTCCTGGTGTCCTGGGAGTGTTTATGACAAAGAGGTACTGAATTTTGGCACAGGTTTTTCATGACTTTTTTCCTTTTGGTTCTGTTAATGGAGTGAATTCTGATGCAGAGAATTTTATTGTTTAACCACATTAAGTTTTAGTTAACTTGCATTACAGGGACAAGTACCATTTAGTCATGATATATTAACATTTTTTAATATATTACTGCATTTGTTAATATTTTGTGAAGGATGTTAGCATATATGTTCATGTGGAATGTCAGATTATGGTTTTCTTTTCTTGTAACATCTTTGCCTTCTTTTGTCAGTATAATCCCGGCATTATAGATGAGTCAACAAGACTCATTATTTCTTTCTTAAAGATTTTATAAGACTTTTTTCCTCCCAAGAACTCTGTGGACCTATATTCCCCCATGAAATAACTATACCTGTATTATGTTTTATAATAAAAATTATAAAAATAAACAACCATTTAAAGTCTTTAGAAACTGTTGTAAGGACATACAGCAAATGAAGAAACATCTGAGAACATAACTAAATCTTGGTAAGAACAGCAAGATTCTGTGTGGCACCTGAGCCACCCTGTTATCACCAGGTCAGAGAGATATAAAAGCTCTACTCTGGGCGAATGAGTATCACCAAGAAGATAGAGTCCTCTCTTGCCAGCTCCCATTCAAGGTCTACAGTATCTTCTTAGGGGGGGCAGACCACCAGCATATCTTACCCTTCCCCAGCCTTGTGCTGTAAAGCTGGCTGAGAAGACCAGAGTCCACCTTTCTGATCCATAGCTCTGCTTATAAAATAAGATGATGTGGGCAACTGCCCAAGACATGCTGCCGGCTCCAACAAGTGGCTCAGATATTTTGCCCTGGGAAAGAGGCAGGCCACAAAAATAGAGAGCGCCAAAGCTGGACCTTATATTATTTGAGAGTAAGAGTGGGGAAGACCAAGCCTAAGGGTATTCTTGAAAACAGTGGAGGCTCCAGTAATTACAAGGAGCCTGGTAACCCCATGATAACAAGAAAGTAACCACAGACCAGCTAGCTTAGCAGAGAGATTCAAGGAAAGAAACAGCTAAGAATAGCTCTCCTAGGGTCAGAAAAACCTCCCAAGTACTAGCCTCAAAAAGCATCTGCGCATAGAGGCCTGAATTTAATTAGATCAGACCTGGAAGCAATTTTTGCCCCAGGATGTTGTTGAAAACAATAGAGGAATCAGCTGGCAATTAGTGGAACCTATTAACTGAGTGTTAAACCATTAGAGACAGACTGCTTGATAGAAAGATCAGGGAAAGAGACTGGGAAAGAAAGCATTGTTAAAACCACTGCCATCCCAGGGTGATTTCACATGCCCAAGGCAACATCAGAGGTTTCCTACCAAGGGGGATAAACTTCCCCAAAATAGTTCAGCCAAGTCACCACAAACAAGCAAACAACAAAAATAAGCCCCCAACCCTCATCAATATCCAGAATTCCTATAGTCTAGAACGTCTACTTTTCAACCAAAAAAATTATGATATGCAAAGAAACAGAAAAATTTCACTCATACACCTGAAAAAGAGCAGGCAACAGAAACTGCTCATGAGAGAGCCCAGATGATGAACTTAGCAGACAAAGACTTCAAGGCATGATTTATCAACATGTTCAGAGAATTAAAGGAAATCATGCTTTAAAAAGTAAGGAATGGTATGATGGCAATGTCTCATCAAGTACAGGATATCAACAAAGAGATAGAACTCATAAAAAAAGAAGCAGGGACACCTGGGTGGCTCAGTCAAGTGTCTGACTTGGGCTTTAGGTCATGATCTCACAGTTTGAGGGTTTGAGCCTCATGTCAGGCTCTGTGCTAACAGCTCAGAGCCTGGAGCCTGTTTCAGATTCTGTGTCTCCTTCTCTCTCTGATCCTCCCCTGCTCAGGCTCTGTCTCTCTCAAAAATAAATAAACATTAAATGATAACAATAATAATAATAAAGTGTGTTTGTATTTGGTCTTGCTTTTCATCCAGTTGGGCCATTCCTGCCTTTACAATGTAGAGTTTAGACTGTTCCCATTTAATGTAATTACAACTATAGTTAGGTTTAAGTCTACCTTCTTGTTATTTATTTCCTATTTTTTCTATCTGCTTTTTGATCTCTTTTTTCCCATTTCCCTACTTTCTTTGGTTTGAATATTTGTAGTATTCCATTTTGTCCTCTATTGGCTTATTAGCTATACTTATTCATTTTTATTTTTAGTGGTTGCTTTAGTGTTTCCAATATGCATCTTTAATTTACCACAGTATACCTTAAAATAATATTACACCATTTCACATGTAACATAAAACTCTTAAAATGGCATATTTCCATCTTCCCTCTCCGGACCCTTTGCTATTTTTTACCATACATTTTAGTTTTATATTCTAAGACCCCCAAAATATAGAGCTATAATTGTGGCTTTAAGTCATGATTTCTTTTTTTAAATATTAGAATAATACTATTTAAAATATTAAAAATATTTTTAAAATATAAAATCAAAAGTTTCTTGTTTATCCTTATGTTTACCACTAACAGTATTTTTCTTTTCATTTTGTAGGTCTGAGTTTCCATTTGAAATCATTTACCTTCAGCCTAACATTTTTTATAGCGCATGTGTCTGGTGGTAAATTCTTTTTCTCTGATGAAAATATCTGTATTTTGCCTTCATTTATGAATAACATTTTCACTGTACACAGAATTGTTGAGAGCACTTGAAGATACCATTCCACTGCATTGGTTGTCCGTGGCCACTCTTTGATTCCTACATGTAAGTTTACTTTTTCCTCTTGGTGCTTTTGTTTATTTTTTCATTATGAGTGTTTGACATATTGATTATGGCATATCTTTGTGTGAGTTGTTTATCCTACAAGACAGATTTCAGGCTTCTTACATCTGCAGCCATTTAGTGTTCACAAAATTCAGAAAGATGTTAGCCATTACCTCCCCCAAACCCTACCTGTTTTCAGACTGCAATTACATGTAGGTTAGAAATACATGTAGTGATCCATAGATCACAGGGGCTTTTGCCCCTTTCCTTTTTTTCTACCTGCTCAATCTGGACAGCGTCTATTTCCCTGTCTTCAAGTTCACCAATCTTTACTTCCACACACTTAATTTCTAATCTGTTGTTAAATTCAATATAATATTTTTCCCTACTGATACTGTACTTTTCAGTTCTAGAAGTTACATTCAGTCAGTTCTTTTCTAGTTTCCACTTTGTTTTTCAATACTGTGTTCAGGTTTTCCTTGAAATTCTTGAACACATTTGTAATTGTTTTAAAGTTCTTACTTGCTAATTTCATCACCTGGGTTATTTCTGGGTCTATTTCTCTATTGACTGATTTTTCTTCTGATAATGGATCACTTTTCCCTGCTTCTTCACATATCTAATAATTTTTTACTGGATGCTAGACATTATTAATTTTATATTTGAATCCCTGGATTCTGTGGTCTTCCATTAATCAATGTTGAATTTTGTTCTGGCATACAGTTAATTTGTGCTTGTGGACCAACTTAAACCTGTAAAGCCTTGCTTTTGAACTTTTTATGGGTGTGCATAGGGTAGCTCTTATTCTAGGGCTAGTTTAGTTCTTTTTCTAATGAATAACCTTTCTAGGGTCTTTACTAAATGCCTCAGGTGTTTAATAAAGTTCTCCATTCTGGTTGTCAGAACTCAAGCATCTTTCAAACCTGCACAAACTCTGGTAGTTTGTTCAGATTACAGCTTTTCAGCAATTCTTTCCTGGTTCTTTGCCCAACTTCCTGAAATCTTCCTCCAGACATATCCAGCTTGGTTTTCCATCAAATATTCAAGGAAACCCTTAAGCATATTTCTGAAGCTTTCTTCCTGCTTAGCATCTTTATTCTGCATATTTCAGCCACTGCTTTTCCAGTCTTTTCAGTTCAGCAAGATCACCATGACCTTTATGGGAATGCCTTCCTTTTTCTTGTGGTCTGAAAATTGCCTCCAAGGATAAAGCTGAGGTGACTGTCAAGTTCCCCTTATTTATTTCCTTTCTCAATGTCACAATCCTAAGCTCTTTTCCAATGTTTGAAAAGTGTTTATCTATAAAAATATATTTTATTCAGCTTTTTAGTTATTTATAGTTCAACAACATGATGACACAAGTTACTACCATGGCCAGAAGCAAAAATCCAGGGTTATTTTTATACACACTGAAATTTGAGAACCTCTGACAATGTTTTCTGAGCTTACCTTTGATAAGAATCACTCTAGTACTTGTTAAAAAAAATTTCCAAGACCTCATTCTCAGAGCTTTTGCTTTGAGATGAAGATGATTCTGATCCTGAGAGTATTAGTTCTTTTATTAAAAATAAAAGAACGGGGCGCCTGGTTGGCTCTGTCGGTTAAGCGTCCAACTTCGGCTCAGGTCATGATCTCGCGGTCCGTGAGTTCGAGCCCCACGTCGGGCCCTGTACTGACAGCTCAGAACCTGGAGCCTGTTTCAGATTCTGTGTCTCCCTCTCTCTGACCCTCCCCCATTCATGCTCTGTCTCTCTTTGTCTCAAAAATCAATAAACGTTAAAATTAAAAAAAAAAATAAAAAAATAAAAGAACTAAAATTATCCCTTTTTTTCAGGTGACAGATTAAAATGTTACAAATTCAAATAGGCCTTGACTTCTCTTTTCATAAAAGGTCTTCTCTTTCATTATTGACGTATCATTTATATTCTCCCTGGCGCTAACAAAAATGTATACTAAGTTAATTAGTTTATTTAGCTCTAAGTTGTCCTTCTCCAACAGTAGACTATAAGCACCGTGATGAGAGTTTTTCTGGTTCTCTACTGAATGCCCAAAACCTACCAACACAGAAAGGGGCACTAATAAGTATGGATCACTCTACCTTGGGCCTGGCCTTAAGTAACATAATATCTATGGAATCAACAAATGACTGGATTTAGAAACTTATGTTCTGTACAATTATGCACACACACATACACATATACAAAATGACAGAAGGCCATCTTTTCACACTGTCTGGAAAATACCTCTTCAAAGTGTGAATGTCTGACTTAATTTCAATAAAAGGTAACAATGTACCAAATTCCGCATTCCAATAAAACATTGATAAAGTATTAATGAGAATGGCACCATCACCTAATAATAGATGTTTCCTAATGTGTAGTCTTAACATAAAATTTCCATATTACTTTTCTAATGTGTAAACTAGAAACAATATTTTCAAGGTTATTATTGACATATAATATAATTGACTCATTTAAGTATGCAGTTTGATATTGTCTGGCAATTTGTATACAATCATGTAACCACTGAATCAATATATAAAACAATGCCTTCACTCTGAAAGATTTCAAAAGTCTTGCAAAAATGCCATAACACATTTGTAATGTTAATAACAAGAATTCTCTGATAAAAAAAATCAAAAGAAAAGAAAACAAGTATTTTAATGTGGATGGTAAAAACATACTGATTTACCAAATGTCAAAACCTCTCTGGTGACCTCATATTCTCCCCCTGAAATAATGCTATAAATTTCAATCCTATTCAGAGAGCAGATGCTTTTGCAATCACTGAAGTACTATTACAGAAGAAAGACATACAAGTGTTGTATATATTATTTATAGATTTCCTGCATTAGAAGAGCATGGAGAAGTACATTTAGACTGCTTTTCCATCTTGCCCTTTAAATAAAAAATAAAATGAAATCATTTTAGGTAATTTGCTGTCTGTCCTGATGCAAGTACACCAAATAACAGCCTTTTCTATGAGAGCTGGGAAGGACTGTTCCAGCCCTAAGAACATGAAAGGAATCACCCTGTCAGGCTGCTACTCCACTGCGAATGTGCACAGCTAAAGGAAGGAAGGAACAATGCTGTGCTATTAGGGCAACCCAGAAGCCCAGCTTCCCACTCCTGCTTGCTCTGACCCCTCCCACATACACAAACCTGCAGTGGCCTCATGTCTCCTTCTGCATACATGTTTATCTCCTGTACGGTAACATTAAAGGGTTAATAACCGAGCAAATAAAAACCATTTGTTCATGGTGAACTCATTTTCTAGCCTGTTTCCTTTCCTCGTGGCAGGTTTTGTCTTACGAGATGCAAGTATAAAAGCAGAATACCCAATAATGCATGAGAAAGGAAAGTAGTATTTATATCTATGAAAACCACTTCGATTACCTGAAATGTGCATTTGAGAGACTTTATGACTATTCACTGAATTTTTGTGCTTCCAAATACCACCTGTAATTTCCAGTCTTTGATCTCTTGAAAGGGACATAATTTAAAAATTTTTTTTTTCAACGTTTTTTATTTATTTTTGGGACAGAGAGAGACAGAGCATGAACGGGGGAGGGGCAGAGAAAGAGGGAGACACAGAATCGGAAACAGGCTCCAGGCTCCGAGCCATCAGCCCAGAGCCTGACGCGGGGCTGGAACTCACGGACCGCGAGATCGTGACCTGGCTGAAGTCGGACGCTTAACCGACTGTGCCACCCAGGCGCCCCGAAAGGGACATAATTTTAAAGAGAAAAACTACTGTAATTGGCAAACAGTGAGAAAGCGACGTCATTGTTAAGAATGAACAAATCAGGACCAATTTAGATAAATAACAACGCAATCTATAGCGCCACCATGAAAGAAGCAGTTATAGCTAAGACTGGATTATGAGGGAAAGGGTCTCTTAACAGAAAGATGTCCAAACTCTGAATTTCAACCCCACTATGGCAGAGGACACACCAAGCAAAGGGCCCCCAAGACAGGAGACTGGATTCCTTACATCCTTAAAATGTGGCTGTTTGGCCAATGGAGAAGGGGAAAATTCTAGTTAAATCTCAATTTTTCCCTTTGTGTTCATCAATAGCAAATGCTTAATACCAGACACTTTGAACTCAGTTTTGACTCTTATTTTTTAGTCTCCTGGTCAGTGATAAGCATATGCAGAAACCTAACCAACTGCCACTTTGCTGGCCCCCCTCCATCCTGGCTACCGACTCTGAAGAACAGACTCTAGCAGTTAAAGGAAACACAAAGCCAAAAGCGGTATCCACATTTAACTAAGCAGGTCAGTCAAGATTGGTAACAGTAAGTAGAAATGAAGATATGTATGATCTTTAAAAATAAGGCAGAAAAAAAAAAAAAAAAAAAAAATTAAAGGGGCGCCTGGGTGGCGCAGTCGGTTAAGCGTCCGACTTCAGCCAGGTCACGATCTCGCGGTCCGTGAGTTCAAGCCCCGCGTCAGGCTCTGGGCCGATGGCTCGGAGCCTGGAGCCTGTTTCCGATTCTGTGTCTCCCTCTCTCTCTGCCCCTCCCCCGTTCATGCTCTGTCTCTCTCTGTCCCAAAAATAAATTAAAAATGTTGAAAAAAAAAAAAATTAAGTTCTCCCTTTATGCCTACATCATTAGGAAAACCTAAAATACTAAGTGACAGTAAAAATCCCCGTAGACATTGCATCAGTTCCCACAGCAGAAAACTTCCTACCCTATCTCTTATTAGATAGTTTCATTACAAATATGCAACTGGAATTTCAGAGAGCTAGCAACGAGTACTCTCTTCCTAAATCTGGGCAACAATTAGCATCTGAAAATGAACATACAGAGAATTCAGAAGGAAATAATTCCTGAACAAGGCCCTGTATATTATTCGTGCTGAGAAACTCATAACAAAAGGAGAGGGAAATACAAAGGAAAAATACAGGAAAGAGAAAAATTATATCAAAGTAAACGAAATAATTTAGGAATCACAAAGAAAGAATAGAGAAAATAACCCAGTAAGATCTGAGTTAATATTATTTATCTTAGGATTTGAACTCTGGATTGAAATAGAAATAAAATGATATTTCATGGTGAAAAGGAGTTTGTCCACGCTGGAATCACCTCCCCACACGCCCAGCTGATAATGAGGGGTGTCACCAACTGCTCACCCCCTGCAGAACATACCCTATGAAGATTCCCATTAGAAGCCCAGCGCTGTTAGCATGACTCTGGGTAATATCAGATTCTCTCTCTGGCCACTCTTTTCCTATCCTCATGCAAAGTAATTTATTTGGGCTTTCTTACAATAAGAGGTATAATTAGCAGTCATTTTGTAGAATAAAGTATTGATGCCACAAGCCAATTTTCTGAAAGTGCCTCTAAAGCAGCACCTGCACCATTCATGTTTATAAAGCAGGTAATTGTGCATCTAGCCACTTATGTGTATATGTGATTAGTATAATTTACATATGTAAATCAATTACCTTATATACAGTTGGCCAACTTCTTCCTTTATTTTTTCCCTCATACTCTAAGTTCAGATTAATTCAGACTTCCAAAATACCATTTTAATAAACTACCAGTATTTTTTTTTTCTCAAGCCATCTAGGGATATTTCCAATTCCTCCATGTGATAATAAAATACAAGAAGAAAGTTCAAAGAAGCTGTTAAGTTCCTACTGATTCATTGTTATCAGGAAGCTGCTTTACTTGTACTGGATGTTCCAAACCTTTTTAATCAATCTTCTCTCCTCTCACAAAAGAACATTTAACTGTGATCAGGAGTCTCCAACTCTTACCTAATTCCTACTGACAATACTGAGAAATGACAATATAATTATAATATAGATTTGATAGGCATAAAAGACAATGACCGATCCCATTTAATATTTTTAAACCCTGGGCAAAGAACTGTATCTTGTGCCCTTGCCCATTTAGGCCTACAGTAGGCAGAATATCTGAATTTCCATTCAAATGCTAATCTACCAATGATTCCATATGGAAAAAAAATAAAGATGCATTATTAAAAATGTTTTGAGGGGGCGCGTGGGTGGCTCAGTCAGTTACATGTCCGACTTCGGCTCAGGTTATGATCTTACAGTTCACAGGTATGAGCCCGCTGACACTGCAGAGCCTATAGCCTGCTATGAGTTCTGTGTCTCCCTCTCTTCCCCTCTGCCACTCATGCTCTTTCAAATATAAATAAACATTAAAAAAATTTTTTTTAAATAAATACAAATTTGAAGGATTCAAAATTTTATTCAAGACTGCATTAAGGGTCTGCACAGAATTACATCTCAAATATACAAACACAAACATGAGGTAAACTTAGAAAATTCTCCATTTATTTAAGGAAAAATGTTTTCAGTTCCTAATTTACATTCTATCACTTAGGTAAAGTTTAGAGGACTAAAAGTTTTGCTTTGTTTTAATATGTGACTTAATTAAAAATATAAAGCAATCTCAATAGAGAAAAAGTAATTTTGAAATCATAATACATTGCCTATTTTTAAAGAACACAACTGGTTATTTACAAATTTTCTTGATTTCAGGGCGCCGGGATGGTTCAGTCAATTAAGTGTCCAGCTTCGGCTCAGGTTGTGATCTCGTGGTTCGTGAGTCCAGGCCCCACATCAGGCTCTGAGCTGACAGTTCAGAGCCTGGAGCCTGCTTCACATTCTGTGTCTCCCTCTCTCTCTGCCCCTCCCTCATCCAAGCTCTCTCAAAAACAAATAAATATAAAATTTTTTTTTTAGATTTTTTAAATTTCTATAAAATAATAAATACAGTTTCACATTTTGAAAAGGTTCCTGAAAATACTATTTTACAATTTTGAAAGGCTCTATGATTCAATTTAAAGTGGCAGATTAAACATATAAATTTATTTCCTCTCATTCATGAATCTCCATTAAAATGTTAGTAATAGAATCAAAAAGTATAAACCACACACACACAAAAAAAGAGAATGGAAAAAAGGAGAGCCGTAGACAAGAGAGTTCAATAAAATTTTTCAACATGGAAAGCAGATGGCCCAGTGGTGACCAATTTGTCAGTGCAGAGGAAGCCACAAAATAAAGCAGTAGGCGAGAGCTATTTTGTGGTCACCTGAGCAGATTAACCCAGGAGTTGGGAGAGGTGGGGTAGAAAACAAGGGACCCTTTGGAAGTTTGATTAGAATCAAAAGACTTGACAACCTCTTATCTCACATATAAAATACCAACATCCAGAAGCCTGCCAGAGTACTCCTCACATACACACACATCCAGGCAAGAGACTGGAGATTTTATTCCCTAGAGAAACTGACCTGAAGGGACATGAGATTTGGTGACATCAGTAGAGTGGATAACGAGAATGAAGCACACGCTACTACATGGTATGTAAAATAGGAAAGTCAACTTGGAAAGGGGAGGCCAAGCGATTTGGGGAACAGTGGATCCCACATAGGTGAGCGGCAGAGAGAGAGAGATTAGAAAGGTCTGATGCTCGGCAGAACTCCACTGTGGAGCAGGAGGACGCAGGGTTCCAGAAACACAATTAATACCTTGCCAAAATTCAGGACACAGATTAGAAAATGAAAGAGAAGAGAAGCTCAGCCCTGCGTTTCCAGGTATGCATCCAAAGCACAGACGTGCTCGGGACAAGTTAACACCACCAAACTGGATCTACGCTGTTACTGCTCTGGATTATAAGTCTTTTGGTTCTACTTGCTTTTTATTAACCAAATGAATGTATTTATTCAGAAAAAGATAAAGATGATTAAGTTTATCTGCAATTATATTTAGTGAAAAAAGTAGGATAACTTCATAATAATGATATTGCCAATCATTTGAAACACAGACAAAAAGATGAAGGAAATATCTTAAATGTTAACGTACATAATGTTATTTTTATAGTTTCAAGTATTTTTTACAATGATCATTTATTTCAAATCATTAAAAAATCATTTAAAGAATAGAAAAAATATAAAGTATGAAAACAATACAATTTACACGTATGTCTGCAGAAAAACCAACAGAACATTCTGAAAGAAATACAATAATCAAACGCTAATAAAATCATAATGAACACAATAAATGCACGCTACTACAGTGATCCAGTAAAGGTTTTACCAGTCCTGAGTTTGATAAAAGCAACTATTAAAAACACTTATGAAGGGGCGCTCGGTGGCTTAGTCGGTTAAGCGTCCGACTTCAGCTCAGGCCATGATCTCACTGCCTGTGGGTTCGAGCCCCATGTCGGGCTCTGTGCTGACAGCTCGGAGCCTGGAGCCTGCTTCGGATTCTGTGTCTCCCTCTCTCTCTTCTCCTCCCCCCACTTTGTGTTCTATCAAAAATAAATAAACATTAAAAATTTTGTTCAAAAAATAAAAATGCTTATGAATTTTATTAGAATTAATGATTACCTCACTTCAGTCATATTCAATGAAAATGAGAAAAACTACATTCTTCTGGGACTGGCAGTTCCCTTAAGAGAGCACCTTCTAGGGGCGCCTGGGTGGCTCAGTCGGTTAAGCGTCCGACTTCAGCTCAGGTCACGATCTCACGGTCCGTGAGTTCGAGCCCCGCGTAGGGCTCTGGGCCGATGGCTCAGAGCCTGGAGCCTGCTTCCGATTCTGTGTCTCCCTCTCTCTCTGCCCCTCCCCCGTTCATGCTCTGTGTCTCTCTGTCTCAAAAATAAATAAACGTTAAAAAAAAAATTAAAAAAAAAAAAAAAAAAGAGAGCACCTTCTAGTATTTCCGCATTAGACAGAATTGTCTAAACCTACTCTCAGGAGACTCTACAGCTTCCCTTTGGCAACTTATTCAGCATTCAATACCATTTCTAATAAGGTTTTTACTCCTTAAATGTAAATACCTGGTTCTGTAGTTTATATCATTAGTATTCAATGAGGACAGAAAAAAACCTCGCAGCTTACCATTTTTGTCTAATGAAGCCTCACTTACATTAATTTTCTATTATATCCAGCACCTGGCACAGAGCCTCAGTCGCGTGTTAGCCGAGCAAAATGCAGATGAATAAATAAATATTATAATGAAGTCCCTTTAAGCTTGTTCCTCTACAAGGAAAATAATTCTTGCTTATTGAGTCTTTTATCGTGGAGATGTCTCCTTTTAGTCTTTAATAGCCTTTAGGGCTTTTCTTTAATTTCCTCTTGTGTCTTAAAGCCACAGGGCCAGAATGGGGCACAACATTCTATTGAGTCTATGACCAGTCAGGAACATACTAAAGGAACCATGGTTTTATGGTATTGATGTTACACAAACATTCAGTCATTCCAAGACCACACAGCAAATTTCTACACATAGAATAATGTTGAAACACTTACCTCAAGAACCAACCACAGCTTATCTCCATGTATTTTATCCTTCTTAAAGTACATCCCATAGAATCTGACCACATTAGGGTGGTCAGAAAGCGTTTTTAAGATGTTATACTCTGCTTCAATCTCTTCATCAATGTCCTAGTTTCAAAAGGTCATAAAAAAGAAAACCATGAGAAAAACATGAATTATATCAAAGAGGCACATATTGTAGACCACCAAATAGAGAATTTAATTTTGTCAAAGCAAGGTTATAATAATAGGTTTTATTATGCTCAGTAGTAGGCATTGAAATTTCTGATGCCATTATTTAAGGGGAGAGATTGTGATTTTCCTGCTAATCAAATACATCTCTAATTATGTTAATTTCCTTGAGTTACAAAGGGACAAATAAAAGACTATTTTTGTATGTAGTTAGAAAGAAACATACATGGAGATTCCAAAAGATACTCTTTGCAGTGTTCACACATTGTTTTAGTGGCCACTGTTTTGAAGCCACTGATTTGAAATAAATACTTTTAGCTGGTTCATTTGTTTCTTTGAAATATAGGATATTTAGAAGCTTTCAAAAACTAGTCATATAAGCAATAAATTCCTACATATATAAGATGGCACACAGCCTTAAGTTAGGTAAAGGCCCATTTGCCAGAAGTAGAATACATTGCTATCCTGTCAACAAAAATGCAAGATAACCACTTAAAGTCATGCTTTTAGAAAACCACAAAACATGAAACAACTCAGAGTAGTAATAAGAGAAACCCATCTACTACTGTTTTTATAGTAATACTTAGCATCCACATTGTTTTCTTACAAAATCATGTAATCACAGAGCTGCAAAGAATTTTAGACCAGAGCTCTAATTTTAGAAAAAGAAACTAAAGCTCAGAGAAGTTGGTCACAGAGCTGGTTAGTGTAAGATCCAGAATGAGACTGCAAGTCTAATGCCTATGACCTTCTAATCCCGTTCATTTTATCCCTTTCTTGGATAGACACTTACTCTATCAAAATTCATAATAGTAAGACTCTTTTAATAAAAAAGCCACTCTGTAAAATGCTCAGATGCATTTAAATTTATTTTATTAAGATTATAATCTCTCGGTTATAAATCTTTTTTATTTGACTTCTGACATGATGAATGAAGAGGAAATAATTCTCAGAAAAACATATATGTACTATGACAAGAATAAAGGCAGCAAAAGAACAAATCTCACAAAATCAATATATATTTCATTAAAGCAATAGGACAAAAGATGATTTTTAAGGTTCACAGTATACAAAACATGAGTAAATTATAAAAGGATAATGGCTATCTGTATTCATAATTCATTTGTTCTTCTCCACTAAGGAGTAGAAGAAAAGAAGAGACACTGGTTACCGACACTGTTACAGACATCTGGCCAGAGCCCTTTCCCTTACCACCATGACCCTAAACCATAATTATGTAGACCAGAGGAGAGAGTTATAGTTACTTTGGTACAGCTTAATTTGTGTCTCTCCTCCTTCAGTTTAAATTATAAGAACTGTCCATTAGAGAGTATGAAAACATTCAGCATCAGTAAAGCCCAGGCATAGTTCTTTTTTCTTCCCCCTCCAGTGTATCTAATTTCTTACTGAAAATAAACCCCCACTCTCCCTCCCCTCTCCTCAAAATAATATGAAACACTGTAGGTATAATGGGTTTAGTAGAAATAAACAATCCAAAAAGAAAGAGCAACCCTAAGATGTACAAATAGAGGCCCAGAGACCTTTTGCAGTGTCCTAGAGTTTGATAGTATAAGGGCTGTGACAAGCACTAGGAGTCCGTGTCCTTCTCACACACATCACATCATTTCTGTCATGTCATACTCCATCACCTGTGCAAGAGTCAAGTAACTAAAGAAACTGCTCCCAATAGAAGTTTGGGGATTATGTGATTACGAGCTCATGGTGGCTCACCCAACGTGCTACCGGGAGAGCTACATGTTTCCCAGGAGCTGAAAATGTTACAAAACAGCCAGTTCTCATTCTCAGGGGGAAAAAAAAAGTCTCATCAGTTTCTTCATGCTCTGAAAGGCCCCCCCCCCAAAAAAAAAGGCTTGGAAGTTTCCCTTATCACAACTGCCATTCCAAAAACAGCAGAAGAGGACCCTACTGGGGCATCACTTAAAAGGCCATAAGGACTCCACGTGCAGTATCAGTTCTTTACAAGGTAACCCACCTTGATTATAAGCGAGTACCATTTTTGCTTTGGAAACATTTCAGCAAACCTGAAAATAAATTTCCCATCTCTGAAAGAAATATAATTTAAAATAAAATATTTCTGGTGTAGCTTAAGAGACATTCTGCCTGAAGCCTAAATAAATATAGGAAGAAAAAGAGATATGGCAAAGATGACATTTTAGAATTACCTCTAGACCCGAGTCTGTGTTCTTACAACTTTTTGAAATCTAAAATAACACTGACTTAACTGTTGAGCTGTTGAGACATGTATTTATCTATTTACTTATTTGTATTTGGTCCTTATTGTATATGTTAAGCGTATAAATAAGAAAAACCTAACAGATTTTTTTTTACATTTTCTTCTACTGTAACTGACGTTGTGACAAATCAAGATATTTACAGAATTTTTAACTGCTTAATACAAATAAAAACAAAGTTAATTAGGAGAAGAAGAAGGAGGAGGAGGAGGAGGAGAAGACAACAGCAATGTGACATACATGAATCGGATCCAGAATTTTCACTGCTGCTTTTTGGCCATTTTTCTTATTTAACACTTTAAAAACTTTCCCGTAAGTTCCTTTGCCGATCGTTTCAATGATTTCCCATGTATCAGAAGGATCAGGAAAGTTATCAAAGATGATTGTTTTTCCAGTTAATGGAAGCATCTCACAAGTTTAAATCACTGGAGAGGAAAAGTACAGTTTCAGGTACATCTCATTGGCGATATTAAATGGCAACATAGACTCAAGGGAAATTATCTAACACTTCACTAATATGATGGAAAATATACAGCTGTAACCAAATGTACTCAGAATTATAGAAAATTTTAATTTCAATTCTTTTTGCAAAAAGATTACTAAGAGTAATAATGCTTTGTAAACAAGGCTTTATTTCTGTTTAATATAGTCCCATATTAATTGCTCTTAATTCTTTTCATATTAAAATAAGAAACAAAATATTTCAATCACTTTGATGTGCTGCTTTATACTTAGGTATTAGTACAGTGAATGAAATTAATTTAGAATTAACCGCAAAGATAAAGATTCAACATCATCAAGGCAAATCCCACACTTTAAAGTGATCATGTCTTATACCACTCCTGTATGTAAAACCCAATAATGGGTCCCCTCATATTACTTTTAGCATGAAATTTCTTTAACATTAACTTGCCAGGTTCTTTAAAATATGGTCGGTCCTTGCTTAATGTTCTAGCCTCATGTCTCAACTCTTCTCTCAGTCACTACCAACCGGCCACTCAGGATCCTTAAGGTCATTTTTTTTTTCTTGCTTAAGGATTTTAATATACACTAATCCCTTCCACTTCTGCCTGTGGTTTCTTTACTAAATTCCACCACTTACTTATCTTTCAGATCTTGGCTTGATGTCATTTCCTCTGAATGTGACCACTCTCCATCCCATTTGGGTTGATGCCCCACCTCTGTACTTGCATAGCATTTTACCCATGTTTATCAGGTATCATGATATGCCCAAAACCTGGAACAGTGCTGAAATAATTAGGACACTATGGCCAATGAATCCAGGTGACTTTACAAAGGTGATGCTATATGTAATGTGAAATAAGATCTCAGGTTTTCTGACTTCCCAGTGGTATTTTCAACCTCCTATACTCTCCCTATATTACATTCAACCATTTGTATAAAATTATAAAAAAAAAAAAAAAGTAACAGAAATAGGTCCCAAACTTCTGGGGGCCTCACATTTTTTCAATTATCTATGCAAAACCTCACTTTTTTCAATGACAAAAAGTTGACTGCAGGGGCACTTGGGTGGCTTGGTCAGTTAAGCATCCAGCTCGTGATTCAGGCTCAGGTCATGATCTCATGGTTTGTGAGTTTGAGCCCACGTCAGGCTATGTGCTAACAGCACGGAGCCTCTTGGGATTCTCTCCCTCTCTCTCTGCCTTTCTCTCTCTCTCCCTCCCTCTCTCAAAATAAATAAACATTAAATATAAAACAAAAGTTGACTGCAGTTGTGCTTGTATGTGTATGCACACACATAGAAACACATCTGTTAATAAACAGGTATTAATACTACGTGATAATGTTGGCTCATGAAATACACTAGTCTAACTACAATGTTCAACCTCTGTCACACCACCAATCCATTGAGTTCTCACTTTCTTTATAGCCATCAACCGTATTCAGTCTTCATTTTCTTCTTCCCTGGCATAAATTCTACAGCTTGAGTTATTATGATCTCCTTGCAAACACCCTCAACGCTCTTGTTCCTCTTTCTCCACCATGAGTCTCCCAGGGTAAAAAACAAACAAAACAAAAAAAACAAACAAAAAACAAAAAACCACAAAACAGCTCTGGTTAAACCTTACATTTCTTCACACCTGTGCCTACAGCTGGAGAAAACCACACAACCATAATGCTAGTTTCACTTCAAATTCAGGATAAAAAAACCTACAAGTAGACCGTCGACACTGCCCAGAAGTCCTACTGCGCTTCCCTGGTTTGTCTGTTCCTTGCTCTCTGGAGGGATTATTTCACAATGATCTCTCTTCTCACACTTTTCTCTCCTCAGATTGTTCCTCTTTGTTCTCTATCCCCTCTCACAAAACCTCCCAGCTGATGCCCCTACTTAATAATTATTGAAAAGATGAAAGCAATAATAAACTCCTTAGCTTTCTCATCTTGAAAACTAAACTAATGTGCATAAAACAGGAGTTCATTCTCAGTATAATCAATTTTGCTGTTTTGCCTCAATTAGTCTTGTACTTCAGTTCCTTCTCAGCCTTCAGATCTTGGCTCAAACATCACTTTCTTACAAAGGCTTTTCTTGAACAACCTACATAAAGGTAGCTTTCCCCACATATTTCCCCATTTCTCCTTTAGAATGCAAACTACAAAAGGGTATAGACTTTGCTCTTTTTACTACTGTATGTGCAGTTTCCAGAATGATGCCTAGCACATGGGAGGCAATTAGTAAATTTGGGAAAATGGGCAAACATTTTGTTGTTTACCTGTTAATTTTGACAACACAGACCTTATCTATCGTGTTCACATCCAAATCTAATAATGCCTAACTCTGTTCCTGGCATGTAGTAGATGTTAAATATACAGCTGTTGAATAAATTAATCAATATGGCTCTTCAAAAGAAGTTTTTAAATGAGGGAGAAAAATAAGGATGAGGGAGAGCTGAAAAGAATTTGAAAATCTCACTAAAATAAGGATCATATTCTGATTCATTATACTTAAGGGCACATCATCTAGTAAATGGCTATGAATGTCTGCTAAAAATTACATTACTACATAAAAATACACTTATGAATACTTCATAGAACATTTAATTTTATGAAATTTGTGCCTTTGATCCAAAATGCAACAGAACAAGTAGGAGGTAATCAGTAATAATCATCCACTTTAGTGACTGCACAATCAGTGACAAGATTACTTCTTCCATCTATGTACTTGAGTCATGCAAATAAGCATTTATGCCATCCATATAGTGTAAAAGACCAAAAGACCATATTAAATCTTATTAAATACCTGAAATAAGCGTTTTCAATCACAAGAAACATTCATTACATGGAATGTAACCTCTCAAGTGGTAATGTTATTGAACACTACTTTCTGCTACGTTAATTATTAGGAATTAACTACTGGTATTTATTTATTTATTTATTTATTTATTTATTTATTTATTTATTTAAGAGAGGTAGACCATGCGTGTGGGGGAGATGGCAGAGGGAGGGGAAGAGGGGAGAGGGAGGGAGAGGGAGGGAGAGGGAGGGAGAGGGAGAGGGAGAGGGAGAGGGAGAGGGAGAGGGAGGGAGGGACAACAGAGAAAGAGAAAGAGAGAGAGAGAGAGAGAGAGAGAGAGAGAGAATATCTCAAGCAGGCCCCATGCTCAGCTTGGAGCCTGACATGGGGCTTGGTTCCACAAACCTGAGATCATGGCCTGAGCCAAATATCAAGAGTCAGATGCTTAACCAACTGAGCCACCCAGGTGCCCCATAACTATTCATATTTAAATATACAGGCATCAGAATTCAACTAAGAATGGCTGAACACCCAATGTGTGCAAAGTATTTTAGTGTCTTGAGGATACAAAGATAGGCAACCCATAGATAGATACATGTAAGTAATATTATGAAAAGTGACAGATAACAGAAATAACCATAAAGTGTTATAGAAGCCCAGGTGAAGAAGAAATTCTGAAGTGATCATGAAGAGATACAGAAAATGAGCAGTATTGGAGCTGGACATTAAACATGACTGAAGTTTGTCCAAAATATAATATCCCCTTTAACAGTTCTAAGTAAGATAAATATTTAAAGCAGTGCATTATTATAATATAAAACAATAATCACAGAATAACCAAAGCACAAGTGTTTTGGAAACAGAATGCAGCTAGTCAAATCTCATTTAAAACAAACAAAATTCTCAACAAGTAGGTAAAATGAAGCCTAAAATGACTTTCTCAAAATTAAACTTTGAAGAACTTAGGGGTGACTAGGTGGCTCACTGGCTTAAGCATCTGATTCTTAACTCAGGTCATGATCTCATGGTTTGTGAGACTGAGCCCATGTCAGGCTCTACACTGATAGCATGGAGGCTGTTTAGGATTCTTTCTCTCCTCTCTCTCTCCCTCTCCCTCCAAATGAGCACATGTGCATGCATACACACACACACTCTCTCTCAATAAATAAATAAACATTAAAATAAAGAAAGGAAAAAAAGAATTAAAAAACTTAGGATAGAAGCAAGTCTTCTGAATCTTAAGCCATACTTCTCCCACTACGTGATAGGTTATTATTTAAAAATAAAATAAATGTCAGTTAAAAATTAATTATTTAATAATTACAGTAGATTGTATTCCACATAACTATGAATGTTCATCTTTTTTTCTAGTCCTTTAGCACTCATAGAATAAAAAATAATTCTCTAGCTCATAAAACAAAAACTAATCTCTCAATTAAATGATCATATATACTAAATATTTTTGGCATATATACTTACTATATTTTGACATATGTATTTACCATAATTCCAAAAGATACTATTCTATTTTAAGAGCCACATTTTAAAAATGAAGAATAATCCTTTTGAATTGACTTATTGTATATTGAGCTGCTGAGTTTTTGTGTGTGTTTTTTTTTTCATGATAGAAAAAAGACCATAATACAATGAAAAAGGTATCTTACTTTGGGATCTTAACACTCATCTCAATACTTATTGTACCTGCTTAAAAAAAATTTTTTTTAATCTTTATTTTTGAAAGACAGAGAGAGGGACTGTGAGCAGGGGAGGAACAGAGGGACAAGGAGGCACAGAATCTGACACAGGCTCCAGGCTCTAAACTATCAGCACAGAGCCTGACGCGGGGCTCGAACTCACGAACCACAAGTTCAGGACCTGAGTTGAAGTTGGACACTCAACCGACTGAGCCACCCAAGCACCCCTTGACTGCTTTTGTAAATCTGCACTTCATTCTTATTTACTAAAATAACCAAAATGCCTTCATTCTCATTCTAAAACACAGCAGGATGATGTCCCCTTGGGCTGTGTCTTCCCTCTGCCTGGAATGCTCTTTCTCCAGATATCCACATTGCCTACTCCATCACTTCCTTTAATTCTTGCATCAGCCATCACTTTCTCAATAAGCCCTACCCTAACCATCCTGTTTAAAATGCCAACCTGCCTTCCTCCACTCCATCCTACCTCCAAATTCCTGGTCCCACCTTCTCTGCTCTATTCTCATAACACTTGTTACTTCCTTTCACACTATATCATTTCCTATTTAGTATGTTTTACTTATTGCTTTTCTATACTCCTAGAATATAAGCCCATGAGCACTGAAATTTTATCCAGGTTGTTCACTGATATATCCCAAAGACTCTAAAACCATGACTAGCACAAAGGATGTACTCTATAAGGATTTGTTGAACACTGACTGAAATGAATAGAACACAGTAACTAGAAAATTTTCAGATGATTTTACCAATGAATTATATCAAATATTTAAGAAAGAAACAAAGAAATAAAGTCATCCTGTGCATTTTTTTTTTCAGAGAACAGATATAGAGTACCTACAAAGAGATACAAATTATGTTAAAAAAAAAAAAAAAAGAACCAAACAGAAATTCTGGATATAAAAATAACTGAATTGAAAAATTCCCTAGAGGGGTTTAATAGCAGACTTGAACAGGCAGCAGAAAATCAGCCAATGAAATAAAAACAAGTCATTTGAAATTATCAAGTCTGAAAAACAAAAAGAAAAAAGAATGAAGAAAAATGAACAGGGGTGCCTGGATGACTCTGTTGAGTATCCAACTCTTAACTTTGGCTCAGGTCATGATCTGACAGTCATAAGTTTGAGCCCCACGTTGAGCTCTGTGCCAAGTGTGGAACCTGATTAAAATTCTCACTCTCTCTCTCTTCCTCTGAACCTCCTCTCTAAAATAATAATAATAATAATAATAATAACAACAATAAAGGAAAAAAAAGAAAAATGAACAGAGCCTAAGGGACTTATGAGATACCATCAAGAGGACCAATAAAAGTATTATGAGTTCTAGAAGAAGAAGAAAGAGAATGAGGCAAAAGATTATTTGAAGAAATAATGGCTGAAAACATCATAAATTTAAGGAAAGGAGAGACGCACAAATCCACGTAGAAGGGTCTACAAATCCAATAGGCCCAACAAATTGCAAGGATAAATCCAAAGAAACCCACACTGAGATATTATAATGAAGGACTCAAAAGACAAAGACAAGGAATCATGAAAACAATAAGAGAAAAGCAACTCATCATTTACAAAGGATCCTCAATAAGATTTCCCACCAGAAACCTTGTAAGTCAGAGGCAGTAGGATGATATAGTTAATGTGTTGAAAGAAAAACCTGTCAACTGAGAATTTTATATCCAGCAAAACTGCCCTTCAAAAAATGAAGGAGAAATTTACACTTCCCCAAATAAACAAAAGCTGAGGGAGTTCATTACCACTAGATCTGTCCTACAAAATCTGCTAAAAGGAGTCCTTCAGGTTGAAATGAAGGATACTATAATGACAAAAGGATCAACTCACCAAGAAGATATAACAATTATATATGCACAAAACATCAGAGCTCCAAAATATATGAAGCAAACATTGACATAATTGAAGGGAGAAATAAACAGCTCTACAATAATACCAGGAAACTTCAATACCCCACCTTCAGTAATAGATAAAACAATAGATACATAAAGAATGCTCCATCTAACAACAGCAGAATACACTTTTTCTGAAGTGTATATGCAACATTCTTCAAGATAAACCATATGTTAGGCCACAAAATGAGTCTTAATAAAATTCAAAAGACTAAAAACATACAAAATATCTTTTTCAATAAGAACATAATGAGGGGTGCCTGGGTGGCTCAGTTGGTTAAGCATCTGACTTCAGCTCAGGTCATGATCTCACAGTTCGTGAGTTCAAGCCCTGCGTTGGGCTCTGTGCTGACAGCTCGAAGCCTGGACCCTGCTTCAGATTCTGTGTCTCCTTCTATCTCTCTGCCCCTCCTGCCCCTTTGTACTCTGTCTCTCTCTCAAAAATAATTAAACACTAAAAATTTTTTTAAAAAGAACATAATGAAACTAGAAATCAACAGCAAAAGAAAAATTGGAAAATACACATACATGTGGAAATTAAACAACACACTATCAAACAACAAATGAGTCTGACAAAAAAACATCACAAGATATGGCAACGAGAAAGAACGAAATCCTGCCATTTGCGGTAATGTGGATGGAACTGGAGGGTATTATGCTAAGTGAAATAAGTCGGTCAAACAAAGACAGATATCATATGTTTTCACTCATATGTGGAACTTGAGAAACTTAACAGAAGACCATGGGGGAAGGGAAGGGGAAAAAAATAGTTACAAACAGAGAGGGAGGGAGGCAAACCATAAGCGACTCTTAAATACAGAAAACTGAGGGTTGATGGTGGGGTCGGGGAGAGGGGAAAATGGGTGATGGGCATTGAGGAGGGCACTTGTTGGGATGAGCACTGGGTGTTGTATGTAAGCAATGAATCACAGGAATCTACCCCCAAAACCCAGAGCACATGGTACACACTGTATATTAGCCAATTGGACAATAAATGTTAAAAAAATAAATCAAAAAATAAAAATAAAAAATAATATTTCACTCTAAAAACATCACAAGAAAAATTAGAAAATATCTTGAAGCAAATAAAAATACAACATAGCAAAACTTAAGGGATGAAGTGAAAGCATAGGTAAGAGGTAAATATACAGCTATAAAGCTTATGTTAAAAAAGAAGAAAAATCTCAAATCCTAGTTTTATACCCTAAAACTAGAATTAGAGAAAGAGGAACAAATTAAAACCAAAAGTAATAAAAGAAAATTATAAATACTGGAGTAGCAATAAACAAAATAGAAAACAGAAAACAATAGAGAAAATCAATAAAACCAAGAGTTTGTTCTTCAAAGAGATAAACAAAAGTGACAAACCTTTATTCAGACTGACTTAGAAAAAAAGATGAAGAACACACAAATAACCAAAACTAGAAATGAAAGAGGAAGCATTACTACTGATTTCATTAAAATAGAAAGAATTAAACTAGGAACAATTATATGCCCACACAATGAATACACTAGATAAAATGGACAAATTCCTAGAAACACACAACCTACCAAGACTGAACCATGAAAAAATTAAAAATCTGAATAGGTCCATAACTAGTAAGGAAATTGAGTCAGTAACCAAAAACCTCTCAACACCAACAAAAGAAGCCCAAGACCAGATAGCTTCACTGGTGAATTCTACCAAACATTAAAGAAAAATTAACACCTTAAACAAAAATTAACACCTTAAACTCTTAACAAATAAGTACTAAGAATTCTTAAACTCTTCCAAAACATTTAAGAAGTGTGAATAGTGCCTAATTCATTCTATGAGGTTAGCATTACCCTGACACAAAAGCCAAAGACACTATAAAAAAACTGCAGACCAATATCCCAATAAAGATTGATACAAAAATCTTCAAATAAAATACCACCACCCTGAATTCAACAACATATTCAAAGGGTCTCAATAGCATATGGAAAGGGTCATATACAATGACCAAGTGGGATTTATTCCTGGAATGCAAGAAAGGTTCAATATATAAAAATCAATCAATGTAATACATGGCATTAACAAAATGATGAATAAAAAAATGATCATTTAAATTGATGCAGAAATGCTTTAAGAAATTCAATACCTGTTCAAGACTTAAAAACAAAAACAAAAACCCTCCAACTAAGAATAGAAGGAAACTACCTGGGCATAAGAAAGAACATACATGAAAAACCCACAGCTAACATCACACTTATTGGTGAAAGACTAAAAGCCTTTCCTCTAAGAACAGGAAGAGGCAAGGATGCTTACTTTTGTCATTTCTATTCAACATAGTACTGAAAATTGTAGCCAGAGCAAGCAGTAAAAAAAAAAAAAAAAAAAAAAAAAAAAAAAAGACATTCAAATTGGAGGGGAAGAATAAAACTATCTCTATTCACAGATGACTTGATTTTATACATAGAAAACCCTAAAGAAGCCACAAAACAGACCGTTAGAACTAATCAATGGATTCAGAAAAGTTGTGGGATCCACAATCAACATCAAAAATCAGTTTCATTTCTATATACTAACAATGAATCTGAGAAGGAAGTTAAGAAAACAATTCTATTTACAATAGCATTAAAAAGAATAAAATACTTAAGAATAAGTTTAACCAGGGAGGCAAGAGACCTGTACAATGAAAACTACAAAACATTGCTAAAAGAAATTACACCAGACACAAAGAAATGTAAAGACATCCTGTGTTCATATAGGATGTTAATATCAAGTTCAAGACTTCATATTAAGATATTAAGATGTCAGTACTACCCAAAACAATCTACAGCTGCATTACCTATCAAATCCCCAAAATAAAAAGATCCATCCTAAAATACATATGAAATCTAAAAGAACTTCAAATAATCCAAATAACCCTAAAAAGAATGATAAAGTTGGAGGTTTTACACTTCCTGATTTCAAAATTTATTTCAAAGCTACAGTAATCAAAACAGTGTGATACTGGCATAAAGACAGACCAACAGAATAAATTAGCCCAGAAATAAAACACATGTGGTCAAATGATTTTCAACAAGACTGCCAAGCCCATTCAATAGGGAAAGAAAAGTCTTTTCAACAAATAAGTGTTGAGAAAACTGGATAACGATATGCCAAAAAATGAAGCTGAGTCCTTATGTTAAATCATACACAAAAATTAACCCAAAATGTATCAAAGATCTAAACATAAGAGCTAACACTCTAGAACTTAGAAGAAAATATAGGAGGAAAGCTTCATGACAATGGATTTGGCAATAATTTCTTGGATATGACACCAAAACACGGGCAACAGAAGAAACAGATAAGCTGGATTTCATAAAAATTAAAAACTCTTGTATATCAAAGGACGCTATCAACAGAGTGGAAAGACAACCTGCAGACTAGGAGAAAATATTTCTAAGTCATGTATTTTATAAAAGGTTAACCAGAGAATACAAAGAACTCCTACAACACAACAACAAAATAATCCAATTTAAAATATGGGCAAAGGACTGGAATAGACATTTGTCCAAAAAAGATATACAAAAGGCAATGAGCAAATGAAGTGATGCTCATCACCACTAATCATCAGGAAAATGCAAATAAAAACCATAATGAGATAGTACGTCACACCCATTAGGATGGCTATTATGAGGAACACAGGAAACAAGTGTTGTTGAGGTTGGGAGCAATTGGAACTCCTGTGCATTGCTGGTGGGAATGTAAAATAGTGTGGCTGCTGTGGAAAATGCATAACACAGAATTACCAACAATTCTACTTCTGGGTATATATTCAAAGGAACTGAAAGCAGGTTCTCTAAAAGACAGATGTATACCCATATTCGGAATAGTGTTACAATACCTAAAAGGTGAGAGCAACCAACATGTCCATCAATGGATGACATACATTAATAAAATGCTGTATATATATACAATAGAATATTATTCAGCCTTAGAAGGCAAGGAAATTTTGACACATGCTACAACATGGATTAGCCTAGAAGACATCATGCTTAGTGAAAAAAGGCAGCCACAAAAGGGCAAATATTACATGATTCCATTTATATATATAGTACCTAGAATAGTTATATTCAAAGACAGAAAGTAGAATTGTGGTTGCTAGGGGTTCGGGAGAAAGGGAATGCATGGAAATTATTGTTTAATGGGTAGTGTTTTAGTTTAGTAAGATAAAAAAGTTCTGGAGATAGATGGCGGTGATAATAGTACAATAAATAATGTAAATGTACTTAATGTCACTCAACTGCACATTTTAAAATGATTAAAAGGGTAAGTTGCATGTAAAGCACATTTTGCCACAATAAAATATTACTCAAGATGCAGTACAGGGAAATGAAGTGAAAAAAAAAACCCACAAAAGCCAATTGAAAGCTATGGAAAGGAGAATGGAACGGTCCACTTGCTCTCAGATCCATGCATAACCTTCCATGCCCTGAGTCTGGAGAGCTGATATCTCAAAACTGTATTTTCCACACTCCTTGTCCTATTGGCTTCTTTCTCTGCTAGATTCCATCCATGAGAGTCTCAGGCAAGAGACTGGATCATAGGTGGAAAAGAGATACCAGGATATTTCTCCTTTGCTTTCTTTGGCTTTTATGGTGTCTCCATCAGTGGCTACGTCTCTCCATGGTCCCTGTTTCTGTAGGACAGAACTGCCATAGTTCTAAGATGGCCTCACCTTCTGGGTTCTGGTAAGACTATCTCCTTATTGCAACCCTACAGCCCAAGCAGCGATAAGAGTTTTTTTGCTATTGCTAAACACAGACTGCCTCACTATCTCCTGGTTGGAATTCAGATACCCTAAAACATTTGTAACTAGTTCTTAATATGTCAGTCTGTTCAGGCTGCTATAACAAAAATACCATAAATTGGTGGCTTATAAACAACAAACATTTATTTCTCCCAGTTCTAGGGGCTGGGAAGTCCAAGATCATGGTGCTGGTAGATCCTATGTCTGGTAAGGGCCCACTGTCTAGACAACTGTCGATTTGCAGTAACCTCACATGGTGGGACAGATGAGCCAGCTCTCTGGGGTCTCCTTTACAAGGACACTGCTCCCATTTGTGAGGCTCTTCCTTTATGACCTAATCACCTCCAAAGTCCCCACCTTCCCAACACCCTCACCATTGTGGTCAGGATCCCCACATAGGAATTCTGGGAGGATACAAACATTCAGACCATAGTATCATCTTAAATTCTCTGTTGAACTATCCAGTATTAACCATTTTCCTGACTGATTCTAACAACACATCCAATCCATTTGAAAAAGAAAGAATAGAAACAATGGATAAAAGGCAACAGGTAATGGCTGAGAGTTTTCCTAAAGAGGTGAAAGGTGTGAACACTCAAATTTAGGAAGCTCAAGTAGAATAGATAAGAAATTCACAGTTAGATACATATCAAAATAAAACCATGGAACACCAAAGACAAAGAGAAACTCTTAAAACCAATCAAATAGAAAAGATGCATTACATGTAGAAGAAAACAATCGGAATGACTGCTGATATTTCAATAGAAAACAGTAGTATGATATATTCAAAATATATATATATATATATATATTCAAATGAAAGAAAATAACTATTAATCTAAAAGAAACAAAAGTACCCATAAAAGTATCTTTCAATACCAAAGGCAATAAAAAGATACTTTCCACGAAAAACATTGGGGTTTAACAACGATGACCCCTGAGAAAAAGCATGTTTATAGGATACCTTTCAAGAATGATAATGATCCACAAGAAAAGTCTAAATTGCCAAAAACAACAAAGAAATTGTCACGCATGTGTGTAAATCTAAACCAGCACTGACTGTAAGACACATAATAGACAATAATGAATAATTAAAAGTGTAGTAATAGGATTTAAATGTTCCTAAATTCCTTACACGGTTAAAGAGATGGTCAGAAATAATAACTTTAGGCTTTTAGGGTAAATATGAAACACTAGAACCTCAAAATACCATATATAAAGAGAATAGCAGATGGCTTTACTCAGAACCAAGCAATATGTTAATACCTTGATTCTTACTTTAAAAAATACTCATCATATATTTTGGCAGAGCATTTTTGGAGGATCCTTCCCTTTGTGCACCCACTTTTGCTAAGCTGTGCTTCTGCTGCTTCAACTCCCATCATACAAAGTTTAAGTTAGATTCAAAGGGAGCTCCTGCCTATGAAGGAAGAGGCACACTGGACGGTCAACAGGTCAGCTGTGTAGGTCGTTTATCTTCACACAACAGCCAGAATGATTTCAACACAGAAACCAGATCACATTATCTTTCTGCTAAAAATCCTTCAAAATCCACATTCTAACTATGTTCTCCAGACCCTGGATGATCTGGCTGTTTCTGACGCCCCTAAACTCACCCTAAGTTCTTCTTTGCCTCTTCCTGTGTCTTCACCCTCCACTGGCTTCTGACAGGTCTGAGAACACTGTAAACTCTTTTCTGCTGCAGGATCTCCTGTTGTCTTTGCCTAGCTGCTTCCTCAAACCTTCCACACGGCTGGTTTGACCTTCTCTCATACACGGACCATCAGGATCACATGCAGTTACTCCACCCAGAAATGAACTACCCCTGCTTTGAATTTATTCTATAGATTATTCTCCTAGCATGATTCTGAAAGTAATAAAGCATTCCTGGTTAAAAGAAGCCCACAGAAAAGTGAGTTTGCCATATAAAACGACCTCACACAGACAACAGGATGAATCACCAAACAGGTTTTAGGTATCTCCTTTCTCACAAAACTTTAAAACACACTCACAGAAATCTCTGGTCTAGCTTACTGCAGAATAGAAGAACTGGACACATACCCCTTTCAGCTTTCCAAAAACATAGGAAACAAAGTATGGTTTAAAACAGACCTTGTCTAGTTATATGTATGGTTTGTTTTGAATGAGCCATAATCAATGTTTTGTTCCCTTCATTTGCTTAAAGATGCTTTGTAGGGAGAGAAAACAAGGTCTACTTTTGTACTTCCATACATGTATTCTTTCCACTACTCATTTTCTTAGTTGGTAATTATGGGGATAAAAGTACTTGCTTAGAATAAATGCTAGAACCAAAGGAAAGGCTTTCATTTCCTAGAAAATTTCTCCATATTTTAAAAGTGGCATTAGTGGGGTGCCTGCGTGGCTCAGTCGGTTGAGCATCAGGCTCTTGATTTCAGCTCAAGTCATGATCCCAGGGTCGTGGGATCGAGCCCCACATCAGCATGGAGCCTACTTAAGATTCTTTCTCTCTCTCTCTCCCTCTGACCTTCTCCCCTACTTGCTCTCTCTCTCTCTCTCTCTCTCTCTCTCTCTCTGAAAAAAAAAAATGGCATTAGTGAGAACCCGAAACAACTTTAAGTCATCAGAACACTATTCTAAGCTTTAGTACAAATCCATAAGCTTCAATGTCCACAGCTATAAAACGGAATGATAATTCATGTCTGAACTAATTCTCAGAGTTGCTTAAGTACCAAGTGAGTTTTATGAAGAAATGCTTCATAAATTGTAATACAGGATTACTCTCCTCCTTAAGGATGAAAGTTGGGTTAGAGTTTGGGCTACACAATTTACCCATTCGAATTAGTAAGGGATATTTTCTGAGTCAGAAATCACAACCTGAAACGTCTGCAGGGACAAAGGAGGTGAAATACATGAGTGAAGCTGGTCTGGACGAAGTAAAAGCAGGGAGTGGAGGCCTTGTGGCAAAGTAGAGAGTGCACATGCCCCATTCAGAGTGGGCAACCACATCTGCTTTGAGCTGCTTACAGGTGCAAACTCCTACCTGCCGGGCCCTATTGTTTTTCAGGAAAAGCTAGGACTCTGGGAATGTATGTAAAATTTACTAATTTTAAAATATTGGTAAATAGTTTCAAAGTATTCAGTCATTTTAAATTGATGAGCTGACCCAAATAAACACATCCAAAGACCAAATTCAGCTTTTATGTTATCTCCTTATGACTTCCACATGAGTTTTTGTGGGTTTTGTCACAAAGAGATGGCCAATAGACATAAGTCTAACCACATGGTGTAATCATCCTCAGACCTCAGGAAAAATGGACAATAACAGTGGCTAGCATTTTTCTGACTGTTTGCTATATGCCAGGTGCCCACTGTAGTTACAGTTTTATATGCATTATGTCATTTAACACTCACAAAAAGCATTTCAGAAAGGCATTGCTGTAATCCACATTTTCAGAAAAGAGGACTGAGGGTTAGAAAGAGTTTTTAAAGTCATAATGCTGGTAAATGGTAGAGTCAAGAAAAAGACCAAGTCAAAGGCCATGGTAGAAGTTTGGTGTTCAAGGACAGATGACCTCAGTTCAGAAGGCTAATTTCCCCAATTTGAGGTTCTTGATTCCCTATGTGTCCCCAGTGTGGTAAGGGGTCTTCTGTGAATTATGTTGAAAGTCTAATGGAAACCTTCTATCTACCCTGTAATGGATGACTGAGTTTGTTTCCCATTACCAAGGAAAGGGAGTTTGCTTTGTTAGATACAATCTTTCAAATTACAGATCTAGGGGAGAGACTAATGAAGGGATCTTTGTCTATAAAAATGAAGAAGAAAAGAAGAAAGAAGGAAGAAAGGAGAAGGGAGAAGGAAGAAGGAAGGAAGGAAGGAGAAGAGGAAAAGTTGGAACCGAATAGTTTAGAGCATGGACATTGCAGAAGTTATTACAATGATACATTTTTACATCAAAACTTTATATAATCCCCATTCATATAAAGTAGATTTGTATTGGGGCGCCTGGGTGGCGCAGTCGGTTAAGCATCCGACTTCAGCCAGGTCACGATCTCGCGGTCCGTGAGTTCGAGCCCCGCGTCAGGCTCTGGGCTGATGGCTCGGAGCCTGGAGCCTGTTTCCGATTCTGTGTCTCCCTCTCTCTCTGCCCCTCCCCCGTTCATGCTCTGTCTCTGTCTGTCCCAAAAATAAATAAAAAACATTAAAAAAAAAAATTTAAAAAAATAAAGTAGATTTGTATTTACAAATATTTATTCATTCACCAAACTATTAGTAGCAACTCATGGACCTTCAGATACTTTGGATTTGACAGATAAGAGTTATTTTTCAAATATATGCACCAAAAAACGTAGGCTGTAAAGATACAGTTGAAAAAGGATGTCCAAGCCAATGCTATCCCCTTTTGCCATGTGGCCAAACTCTCCGCAAATAGATATGCCAAGCTGGTATTAAAGACCACCAAGCTGAATCTTTCACTTTGCACTTTTTTTCTCCTCACCAATAATAATCAAAAAGGACTAAGGCAAATGAGAGCAATTTTTCACATGCTAGACATCATACCAATAAATTCATAAAAAACAAGTTACCATTGAAATCTTACACATCTCTAAATTTTCCCACTTGAAAACAATGATCTTTTATAATGTAACAAAAATCAATATGGCATGAATAACATGGACCCTGATTTATTTGTCAAAACTTGGAACTCAGGCTCCAGCAAATCCAGAGAACTTGTCGACTTGATCACCTACCTTTAGAAAAGCCTGAAAGTAACGAATAATAAAGCTCAAGTACAAGACACAAAGTGGCCAGGCTACAGCTGTGATCCTGGGCCTGTGACACGCAACAACAGAGTCATGGTGTTTGTTACAGGGATAAGCATCCAGGATCTGGGGAAAGTAATTAGACGTTGAACTTACAAACATTTGGGTAGAATGACAGGACTATAATTTTCCCCTCAGTTTTCGCATTTTTACAACTAACACGGAGCAATAAGGTACCTCCTTTCTTGTATTGACCTAAACCAAATCTAAAGTCACTGGGTCGATGTGAATTCTAAAAGAAATTTAAGAGGCTTTAAGAGCACCTACAATCACCAAGAAAATAGCAGAAAAAAGGAAACCCATGAGGATTCTTTGGATTTTCAAAAATCTCTCTTTTTAAATTTTAGCACCATTACAAAGGCTATTTCAAGGCTTACATCCAATTACCATCTTAGTACTAATAAATTATCACTTACTTTTTTTTTTTTTGTTTTAAATTGTCTTAGGGAAATTTTAGCAAGGTGCAGATAGAAACTACTGAAGAACAGAACAGAGTTGTTAGTGAGCAAGTTGAAATGACATCATTTCTGGAAGGATTGCCCTATTTCTCAACAGCGATCACAAGGCTCTGGTCTGCACTTTCTCTCTCCTTAGAAAACTTTTCCAGATGCGTGTAGAGTTGCAGGGACCCCAGCCCCACAGACCTGCTTCTAGAGAAGTCATCCCCGAGCAACAGCTCCCTGCGGCCGACCCAACGCGGCGCCGCCACAAGTTCTCCCCGGGGCCGCGGGGACGATTCGCGACCTCCCCTCGGGTTCTCCCCGCACGTTCTCCACACGCCCCCTCCGCGCTCCAGCTCAAATACTCCCGGCCGGCTCGGGGCGGGCGCGGGCGCCGTGACCTCTCACTCTCGGCGCCCGGGAGCGCCCCACACGCCACTGGTGGCCGGGAAGCGGCACCGCCCCCGGCACCGCCCCCAGCGCCGCGGGGGCCCCGCCCCCTCCCAGGGCTCCAAGCAGCACCCGCGCAGCCCCGACCGCTACCTGGGCCGGAAGCGGGCGCCTCCTTCCTCCCCTCCCCCGGGCGTGGGAACGTTCTTCGTCTTCACCGTGCGCCCGCCACCTGCGCCGCGGCTCCTCGTAGGGCCTTGTGCGGCCGAAGGGAGCTGCGGGGGGCGCTTCCCGGGACTCGGCGCGCGCCTCCCTCGCCTGGTGCCGAGGCGTGGAGGAAGTGGGCAGAGCGCCCACCTTGGGTTGCCCCGGATCCCTGGAACCGCTCAGACAATCCCAGTGTCCTGGAGCAAATTCACTTCATTTTAAGGCTTGGTGTTCCTCCCCCCCCCCCCCCGCACCCCCTAGCCCCGAGAACTTCCCCCCGCCTACGTGGGGCTCATGCCACCCGCAGGGCCCGGGCTGAAAATAAGCATCAGTTTTAGATCAAGAGGGAAAGTGACTAATGAAGTTGCCCCCGGATACCAATTCACTTTGGCGGTTTGAGGAACTGGGGGCTCAGGCTGCAAGAGATCTGGAACCTCTGCTTCAGGTCCTGCCCTCTTGGTCCTGGAAGTCCTGACTGGGGTCACTGAGTGGGTCCATCCTGACCAGATTCACCTGAACAGCCTCAAGGGACATTTTGCGCATAGTTCTGCCTTCCTCCCCTTCAACAGGTGCACAGTCAAAATGTCCTTTGATTTTGTTAATAATCTAAATGGGCCTGATTTTCATGATGATATCTAAATGAGAAGAATTCTAGAAGAGAACAGAAGTCATCTAGTCCTAATCAATGAATGTGTCTTAAAAAACATGATCACTTGAATAGATGCCAAAAAGGCAATCAGCATATTCAAGATCCTTCTTCAGAAGATATCTTTGAAATCTAGAAATTGAACGGTGGGGTTCCATCTGATACACGAGGATATCGGAATATTGAGAATATTATATCAATACCAACTTGTAAACAGACTCAAAATTTCAAGTTACTTCTTTAAAAAACAGCATACCAAATATATTTACCATAACAGTAAGCAACCCACTGGCCACATACAAAATAAAATAGGCAAACAATAACCAATTAAACTACAATGGGAAAATGGATCCCATGCACAATAGCAACAAAGAACATAAAATAACCAGGAATGATAAAAAAAAAAAAAAAAGTAGGAAATCTGAAAAAGAAAATTGCAGGACTACTGAGAAATTATTTATAAAACATTTTATTAACTGGGGAGACATAGGATATCCTTAACTGAGAAGAAAAGATTTTAAATGCATAATTACTGCCTCCCTAAAAGACAACAATATCTTGAATTCATCTGAGAACCTACATAAACTAGAAAAGCTAAGACTAGTGGTTCTCAGACTGTGGTCTTGGGGCAGATGAGGTTCAAGGGGTTCAAAAAATCAAAATTGCTTTCCTGATGATATTAAGACTATTTTTCACTCCTTTTTTGGTAGCCACTCTTTCACTAGTATACACTGAAATATAGTATATTCCAGTGGCTACATCCAACGTATTATCACAAGAGATTTAATGCAAAAGCAGATATCTTCTATCATGCCAGACATTAAACAAGTTTGCGAGAATGTAAAAGAATGCCATTTCTACCACTAAATTCCTTTTGTTTTGGAAACTATAGTTATTTTTCATTTAAAAACGTTATGTTAACAAATAATTTACTAGTGTTTTTAAATTTTTAAATAAATACATTTAAAATTTTTCAGCTTAATTTCTTTTTTCTTTTCTTTTTTTTTTTTTTTAATAGGATTCACTCCCAGCATGGTGCCCAACTCTGGGCATGAACTAACCCCCCTGAGATCAAGACCTGAACTGAGATCAAGAGTCGAACGCTTAGCCAACTGAGCCACCCAGGTTAATGTCTAATGTGGTAATTATCCGTAGATATAATACATTATAAAAACTCTATGGTGTCTTCAAATGATTTTTAAGAATGTAAAAGAGGGTCCAGGGCCAAGAAGTTTGAGAACCTTTTGATAATAATGAAAAAAATTAGTAAACTGTAATAATTAAGAGTATGGCACTAACACGGGAATAAAATAAAATTTACAATCCAGTCAGCCTAAGACCATTAAGGACAAAACCTGTGGTCTCCTTGTCAAGTTTACTGGATCCTTGAAACAATGGAGATTGCCGCAAAGGAACCATGAAGGCCAGGTGCTTTCTTAATCTTTGTTTTGGGCCCTTTGGCCAGTTACCTCCTTACTATACAGTTTCTGAGCTCTGAGGACATTTACATATGCATACTGCTAGTTCAAACACATCACAACTATTATTTTTATTTCATCTATCCAGGCAGATAGAGTCGGAGATTTGACTTATATGTTTGTAAAATATTCCACATTTTAACATCTCATTGGTGATACCTATTGATTTTTCCTTATGAATTTTGAACTTATGTTATTGCTTTGCATTACATTGTGGGGAGGGAGGAGCTGTATAATATTGTAATTTAACTGAAACATGCACTGAGTAAAGTGTATTCAAGCTACTTCAAAAAGCACCTACTGTATAGGCTTTCTTTTCCTCTTACTCTTTATGTTTCAGTAATACAATGAATACAAAGGAAGAACACGTCTCACTTGCTTAATGATGATTTTTGTTGGTGGTCATTTTTTTTTACCTGATCTAAATTCATTCAGTATCAGATATTTCCACTGAAGCTCGTGAACTGGCAAGATAACATTTGAAATAATCACCACCAAAATAAAAATGTTTGCTTTGGATTCTTAATGGGAAACAAAACTATAGTTTAAAAACAGTTTCACTTTAGGGCGCCTGGGTGGCTCAGTTGGTTAACTGTCTGACTTCAGCCCAGGTCATGATCTTGCAGTTCAGGAGTTCAAGCCCTGCATCTGACTCTGTGCTGACAACTCAGAGCCTGGAGCCTGCTTCAGATTCTGTGTCTCCCTCTCTCTCTGCCCCTGCCCTAATTGCACTCTTTCTCTCTAAAAAAAAGTAATAAACATTAAAAAAATCAAAAAATATTTTCACTTTAGAGGGTATGTTTTCCAAGAAAATTTAATGAAGATAATCAATAAAGATAAGCACTTTATAATACAAACTACTTTTTTTTGGTGGTAGGGAAGAAGTACAAGAATTGAGGACGTGAAGTAGGGCTTAAAATCTTTTTATAAAGTAGAGGAAAGTATTTGACATTTTTCCTTCAAAATATTTATAGCTAACGTGGCTTTTTAAAAATTTTAAATGTGTTGAGGTATTTCTTGGTTTTGTTTTTTGTTTTTGTTTGTTTTTTAAACCTTCTCTGGATTGTTGCAGACTGTTTAAAACTATGCGTTTTTCCTTAGGGGGCATTTGGGTTTGAGAGTAGAGGGTTGTGATAGGAGGGAATTTAAGAGAAATTTCAACATAATTTACTTCAACCCCCTATTTTATAAAATAGGACCTTTGGGTTCAATTCACTTGCCTGAGGTCACACATCGAGTTGGTAGCATCCCCAAGGGTGTTGGGCAAGAATGTTCTGGCGAGAATGTCCGTGCTCTGTGCTGACAGCTCAGAGCCTGAAGCCTGCTTCAGATTCTGTGTCTCCCTATCTCTCTGCCCCTTTCCTGCTCGTGCTCTGTTTCTCCCTCAAAAAAGTTTTTAAAAAATTAAAAGAAAGTGTGATGAGCACTTGAAATAAAGGAAGAGGCACAAGAAGGGACTGAGAGCTGGAAGCTAACCCACAGTGATTCTGAGATTGTGCAAAACAATGGACATCAGGATACAAGGTGACATTTGCCCTGAAGGCAATCTCTGTTCCTGAACTGCCATTCCTAGTGTTTGTTTCCTGAGTTTCACAGGTCAAAGTGTATACATGCCCATTTTAACCAGTTTCATTCATATACACATAGATAGGATCTTGGGGGAGGAGAGATGTAAAACTCATTGTAACTTCTGCTAGCTGACTGGAACTGCCCTTAGGCTGAATGATTTAGGAAGTCCTTTGAGAATTAGTGCTGTAGTTGAAGACCTTTTATTTCCTGGAGTTGGTTGATTAGGAAGAGATAATAAACCAGCCATTGGATTCTCTGATCCAACAGTAATCCTGTGGATATTTTTTTAGTGGGGTGGGGAGACTCTTTTTTGTTTTTCGTCCAGCTCTATTGAGATATAATTGACATATAACATTGTATAAGTTTAAGAAGTCCAAGTATTGATTTGATACATTTATATATTGCAAAATGATTACCACCATAGCATTAGCTAACACTTCCATCTTGCCATATAATTACCTTTTTTTTTTTTTTTTTTGGTGAGAACATTTAAGATTTACTATCTTGGCAACTGTTATGTATATAATACAGTATCATTAGCCATCATCATCATGCTGTACATAGAAATTCCAGAACTTATTCATCTTTTAATTGGAAGTTTGTACCCTTTGACCAACATTGCCCCATTTCCCCTATCCCCTAGTCCCTGGCAACCACCATTCTCCTCTCTACTTCTAGGAATTTAGTTTTTTTAGATTCTGCATATGAGCGGTATCATATATATGTTATTCTCTGTCTGACTTTCACTTAGCATGAAGCCCTCAAGATTCATCCAAGTTGTCACAAATGGTAAGATTGCCTTCTTTTTCATGGTTGAATAACATTCCACTGGATATATATATACTATATCTTTACTATATCTTCCTTATCCGATCATCTGCTGACAGACATTTGGGTTGAATATTCTTAGTTTATCAGCATGATGAGATTGTTACCACTCAGGAAACTTAAGAGTGAATCCAGTAATCCAGTAAAGTGGTTCTATGGATGCTCCCGGGTAGATACACACACCACAAGGTGGTAATGATGGATGGAGGGTCCAAGTAGAATCAATTTTGGAAGGAAATGACTTAAAAAACATAGAATCGAGTTCCTGTTTTCCACTCAGTTACCAGATATTGTAGAAACCTCATGCCTAACTTTTAAAATTATGGAACTAACAAACATTCTCTCACTTTGTATGGTCAGATACTGGGATGTGAGGAATTTTCAGGTCAAAACGCATGTGTGTTACTATCTCCTGTTGGCATTGTAATATAGAAGGTAACCTCTGGGAGATCTTGAACATATTTAGGCAAAAGCAGGCAAACATTACAGATGTTACAAGTGTAGAGAATCCTTAGGGATAGGTATGCCAGGGAATAAGAATAAGAAAGAGTAAATAGAATGAAAACATCCTCGAGTCATTAAATTGCCAATTTATGAAGGTGCTTCAAAAATGCTCTCTATTCTACAACACCCAGCATATTTTAGTTCTCCAGACCCTTCCACACCATTACATTTTAACAGAGTTTATTTCACTTACTTTGGTTTATCTTTCCCATACAAAACTCAACTCTTATTTTACATTAGCAGTAAAAAGGAAAGATAGGATTCATCACACACATTTAATTTAATTTATTGTCAGTTGACCTCTTGGCTCCATGACTTACTAGCTATGTACAATTACAGTATATATTTGCATTTAGTGCATTATTTAAAGTTTCTGTGCCTCACTGTACTCATCTAGAAAATGGTGAAAAATAAGAATGTTATTTATATCATAGAGCTGTTTTAAGGATTAAATGATGCTATCACTATAATAGCCTAGCACAGTAAGTAGCATATAATACATAATTAACATATATGAGCTCTAATTGTTACTGTTGTCATCATTATTATAATTATCACCATCTCACAGGATTTCAGGGTTCTTATTACAAAATTATTTTCTTCGTATTCCAATATGCCAACCATTTGAATCAAGACATTTCAATTAAAAAAAAAAGAAACTTGGATAATTTTGTGCAGAGTGGCCTTTATAATCTAATGGGAAGAAAGTGGCCTTTATCATCAAGATTCGCTCCATTACTAGACTCATGAATTTTGTACAATTCTTTTAATTTCTGTGAGCATTGTTTTTCTCATTTATATGACAAGATAGATATTATTAATGCCTTGACAGAGATGTGTACACTCAAGTTCAGAGATGTTAAGGACTAAAATGTCCTTAAACATTAGATGTTATTTCCTTTCAGGAAAGTCCTAATACTAAAACTATGTGTTTCTTCAAACAGAGGTAGCCAAAGTCAAAACTAATAGAGATTTTTTCCCTCCAGAAATACCACTTAAAAATCAAATGTTCCCTGCTTCTTTCCTGCCCAGTATTAAGTATTCTGCAGAAATCTAATTAAGATGTGTCCATAGCTTCTGAGAACCTACTACTTTATGTTAATCATATTCTTTCATTGAGTGAGGATCCTGAATTGTGAAAATGAATCCTATCTTCCTTCAGGTAGGTGATCAAATGTATCAAAATAAAAAGACACACACAGCAATTGCCCTGTTCCTTTTCAGGGCTAACATACCCAGGAGTCTGGTTCTGTCACTGAAGAGACAGCTTCATACTCAAGTTCTCACAGAGGAGGACGGAGCACTGCCACTTACCTGCATCACATTTCCTTTGACTCATGAAAACTGCAGGGCAGGCTGGAGCCCCAGAAGAACAGCCCCAGAGTTTAAGCCAGATGCACTCGTTCTAATGAGGAATCATACAAGCAATTCATGGGTGGATCATAGAACAAATGGAAGCAACCATTCCCACGCAACAGTTGCATTTCTTCCGTGTTTATAGGTTAGTTCATTATTGCTAAAACTTCCTTGCTTGGCAGAGACCTTCAAAAATACTGCAATCTGGGGGGCAGTAAGAACAAGAGCAGAGGAGGGATGGAAAAATTGACAGAAAGAAAAATTGTGCATATCCCAAACAAGCCTCGGTCAACACAATGGGAAGGGCGTGGAGGGATTACATAAGTGCCATTCAATGACCGTGAACTAGAGTTTTTAGGCAAACATGGCTGGGGTGGACTTTTCCTGATTAGCAATATAATTAGCCTTCCCTTTGATTATAGTAATTAATAGGCCAAAGGTTCAGGATGTGTACAGTTTGTTCTCTGTTGTAAGCAACACCAACAAAAATTCCAATGTGAATCCTGTTCTGAGAGTCTCCCTGGAGCTGAAATGAAGGCAGACCCTTATCTTCTACTTTACAAACTCATTTCTGATTTCAAAACTGTAAAATTCTTGATCGTGTAATGAATTCGAGGCTGGGAAGCATCAAGTGATGGGGTGATGCAAGTTGTCCTGGTGGTGTTAAATTATACATTTGCTTAAAGCTGAGGTAAAGTAATCCCACAGAGTTTGTTAAAATATTTACATTGCTGATTAGTGTAATGGGAGCAGTTGATTCTGTACAAGATAGCTTTGAAAAGCAAAGCAAATGTTAAAAAAATAAATAAAAAGAAAGAACAAGATCCACTTTTGGAAATAAATTTTAAAATGTTTTCAGACTCAACACATTTTCCCCCAAGTCCACCAAATATGTAGTCTTTACACCTCTGGGTGCTCAGTCTTTGATGCTTAAAAACATATGCAGAGATATGTTTCAGGCAGAGCAAATGAGAGCAAATAATTTGAGTCCCTTGCTGGGGGTGGCTCTCCCCATTGGTGGAGACAGTGACACTGGATGAGCACGCGATGCCCAAAAGATGTGGTGCCCACAAGAAGTTGATACCTAAGTGTACATCTGATGCTACAAAGCCACAAAATCCCCACTATTTAAAAAAAAAAAAAAGAATGGTATCACCATCTTCACTTTCATGTATATCTGTGACCCTCTTTTTCGATTGTGATCCTCAATGTATAATTAATTTTCATTTCAATGAATTTATCTATAAAAGGAAACAAACATATTGAGAACTGACTGTGCCATATGCCCATGAGGCCCCTTTGCATACATCGTTGACTATAATCCTCACAAGACCCTGACTGGAAAGAAATTGACATTCCCATTTCACAGAAGAGTAAAGTAAGGCTAAGAGAGCTTAAGTAACTAACCCACAGTACTACCCTTTATAAGTCTCGGGTAGTGAGAAGCAAGTTTATATGCAGCTGAGCTTTATAAAGTATGGGACATGTGCCAGCTTTTTCATTTTAAAACTTGCCTAAAATAATAAATTCTAGTGACATCTCTTTGCTTTTTAGATGCTTTGTTTACAGGCGAGCGTTCAAATGAGAAATGGCAGACTTTGATGTGTGTGCCACATTGGTTGACTGCCTCTAAAAAAATTCTGGCAAACTACACATAACGTAATGTTTGCCATTTTAGTTATTTTTAAGTGTACATTTCAGTGGCATTAAGTACATGCGCACTGTTGTGCAACCATCACCACCATCCATCCACAAAACTCTTTTCATCTTGTAAAACTGAAATTGTGTACCCATTAATAGTAATTACCATCTGCCATTCCTCCTGGCCCCTGGCACCACAAGAAGCAATAGTTCTCAGTGCTCCCTCCTCTGTTCTACTTCGTGTTTCTTGAATTGAGTATCTCAGGCACCTTCTATAAGTGGAACCATATGGTATTTGTCCTTTTGTGACTGTCTTATTTCATTGAGCAGAAAGTCTTCAAGGTTCATCCATGTTATAGCTTGTGTCAGAATTTCTTTCCTTTTCAAGACTGAATAATAATCCACTGTGTATTTATACTGCATTTTGTTCATCTGTTCATCCATCCATGGACACTTGGGTTGCTTTAACCTTTTGGATCTTATGAATAATGCTGCTATGAACACGGATGTACCAACATCTCTTCTGTCTCTGCTTTCAAGCCTTTTGGGTATATACCCAAGAGTGAGATTGCCAGATCCAATTATAATTCTATTTTTAACTTTTTGAGGAACTACCATACTATTTTCCATAGAGGCTGTACCATTTTACATTCCCACCAACAGTGCACAAGGTTTACAATTTCTTCACATCCTCTCCAACATTTCTTATGGTGCTTTTCTGATAGAGGCCATTTTTCGTGGATGGAAGTTGAGATTGCCGTTTAATGCATAGGGTTGCTTCTGCATAGAAACATAGGACACTTCATAGATATCCCAAAATATTCTCTGCATCTACTAATAGCTGAATGTGAAATTCTTTGCAGTGTGTGAATCCTTCAAGGCTCTCAGTAGAATGGATATCAGTTATTAATAATTAATAGCATTTGTGTAATTGTTTTCATATACATTCAATCCTTACAACATTTCTGTGAGATCAGTATTATTAATATGAGGAAACTGAGGTCTAGATTATTCAAGAGTTTGGAGACTCAAACTCAGATCCTCTGGCTCCAAATCCTGGATATCCCATACTGCTGGAGGCTGGAGGCCCTTAGGAAGGGTATTAAAAGAGGAAGTCGTTATCACTGACTAAAAATTATTGGACTGATGAGTAGAGAGCAGGACCTGAGGGAGTCTGGGACTTCATACTGCTTAGTTTGATGGTAGGGTTGCAGTAAAACTAAATTCAAGTGAAGGATCCTAGGATCTGAAGTGAGGGAGCTTTCAAAAGAGAAGAATATTGAAGTGAAAACCGCAAAAAACAAATGTAATAATAACCCGTTTCACTCTTTTGCAGAGGGAGGGCTTTACTTTCTTGGGGATTTGCTACCGACACACCTTGGTACACTGGTCAACACTGTTTCTCTCCCTCTCAGTTTTCCTCCGAAAAACAGAGATCACTATCTTCCTTACAGGAAAACCCAAACCATTTGATTCTGTACCGTTTTCTAAGCTTCTCAGAGAAAAATGCTCACACTATTTTATTTACTTGATTTAACTCCAAAAAAAAAAAAAAAAAGACAAAGATAATTAAACATTCTTTCTGTGTTTAACACAGAACTTGATTATTTATTTATTCATTTATTTATTTATTTATTTGAGAGAGAGCTTGAGCAGGGGAGAGGGATGGAGAGAGAAAAAGAGAGAGTCATAAGCAGGCTCCATGACCAGCGTAGAGCCCAACACAAGGACTGATCCCACGACCATGAGATCATGACCTAAGCCAAAATCAAGAGTTGGATGCTTAACCAACTGAACCACCCACACACTCCCAGAACTTGAATATTTAAAACAAAATGCTGTATATGAAAGTGTTAAACTGCCTTTCAGAAATTGTCGTATTATAGTTCCAAAATTACTATGAACACCATTCATTTAAAAAATGACCTTTAGTAATGTTTGACACTGTAATAATGCAATTTTACAAATTGCTTCAAGGGGCATCTGTCAGTTGAGTGATGGACTCTTTATTTCAGCTCAGATCATGATCTCACAGTTATTGGGACTGAGCCCTAAGTTGGGCTCTGCACTGACAGCTCAGAGCCTGCTTGGGATTCTCTCTCTGCCTTTCTCCTCTGCTCACGTGCCCTGTTTCTCTCTCAAAATAAATAAATAAACTTAAAAAAAATTGTTTCGAGATCAGTGTTTCTAGGTAAATTGGGAAATAAGGAATAAAAAGATCAGACATTATGGGGCGCCTGGGTGGCTCAGTCGGTTAAGCATCCAACTCTTGATCTCAGCTGGGTTCATGATGTCGCGGTTTGTGGGTTTGAGCCCAGTATCGGGCTCTGCACTTGCAGCCCGGAGCCTGCTTGGAATTCTCTCTCCCTCTCTCTGCCCCTACCCAACTCATGCTCTCTCTCTCTCAAAATGAATAAATAAACTTAAAAAAAAAAAGATCAGACATTATGACCCCATTCATTTGTTCATTATCTAACCAACTGACACTAAGAACTTTAGAATATGGACAACCATTTAGTAATCTATCGACTTTATTACTTAAATAATTTGGAACAACAGAACAGTAATATGCTGAATTTAGAAACGAGACAAAATTAGAAACATGAATAAACAGAAAAAATAGGGAAGAATGTGGGAATAAGCTTTAGAATGGTCTAGCATAACTAGGCATCTCTAATAAAAATCATTTTCTAATAGTACCTTACCCATTTCAAAGTATTACCTAGTTACAATGAAGTGTGCCAGTGATCATTGTAATTCACACATTTCAAAACTAAACAACCAGAATTATGCTCTATCTGCAGGGATATAGCACATCACCAGTGAGATTATACACATTTATTCCAAAAAAAAGATTGTGATTTAGGCAACATAAACTATCAAGAATGGAATCCTACTTTAAAGTCTTTAAATAAAAATAGTACATATATCTTTTGGTGAGTGTGGTATGGAAAACTGTTTCCATGGCTCGTTATACTTACCTAGAAGAGTGCCTCCCCAACAAATGTTACTCGACTCTCTGGCTCATGGAGGGAGATCTAATTTCTAGAACAGTCTTGGAAATTAGGATATAAACTTTGATCATCCCTAAGGAATTGACTCTGGTTAATGGCGATCCTGGAGAGTTTGATACCTCTAAAAGTTATCCTAAAATAACAAAGTTTGATTAAAATGCTTCTGCAAAGCATAGGTCAGGAAAAGCCCTAGAATACCAGACCAGGGATTACTTTGCAACTGTCCTTACTATCTCTAAAATTGCACACATATGTACACAAATATAGATAAACTCAAAGATCTTGTTTATAAAACGGGTATCATAGTGTGTATGTAATCATACATACATATACTGGGGTGATTCCTATTTCATTCAAGATCACAAACATTTTATTATTTATTTATTTATTTTTAATGTTTATTTATCTTTAAGAGAGAGAGACAGAGCCAGGGAAGGGCAGAGAGAGAGGGAGACACAGAATGTGAAGCAGGCTCCAGGCTCTGAGCTGTCAGCACAGAGCCCAATGTGGGGCCCAAACTTGTGAATCATGAGATTATCACCTGAGCTGAAGTTTAACTGACTGAGACACCCTGGTGCCCCAGCAATTCTTTATATGTTCTGAATATAACATACCTTGTGACACAATTCTGCCAAAAGTTTGTTCATGTCCTTTCCCATTTTCCTACATATCCTCTTGTCATCTTGTTACTTTATAACAATTCTTTATATATTTTGGACATATACCTAATGTCGATTACATGTGTTGTAATTTCTTCTTCCAATTGTGCACTTTTTTCCTACTTCCTTTATAAACTCTTTACATAAATTAGAAATTATAATTTTAATTTTTCTGATAATGAATTACTATTTTTGTATCTTGCTTAAGAAGTCCTTCTCCATATCAGTCGTAAGGATATTGTCCTACATGATCTAAAAGTTTTATAATTTTAGAATTCACATTTAGAACTAATTATTATGTATGATTTGAAAAGAGTCCAATTTCTTTTTCTTTTTCTTTTTTTTTTTCATTTTGATGAAAATTCTCTCAGGCCAGCTTTTTTAATAGTCCATTTTTTTTCCCTACTGATTTTAAAATGTCATAAATAAAGTTTCTAAATAAACAGATTTTTTTTTCTAGGTTACTTATTCTATTCCATTGGTTTATTCTTTACTTATGTGCCTATGCTATTGGATAACTTTGAAGGAGCCTACTTGGGTATAAATCCTGGCTTCTCTATTTACTGTTTGTATGGCCTTTGGGTACTTAATCACAGTCATTGCTTTGGTTGGTTAATGTATAAAACTATAATAAGACCCCACTTCACCTCTCAGTCATTGCTGAGTTGTTTTCCATTTCTGACTTTAAGGTTTCAGGTCTTTCTTGTTCTTTTAACTAACTGCCTGTTCCTCTTGGGTTCTAGTTTCATCGTGCTGCGTCTCCTCAGCCTGGTGCCTAGGAAGATTCTGAGAAGTTGTCAAATAGCCCTTGCTATTCTGGGATCCCATTAAGCTCTTAATATCTGTACTGGTTAGAAGGATATAAGTCTGCCTGTGTCCCCAAATCTCTGTGGTATTTCTGTTCTCCAACTTCTCTTCAGGCTCTTTATTTTTCTCTCTTCATGTCAATGAGCATCAAACACCTTAGCTAATGCCATAGTTAGGAAAATATCACCAGATAAAAGAAATTCTAGGAGTAAATCAATTTTTAAATATAATTTCAAATATATTATTCTGCTAAATAACGAATAATACAGGTTCAGAAAGATCTTATTAACATTTCAAAATTATTATTCTATTACATCTGTCTACATTTATTTTTTTTTGTTTTTTTTTTTACATTTATTTATTTTTGAGAAACAGAGTGAGACAAAACGTGAGCAGGGGAGGGGCAGAGAGAGAAGGAGACACAGAATCTGAAGCAGGCTCCAGGCGCTGAGCAAGCGGTCAGCACAGAGCCTGATGTGGGGCTCGAACCCACAAACTGTGAGATCATGACCTGAGCCGAAGTCGGACGCTCAACCGACCGAGCCACACAGGTGCCCCGCATCTGTCTACATTTAAACACAAGTGGACAAAATGCTTTATTTTCTAACTATTTTGAAGACATGGGAATCTCTATACTTCTCTGTTAAAAAAAAAAAACAACACAGTTTCCAAAATTCCCTGTAAAAGTGCTCTCCACATATTCACTTACCAAACTTGGCCTTTAAACAAAAGTTAACTTGAACTTTCAAATGAAAGGAGCACAGGGGTGCCTGGGTGGCTGTCAGTTGAGTGTCTGACTTTGGCTCAAGTCATGATCTCATGGCTCATGGGTTCAAGCCCCTCCATCAGGCTCTGTGCTGACAGCTCAGAGCCTGAAGCCTGCTTTAGATTCTGTGTCTCCTTCTCTTTCTGCCCCTCCTCCGCTCACACTCTGTCTCAGTCTCTGTCTCTCTCTCTTAAAAACAAATAAACATTTTAAAATAATTTAAATGAAAAGAGTGTTATTATTTTTGGGCAAAAGGTTTTAATCTGAAAAGACAAGTTTAGATTAATTACTCTGTCTATATTATTCATTGGTATAGCTAATGAATTTGTAGAACACTTAGATATTTTTTTTTTTTTTAGATATTTTCTTAGGTAGAGGTAATAATTTAATTTGATCAAAACGAATTCCTAGAAGTTCTTAATTATTAAGGCTTGTTAAATTGTACATAACAAAAGATACACCCTGAGAAGAGATGAATCTGTGCCTCTTCCATATCTTTCGGAAAAACTGTCTTTTCCTTTTTCCTGTGCTGATTTGCCAGCTTTTAGTTCTGAGGCATGATAGATATTCATTTGTACCCCACCACTGAGGATTTTGTGAAATTATTGATACAACCTGTCTTGATTTGATTTCGCATCAGCAGACCCCTTCTTTGCGAACTATAAGGTAATTGCATAATGATTTTTAATGCTTAAAAAGTTGACAAGTGATTTCTTTCCAAGAATCTCAACTGTTTGAGAAGTACTCATTTACCTATCAAGCAGTCTTAACTATAGTCAGAATACATCCCTTGTAGGCACTAGATTTTTCTTTTTAAAAAAAAAATTTTTTTTTAACGTTTATTTATTTTTGAGACAGAGAGAGACAGAGCATGAACGGGGGAGGGTCAGAGAGCGAGGGAGACACAGAATCTGAAACAGGGTCCAGGCTCTGAGTGGTCAGTACAGAGCCTGACGCGGGGCTCGAACTCACGGACCGCGAGATCATGACCTAAGCCGAAGTCGGACGCTCAACCGACTGAGCCACCCAGGCGCCCCGGCACTAGATTTTTCTAGGCAGTTTGAATGCTTATAGTTATGCTGTTATTGACCATGACGATAATTTAAATATACATGTTCATGGGTATTAAGGGAGTTAGGGTCTGACTGTAATTTCTGTCTCTTATTCTCTGTGTGGTGGTTCCCAACAGTAGTTTGTTTTTCATCTGTGTTGTGCTGGTGGGGTCTGCCTGATGCACACCACTTTGGAGTTAGTCTAGGATTTGGCCAGTGGTTTATACCATACTTCAGTCCTTGAACTTTTGCTGTTGTCCTTTGGGTGCGTTCAGCACATGCGCAGCTCAGGAATAAATCCAGGACTTACGAGTTCATACACTGAATAAGAGATCACCTTCTCTAGAGTTGCTCTCTCTGAGATAACCCATGCACTTTCTGGCCCGGGGCCCTCTCTTCCTCTGGGCAGAGTGAGGTTTTCTGTCTTTTCTCTCAGGGTTTTAAATGTCAGAGTTGCTGCCACAGCAAACGGTTCCCCAGCTGGGGCTGGCCTCAGGACAGGGCTGGGAGGTAAAAGGGAGAGGAGGGGTCCTGCCACGGGCACTCGGAGGGACCTTCCCCTGGTGCTCTGACTAGAACTAGAGTGTTTCTCTCTGAGTTTTGGCAGCACGTTTCTGCCAACTGGGCTGCCCAAGGTCAAGGCTGGACTTCCAAGGAGGGAAGAACAAACTGGGATTCTCATTCCTGCTGCAGATCATTATTTAGATTTTTCCTGCGGTCCCAATGAGTCGGCTTACTCCATCTAGGCTGACACCAGATGTTCTGGATCTTTAAGAATACATGTGGAGACTGACCACACGAAATAGGAAATTGAGCCAAGGCTCAGCTGTGTACACCCAGGGCAGCTGGGCTGGTGATGGGGCTCCTTCTCTATGCTAATTACATAAAAATTGAAAAGCCACATGGAAGGAAATAAGAAACAACTGGAGGCAGGGCGGCGTGTAGTCTGTTTAGTTCCATCTTAAGGGAAGCTCTGAGGAGGAATTTGGGACAGATTGATGACATGGACAGATTGATGCCCTGAGGGAAGGAATTTGAGAGAGCTTCTAGGAGCCCCTGGAGGTTGCCTCTCCCCACTGCCTTTGGATCATGTCAGTGTAAGCAACAAATCAGAGGTATGCATATTCATATCCTGTTCCATTTGTCAGCACAGCTGCTAGAAGGAAGCTGAACCGGGAAAAGGTGGCTGTCCCGCCCCTTCTGCTGCCCTGGGTGGTTTGTCTTGGAGATAAGCCCCAGGCCCTGTGCAGCCTATATCTGCTTCCTGCCTCCAGGGTGGGGCCTTCCACAGAGGGGACTGGAACGGGAATTTGATGTCGATTACAGTCTAAGTCTGTTTATATATAAAATTGGCCTTTAAATTTTTAAAAATTTTTATATTTTGAGATAAAATTCCAATTACAGTCTTATTTGTTTATTGGTTGCTACCTTGCTTGCTGTTATCATTTACCGTGAAATTTTGTTCCTAATTTTTACATTTTTTCATGTTTATTTCTTTGTTTTCGGAGAGAGTACGCATGCCAGCAGGGGAGGGGCAGAAAGAGAGGGAGACAGAGAATCCCAAGCAGGCTCCCTGCTGTCAAGCACGCAGAGCCCCATGGGGCTCCTCTCATGAACCATGAGCTCCTGACCTGAGATGAAAGCAGGAGTCAGTCACTTAACCGACTGAGCCACCCAGGCGCCCCTCAAAGTGAATTAAACCTGAAAGTCTTTTTGGCAGTATCTGTTATCCTCAGTCCTAACTGATTACCATGTACCAAGCACCATCCGAGGTATTTTGTATAAATTGTCTCCTTTATACAAAAATGCTGATTCAAAGGGGCACGTGCACCCGAATATTCATAGCAGCCCTATTGACAAAAGCCAAGGTAAGGAAAGAGCCCAAATGTCCATCAACTGATGAATGGATAAAGAAGATGTGGTATGTATACCCAATGGAATATTACTCTGTGATCAAAAAGAATAAAATCTTGCCATTTGTAACAATGTGGGTGGAACTGGAGTGCATTATGCTAAGCGAAATGCAGCAGTCAGTGAAAGACAAATATGATTTCACTCATATGTGGAATTTAAGAAACAAAACATGCACATGGGTGAAGGGAAGCAAAAAGAATATGAAAATAGAGAGGGAGGCAAACCATAAGAGACTCTTAAATACAGAGAACAAACTGAGGGTTGCTGGCAGTGTATGGGGGGGGGGCGCGGGTGGTGAACTAAGTAGGTGATGGACATTAAGGAGGATACTTGTTGGGATGAGTACTGGATGTTATATGTAAGTGATGAATCACTAATTTCCATTCCTGAAATCATTATTATACTACAATCCATGTTAACTAACTTGGATTTAAAATTAAAATAAAATAAAATGGTAGAAACAAATAAATAAAATAAGTTGTCTCCTTTACATCTCAAAACAATATTTAAAGCTCAGATTTTGCAATTTGTAAAAAAGCCAAACTGAGATTCAAACGCAGAAGTATTTGTTTAAACCTTGTGTTTCCTTTCGATGTCAAGGATAATAGACCATTGTTTACTTTTACTCTATTTGCCTTCCACAACCTCTAGTGTTCAAACATATTTACATCTTACTACAACTTTAGCTTTTATCATAAAGAGAAAACGGAGCCACTTGTTTTTGGAAACAATCTGCAATTGTTTGGAATGTCAGGAAGCTTGGCTTGGCCACTGCCAGACTTAAATTCCTTAGGGTACCCAAGAGGTTTTGCTTTTACAAAGCCACCACCACCAATCCCTGTCATATATCAAAGGGTCACCACGATCTTTGACATCTGGTCAATAGCCTGGACGTTTAGCTCATAACCGGGCTGGATATGTAGCTCAGAGCCTGGCTGTGCAGCCTCCCCAGGAAAGGAGAGTGGGGTCACCTCTTCCACTGCGGCCAGTTCCTCTGCTGGGAAAAATCTCATGGATAATATCACAAGAGTGACTCTCCTTTGGAACTACACAGGAGCCACAGCAGTGCGGCCTGTAGTGGAAAGACATGGTAGTTAGAAATGATGTGATCCTTGTCCCATCGAAGATGGGAAAGTTACCATAGGTAACTGAAACTGCAGAAAGCAAAAGCACAGATAAGGGGGAAAGCTACCGTCTTTGCATAACTTATATTTGAGGAATCTGCAAATTGTACTTATACTCTCACGTTGCCCTAGCAATAAGCATCACACATTGAAAAAGGAGAATTAGAAGCAAGGGATGTGAGCTTAAAGAATAATAGTGGAATTCAGAGGTAGAAAATCCAGTTGAATAATTTAGGATATTTTTCCTATTAATTTTATGGTTTTCAGCCATCAGTTTGTTATTTGAACTCACATGTGAAGACCCAATGATAGATTGTAGATTTAAAAGCCACAAAGTGGCTGTGAGCTTCCTGCTTCTGGTGCTTTCTCAAGTTTACATTTCTTTATATCCTGTAGCTCTGCCTTTGGCTCTGGTGTTTAACTTTGATCCCGTGCAGGGTTACTATTCACAGTCGTTAGTACACTGCAGAGAGAATAGCATCAGAGAAACCCAGATCACAACAGGCCTTGGGCAGCTGGCCCCTGAGGAGGCCCTCTGAGGGATCTCCTCCAGCAGGTAATGTACCTCTGGGTGGGATGAAGGCACCATGAAAATATCAAGGATCATTACTTCCACATCAATAGCAGAATTAACTCTTTTCTACCTATCCTCTTGCTTTCCATTTTCCCTAAGTCTTTATGAAAACTGGGTGTGTATGCCCTTCTCCAGATGGAAAACATAGCCAGCAAACAAAGAACCCCAATCCACCTTAGCTGTAACCTCTTGTCTTACTAACAGCACTTGAGCTTTACATCCAAGTAAAAAGAAAATATCACTCATTTCCCAGAAGAGTTTATTTAGTAAAGTCGTTTCCAGCTGGAAGATGATCTAAATAACTTATTTGAAGGATGAGGTGATGACAAACTCTCGAATAATTTGCAAGACAATTCTCTCTCTGGTCCAAAATGTAATGTCACCTTACACATCATATTTTCATTCAATCAATTTCCATGTCAAATCAGACAAGAGATTTCTTTTTATGCATTTCAGATCCAGAATACAAGCATTCAAAAAGCATTTGTATGTTGATAGAATGATGTGGGAGGAAAACGGATTTCCATAATCTTCAGGCCTGGGGTCATTCTTTAAAAATGTATATGTACAATTGTATGCCCTTTTTGGGAAGAGTTAGCTATCTTCTTTCTGATTCTGTGAGGATTTCTTCACTGCAACCACACCAACTGACATTGTCTACTCTTCTAACTATTGCTATTATGAAGATACATCAGTATTTTACTGAACTGGCACCTGTTTTTCCTTAAAGACTAGTTGGTAAATTATTTTATTTATAATATCCAAGAAGATTTTTAATTTTAATAATGGGAGAAGAATCATGTTCTGAACACCTACTTCATGATAACTTACATCCATGTGATAATCCAAAACAGCATCTCCGTTTAGATTTTCTTCGTATATGTATATCATATTGTCCTTAATCTTCTGTGGAAAATTAGATATTCACGAGTCCCCCCTAATGGAGAAGAGCATCTCATATCTCTGATGCAGAAACAATCAGCCACATAATTTTCCAAACCCACTAGGAATAAATGAATTTCTGAAGTAATTTGAGAGTAGAAATACATTAATATTACCTAGTCACAAATGTCAGATAGGGTCAATGTGGGAAAAAAAAAGCACATATTGAAATTAATTATTCCTATGCAAAAATCCATCCACTTAATCTTTTGAAGCATAATAGCATATACATTTTCTAAGTGTTTAACTTTGTAATAGTCCTCATAATGAGTATTTTGATGTAGAGTAATGTGTGAATAAAGTGATGGATGTACTGCTTTCTACTGTGAATCCTGTGACATTTACTGACATTTGATGTTCAATTAAATACTCTTCTAAATATTTGTATCTTTCAAGTTACTTACTTTTACACACTCTCTGATGTTTGCTAAAGTGTATATTTAATACGAAGGACTTTGCTCATTGATTATGTTTGCAGGGTTTAAATCTAGTGTGCGCTTCCCGATATGGATTAAGGATTGAATTCCAGTGAAAAGCTCTGCAAGTTTCTCTACATTTTGTGGTTTCTATCATGTAAGATAGCTATGATGTTGAGCAAGTTGTGAGTTCCAGCTACAGGCTTGCCACATTCTTAACCTTTGTAACATTTTCCCCCAGTATAAAGTCCATGATGCTAAGTAAGTTTGAGCAGTCCTAAAAGTTTTACCATTCTGTGATGTAGAATGAAGCTTGACCTCTGATTAAAGGGCTTGCCAAATTCTTTATATTTGCAAAATCCTCTCCAGTATACCTTCTCTGATCAGGAGTCAGGGTTTAGCATTGCTTAAAGGCCTTGCCACATTCTTTACAGTTCTATGGTTATTCTTCAATATGAATCTTCGGATGTGAAGTTAAGGTGTGAGCTGTCCTTAAAAGTTTTCTCACATTCCTTAAGTTTGTAAGGTTTGCTCCAGTATGAATTCTGTGATAATGAGTAAAGGTTGAGCAGTGATTAAAGACCTTACCACATTTTAAGATTTCTCCAGATAGGAGATTTAATTTTTTTTTTAATGTTTATTCATTTTTTGAGAGAGTGAGAGAGAGAGAGCATGCACGCAGGGGAGGGGCAGAGAGAGAAAGACACAAAATCTGAAGTAGGCTCCAGGCTCCAGGCTTTCAGCACAGAGCCCAATGTGGGGTTCGAACTCAAGAACTGCAAGATCATGACCTGAGCCCATGCGGAAGTTGGACGCTTAACCGACTGAACCACCCAGGCATCCCTCCAGACAGGAGATTTTTAAACTCGAACCGTCAGGAGTGTTCATTTTTTATTTAGGCTCTAAGCAGGAGGAGCCTATGGTCTCTGAAAAGGCTCTCAAATTCCTCACATGATCAAGGTGCACTGAGGGAATTCAGGAGCCAACCCATGACAGCAAAAACAGCAACATTGATTTTTCAAGGAAGACTTAGCTGACAGAAAATCTACAAGGCATGGGGCACTTAGGTGACAAAACTAGGATGTGTCATGTTCATTCTCTTGTCAACAAATTGAGGCAATAGAATCATCTGCTGTAATAATACTGCAAAAGTTGGATATCCTGTCAAAGTCGGATGTCCTGTCTCAGACCAGACAACAGGGACAGGAGCAACATAGACGATCCAGAGGTGAACACTGCCAGCATTTCAGTTTGTCCCTGAAGGAGCAGCCATGTTTTCTTTATTTTCATCTGTAGCTCACTCTCTGCAGACATATGTGGGGGTGGGGGGGGTCTTGGGTAGAGGTCCTGGAGACAGGAAGCCCCTGGTGTGTGCTGAAGAGAGCACTCTGCTCTCTCAGGATGCTTGGAGGCTGGCAGGACAGCCATCAGAAGTCTCTGCATGAATGACTAGGAGTGAACTAGGAGAGAGCTTTCCCTAAGGGAGAAAGGAATCGTGACAAGCTTGACCCAAAAACAAAGCCTTAGTCATCAGAGGGGAGCACAGAGCAAAAGCTGTCACTCAACCAGGTCCCTGGACCTTGACTGAGTCCAAGGGCAAGGATGGAGGCTGTAAGTGAAGCAATTAAACAGCTGTGACACCAGAAGCCGAGTTTCTGTGTGGGCAGCACAGATTGGATGCTCTTTAAGCACAATTAGAGCAAGGACACCGAGGTGCCCCTTCTGCCATAGACCACCACACAGTACAGGTCCCCAGGCTCTCCTCAGCATCTGTGGTGGTACAGGTGTGGGATGACAGAAGCATGGTAGTTCCAGGAAGCTGTCATCTGAGATGATTTGATCATCAGAGTGCTTGAAGAAGACTGGATAGAGACCAGATAGAGTGTCACATGAGGGGTTCCTAGGACAATGGGAATTGTCACAATGATGTTCTCTTCTGGAATGTGTAAATATATATATATATATTTATATATATATATATATATTACATATATATAATATATATATATTACATATATATGTAATATATATAATATATATATATGTAATATATACATATAATATATATAATTATGTATACATATAATTATGTAATATATATGTATATATATGTGTGTGTTGTGTGTATATATATATATATATATATATATATACACACATATATACACTTATTACATTACATCTAGGAAGTTTATATATAAGAAGCTACTAGGCTGTCCATAAGATCTAATTTCTAAATTTCTAGATGGAGAGTCAGGATAAAATCAATGTGATCAACCCCAAGTGAGTAACTCAGACCCTCTGAGCTATGTGCAGCTCTTGTGATCTCCTGTCCATCTACTTTTGCAGGGAAGGCTAGATTCCTGGAATCCTGCCAGAATAGTTTTCTGGGGCTGGGGGTTCAGGTTGTAGGATACCATAGCATCAAAACTAAAGAAGATATACACACACACACACACACACACACACACACAAGTGCAAGGTTGGGGCTGGAGGAAACACTGCCAAACCATGTGGTCAATTTGAGGTTGACCATATGAAGCAGAGATAAAGCTATGGAAACAGAAATGCAGCAGGGAGAGACATGAAGAATTCCCACCTCCTCAAGACATCCTGGAGCCCTCTTTGGATGCTCTTCTCTGGCCTTCCTAGGTGTGCTTAGTGCATTTAAGGGCAGGAAACAAAATCCACAGATTTTATGATTACATGTTAGAGTAGTTTGCTGGAGCTGCCCTAACAAAGTACCACAAAAAGGGTGATTTAAACCACAGAAATTCATTTGCTCACAATTGTGGAGGTTAGAAGTTTGAGACTAAAGTGTCTATAGGGTCGGCTTCATCTAAGATCTCTCTCCTTGGCTTGTAGATGGCCATCTTCTCCTTGTATCTTTACATGGTTTTCCTTCTGTGTGAGTCTGTGTCTTAATATCCTCTTCTTATAAGGACACCAGTCATACTGGATTAGGGTCCATGCAAATGACCTCATTTAACCCTGTAAAAACCCCATAAAAACCCTATCTCCAAATACAATCACATTCTGAGGTATTGGGGGTTGGGACTTCAATATATGAAAATGGGAGGAGTATAATTCAGCCCATAACATGTTTTAAAAATAATTATATCTGAGTATACACTCATGGCTAGTCTCCTACTAATTAATTAGTAAAGAAGTAGTCTTTATTGCAATGGTCTCTGCACTGAGAAGACACCAGCGAGTGGAGAAAGGAAACTGAGGACAGTTTAGGCTAGGGCACTGGTTGGCAGGAGACCAAGTCATTATCATTTCCAAACTTGCTGTCAGATACTATCTATGTTGGGGGAGAGCTGAGCAGCAGGTTCTATCTGCCTTTTCCAGATAGAAATCCTTTTAAGCCAAGGAAAAGGAAAATGGTGGGAAAGAGTGGCACCAAATCATCCCAGTCAGTGTCTCAAGAAGGAGACACTATGTCCCTCTTGAGGTGGAGATTTGGGTGCAGGGGGTTTATTGGGGAGTGTCCTCTGGATGGACACCTGTGAAGTGAAGAAAGTAGGGTTGGGCAAAGAGGCACTGGACACAATGCAGTCAGTGTTTGCACAGCAAAAGCCTCAGCTGATCCCAGAGCTTGGGATCTGGGATGGCCCCTCCAAGTTGAGCCCCCAATTAGACAAGAGGCTGGACCTCCCCACACCACACATACCCAGGGGTAGTTTTTAGATGAGGACCATCCCCAGGGATGGGGCATGATGTTAGACTAGACAGTTTTCTTTAAGTTTACCCATAATAGCTGGAGGATGAGGGTTTCATTCCCAAAGGAAGGATCCAGGTGACTCACTACAGCATCCACTTCAGTCAGTTTTAGATATATTGACAAAATTATTCAGAAAAGCATCAGTCAGAAGCCCCCAAGTAACAAATACCCACTTGAAAAGAAATTAGTTCTCGATCATCCCTGATCACAAAGTGGGGAATCCTATGAAACCTGGCCGTGATGTTGGTTTCAAACCACAGAATCCTCTAAAATTAGAGAGATTTTAAAAATGGATTCATGTGACCCACTGTCCCTGAATATGTCAGTTAAATAACTACACTGAGCAAAATTCCTGAACTTACATTTGCATGTTCAACATGAACTCTTAATAGAGAATTCTTAAAACAACCGTGCCTTATAGAGTGAGTTATTTCTAACCTTTTTAGGTTAGAATAAAATGTGTATCTCACTTTTTTCCTTCTCTGACCATTCAATGAAGAGTGAAAGTACATTATTACACATCTAATGTATTCTAACCGTAAACATTTACAAGATTCAGTTATTCAATTGCTCATGGTTTTCAACAGATATTTACTGAATATCTTCTATATGCTGACCCGCACAGTGTGTGAACTGAGCCCTGGGAGTGCTTTAAAAAAAGATATGGCCCTAGCCTAAAAGTTACTTACAGTCTTTGGGTGACACAGACAAAAAAAAAAAAAAAAAAAAAAAAAAGTAACAAATGAAATAAAAGAATTACAAATTGTTTTATGTGCTGTTAAGAAGACAGTGTGCCAATCTAGATGATAACTGGGGTAAAGAGGTCAGCTGCTTTAGTTGGAGTATCGAGAAGGCCCCTCTGAGGAGGTGACCTTGAAGCTCTGGCTTGAAGGTCAGGAAGGGACCAGAAGTTTGTGCTAAAAAGGAAGTGCCCCAGGTAGAGAGTACATGTGCAAAGGATCTGAGTGGGAAGGAGCATGGCTTGTCACAGGACTGACACTGGAGTGGGGGGAGGGAGTAACAGGAGGTGGCATTAGGGGGATTATGAGGATGTGGATCATGTAGGGCCTTGGAAGCATTTAGAGTTTATTCAAAGTACAACCAGAAGTCATTGAAGTGTTGCCAGCTGGGAAGAGTGCTATCTGGGGTATGTTTCAAGAAGATGGATCTGGTTTTGTGTGGTGAATGGGCTAGTGGGGGGTTTGAAAAACAGCAGGTAGTTAGAAGGTAGTCACAGACCACTAGGGAAGGATGGGATAATGGAAGGACACAATAGCTGGGACTGCACAGAGGGTAGATGGGTCCAGCCAGTAAGGGAAAGGGGCGTGGCAAAAGGGACTGAGACTATGCAGCTCACAGGCGGTGGGCGGAGCCAGCCAGTAAAGGAAAGGGGCGTGGCAAGAGGGACTTCGAGACACTCTGCTCCAGCAGCTAGGTGGATGGCAGTATTTCCATTTACTGCGATGGAGAGGACCAGGAATAGAGATAAGATTCAAGTGTTAGGGGTTGGAGAGTGAATTGGCACTTACTTCCTGCTTCTTTCTCGGCCTCCTCACACCTTCTCCTTCGGCATGCCTACACATACCTTCCCAGCATGTAGATATTAATTAACTGTGATACCACAAATTTGTTAATATTATAAAAACAATAATGATAATAACTTTCATTCTGTTTTCCATTTATACCAGGGACTATGCTAAGTGTTGTATACACGTGATCTCATTAATCCTCACTATAATCCCCAAGAGGCTGCCCTCGTTGACTGTATGACAAAACAAAAGCCTGCAGAGCTTAAGTCACTTGCTCAAAGTCACATTATGTGACTACGTGGCATTGAAACCAGGAAGCTGGACTCCAAAGCTGACATGGTTTTTCTACATACTGAATTTAAGCCTTTTGAGATGTTAATTCTCTGGCAGTTTTGGTGACACATTCAAACATTTCTCTGCAGAGAAACTTCCTTCCTTCATACTGTTGTGTGGCAGTTCCCATTAATCCCTCTTTACCATCTGTATGTGATAATCAGTTTAACATCAGTGGATCAAAGTGTGCAAATATTTTGTATGAACACAAGCTTCCTGCTTGATTTCAAATATGTTGAAACCCAGCCTAGAATAGAGAGCATGATCAATTGTCTAATCCATAATGTCTGTTGTTTTTCTAGAGGATTTCTGCCTGTATTTTCTATTAATGTTAAAGGCAGTTAATTTTCTTTGATAGTGAACAGACCCTTTGGATTTGAAAATAAGAATGATTCCACTGCATGCCAGGGGACTGAATATTTGAATTTTGTGGATTACTGGTAACATCTATCACCCTTTCTTTATTGCAGGCTGGCCCTGCCATCTACCCCTCACTGGCTGGGGTGGGTGGGAAAGGGGGTCACTTCTGTGGGTGAATCAGCCTCCGGCAGAGCTTCTCTGTGTACCTGCGCCTGCCTCCCTGCACCAACCAACATGTGGCCCCAGCAGAGCAGGAGTCAGGAAGGGCTGTGAATGAATGCCAGCCACTGTGCTTAGGGCTTCATACACAGTGTCTTTGACCTTCAACACCAAACTACAGAGAAGGAAAATGAAGCCAACAGCAATGTTTCACATCTTTGGAGACTTTCTCCTTTATCAGCTACTTTTTCTTGCCCCTCCACATCACTTTATATTAATTACTTTTATACTTTCAATATTTGTTCTTTAAAAAAAATTTGTTAATGTTTATTCATTTTTGAGGGAGTGAGAGAGAGAGAGAGAGAGCACAAGCAGGGGAGGGGCAGAGAGGGAGACACAGAATCTGAAGCAGGCTCCAGGCTCCGAGCTGTCAGCACAGAGCCTGACATGGGGCTTGAACCCATGAACCGCGAGATCATGACCTGAGCCGAAGTCGGACGCCCAACCGACTGAGCCACCCAGGTGCCCCTCAATATTTGTTCTTAAAAATGATGGTTGTTGTAGGAAATTGAGACACTGTAGCAAAATAAAAGTAAAAATAAATCACCCACATTCACATTCCCTATATACAACCATGGCTAAAATCTCATTCCCTCAAGTCATAAATGTATATGCAGAATCAGATTAATTTTGTATGGACTACTTTAATTTTATTTTAAAACAAAATAACACGACAAGAATTTTTCCATGTTGTTACCTGCTTGTCAAAACAAAAACACTTAAAAACATTTACAATGTTCTAGGATATAGCTATATCCTAACAATTCCCCTAATCTTTGACATTAAAATTGCACAAGGGAACATTAAACTGGTATAATCTATACACCAGGAATAGATAACGATACTAACACAATAGTTAGATGGATCCATCTGGAAGAAGAAAAAAGAAGAGAATTTGGAAGCAGTACACTTGCTTTTTCGTTAATGTTGTTATTTTGAAACAATCTCAAACTTATAAAAGAGTTGCAAGAATGTTTATTTCTTCAGGAACCATTTGAGACGCAGTTGCTTACATGATGCCTCATCACCCTTGAAAGCTCTAGTGTGTATTTCCTAGGAGCAAAGGCATTCTGCTACGTAATTATAATACTACCTTCAAATCCAGGAAATTAATACTGCTACCTAATTTTCAGTCCCCATTCCGGTTTCAACAACTGTCCCCAAAATGTCCTTTATATAAAAAGATCAAATCCAGATCGCATTGCATTTAGTTGCCATGTCACTTTAGCCGCCTTAAATGTAGAACAGTTCCTCAGTATTTCCTTGGTTTTCATGACCTTGGCGTTCTTGAGAAATACAGGGCAGTTATGGTGTAGAATGTTGCTAATGAGTTTGATGTTTCCTCATGATTAGATTCAGTTTATGTGGCTTTATCAGAAATATCATACAGGTGATGCTACATTCTACCATGTAGAATACTATTTGAATTTGTCCCAGTATGGGTGATGTTCACTTTAATGTTTATTTATTTTTGAGAGAGAGTGAGAGAGAGAGTGCACGAAGTGGGGGGCGGGGAGAGGGAGACAGAATCTGAAGCAGGCTCCTGGTTCGGAGCCGTCAGCACAGAGCCTGACTCGGGGCTTGAACCCATGAACTATGAGATCATGACCTGAGCCGAAGTCGGATGCTTAACTGACTGAGCCACCCAGGCGCCCTAAGGGTGATGTTCACTTTAAACAGTTGATTAATGCCATGTCTGTCAAGATTATTCATGGTAAAGTTACTCCTTCTTTCTTGGTCATTAATAAGTATTTTGAGGAGAAGGATTTTTCACCTCAAAATTTCAACTGATTCATTATTAATTTAAATCAGTATGGGCTCATGGATTCCTATTTTGTTCAGTAGGTTATAACCTATTACTGTGACTTATTTTGATGAACAAATCACCCCAGATTTTTGCCAATGGGAGCTCCTATGACCTTCTGATATATCCCCAATATTCTTTAAGCACTTTCTTACTTTGAGCACAATAAAATGTTTTAGACCCATTTTATACTTTCCCACCCCTATTTTTTTCTAAGAGTCCTAGTTTCTTTGAGTGGAAGTGGGTATTTAGAAACCAGATCTGAATGCTGCGCTTGCTCATTGCTTCTGTGGTATCATTGCTCCCAGGCCTTCTCAGTAAACAGACCTAGAGAAAAGATATACAGAGAATACATACATATTCACACCAATATTTATTTCTATAACTATTTATATTGAAAGCATCAGTTTTTGTGTATTTATGCAATCGATCATTATATGAAAATGTTATGATGTCTTCCATTATTTTTATGTCATTAAGTCCTTGCTCATCAAACTGATTATTTATTTACATCTTCTAGTTTTCTAATGGGTTTCTTTATTATGTTTAATTTCTCAACTGGAATTTACTTGGAGTATGTTACAAACTGAAACTCTTGCTTGTTTATTGCTTCAAGTAATTGGTCAATCTGCAATATAATTAATGGAGTAATATGTCCCTTCCTCATTTACAATACTCTGTTTTCAAATATATTCTCATATATTATATATTAGGGCTTCAGGGACGTTCATTCTGTCTGTCGGTTCTTTTGTCTCAGACATTCAAGTTTCATTATCGTGGCATTGTGTTATACTTTAATATCTATTAGGGTAATTTTCCTATACTAGAAATCTTGCATGTCAATGGACTAATATTTTGTTAGTCAAATGACTGAGGAAATTTTTGGAGTTTGGGGACTTTGTGTACTTTCCCCAATTTTGTTACATAACAAAATTGCCTTTCCTTTGCTTGCCCTGGATCCTTGAGTGAATAGTTGCGATCTATAACATATGGGCAGAATACAGACATGTTGGTGGCTCCCTCCTAACTGGACAGTTGGCCAGAGCATCTGCAGGGATATGAAGAACCAACAGGGGACACAGATTTGGGTCCTTCCATACAAAGAGAAAAAATAAGCTCACTCGATGCGAATATTATTCAATAACTTTCTACCCCTCTCTTTTGTTTTCCTCATTGGCTATTATTCAAGCAGAGCAATTTGCACTTCAAAGCAGACTGAAGGAATGACTACAGATAGCATAGAAGTTAAGACCTGCGAATTAAAACCAAAAGATGAAAACAACGCATTAAAAACAGATCTTCAGTTCTGTACCATCAAAGCCAGGGAATGTATTTCAGCCCATCCTAATCTGATTCTGACTGTGCCTTGGTTATTCCTCCGGGTGATTTAGAGAATCGTGCTTATTTGGATGGACAACAGGAGGCAGAAAGGCAGCAAGGTAATCCTATACCTTTATTGCTACTGGTATCTCACAGGCAGGACTGCCGTGTGTCCTTAATTTCTTGCTCCACTGATTTACAAATGGTAACTGTATAGCTAGGAGTCAACACAGTAGTAGACTTTTTAAAAAGCCCCTAATATCTTAAATGGCCAACCGGCAAGTGTCCAGAAAGCATGGTTATCTGAAACAGCAGAGTGACAACGGAAACATTGATGTTGGAAGATAACAAGTCCCAAAGCTAGATGAGAATACTAGGTCATTGGTGCTTAAATGTTTCATATTGTTTTCAGAGGTGCAACTTTTTTATTATTCGGTTCCGCAATGGTGTGTTCGCACAAAAAATACTAAGTGACTTTTAGATAACCCTATGTTAAGCGTGACAATAAGAAGAGCCCTAAAGAGAAACAACAGTATCAATATTTCAGTTTGAAATAGGTCTTCATACGCGCCTACATATTCACAATACACTTCTCAGTCCATTTTCTCTTTTCTGCATCTAAAAAATAATTGCATTTATGCAGTACTCTTGGGCTTATAAAATGCTTTCATATATATTAGCTTATTTTTTTTTTAAGGCAAACATTATTGAGGCCTTGTTCAACATTGGACACTATGCACAGAGCATATACCCGTTATCTCATTAAATCCTCATAAAGGCAACATAAAGTGGCTTTCAGATTAGCTCTCTAAAATAGGCGAGGGAACAGAGGTTAAAGAGGTCAGTTAATTTACCATGGTTATGCTCCGTTTCTAGCAAGTGCTAAGAGAAGAGATGGTTCTTCTTTCTGAATTTTGTTATCCTGGCTCAACTTCCCTCAGACTTCAGAGGCTACTTTGGAAGTTTCTTGCTAAACCAATTTTTCCAGTATTAGCTATCCTTTCTGTCTCCTTTGATATCCTAACCTCTTCCCCACCCCCCATCCACAAAGTTTTTATGGGAGCAACAACAAGGGAGTTTAGTACGAATGTGGGTATGGAACACCTGCCATCTTGAACACCTGGAAGGATCAGGTATGAGAAGATGGGATGAAATTCAGAATATCAGGGTCTGATGAGATGTATTTAAAATACTTTCGACTCAGAGATGCAGAATGATATCAGTATCCCCCTAGCACCGGGATATAAAATTACACATTTTGTCTTTGCAAGAGGAAATAGGAAACTTTATTCTCTCCCATTTACACTACGACTCAAAGGAAGAAAAGATCCTTTTGTTCCTTCCCCCCTTGATCTGTAGTAGTGATTAAAGCATATCTGAGTTTAAATCTTGGATCCAGCCTTCATAGTGATGGAATTCAGGGAAGTTACTTACCCTCTCTGGGTCTCAGGATTTTTTGGTGTTTACAGTGGGGAAAATGATAACAGTGCTTTCTGCATGGTGTTAGGAGGACTAAATTAGAGAGCATCCAGGCACAGCAGAAGGACATGGCGGTGTTAATTCTTGTTATTATTATTATTGTTATAATAATAAATAAAGGCTATGGCTTTCTTGTGGGAATCCTACAGAGTTTCAGCTACCTCCTGCTACTAGCTTTGTTTGCCTGCCCCTCATGAGCCCTCCCTCCCTTCCACTACCACAGGAGCAGCTGTCGATGTGGATAGGATTGAAGATCACTCCCTGGAGAGCCTGGAGCCCATTCCTTCATCATGCCCAGGTTGGCTGTGTCCCCAGTGTTTCTCTGGGGGTCACAGCAGCATCTCTTTTCCTTGTTTGTTCAACCTGATCTTGTGGACTCTCGAGGTGTCTAATGGATAATTCTTGGTTGTCTCAAACTCACCCTAAATTCAACACATCACAGACCCATCTCAGTGTGTTCTCCCACACAAAATTGCTCTTCTTCCTGTTTTCCTACCTCCCTCTCTCTCACTCCCAGTATCGTTTTTCATTCCCACCTTTTGCTTACATACGAGTTATCCAAAAGAGGTGTGTCCATTCGTTGATGCCAGCCATCACCCAGTGCCTTTGTTTTCAACTCTTTTATAGAGTTGATACTCACTTAATTTATCACTATTGGCTGAATGTTTTCTCCCTGTTAGACAGTTAGCCCCGTGAAGCCTGAGTCATGTCTGGTTTCTCATGACAGTATCTCTAGTACCTGGCGCAACCTCTGATAATGGTGGGTACCACACAACAAGTAGCAATGGACTGTTGGTCAACTCTCCGTGACATTTGTGGGATTTTTCCCCCATTTCCATCCCGTCATTCTTAATGACACATTCCCTAGTGAAATTATCAAAACCTGTCGTCCAGATCTTTGAAAGACCCTCCTGTAAGAATATTTGCATCAGTGGACACAGATGAGTCTGAAACCCAGTTCAGCAACTTATTAGCTGTGTGGACTTTGGAAGTTTTTTGAGCCTTGGTTTTCCTAGTTCTAGTACAGAAATGAGATATACCCATAGGGTTGGAGGATTAAATGAAATAATACATTTGAAGACCTTTGGAAGTGTCTGGCACATAGTAAATTCTCAATGCTTGTTACCTAGAGGAAAATGTGAAATGAAGGGCATAAAAGACAAATTTCCCCTTAATTTTCAGTATGTATAAGGTTACCTGCTCTGGAACTCTATTTCCTTCAAATACCCTTTAAATCTTATATCTGAATCTTATTCCCTCAGGACCTTACTCTCTCCATTTCAAACTAACAGCTAATCTGATAAACTAATATGTGCTAAAGGCTAATCTCTTAGGGGTTTAAAGTGTTATCTCTCTGGTAATATTTTTTAACTTAACAGATCCTCTTAAAAAAAAAAAAAACCTAAAGTGATTTTAAATATGAGACATTTAAGCACACGGCAGGCAGGCTGGTGGTTTCTGACCTGCCAGTGTTCCCGAGCAGTGTTTCCTTTTTTCTCCTCGTTGCTCTGTCTCTTGCCTCCCTCCATTGGGCTCAGCTTCATAAAAAGTTGCAAAGATCGGGGCACATGGTGGCTCAGTGGTTGGTTAAGCATCTGACTCTTGGTTTCAGTTCAGGTTGTGACCTCATGGCTCTGTGGGTGTGAACCCCACATCGGGCTCCATGCTCACAGTACAGAGCCTGTTTGGGATTCTCTCTCTCCCTCTCTCCCTGCCCCTCCCCCACTCATGCTGTCTCTGTCTCTCTCAGAATAAATAAATAAACTTAAAAAAAAAAAAAAAAGAGTTGCAAAGATGAATGTGTGCAGGAGACCAAATGGGTTGGAGACACTCTGAGACCCTGAGTGGGTCCTTCCGCAGCCAGTTTGACTCAGACCTGAGGTTTTCTGTCTTGCTTCTGTCCTAGTACTATTGTCTTTCTCGAAATAAAGGCTGCATTTCTCTTTCTAATCTTGCACTATTGCTCCCAATCCTAGATACTCTGCTGGGTTCCTGCCATGCTGTGATAGATTTCCCTCACTGCTAATTCTTTCTGCTTGCCTGGTTCTAAATGTCTTCGCTTTGGAATTACATGTGCTTCTTTCTGTTGGCAAGCGTCGAATTCCCTCCCCTGCCAGAGTGTCAACCACACAGAGTACTTTGTGTCTGGTGCCATAGGTTCTGGCAGCTTACTTGACTGACCTCTCTTCTGGAACCTGTTTTTATAGTGCTTGGCCAACTCAAGAAATCATGTCTAGAAACAGCTTCAGTCAACCTTCACCCGATGGATTTAACTGGATCTTCCTTAGCTGTGATCCCACGATGAGAGATACAGTGCAGGCCAGGCCTTTTGCCACTGATCTAACCATTTTATGCAGACGGTTATTCTTCTATCGGAGTGCTAACATCTTCAATTCCTTGCGTTAGACTTATCTAGAGAGATGTTTAAAAGCACTTTGAACAGGAAACAAAATACAAATAAAAACAAGAACACAATCACAAAGACTTCACACTGACTTATAATTAACCCCAAATTCCCATATTATAAGCATTATTATATTAATATCTTGTATTATATATTTAATATAATTATAAAAGTTGCTGCAAGTTTTTGGGCATGAAATAGTTGTACTTATGACAGGACTTGTGAATCCTAGTCCCATGGCATCCATCTTAAGGCCTATTGTAAAATAATCTGTAAAGCTCTCAAAAATGGTAACCTGAACTTTATTTAATGTTGAAAACAAATATGCAATAGCACATTTATCATGAGATGGGATGGATTTATGTAATTAGTATTTTTGTTAATGTTTATTTATTTTTGAGAGAGAGAGAGAGAGAGAGAGAGAGACAGAGAGAGAGTGGTAGAGGGGCAGAGAGAGAGGGAGACACAGAATCCTAAGCAGGCTCCAGGCTCTGAGCTGTCAGCACAGAGCCCAACATGGGGCTCGAACTCACAGACCACAAGATCATGACCTGACCAAAGTCAGATGCTTAACTGACTGAGCCACCCAGGAACAAAATGTTTGGTTTTTTTTGAGAGAGAGAGAGAGAAAGAGATAGAGAAACAGAGCATGTAATTATAACTTCTAAGTCATAAATAATCATAATTTCCAAAAGATTTGGAATGACTGGGGTGTACTTTTGGAAGCTTGGCTTCTGTGGCAACAAAGGATTAGTGACATATAGGTCATCTGTCACTTTTGGATGTTATTTGGAATTCTTCGGACATTTTCCTACCAACTCAGTGTTATAAATTATGATTAAAATCTTAGGTCATGGAACCCACATCTTTGGAAAATTTGCAAATATTTAATGAGATTTCTATAAGAAGTGTATTTGGTTTTCCAAGCACCTGATTAACAAAGGAAGAGTTATATATAACTCAAAAGAGGGAAATTATTTCTTTCTTTGGTGTCATATAGCATGACCTAAACCATGAAAAGGACAGTCGGGTCCTTTTCAGTGTAGTAAGTGACACTAGACTTGCCCTCCCTTGAAACAACTGGAAAACCTGACCAAGTGTTTTGAGACATTGGTTGACAGACGGCACAAGGCTGGGACATCTGAGACAAAGTAAACAAGTCAGATGAGCCTTTAATTGCCCCAGATTTCTCTCAGGGAGTACCTCGGAACCGTGTCATAAAAAGGGGGAACACAAGCGGAATATGACTCCCTGAGTTGCACTGGCAGAGGCCGTGAGGTTCATGGAGGCTCAGGCAGTCTCCAGAAAGAGTACTGAAGAGGAGGGAGCTACACAGAAATATGTCTTTTTAGGGTGAAACGTTGTGAAGCAGAGCAAAGAACTACCAGGGAGCAGTAAACTGAAGATTCCCGAACAGTTGAGTCCTGACTAGCCAGTGACAAAGCTCACTGAATGCCCTGGGGGTAAGCCTTAGTAGCAGGCTAAACCAGCACTGGAGTAAAGGCTATTCTAGACCTTCCCCAACCTCACTTCCTTGTTATTAGAATACCAATTTTTGACCACAGTCACAATGTGTCTAGTCAAAAACCTACGTAAACATTTTTTAAAATTTAATTAAAAAAAATTTTTTTTTAAATCCGCCTTCCTTGCAGCTAGATTTGGTTATGTGTTAGGTCTAGGTAATTGTAGTCTAAGTGAAGATCCCTGTGAGTGTCTTCTGAGAAAGCTCTTTAAAGGGGGCCGACTCATCTGGATTATATCTTTTTCACTCTTGCTCATCCCCTTCTTGCTCCAAAAGTGATGTGGGGCATCACAAAAAGGGAGCTAGAGCAGCCATCTTGAAACATGGGAGGAATGAGCTTGAGGCTGGCTAAGAGGAAACTTAGAGGAAGCCCATTTTCTTTTGAAGGTATCATGACACCACCATACTGGTCCTCAACTGCCTACAAGGGTTCCCGGTTAAGAAAATTATTGAGAAAAATAAAATCCATAATTTTGGAAACTCCTGTGTACGCTAGTTTTCTGTTTTTTAAAAACCTTAAATATCTCCTAAGTTCTTCTTTTTGGAGACTTTTAATAGCTACTCCCAGATGCTTATTCATTCAGATAAAATCTACATTAAAAAAGTTCTGAAGAAATAATCTTATTTGAATTTTGATTAGAATCTCCATCATTTAGATTGCTGTGGGCAGTTAAATCTAGGCTGTGACCCAGAACGCCTGGCTGGTTTTAAACCCTGATTATACCACTTGGTAGCTGTATAACCATGGGCAAACTATTACTCTCTTGGGCATCAGTTTTTCATTGATAAAATGGGGGATATTATAACATCTACTTCTTAGTGTTGCTGTGAGTTGATATGTCTAAAGAATTTAGAATAGAATCAGGCACATAGAAAGTGCTTGCTAAGAGTTAGCTGTTATTATTTTAAATAGATATATTTGGAAGGTATTGACTGCAATATTGAATCTTATTACCCAGAAACAACTACACTTTTTATTATATTCAAATTTCCGTTTGCAAGAGTCTAGAGTTCTAAACATTTTATTAAAGATTTAAGCTTTTTTTTTTAGACAATTTCCAAATTAGATGCAAATGAATATATTTCAATGAACGCATATTTACTCTTCCCATCCAAAAAACAAATCCTTCCTGGGTATAAAAAGGAAACAATTTATGTTGACAAATTGAATAATTCTGTCATCCCATTTCAGTAAAAATCAGGATTAAATTATATTTGGAAGGAAAATAGAACATTATAAAATAATCAATAATCAATTTTTCAGTTTTATTAGTTTGAGATATTTTTAGCAATCTTGGTGATTTACATGATTTTCTCACATTGCACAAAGCATTATTTTCTAGAAAGAAGTGTAATAAAGAAGAGTGAACCTCATTAAAATTGGTTACATTGGCTGCTTCCATTTCCAATACACAAATATAATTCCAAAGTGAAACATATATGTGTGCAAAGGAAAAATGCTATTAATATAGAGTCTATCCAAATGTCAAAGGCATGCAGAATCTGTAGTTTTGGAAATACACTCCAAAATCCAAATGTCACAAACACTCAAGTGACCTTTGTGTTCCAAACAGAGACCAAATGGCCAAATCTGGCTTGTGTTGCCATGGAGACACGTTTTGATGGAAGGACCTCTGATGAGGTCGAACAGCATGGAAGATTAAGGGCAGTGCTGTGATAAATAGTAATATGTGTCAATGTGGCGAGAGATTAAGGGCGCGGTGCATGTGCTAGATAGATGGCATTATTTAAGAAAACATATCGGCTAATGTCTACAAGTGATAAGCAAGTCAAAAATATTTTTAATATTCTCTTTGGGGCTCTTAATACACACATGTGGGGTGTGAGAAGGACAGCTTTAAAGACAAGAGTCAATCACAAGAATATTTTAATGTGCCTCTCAACAAATATTGTTTAATGTTCTAAGAAACACTACACAATAAAGTTTTTAAAAAGTTTTGGAATTGTTAGCCCAAGCACAAGGTAAAAGATGAGCTTTCTCTTATCAGGGGGAAGTGGCTACAAATTCAGATTAATTCTATTTCAGTCAGAGATGATTGTCCCTACTATGTGGAAAGCGCTATTATGAGCAATGGGAAAATAAGAGAGACACTGTAGCTGGTGTGAAGGAGAAATAAGTTCACAGGTAATAAATTATGCTGTATCTTATAACTTAGCCATAACAGATATTCATATTAAGGACCAGAAGGATTCACTGCAGAAGAATATTAACATTTGGATATGGGATCAGGGAAGTCTTCAAGGAACAGAAAGTCCTCAAGCTGAGCAAAGAAATGTGTAGCAAGAATCTCACTAAGCAAGGCTTGAAGGAAGAAAAGCAAAACATGAATATCCATAAGGGTTATTCAATGAATGTGGCTGGTACACAGGGTATCTAAGGGGACACATTTGTAAATGAGAATGGGTAAAATGGCAGAGTGAGCACATGTGCCTTCCCTCAGTCCAACAATTATCCTATGTAAACATTATGTTCAAAATAAAAAACAATCCCTGGAGTGCCTGGGGGGCTCAGTCGGTTGAATGTCCAAGTTTGGCTTAAGTCATCATCTCAAGGTTTGTGAGTTCAAGCCCCATGTCGGGCTAACTGCTGTCAGGGAAGATCCCTCTTCAGATCCTCTGTTCCCTTCTTTTTGCCCCTCCCCCATTCTCTCTCTGTCTCTCAAAAATAACATAAACATAAAAAAAAAAGAAAAGAAAATCCCATAATAGTATGGGAAAACAAGACGATCTAATCAATGCACCAGAAATTTTGAAGAAATCTTTGATATAAATCAGTCAGGATCAGGTCTACAGAGAAATGTAAATGGTGGAAATCTCAGTTCATCAAATATGCTGTCTAGATAGGATAAGTCAAGAACAGGTCCAACCCAAGAGGCAGAAACCCCAGAAACAAAAGGGGGTCTTATGGTAGTTTTCAGGGTAATTACTGGAGAATAGCATCTTGAGCCCTAAGACAATTTGGTCTTCCCTCCTCCTACAAAATCATGGACAACAGAGCTATTTGTCTACAACTGAAAGCATCAGTGTGGGTGCTGAGCTCCTGGGAGACACAGGACCTCAGAAAGATACCAATAAATGGAAATGATAGGGACCCTTCACTCTCAGAAAACAAGCTACACACGTTGGAGGGAGATAAAAGTGTGTGAATGTTCTTGCCTTTACATGAAAGTGACAAGAATATTCTAAATTTAGAAATGAAATGTATGTTAGAAAAATATGTATATAAGAAATGAAAGGCTTTAGAATGAAAATTTCCCAACAAAATATGAAAAAAATAGAACAAATAATCATCCATCAATCTAACAAAAGACAAAAGGAAACAAAAAGAACCAAAAAATAAATAAATAAATAAATAAATAAAAAGAAAGAAAGAAAAAAAGAAAAATAACCAGCAAGTACAGAAAAATGATAAAATGACATTAATAAATCCAAGGATATCACTAATCACAGCATTATTAATTGGTAAAGTTTTCCGAATAAAACACAGAGAGGTCGGTATATAATCTGAGTTTTTTTACAGGTTGTTTTCCAAAAGCACACCTGAAAATATGACAGAAAAAGGGATGGATGAAGTATATTAGATAAGCATTAACGAAAATAAAATGCAAGAGTAGTAACAGCAGCACCGTACAGATGGAATTCAATGTAAGATATATGGGAGAAAAACTGATTCTTTAACAGTAGAAAAATCAATAAAGAATATATCTATTATAAATATATAATTAACAACACACCCTTAAATCAAATAAAGCAAAAAATAATAGAGATTCAAAAAATTGATGTATCTGCAATTGTTGTAGGAAATTCAATACATCTCATGGAGATGTATTCAAGGAATCAGAGAAAAGAAGAACTAAGCGAAGAGGTAGAGAATATGAAGAGCACAATTAATAAGCTTGATCTTTTAGATTTAAATACACTTTTGACCCAATACATAAGAAAGAGTATTTTTAAGCCCACATAGAACCTTAAAGAACTAGATTAAATTGGGCCACAAACACAATTGCAATATTTTTTTTTAACGTTTATTTATTTTTGAGAAAGAGACAGAGTGTGAGTGGAGGAGGAGCAGAGAGAGAAGGAGACACAGAATCCAAAGCAGGCTTCAAGCTCTGAACCTTCAGCACAGAGCCTGAGGTGGGGCTTGAACACAGGAACTGTGAGATGGTGACCCAAGCCTAAGTCGGAGGCTCAACTGACTGAGCCCCCCTGGCTCCCCTGTAATAAATTCTTAAAGACACAGATTCTACAGACCAGTCATTGATGAGAATGCAATGCTATTAATAACAAAAAGATAACTATGGGCTCAAGAGGAAAACAAAATAAAAATTATAAATTTCTGAGAAATGAATAAGGATGAGGACAATACGTAACAACTTTGAGATAAGTATAAAAGCAGAACTCAATGAGATAGCACATTAAATATCAGTGTATTTAATTAAAAATAGATAATACTTTGACATATTATTTGAGAGAGAGAGAACACATGCGAGTGGGCCTGCTCAGATGAGCAGGGGAGGGGCAGAGGGAGAGAAAGAATCTTACGCAGGCTCCACACTTAGTACAGAGCCAGACACCGGGCTCAATGTCACAACTTTGAGATTGTGACCTGAGCCAAAATCAAGAGATGCTGCTTAACTGACTGAGCCACCCAGGCAACCCCCCAAAATAGATAATACTTTGGAAAGCCTAATAAAATAAGAATGCCTGATATATCTGATTAAGAAAAAAAAGGTGGGGGCACCTGGGTGGCCCAGTCATTTGGGAATCTCTCTTTCTCCCTCCCTCTCTGCCCTTCCTCCACTCTCTCTCTCTCAAAATAAATAAATAAACGTGTTTTAAAAAGAGGTAATAAACAATTTAGTTCATTGCAGTTTTGGTAAAATGATCCCAAGAGTACTCAACACACAGAAATATGAAAATTTTCTCAACTAGTAAGAATAGATGCCCAAACCAATCAATAATAGATCAAAGCTTCATTTGAAAAGAAGGAAGGAAAAAATGATGGTTTACTTAAACTATGTGAGCCTTTAATATCATATGTAAAATAATAGCAAATAAAACTAACAGAATATTAAAAGAATCACACCAAGTAGGGTTTGTACCAGAAATGAGAAGATGTTATAGGCTTAATGTAACTCCTATGAAAACTCCAGCAGGTTTTTTTTTTTTTTTGAGAAATTGACAATCTTAACATGTATATGAAAACACCTAGATTAGCCAAAAGAACTTTAAAAAAGGAGAATAAAATTGGAGAGCTATCACTTTTCTGATTTTGGAATTTACTGTAAAGCTACAATTATCACAAAAGCATGATACTGTCAACAAGGATAGATACATAGAGCAGTGGAACAGACCTCAGAAATAAACCCTTATATTTTAGGCAACTGATTTTTTGGAAAGGTGTCAAGGCAATTTACTGGGGAGAGGATAGTCTGTTCAACAAATGGTGCTAGGAGAATTGGATATCTCCTAGCAAAAAGATAAACTTAGACCTTCACCTCACACCTCATACTTGTTAACCCCAAAATTATCTCAAAATAGTTCATAGCCTTGGGGTGCCTGGGTGGCTCAGTTGGTTAAGCAATCTACTCTTGATTTTGGCTCAGCTCATGATCTCATAGTTCGAGGGATCAGACTTAGTATGGAGCCTGCTTGAGATTCTCTCTCTCCCTCGCTCTCTGCCCTCCCCCTACTCATTCTCTCTCCCTCCCTCTCTCTCTCTCTCAAAATAAATGAATAAACTTAAAAAAGTAGATCATAGCCTTAAATGTAAGACCTAAAATAATATAACCTTTAGAAATACAAGGATGGGTTGATTAAAAAAAATCTACATCAACAGATTAAAAGAGAAAATGTGATCATCCCAAGAGATGCATAAAAATCATTTGCTAAATTTCAACAATTATTCCAAATGAAAAGTTTCAGTAAGCTAGAAATAGGAGGAGGTTTCCAAAACTTGAAAAATAGAAATCTCTCTGAAACCCCTAATGACTTTCTATCATCATTAAAGTGAAACTTTAAAAGAATTTACCCACAGGCAGGAGCAATTCAAGGATGCTTTTCATCACCTCTACTGACCAACATCTTACTTGAGTTCCTAGTCCACTACAAGAAGGCAAGAAAAAGAAATGTGGAACAAATATGAAAGTGAGAGAGAAATCTGTCATTATTTGCAGATTTTTTTGTTTATTTATAAAATACAAGTAAATTAAAATAATTACATGGAATGTTATTCAGCCATTAAAAAGAATGAAATCTTGCCATTTTCATGACAGAAGGAGCTAGAGCAGATTATGCTAAGCAAAATAAGTCAGTAAGAGAAAGATAAATACCATATGATTTCACTCATATGTGGAATTTAAGAATTAAAACAATGAGCAAAGGAAAAAGAGAGAGAGACAAACCAAGAAACAGACTCTGGAGAACTCTAGAGAACAAATGGATGGTTACCAGAGGGGAGGTGGGTGGGGGGGATGGGTAAAATAGGTGATGGGATTAAAATAGTACACTTATCATGATAAAAAAGAAAATGAATAATAAAAAAATGCTCAATAAATTATACCACTTTAACTTAAAAAATTAAAAAATTAAATACCATAAAAACAGTTTATTCTGATAGCTAGATATGATATCAACATTAAAGATCTGTCACTAAAAATATATTACTAATACCAGATTAGAAAATGCAATCGAAATGCTTCATTCACAATATCAGGGAGTAACATCAACTAACTTCCTTCCTTCCTTCCTTCCTTCCTTCCTTCCTTCCTTCCTTCCTTCCTTCCACCTTCCCTCCCTCTCTCCATTCATTCACTCATTGACTTGAGTACCTACTATATAAGAGAAACTATCTTTCCACACTTAGATATATATCCAACAAAAAGCGTATATACATACACCAAAAGGCAAGAAATTTTAGAGTAGATTTGATCATAATCCCAAAATGAAACAAACACGGATTGTAGAAAAGCACAAATACGTCCTGGTACATTCAAAGGATGGCACATGTTGCAGCAAAGAGAATGAACGCACCACTGCTACCCGCAGGAACAGGGTTGATTCTCTCAAGCGTAATGTTGAGCAAAAAAAGCCTAACACAAAAGAATGTTTACTTTCACGATTCCATGTTATAAAGTTCAAAAACAGGCAAAACAAACTGATACTACCAGAATTCAGGGAAATGGTTTGCTTTGGGTTGAGGATGTTCCCAGGACAGGGTGTGAAGGAGGTTCTGGGGATACTGGTGGTGTCTGTTTCTTGATCCAGGTGACAGTCACAGTTTCCTTCAATTTTTGTGAAAAGGCATTGAGCTGTATATTCTTGGTCTGAGCATCTCGCTCTTTCTTTTGTTGTGGCAAAACGACATAACATAAAATTTACCATCTTCACCACTGTTAAGAGTACGGTTCAGCGGTATTAAATACGTTCACATTGTTGTGCAACCGTCATTACCCCCTACCCATCTCCCATAACTCTCTTCATTTTGTTAAATTGGAATCCTGTACAAATCATACAGTTTGTCTTTTGTGATTGGCTTCTTTCACTTAGCATATTGTCCTCAAGTTTCATCCATATTGTAGCATATTGGAAAATTTCTTTCCTTTCCAAGATTGAATGATATTCCACTGTATGGATATACCACATGCTGCTTATATATTCATCTGTGGATAGACACTATTTTCTTACATGTTTTAGTTGTTTAGTCTTTGAGACCCTGCTTTCAATTCTTTGGTGTATATACCCAGAAATGGAATTGCTGGATCATATGGTAATCTATTTTTAATTTTTTAGGAGCCTTCGTACTGTTTTCCATGGGAGCAATACCATTTTACATTCCCAGCAACAGTCACAATGGTTCTGATTTCTTCGCATCCTTGACATCTGCCATCATTAGTTGCTTCTGATTTCTAATTTGTTTGTTTTTGATAGCAGCTATTCTAATGGGTGGAAGGGGTGGTTTGTGTTACTTTTAAAAAGTGAGTGAATGTTGAAGAAGTGAAGATAACAGCTTAGTTCATACCAATTTTTCAAATAATTTAATAGCAACCGAAAGGAGAAAAATATCAGTAAATGGAAACATAATAAAAGGGAGAGGAAAATTTTGTTTCAGCACAGAAAAGACCATAGACAATTTGTAGACAAAGAGGAAAAAAGTTAAAGGCTGTCTGGAGCCAGCTGGAGGGAAGAAATCTGGAGCACAGAGGAGTTAGCCTTGGAAAAGATGAACAAAGAGAGAGAAATTGACAGTTTAGGAAAACTTTGAGATGGAGATTTATATGAAAGAACCTTAATCCTCTTAGCTGGGCTGGAAGCTGAGGGTGTTGGTAAGCTGTTTCTACCTTATTGTTGAAGGAAAGAAGCTCTTTGATGAAAATGAAAGTCCAGATATAACGGTAAGATATGGTGACTGCTTCTAAATGACGACATGCATTTAAGTTTTTGAAATAAAAATCAGTTTTGAAACATATTTGAAATGGCTACACTCATTTTAAATAAAATCCAGGAAGAGAACATTGACTTCTATCATAATTATGTAAAGAAAAGTCCGTCTTTCTGGTATGGGTTTTATCAGTAAAAATAAGTGGATATTGAGGAAGTGAAGGCAAGAGCTTAGTTCATACTGATTTTTATATCATAAAGCACCCAATAGAAGTTTGACAAAGTTTAAAAAAATAAATGAACACTTGGAGTTGCACACTTCTAAAAGCCAAATTATCGAGGAATTGCAATGTCCACGGGAAGCGAGAGTACCTGGACAGCTGCATGCCTCAGGTGAGAGCTGTCCCCGGGCCAGCAGAACAGCTCAGAGGCCAGCAGTGGTCCCAATCTCTCCAGTGAGCTCACCTGGTGCTGAGCCCTGGCAACCAGGTGTGATGGCCCAGTTGACAGCCATTGTAGCTGTGGGCTCTGCCCTGCCATCCCTAGAGGATTCAGTGGAGGAATAAAAACTGAGTCCTCAAGGCTTGACATCCTGACCAGAAGCTGGAGGAAGTCCCTTAGGCGTACCAACAGCGGTTTTGTCCTGGCTATTACGAGATGAAAGATTTTGCAATGAGCCCAGACCCAGAGTGATCTTGAACTTTGTGAGGGTTTCATTGCAGTGCTGAAGCAGGGCAGGTTTGCAAATGGTTAACATAATCAAGAAGTTTCAATTGAAAAAAAGGGAAAATGGCGGGGGATGATGTTCTTATAGAGGAGTTAACAGAGGTGATGTAGAATTTGGGGCTGGGCAAATGTTTGTGTGGCCTCCTTGCATGAGCTTTTGTGATGTTACTTGTGAATTAGTGAGAATCAAGTGATTTTCTAGAAAGAGAATAAAGAAACAAAACACATACTCTGTGAAATAGAGAGTATTATAAAAAGAATAAGTTGTAATTGACTGGAATAGAATCTCCAATTCCTGGTGAGTGACCAGATATTTTGCTATTTGAAGTGAAAGAAAGTAAGAACTCTTATAGAAACAACTGGACCATGTAGGAAACTATATTTTATTTGATGTTACTTATCCCTACAACTATTGGCTTCTTTTGTAGTCTTCTTAATATCGTTCTTGGTTTGTAGTGTATTGACATCAACTAAAATAGCTTAACATGCACTTATAAGAAAATAATTTAAAAGTCAGTGAACTTAAGATCGTACCAGAAATTTCAATAAAAAAATTTTAATCATTCATTGAGCATCATTTACTGAGCTCTATATTGGATACTATGAGAGATTAAAAAAAAAAGCCACTCTTCATACTTGTCAGAATTGTGTATATTACCAAGGGATGTAAGATACACATTTGCACACTCATTCTTTCATTTACTCATTCTGCATATAGCAAGTCGTTCAGCAAACGCTTCGTTGGAAAAAATCCTTCGTGCTGATGGAGGGCTAATGATGAGTATGACACAGTCCCTGTTCTTGAAGAATTTGTAATTCAAGACGGGAAACAAACATGTAAACAATTATAATCCAAAGTGATACAGAGTTGTGCCTGACATGTTAAAAAACCAGCCAAAGCAATAGCGACTGTGAATTTTCTATTTTAATGATATGCTAGCTCAATATTCCTGGACTGAGGGCCTTTATGAAGCAGAGTGGTCCTACAGAACAAAAAGAATGTTCTGAGAAATTGCTGATTAGAATCTCAGCTCTGTGCTTTCAACTGGATGATCTTGAATAAGACATTTTACTCATCACGTCCCAGCTTCCTTGTCCATAACTTGAGGATGATAATTCCTTTCTCCCTGGTCTATTACAAAGGTGAAAAAAAGATAAGGCATAACTAGTCCAGATGTCCCATGCCTGTGACTACAGAATAAGGTCAGATCAACTTTAATATTTCCACCAATGACTCTGAATCCAGAAGTCCTTCCAGACAGCCAGTCTCATCTGCCAGGACCTACCCCCAAGACCTTTACTCTGGAATGTCCAAGAGTCCAGAGTGACTTCTGAGCCATAAAGATTAGTCTTGTGATTCTCAGTTCTTTGATGAGTCAGAAGAAAGTCTCTAGGCAGGGCAGAGGGATACCTTCCCAATATCCTAGATGGAAAACCAGTAGAGCCTTTTTAAGTTGCTGTTAACAGGAAGGAGGAAGCTCGAACACTTGGGCCACTTGTTCAAGAACATACACCTAGATTTTGGTGTTTGGGGGCTTAAAACCCCAAGCTTAGGGTTTCCATTGTAATGAAATAAGGCAAAGATGGGTAACAGAAAAGCAAGAAGAGGTTTTGAGGGTTCAGGGGAGAGTGATGGTGGTATTTTTGTTTTGTTTTCCTAAATCAAAATGCACCAGATGAATTTAACAATCTCTCTGTGATCCAGGAATAGCCAGTGAGAATAGAATATAAATTGGCTGAGACTGTACATTCAAAGTCTCTCACTCAATGCTACTATTGCTTGTAGAAAATGAAAATAAAAAGCAGCAAATATGCTGCAATATAGATCCTTATCTCAATAACGTTTCATTTCTTTCTGGTGTGCTTTTGAGTAAAACAATCAAAAACTCAGAAACCAAAAAACTGCAATCATTTCATTCAGTCCTAATCTGAACCCCATTTGTTTTTCTTGAAAATGTGCTACAGCTTTTTTTCCCCTCTTCTTCTCTCATCTAAATCTATACTGTCGGGGCGCCTGGGTGGCGCAGTCGGTTAAGCGTCCGACTTCAGCCAGGTCACGATCTCACGCTCCGTGAGTTCGAGCCCCGCGTCAGGCTCTGGGCTGATGGCTCGGAGCCTGGAGCCTGTTTCCAATTCTGTGTCTCCCTCTCTCTCTGCCCCTCCCCCGTTCATGCTCTGTCTCTCTCTGTCCCAAAAATAAAAAATAAAAAATGTTGAAAAAAAAAAAATTTAAATCTATATTGTCAATAGAGTCCCTAGAGTCTCTCAGCCTAGTTAAATGGTTGAATATAGAGAGAATTTTTTTCTTTTGTCTCTATGCCAGTGACCCATGGGGCCAGGATAAACTAAAGGGTTGATATTGAAGTTTTTACTTAAAATACTTTTAGATTTCAATTGACGAACAATATTAATAATTATGAATCTGTCATTAGTCTACTCAACCCTCCTGAGCTCCTCTCCCCTTATTCTCAGCAGATGACCTTGCTTTCTACTTTACTGGAAAACACATGTAGCTGCCATCAGTGGGTATTTGCCCTTTCCCCGCCTCTCCACATAGTCCTCTCCTTCACTCACGTGCTCTCACTCTTCTATCAGCCAGGTACCCATGATTCTGCCCAGTCCTTGGGTCCCATCAATTAGCTCTTTATCTTCTCCTTCCCCATCTTTCTCTGATCTCTCCCCTATTACAGAGATGTTTGGGAGGTAGACTAGTAAATTCCTTGTCTAGAGAGCCTTGACCCCACCTCCTAAGATATATCCAGATGAGCTTTGATACTGATATCATTACTGATGGTGGGGGGGTGGGGGGGGACAAGATATGTCCCTGTAAACCTTATCATCTTTTTTAAAAACTTTAAAAAATATATATTTATTTGAGAGAGAGAGAGCGAGAGAGCGAGCAGGCAGGGGAAGGGGCAGAGAGAGAGGGAGAGAGAGAATCCCAAGCAGGCTCCACATTGTCAGCACAGAGCTCAATTCACGACTTGAACTCATGAACCGCGAGATCATGACCTGAGCAGAAGCCAAGAACCGGATGCTTAACGAACCACGCCACCCAGATGCGTGTGTAAAGCTTACCATCTTGAGTAATTCCAGGTATCTTAGAATTGGTCTCACTGGCCTTACTAGTTGTATTCTTGTCTTTCATGATAAAAAAAAAAAAATGACATCCTGAGAATACCAACCCAGGGTCGCTCTTTCCTTTGGCTCACCCCAAACCCTAACCTCCACACTGTGGCCCTTTTTTCAGCGCAATGCTAGGAGACGTGACCAGCCTCTTGCGCTCTCCCTCCCTTCAGTCCTAACTGAAGTTTGCTTTTCATCTTCTATTTACTTAGTGCACCTATTTCCATGTGGTAGATGAACTGGCCCTTCTTTTGCCCTGTCCCACTTATCCACCTTCTCCCGACTTACAACTGTATCCTTTTTCTCTGAGGTTCTTCTTGTTCCCAGTATTGTACAGCTGATCTATTTCCTTTACTCAGAATAAGGGAGGTTTTCATGCAATTTCTGCTAATCTCCTGAGGTTAAAAGGACAAAGGAACAAAATATCCAGGAGGCGTGGAGGAAAGGAGATGGAGAGGGATAAAGAGGACAGTGAGAGCTCAGAACAAGGTCCGGGAATTTGTCCTTAGAGTGGGAACGATTCAGCCTTCTGGTTCTTTGGAGAAATTAAAAAGGATGGCACACTAGAAAAACAGAATGGATTCCTCTTTGAAATAGTTTTGTTTAACCTTATTTAGTAAAATATACATGATTTTAAATGATACAAGTTAGCAAAAAAAAAAAAAACCCTCAGAAAATTTAGCTATGAAGACTTAACTAAATTTGAAATGCACAAAATTATGTTTTACAGTGAAACCCAAAGGAATGCACATTAAATGTTGTATTTTAATCAGTTTTGACCATTATCTCTGGTTCAAGCAGAGTGTCATAATAGGATGGTCATGGAAATTAACACTTTTGCCAGAACTGTGTGTCCCTCTAAATAAAGGAAGATGAAAGTCATTCTTCTCTTAGAATAAGACCCAGGACAGAAACTCCAGAGGGAATGTGTTACCCATTCCCCCCATCCCCCAATCCAATCAGCGTGGGCTCCAGGAAATGAATGAAAGATTTGTAGCAAAGAGTATCAACAATCAAAATTAGGTGTAGTTAATCAGGGATTTCATGGAATTTTATATTTCCCTTTGTATTCATTCGGTTCTAGATTGTTGTTATAATTGCTGACATTTCCATTATCATTTTCCAGAATAACTTTTTCTAAAAGCATAACCTATAGCAGGCACTTGTAATAGAAACTGTTTTTCATATATATTTTTTCTTTACATATACATTGCCTTTTTATTGGTTCTGGTTATATATTCTATTTGGTTAAAAAAACACAACATGTTAAAACTTAACTAGTTATTTTGAAAATGACAGTTTATGATAATTGAATTTTATCAGATATATAGGGTTTTTTTGGCAGAAGCTAAAATAATACATGTCCTTAAAAGCAAACATTTCTTTAGTTTTTTATTCTGTTGAAAAGACTGATTTAAAAAAATGAAATTTAGATCATGGCTGAGCAACACAAAAGTTTTAACTGTATTGTTTATTCTAGTCTAAATTTTCACTCTTTTTTTGCATGGAACCAAATAAGATAGCATTGAGATAGGAGTGAAGTCTGCCAGCCAGAGTGATGTGTACTGACCCATTCCTACTGGGGACCAGAATGCCGAGTCCGTACATGTGGACAGGTGTCACTAGTGTTGATTATTCACTGGATTGCTAACACGCAACCCAGATCCATTCTGCCAACTTTGGGCATCTCACCATTGGTATTCTCCACCAGCTGCTTTGCTTTACCAATGCTAACTAGAAATGTCACTTAAACTCTATATATTAGAAATGCAATTTAAATAAGTTTGTTCATGATTCTTTCACCTGACAAAGGATTTGATGAAAAAGATAAAGTGAATACTGACTTGACATATTTAAATTACTTTTCATAAGACATCAAGCTTCCCCCAAATCCTTGAGATGCATATTGATATTCCCGTTTTATAGCTGAAGAATATAAAATTCAGGACAATGTGGTAGTCTGGGTCTAAATCCAGGTTTATTTGACTCCCAAATCTGTACCCATTCATTTCTCCTACACTTTTTTTCCCCCAAAGGACAGAGGTTGAAACTATTGACAGAAAGAATGTTTGGAGATTATCAAATGCATTTCAGCCCTGTATCCGATTCCTATTATTATTACCAAAGATTTAAACAACCAGAAAATAGTCCATAACATACCCCCAAACCAGATGTATTATCCTTACACTGGGGATCTGAATAACAAAATTCTCCTATAAAATATTCAATGCTATTCAGCTGGCTACATGAGTAGCAATTCTACTGAGAGCGGAACTGTTGTCTTGGGTGTCAAATTGCTATGATTTTAGGCACATGGGTACATATGGGAAGTATGTTATGTATGGTACTCATGTCTGGAAGCCCCTCTACCCTCAAGCAACTCCCACACTTTCCTCAGTAGACCCCCTTTTTAAAAAACTATATGAAATTTATTGTCAAATTGGTTTCCATACAACACCCAGTGCTCATCCCAAAAGATGCCCTCTTCAATACCCATCACCCATCCTCCCCTCCCTCCCACCCCCCATCAGCCCTCAGTTTGTTCTCAGTTTTTAAGAGTCTCTTATGCTTTGGCTCTCTCCCACTCTAGCCTCTCTCTCTCTTTTTTTTTTTCCTTCCCCTCCCCCATGGGTTTCTGTTAAGTTTCTCAGGATCCACATAAGAGTGAAAACATATGGTATCTGTCTTTCTCTGTATGGCTTATTTCACTTAGCATCACACTCTCCAGTTCCATCCACACTGCTACAAAAGGCCATATTTCATTCTTTCTCATTGCCACGTAGTACTCCATTGTGTATATAAACCACAATTTCTTTATCCATTCATCAGTTGATGGACATTTAGGGTCCTTCCATAATTTGGCTATTGTTGAGAGTGCTGCTATAAACATTGGGGTACAAGTGCCCCTATGCATCAGTACTCCTGTATCCCTTGGGTAAATTCCTAAGTAGACCCCTTTTGATTTTGGAGTTAGAGCCAGTTAAAAACATAATTCTATCTGGGGGCACCTGGGTGACTCAGTCGCTTAAATGTCCGACTTCAGCTCAGGTCATGATCTCACGGTCTGTGGGTTCAAGTCCCACATCAGGCTCTGTGCTGACAGCTCAGAGCCTGCACCCTGCTTTGGATTCTGTGTCTCTGTCTGTCTGTCTCTCTCTGCCCCTTCCCTGCTTGCACTCTGCCTCTCAAAAATAAATAAACATTAAAAAAAACACACAATTCTATCTGGACAGGTGGGTGTGGTTAGAAATAAGGTGTCATCAGCCATTATACTTTATCTTAAACAAGATTGTCAGATTAACAAATTTGCGATTTAGCAGGCCTGTCCTAGGAAGTGGGAGCCAGGGCTGGTTGGTTTGAGGGAAGAGGAAAACAACAAACAAACAAAAGCAAACACACAAAAGACCTAAAGAGCAAGTTTGGGAAGAATTCTGAACTGAAAGAAAATTCCTGTATGAACAGAGACTCTATAAAACTCTAAGAAAGATGCCCTTCAAGGATAAATTTTATAATAAAACAATATTACAAACAGGCAAGCTTCAAATTTTTAAATAATTTTGTCTAGGACTGACTTTACATTAAATGTGGGTCAATCAATACAGATTTCTTAAATTTAAAGTATGGAAAAATAGACAAAGACTCTCACCAAAATTCCTGGACAATAGCCCTTCTTAGTGCACTCTTACCTACAAATGGTGTCCTCACCACAGAGCAAATGCCACTCGCCCTCTAGTGTATCCTTCTGGAAATACAGCTTCTGGGTCTATGCTTATGTAACTATTTGCTCTTCCAGAAGAGAATTTCCAGAGTAGCCCGTGCTTAAAATCTCAATTTATTCTGCATAGCCAACGCAGACTAATGACTTTCTGCAGTGTTCATACAAACCATTATTTCACCTTGTTTATTTACCCCCCACCTAGTCTTAAAAATAGCATACCAGGATGCATAAAATATGACAAGTTTAGATATGTTAAACTGTGTTGAATGATAAAAGAAAAGCAAGGGTGGAGCACCTGGATAGCTCAGCCGGTTAAGCATCCAACTCTTGACCTCAGCTCAGGTCATGATCTCACAGTTCATGAGCTGGAGCCCCGTGTCGGGCTCTGCGCTAACAGCGTGGAGCCTGCTTGGGATTCTCTGTTTCTCTCTCTCTCTCTCTCTCTCTCTCTCCCCCTTCACTCTCTCTCTCAAAATAAATAAATAAACATTAAAAGAAAGGAAAGCAAGGGTGAGGCAAAATGATTAAAAATGGATTAAAATACATAAAATAATAATCAACCATCCTTCCATTGATGGACTGTATAGTTAACTGCACATGTTTAAATTAATCAGAGTAGACTAGGTTATGCTATGGTAAAAATATACCCAAATCTCAGGAGCTCATAACAACTCTGCTTTAGCTTCTCTTTCATACTATAGACCCACTACAGGTGACCTGGAGTCCTGCTCCCCACTCTTCTAATTTCTGTGTTGATGGAGAAAACATGATATTCATACTATCTTTCATTGTGGCAAAGGGAAAAAGCTTTGCACTAGCAATTAAATTCTTTGGTTATGTTGCTTATACCCTCTCTTTGACCAGAACCAGTGTCATGACCCCCACCTGCAAGACAGCTGAAAAGTCCAGTCTTCCATGTGGAAAGAGAAGAGCCCGAGATTGGTCAGCAACCAGCGTCTACTATAGCGTTCCAACAGTCAGGGTGAAAAACGAAATTAGGACAGATCTAATTCAGTGTTCATGAGATTAAAATGAATGTAACAGCTCAGGAAAACTTCAGCTATTTTTGACTCTAAAATCAGATAGGAATTTCTCCAGGATTCCTCATTAAAAAGGCAGTGTATAAGACAAATTACATCATCTTTACAATGCATTCAGGGCTTTTTTCTTATCAGGCTCATGTGTGGGTTTATGATATCATAGCAACCCACAATTTGGATCGAAACTCAAGAAGGGTCAAATTATTGTGGTATAGGTATCTATCTTTTTGTCAATCACATAATTCAGGGATGTATTTAAGGATTCCACTTGTAGGTTGTGTATAATCAATCAAGGAGTAGAGGCATTAGATTGGGTTCTCCAGAAAATTTCTTTAAAAAAATGGAACAATAACCATGGAAGATATGTATGCATAGTTTAAACCGAGGCAGGGGATTGTGATGGCAAGAGGCCTAGGGCTCAGTCCTGAGGGGTTAGTCTTCCAGGAGGAGTTTGCTTTGCCTTTCAAGTGACCTAGTCTAACACAGAATCAATATACCTGAGAATAGCAGCTATAAACATCCAAGTTTGCTTGACCTTTCATGTTCACTGAGTAAGAGAATAAAAGCAAGTGGGAGCGAGAACTCTGGTGACCTTGATGCTTGTGGTTCATTGGGGACACAATAAACAGTAATTTATACAACTAAGATCTGTAGAACAAACCATTTTGCATGGGGTCTCCTAATACAAACACCTAGCCGACACAAACAAAATGGCATAATCAACGTTTCACCTAACTGCCCCCAGCTCAAATAGCAATGGTATGGGTGTTTCCTCTTGTGCACTCACCCCTCCCCGCACATTTAAGTCTGTCAATCCTCTTCTGTCTCTGAAAGAGGGTATTCAAGCACAAGTCTTGGCCCTAAGACTGATCCCCAACCAGAAAATAAGTATTGACAAGAAACTCATGCTGGAGAGATCTTACTCCACTGCTATCCGTCAATATCCCTGTTCCATCCAGCAGGAGTAGAAACCCTCACCTTGGCCTACTCTTCCAGAGGGCTGAGCAGGTCATTTGATTCAGTATGAGTGAAGTAGCTGTCAGGAGCTGGTGATCCTACAAATTAGAATGAATCCTTTTCCCCTTACAGGTGGGAGTACATCGATTGCCTTTGTCTCTGTGTTCTCTAATGCATCCAGTGCATTGCTGTCTATCTTGATCTGACAATCTTAGTTTTACCCAGAGTATTAAATCCATTTATGTTTAATGCAATTACTAATATAAGATGAAAATAAATTTTTTACATTTATTTATTTTTGAGAGACAGAGCATGAGTGGGGGAGGGGCAGAAAGAGAGGGAGACACAGAATCCGAAGCAGGCTCCAGGCTCTGAGCTGTCAGCACAGATCTTGACACAGGGCTCAAACCCATGAATCGTGAGATCATGTCCTGAGCAGCAGTCAGCCACTAAACTGGCTGAGCCACCCAGGCGCCCCCTAATAGAAGATTTAAAAAAAATGTTTATATTTGAGAGAGAGAGAGAGAGAGAAAGAGTGCAAGCGGAGCAGGGGCAGAGAGGGAGACAGAGGATCTGAAGTGGGTTCTGACAGCAGAGAGCCTGATGTGGGGCTTGAACTCATGAACTGCGAGATCTTGACCGGAGCTGAACTTGGATGCTTAACCGACTGCGCCACCCAGGCGCCCCACTAATATAAGATTTAGACCATCTTCGTGTACATTTTTTAATGTGTCCCATCAATGTATGTTCCTTTGTCTTTTCTTCTTTCAATCAAAATCCTTTCTTATTAACCCATTTCTTTCAACACATTAATTTTGCACACTTTTACTATAGTTTTAGTATTTATCCTAGAGTTCAACATTCATTTGCTTTCAGTCTGTTAAGGTTTTAATTTTATTTTTTAGTAGGTTCTGTGCCCAACGTGGGGCTTGAATTCATGACCTGAAGATCGAGAGTTGCATGCTCTACTGACTGAGCCAGCCAGGTGCCCCTAGTCCATAAAAATTTTTAATTTTACGGGGGCGCCTGGGTGGCTCAGTCGGTTAAGTGCCCAACTTCGGCTCAGGTCATAGTCTTGCGGTTCGTGAGTTAGAGCCACACATTGGGATCTGCACTGGTGGTGCAGAGCCTGCTTGGGATTCTCTCTCTCCCTCCCTGCCTCTTCCCCACCTGCACTCTATCTGTCTCTCAAAATAAATAAACTTAAAAAATTAAAATAAAAATTTTAATTTTACTATTTTAGTTTTTATTATTTCTCGAATACCTGTAGGACCTTGGAACCCTTTAATTCCCCTTAAACCTCCATCTCTTCTTGTGCATCATTTTTGTCATACATTTCATTTCCACGTGTATTTTAAGTTCTACACACGTTGCCATTATTGATTTGTAGTCAATATTGATTTACATTTACCCACATGCTTATCTTTTCTGGTATTCTTTATTCCATGCTCTATTTCTATTTTTCCACATGGGATCATTTTCCTTCTACCTTTAGTTTTACTTCTAATGCAATTCTACTGATGATAAAATTTTCCAGCGGTTCTTTGTCTAAAAGTGTCTATTTCACCTCTGGCTTTGAAGGTTCTTTTGCTGAAAAATTCTAGGCTGAGAGTTATTTTCTTCTGGTAATCTAAAAATATTCATTGGTTCTTGTTTCTCCCATTTGTTTTGAGAAGTCAGCTGTCAGTATTATTGTTACTCTTTGAAGATCATAGTTTAAAAAAATCAGCTTACATACAATAAAAATCAGTCGTTTCAAGTGTATGATTTAATGAGATTTTTCAAATGTATATAGTCATGTCCATTACCTCAAAGAGTTTCCTCATGCATCTTTGCAATCAGCCCCTTCTCTCCAAAGCTGACGCTGTTCAACCACTTGATCTAACCTATGTGACTATAATTTTGCCTTTTCTAGAATTTCATGTAAATGGAACTGTAGAGTATATAGCATTTTATGGCCAACTTTTTTCACTGATCATAATGATTTGAGATCTATCTTTGTTGATGTATGTTTCAGCAGTTTCTTTGTATTGCCAAGTAGTATTTCATTGTCTGGATTTACCAGAGTCTAGTCAGCTATTCCCTGATTGATAGACGTTTAATTTGTTTCCAGTGTTAGACTTTTATGAATAAAGCTTCTCTGAACATTCATGTATAAATCTTTGTGTGGATATATAGTTTCACCTCCTTTTGGTCATATGATAAGCGTCTACTTCACTTTATGAAAAACTATCCTCCAAAATGGCTGTAATAATTTGCATTTGTTACCAGCAACATACGAAAGTTTCAGCTGTTCCACTTCCATACCAGCATGTATCGTTGTCATTCTTTTTTATTTTAACTATTCTAACGTGTGTGCTGTTTTTTAATTGTGGTTTCAATTTGCATTTCCCTAGTGACTAATGATGTTGAATATTTTTATGTACTTACATGCCATTTGTACATCTTTCTTTGAGAAGTGCCTGTTCATATATTTTGCCTCCTCCTTTGTAAAATCAGGTAGTTTGTTTTCTTATTATTTGAATTGTAGAGTTATTTATATATCATGGTAATATTGCTTTTTTTTTCTGGATTCTTTTAAGATTGTCTCTTTCTTTGGATTTTGACAGTTTGATATGATTATTATTTAGGTATGATTTTCTTTTGTTGTGTATTTATCCTATTTCAGTTTCTCTGGGCTTTTTAAATTTGTGGGTTGGTGTTTTGTCTTGCTTTAATCAATTTTAGAAAATGGCCATTTTCTTTTAGGACATTTCTTTTTTTCCATTTTCCCTCTCTCATCTCCTTCTGGGACTCCAATCGTATATATGTAGACATTTTAAACATGTCCCACATATCTCTTATTTCAAATGTTCTTTTTATCTCTGCTCCATTTTGGTTGTTTTCAGTTGAATTGTCTTTCTTTTTTGCAAATTCTGTTTTCTGCTGTGTTGAGACTACTGTGTTTATCTAAACTGTTCCACATCCATTTGATTTTTTAAAAATTGTTTAATGTTTATTTATTTTGAGAGAGAGAGAGGGAGAGCATGAGCAGGGGAGGGGCAGAGAGAGAGGGAGACACAGAATGTGAGGCAGGCTCCAGGCTCTGAGCTGTCAGCACAGAGCTCAGTGTGGAGCTCAAACTCACAAACTGTAAGACCATGACCTGAGCTGAAGTCGGACGCTAACTGACTGAGCCACCCAGGCACCCCTCCATTTGATTTTTTTTAATGATTCAGATATTCTAGTGAACTTCTCCATTATTTCCCTTATTTTTGCATTAAAAAAATTTATTAATCATAGCTTTTTAAAAAATAAGCTTTAAAAATTTTAGAACAGTTTTAGATTTATCAAAAAAAATTTTTTTTTTGAAAAGATGTTAGAGAGTTCCCATATTGTCCACACCCAGTGTCCCCTATTGTTAATGTCTTGTTCCATGACTATGATATATTGGCCGCCAGCGCCTAGTTCTTCTGCTTTTTACTACCCCATTATCACTGTCTCCCTTTATCTCTGATTCTGATCCACTCTTACCAAGATAGTGGAACCTCATGGATTCCTTAGAATATATCATGAATGTCATTGCTGAAACTCTACAGCCCCCATATGTTACGATGAAAATGGGCTTGCTTAAGGATATAGGGACTGTCAGCGGCAGTAAGTGGACAAAAGCCAATAAACACTTACTACCAACCCAATATTCATTTTAGTAAACAACAAAATAAAAATTCCCAGTTCAACATAAGCTTCTGCTGAAACTGAAACTTAACTGAAAAGAACTCAAAATTCCTGCTTAATTCCACCCACTGATTCTCTCACCTGACACATCAATTATCATAGTTATTATAATTTTAGTCACAGCCACATCTATGTACTTCAGTTTATTAGATCTTGGAGGAGGAAGACTGATTTCAAAACTTTCCACTAAAATCTGTAAAAATTAGCCATTGTTGAGAAAATAGCAGAGGAGAGCAAAGGAAGAGCAAAAGTATGAATACATTGTGGAGGAAATAACTATGTTACATATAACTTCAATCATGATTTCCAAATACTGTTACTATGATCCTCACCATTTAGACTTCCAATATTTTATGTGATCTAAAACACAGCAAAATGAGATAAAACAGTACATATAAAATACCACAACTGGCAAATAGTCTTAGTTCTCCAACTCAGAGGACTACCAAAAAATTTGTTCAAAAAATGAATATTATTTGATCAATAGAAGTTTGGACATAGGATGAACAGCTGTGGAAAAAAAATAAATTATTTTAATTCAATTTTAAATTAATTAGAAAAGAAGAAGGTAAAGTTAACAATACATGCATTCATATACATAAATAATCTCTTATTCATTTTAGTATAAACTGCCTCAAATCCTCTGTGGAATGAAGCACTCAATCAATGCATCCCAAGGCAAAATTTCAACAGTGTCTTGTGAAATCTGTGCTACTATTTCTGAAACCTTCTTTTCCACTTCTGTTCTCTTCTTGGTAGTGTGGCAGTATTTCTAAATGCTTTCTGAAGTTTTCTCCTTGAATTATCAAAGCCAAGTTCACTATCACCTTCCACCCACTAATCCGCCCACTTGTTCATTTCCCACCCTCTGTCAGTGGAACCATCATCTTCTGCATTATTGAAGCTTAATTTTTTGAGTCATCGTTGGTTGACTCATTCTTCTTTATCTTCTGATTTTTAGTCACCATGAAGTCCTATATAATCGTTTTGCAAAACGTCTCTGGATTCCATTTATTTTCTTATTTTCAATAATCTCATCACCTTGTCCTTGTGTAATACTCAAGTTCATATGCTACCTCAATTTAGAAGAACAGCAGTTTGACTGAAAATTGAAATTGATTTAATTTAAGTCTTAGTCTCTCAAGAAATGCACAGTGTAGTGGTTAAGAGTGAGGGTCTGAAGCCTGACTGCCTGGGTTAAGAACTGGCTTCCGTCAATTCCTAGCTATTATTTCATTCTCCTCAGTGACTTCACTTGTAGAGTGGGAATAATGATGGTACTTACATCATAGGGTTATTGTGAGAATAAAATAATGCAATGCATGTACAGCATTTGCAACAAAGTCTGGTATTCTTTATTATTGGTTTTATTGTTATTGAAAATCCTTCTTAGTCTCTGTCACAGTCAAAGAAGATAGCAGTCATTTCCCCTAGATTACCTCTTATCTCCTCTCTTAACTTTCTACCCAGATACTCTCCCAGAAGCCAGCTAAGTGTCTGAACTGTTGATTTCGGCTCAGGTCATGGTCTCACAGTTTGTGGGTTCAAGCCCCAAGTAGGTCTCCACGCTGTCAGTGCGTGGCCTGCCTGGGATTCTCTCTCTCCCTCTCTCTCTGCCCTCACTCAGTGTCTTTCTCTCTCTCAAAATAAATAAATAAACTTAAAAAAAAGAAAGGATGATGTTAGCTGTGGGGAAACGTATTCTTTTCAAAAAAATTGTTAATTGTTTTAAGTCTAAGGAATGCATCAATAAGATAATGACTAATGCTGATTAGTACGGGATTATGACTGAAAACAATTCTGTCCGATAGAGTAGGGCCGTTAAAGTCCAAGTGCTCTGACTTGGCATCCTTCTTAAATTAGGGGTTGTGAAGGCTGTGCAAATTCGCATGCGTGAATAACTCCTGTCTGTTCATGGATTACTGCATCTGTCCCCTAACGGGTGGCTGCACCAGACTCTGAGCCTTCCTGCTAAGCCTTACCTTCAGCCCCTCACTCTTTTGCTCGAGCCCACTTCAGTGCATCAGATCTAAACTTCTCTGTCGTGGCCTCAGAGTCTTTCATAGCTACTCTGTCCCACCTCACCTGTGGGGTGTGCCTCTTCATATGTCCCAGCCACTTCTGCTGTTTTCACCATTTCCTCTTCCCTGGAAGGCCCGCCCTCTCGGCGTCTTAATTTTATAGGCCTTCCAAGGGCTAGCTTAGTACTAAGTGGCCTTTCAAGGTCTCTCTGACCGTTGCAACCCCACAGATCTGGCTCTCCTGTCGGGTCCTGTGGCAATGCAGAGCCCACGCTACGCGACTTGGCACATCCCAATCGTGGTTTCAGGTTTTTTTTTGTTTTTTGTTTTTTTCCATATTTAAGTCCTTGCTCTTACAGAGCAGGAATCAAAACTCACCATCCATGCACCCTACATGGTTTGAGCACACAAATTACAACAATGGTAATTATTTTGAAGCACTTATTGAATATTGTGGGTGTCAGCTATTATTGATTATTGGCACAGGTTCAAAAGCAGAATGTACATTTCTGTTGGGTGAGGAGGGGATCCTAGAAAAGTCATGTACAATGCTTAACCCAGGGTCAAGGACACGGTGTCCTTGGAGTCTCTCCTTCAGTTCCCAGTGTTGCAAAACTCTGCCTGACCTCACCCTGCCTTCCACTCTCTCAGCTGAGAAAAGGCTCCGGTCACGGGCTGACTCTAAAACTTGAAACCTCCCAGAAGGTGTTTCTGTTGCTGTAGTATTCACTGCAGATACCAGTAATATGGTTTCACCGTTAGAGAAAAAAGTCACTTGTGCCACGTGAGGGAGAATGTTCCGTGTGTTCCAATTTTAATTTTTGACTATCTCAGTAATTCGATATGTATTTTAGTTTACTCAACTTTGGAGCATGTCCTTCTTTTTTAACCAAAGTTTTTCTTGCATTTCCATTTTGCAAATCTTCTTGTTGTGTGCCTGCACATCTTTAAGACAGTCCTTTCTCTCAGTCATGATCATGGTTTCTATTACATGAAATCTCCTTTTTTTTTTTTTTTTTTGAAGATATTCTTTCTGTATTCTCAAACTTGTTGTTTCCATGGGACCAGTTGCCCTTTCTTCTCAGCCATCATTTTAGGGGCATGCTTTTTAGTTTTAAAGATGATCTGATTCATTTTGTTAAAGTAATAGAAGGCACGGTTTTAAGAAAAATAACATACTTATAATGACAATTTTAAAAAACAGAGCCCTGTCTCTCCCCAGTCTCATTCCACTCCCCAGAAGCAACTTAAAAAAAATCATTTTAGATGTTTCTTTTGATAGATACCTCAATACTTTAAACATTTTCTTTTTTTTCTCCCAGTCCCTAGATAGTTTCTTGACTTATCCATTTTAAGCATTATCTCTTTGCTTTCTGCTATTAGGGATGAGGATTTAACGTTTCTTAAATTACTTATTAACTTCCTTCCTTCTCTGTTAAGCCAATATAGTTATATTTCTATTTTTCTATTATTCTAGAGTTGATATTTTTGTAACAATGACAGTGCAGTTCACTGTCAAATTAAATATTGCAGTCTTTCTTATGCAGCTTTTTTTCCCACTGGAATTTCTAATAGAATTTCTTTCCTTATTGTGTTGTTTACCCTTATTATAGCCTCAAGCCCCACCTTTCTCCCCCACAGCTTATTTGTATAGTGACACAGAAAATGGGGATGAGAACATGGCTTCTGGAGTCAAGCTACCATGTTCAAATTCTGGCTCCAACACTTCCTAGCTGTGTGGCCTTGGCCAACTCTGTGTCTTCATTTTCTTACTTATAAAATGAGTCTAAGAAAACTACCTAGCTCATAGGTAATTATGAGGACTGAAAACATCGCTCTATCAAGAATTTGGAATAGCACTCGGAATATACTATTATTATTTTTGGTTTACTATTTCAACTCCCCTCTCCTCTTCTTCCTCTCCTCCCCCCTCCACCCCCCTTTATCTCTCTTCTCCCTCCCAAGTAAAATTTCCTTCTGGGGATCTGCCCTCCTGCTTTCATCTGGACTTGTTGCTCTCTAGGCCTTTCACGGCTCTGCCATCTTGAGTCTTCTCTGGCTGGGACTTCCTGCTGATGTTCCCCATGTTCTTACGGCTTACAGGGTTGCGGTTGAAAGGTGTGATGCTTCTCATTCTTGCTCTTTCTCTCTTTCTTTTTCTCTCCCCTCCACCCTTCCACCCCCTTTATGATCTGTGTCTGTTACTCTCCCTCTCTTTGCCCCTCTGAAAGCTTTGAACATCTTCCTCTTCTTCCTAGTATGGAGACACTTTGTAATTACGTAGCTAGGACTGGACATCTACTGGACACTCTCCAGACTCTTTATTTTATTTTTTTCAATATATGAAAATTATTGTCAAATTGGTTTCCATACAACACCCAGTGCTCATCCCAAAAGGTGCCCTCCTCAATACCCATCACCCACCCTCCCCTCCCTCCCACCCCCCATCAACCCTCAGTTTGTTCTCAGTTTTTAAGAGTCTCTTATGCTTTGGCTCTCTCCCACTCTAACCTTTTTTTTTTTTCTCTCCAGACTCTTTCAATCTGGAAGCTAATGCACCTCACTTTGGAAATTTTTCTTCTATTATTTCTTTGATGATTTCCCCTTAATTTTTTCTCACCTTTTTGGACACATGTATTAGAGAGATGTTAGGTTTCCGTATTGAGTCACTTTGCCTCTTTTTTTATTATCCATCTCTTTTTTTTGTTTTGTTTTGTCTTAAATTTATCTTCCTTTCATTAGAAAACTTATATAACATTCTGTTCTTGTAATATGGATACAATATTATTTAAAAATTTCTGAGCATTTTAGTAGAGATTTTAAAAGTGCTAATCCTCTCTGTTTCCTTCTTGGTCATGTCTTCTCTCTTTCTCCTGTTTTCTTTAATATTGATCTGCTTCTTTTTCTCAAATATCTGATGATATATAAAGTTTGTTTGTCTGTTTGTTTATTTATTTCTTTAATTTAGAGAAAGGGAGAGAGAGAGCACAATCAGGGAAGGGGCAGAGAGAGAGGGAGAGAATTCCAGGCAGGCCCCAGGTTGTCAACGCAGACCCTGACATGGGGCTTGATCCTACTAACCATGAGATCATGACCTGAGCCAAAATCAAGAGCCAGAAGCTCAACCAACTGAGCTGCCCAGGCACCCTCCAAATATCTAATGACATATAAAGAATAAAGCTGAATGAGAACTCTGCATGCTAGTAATGGTGAAACATTCTGTTGACTAATGAGGATTCCCCCACCTCGTCCCCAAGCTAGGGGACCTTAGAAGCCTCTGATCTCCCATCTGGAGGCAGACACTTAGTCCTCTGTGTTGTGTCCACAAGGATAGTGTTGGGATACACTCTTCCACCCACAGGCTTTCCGTTCCTCTGCTTGTAGCCTTTTGTTTCACTGCTCTCCTCTGTCTGTTGGGAGTCTAACCCTCTTCAGGGAAGCACAGAGTGCTTTGGCTTCATTGTTCTCCACATGCCCCGGAAAGCATGCTTTGTCCTATTGTTCTGCCCTCCTATATTCGTTTTCTCTCCTTCATCATTTTTCTTCTAGAAAGATTTTTAATTTCTTGTGCAATGATAATCTCTTTCTTATTCTCATCGCCATTGTGAGTTTGCACATTTTAAATTTCTATACTTTCATTTTATTCATTCTTGGTAGGGAAGAATTAGGCAGTAAGCCATCTTTAACCAAAAATGCAGGAATTTATTTTTCGTTGCCCCTTTGGGTGCACTGGAAGCACACCTTTTGAATTCTTACATATTAAGATGTCTGTATTTGGCCCTCACACAGGACCCAGGCGCCCTGTCCTCTAAAATTTAATAAAGCTACTAAGCAATATTAACATTTAAAAATCTGTAGAATCCAGGGAGTACCTGGGTGGCTCAGTCAGTTAAGCATCTGACTTCAATTCAGGTCATAATCTCGTGGTTCGTGGGTTCAGGCCCTGCAGTGCTGACAGCTCAGAGCCTGGAGCCTGCTTCAGATTCTGTGTTTACCTCTCTCTCTGCCCCTCCCACACTCATGCTCTGTCTCTGCCTCTCTCAAAAATAAATAAACATGAAAAAAAATTTTTTTAATCAGTAGAAGCTACATGAAAAAAATAACTAATTAGCAAATTTATTGGGGGAAAACCCTATTCCTAATGACAACAATCTATAATCTATATTATTTTAATTGTATTATAGTTGAATTGCTTTGAATTGATAGATCATATTTGGTGTAAGAATTCTCTCCATATGTATATCTTCACCATATTCCTTCCTCACAATTATCAATTCATATATTCATTTATTCAGCTTCCCATTCCACAAATACTGACTGAGCACCTCTTCTGTGTATACTGGTTATAGAATAGTGAATAAAACAAACAAATAAACCAAAAGATAAAATAAAATAAAATAAAAATAAAACTTCCTGCCTTCAGGGAGATAAGCCATAAACATCATCTATCTCTCCATTTATTGAGGTCTTCCTTTAGGGCTTTCAACAAATTCTTATCATTTTTCTTGTTTATTAGCGTGTTAGTTTTTCTCATTCCTTTTTTTCCCCTTCCTACTGATTTGGGAGAGGGAACAAAGTGAATACCCTTGGAATTTCAACTTCGAATTTACCAAAGACGGAAGTCATCCAGTATCTCTTCTCAAACAGCATATGTCAAACTGTACTCTATCCAGTTAACTTTCAGTTGTCCTGTACTTTATCTGTCTTATTTTAATTATTTTGCCCCTCCCCACTAGATTGTTATTATTGTTTCATCATTCCAGTGTTTGTTTATATTTATCCGCAGGTAAACCCTTTCAATTTTTTTCTTAAAATATATCTTATTTAGGGGCGCCTGGGTGGCTCAGTCGGTTGGGCGTCCAACTTCGGCTCGGGTCACGATCTCACAGCTTGTGAGCTAGAGCCCCACGTCGGGCTCTGTGCTGACAGCTCAGAGCCCGGAGCCTGCTTCGGATTCTGAGTCTCCCTCTCTCTCTGCTCCTCCCCCACTCACACTCTGTCTCTCTCTCTCTCAAAAATAAATAAACATAAAAAAATACATATATATCTTAATTATATTTTTTGAGTACATGTAGTTCACAAACTTTGTTTCTGCTCATCTTAAAATATTTTCTGGTTTTGAAAGATATTTTTATGGAGAATACAATTCTTCATTAATAGTTTTTTCGTGTTGTTTGGTTTTAGTCAGCAGTTTGAAGATATTTTTCCTCCACTGACATCTGTCTTCCAGTGTTGTTTGGAGAAGTCAACTATCAGTTTAATTTCTGTGTTACTTTGCAATTGATATCTCTACTCCCCGATCCGTTTTGGATATTTTGTCTGTCTTAGGTGTTCAGCAGTCTCATTATAATTATTCTTCCTGAATCTGTGGATTGACGTTTTCCTCTAAATTCTGAAGCATTTATGCAGACAAAAAATATTAGGTTGAATCTCTTTTCTTTGCATCACATAACTATTATCTTTCTCTTCATTTTCACCTTTTTTTCCTATGCATTATGAAAAGTGGCACACCTTATTATTGTTTTGGCTTTCTGTTTAAATGTTGGTTTAAATGTAAAATTCTGTTCTTTTTTGCATATTATGTGAATTTTAACCTTAACCTCATATGTTTAGTTTTCTTGCATTTACTTTTAATCTTCAGATTGCTTGCTTTTTATCTCCACCTTTGTCTCAGCCACTTTGTCTTCCAGGTTTTTGCTCTTATTTCTTCCTCTTCAAACTTGTTGAGGCCAGCAAAAATGTGAGTTCTAAAATTTTCTGTAGAACTATTGCAGAGAAATGCTTTTCTTCTGAGTCTTTTTCAGAATGCTCCCTCTCTGTATTAAGCGTGGATTCTATTCATGGTGATGTGTATTAGGATTTGCAGTATAGGAAGGCAACAGACAGGGAGATAAGTGTCTTAAGTACCTCTTTGTGTACATTTGGATGTTAACTGGCTCTTGTTTCTGGGTTGAGATCACATGTAACAGTTTATGTGATTAGCAAATATTTCACTGGCACCTAGTAAGCTTCACCGACTTAGAAGATTTTACTTTTCCCATTATATTTTATGACTCTGCCAAAGTAAGTAGTTTCCTTGGTTTGGGTGTGGACCCTGAAAGCTCTTTCCCTAAATGGCCCTCCTGTCAGGGCTCCTCCTGTCTCTGTGTGTCAACAATGTTTCTTCGAGGGTGGCTGTACACTTCAGAGCACATTGTGCTCTCCATGGAGAAGTTACCACAGTGCATTGTTGGGGCTACAGTGAAAGAGGGATGTACACCTCAGAAAATGGTTAGAAAAGAAAATAAAAGGCCAGGTTAGAAAACAGTCCCTGTACAGTTAAGAGTTGCTAACCTAACTATGCATCTTTATGTATCTGTGTTAGGTGCTAATGGAGAGTTAACTTAAGACTTCTTATTTTCTGTAGTGCTTTTTGTTTTGTTCTGCTTCTGAAGGCAGAATGCAAGATGTTGAGAAATACATTTTTCTTTTATGACCCACAATTACATTTAGTGGGAATTTCTCCAAATATGTTCTTACTTTTTGTTGCAGGTGGTGTGATTGTGTTATGTTGTTATTTATGCACCTGCTTGATGCTTTTCATAGGAAAATGGGAGAGGTCTCTGGTAGTATTTTACACTGATAATCTGGAATTCTGTATTTGCATATTTCCTTTTGGCTTCCTTTATGATTTTAAGGCCTTTTGTGTCATTTATGTAACATAAACTACATTTTCTGGAGATTGCTGAATTTCTTGATTTCATATAACTGATCTATTCAGAGAAGAAAAAACTTTTTCTTGATTTCTACTTCTATTCTTCCTCAGGTAAGTTATCATTCATGAAATTGAATCAGCCAGATTTTAGAGGAGTCAGGTAATTGGTTGAATAGCAGGATGATGAATAGATTACCTACATCTTTCTCTCTCCTGGACTTGCAGAGTTAAATGTTGGGATCGGGGGCAGCTAGACTATTCACACTAGGAATTCTTCAGCCATTTTCCTTTCTTTCTTTTTTTTTTTTAATTTTTTTTAATGTTTATTTATTTTTGAGAGAGAGAGAGAGCAAGCAGGGGAGGGGCAGAGAGAGACGGAGACAGAATCTGAAGCAGTCTCCAGGCTCCGAGCTGTCAGCACATAGCCCGACGTGGGGCTGGAACTCATGAATCACAAGATCACGACCTTAGCCAAAGTCGAAGGCTTACGTGACTGAGCCACCAGGTGCCCCAATCTCAGCCATTTTTCATCTGGATTTCTGACTTCAGGTAAATATTAAAACTGCATGTTTCCATACTTTTTATTTTAAAATTTTAAAAACCTACAGAGAAATGGAAAGCATATTACAATGAACACCCATACATTTTTAATCTACCTTTGTGTACATCCTGTCTCTTAGGATGCCCCCTGTGGCCACACCCTCCCATTTGTAGAGAGCTTCCCAGGAGCTTTCCTTGAACCCTTCTTTGATGCCTTTTTGGTTCTTTGCCCTTCCTGACTGCCACCCAGGACTTGCCTTTACTTGTCCTCCACAGCATGGGTTGTGGCCATTTAAGTTCCATTCAATACAGCTTCTATTTGGGGCCAGAGGGAGAGAGGCTTCTCACCTAGTGGACTGAAGAGAGTAGAGAAAAATAGTCCTTCGATGTGCAGAAATATCCATCCATCTTCTACGACGAATCTGTTTTTCTGCCTTGAACTCTGGTTCCAAAGGTCCCCTCCATTATTTCCTACTTAGTACCTGTCAGTCCCTGAAAAGGAGATGAGGGTGGAATAGAAAACATTATGATTCACTGGAATTCACTATAATTGGGTGATGTTTCTTTACTGCTCCAGCCCTGAGACAACACAGCCCTAAAATAAGGCCATGACGCCTACCTTTCAGGACTCCCTTGAGAAGTAGATAAAATAAATCACATCAAACACTGAGGAGAGAAACCAGCAAAATAACCAAGCACTGAGAACATGGTAGCTATTCTTATTTTACCTAACAAAGAATCTTATGTGAATCAAAGCAGTTTTCTCTGAGGCTCTGACATATTTTTGTGTTTATTGGTATTCCTGGCATCCTGAAATACATTTATCTCACTGAGACCTGATATATGTTCAAGATTATCAGAAGTAATCCTGAATATATGGGTATTACTTTTATGATGTGCTTTGTTATGTTGCTCTGCAGGGGAGTGGTATCCAACTAAATGATACATGATCATGATTTTATTTTAGTATAGTTGCCTGTTTTCTCATGAAATTACATGAGACAGATAGCAACGACAGTGTTGTGTGAGCAAATACATGTTTCATAAATTTACAAGAAATAGAGATGACAGGTGTGTATCACCTATAAGTGGAGGATTCCTTTTTGGCCTGAGGAGTCATTATAAATATGACTCCCCTGGATAATTCAAAAACTGCAAGAAGAATTGATCTTGAACAAGAGTTTCTCAACCTCGGTACTATTATTATTTGGGACCAGAAATTCTTCTCCGAAGGGACAGTCCTGTACATTGAAGGATGCTTGGCAGTATGTTGGTTTCTACTCCTTAGGTGTTTCTACTCTTTAGGTGCTTGTGACAACCAGAAATGTCTCCAGACATTGCTAGATGTCCACTGGGGGAGTGCTGGGTGGCACAAAATCACCCTGGTTGAGAAGCACTGCCTTAAACTCATGCTATACCTATATCTATCTATCTATCTATCTATCTATCTATCTATCATCTATCTATCTATCTATCTTGAGAGAGAGAGCGCAAGCAGGGCAGGGGCAGAGGGAGAGGAGAGAGAGAATCCCAAGCAGGCTTTGTGCTGCTGGCACAGAACTTGACGTGGCGCTCCATCCCACGAACTGTGAGATCATGACCTGAGCCGAAATCAAGAGTCAGATGCCTAACTGACTGAGCTACCCAGGTGCCCCTAAACTTACACTATATTTAATTTGCCTCAAGCAGGTTATAAAAAAATGGAGAAAATAGTTCCCAGGAGGAAAAAAAAAACAAAAAGAAGCAAGAGGATTCTTAGGATGATCCATTCCTATTGGTTTGGCATTTAGGACATTTTTTTGGTCAAGATTATTTTCCCCCAAATGGACAGAATCCACCCACCATTCTCACCAAAGCACTTACAGAGCCTTTCTGCCTGACACATCATTCTTGGGCATAGCAAAGAGCTCCTGATGGCTGCAATTTATTTCAGAATTCAAGACACCAATTTCCTCCTCACATCTTGGGCTATTGTTCTTGTCTCAGTATCACGTGGCAACATTTACCCCCATCACTTCACAGAGACCATCTTCTTCCAGACACTATAAAGTTAAGGGCTCAGTATTCACAATTAAATGGTCCATTTTAAGACTTTGCAAAGCTCTGTGGATTCATTTAAATAGTGACTCATCACATCATCCTTCTCAGAAGCAAAACCCACTTTCCATACCCCCATTTATTGCTTTCCTACATAGTGTGCTTGAGGTTTAAAAGTGTAGGAGCCTGATAAAACACAAACTCAACATATTTTTCAATTAAGATGGTGTGAAATTCAAGGGGTCATGAAGATACCAGAACTTACCAGATCTTGGTCGGTGACAAATGGACTTATTTCATTTTACAAAGCAATCTTGTATTTCCTCTTTTTATTGCCCCAGTGACCCTTAGCACTATGTATCAAATTGTCACTCCTAGTTGAGAAAGTCCCTGTTAATATGGTGTGTGATTAAAACACAGAGTTTTTCAGGTCATAAGGAAACAATAGATGTGATCTCCTAAGATGCTGATTGAGATGCTGGGATGAATGGGGCTGCTTTTCTTTTGTGCCTCTTCCCATCCCAGCCATGGATGTCTGCTTTCAACCCAAACCAAGGAGATGGTGAGGTTTGGGGCCTGTTTGCTCTAAAGAGGTAAAATGACAAGCCTGTGCTCCAATTCAGGAATGTGATGACCCTTTCTAGCTCTGCTGGGGAACATAGAGGAACTCGAGCAGGCAGGGGTTTTGAAGTGGTTTCCATTGCTCTCTGTCTCCCCAGTGACTCCAGTCATCACCTAGGTGGCAGAAAGATGATGTCAGTCTCTCTGACAGTCTGACCACCTCTGAAAGGGACAAGATGTGGTATCTAAACTCTACACACTGTCATCTTTCCAGGACTGGCTCAAATGTCCCCTTTTTGGGTGACCATGTTCACTACTTAAAGTAATCAAATACAGCCCACAGCCCTTTCTATGGGAATCTCTCTTTGGACTCTTAATCCTTTACTTATGTACAAGCTGTATATCTCTTACTAGTGTGTGAGCTCTTCAGAGCAGGCTCGGTGGTGGTTTTCTGGCTTCAGGCCCTCTCCTCCGAGTTATGGGCTTTGTTCTCTCTGAACAAAGAGTAGAGGAGATCTATGCCTGCTGTGTCTCTGCACCACCGTGCTGTCAGATCATCCTTAAAGTTTAAGTCCTCCCAACCCCTGGTTCTAAGCTGAAATGGTGGGAAATACCCAACCTCTTTACTTCCCTTTTATGCATTGCATCTGCAAATGTCACTCAAGCAATAATAGTGATTATACTTGTCAGCCCAGGAAATCTGAGTCTCCTGCTAGATTTGTCCCTGTAGAAAGATTTTTCTTCTTTCTTTCCTTCCTTTCTTCCTTCTTCCCTCCTTTCCTTCCTCCATTCCTCCCTTCCTTCCTTCCCTCCCCAATCATTAAATATTTTAGTGTTCACCGTGTGCTGAGTACTACTCTAGTACTAAATACGGTATGAATATGAATATAATATAATGTATGAATATGATAAAGTCCTTATCCTCATTAATCTTACATCTTAGTGTAAATCACAGACTTGTCTTGAAGATCTCAAAGTGACTTGGCCTCCTTCCTCCATCTAGGTGGGGTCTGCTGGGGTCCTGACAAGTGGGGGGGCAGAGCCGGTCATCATATTTCTTTGGAATGTCCAGTGGACCAAGATTCCCTCCAACACTCATACTTCCCGCTCAGGCTGGTGTCCTGAGTTTCTCATGACATCAGGGAACTGGGGACAAAGAAACAGACTCTCACAGAAAAATAGTTACCTGGATAGTTTTACAAAGCAGTTTCTTGCATTTCCTTTTTTTCATTATCCCAGTAACCTTTAGAACTATATGTTAAACTGCCATCCCTACTGGGAGAAATTCCCTGTCAATCTGATGAGTGTCTAAAACACAGAGTTTTTCAGGTCATCAGGAAACAATAGACTTGATCCCACAAGATACTGGCTGGTTTGTCATCTGATATATCCCTTTACTGCTATCATAAAAAACGTTCCCTTTAGGAACAAATGCCCAGGATGTTAGTTATATTCAATGTAGAAATAAGGGCCTGTACAACCATGCAGCACGAGTGACGTGGAGGTTTTTTCTTAAGTACTTCCTTATGTAAATTTCTATTCTATTAACAGAAATGTAAACTATTGCATGTGTAATATCTTAGAATGGGCCTTTACTAAGATTCAGATTATTTCTATTTTGGTGAGCTGAAGAAACAATACACATTTTAAAACTGGCAGGAACAGAAACAGAAAATAAAGGCAGAATGATTACACGTCATTAGAAGAAAAGAAAATGAGTTACTGCAAAGGCACATTTGATTTTCTGTTTGAGAAACAAATTCTCCCCAACAAGAGGGTATTTTTTGAGATGTTCAGAGATGTATTTCGACAGCATGCGTTTTTCCTTCTGGTGACAGTGCGTGCTTTATAATAATGTCATGTGATAAGGCTCTGGTGAAGGAATTGGTTTTCCGTGCCCCATTTGAACTTAATTTACCAGGCATATGCTAGGAACTAGTATTATAAATCAAGGCACTGACCACAGTCCCGTGACTCATCGCATTTTCTTTATGTTTTTCCATGTCATTTCTCCACCTCCTTTCTGGGGAAAATATTAATCTCATTTTGTGTGTGTTTCTTTTTTGTTTCAGGTCTCACAACAGATTTTCCAAGGGCACCAAATCAGGAAGAACTCACTCCGAGGAACCAAATGAAGCACAATTCAGATCTGCTGTGTCTGTGCTTGTCACCCTTCATTGCCTACTAACTTTGTCTATCGGACTGTGGGAGCGACTCAGACCCCAGACATCCCTTTCCTCAGAGCCGGTGTGGTGCTAGACAAAGAGAGACATCAGGCCACGCCTTCAGTTATAGACTAAATTAGATGTTTTATGAAGTGGGAGTCAACATGACAACGATTTACCCTTAAATTATGCTACGTAATTAATGTGGTGGGTTTTGTCCCCAATGCCATGTCAATGTAGTCAGTCATATCCCTCATACTGTAGCATACAGATAAAGCTAGACCTGGCAGTCCAGAGCACTCTGCATTTCTCAAGCGCACTTTTCTAAATCTCCTTTCTCTTATGACAGAGGTTCTGTGAACCACTGACCTCATTTTCTCTTCCCATTAGAGAAGCTCCTGGGACTAAGAGTGGGATTCTATACGTACATTTCTTTGCATGAAATCAAACAACACATTCCTTTAGGGAGCCAGCCCTTGAGTATCTCGTCTTGTCTATTATAACAAGAGGCCCTCCCAGGGCACAGACTATGTATCTCTGGTGGTTGAGAGAATAGCAGTGGGGCAAACTGGCCTGAGGAACAGGACAGATGTCGGAGCCAACCAGCCCTGGGTCCCGTGCTCAGATCCACCATCCGGTGGCTCCAGGCAGTCGGTCAAAGGTTTTAACTCCTCAGCCTCATTTTTGTCAACTGTAAAAAAAGAGGTATAATACCTTCTGGATGGTTGTCAAAACTGGAGAAATGATCTATAACTCTCCTATTGTTTTTCACCCTCATCTCACACTACTCCATCGCTTGCCTCTGGCAACACAGCCTCCTTAGACACATGGTTCTTCTGTCTCTTCGTACTCACTGATCCTTCTTCTAGGAACGTCCTTTCTCTCAGTCACTGGAACATCGGTGGCTTCTTCTCCAGGCCTCATCTTAAATATCACCTCCACAGCAAGATCTTTCCTGGTGCATCTATGCCCTGCCCTCTCAACATGCTCCCCCTGCCCACCCAAGTTAGTTACTCTTTCTCATGGCATCCTGCTATTTCCTTTGTAGCATTTACCATTTATAAAGTCTATTATTTCCATTAGGTTGCTTGTTTATTTTTACACAGCTGCTCACCACATCTGTTTTGTTCACTAACCACGAATGCTCTGCGTGTTGCAGTGTTTGGCACATACAGATGCAGGGTAAGTGTTATTGAGTGAGTGAAGTAGTAAATGTTTCTTATACCACCACACAAGTTAAAATAAATAGGCATATTTATCCTCATTTTAAGAGGAAAGAAATGATCCAAAATCTATAAAGAACTTATCAAACTCAACACCCAGAAAACAAATAATCCAGTGAAGAAATGGGCAAAAGACATGAACAGACACTGCTCCAAAGAAGACATCCAGATGGCCAACCGACACATGCAAAAATGCTCCACATCACTCACCATCAGGGAAATACAAATCAAAACCACACTGAGATACCACCTCACACCTGTCAGAATGGCTAACAGTAACAACTCAGGCAACAACAGATGTTGGCGAGGATGCGGAGAAAGAGGATCTCTTTTGCATTGTTGGTGGGAATGCAAGCTGGTGCAGCCACTCTGGAAAACAGTATGGAGGTTCCTCAAAAAAGTGAAAATAGAACTACCCTACGACCCAGCAATTGCACTACTAAGCATCTATTCACGGGATACAGGTGTGCTGTTTCGAAGGGACACATGCACCCCCCATGTTTATAGCAGCAATATCAACAATAGCCAAAGTATGGAAAGAGCCCAAATGTCCATCAATGGATGAATGGATAAAGAAGATGTGGTATATATATACAATGGAGTATTACTCTGCAATCAAAAAGAATGAAATCTTGCCATTTGCAACTACATGGATGGAACTGGAGGGTATTATGCTAAGTGAAATTAGTCAGTCAGAGAAAAACAAAAATCTTATGACTTCATTCATATGAGGGCTTTAAGAGACAAAACAGACGAACATAAGGGAAGGGAAACAAAAATAATATAAAAACAGGGAGGGGGACAAAACAGAAGAGACTCATAAATATGGAGACAAAGTGAGGGTTACTGGAGGGGTTGTGGGGGGGTATGGGCTAAATGGGTAAGGGGCACCAAGGAATCTACTCCTGAAATCATTATTGCACTATATGCTAACTAATTTGGATGTAAATTTAAAAAAATAAAAAATATGATTAAAAAAAAGAGGAAAGAAACGAAAACTTAGGTGGTGGAAGTGACTTGGCCAATTTTACTTTTATCTGAAAAGAATCTAGGGCTTGAGCCCAGGTCTGCCTGCCTCCAAGCTTTCTTTCCTTTTCACTTACTATCCTTTTCAGCAGACATTCTCGGTGGGGCAGAAAGATGGCACCCAAACCACAGAGCATGCATTACTCTGTAAGGCTTGAAAAAGCATGGTGGGTCTTATGATGCAATTTTATATTTGGAAAATGGAAAAATATAGTTTTCATATGTACATTGCAAAATACAAAGCTCTGCATTGTCTTGGCTGGGTGGGCAGAGGTGAACAATACAGCTGATAAAAACCATGCTGTACTCCTGTTGAGTATGCCTCAGTCATGCAGCCAATACTCTTGGAGAATGTGGAAGTCTCTCTTGACTTCCTTTCCTTCATCCCCATTCCCCCATCAAAAACCAGGTCCTGTCTGTTTATATCTTCAATATGTCTCTATACCCACTTTAATTACTACCCTAGTGTAGGCAACCGTCACTCTTGCTGCCTTGTTTCCCCTCTCACCCCCTCAGGCTCTGCCTGAAGTGCTTGTCAGACAGAACCATTTTCAGTTCCTCAACAAACCATTTTCTCCTTTGACACCACACTTCTGTAAACACTCTGTGAATACATATGATATTGTAGCCAAAGCCTAGGAAAGGGCAAGATTCTACCCATACTTGCCTACACAGGTGTTATTGTTCTATATCAAATTTGATAATTTGATGGGCAAATGGGGGCACTGCCTTTGGTCTGTCAGAACTGTGTTTCCCAAACCGTCTGAAGGATCATTAACAACAAAATGCCAACCCATCCTGGGCTTATGCTTTTATAAAATAGATCATGAATTACTAGAAAATGAATTTTTAAAATTAAAAACATATAATGATAATACACTTTTTCAGCTATTAGACTAATAGACATAAAACTGCTTTAGAGTTTCTAAATGCCTACATTGAATTTCTGATCTTACCTCATGACGGGCCCTGCGCAGTGTAGCACTGGCTAGAGGTAAGGAGGTCAGGCCGATACAAATTAATAGGAGGAAGAGAGATAGATGTAGGAAGACTTGTGGGCTCAGCTCTATTCAACTAGAAATGGAACAGGCCTCGTGGGATCGCAACAGTTCCACTGTTTCTATAGAACATGTCAGGACCCTATAGTTTCACCACTTCGCTTTATATACTTATATTAATATTTTTATTTACTCACTTATTTATAGTTTCTTTCAGCACAAGATCACAGACCTGAAATCAAACCACTAGTTTGATCCATTGGAGAGATCCCCCAGGTTTCTGGATAGGAGTTCATACTGCTAAATTGCATCACTCTTGAAATATTATTCAAGCTTTCATGCCACTGGCATCTTTGACAGAAAGTGTTCTGAAGAAAGAATATATGCCTATGTATGCTTAGTTGTATGCCAAAAATAGCAGTGATTCTCTGACCAAAACAAACATTTTTTTTTTTTTAATCACATGTTGTCTTAGGGCCTGAGCACATCCCCGGGGAAAAATGAGATGGGCAACAGTTGCTGAGCTGAGATTTAGCCAGTAAAACTAGAGGCTGGAGTAGGGGGTAAAATAGTAAAGAATATTTGTTAGACAGAGAGCAGAAAACACATTCAGGGGTAAACACAAAGGCAGCTTGGATGATGAAGATTTATAGATGGCCAGGAGATGAATGGCCAATAATTTTTCCTTGGATAAGCCTGGTTTACTCAAGGCTATGTGCATTATAAAATAGGAAGAACAAAAAAATAAGAAAAGCCAAAGGCAAGCTCATGTGGATCATTAATCATTGATAAAGAAGAAAGACAAGACCTATTTGAAGGCTCAGAGTAATGACTTTGAGGATCTTTATCACAAAAGCCTGGGTAGATTGTACATACGAGTCAGAGCAAGAGCACGAGAGTCACCAGAGTCTGTGTGACAAGATCTGAGCACAACACCAACAATCCTGTTTCTAGGGAACACGCTCTGGGACCCCAGGAAGGGAAATTTAGGGAAGTGAAGTCTGTGCCTCTGCTCAGTTCAGAGCGAGGTGAATTAATTCAGAAGATCAGACTGCTGAGGGTTCAAAAAACCGTAATTATGGATGTTTAGACTTTTCCAGTGACTTTTTCTTATCGTGGAAATACAGCCTTAAAACTGCATAACCTGCACTAAAACTCCTGAAATAGCTTGGAGAGTTCGAGAAGGTGCTGGCCTTGGTTTTAGGAAACCTAAGACCTCAACACCTGCCTGCCTGACCTTGAGCAAGTCTTGAACCTCTTCTTGTCTCAATCTCGATCTCTGAAATATAGGAACGCAAGTGATCCCCACAGTGTCTGACTCACCAAGTTGCTGTAAGGGTGAAATCAGATCATGAATGAGGGGTGAGAAAGAGTGATATGACTGAGATGTGTAAGGCCTGCAAAATGCAAGATGCACTCAACTTTAGCTTAGCTTGGTCTTGATCCATTAGAGATGATGGAATTAATAATTTAATGCATTATTTATTTATTATCTTTAACTCATTCCAGATTGTTTGTTAAGGTAACTATGTGGGTTCTGTTGATTAAGTTCATACTAATGACTTATGAAATAAAATCTTCTTTCTCATGGGGTAACACTGACGAACTACAAACTAAAATATAGTGCATTTTTGTTTTTATTGTTGTTGCTGTCAGTGCAGTTTTATTATCCTTACCTTTCTCCTCCTCATTAAATATTTCTTAATGGAAACAGACTAGAATCAAATGGCTTTCCTCTGCCACTTTGTCTGTGGCATTCTCAGATCGACCCCTTGTGGTTCAGGGCAGAAAAGCTAGCCAATGCTGGCATAGCTCTACTGTTTTCCATGTGCCTGGAGTTTTGATGGGGGAGAAAGAGATGGTGGGCATCAGACTGAGGGTTCCAGAACTCCAGTTGTATTCCATATGGCTTTCTTTCAACTCAAGCTGGCGCTCAAGGAAACTGTGCGAATAAGCCCAGCCACTTGGGTCATGTTCCTGGGTCCAGTTTGCTGGCAAGAAGCCAGTCTAATTTCTCCAGGGCCCGTCCGTATGGAAATATCCACAGCCAGCTACACAGGAGCAGCTGGTAACCTCAAATGCCTTAATTGTTGGAGGCTTATTTCCATTTATACACTTTCCTTTGTTCCTATCGCTCCATTAATGGCATATAAATTAGCACAATTTATTACACGGGAAATCCTGTAATGGCGTCCAGTGCATTTTAGCACTAAGGATCTCTCATGATACATTGTCCACAGTCTAGAAAGAAAGAACAGCCTCCAGGGAGTGTTTCTCATTTCCTGAAGAAATATTTGACCCGATTTAAAATGGATTTATATTGTTTTTCAATATTTAAGAGGAAGTGGGGGGAGTAAAATTTAAGTGATTGAATTCCAAGCAGTTACTGGTAAAAAGGCTAAATTTTAAACCTTGTTATTGAGTACCTACATTATTATTGTAGGAGGTCAGCAGACTCAAATATATCTGAGGGGGTGCTGGCTGGCCCAGGCAGGGGAGCATGTGACTCATGATTTTGGGGTTGTGAGTTCGAGCCCCACTTTGGGTGTAGAGATGATTAACAATAAATAAACAAACTTTAAAAAAAAGATCTCAATTGAGCTTAATCTCTGGACTCTGAAGATACACTGCCAGGAATGACTGTAGCTTTTTGACATTCCTATTTGAAGCCTGTCAGCTTGATGTGCCCAAGGAAGGGCATGAGGGTCCATAAGATATCCAGAAGAAATGGAAACTAAATGTATTGCACAAATGGTTTTTCATTCATTGCAATGGTTCCTGTGATCATAAGAGGAATAGATACTGGATGACTCAGTCAGTTGAGTGTCTGACTCTTGATTTTGGCTCAGGTCATCATCGTAGGATTGCGGGTTCGAGTCACGTCAGGCTCTGTGCTGACAGTGGAGCCTGCTTGAGATTCTCTCCTCTCTCTCTCTCTCTCTCTCTCTCTCTCCCTCCCTCCCTTCCATTGCCCTTCTCCCACTTTTGTGAATTCTCTCTCTCTCTAAAAAAAAAGAAAAGAAAAGAAAAGAAAGAGGCATAGATATCTACTCATCCACCTAAAACTTTGAATAACAGGGGCGTCTGGGTGGCTCAGTCGGTTAAGTGTCCAACTTCAGCTCAGATCATGATCTCATGGTTTGTGGGTGCAGGACCCGCATCGGGCTCTGTGCTGACAGCTCAGAACCTGGTGCCTGTTTCAGATTCTGTGTCTCCCTCTCTCTCTCTGCTCTTCTGCTCACACTCTGTCTCTCTCTCTCTCTCTCAAGAATCAATAAACATTAAAACAAAACAAAACAAAACTTTGAGTAAGCGTAAATAATATCTGCAGCTCATAGTTTTTGTTTTAAGGTCAGTATTTCCATCATTTAATTGCTTTTGCTACTAAATACAAGACTCAACACAAAACCAAATGTTTAACCAGAAAGTATGCAATAACAGATGATTTCAGAAATAGGATTACCGGAAGAGACTTGCACGTAGCACATAAACATTAAGTAGAGTAATTCAATGAAAAGTACAGGAGAGGTGTAGGACATGATTAAAGATAAATGGAGTTGTAACATTAACAGTAAATGGCGCGTTTTTAAAATATTCAAGAGAATTACTTAGTACTGAGGGTTGATAATGGTGAGAGACGGCATTATGTTCTACAGCCTCCAAACTATGCGACCCTGCGTGAGGGACTTCCGCTCTTTGCGCCTCAGTAAAATGGTGATAATAACAGCTCGCACTTCACAGGGAGGCTGTGAAATGGAGTAAGGTAACATACAAAGCGTCTCCAACAGTGCCTGTCCGAGTTAAGGGCTCAGCTCAGCAGAGGTTCAGCAACACTATTGCTGCTGCTGTTACCACCACATGTACCACAGCTGTTATTGACTCTCCCTTTACTGGTTGGCATACATTCTTCCAGAAGAATAGCATATGTATATCCCAGACTCCTAGGTCTTCATTCTGAGAAGTGCTATTGAGAATCTCTTGAAAAGAGAATTTCCACTTAGAGGGCCATGGATTTAGTTGTGGACTGTTCACCAAAACCGTGAAATTTGGAAAAAAAAAAAAAAGTCGAGACACTTTTGAGATGCTTTAAAGTATTCCTCCTGTGCAGTAGCTTTTGAAGAAGCATTTAAAACGGGGGTGGGGGGGGAGCACTTGAGTGGCTCAGGTGGTTAACAGTCGACTTCGGCTCAGGTCACGATCCCATGGTTTGAGTTGAGCCCCGTGTGGGACTGACTGCGCTGACAGCTCAGAGACTGCTTGGGATTCTGTGTCTCCCTCTTTCTCTGCCCCTCCCTTGCTCACTCGCTTTATCTATCTCTCTCTCTCTCTCTCTCTCTCTCTCTAACAAAAACACATAAACATTAAAAAAAATAAGTAAATACAAAATAAAATTAAATTAAGGGTTAATAGGGGCACCTGGGTGGCTCAGTCGGTTAAGCCTCCAGCTCTTGGTTTTGGCTCAGGTCATGATGTCACAGCTTTGTGCGTTTGAGCCCTACATCTGGCTCGGTGATGACAATACAGAGCCTACTTCGTCTCCCTCTCTATCTGCCCCTCCCCCACTTGCACTGTCTCTCTCAAAATAAAAATTAATCAATTAATTAAATTAAAGGTCAAAAAACTGACTTGGGGTGAGAGTGGAAGACAGACACAATGGCCAAGAACTGGTGGGCAATCCCCATATGATTACTGAATGGACCACCCAGGTTGTACCTCTATCGTAGAGGGAATGGCTTTCCTGACCAAATCTTTACCCAGTTTCTTGTTTCTGCTGTGTGGGAGATTTAATTTCTCCAGTTTCCTTCATATTTTTCTTTCCTCATATACTGGACTTAAGAGACAACACAATTAGACATGTGGTTAGCTTGGGGTACCTGAGTGGCTCAATCGGTTAAGCATCCAACTTCAGCTCAGGTCATGATCTCAGGGTTCATGAGTTCGAGACCCATATCAGGCTCTGTGCTGACAGCTTGGAGCCCGGAGCCTGCTTCAGATTCTGTGTCTCCCTCTGTCTCTGCTTCTCTCCTGCTCACGCTCTGTCTCTCTCTCAAAAATAAATAATAAAAGCATTTTAAAATATTAAAAAAAAAGAAATGTGGTTAGTTTAAAAATTATAACAAAATGTGAGGCCAACATTTGAGCATCTTTCTTGAGCTAAGTGCACAAGTAGGGCTGATCATTTAATTTGGATGCTCATCAGTTTGACTTAGAGTTAATAGAAAGTTAATTGTTGCCCAGTATTTGAAAAAAAATTTTTTTTACTGCTTTTATATTTTCTGATGAGATGCAGGCCCATAAGACAATTAAAAAAAAAAACACCAATATATATTTCATGGAATTAATAAGGTGAAAATGGCATGATTATTGATGAATTTTTAACTGAATAAGTTTATCTGTTATTCTAGATTATAATTTGCTCAAATTAAGCTCTTTGACTTCAGAACATGTACATACACAAAAATCCTCCTAAAATGTAAACTTGGCATCCTGGTGATGGGAAATACACCATACCATTTTTGAAAATGTCTTTTCTTATACTTGCCAGTGGGGAAACACTGGACCAAAGTCATCACCACACCTATGGGGGTAGGGTAATAGTCAACAGAGCAATTTGGCTTTAGTCTCAAGCTTGAGAAGTTTCACATCTTGGCCATTCTTCTGTTGCTTGGTTGTGGCAAAGGGAGCAGGAGAAATCTCATCATGACTTTGGATCAACATCGAAATCCATCGGTCCCTAGCACTAGTTCAGTCTATGAATGGGGATAACCCATCTGTAGAAGGTTTTGGAACACCTGATCCCCCTGTTGATGCTATGAAATTTGGGACATATATAAAAGGATGAAGCATGTGAGCCCAGGAGCTAAAACAATGAATGTGAATAAGTGACTCAGTGGCCCAGACTTTGCCTCTGTCTGATTTTCCCGCTGTATTTCAGACTATCCATGATAATAGATAAGTGGACAAAGTTCAGATGTAGAATAGCTAAGTAGAAGCTATTGTCCCAATGACTTAAACACATTTGTTCAAATCTCAGTTTGAAATGGAAAGCTTTTATGGTTTTACATGACCTATCAAACTATTTCTCATTTATCAATAAATGTTTATACGTCCTCATGCCCTTGATTCTGGACTAAGCTCTGTGAAGATAAATTTCATCAGATATAATCCTTGATCTTTAGTAACTAGTAATCGGTAACTGACATGGCCAGCTACAACAAATCAAAGTATAGTTTTTCATGCAAAGACAAAGTGTGTTTTTATGATCATACAATTCTATGTGTAATGTGTAACAAGTCAATAGGATTTGATCACTTGAACCATTTGCTTCATTCTTCATTGATTTGAAATTGCACCTTCAACCTTTTCCACGAATCCTGTATACTCAGTTAAAACAATTTTTTTCCGAGACAAAGCTCAGATATAGATATAGATATAGATATAGATATAGATATTATTTTCTGGAGATGAAGAAAGGTAGAACCTCTCAACTCCAAATCTGTTGATCAAATATTTAGCGTGGTATGCAGCAACATAATCAGAGACTATATAATGTTCAAAATTCAGTCTAAATGACTTCCTTTATTTTAATGTTTTTTTGTTCTTGAGAGAGTGAGAGACAGAGCGTGAGCAGGGGAGGAACAGAGAGAGGGAGACACAGAATCCGAAGCAGGCTCCTGGCTCTGAGCTGTCAGCACAGAGCCCGACGCGGGGCTCGAACTCACAGACCGGGAGATCATGACCTGAGCCGAAGTCAGACACTTAACTGACTGAACACCCCAGGCACCCCTAAATGACCCCCTTTTAGGAGGCATAATAACTACGGTGCCTTCCCCCACCTTTGTACCCCCTGCTCTGGGCTTAAGAAAGCTGAGGTATAGGGGAGGCAGCTTCTTTCTTTTTCTTACCAGCTGGGGTACTTAAGAGTTAAGAAACAGTCACTCTTGTCCCCAGTCTTTGTTCTAATTAGCCATTATTAAAAAGTCCTCCTTTCCCCCCACAATTTCAGATATTTTACTTGTAGTAAGAGGAATTAAACTATTTAAGCACCAAAGCATAAACATCATGCCTTTCACCCAAACTTGATCCTGCTTGGTCACCATCCTGTTAATGATGTCACCCATCATACATACTCTTGTCTTCTTCCACACCCAGTGAATCCCCAAGTCTTTTGGATTCTGTCTATAAAATATTTCTTGCACCCATTGTCTTCTCTTCATTCCTGCTGTTTTAACACTGGTGCCAGCCTTGACTGCATACATAATTTCTCTCTCTGGATTGTATGGTGTTTGGAAGCACACATTTTGTGTCTCTTTATATCCCCTAGCAGGTAGGATGATATCTGTGCCCTGAGACCCTAAAATGTTCATTAGAGGGTTTTTATTCTGCATCATGAAACTGCCCCACATAAATGGCTCTCTCTCAAATTCAGATATCCTTATATGTCTTTCAAATTATCCATTTAAAATTCCTGAATTTCTTTTTTTGGTTTGTTAGAAAAAAGTATGTATATATATTCTAAAGAACTGGTTTACAAGTTACTTGGTTATAAATTTCACATTATTCATGAAATGTGATTGATTTTTCTATTTAGTCATTGCTTTCATTTCATGTTTTACATCAAGCTGCTGTTGAAATGTTATTGTCATCATTCCTGTGTCTATCTTTAACTGATATTGAAATGCACATTCTAGAATATTAAGACAACTACACCTTAGGAAAACAGGAGCTGTTATTTTAAGCCGGTGAAATAGAGTGGCACATTTTGGTCTCGGTTAATAATGTCCCTAAATTTATTCCTCAGCCATTCATATGCCACAAGCTAGCACCAGTCAAGCATAACAGTGCCAGATGTATGTTCTCTTCAATCTGAAATGAGGGCATAAATGCTTCGTGCAAGCCCTTCAGCTACTGGACATTACGTGTCTGTGGGGAAGTCACCATCCCAGGTTTGTGCACGAGCAAACTCCTTTTGTGCGGCTGGGGGCAAGTACAGCTGACCAGTTAGCACAAAGGACCGCTCTTTCTTCGAGGGAATTCTCTTTGGTTTCATTAGGTCTTTGAACATTTCAAACCACTTCTTGGCAGGATCTGTTTCAATATTTTACTTACACTGCTCACATAAATCAAATTATAGTCTTCATTGGTATGGTCACACTGGATGTTTGTTAGTCAAAAGAGCTTTGAAACTTAGAGGAAATAAAATAAAACCGAGTGATCTTTAATCTCTCTTCCACAAATCCTGATACTAGTTTACTGACACTGATGAAATTATTTTCATATATGTATACAATTTTCATTTATAATAGACCTTGCACACACACACACACACACACACACACACACGGCACGATGTATGAGCATGCACACACATATGCTCCATGTGCCTTCGGGCCCAGCTTTTAATGAGATAATCAGATTTTATTGAAAGGGGTCCAAAGTTAAATAACCATATAATGATTTATGCTGCATGGTGAATGGTATTATTTAGTGGACAAGAGAGGAAGTCTGGGCTAATGTTCATAAACACTGTAACATCTAAATGTTTTCTTTATATTTGTTTGATTTCTTTTAAAACTGATTTAGAAGTGCATGGGTTTTAAAATTCCCAGATGTGTGGATTTTCTCCAGTTACGTTTTGTTCTCAAGTTCTAGCTTAATTGCACTGCGTTTCTCAAACAAGATCTGTATAATATCAGTTCTTTAAAGTTATGGAAACTTACTTTGTGGTCTTATACTATATATCAGCAATTTTAGCAGGTAGGCACTCCAAATATTTTGTGTAAGGTTTTATATATGTTCATTGGCTCAAGCTTATTAATTGTATGCTCAAATATTCTATTTATTTACTAAATATTAGACTGCTTAATCTATCATTATTGAAAGAGATGTGTTAATCTCTATTATGTGAATTTTCTTTTTTTGCTTTATGGATGTTGAACTTATGTTAGTAAGTGTATACATGTTTAGAACTGTTAGTGTTCCTGCTGAATGTAAACACTTATCAATATTAGTGACTCTCTTTATTGTTATAAAACTTTTGCCCTAAAAATCTATTCTATGTGATTTAAAATTAGGCAACCCCAGATTTTTTGTTAGTGTTTTCCAGTTACATCTTTTTTTCCAGTTTTGCTTTTTGTTTTAGAGTTATCTCTTATAAATAACCTATAGTTACATTATTTTTATACAGTCTGACAAAAATCTTGCTTTTTAATAGCCGAATTTGGTCTATGTGCATTAATTAATTGCATTTATTGATATATTTAGACTTATTTCTTCCATTTAACTTTGTGTTTTTGATTTTTTATGATTTTCTATTTACTTCCTTTTCTTTTAGTCTTGACATCTGCCCTCTCTGCTTTTTTCCCTTAATCTATTAAATATTTTTGACATATATCATTATGTAAATTTGAGGTATACAAGATGTTTATTTTTTTTAAGTTTATTTATTTTTGACAGAGAGACAGAGTGCCAGTGGGGGATGAACAGACAGAGAGGGAGACACAGAATCTGAAGCAGGCTCCAGGCTCAGAGCTGTCAGCACAGAGCCGGATGTGGTGCTCGAACTCATGAACCCTGAGATCATGACCTGAGCCGAAGTCAGACACTTAAACAAGGGCACCCAGGTGCCCCTACAACATGTTTATTTGAAACATTTATATGATGTTATATGATTGCTATGGTAGCTATGTTTAACCCCTCTATCACATTATACAATTAGCCTTTCTTTTTAGTGGTTGGAATAATTGAGTTATACTCTCTTAGCAAGGGTGATGAATAAAGGAGGATATTATTGTCTATATTCATTATACTGTGCATGAGATCTCTAGGGCTTTTTTAATACTCATTGCAAGTTTGTACACTTAAACATCTATCTTACCCTCCCCCACATAGTTTATCCCCTGATAAACACTATTTTACTCTTTGTTTTTAAGAGTTTGGCTTTTTTAGCTTCCACATTTAAGTGATAACATGATAGTACTTGTCTTTGACTTATCTCACTTAACATAATGTGCCCACTCTGCCTTTTGTTATTATTATTATTATTATTTTCATTTTTTAAGCAATTTTTTAATGTTTATTTCTGAGGGAGGGAGAGAGACAGAGCATGAGCAGGGGAGGTGCAGAGAGAGGGAGACACGGAATCTAAGCAGGCTTCAGGCTCTGAGCTGTCAGCACAGAGCCCGATGTGGGGCTCGAACCCACAAACTGTGAGATCATGACCTGAGCCAAAGACAGATGCTCAAACAACTAAGCCATCCAGACATCCCACACTCTGCCCTTTAAAAAAATGATTTTAATATTATTTTTCTCATGCCACTTTTTTCCCTTATTAGGTTGGAAATTATGATCCCTTTCTCCTTTCTTAATGGTTACCCTGTGTATTTTAACATGTATCCTAACTTTAAAATTAATCAGTGTGCCTTTTCCCCCAACTTCCTCCAAGCCATACAAAGACTTTACAATGCTATTAGCCTATTTCCAACTTCTATACTATTGTTTTTAAGGATTTTATCTTAAAAAACAAATTAAACACTTTTATTATCTCATAGTCAATATCTATCTACTTGTCTGCCATTTTCTTTTCTCCCGTTATTTCTTTCATCCTGGGATCCGTATTTTTCTTCCTGAAGTACATCAGGAAGTTTCCTGAAGCCACACACTGTTACTGCCCAAGCCAGGAGCAAAGCAACTTCTCCTTTCCTCCTACCTTCCAATCTTCTACCAGCACCTTCTTTCAGTAGAACCCAATCATTAACCAAGTGGCAAGAGAATCTGGGAAATGTGTTTTTCAGGATTATAGTTCCAGGTAAGCTCCAGGCAAGCTAGCTCCAGGCAGTAAAGAAGGAATAGAGCTAAGTACTATCAGATAGCAACTGGCTCAGGGATTGTGAATATCATGGGAATATCATGGGAAAACGGAATTATGTGAGATCGCACCTGCTCTCTCTACCACAGTAACTGTAAGACAGGCTAGTTTCCTTCTTGACTTCCTTGTAGAGAATTTCCCACCCCCCCTAATTTATGTTTTTTTCTGATTTTACTAAAAGATCTTTGAGCAGCACTAATGATACCACATTTACATTAACTTTTTAAAAATTCCAGGTGTCTGTATGGCATGTTTGTTTGGCCATCCTTTATGTGAGTTTGGAGTGGAAAAGAAATGTCTATGCTTAAGACAAAGATTTGGAAGTTTATGGTAACAGATGAGATCATCTAGAATGGTGTTACAGACCCACACTGTCCAGTACAGTAACCATGAACTACATATGGTTATTGAGCACTTTGAAATAAAAATAGTTTACGTTGAGATGTGCTGTAAGCATAAAATATATACTGGAGTCTGAAGAGTTAATGTGAAAAAAAGAATGTAAAATATCTTGGTGATTTTTATATTGATTGAATATTGAAATGATCACATTTTGGATATATTGGTTACAAAAATATGTTATGAAAATTAATTTCACTTGAATCTTTCTGCTTCTTTTTAATATTGTGACTAGAAAATTTAAAACTGCATGAGCAATTTGCATTGTATTAGTATGAGACAGTACGGTTAAGGATGAATAAAGATGAGGTCTAAGACAAGATGTTTAGAAACAAAAGAGCAAGCTTCCCAGAACAACTAAAGAACTCAGAGGAAAGTAAGAGAGACTTGTTATTGAAGGCAGAGAAGTGAATGCCTCCAAGAAGATGATCAGTATGGCGAACTGCTAGTTTAGTGGCTTTGATATAATTTCCCATCAAAGCTTCAGGATCTGTCTTACTGTGCATCACCTGAGAGAGATGTGCATTCTAGAAAGGCTGGAGTATTCCAGTGACAACATATTGACCAATTTTTCATGCATAGAAAGTAGAGAAATGTCATGAATTATTAAAAGATTAAAAATGGCTTTTGCTTTACTCATCAGATTGTAATAATTAAAACTCCTTTAAGTTAATGTTTCCTGTGTAAGACCAGTGTTCTAGATGTGGAAACCAATTGAAACTTACAAATCAAAAAACATTTTAAATGCTATTCATCTTTGTGATTGTACTCATGATAATTAAACATAAAAGGATAATGCAGGTTTTTTTCCTCCCAGATTGGTAGGTTTTAATAAGCAAGGAAACTTACAAAGTTTATCTTGGTCATCTGCAAGAGGAGTAGGTCTCCACACCTGCCTATAAGAATCTTAAATTTTTTTTTAAATATGAAATTTATTGTCAAATTGGTTTCCATACAACACCCAGTGTTCATCCCAACAGGTGCCCTCCTCAATAGCCATCACCCACCCTCCCCTCCCTCCCACCCCCCATCAACCCTCAGTTTGTTCTCAGTTTTTAACAGTCTCTTATGCTTTGGCTCCCTCCCTCTCTAACCTCTTTTTTTTCCTTCCCCTCCCCTATGGTCTTCTGTTAAGTTTCTCAGGATCCACATAAGAGTGAAAACATATGGTATCTGTCTTTCTCTGTATGACTTATTCCACTTAGCATAAACTCTCCAGTTCCATCCACGTTGCTACAAAAGGCCAGAGTTCATTCTTTCTCCTTTCCAAGTAGTATTCCATTGTGTATATAAACCACAATTTCTTTATCCATTCATCAGTTGATGGACATTTAGGCTCTTTCCATAATTTGGCTATTGTTGAAAGTACTGTTATAAACATTGGGGTACAAGTGCCCCTATGCATCAGCACTCCTGTGTCCCTTGGGTAAATTCCCAGCAGTGCTATTGCTGGGTCATAGGGTAGGTCTATTTTTAATTTTTTGAGGAATCTCCACACTGTTTTCCGGAGCAGCTGCACCTATTTACATTCCCACCAACAATGCAAGAGGGTTCCCGTTTCTCCACATGCTCACCAGCATCTGTAGTCTCCTGATTTGTTCATTTTACCATTCTGACTGGCATGAGGTGGTATCTGAGTGTGGTTTTGATTTGTATTTCCCTGATGAGGAGCGACGTTGAGCATCTTTTCATGTGCCTGTTGCCCATCTGGATGTCTTCTTTAGAGAAGTGTCTATTCATGTTTTCTGCCCATTTCTTCACTGGGTTATTTGTTTTTCAGGTGTGGAGTTTGGTGAGCTCTTTATAGATTTTGGATACTAGCCCTTTGTCCGATATGTCATTTGCAAATATCTTTTCCCATTCTGTTGGTTGCCTTTTAGTTTTGTTGATTGTTTCCTTTACTGTGCAGAAGATTTTTATCTTCATGAGGTCCCAATAGTTCATTTTTGCTTTTAGTTCCCTTGCCTTTGGGGATGTGTCAAGTAAGAATTTGCTGCGGCTGAGGTCAGAGAGGTCTTTTCCTGCCTTCTCCTCTAGGGTTTTGATGGTTTCCTGTCTCACATTCAGGTCCTTTATCCATTTTGAGTTTATTTGTGTGTATGGTGTAAGAAAGTGGTCTAGTTTCATTCTTCTGCATGTTAAGTCCAGTTTTCCCAGCACCATTTGTGAAAGAGACCGTCTTTTTTCCATTGGATATTCTTTCCTGCTTTGTCAAAGATTGTTGGCCATACTTTTGTGGGTCTAACTCTGGGGTTTCTATTCTATTCCATTGGTCTGTGTGTCTGTTTTTGTGCCAATACCATTTTGTCTTGACAATTATAGCTTTGTAGTAGAGGCTAAAGTCTGGGATTGTGATGCCTCTCGCTTTGGTCTTCTTCTTCAAAATTACTTTGGCTATTTAGGACCTTTTGTGGTTCCATACAAATTTTAGGATTGCTTGTTCTAGCTTTGAGAAGAATGCTGGTACAATTTTGATTGGGATTGCATTGAATGTGTCGATAGCTTTGGTAGTATTGACATTTTAACAATATTTATTCTTCCAATCCATGAGCATGGAATGTTTTTCCATTTCTTTATATCTTCTTCAATTTCCTTCATAAGCTTTCTATAGTTTTCAGCATACAGATCTGTTACATCTTTGATTAGGTTTATTCCTAGGTATTTTATGCTTCTTGGTGCAATTGTGAATGGGATGAGTTTCTTTATTTGTCTTTCTGTAGCTTCATTATTAGTGTATAAGAATGCAACTGATTTCTGTACATTTGTTTTGTATCCTGTGACTTTGGTGAATTCATGTATTAGTTCTAGCAGACTTTTGGTGGAGTCTATCAGGTTTCCATGTATAATATCATGTCATCTGCAAATTAGAGAAGAAATCAAAAAATATATGGAAACAAATGAAAATGAAAATACAACAATCCAAACGCTTTGGGACGCAGCGAAGGCAGTCCTGAGAGGAAAATACATTGCAATCCAGGCCTATGTCAAGAAACAAGAAAAATCCCAAATACAAAATCTAACACACACCTAAAGGAAATAGAAGCAGAACAGCAAATACACCCCAAACCCAGCAGAAGAAGAGAAATTATAAAGATCAGAACAGAATTAAACAATATAAAATCTGAAAAACTATAGAGCAGATGAATGAAACAAAGAGTTGTTTTTTTGAAAAAAATAAACAAATTGATAAACCTGTAGCCAGGCTTCTCAAAAAGAAAAGGGAGATGGCCCAAATAGATAAAATCATGAATGAAAATGGAATTATTACAACCAATCCCTCAGAAATACAAGCAATTATCAGGGAATACTATGAAAAATTATATGCCAACAAATATAACCTGGACAATCGGGAAGAAATGGACAAATTCCTAAGCACCCATACACTTCCAATACTCAAACAGGAAGAAATAGAAAACTTGAATAGACCCATAACCAGTGAAGAAATTGAATCACTTATCAAAAATCTCCCAACAAATAAGAGTCCAGGACCAGATGGCATCCCAGGGGAATTCTACCAGACATTTAAAAAAATTTTTTTTAAAAACATTTATTTATTTTTGAGACCGAGAGAGAGAGCATGAATAGGGGAGGGTCAGAGAAAGAGGGAGACACAGAATCCGAAACAGGCTCCAGGCTCTGAGCTGTCAGCACAGAGCCCGATGCGTGCCCTCACAGACCGTGAGATCATGACCTGAGCCGAAGTCGGACGCTTCGGACGCCCTCTACCAGACATTTAAAGCAGAGATAATACCTATGCTTCTCAAGATGTTCCAAAAAATAGAAAGGGAAGGGAAACTTCTAGACCCATTCTATGAAGCCAGCATGACTTTGATTCCTAAACCAGACAGAGACCCAGCAAAAAAGGAGAACTACAGGCCAATATCCCTGATGAATATGGATGCAAAAATTCTCAATAAGATGCCAGGAAATCGAATTCAACAGCGCATAAAAAGAATTATGTACCATGATCAAGTGGGATTCATTCTTGGGCTGCAGGGCTGGTTCAACATTCGCAAATCAATCAACGTGATACATCACATGAATAAAAGAAAAGATAAGAACCATATGATCCTGTCAATCGATGCAGAAAAAGCATTTGACAAAATTCAGCTTCCTTTCTTAATAAAAACGCTTAAGAAAGTTGGGATAGAAGGAACATACTTAAAGATAAAAAAAAGCCATTTATGAAAAGCCCACAGCTAACATCATCCTCAAAGGGGAAAAACTGAAAGCTTTCTCCCTGAGATCAGGAACACGACAGGGATGCCCGCTCTCACCGCTGTTGTTTAACATAGTGTTGGAAGTTCTAGCATCAGCAATCAGACAACAAAAGGAAATCAAAGGCATCAAAATTGGCAAAGATGAAGTCAAGCTTTCACTTTTTGCAGATGACAGGATAATGCAGGTTTTAATTGACAGTTACAATTTGTACCATTTTCTATGAGGTGAAACAACTCTTTGGAAAGTAATTTAACAAACTTTTGACAATTTTTCAGTTGTCATTAATTAATTAATCAATCCATATATTTATTGCAAGTATTATGGCTATAAATATTTTAAATGAATTAACTAGCAATATTTTATTAGCCTTAATGAAATCATGATAAAGCATTGAGTTTTCTGCAGGCAGTCACTGGTAGGTGACTAAAGACAGTTTCTAACTCCTCTTGGGTGGCTCAGTTGGTTAAGCGTCTGACTTCAGCTCCGGTCATGATCTCATGACTTGTGAGCTCGAGCCCCGTGTCAGGCTCTGTGCTGACAGCTCAGAGCCTGAAGCCTGCTTCGGATTCTGTGCCTCCCTCTCTTTCTGGCCCAACCCACTTGCATTCTGTCTCTGTCTCTCTCAAAAATAAACATAAAAATTTTTAGGGGCACCTGGGTGGCTCAGTCAGTTAAGCAACCAGCTTCTTTTTTTTTTTTTTTTTTAATTTTTTTAAGTTTATTTATTTTTGAGACAGAGAGAGACAGAGCATGAACGGGGGAGGGTCAAAGAGAGAGGGAGACACAGAATCAGAGGCAGGCTCCAGGCTCTGAGCCATCAGCCCAGGGCCCAATGCAGGGCTCGAACTCACAGACCGCGAGATCGTGACCTGAGTTGAAGTCAGACGCTTAACCGACTGAGCCACCCAGGCGCCCCAAGCAACTAGCTTCTGCTCAGGTCATGATCTCACAGTCCATGGGTTCAAGCCCTGCATCGGGCTCTGTGCTGACAGCTCAGAGCCTGGAGCTTGCTTAGGATTCTGTGTTTCCCTCTCTCTGCCCCTCCCCTACTTTTGCATGCTTTCTCTCTTTCTCTCTCAAAAATAAATAAACATTAAAAAAAAAATAAAGACAGTCCCTAAGCCACAATTTCTGCTGGAGCACTAGTGGGAGTGGCAGAAATTATTCTCACTGGTCTAATAACCCAAATGCTCTTCCTGGGGATTAGGTTTTTTACACCTACCTACAGCTCTAATGCATTTTGTGTTTCATATTGTGTGCATGTTGTTCCCCAATATCTCCGTTCTTCAAAACAAGACAAAATATCTTAATTAGCTCAGGGGTATATCCCTCCAATGGCATCCATTTCTCCCCACAATGGGACAGTCAGGAGATCTTCACTTGAGGAGAAATTGCATGAAAGAGGAGAGGTGACCAGAGCTGGAGAGATCATCTTTCTGCATGCTGCACTCTGTATTGGAGTGAAGACAGAGTAAGTCAGTCAGGACTGTGTGGACAGCGAAGTTGCAAGTTGGGAGTCTCTCCAGGAGACAGTGTGGGGAGAATTCTCTCCACAAGGTTTACATAGGTCAGTGTGTCAGAGTTTACAAAAAAATTCAAATAATGAGCATTTCCAACACTTTTGAATCTTTGAACTTCTCCCACCAAGGTAGGTCAAATGTAGTGGCAATAATCTAGCAGATCTTTCCAGGAAGTGAAGGTAGAGATCTTGGCATTCCTGGCCTCATGCGAGGCCCTGGAAGTGACTGCTGAGGCTCTACTTGCAATCTCTCAGGGTCAAAGACAACCGAAGAATCAGGCTCCTCTTCCAGCTCCTTCTCAGTCTTCTGCACTCTGCCTTTGGGAGGCAATTCACTTGAGGATTGGGGTGCCCCAGGACCACTGGTGGACAGCCATGGCTGTAGGAGGACTCCCTGGGGAATTTGGAGTCCTAGTGCCCCATGTCCCTACGCATCTTGACAAGAGTCTCCGATGAAATACCTTACCTTTTCTTTCCAGAATTTCCCTCCATTGCTCTTCCCAGATGGATTAGAGGAGCAGAAACCACAAACACTTCTTTTTGTTACTTTCCAGGAGAAAAAAGGATGAAAGTGAATTCCTTGGGGGTGAGGAAGCATAGCTCAGCAGTCTTAATTGGGGCAGTGTCTTCAGGTCCAGTCATTTTATGATACTCTGAGCACCTGTATCACCACCAGATCTGTAAAGCCCAGTCCAGAATAAGTATCTGTTTTTGTCAGAACTTGTTTGTAGTTGATATCACACCCATTTGGTAGCTATGTGCAGCGGCTACCCCCAGGAAATCTACCCCAGGCCATTTGTAGCCTCCTTCTCTTGTTGGCAGACAGGACAGTTCCTATTTTGTGACTCAGAGAGTACAAGAGGAATATGTCTAGATTCAACAGTCTTAGTTCAGGCTGCTGCAACAAAGTACCATAGACTGAATGGCTTATATATATCAGAAATTTATTTTTCACAGTTCTGGAGGCTGGGAGTCTAAGACCAAGGTGCTGGTGAAGACCACTTCCAATTTGCAGACTACTAGCTTCTCATGTGTCCTCATATGGCAGAAAACGATGAGAGAGCCCTTTGGGGTCCCTCTTGTAAGGGCACTAATGCCATTCATGAGTATTCCACCCTTTTTATCTAATCACCCCAAAGCCTCCGCCTCTTAAACTGATTACATTAGAGGGTAGGATTTCAACATACAAATTGTAGGAGGACACAAATATTCAGTCCATTGCACCAACTCATCTCTGCATTGTTACAGTCCTTTCATGTCCTCTCATTTCATGGAAACAGGGGGCTGCCTCAAGTGAGCACAATGGGACATCCACTTGCCAACTTAAATTACCTTCAGTCCTGAAAGGGGGTTCTTCTAATGGGTGCTAACCTGTCTTGCTTTAATGTGCCCCTTAAATTCCCACAATGATGTCCACAGAACTTTTCCCTCACATACACATCCTTTAATAGGGCAGTTTTTCACTGCCCTTCTGCCTAACCATATGGGCAGGCCATTGGCCACCACCATAAGTTGGTTAAAAACCAAATACAGGGAAGACATTATGCTGTTCGCCCCTCTAAGCTTATTTTTGCCTTCATTGATCAGAATGGCAGCCTTCTAAACAAGATGCTGTCTGATCACTAGGAACTGCTATCCATAAACCAAGTAGCTCTTTTTTGTTTGTTTGTTTTTTTGGTCAATCAAGAGCTGTAGATAAGGAACTGTCCAAGTGGTAATAAAAGCCAGCAGCTCCTGAAGTGGTTACATAGTCAGTTCTAGGGGAAATGATTCTACTTGCCTGTAATGTCAAATAAGAATAAAATAGTATATTAATGCACAAATCAATCCTATTTTATCATAGAACTCTTCTGGGCACTGGCCTTACCACAGAGCATTCTCTGACATCACCCAAGGCACGAGTATTTCATGTTTCAACGTTCTTTTATGTCTTCGGTCAGGGATGCAGTTACAACTAATGTCTGATAGCAAGCTAGTAAATGCTGTCTTCTTCCTTCACACACAAATCTGTCCCTTTTCTTTGCTTTATTTTTCTCTTCACAGCACTCATCACTATGTAACCCAATTATATTTTATGTACTCATCTCGTATTTGTTAATCTCCTACCCACCCATGCTAGAATGTAAGCTCCACCAGGGGAGGAATCTTTGCATATGATATTTACTGCTTTATCCTCACTGCCTAAAATGATACCTGGCAAATAACATACCTGCATAAACATCTGTTATGTGAATGAATCTATTAGGACACAGATCAACGTAATACTTAAATCTCAGGGTATAAATATGTATTGGATAAAAGTGATATCATAACTCAATGAACAAAGAAAGGAAGAGTCAAGAAATCCTGCTGAGACAATTAGTAAGCTATTTAGTGAGTAAATTTGATTAGATACTCTCTTTTCATCTTACAATAAAAAAGTTCAGATGTATTCAAGAGAAAAATATAAAATGAAATAATGTAGGACTCAAACTCTATTAGATATTAGTGTGTAGGAAACTTTCTCAGCATAAGAATGATTAGAGAAATCACAAAGGAAAAACTTTTTAAAACTAATGATATAAAATATAAATTCAGGAGCATCGATATTCTTAAAAACTAAAAGGCTAGTGTCAAATAAGAATAAAATAGTTGCAAAACTATGACAAACTGAGGATAGATATCCTTACTAGAAAGTGTCCTATAATAAGAACAATGCAGTCAAATGGCAAAAAGTGAAAGGTTATGGCCAAACAATTCACAAAGGAAAAAGATGTAAAAATAATTAATAAACTTGGCAAGACTCTTCAACTATGCCAATAACCCAAGAAATGGACATTTCAATGCCAGTTAGATGGATTTTTCAAAGTCAAGCTGTAAAAATGTTTAAATGATACTACTCACTGTTAGTGAAGATGGGGAAGGGTTTTTTTCACAAACTGTTGGTGAGATTGACAATCGTTACAATATCTCTCGAAATGAATGAAGTAAGATTATACGGGTGAATATAAGGAGACTCCAGAATGTTCTTTCTTTTGATCCTTTAATACTACTTATAACTTTTATTAATGAGTGGATTCGAGATGTGACTAGATATTTGTATATCAGGATGTTCACTAGAACATTTATTTACAATAGAAAAAAATGAAAAGTTTTAGATGTTACAAACGGAGAATGATGACATTATGGCACAATCACCTGCTGGGATATTATGTGGCTGTTAAAAGTCTCTCTTAGAGGATATTTAATAATATGGGTAAATGTTCATACTGTTAAATGAGAAAAGGGGTTATATAGTCATATATAAAGTTTATTGTACATATACAGTCATGAAAAGATTTCATTGTATATGTATGTGCTGGATATTTATATATATATGTGTGTGTGTGTGTGTGTGTGTGTATAAAATTGTAAAGGAATATACCACATGTTAGTGACATATCTAGTGACTATGGAGTGGTGTAATTGTAGGCAACTTTTAGTGTTCATTTGAAAACTTTTTTTTAGATTTTCCAAATATTCTATTATAATTAGGTATTGTTCTTACCAGCAGACAAAAAAGCAAATACAATGGAAGTAGTCTCAAAGATATTGCAACCCCCCCCCCCCCACAAAAAAAAGAGCTCAAGCAGACATGTGAACAATATTCACCATCTCGCATTCCTTTTGGAGAAATACTTGAGTGCACAGTCTTTTTGAGGTGATGCAGTTGAAAGCAACACATGCCAGCTAACTTTGATCCCAGAAAAAATTCTTAAATTTGTATTGCACAAGTGAACTTGCACTTCCAGAGTATACTATGTGTTTTTATCACAAGTGCTGAAAAGAGTGCAGACCTCAAAATGAATGGATTACATGTTCCAGGAAAAAAAAAAAAACAAAAACTCTGCACACTTTAAAAGGGAATCTCAGTTGGAAGAGTTTGGGTGCTCAGGGGAAGTTTTAGTGCTCAAAGGAAGTCAGGTCGTGTGAACAGAAACTCACTTCTGCAAAGCCTGATGAGCTCTCAGCCTGCCTGGTGAACCAAGAGGGAAAAATCCCATTTTCTCATGTAAATCAAGGATTCATACCATATGTGCAAAAAGTAATAGTGGTGGGGCGCCTGGGTGGCTCAGTCGGTTAAGCGTCCGACTTCAGCCAGGTCACGATCTTGCGGTCCGTGAGTTCGAGCCCCGCGTCGGGCTCTGGGCTGATGGCTCGGAGCCTGGAGCCTGTTTCCGCTTCTGTGCCTCCCTCTCTCTCTGCCCCTCCCCCGTTCATGCTCTGTCTCTCTCTGTCCCAAAAATAAATAAAAAACGTTGATAAAATAATGAATTAAAAAAAAAAAAAAGTAATAGTGGTGTAGGCTTATGGATGTAATGGTAACAGCTAAAGCCAAAGGCAGCCTTTATTCCTAACAGATTAATATACTTTCCTGAAGCAACACAATTTTCAATTATCTATATTTTTTATTTTAAAATAAAAGGAATTAAGGAAAAAGTAATATTCACACTAAATCCAACTGTCTTTTTTTTTTTAAAAAGAACTTAAGTTTATTTATTTACTTTGAAAGAGAGAGACAGAAAGACAGAGAGTTAATGAGCAAGGGAGGACAGAGAGAGAGGGACGGAGAGAATCCCAAGCAGGCTCCATCCGCCCTGTCGGCACAGAGCCCTATGTGGGGCTTGAACCCATGAGCCGAGAGATCATGACCTGAGCCGAAACCAAGAGCTGGACACTCAACCGACTGAGCTGCCCAGGCACCCCCACATTGTCTTTTGAAATTTTAAGTCTGTTGCTTCTCTTACATATCTGATGGCATCTGCCAAGGCTCTGAATTTCTCTTTATGCAGGCAAGGAACACAGCCCTTTTATGGAGAGCTAATTCTACCTCAAAATGAGCTTGTTTTCAAATGTGAACTTAAAAAAAAATTGAACCCAACTCCTACAGATTGGATTAAACACATCCTTTCAAATCAGAAGTTGGGAGCTGGGAGCGATGTGGTGACCACAGAAGAAGCTTTGACTGCTTCTTTTAAAATGGAAAATGGAAATTGACTTAAGCTTTACGTTTCTATTTTTTCCACAATTAGAAAATTTTTCTGTGTTCATCATCACACAAAAGTAGAGTTCCTCAAAGCATGAATCTTGCCTTCCTTTCTGGTCATTCCCACCCCTCATCGGCTCTGACACTGCAATCTAGAAGTCTAGAACTACTTCCGAGAAGACCCCATGTCCTGGACTTTTGCGTGCCCTTCCCACTGTCTGAGGCAGGAGGGAATGGAATGGACTCTGTATGAAGATGGCAAAAGTTTGTTTTTTGTTGGTCAGCCTGCCAATGTCTACCCCCAATCTTAAATTTATTAGACACACAAGCAATCTAATGAGTGTGACAAACTTAGATTATATCCAATCAACTCTTGGGACTAGAAAGGAAATTTCATGCCAGTGTTTGAATATTCACCTTCCTAAATGATCTCCTAAGTCTTCTTTGTGTTTTTTCTTGTAACGATTCTCTATTTCTCTGCTTCTGTTAATAGGATTCTTCCATATTTTATTTGCGATTGCCACTATGTGGAGTAGTGGCTTTTTCTGTGAATAAATACAACAACTGTAAAAACGAGAAGTAGTGATTGACTCTAGGTAAAGCAACAATAAGCCCTCAGGATGGCTTCTCACCTCCCAGATACCTAGCAGAGATCATAAGAAAATTCCAAGATTTTTTTTGTGGGCAGGGACTATTTCTTCCTCACATCCTCCTGGATGAGCATCCTAATTAAAAAAAAAATAAAATTCTAGTAAGATCATTTGGGAGAATAGCTTTTCTGGTGCTTCTCAAAAGGTTAGCCTGGTTTGGAAAGTGATTTCAATTTTCTCTCAGCTTTCCCTTTATGCTCTTCATTTAGAATAAGAACATGCCCTTCTCTTGTAGCCAAAAAAATAACTGTCAGCGGTGACATTGCACAGGAGACTCTGGGCTTGTGCTTTTTCCTTGTGTTCTCTGAAGAGAAAATGATTATACTGTGGCTTGCCATTGATTAACTAAAATCATCCAACTATAGAGAAAGGAGACAGTGTAGCACAGAAACCATAGCAACCTTCATGAAAATGATTGCTATAATGACACGCTTTCAGAATGTCCAGGCTTCCAGGTGGCAATTGCTTACAATTTTTGCCTGTGGTGCTGGATCATCCACAGTGGAGCTGGCCGGGGTTCACTTGTGAGGGCCATTCTGATTGTGAAGGGGGAGCTAGCACTGGCTACGGAGACATAGCAACAGAAAAATTAGCTTTTGATACATTGTATAACCAAGGAGGGATTATCGATACTCACCTCACTGCTTTGGAAATCTTTATGTATCTTATCTTAGTCTGTTCAGGTTGTTATAACAAACACCACAGATACTGTACTGGGTGGCTTTAATGTCAAGCATTTTATTTCTCATGCTTCTGGAGAATGGAAAGTGTCAGATCAAGGCACCAGCAGATTCTGTATCTGGGGAAAGTCATCTTCTCACTCTCTCTTCACACGGCAGAAGGAACAAGGTAGCTCTCTGAGGGTCTTTCATAAGGGCATTAATCCCACTCAGGAGAGCTCTACCCTCCTGAGCTAATCACCTCCCAAAGGTCTCACTTCCAAATACTGTCACACTGGGGATGGTGTTTAAATTTGTGCATTTTTGGGGAGACAAACATTCAGGCTATGGCATATTTGCAATCATTAATCGATCTTTTAATTTTATTTGATTTACTTTACAATTTTACTTGATCAACTAGAAGCTGGTCTCCTTTCAGACTCTAGAGAGCAACTTCCATTTTGTGGGACACAGATATAGTTCTCTCATTAGAGACTGTTCTTGTCTCTAATGCAAGAATATTGAAATTCACCAGTGTTATATTTTAAAATTTTTTATTATCTATTTATTTATTTATTTAGGAGAGAGACAGAGTGAGAGCACATGAGCATGAGCCAGGGAGAGGCAGAGAGAGAATCTTAGCAGGTTCCACGCCCGGCACAGAGGCTGACATGGGGCCTGGTCTCATGACCATGAGATCATGACCTGAGCCGAAATCAAGAGTCGGTCATTTAACTGACTGAGCCACCCAGACACCACAAGCAGTGGTATTTTATATTTTTGTATTTTATGAGGACAACTATTTCATTACCAACCATAAATTCAAAAGCTGAGAGACTGCAACTCTGGAATGAAAAACTCAGTAGCAGTGATAATACCTGGAAACCAGAGGGAAAGGCTAGAAGTAATAGCCTTTCTTTATTTAATTTAGGAGATTTTTTACCATTTAAAATCATCTTTATTACTGCATTTGCAAAAATCATCTAATTACCAGATTTATACATACAAAGCCAAAAAAAAAAAGACAGCGGTCTTTTGACATCATTGTTTTGGTATTCAAGAATTTGTTGAGGCGCCTGAGTGGCTCAGTTGATTAAGCGTCCAACTCCTGATTTTGGCTCAGGTTGTGATTTTGCAGTTCTTTTTTTCTAATTAAAAAAAAACCACATTTATTCATATTTTTGAGAGTGAGAGAGACAGAGCATGAGTGGGGGAGAGGCAGAGAGAGAGGAGACTCAGAATCAGAAGCAGGCTCCAGGCTCTGAGTTGTCAGCACAGAGCCTGACAAAGGGCTCATACTCACAGACCTCAAGATAATGACCTGAACTGAAGTCTGATACCTAACTGACTGAGCCACCAAGGTGCCCCTTGATCTCGCAGTTCTTGAGATCAAGTTGGGCTCTGTGCTGACAACCCAGAGCCTGCCTGGGACTCTCTCTGCCCCTCCCCTGCTTGCATGACCACATGCGTGTGCACACTCTTTCCCTCTCTCTAAATACATAAATAAGCATAAAATTTAAAAAAAAAAGAATTTGTTGATCTATGGTACGACCCAATATCAAAGGCAAACATTGGAAATAACTTTATAGATTATAGTCTTAAATGCAGTCTTCCGCTTATTTAGAAGAATCAAAAGACACTTTATCCAAACTTAGGCTGTACTAATTAGTTTTATATTTTAACACTGTTATAAAGAAGACACTTTTCATACATACATTTTTTTTTAATCAAGCAAGCAGAGAATATTGAAAGCCTAGCATGTGCTAAATGCCTTGGTGGGCACTGGGACAACCAAAATAAAAATTATCTTCCTTTAAGGGGAGTAGGACCTAGAAACCCTCAAATTCCTACTGGTTAATAAGTTGATGGGTAGCTAAAGAGTTTAGGGTATTTACTGAGGAAAGTTTGCTACCAATTGAAATGGCTCCAGATACTTTTCTTGTTTTCTGAAACTCTTCTTTTTTTTAATAGGCTGCTTAAGGCTTATGTACTACTCTTATTGTTTTAGAGAGAGAGAGCACAAGTGAGCATGAGTGGGGGGGGGGAGGGAGAGAGAAGGAGAGAGAGAGAGAGAGAGAGAGAGAGAGAGAGAGAACCCTAAGCAGGCTCCCCGCTCAGCCTGGGGCCCAATGTGGGGCTTGATCCCACCATCCTGGGATCATGACCTGAGCCAAAATCAAGAGTCGGACACTCAACTGACTGGGCCACCCAGGGTCCCCCTAATCTTTTATGAAAACCACTCTCAGGGGATAATAGAAGTCTCCCATTTGGTAAAGAAAATGTACCTCAGTTTAAGGCTTCAGGAGGCTGCCGTTAGACCAAAAGGAGCTAGGCTTCAGGCCGTGACCAAAAGAAGGGGCAGGGGGCGCCTGGGTGGCGCAGTCGGTTAAGCGTCCGACTTCAGCCAGGTCACGATCTCACGGTCCGTGAGTTCGAGCCCCGCGTCAGGCTCTGGGCTGATGGCTCAGAGCCTGGAGCCTGTTTCAGATTCTGTGTCTCCCTCTCTCTCTGTCCCTCCCCCGTTCATGCTCTGTCTCTCTCTGTCCCAAAAATAAATAAACGTTGAAAAAAAAAAAAAAAAATTAAAAAAAAAAAAAAAAAAAAAAAAAAAAGAAGGGGCAGAAGCAGGCAGATAACTCAGAGATAGTAAGGGCATATTAGAACTTGGAGAAACTATGAATTTTTAGTCATTTCCATACAATATTTTTTTCTACCTATGACTATTTCATCTAAGTCTTTCATCCTCAGCGAGACTTTACTCTCTGGGTAGACAAACTGTATCTTACACCCCTTTTCTAGATCCATATTACATATGGGTGTTTAATACATATTTATTGACTTCACTCAACACCACTCTCATAATTTAAGTTACGACGTGAATGCAGGAAGCAAGTGGAAACATATTGAGTGCAATCTATGACTTTGGAAAATTGTAACAGTGTGTTCTTTTAAGAGATTTAATATCAGCTTCAAACTTGACTTTGGGTTTTAGTCATCATTTAAATCCACTTTGGGGTTATGTAAGGTTACTTCTTGAAGCTAAATATAATGATGAATACATAAGTTTGCATTTCACATTCCCCTTTTAAGGAACTAATTTAGCTTATCTCTCAGAAACAGGTTTGATTAATTTAAAATATGCCCTTGGATATTGACTTTTCAGAATGAAAATCTGCAATAGGCTTGGTGCACACCTAAGCTGAGAACTGATCGGGGGAAACAAAAAACAACTCATAGAGTCAGCAGAATCCTTGTCACTTTCCAAGGGCTTGACCTGTAATGCCAGTTAATGTCCAGTTCTTTATTATCTCTCATTATTGGTTTTAACATGATTGGTAAGATGTGCAGGATGTTCATCAGGAGATGCATTTATAAGTTATTACATGAAAGGATTTTGAAATGCATCAAATATATCATAAGGCAAGAATTCACAGAGCAAGTCTTATTGCTAATCCTTTGCTTTGAGGTAAGCAGTGTCCATGGGAGGTGGAGGGGTAAAGTGTTTAGTAAATATTCACTGGCTGGTGGGTTATTACAGTTGAAGCCATGATAGAGATGATTTTGCTTATATAAGTAACATTTCTAATATCTGTACTATTAGAGGCAAAAGGCATTGAAAATGTGAAAATTACTATCAGCTTATACTGGAATGCAACTAGATATATAGGGAGGATTTTAAAGACATGATGAGTCAGAAATTTTTAAAAAAGTCTTTTGTGTGCATCCATTTTCATAATGACGAAAATGTATTTTTCCCCCACCCACCCTTCTGTAAATAGCTGATTTGGAGTTGTTTTTTCCTGGACCTTGTGGGCATTCCAGAAGTCTGAACAGGAATCCCAACTCTTTAGTTGACTATACCTAGCACTTATGTGTATGTGACTAGACATTTCATAAACCAGACATTGTTCTTCAGAGAGCATTAGGGTCTGACTTCAAGTCTAAGAGAGGCATCCAAGTATACTGGTTTAAAGTGTTGGTGAGTGTCAACCCGTCTAGTTTTTAATCCCGGCTTGGCCATCTACTTTTTTGATATCATTGTATGAATTACACAATCTTTTTTTTTAAGTTTATTTATTTATTTTGAGAGAGAGAGAGAGCACCGACAGGGGAGGGGCAGAGAGAGGGAGAGAGAGAATCCCAAGCAGGCTTCACACTGACAGTGGGACAGACATGGGGCTCAAGCTCATGAACCATGAGATCATGACCTGAGCTGAACCAAGAGTTAGACTCAACTGACTGGGCCAGCCAGACACCCCACAAATTGTGTAATCTTAAAGTCAAGAATAAGCACTTACTAAACGGTAGTCATTGTATGATTTTATTAACATAGTGGAATGTTCAGTGTTTAATATGGCCTGGAGGTGTTGAAAGATAGATGGTGGAGAGGTAAAAGGGACAAGGCTTAATCTGTTGTTCTGTTCCAGGTAAGAGGTATTGTGGTTTAGTCTGATGGCTCTTAAATAGCAGGCCCTGGTTCCATTTCATCAGAGACACTTAGAGGTTATTTTTTTTATGTAGATTATTTTTTATGTAGATTTCCTGTTTGATTTCTTTAGGTCTCTGTGAAACTGTTTACTCACCAGTTTACAAATGTGCAAAATGATTACTCTGGCTTCTACTTTATGTTGTGTTTCAGTTTTACTTTTCAACATAATTTGACAACTTAGAATCAGTTCTGTCTACATAACCAGGGCCAAAAAAACCAAACAAACACGAAAGTAGGGTATTAGGAAATTTACAAGAATACTACAAATTATGCCTGTATCATGAGGCCAGAGCTGAACTCAGAGACAAATTCTTAGTGTTAGATGTTTTACACTAGAAAAATACTACCAACAAAAATATAAGAAAAAATTGCAATAAAAAAATTTGAAAAATGAAACGAAAAAATTGAGATAAAAGTAGAAATTATTGAAAAGGAGAACTGGCAAAAAGAAAATAATTGAATCATGGGGTGCCTGGATGGCTCAGTCAGTGAAGCGTCTCACTTCCTCTCAGGTTGTGATCTCTCAGTTCAGGAGTTCGAGCCCCACACTGGGCTCTCTGCTGTCAGCATAGAGCCCGCTTCAGACCCTCTGTCCCCCACTCTCTCTGCCCCTCTGCTACCTGTGCTCTCTCTCTTTCTCTCAAAAATAAACATTTATTAAAAAAAAAAAGAAGATAAATAAATCAAAGGATTCTTTTATTTTCAGTTGGGGTGGGAGTGGCAGACATATCTGTACCATTAAACAAAGGGAGAACACAAATAAGGCGAACGTGGAACCAAAATAACATAGTATCAGGTGGAATGACAATTATGATTATAACAAAATATTATGTGGAAAGTCATTCTGTATAATAAATTGACACTATCAGTGTTGAAAATTTCCTTTAAAAAATATAAAGTACCAACATTAACTCAAGAAATAGTTAACCTTAATAGACCAATGTTACGGGAAAAACATTTAAATATTGTAAAGAAAAAATGATCTCCCAAAAGGTTTTGGCTTCATAAAATTTTACTGGTTCATTTTTTTTAAGGTTTATTTATTTTTGAGAGAGAGAAAGAGAGAGAGAGAGGCAGAGAGAGGGAGACACAGAATCCGAAGCAGGCTCCAGGCTCTGAGCTGTCAGCACAGAGCCCAGTGCAGGGCTCAGACTCAGAACCATGTGATCATGACTTGAGCCGAAGTTGGACGCTTAACTGACTGAGCCACCCAGGCGCCCCTACTGGTTCATTCTTAAGATATTTTCAAAAATAAATAACTATTTTGCTTTACAAAGTGATGAAGAACATGGAGAGAGAGGAAGGGATCTTTAAAAAATTCACTCCTGATTCTTTTACAACAGTGAATTACAAATCTAATGTACCCAGTGAAAACTTATTTAAAGTTCAATCACACATATTATCATAATTGTAAAAGTTTCCAAGTTACAATCAATACATCTCATTCATCAATATAATAAAATAATAGGATGTCATAATTTATTTCTTTGCAGAATGTGAGGATAATTTAATGTAAAGAAATACATCACATTTCATAAATAGATAAAAAGAAAATATTATCAGGGGTGCCTGGGTGACTCAGTCGGTTGAGCGTCCGACTTCGGCTCGGGTCATGATCTAGCAGTCTGTGAGTTCGAGCCCCGCGTCGGGCTCTGGGCCGACAGCTCAGAGCCTGGAGCCTGTTTCAGATTCTGTGTCTCCCTCTCTCTCTGACCCTCCCCCATTCATGCTCTGTCTCTCTCTGTCTCAAAAACTAAATAAGTATTAAAAAAAAAAAAAAAGAAGACATTATCAGACAATAAGAAGGCATTTAGAAACTTAAACTCTGTACTTATTTTTGAATTGTCTCATTAAGCTACACTTTGAAAGATATTTCTATCATATAGTTTACCAAATAGATCTCAACATAAACTTAATTAACATCTTTAATGGTGAAACAACACAGGCACAAAATCGTTAAAGTCAGGGGAAGAAAGGTGTTTGGGAGCATTACTATTATTTAACATTGTTATGTAAATTCCACCATTGGCTGGTCTACAAGCTGGAATTCAGACACCAAATTTTCATTTACAGACAATATGAATACCTAGAAAGCTCAAGAACATAAAATAAAGGAGAGAACTAAGAAAGGAGAAAAACATTTACTTAAAATATAAATATATAACATTGATGAACAGCTTCCCTATACGTGGACAATAACTAGTTAGAACATAAGACAGGAACAAAGTGCCAATTCAACTATAAAGACAAAACAAACAATAAGTTAATTTAACAATAACGGTAGAAGACTCATTATAAAAACAACTTAATACATACTTAGATAATTAAAAGAAAACTTTCAGCAGCTAAAAAAATACATCATTTTCCTGGAAAATAAAAGATATCAAATGTTATCCAAAAAATTTTAAGGTTAAAGAAATTATAATACCCAATAGGTATATGCTATTATTTAATTGAACGTTTTGCATTGATATTCATATATGAAATTGAAATTGATTTGTAGCTTTCCTTTTGGCACTATTAGAAAAATAGTAGGACAAATGACTAAAACAGTTTAGAACAAATAAGGTAGTAGTGAGGGAACAATTGTGCAAATTATGAAAACCTATTTTAAAAATATACACAGGCTGTTACTGGTTCAAGAATAGACATTCAAATGAACATGACAGAATCGAAAGTTCAGGAATAGACCCTGATATTTAGGACATGGCAAAGCTCATTATTTCAAATAAGTCAGAGAATAAACTATTATTTAATATATTTTGCTGAAACAAATGGTCATTTTATTTAGGAAAAACAGTTTGACACCTGCCTCATACCTTGTATTCCTGTAAGAACAGTAACAAAAATTAAAGCTAACTTGTTATGTGCCAGGCCCTATTCTAATCACTTTATGGATAGTAACTAATTATATCCACACAACAGCTCGCTAGGGAGAGAATTATCCCCATGCTACAGATAAGTAAATGGAGGCAAAGAAAGGTTTAGTAAGTTGCCCAAGATTCTACAGCTATGTAAGCGCAGAACCAGCTTTTATTCTCATGGATAATCTGGCTCTGGAGCCAGGACTCATTCTCCATGCTGAATTCCATTTGTCATCCTATTCTTTTAGTTTATGGATAAATTCTAATTAGTACTATTTAAAAAATTTTTTTTATCTTTATATTTTAGAGAGAGAGAGAGACAGAGGGAGAGAACAGAGGGAGGAACAGAGAGAGCGGGAGACACAGAATCTGAAGCAGGCTCCAGGCTCTGAGCTGTCCGCACAGAGCCTGATGTGGGGCTGGGAACTCACGAAATGCAAGTCCATGACCTGAGCTGAAGTCAGACGCTCAACCAACTGAGCCACCCAGGCACCCCTGGTATTGGTATTATTTTATTTAAACTCTTCCATTGATAATTTATTCAGAAGTGAGAATTATTTTTTGTCTTTTTTTTTTTTTCACTACCTTTGTCTGGTTTTGGTATTACTGTTATTTTGGCTTCATAAAAAAGAATTTGGAAGCTTTCCATCATTCGGTTCTAGAGCATTTTATTAAAATTTTTTTTAATGTTTATTTATTTTCGAGAAAGAGAGGGAGACAGAGAGCAAGCAGGGGAGGGGCAGAGAGAGGCTGGGGAGACATGGCATCTGAGGCAGGCTCCAGGCTCTGAGCTGTGCCAACAGCTCAGAGCCTGACATGGGTGGGGCTTGAACTCACACTGTGAGATCATGACCTGAGCCGAAGTCGGAAGCTCAACCAACTGAGCCACCCAGGTGTCCCTGTTCTAGAGCATTTTAAACCGCAGCAAAAGTATTTTTCTTATTGAATGTATGAAAAGACTCACATGGTCTTCTTTGTTTATCTTACTATCCTAAGAGATGTTCCTATGTACACAGTTTTCCCAGGAGATGATGGGCAGGCCACCAGAACAGGTGGGCAGGATAGTCTCTTTCTGGTGGCCACGCTGTTGGAACGTGAAATCGAATACACATCTGATTGGGGGCAGAGGACTGAAAATAAGAAAACCGCATTCACTGTGCTGTCTCCTCACTCTGGGGTACAGCCTGTGATCAACCACACAGCCGCCTGGTGCACATCTCCTCCTAAAGTCACTTCTCTGAAGTCAATGGGAGGGGGATCTGGCAGGCGCCGGCACGACCAGACCTGTATTTAGCAGGAGGTGCAGCTGACTCAACGCCTGCTCGTGACTCCCGGGTGCTAATCAGAGGTCTATTGTGAGGTGCAGTGGCTGAGCGATCACTTCGGCAACTCTGGCTTCTGTGCAAAAGGAGGCCTATTCTTGGAGGGTTCTTCCTGAGAAATGATCCACAGATTATGCAAAAAAGTTCTCAAATGTGCCAAACTGCTGTACAAAAAATTGGTTCCTTGGACACAGCTGTTTCTTATTGTATAATGGTGAAAAGCATTGAAGGGTTCAACCGGTCACATGGTTTCAACTCCAGAGAATTTGCTACTAATTCAATCACTTAACAGATGAGGAAACTGAGGTCCAGAAAGATGAGATGTTTTTCTTAAGGTTTCTCAGTTGTTAGTGACTAAATGAAGTTTCAGAACCAAATTTCCTGGTCTTTAACCTTTCCTCTCTATCTCTCTGTCTCCTAGTCCACCAGTGAGTAGAATTTAATACTCTAGACAAGGACCTCTGTGTTTGGCTGCACAGGTTGTGCACTGCACAACTCTGGGTGGTGGCATCATACAGACTAACAAAGAAACAGGAAAATGGATAGTGCTGCCTTCCACCCTTGACTTGTACCACGCCAGTGACACCTGGGTTACGGTGGGGAATCAGCTGTTCCCTGACGTTGGCTCTTAAGTAGATTCTTCTGAGAATACAGTTTCCTCCCTAGAACTCAGGTATTACTGACTGAACAGGGATTGAGTTGAAAGTTGTTCACTGGCTGACAGGAAAATCAGCCTTTTTCTCAGAACATAACACATTCTCACTAGTCCTATTATGGGACTTAATTTGCTCCTCGTTGGGATGACTTATCGTGCAAAGTCCTTGGTTCTTGGTGTAAAGAAATCTTTGCCTGGCTCATGCTAAGAGGCCTTCAGACATGGTCATGTGTGTTTCTGTGAGCACCCCATGCATGAACGATAAAGCGGGTTCCCTAAAAAGATAGTACATGCTGAAAGAGGGTTCTCACGATTCGGCAGGAAGAAAACAGAACAAAGGGCTGGGGGAATCTGGATTCTTACCTGAGTCCAGCGCACATGACCTGGGTGGCTGGGGAAGTAATGTCTCTTTCTTCCTTATATCTTCATGTCTCATCTCATGTCTCAACTCAGTTCACCGGTTCCTTCCGACAGTAAATTTTATTTGATGTGAGTGTCTTTTTCCTGTAGTATCTCACTCTCCAGAGACATCTGAGCCAGAGGGGAGGCCAGCCATGCACCTCACGTGCCTATCACTTTGAATTAACAACTTCAGCAATGGTTGTATCTGCTATTGGATGGCGTGATCGTATCAGACACCGAGGTAGCAAGGAGAAGCAGAGGTCACTGGCACAGCTTTGAAGAATGGCAGGCAACCTTCCAGACTCACGTGCAGGTCTGTTTATGGCGCCCATTATAGGACAGAAAGGTGACAGCTTACCCGTAGTGACTCGAGAGGCACTTGTGTAAAAGCCTCTTTACCTATCACATCCCTCGCTCTGCCCTGTAGTGATACCAGGAGAGTCTTGGCCTTGAAAACCGGTTCAGTCTTTAAGAATTCTCCAAGGAGGGGGTGCCTGGGTGGTTCAGTCAGTTAAGCGTCTCTTGATTTCGGCTCAGGTCATGATCTCACTGTTGGTGAATTCGAGCCCCGTGTCAGGCTCTCCCAAAGAAATAAATTAAAACAAAAACAAAAACGAGAAAACCCAAAGAATTCCCCAAGGAGACTGGGGGTGAGGGAGGCACAGGAGTTTTAGGACCTCCCGGTTTAAGTAGGGTCTAGTTCCAACACAATTAGGGTCCCACCCTGCCATGAGGAGAGCAGGCACTGAAAGGACTGGGCACTCCTGAAAAGGGAAAGAGGCCAGGTCCCAAACCCAGCCTCCCCTCCATTTTACGATTCCCTCAGAACTCGAAAGCCTTTCAGAAGCCACTGGGTGAAGAGGAAGGGCTGGCCCCGTTACCTCCTCCCATAGAAAAAGCTCCCTTTCCATCTGCACATATTAATTTACGAATTTCAGGTTCACTTGGCAATCTAAAAATTGTCGGTTCCCTCCTCCCCTCACACGCTGAGGCAACAGCTGAAGGCCCTCACTGCTCACTTGTATGCCAGACTTTGAGAGACCTGTGCAGCGTGACCCTGTTTCTACGTTATTCCTTCCTGCTCTGCCGTTCTGAGCTCATCAGGAGCCAGACCCTTTCAGGGGCTATTGTACAGAGATAATGCTAGCTCATCTTCATTTTCTGCTTCAATTTTCATTGCCTTAATAATAAGAGTGTTTTCTTCCTCTCTATCCTTCCCCACCATGCCCTGCACGGTCACTTCCAACAAATTAGGTGAAGGGTGGAAGATACAGACAAGAACTATGAGGGAATACAGCTATCTGAAAGGAAAAAGAACTCCATGGACTGAAAAGTCAATGCTTTGTAGCTACACACAATTTTCTTCTCTCACCATCCATCCACAGAGAAGGAAAAGAGGGCAACACGAAAGCTTCGTAATTTCACTAAAAGGTTATTCTATAATGTGTCAAACCCGGGGGAGCAAAAAGAATGTGTTGGCCAAGCCATTTCCCGTTGCCTGCAATTTCCCCCTCTATTACTCTAGTGCTAAAGATGAGTTTATACGACAAACTTTTCCTCCTAAAACCGCAGTACTGAAATTGGAAAACCCCAGTAAGATCCAATTCGATTTTCTGACATTGAATTCTCTAGCGATGAGCCCTGATGCTTGTCTTTGTGATGATGCAAAAAAGGAAAAAAAAAAATCAACACAACTCTCAACACAGACTTTGTTTCTGTTTCCTTGAGGGAGCAGATTTTGTTGCTGTGAGCTAGGGGTTTCTGGGGAGTAAATTCTTGAGATGAATGTGAGTCAGAAGCAGGAGGTGAGGCAAAAGCTATTAATTCCGAGTGATAGGAAATTAGGATTCATGCTGAGATTGGTCCATCTCCATAACATTTTTCACTAGTGTTAAAATCAAGCGAAGTAATAAATCTTTTTGTGGGAATTTTGCTCAGTGAATAATGTTGAATTGAGAGCTTTAAATGATAAGCATAGGTAATATCCAGTCATTATTAGCTCTGCTCCCTCTACCAACAGTTAAAATATGTTCCAAGAGCAAAAGCTAAGATTTAAAACAGACTATAATCTGGGCACCTCGATGGCTCAGTCAGTTAAGCATCTGACTTCAGCTCAGGTCATGATCTCACAGTTAGTGATTTGAGCCCCATGTCGGGCTCTGCACTGACAGCTCAGAGCCTGGAGTCGGCTTCGGATTCTGTGTCTCCTCCCGCCCTCTCTCTCTCTCTGCCCCTCCCCTGCTTGTGCGTGCGCGCTCTCTCTCTCAAATAAATAAACTTAAAAAAAAACAGACTATAATAAAGCCACTAGGATATCATGGAATATCTTTCCAAATTGTAGAATTGATACTTCCTTTCTGTCAGAGGTAGTTGGATTTAGTTTTATCTCCCCATTGGTGATGGAGTATGAGAAACAGAATAGAGGGCCATGAGGTAGGATTTGTCCTTCATCCTTTCCTATGAGGGTTGGAAGTCAGACATCTGGAAGCCCGAAATAATTATGGGTCTGGCCATGGGTCTTGTCTGGGGAACAGAGCAGGATTTTAGGGTCAGAAACCTAGGTGGACATTTCTTCCATTCATTCATTCATTCATTCATTCAACAATGACAGTCTGAGTGGCTCCTGTATACCAGGTGCTTTTCCAGACAGTCGGGCACATCAGTGGCATAGAGAAAGACCCTTGTCATTGGGGAACATACGTTCTAGTGGTGGGACACAAGCGGTGCACAATAATCACAGTAACTGAGAAAGTGCTAGAGTGTGTTGGAAGCTGAGAAATGCTAATGGGAAAAACTGAAAGGAGACAAGCAGGATCAGAAGTGCATGGATACATGTGGGGTGTGGGTTTCATGTTTTAAATAGGGGAGTCAGGGGAGCTTTTGTTAGGAAGGTGGCACTTGAATAAAAGACTAGGAGAGCTTGAAGATCTGAGCCAGGTGGGTGAGGTCATGTGGGTGAGGCCAAGTAAGGGTGCACCGACCTACCTGTTATCCCCAAAAGCATTGCATTATGTAAGTAAAATCACCCTCAGGTATTCCAAGGCGGTTTGGGCATTTTTATAAAGCATCATGTTCATTACTATCATCATAGCTATATATTCATTACCTAATGTCATTCTCACTGCAGTCCTGAAAACAAGATGCTATTTTCACCTCTTTTTTTGTATGTGAGGAAACCAAACTATAAAATCTGAGAAACTGGGGTGCCTGGGTGCCTGAGTCAGTTGAGTATCTGACTCTTGGTTTCAGCTCAGGTCATGATCTCATGGTTTAGCGAGTTTGAGTCCCACATCGGGCTCTGAGCTGGCAGCTCGTAGCCTGCTCGGATTCTGTCTCTCTCTTTCTGCCTGGCCTCCATTCATGCTGTCTCTGTGTCTCTCAAAATAAATGGATAAACTTGAAAAAAAAAAAACAAGAAAGAAAATCTGAGAAATTTTCCCATTCCAGTAACTAGTGCATTGCAGTACTTGGCTTTGAGCCCCACCTTCAGCCCCTGCCCCCCTCCCCCCCCCCCCCACCCTGCCCTACTCCATTCCACTGCAAATAAAGGCCAATTCCACAGCTAACACAGCCAATGCTTAATAAACAGAATATACGCCATGGCCGTTTTTGCTCAATATTTTCTTAAGATAAAATACTCTCAGAATTAACACGTCTATTATTTGCTTTGAAAATGGGTGCAGTCGCCCTGTTCTCCTCTTGGCTCTAAATGACAGAGATGACAGAGAATGTGCTATACGACGTCAAGATAAAATGAAATACTCTGCAAACAACACTAGGTAAATTTCATCTTCTCCCTTGCAAACTGCTGTCTACCTCCTCGTTTTGAATTGATTTTATCATTGCCCTCAAAATATAGCAGCCAAAATCCTCTTAGTACTCGGATGAGGAAAAGTCCATTCTCGAAAAGCCTGATTACCCAGATGGAACAGAGAAATCTGTTACCGGCCTCCAAATATCAACAGTGCATAATTAGCAGCTGCTAAAATAATAGAAGTCAATTGAACAAAAATATGGTACACTCTGCATTCATTTATTAAATACCTTATGTTTCCAAACACTGCTTTCCACAGTGACTGAAGAGCCTTTGAGGGGCATTTCATCAAGTATCCCTGGGTACCAGACAAAAAGAATTGCCAGAGTTTTTTGACAAACTTTTAAAATGAGCTGTTACTCCATATAACAAACGGGTGTAGACACGACTATTTTAACAAAAAAATATATTTGTCAGAAGCAACCTCTAAGTAGGCTGTCATCATCAAAGACGTCAGCAGCCCGTCTCCCTGGGAGACAGCAAAACCCCACATTTATCTAAATTATCTCAGTAATATGACAGAGTGATTGCTCACTAATGGTCAATAACAGTTTTCTTTGTCATTTTCCTAGTCATTACCTCCTCAGAATGAACTCCAGAATACACTGCTTGCAGTCCGTGACTAGAATGCTAATTTCCCCCTCGCATTTGTGGCTGATTTCCTTAAACGCATGTACTTGGCTATCACATTTATGACACTTTTCATTTTGTGAAAAAGCATACCTGCCTTAGAAAGCCTGATGAACGCAGGGAGACCTTACATGCAAACAAAAAGTGCCGTTCCCATTTCCCCCCATTGTGAATTCTGCCTTTCATCTGATAAAGCGTGTAGTGACTGCATGCTCAGAATGGCAGGCAGAGGTTTTTGTGGGTGTGTGGGCTCCATTTCTGTAGCTTTAACAAGTCCTGTCTCAGATTTTCATGTTTCAGGCCATCCTTCTTTAAAGATACCGATGACACAATAAAACCGACTGCACTCGAGAGCCGATTCCGTGAATATTTTGCTGCAACAGCGTGAGTGCAGCAGCCCGGTCCTTTCTGAGGAGGGGGGTGACCAGCTATTTGTTATATGTGTCTTTCTATGCAGTCAAAGCTAGATCAGACCTCAAAAAATTAAAAGCCAGAGACAAAGGGAGAATGGTGAGAAAGCAGAACATTTTTTGTTCCATATAGAGCTGAGGATTTTTTTTTTAATGAAAATTTAAAAATGTAGAACCTGCTCTATCAGGAAAAGTAGGTCATGGTAGTTCAAATGGCCACTGCACTGGGCAACGCAGTAACAGGAGCCAAAACGATTAGCCAGGACCTCAGAAAGGTAGCTAGTGGCCCCAGCAGGCATGACAAGCTGTGTCTTTCATGTTCCCTCCTGCGCCCATGGCCCCCACTCCATGCAGAACGACCACCTCGTTAAAATGAAATGAAGTGAATGAGAGCACTATAGAAATAAATATCTAGGAATATTACCACAGTGCATTTACATGCATAGGGAGTGCTGAGCAATTCAATAGTCTCCTTTGCAACCCAGGGCAATCTCTGCCACTGCTTCTCTAGTTGTTTTGACTACTTTTTGTTGACAGAAAAAGCAACCATACGATCATTATTTTTGACTCAAAACGATTTGTCCATTCTACTTAAAAATACATATATGCTTTTCAGAACAAGCATGCCAATTTGAGCTTGGGAAACTACGGTCACTAAACTTACAGGAGGTCTGTGCCACCTTCAAAGTAGGTTCACTGCCTGTCATTCATTGTCATCTCTCCCTATCCTCCCTATCCTACCTGGTCCATGTGGCCAGTCACTCCCAAGAGCATGCATATTTCCACCTGTCAATTAAAACTGGCAGCCTATGTGCCCCATGGGCATCTCAAAGGTATCTTATCCAGAGCAATGAACTCAACATTTTCATTCTCAGACTGGTGTTATAGTCCATTAAGTTTCACAAATCAGAAAACTAGCAGAGTTGATCCTTGAACAACATGGTTTGAATGTGCACGGGATTACTTTACACGGATTTTTTTTATAGGAAGGTACTATAAATGTATTTTCTCTTCCTTATGATTTTCTTAGTAACATTTTCTTCTCTGTAGCTTCCTTTATTATAACATTACAGCATAACACACACACACACACACACACACACACACACACACACACCTACTAGATATGTTACTAGACTCCTTATGTTATTAGAAGGGTCCCAGTCAGCAGTAGGCTAGTAGTAAGGTTCATGGGGAGTCAAAAGTTATACAAGATTTTCAATTGCATGGGGGTTGGGAGCTCAGAGACCCTAACCCTTGCATTGTCAAGGGTCAGCCATGTTCTAGAATCCATCTTCTCCTTCACATCCAAGGCAAACGCAGCTAATTCTGTTCTGCTCTCTAGAATACATTTCCACCTCTATGCCCGAAACCACTACAGGCAGGCTACATTCTTTGCACAAACTATTCCAAGAATTTCTTAACTCTCTTCATTTCTGGTTTCTTCAATTTCAGACCATTTTCCACACTGCTTTTACTTTTTAAAAAAATTAAAAAACTAAAAATTAGGGGTGCCTGGGTGGCTCAGTCAGTTAAATGTCTTACTTGATTTTGGCTCAGGTCGTGATCTCATGGTTCCTGAGATTGAGCCCCGAGCTGGGCTTTGAGCCTGCTTGGGATATTCTCTCTCCCCCTCTCTCTCTGTCCCTCCCTGGCTCTCTCTCTCTCTCTCTCTCTCTCTCTCTCTCAAAATAAATAAATAAATAAATAAATAAATAAATAAACAAACATTTATTTAAAAAAAAACACTAAAAATTACCTTGTCATTCTCCTGATTTAAAATACATAATACCTGCCCCCAGGAAATTCTCCAAATTTCTTACCAAAGGATTTGATTATGAACCCCAATGCAGTGTCGTCACTCAGTCTCCAAACCCCAACCCCAAAAACCTTATGCCTTCCTCACAGTGTAAAGATGCCATCACATTTTGCTTCTTCTGTGCTTTTGTCAAAATTGTTCTTCCCCCTCTCCTCCACACGCATCATTTAGAAGCAACTTTAAGTCCCATCTTTTTTGTTTAAATTCCATTCCATCCCTTAAGTAAGTTAACCCGACTTACCATTTTATCCACTTGCTTTCCTAGCTCAATTTTCATGCCCAATATAGCACTTAACACACTAAATACTGATTGTTGGTGTCTGAGTGTGGTTCCCTTTCTGGTCTGTCAGCCCCTCAAGGGCAGAAACTATGTCCAGTCATCTCTGTGTCTCAGTTCCTGGCATATCACACACCTTTAATGAATCCATGTTGAATTGAATGGCTATAGATGGTCACATTTGATATTCTAACTTGATCCTGTATAATTATTTTTTTATTTTTATTTTTAATATTTATTTATTTATTTTGAGAGAGAGAGAGAGAGAGAGAGAAGGGGGAGGGGCAGAAAGAGAGAATCTCAAGCAGGCTCTGCACTGTCAGCATGGACCCCAACTTGGGGATCGATTTCAAGAACTGTGAGATCATAACCTGAGCCGAAATCAAGAGCTGGCTGCTTAACCAGCTAAGCCACCCAAGTGCCCTTATTTTTATTTTTAACAGTGCATAATCTTTTAAAAAACACTTCTTTTCCCATATGATAGCATTTCAACTCTGAAGACATTTTTCATCTTTATGATAATAACATATCTTTTGTGTAGCAATCAGATGTTGGCTGGTTCACTTTCTGGCAGCAGAAATCCCAAGTGAACATTGTCTTCTGAATAGCAGAAATATGGATAAGAAAAGGAACATAGCTCTGTGGTTTGCGGGGCTATCCAGCTGACCTGTGGCCTGAGACTCGTGTTTTGGTGGGGAGCAAAGGGAAAGCAAGCTAGTCCACAGGCACTGTTCAAACTTCATCTTGTCTTTTCAAAGCATTTTTTCCTACCCAATATTTTCTCCTGAACCTAGAATCCCTCAGTGTTAGTTTGAGTGTGATGTGCAATTTGGCGTGATGTGCTGAGGGTCATTCATATTGTTCCTCTCCTGATTAAGAAGAACTCTTGGTCGTGTCAGCATCCGTGAACATTGCTCTTCTCAGAGGTTCTACCTCACTTGAAAGGAGGGGCCAGAATATTGCGCATGAAATTACACTGAATCAATAAACTTAAGGTCACAACAAAAAGACCCCTTGTGGACCACAAATCTCAGAGATAACAAAACAGTCTTAGCCTCCTCAGTGGCCCTGCCAGCACGGCTGTATTATCACCCAGGACAAGGACTAATGTTCACAGTGTTGACAATGAGTCATCAGTGAAAGGTTCAATTATGCTCCATCCATCTATTTAAAAATCCAGATGAATATGGAAAGTTTTTAGGAGGAATTTCCCCCAAATGGTATAATTTTAAGTCTTATCCTTAAAGGAATGAACTACCATTGCCTGATAACTTGCTTTTTGTCAATTAGCTCATTTCTCTTCCTACCTACGCAAAATCAACCGAAGTATTTATGGTACCATTAGACCAGCTCCATGCCAGTCACATATCTGAAATTCATTTTTAAGTGTTTTGAAAAACATTTTATTCACCCTTGTGAGAGATAAGTGGTAGACATTGACTATCGTATATACTCAAAAACAAACTCTGAAAAAATGTAAAACATCTAAAATAATTACATAGTGTGGCTTTCTATTTTGCCTTATTATAAACATGTACTGTTTAGTTCTTTGCCTTCCTCCCAGACTAGATGGTAAGTTATTTGAAACAAGACTATATCTAACATATCTTGTGTCCTGTGCAGCACATAAAGGAAATGCCTAACACTGTTAGTGTTCTCAACATTAGTGGTGACAAGGACCATGAGAATGGAACTGTAGCCTGGTCATCACAATACAGATCCTAAGTTTGAGGCCAAATATGTCTATCGCTATCTGGAGCACCCAGTGGCACAAATGGGTGAGTCTTCATAAAATACAGAAAGAGGAAGTGAATGATGGTTAAAACATGGCCAAATACAGAAGAATCCAAGTTAGCATTTAATAGAATATCCACAAATTCAGTCCAATATAAATTTTATTCTACACCTCTAAATATCTTGAAATACCACAAACTAAAGAAAGTTTTCATTCTCTCAAAAGAGTGGGTCTAGGGAGGTTTGATTGACACTGTGAAGGCATGAGACTAGGCTATCAAGGAGTGTTTATTTAACGAGAAGAAAGTAAATCCAAATGGCATGATATTTGAAGAACTATCTCGCAAAAGAAAGAGGGAAACATGTCTCTCTTGGTGATTTAAGTGAAAGTAAAGTCAGTAAGTGAACTGCATTACAGGGAGGAAAAGAAACACATGTGTGTATGCGTATGTGTGTGAGAGAGAGACAGAGAGACAGAGAGAGAGAGAAGAAGAAAGAGACCGAGGAGACAGGAAAATAAAAAGAGATAAAAGAGATTGAGGAAGATAGTCTTATTTTCAGATTTTCAATACGGGAAGTACTTTCTCCAACTAGTAAGAGACCACACTAGATGACAGTTAAGGTCCTTCCAACTCCAGATTCCCTGCATTCCATGTCTGGATGCTTACCTTACTCAGAAGGGAGTGGATGATTGGCAGAAATAATGACTCAGCTCCAAATGGAATCTTAACAGCAATTTTTGGTTGTCATGGCAATTCAACCTCCAGCTTCTTAAAAAATCCAATGGAAGCGCACAGACAATAAGTCTCCTTGAATGCCCTTCAATCCAACAGCAGCAATATTCTATGCTACACCACAGACTCATGTCTGCTATTTTCCTTCAGAAGTCACTGCAGAGTATGTTGGTTGACTGTCACACATTCACACAAACACACTGAAATACAAATGACGCAAGCTGGGTCTTGCAAACAGACCAGATTCACACAACCTCCTTTGTTGTGTGTCTTTGTTTTCGAGATTCCACTGCACCGACATTATATTAAAAAACCAAATGAGATGTACCTAACGCAGTATGTGAAGGTAAATTTATAGTCTTCAATGGCGTTTGCTTGAAAAAAAAATAGAAGAAAATTTGGAAATAGGTTAACCGTACAAGTTAACTCATGAACTCGGGTTAAGGACATAGTAAACCCTAAATTATAAAGAGAACAATAAAGAAAAAAGCAGAAATCCGATAGTAAAAATGAGAACAGAGACAAATAACCAAACCAAACTGATCTCCCACGACTTGTTCTAAGTGAGGTGAAAGATTCTCTGTGAGGAGACCTTATTTCTCTAATCCATCTGGCAAGTGCATTATAATATAGTCAATAGGAGTGTTGTGGGTGGGGTGGGAAATCAACTGCTAGTGAACAGGCAACTGATTTGTAAAAAGTGCTTTTAAATGGCAAATGAACTTTTCAATGATGAGAATATGCTTGTTAATGTCATTAACAGAAAGATGACACACAGCCCAGACACTGGCCTCTGCAAGACCCTCTGTGTCTGCCTTTCGTGGGTCAGACCCCTTTTCTAGCTCAGCACAGTTGTCGCTTATGCAAATGTAGAGCGATTGTTCCCCTTTTGTTGTCCCTGCCAGCTGCCAGGTGGCCCAGGTGCCTTAACAGCCACCTTTATTTCCAGAACTGACAAAGAGGAGTGGGTAATTCTCCTGCTGGCAGATTGGGGTCAGTGGGACCTGTTGACTAGAAGCTCGCTGGTGACTCTGCACAGCTCGTTTTTTCTCCTGTGAACATTTATAGCTCTAAGCAACATTTCAGGGAACTGGAGCCCTCTTCTCATTTGGCAGATGTTTCGGCAAATTATTTTTCTGCTGCATATCTGGAGAAAAGTGGCCATAGCGGTTAGTGACTACTGGTATGTTGGGTTTCCTGTAGGGGAGAAACAAATCAAATGCAATTAGAAAATTTTTTTGAAGAGTATGGATCATAGCATGACATAACTATTTCTATCTCTGGCACAATCTATAGATCACATAGGACTCTAATAAATGGCATAATATTACAGTAAAATATATGACATATTCTCTTGATAAATATTATGACCAGTTTTTTTGTTTCAAATATGCTTTTTGCTATGAAGCATATTCCAAGATGAATCTTTATCTTTAAAATTTTTTTTAATGTTTATTTATTCCTGAGACAGAGAGAGACAGAGCATGAGTGGGGAAGGGGCAGAGAGAGAGGGAGACACAGAATCAGAAGCAGGCTCCAGGCTCTAAGCTGTCAGCACAGAGCCCGACGCAGGAGTCAAACTCACAGACCGTGAGATCATGACCTGAGCCGAAGTCAGTCGCTCAACCGACTGAGCCACCCAGGCGCCCCATGAATCTTTATCTTTAGAGGTCACCCTTCATCATAAAGAAAAATTTGAATTTTGAAAAGCTGAGTTTAGGGTATTTTATGAATTAATTATTAAGACTAAATCTAGAATGTTATTAGATATAGCATATAACTAAAGACTGAGAAAACCAAGATCCCTTAATCAAATGTAGTAGTGCATTAAATGATAATTTTGCACCGCAGAGACCCAAACCAAGCTAATTAATAGGTGATAGGTATTGGTATTGACAGTATATCCTTACAGTTTCAAACTATGGATTTTAAATGTTAGACAACACTAACCTATTTTGATATTTTCAGATCTCTCAAGGAGAAACCAACAGTAATAATAACCAATAGGCATAAAAGTCTTTTCCATAGGGGTCTAGAAATCTAACAATCCTCTCAAAAATGGAGGGTTCAAGTTGACGGAGTTCAAGACATACTACCCCAAAATATTTCACCTTGACATATTGAATATTTCAAGCTGAAGGAATGTGAGAAATAGTTTTTCTTAGTTTTCCTCAAAGAAGGACTTTCTGATTTTTCCCCAAAGGAGGTCATAAACCACTCAAGTGACAGGTGCTCTCTCTATATTCAGAGGAAAGATGCATCATTTTCTCTGAAACAGAGAGGAATCTGAACAACAGGCTTTGCTAAGTTTACCATACTTACCCCATACTTTTGTCCTGTAGTAGCTTTCCACAACTTTCTACCCATCACCAAACTCAGCATAAAAAACACTCAGGTTTAGTGGTTTCTTTGGGTCCTATGTCACATAAGACTTATGTTAAATACGTGTGCATTCTCTTCCTTTGCTAATCTGTCTTTAACTAACTTGAAAGGTAGGTGGAAAACATATTTTTACTTCCCTATAATGCTTTCTGTTTCCTGTTCTCCTGAAAAAAAATCGATTTATTTCCCCCATTTTTCTACTGCGTTTGAGTTTCTTCAGTTATTTTCTCTGGAGGAAAGCATTCTTCTATTTTTCAGGCTCTGTACAAACAAAAACAACAAAACAAAACAAAACAGATTTTTGGAATTACCAAAAGAATTCACATAGAAACTTCCCATAATTATATATGTAGCTGATGCTCATGAGATTGTATTTATTCCAAGTAGCCGAAAACATTTGCTTCAGTGGGTTGGTTAGTCACCCCAATGAGATCATCAATTCTGTGGTTAATAGCAGATCCATGAGACAACTTGTGTTTTTTTTTAATTTTTTTTTTTTGAGAAAGAGAATGCAAGCAGAGGATGTGCAGAGAGAGAGGGGGACAGAGGATCCAAAGTGCGCTCCACACTGTCAGCACAGAACCCGACGTAGGGCTCAAACTTGTGAACCACGAGACCGTTACCTGAGCCGATGTATGCTTAACCAACTGAGCTATCCAGGCGCCCCAGAGACAATGCGTGTTTTATTTCACTTAGAACACAGCTAAGTGGATTTCTTTTTGTCCACTCTTGTCACTCTCCACTTTCTCCCGGTGTATCAGGGTTTCTGTTAAATTTTTTATTATTTATTTTGAGAGAGAAAGCGCAAGCAGGAGAGGAGCAGAAGGAGGGAGAGACAGAATTCCAAGCAGGCTCTGCACCATCAGCACAGAGCCCGATTCAGGGCTCCAACTCATGAACTGTTAGGTCATGACCTGGGGTGAGATCAAGAGTCAGAGCTTAACCCACTGTGCCACCCAGGTGCCCTCAGGGGTTCTGTTAAGATGATGAGCCTAGAGCAAGGTAGTTTATCACCCTCTTATACCCAGAAACCAAGTTGCCCACCCAGAAGGTTTTTTCTATCCTTCCAGAAATTTTACATGCATACCCAGTTAGCATATGTGTATAAATATTCCTAATCTTTTTTCGTAGAAAATAAGGAAATAACCACAAAGGTTTCCCCACTGCTCTGGACCTTACTTTTCTTATTTAATAATAAGACTTGGAGTACTTTCCACATGAGTGCTTGTAGAGTTGCTTCATTCTTTCTAGGAATAAAGACAATTTTGTAAATTGTGGATAAGTTTTGCATATTCTTTTCGGGTGATGATGCTGTTAAGGTTTTCTGTCTCATATGTGGTCAATATCAATAATTTATAGTTTCTGAAAGAAATTCATGCATTACATCCAGTTTTTCAAATTTATTTACATAGTATTTACAATGTAGTCCTATGTTTTTCTTAATTTCTCCTGTATCTGTAGTTATCTTTCTGTTTTCATTTAATTTGTATGAACTTTGTCACTTTTTTCTTTGCTAGGTAGCTACCATTTATCTATTTAATGATTGTTTCCAATGAAATGGAACAATGAATAAATTTTTCATAGTCCTTAATTTTTGTTGTAATCATCACTTCTTCCTTCCTTCTGCTTTCCTTAAACACACCTTTAAAAATTTTTCTCAAACACTTTGAACCGGAAACAATGGCTAATGTGTGTTCATTCCCCCCACTCCCAGGCTTTATTGAGGCATAACTGACAATTAAAATTGATACATTTAAGATGTACAAGCAGGTGATTTCATATATGATTACCACGGTCAAGTTAGTTAACATATCCATAACCTCACATACTTACTGTGTGTGTGTGTGTGTGTGTGTGTGTGTGTGTGTGTTGAGAACATTTAAGATCTGCTCTCTGAGCAAATTTTGAGTAAACAATACAGAATTATTAGGTATAGTCACCATGCTATACTTCAGATCCCCAGAACTTACTCATTTTATAACTGAAAGTTTGTACACTTTGACCAACATCTCCCTGTTTCCCCCACTTCCCAGCTCCTGGCAACCACCATTCTCTCTCTGTTTCTCTGAGTTCAAATTTTTTAGATTCTACATATATGTGAGATATACAGTATTTGACTTATTTTGCTTAGGAGAAAGCCCTGACGATTCATCCATGTTGTCCCAACTGGCAAGATTTTCTTATTTTTTATGGCTGATATTTGTTTGCATATATATTCACCACATTTTCATTATCTGTTCATCTGTCAGTGGATACTTAGATTATTTCCATATCTTGGCTATTGTGAATGATGCTGTGATGAACAAGGCGGGGCAAGTATCTGCTTGATATACTGATTTGTTTTCCATAGGCCTAGAAGTGGAACGACTGGATCATATGGTAGTTTTAGTTTTAATTTTTTGAGGAATGTCCATACTGTTTTCCATAATGGCTGCACCAATATATACCCCCCTCAAGAGTGCACAAGTGTTCCCTTCTCTCCACACCCTCTCCAACACCTGTCACCTCTTGTTGTTCTGGTAATAGCCATCCTAATAGATCTTAGGTGGTATTTTCTTTTTTTTTTTTTTTTTTTGGCATATAAGTATTTAATACTACATATATTCCAAGTATTTAAGATTATATATTTTCTTCTGATATATATTCATATGTTTTTGATATATATATTCATATATATATCATTCAAAATATATATATATTCATATATATTTTTTTAGAAATCCTGCAACTTCAATGTTCATTTCTGCAGTGTCCCAAGAGTTAAGAAACATTTTACTCCAGGTGGGAGTGGATTTGATATGGTGGTCATTGTTGTTTTTACTACTTTCTATGCTATTTTTACTGCATTGCAGTGAACTGAATGTTGTCTATATTATTTCTATGTTTTATAAATTATTTATGATTTGTGGACCATATGTGGTCATTTTTGACATCATTTCATGGACAAATAGAAGGAAAGTATTTTTTGTCTTTTCAGAGTATAGAGTTGGATGTATACCAATTAGATACAACTTACTTCTATCTTCTGTATTATTGTATCAATTAAATTATCAACCTTGATTTTCAGGTTATTTTTACGAGTATTTTCAGTATTTTTAGTCTCATTTTTTCCATGGGATTGCTTCAAGATAAGTGAAGTTCATACTACTATTGTTTTTCTATCTTCCTCTAGGTATTTTGTATTTTGGCTTATGAATATTTATGCCATGATATTTGCTGCCTAATCACAAATATTAAGTGTTGCTGCTGATGGAACCATTTGTCATTATATAGAACATTTTGATTCATTTAATGCCTGTTTACCCTGATTCAACCCTGTTTCTTTCTTTCTTTTTTTTTTTTTTAATGTTTATTTAGTTTTAAGAGAGAGAGACAGAGACAGAGCACGAGCAGGGGAGAGGCAGAGAGACACAGAATCTGAAACAGGCTCCAGGCTCTGAGCTGTCAGCACAGAGCCCAACACGCGGCTCGAACTCACAAACTGTGAGATCGTGACCTGAGCTGAAGCCTGACGCTCAACCAACTGAGCCACCAGGTGCCCCAACCGTGTTTCTTTAGATTGCAACATTTGCTTTCTTTTTATTTGAATTTCTCTGGTACATCTTTGACAAACTTTAGTTTCAAGCATTCTGAATCCATTTTTAATTTTTTTAACATTTTTATTTATTTTTGAGAGAGAGAAAGAGAGAGAGTGAGCATGCTAGGGAAGGAATAGAAAGAAAGAGGGAGACACAGAACCTGAAGCAGGCTCCAGGCTCTGAGCTGTCAGCACAGAGCCCAACATGGAGCTCGAACTCATGAACTATGAGATCATGACCTGAGCTGAAGTCAGATGCTTAATCAACTGAGCCACCCAGGCACCCCCTGAATTCATTTTTAAAAAGATGTGTTTTTTTTAATGTATCATTTTATTAACTGTTTATTTGTGATTCAAACTTAGAATCCTTTTATTTTCTGTTACTGGGAAGTTTAATTTATTTGTATTTTTCGATATAGTAAATATCTACAGGGTCATTCCTAACATCTGAGGGGACTAGTGCAAGAGTATAAATATAGGTCTTATAGGCCACAGGTCATGAACGCCATTGTTTTCATCTTCTAAGGAGCAAACCAGAGTGACGTTTTGTTGTTTATGACTTGTGATTTTCATAGAAATAATTCTTTTTCATTCTCATTGTTTTGATCAGTAATTAAATATTCATTTAATAAAGAAGATAAAGTCGCAGAGATTTAATTTGTTCAAATTCTGGATTCAACAAGATCGCCTTGCTCTTTTTTTTTTTTTCTTTGTTTTGTTTCTTTTCTTTTTAAAAAAATTCATTCATTCATTCATTCATTCATTCACTTATTTAAATTCCAGCATAGTTAACATGCAGTGTTATATTAGTTTTAGGTGTACAGTATAGTGATTCAACAATTCTATATATTACTCAGTGCTTCTCAAGATAAGTGTACTCTTGGGCACCTGGGTGGCTCAGTCAGTTAAGCATCTGACTTCGGCTCAGGTCATGATCTCATTGTTTGTGGTTGAGCCCCACATTAGGCTCTGTGCTGACAGCTCAGAGCCTGGAGGCTGCTTCAGGTTCTGTGTCTTCCTCTCTCACTGCCCCTCTCCCACTCACACTCTGTCTCTCTTTCTCAAAAATAAGAATAAAAATATTTAAAAAAATTAAAAAGGGGTGCCTGTGTGGCTCAGTCGGTTGAGTGTGCAACTTCGGTTTAAGTCATGATCTCGCAGTCCATGGTTTCAAGCCCCATGTCAGACTGTGCTGACAGCTCAGAGCCTGGAGCCTGCTTCGGATTCTGTGTCTCCCTCTCTCTCTCTGCCCCTCCCCTGCTCATGCTCTGTCTCTGTCTCTCTCTCTCTCTCAAAAAAAAAAACATAAATTTTTTTTAAATAATAAAAAAATTTAAAAAAATTTAAAAACCAGTGAGTGTACTCTTAATCCCCTTCATCTATTTAACCCATCCTCCACCCACCTCTCCTCTGGTAACCATCAGTTTGTTCTCTACAGTTAAGAGTCTGTTTTTTTTATTTGTCTCTTTATTTTTTCTTTGCTGTGTTTTGTTTCTTAAATTCTCCATATGAGTGAAATCATATGGTATTTATCTTTCTCTGATTGATTTACTTTACTTAGCATTATACTCTGTAGCTCCATCCATGTTGTTGCAAATGGCAAGATTTTATTCTTTTTTATAGTTATATATATATATATATAGATATATATAGATATATATATATATATATCACATCTTCCTTATCTATTCATCTCTCAATGGGCACTTGGGCTGCTTCCATAACTTGGCTATTGTAGATAATGCTTCATATATCCTTTCAAATTAGTGTTTTTGTATTCTTTGGGTAAATACCCAAGAGTGGGATTACTGGATCATATGGTGATTCTATTTTCAATTTTTTGAGGAACCTCCATGATCTTTTCCACAGTAGCTGTTTGCATTCCCACCAACAGTGCAGGAGGCTTCCTTCTCTCCACATTCTCGCCAACACTTGTTGTTCGTTGTGGTTTTGATTTTAGCTATTCTGACAGGTATCAGGTGATGTCTCACTTATTTTTCATTGTTTTAATCAATAATTGTATCTTCATGATATACATAATTTATAACATCCTTTTTGAGAGTTTTATGTGGGTTATGCTTAAAAGCATTTTGTTCATCTTCACTGTTTAGAGTTTTCAAAAATTGAAACGGAATTTCTTTCTGAAAATTTTGTTTTCTTTTCTTTTCAGCTTTCTTTACTGACCTGTACTTTTGTGTTTTCTAATTATGTCAAGAATTGTATCCTTTCGGGATGCCTGGATGGCTCAGTCAGTTACACATCTAACTCTTGATTTCGGCTCAGGTCATGATTTCATGGTTTGTGAGATTGAGGCCCATGTTGGGCCCTGCACTGACAGTGTGGAGCCTGCTTGGGATTCTCTCTCTCTCTCTCTCTCTCTCTCTGCCCTTCCTCTGTGCTCTTTGTCTCTCAAAATAAATAAATAAATACATAAACTTAAAAAAATAAAAACAAGAATTGTACCCTTTGTAAGATATTAAAGGGGTGCCTGGGTGGCTCAGTTGGTTAAGCATCTGACTCCTGGTTTAGGCTGGGGTTGTGACCTTACAGTTTGTGGGTTCTGACCCCGCATCAGGCTCTGCTCTGGCATTGCAAGCCTGCTTGGAGTTCTCTCTCCTCTCTCTCTGCCCCTCCCCTTGCTCTTGCTCATGTGTGCACTTTGTCTCTCTCTCAGAATAAACTTAAAATAAAAAAAAAAGCTATTAAAAAGTAAAATTCAACTGTTTTCAAAGCGTATACAGTTTTAGTATATTTTTGTCAAAAACACAAAATTGAGGTAAACATTGCAAATTGAAAAAGTATCTTACTATCTTTTAGAAAACACATTATCTATTGTCTACTTTTTCCTAGCATTGGATATTGCTAAGGATAAACATAAGCCCAGCTTGTGTGTGTGTGTGTGTGTGTGTGTGTGTGTGCATATGTATGTGTGCGTGTGTCTGTTTATCCTATGTGAATTCTAAGGATTCATCCCAATAATTTTTCTGGGATCTGTCTCATTGTGTATCTCCCTGGATTGGTTTCATATGGAATGCAATATGCTGTTTATTATACACTCAAATCTAATTTTACTTATGAGAAGTTTTCTTAAATTCTTTTAAAGTGTTTTATCTAACAGTCCTTACAGATATTTGCAAATATTATAGTTTCCATTCTGGGTACATAGGAGCATTGAACTAATTCTCCATTTGGAAATAATTTTGGCTCTCTGACTTGTTAGTGGCCAAAGGAATGTTTGTAGAAGTGGCATTTGGTATTTCTGCTGGAAGTTTTTAGAGCCGTTGTATGATATGCCTTTTTTATTTCTGATTATAGAGATTTCAGACATTCCAGATAACGGTGAATCCTTCAGCTTGGGCTCCTTACTAGGGATGACATGGAATAAGGCTCAGTCAACCCAAAAAAGACACATAGCCTGAGTGAGAGATTAAAATTTACTGTTTTAGGGGTGGCTGGGTAGCTCAGTTGGTTAAGCATCTGACTCTTGATTTCGGCTCAGGCCATGATCTTGCTATTTGTGAGACTGAGCCCTGTGTCAGGCTCTGAGCTGACAGCATGGAGCCTGCTTGAGATTCTCTCTCTACCTCTCTCTCTTTCTTCTCCTGCCCTGGTCTCTCTCTCAAAATAAATAAACTTAAAAAAATTATTGTTTTAAGCCACCAAGATTTGAGAGCATGTTGTCATTGCAGAATAATTCGGTCCATCTTGATTAATAGTTTTGCTTTGTTCTGCTGTCTGTTGTTTTATTTTATTGTTTCTTTGACTTAAGTTTTCTTCTCTTTTCTGACATTATTTTTCTGGTCAATGTTTTTCATCTTCCATTTTTTTTCATTTTTTTCTTCAATTCTCATTTTCATAAATAACATCTTATGGATGATTCCTTCAGATTAGTGTGTAACTTTGAATAAGGTTGAGTTTTTCCTGGACAAGACCCTTGCTTTGTTAGGACCATTTTCTAGTGCATGCAATTGGGTGTTTTGACCTTTCCTTCTGTCAGGTCAACCAAGATCAGCAAATGCAATCCTACTTGCTGTAGAGTCTCTTATACCCTCTGCACTGCAGATAGATTGCTTATAAAATGTAATTATAGCAAATACTTAAACAGCATGTACTTTGTCCTAGGCATTGTTCTACATGCTTCACCAACATGAATTCATTTAATTGTCATGGAATCCCTATGGAGTAGGTAATACATGGAACCCCATTTTATAGATTGTTAATTAGAGAGACTAAAACGTGGCGATTTGTCCTCACAGTCAAATGGCTGCACGGCTGGTAAGTGGCAGAACCAGGATTCAAACCCAGACAAGCAGGCTCTAGAGTCCCCTTTTTTCATTAATATAGCACAAGAGGAGCCAAGATGGCAGAACAGCATGGAAGTTTTCTGTGTGTCTCGAATCCATGAAATACAGCCAGGCCAACACTAAACCATCCTGCACACCTAGAAAACTGATTGGAGGATTAACACAAACAATCTGCACAACGTGAACCACGGAATTCAGCAGGTATGTGGCACGGAGAGGTGAACTTGGGGAGTGAGAAGCCGTGGGAAGGGAGGTGCTTTTGTGGGCAGAGAGAGGACGGGGGGGGGTTGGGTGGGGAATATGGGAAAAGCACTCCTCCCCAAAAACAGCTGGAGAGAAAGTGGAAAATTGGAAACAGCCGCAGGGACTAAACTAAAAATGGAGAAAGGAGAAAGGTGAAAGGAGAGGGTTTAAATTCCATTAAGGCTGTAAACAAGGGGAGCGCAAAGGCTGCAACTCCACAGCTCAATACCTGGAAGTGCTCTGGTGGGAAGGGTGAATTCCCAGGAACAGAGTGGGGTCCGGGAGGTTCGCAAGCCACACGGGGAAAAGTGGTTCCATTGCTGGAAGGACATTTGGTAGAGACTGTTGAAGCCACCTGGTCCCAGCAGACGCCAGAAAATGGCCATATTCGCTGGTGCTGGAACAAGGTCATTAAGGGGGGCTCCTGGTGCCAGATGTGTGTTGTGATTTCCCATAATCCCTGAAAAGCTGCTGCTACATTATCTTGAGAACTTTTCCTGGGGCGGGCTGGCACCTGGCTGCAGTCTCGGGGCACCGGCAGCAGCAGGATCCAGCAAGTGGTCCTGGGTGCTGTCGATATTCGGCCATTATTCATTTGGCCATTGCTCGGTGAGACCCTCCAGCAGAGGGGCAGAAGGGGTCAAAGCCACAGTCCTTTGGAAGTAAGGGGCGAGGAAAACAGCTGCATCTGAGATAGGACTTGGGAGAGAGGTGCTGCCTGGGGCCTGATCACAGACAGTGAAGAAGCAGGGAGTGGACGAAAGCTGAAGACAGGACGGGTGAGTGATTGCTGATGGGGGAGAACAGAGTTCTGATGCTGGAGACTGGGTAGCTGGGTGGCACCATTTTCACCGCTCCCATGCATGCACATACACACCTATGAGTGCCACAACAATCCACCCCAGTAGGCTGGCAGCACCATCTAGTGGAGAACGGAGCCATTGCACTGAGCTCTACCTAGCTGGGCCAACCTTGCTCTTCAAGAACATAACTCTCACTGCCTGCTTAGTTTATGGACTACAAAGCACTTTATAGTCTGGCTTCTATGGGAAAACGAAGTAATTTGAGTTCTATTTCAATCTGTTAGCAAGTCCATCTATTCAATTTTCTTTGTTTTTTTTTTCTTTTTCACTTCTTTCCTTTTTCTTGAATACAGAAAGAGAATAATTTCATTTTTATTTCCAATTTTTATTAAAAATATTTTTCTTTAATTTTTTACTATATTTTTTACTTTTGTGTAAATTTTTTCAAATTCTATTTTACTTCCATCATTTTATTTTAGTCTACTTCAGTGTGTTCACTTTTTCAAATTTTCAAATGATTTCCTTTTTCTTTTTCTTTTCTCTCTTTTTCATTTCTTTTCTCTTTCTTGAATGCAGAAAGAGAAAAACTTCATTTTTACTTTCAATTCCTATTAAAAATATTTTTCTTTATTTTTTATTATGCTTTTTGCTTTTATGTAAATTTTTTCAAATTCTATTTTACTTCCATCATTTTATTTTAGTCTACTACAGTGTATTCACTTTTTCAAATTTTCAAACGATTTCCTTTTTTTCTCCTTTTTCTCTTTTTTGTTTCTTTTCTTTTTCTTGAATACAGAAAGAGAAAAATTCATTTTTATTTTTAGTTTTTATTAAAAATATTTTTCTTTAGCTTTTTCTACTGTATTCTTTACTTTTGTGTATATTTTTTCAAATTCTATTTTACTCCCATCATGTCATTTTAGTCTACTTCAGTGTATTCATTTTTTCAAATTCTCAAACGATTTCCTTTTTTTTCTCTCCCCCCCCTTTTTTTTCCTCTAATCTGTCAAACCACTTTCAACACCCAGACCAAAACACACCTAGGATCTAGCATCATTTATTTGTTTTTGTATGTGTATGTGTGTGTGTTTTACATTTTTTAATTTTAATATTTTTTAATTTTAATTTTTTTTTAATTTTAACTTTTATACCTCATTAGTTCCTTTTCTCCCTTCAAAATGACAAAACGAAGGAATTCACCCCAAAAGAAAGAGCACGAAGAAACGACAGCCAGGGATTTAACCAGCACAGATACGAGCAAGGTGTCTGAACCAGAATTTAGAATCACGATAATTAGAATACTAGCTGGAGTCGAATCCAGGGATTAGAATCCCTTTCTGCAGAGATAAAAAAAGTAAAAACTAGCCATAATGAAATTAAAAATGCTATAACTGAGCTGCAATCACAGGTGGATGCTGCAGTGGCAAGGATGGGTGAGGCAGAACTGAGAAGCAGTGAAATAGAGGACAAACTTATACAGAATAATGAAGCAGAAAAAAAAGAGGGAGATGAAGGCAAAAGAGCACAATTTAAGAATTAGAGAAATCAGTGACTCATTAAAAAGGAACAACATCAGAATCATAGGGGTCCCAGAAGAGGAAGAGAGAGAAATAGGGGTAGAAGGGTTATGTGAGCAAATCATAGTGGAAAACTTTCCTAACCTGGGGAAAGACACAGATATCATCAATACAGCACATTTTCCCTCTCAGATATGGTAGCCACAAAGACTCTCTCCTTGACTTAATCTAGCCAGGCTCCTCTGAGCCCTCTCCTCAACTAGACCTTAACCTTGGCCTATAAAAACCGGAACAAACACTAGTTTGTAGTTTATAATAGCTCAAGGCTGCATCCCTAGGATGACCCTAGCCATCCTTAAAGTGCCTGCCTGAGAAAACTCAGGGTTGCCAAATGAATTGTTCCAGCCAACACATGAGGAGACAGCCCTGCCACCCAGGATCAATGGGAGGGTAGGAGTCTAACTTGGATAAACACCGGTCAGCAAACCCAGGTAGGTTCCAATAGACCAAACCCTCCCTTCCCGCTTGTTGTAATTTTTCACTTCTCTGACTCTACTGAGCTCCTGCTCGCCGCCTCCTGCCACCCCATTCTCTCTGAAAAATGCCGAGTCACTCTGTACAAATCAAAGTTGAGTTCAGGTCATGCTTGGCTCTTGTCTTTATTACAGTAGTTATTACCAATTAAAGTCTGTCCTTCCTGTTTTAACTAGTGCCCCCCTTTGCTTATCATTGACAACAGTCTGTATGATTCTTCATTCAGTTTCAATTCCCTTGCTTCCAGATAAGCCCTCAGCGCTAGCATCTATTCCCATTGTTTCCAACAATGGGCGGAGGTCTTGTTTCACCAGCTGTGCCAACATTTTGGAGTTCCTGCACCCTCTGCTCGCGAGACACAGCTGTAGACATTTTTGCCCCATGTTTCCTCAAACCCAAGTTTGACTTTGCCTCATAAAGACCATCTTTCTACATTATGGTTTGGGACTATAACTGTCTCCTAGATGAAATTTGTGTTTTTACTTTAAATTCTCTGTGATTTTTAGAATGATGTTAAAAAGGCAGAAAGGCAACACCATTTCCAGTCTGCCATTTTAAAGTTAAATTTTGGATTCATTTTTAAGATTAAACTCACTAAGAATACAGATCAAATCTAAGACTTAATAACCTTAGATGTATCGAAATCACAATGCTGGCCAGTAGTACCGAAGCTTTTATGCATTCATAGGGCTAAATCATCTCCACCGTAGGCAGATGGGGTGGTCCCAAACACAATGGCCTGAATGATTTAAATTTGTTCCATGGAAAATATCATTAAGGTCTGCAGCGGGAGAATCTTTTCCCACTAGCACTACTTGCAGACTATTACTCTTCCAGTTGTAAGGAGTTTAAAATGACCCATAGCAGAAAATGGATAGAGCTGGAGAAAAAGCAGCCAGTAGCTCCATACATCTCTCCCTGGTGTTAACCTTTCAAGGGAGGAAGACAGAAGTATTCAGAACATCCTGGAAAGAAGTAAGACTCCCTTACTAATCAAGTCCTGGGATCAGTCAAGGGATAAGAGTAGTGGTCTCAGGTGAATATATTTTACTATAAAGGCTGCATGGGGCACGCAAATAAGGTACAATATTGAGAAAAACCAAGTGGAGTCCAAATTTTGATGCTCAGAGGATGCCCTAGGAAAAACCACAACTATTATCTAAATCAGTCACACCGGGCTTAGTTGCTGCTCTCAATGTGCCAGATTCCACATGTAAAATTTTTCTGCTTAGATTCTCACCAGTTCATTTCTTCACCCATTCACTCATTTGTTCATCAAACAGTTTTGGGGATAAGTGTGGTGGATTACCACCGATGAATAGAGCAGAGGAGAATCTTCATCCAAATCAACTTCTAATGAGTAAGGACTTCCAGACTTGAAAATAACCTTAATTCTCCAAACCAGCCTCTAAGGAACAATACAGTATATGTATATTTTAACAGAACATTATAAAATCAATAATCATTCTGGTTTGTTTAAATATTAAGAGTAGGGATGATGACCTGTGTCCCTTTTCCCCAACCAACACCTAGCGTTATCATGTATGCAGCAGACCCCCAATGAATATTTGTTAAAAGAAAAAACATATGTGATATATATATATATATATATATATATATATATATGTCATAGGTGTATCACAGTATATCATGTCACATATCTACCATGTTAATTGAATAAGGAATTACTATGTAGGAGGTATTGCTACGATAAATCATAGTTGTACTAGCAAGAAAGCAAATAGTATATCTAAATGGCTAAAAGAGGTAATCATTTATCCATAGAGGTGACAGGGTGACATTATCCATTTATTAGCAACTTAGTTATTTGTCACACTCAAGGAAACCAAATATTTTCTTATTTTCCCAAAGATTGGACAATAAACTTCCTTCCATAAATGCTTTGGATCTGTAAAAATACTCATTAGTTTGAAGTGACAGAATTCTCTGGAAACCAATTCAAATAGCCTTTCCTGTCAGCAAGGTGACAGAACACATTTACTTGCTCAAATGCCCTAGATACCAATGTCAACTAGCAATGGCTTTGCTAAAGCCACTGGCACAAAATTCTTAATTAAAAGAGTCCATCTAAAACAAAATTGATGAACATACTGCTTTTTATATTCAGCTTTATTCAAAATTTTGGCTTTTAACTTTAAAATATGCTATTCTATTGAAAGTTCTTCGTTGCAAAAAAAAAAAAAAAAGAAAAGGGTGGAATGAAATACAATAAGAAGAAGAAGAAGGATTATTGAAACAATATAAGGAAGTCTCAAGGAAATGAAATAAAATTGAGTTTCATGAGAACTATACTAATATCTGGGAAGTCAGGAACCAAATTCCATCTCTCTCTCTCTCTCTCTCTCTCTCTCTCTCACTCCCTTCACTCCTCCTGTGCTCCTTCTTCATCTCTGTGTGTGGGGTTCTCTGGCCACATGATCTCTCCTCTCCCCATTCCCTATACCTCTACTACAATTTCATCTTTGCATGTTGACTTCCCCAGCTTTCTCTTACTGTGATTCCCTTTTACTGTAAGTAGTTGTGGCTTGCCATGGCAACTTTTAATTTCTGACTATGGCTTCTGGTCTCTTCGTCCAAACTGTTGATAATCAGAGATAAACAGATGGTCTGCACTACTTGGCTCTTTGGAGGTCAGGCACCCATCCCTGGTCCAACTGGTTTAAACTATACAACATAAAATATGAACCCTCTTGCCTGGGCTGGGGCTGGAGGGTGGTGACGGAAGGTGATAGGCACTTTGAGCTCTGCCACCACATGCAGCAGTAGTCAGAGAGATCTTAGAGGTCAGAGGTCTTAGAGGTCAAACCCCCTTCTCCTACCAAAGTCCATGTGTCTCAGGAAATGGAAAGTGTGTATTGAGTTCAGACTTCCTCTTACCCTTGCCCCACCATTGATTTACTCATTTTCATTAAGTACTTACTGAAGATCTGCTATTAGGCAGACACTGTGCAGTGGGGAAAAAACAAAATTTTTATCTTCTTCATTGCTCAGGAGAAGTGTTTAGATTCTGACATCATCTGTTTATGTCAAATGGAAGACACTGAAGAAATGATTACATTTCAAAAAGGCCTTCCTTCAACCTAAGTATTTGTCACTAGACATAATCTAAGTTGGGGAAGAAAGACACTTGGAATCTAAGGGAATCTGGCCTTGACCCCAGGCTGACCCTTCACGGGTGAAATATATAAATTTAGGCGAGCCAGCTCAACATGCTCCCTCAGTTTTCTCATCTCAAATTGGGACACATGGTATCTGCTGTTCATAGCTCTCACAGATGGTTCTTATAAGAGGGTAAAAACTTAGATTTTCTATATGTGAAGTGATAAGACTTATAATTACTTTACAAAAGGTTTCCAAGCAAAGTTTTGGATGTGAGGGAAAATCTGACCATGGCCTGATCCATCCCACCCCTGCCATATTGCTTGCATTTATTTATTTATTTATTTATTTATTTAATATATTTTTTACTCAAGTATAGCTGACACACAATGTTACATTAGTTTCGGGTGTACAACATAGTGATTCAACAACAGTATGTGTTAAGTTGTGCTCACCCCAAGTGTAGGCATCTGTTACCACAGAACGCTATTACAATACCACTGACTATATCCCTTAGGCTGTGCCTTTCATCCCCATGACCTACTCATTCCATAACCAGAAGTCTGAACCTCTCATTTCCCTGCACCCATTTTGGACATTCCACCCCCCAACCCCTCTGGCAACCATTACTTTGTTCTCTCTATATATGGGTTTGTTTCTGCTTTTAATTTGTTTGTTTACTCATTTGTTTTGTTTTTTAGATTCCACATATGAGTGAAATCAGGGTATTTGTCTTTCTCTAGCTGACTTATTTCATTTATCAGTATACCCTCTAGGTCTATCCATGTTGTTTCAAATGGCAAGATTTTGTTCTTTTTCATGCCTGAGTAATATTCCATTATATATATACCACATCTTCCTTATCCATTCATGTACGGGAGGACACTTGGGTTGATTTCATATCTTGGCTATTGCAAGTAATGCAGCAATAAACATAGGGGTGCATATATCTTTTTAAATTAGTGTTTTCCATTATATTGCTTTTAAAACGTGATTGGACATCAGGGTCTGTTTGGGTTTTTTTTTTTAGTCATGTCATTTTAAGGGTTCTAATGTCCAATATGGTGAAGTATTTCTATATACACTTGATTTTTTTGAAAATCCCTAAAGAAGAAAAAAAAGTACAGGTATTTCTTAAATAGATATAAAATTATCCCAATTTTTCAGTTTCTCCAGAAGTGTGCAGATGAATATAAGCAGAATTGCCTGGGAAAAAACCTTACAATAATCTCCAGTATCTGTCCAGTCCTTCTGTATAGCTACACTCAGACTCTCAAAATCACATAATCACACTGCTCATGCTATGAGAAAAATCCACTATTGTACAGTCCAGACAAAAGAAAATGAATTTCAACTGAGGCCAAAGATATTTAAGTGAGTCCTATGACAGACTCTCTAAAGGTACTTACTCATATCTAATTCTAGAATTCTTTGGAAACTTCATACTGAGGAGCAGAAGCTGTTCCATGAATTAAGACAGATCGGTTTGTTTTATCTCCTTGTTCTGGTTCTGTCTGTTCTAGAACATTCTCCTTCAACCTCTCTGCCTCTTTTACTCTTGGCCTTCACTGCCTTGGGACAGATGCCTCATCCTGTCAGGGCCAGTCCCCTCCTGTGCCCTCTGATAGCATCATTTTAGAAACTGTAATCATTCTTTGTTAACTGACAGTTGCGCTAGGGCTCTGGCCCCTGGGGAAATGTTCCTTCCATGCTGACACATTCTAGAGCTTAATGTAATGTCCCTATATACTTAAAGCAGTGCCTGTGCATAGCTAGAGCAGTGCCTTGTATGGAAAATGCTTCCCAAGACCTGACTTGAACTTAGAGGAGAAAGAAGGAGGACATGCCAGCCTGGGGGATTGTGCATAGAATATGTTTTATGATTCTCTTCCCTCTGAAAAAGGAAAAGTAAATGCACACCTACTGTGTTTAAGCTTAGATGTTGGGTGTTGGTTTAAAGGACACGATGGATTTGGGGCGCCTGGGTGGCTCAGTCAGTTAAGCATCTGACTTCAGCTCAAGTCATTCATGATCTCGAGGTTCATGAGTTTGAGCCCCAAGTCTGGTTCTGTGCTGACAGCTCAGAGCCTGGAGCCTGCTTCAGATTCTGGGTCTCCCTCTCTCTCTACCACTCCCCTGATTGTGTTCTGTCTCTTTCTGTCTCAAAAATAAATAAACATTAAAATTTTTTTTAAATAATAAAAAAATAAAGTACACAGTGAAGCAGAGACAGCTGGTCAGAAAAAAAAAATGTTTTAATCTGATGGGAGTTGAGACTGGTGATTAAGGCAGACTCTAGAGGCAAACTTCTCGAAGCTGAATCTTACTAATTTGCTTACTAGCTTTGTGAACTTGGGCACATTCTTGACCTCTGTGTCTAGCGTCTTCATTTATAAAGTGGGGAAATAATTGCACTCGTCATATCTTCCATTCTGACCAAGGAGTCTTTCTAAATCACAGATCTGCTCCTGTCTCTTCCTTTAAAACAGAAAGAATAAGGCAAAGAACAAGGCAAACTGGGCCTTCTTGAGCTTCCCTTGGCTCCCTTCCAGCCCCGTTTCCTGCCCTTGTGTGTGGATGCCCAATTATCCATTCAGTGTGTATATATGGCATGCCAGCTATGGGACCTGTACTGTTGGGCATTTAGCAGGACCAGCAGGTGGCATGCAGCCATGCCATGTGGTAGGCCCAGTTTGGATTATATCGATGCATAACGTCCTAACTGGTGTAAAAGAGAGAAGTCAAAAAAGAAAGATTCAGTATGTCACGCAAAGTGCGGTAGGACAATGAAGTGGGTAAAGAAAGAGAGGCCGGCGAGGTAGCAAGGCGTTTGTCCTTTTACAGTGGATGGTCAGTGAAGCTTGCCTGATAAGGTTAAGTAGGAGCAGAGACCTGAAGCAGACAGGTGGGGACGTGGGGATCCTACAGAGCCTTCAGGGCAGAGGGAAGAGCAGAGGTTTGCAAGAGAAGTTAGGAGGATGCTTGCTGGGTTTGAAGATCAGGAAGGTTGGGGCGTGGGGAGGCCGGGCTGTGGGGAGCCATGAGAAGAACAGGGGTGATGAGGTCAGTGATGCAAGAAAGGGCCAGATAATTTAGGGCTTCAAGACCATCACGAGGACATTGGATTTTGTTTTGAATGAGATGCAAACCATAGGCAGGTTTTTAAGTGAGGAGCGTCATGATCGGATCCTGGTTTTAGGTAATTCGTGTTGCTGCTGTTGCTGAGAATAGCCCTGAAGGGGGCGGGGACAGAGTGGAGAGACCAGAGGTGGGTGCCACTGTCTATACCAGAGATGTTCTTCCATGGCTCCTGGGCTCCAAGCTTCTCTGCGGTAGGCTCTGTGTCTTTTTGCTGTATTTTCCCCATCTCCTAGCACACAGCCCTGCAGAGAGAAGGTATCCAATAAACATTTGTTAAATAAATAAATGCTTCTATGCCATAGCAAATGTGTTTCTCCAATCCGGCATGCTCTTTCTGCCCCAGTGGGCAGTTCAGCCTTCAAAGCAGCTCAGACAGACATTGTTCTCTTCAGGAACCTAGTTAGACCTTTAAATCGGAGTCTCCGGGGAGACCTGGGGAATTAGTCTGTTCTAAAAGCTTGGCAGGTGATCCTAATGCGTAGCCAGGGTTACACAAGGAATGAAAAGGAGGGAACAGAGAGAACAGTTCTCAGAACGTGTCTGTCTCGGAGCACAGAGAGTTGCAGCATAGATGCTGTTCATTATCGGCTCCGACTCCTTTTCCTGGGGAGTGGTCAGGGTAACACTTACCTAGCCGGCTTGTTTCGGTCAACTTTGCAAATAGCTGCTTCCTGTTTGCCAAAATGAGAGAATTGGTTAATGTCAGGTGAGTGGTAAAAAGGCCAAGTCCATCGCCACAACTCGTGCTGGGATAAGGTGGTAATTAATTAGGAATAAAAATGTGGACTGGAGAAAATGGTTTTGTGAAGCAATGGAAGTGAAACAGGTGAATATATTCCTCCCTTATTTCCATTACCTTAAATCTCTGAGGCCTCTGCCGGGGTCTGGAATGCCACCCATAGAACTTGAATCTTTATCAGTGTTTCGCAAAGCAAGGCTTGAGGACTGCCTGCATTAGTGTCCCCAGGTACTTCATAAAATGGGGTCTTGCGCCTCATATCAGATAAATGAATAATCGCTGGGGTGGCATTTGAGAGCCTGCATTTTAATTAGATATTACTTATTTATGTGGCCTCGGGGTGTTTTTCAAAGAGACAGCCCCTCTTGATAAATTGCCCTGGGTTCTCTGTTGGTTTGTTTTCACAATGCAGGAGGCATCAAAAGATGGTCTATGTTTCTTAAGTCCCAAGAAAAGTTCATGGAAAGAGCAAACCGGATTCTGCAGAATGTGGCACCCCAGACACCAGACTCGTGGCCAACAATATCTGAAATGAGGCTACTTCTGCTCCCCTAATTTGTCATTTTAGTAGTCAATAGCTTTTTGTTCCAGCAGGTAGAGGGGCGCTCCAAAGGGCTACAGAAAAGGAAAGGTTTTTAAAGGTAGAGAGGGAGCGGAAAAAAGGAAATTATTAGCAAAGAATCCATCGTTTTAGGCGAGGTCGCCCTCCTAAAGAGAACCAAAGGGGTCCACCAGTACCCTAGTGCTGACCAGGAAGTTCCCATGTAGACTGGTGAGAGATAACATGTCTGGGCAGGGGCGGGTGAAACCACAGTCTGGTTAGGTATTAAATCTTGGTTTACTGAGTTGGGGCTTTAACCTAAGTGATGGCATTCTGGGCCTGTGTTTCTTTCATTTATGTATTTATTACAGTGTATTTATTTATTTTGAGAGAACGAGAGAAAGCACAAGCGGGGGAGGGAAAGGAGAGAGCAAGAATCCCAAGCAGGCTCTGCACCGACAGCACAGAGCCAGCCTGTGAGGGGCTCGAACCCACCAATGTGAGATCGTGACCTGAGCTGAAGTCGGATGCTCAACCAGCTGAGCCATCCAGGTGCACCAGGTGGTTTTCTCTCTAACAGGGGGCACCGCCCACCACTTCCTAGCAGAAATCCCAGGACGAAGGGAACCAGCCTTGCCTTTTAAAAAATGAAAAGAGTATTTCTTGTCATACAAACCACATGTGAATCCACATGGTTCAGGTTTATGAGATTAAAAAAATTTTTTTAATGTTATTTATTTATTTGAGAGAGAGAAACAGAGTGTGAGTGGTGGAGGGGCAGAGAGAGAGGGAGATACAGAATCTGAAGCAGGCTCCAGGCTCTGAGCTGTCAGCACAGAACCAGACCTGGGGCTCGAACTCATGAACCTCGAGATCATGAATGACTTGAGCTGAAGTCAGATGCTTAACCAGCTGAGCCCCCAGGTGCCCTAGGTTTATGGTATTTTAGAATCAAATCTACAGATTGGATGTTAGCGCTCATTAACAATGGCTTCCTTGTAATGAGTTGAAGCCTGGGATAAAGAACAGCCCATGATCTGCCACTGGTCACCTGAGGCCACCTCCAAAGGTTGGAATGACAGCTCCACCAGCCATGAGATATGTGGCACAGAGTCCTAGGCCAGTTGTACAGGCAAGTCTCACATTTTAATGTTTCAGATTCTATGCTTCGAGTAGGCACTTACTGAATACCTGCTGCCATGGCTGGTGTAGCAGTTGGCCACGAGACAGAGCTACCTTCCCAGCCAGCCAGCTGCTGTCTGTTTTTCACGGACTATTTGTCGGGATCTGTTGTGTGATAGACATAGCCTCACAATATGTGGTGCCAAGATTTGATCTGAAACCAAATGGAAAATAACCAAATAGGTGGTAAATATCCAGGTGTTTCTGGAGTTACAGTACTGTCCCCCTTGTTATCACCAGAGAGAAGGAAACTTGAGGTGAAACCGTAAATTGTTCATAAAAAGGTCAGAGGCTAGAACAGAGAGAAGGAGGAGTGGCTGGTTAAAAACAATCCAATGTGGGTAATTGAAACAGACCTTAAAAATTACACACAGAAATTTGACAGAGCATGAGGGGATATACTAGTGTAACTTTTATGGGTAAAGTTGTTTAATTAGTATACATCTTCCTTTAAGATGAAATGCATCAAAGGATAAACAGATGGCTGTCAAGTGAGTACGTTCAATAAATTGGCCTACACCTTAATGTTAGCCATGCTAGCATAATGCCTGCTTGCTTAATTCATCCAGTGGTGTTTTTCCATTATATAATAAAGATTTATTTATTTTTGAGGGTGGGGGGACAGAATATCCAAAGTGGGCTCTGAGCTGACGGGAGACAGCCCGATGCGGGGCTCGAACACATGAACCTTGAGATCATGACCTGAGCAGACGTCAGACGCTCAACTGACTGAGCCATCCAGGTGCCCTAAATCCATTATATAATAAATGACAGTGAGAACTGATTCAGAGTTGATTCTGAAAACACCCAATTCTCTGTGACAGCGAATGTAACCATCCTTTATAATGCTGACCTACAAAACCAGCAATGGCTCCGTTCAGGATATAGTATCAGTATTCATACATCCCAGAGCAAGAATTTCCTGTCCTCTTTTAGGTCCTACCTGGACTAACAATCAAATTTGACATGAGACAGGTAAACGGGAGAAAATCACCTTTAATTTTGTATCTACAAGGAATCCCTCACAGACATGGAAATTCAAGGATAGTCAGGCAAAATAAAGTTTATACGCCATCCTGAAATAATAAGACAGTAGGGGTCTGGGACTTCACAATGGAAGCAATGCAATTCATAGGAAGATGAAAAAGAGTAAATGTTTGGTAAACAAGGGTTTGCTGTGGCCTCAGAAACAATAGGGCATAAAGGACTTTGATCAACTAGGTTCCTCCCTGTCCACCACCCCTAGTTCATAGTGTATGTAGTTCTCTGTGATGTTAACTCCCTGCCTGGAGCAAGTCCTCTATCTAAATTCTTTTAGGCAGCTCTGGGGGAGTTAAAGATCTTTTCCCGAATCTACTGGGTTTTGATTGCTTTTTAACTCCAAATACTCTTCAGGCAAGAGAGGCTCATCCAAGGGTGGCTGGTCCTAGATCTCTGGCACAGAAGCCCAAACTATTAAAAAAATAATAATAATAAAAGCAACAAAAACAAATTAAAAAATTTTTAAAAATGAAAACAACAACAAAACAAACATTTCCATCATGAGTCCAAGGATTCACACAAACAGTTAACTGAAATGAAATTGAAAAAATCTTAAAAATCTGACCTCTCTGGCTCCTCTTTCATGAGCCTAGTCACCTGATCTCCGGTTCTTTTCTCTCGCTCTTGCCTAGACATCGCCAGTCAGAACAGCAGGATTTAGGCTGACCTATTCACCCCCAAAAGCCTGACCCCCAAGTATCATCATACTGGGGATCAGGTTTCAAAATATGTATTTTGGGAGGATACAATCGTTCAGTCCAATGCACTATCAACTGCCCATCTGATCTATGGTCTTAGTGTCATACCTTCTTTAAGACAGTGACTTAAGAGGTTTGCTTGAGGAGTTTCCTCACAATTGAAACTTCTTCATGGACCCAGAAGCTACCACTCACATAGGGGCTATAACATGTGGCAACCCATAGTTTCTCTGAGATTCTTTTAGTAGATTGTTGGAAATGCAATCGGACCGACATAGAGAATTCACATACTGAAAAAAAAAAAAAAGATCCATATACACATGATCAAAATTACTCTATGAGTAATGTAGAAATGCAAATTTTCATTTTTCTTTTACCAAGTCGACAGATGTTTTTTCAGTGATAATTTGGAGTCTTGGTGAGCATGCAGTAAAATAGGTCCCTCCAGTTACTACTGGAGGGAGAAAAGAAATATTCCTGACCTGGTGATTCCATTGATATTAAATTGTTCTAAGGAAATAATCATAGATGTGTACTATAATTTATGTACAATGTTGTATACTATAGTTTTATTCATGAGTGAAAAATAGAAATAAAGTATTTAACAATGGAAGGTTAATTAAGCAAATTATGGTAAATTTATGTAATGCAACAACACTATGCCACCATTTCAAAAAGCGCCTTTATTAATACCTAAGGATGTTAGAAAATACTGTGTGTATAATTTTAGATGAAAAGATTAGGTCACAAAACTGTACATGGCATGAATCTTATTTTGTTTTTTAAAAATACACATACACAACATGCATAGGAAAAACGAGCAAACTGGGCGTAAATATTTCCTGGAAATAATGGTGGCTATTTGTGATTAATAGGATTATAGGTAATTTTGGCATTTCTGATTACTTATAAATACTTTTCCAAAGTTTCCACAAAGATCAGGTATTACTTTTATAATCAGAGACAATAAATATTTTTCTAGTCAGAAAGACAGTAAACATTATTTCCTAAAGGAGCTGAAATAGGGAGCCATCCCCTAGGGGATAACAGAAATATCACTGGAGTTCTTCCCCGAGGGATTCACAGAATGTGGTCACCTAGTTTAGGGACACGATGAAAGCAAGAAGAGCCCATCTTTGCAACTTACCTTGAATTGGTTGAGAAGTATGCTCTTTGGGTCCTTGGAACAGCAAAGGCTAATGCCATTTAGAGATGGAAATGAGTGAATGTTCATCTCAGGATGGGAATGCTCTACCAAATCTGAGCAATTGAAGTCTGTGGCACCAGGAAACAACAGAGTCCTCTCTTTTGTATGGTCTGCTAGGTGCAGAACCAGCCGATGGGCTTTAAAATAATGTGAATAAGTAATGAAAAAAATGTTCATTCATCATATACTTATTTATTCTAATTTATCTGACCTGGAATTCGTGAAACCTGTCCATAGAAGGCACCATGGAAGGCCTTGGCCTACATCAAAAATTAGTTTGAGAAAGGAAAGAGATAAAAATAAACCTCCAGCACAGCATCAGCTAATCAAAGATCAGGTTGTCCCGCCTTCCCAATTTCATTAAATCCAGATAATTCTAAGGCTGAATAGGAACAAACTATAAACGATAGCATCATAGAACTGTAAAGACTTCACAGATTGTCTCTCCCAATCAGCATCTTTTACAGATGAAGGAACAGACCCTGCAGAGGTGAAGAGCCTTGCACAAGATCACACACCAATTTAATAGCAATCAACATGAGAATTCGGATCTTCTGACTTTCAGGCTACTCTCATTCCGCTACAACATACTGGTTTTCAGAGAGAAATGTCGCATTTGATCTGTTTCATTTGTGTATGTAGTCATGGAATGTCCCCACCACCATAGCAAGTGAGCCTGGGTGGCAGGTATAGTAAATAACACGTTCTCTAAAAATGCCACCTTTCTGTGCAATGTATTTTTATCCACTCTGATAGGTCATTTTCACATCAAGCATTATATAGCACCCTTTAAAGTTAATTCTAAAGACCTCAAAGATCCTCATTTTCCAGCATGACCTATGCCATCAAAGTTCTGATGTACTTTATAGAAGGGTAGTGACTTTTTCTTTAGCTAAAAGCCACAAGCTTTTCGGTATCAAATCTTGTGTAATGGGACTTTTATAGCCTGATGTGAGAGATCACAAATATACTCAGATACATCCAGGTCTGAATAAATCAACCAGGTCTCAAAAAAAAAAAAAATCTAGAAATATTTATTTATTTATTTATTTATTTATTTATTTATTTATTTAGAGTGAGAGAGCACAAGCAAGGGAGGAGCAAAGAGAGAGGGAGAGAGAGAATCCCAAACCAACTCCATGCTCTCAGCATGGAGCCTGATGCAGGGCTCCATTTCACGAACTGAGATCATAACCTGAGTCGAAATCAAGAGTCAGACGCACAACTGACTGAGCCACCCAGGCGCCCCTAGAAATATTTTTAAGGTGGGAGGGCAGTTACAAGAATAAAATATGTATAAGGATAGCTAATATTTATTGAGCATATTCACTGTGCTAGCACTTTATAACATCACTACGTTTAACCTTCACAAAAGCCCAGTGAGGTAGGTATAATTAATTATTTTCCAAAGTTTACAGATAAGGAAACTGAGGCAGAGAGTGTTTAAGTTAAGTAGACCAAGGCAGATCCAGGATTTTAACCAAGATAGTTTGTTCGCTCTATCATCCATGTTGTTAATAACAATGAGGATAAATATGCCTGACTTATGAAATGAGAGGGAAAAGAAGTAGCTAAGAATTTTAAGAGTAAAGCCCTGAATATCAGCCCTGATCTTTCTTTTTATCTATAAGCCTGAAGGTACAAAAGTCACAGTTAAATGCACCTATAGCAAACAGATTTCTTTTTTTAATATTTTTATTTTTGAAAGAGAGGGAGAGACAGGGATAGAGAGTAACGAAGTATGAGCAGGGGAGGGGCAGATAGAGAAGGAGACACAGAATCTGAAGTAGGCTCCAGGCTCTGAGCTGTCAGCACAGCCCGACATGGGGCTCAAACTCGTGAACCGCTAGATCATGACCTGGGCCAAAGTTGGATGCTTAACCAACTGAGCCATCCAGGCACCCCATAACAAACAGATTCCTTAATATTGATTTTGTTAGCTATTTCCTGGACACTGTGAGGCCATATGCCTTAATAAGATTGCTAGTATAGTCAATTCACTATGGGATAGTATATTTAATTTGAGGGCTTATTGAGAAACCACATGGGAAAGACATAAAGGAACACACAGAAGAATCCTCATAGTATTTTTTTTCCTCCAGGGCCTCATAATCCAGTGGAGGAGATGGGCATATATGCCTCTGATGATAGCAGGGACAACAATAATTGCCATTATAATCAATAGTATGCAATGCCTGGAGTGCTGTTTTGGGTGTTTATGTTCTTGTTTCTAATCTTATGCATTTTGAAGATTAAGAGAGAATGGTAATGTCTCCAAGAAAGACACGAGCTATGTTCTTTGGAATTGTGCCTCGCAAGCCTTTGAAATTTAAGAGTAGTAAATCTAAATATTATCATTTACTATGGCTATGACTAAACCTTAATAAATATAGCACGTTAGTTTTTTCCTGAAGATCATAAATAATAGCTATGTTTTTCTCATTCCCTCCCATCCTTCCAGACCTAAGGTCTGAGGCTGGATGCTTGGTTCCTGGACCTGTTTTGAAAGCACACATAAAGCAGAACTACAGTTGTATTAGTTGCATTATTAACTTAGCTCCATGCTGTTTTGTACCCTACTTAATTATGATTTATCCATCTCATAACCTCATACGTGGTCAATCGTTAACTTTGCCTTTTTTACCCTTACTCCCTGTTTACCCACTGATTATAGAAACCTAATGGGGACCGGATGGTAACATTTGTCTTGAAATTATCGGATGTACCTGATTGTATTAGGTCCCAAATGGCACCTCATTTTCTGGAAGAACGCATAACTCCAGATTGTTTCAAGCCCTCCACCTCAGGGTTTCAAGAAACCCTTTACTCTCCTCTCATATATTCACCTTCTTCCCCAAACATATATAAGCTGTCCTTAGGCTCAACAGGGCAAGACAGTTTGGGGAATGACCCCCTCCCTTCTCATTGGCCTACCCTGCTGACAATAAAGCTTCCTTTGCTTCAAAATTGGTGTCTCAGACATTGGCTTACTGTACATTGGGTGCACAGACATGTTTGAGTTCAGTAACAGCTTCATCACAATGTTGAGTGTTTCGGCAACAGTTACGTAAATGTGCTTATAATGATGTGGTTATAACTCCTGGAACTCCTCAACTTTTCCCTGGTCCAGACTGTTAGCACTAGGCAGATATGGATTACAATCTCCTAACCAAAGACCAGATCATAAGAGAAATATACCCTTCTAGAAATTTCAACTTGGAAGGAATCTCATTCATTCAACAGAAATGTCAAATGTTTACCAAGTGCCAGCACTGGGGATATACTGATAAGCAATATAGACAGTTCCCATCAGTGATGTGCTACAGCTGGTCTGTTCAATTTTCAGGAACAAGCTGGTAGCCAGCATGTTGGTGGCTGGTGAGTATTTAATCACAGAGATGAGCAAACTCAGAGAGCTGGTTGTTTAACATTGACCGGCATGTTAATGGTTCCTGTACTTACAAACTTAACTCTAGAGGGAAGGGTATTTATAGTATAACCATAACATAATATAATAACATATAATATAACAACTATAACATAATTGGAAGTGTGATCAGCAGTAGGAAAGTTGATATACAGGGTGCAGTGAGAGTTATGACAAGGGAATCTGGCTCATCTCAGGGGTGCTTAGAAGTAAAAATCAGCTACATTCCTTCTTAAAATCAGTTATATTCCTTCTTAATACGCTCTCAGCACTGGTCTTGATACCACTTTGAAACCCATTTTAAATCTCTCTTGTGCAATAATGTACTACCTGGTGCTACAGGCAGGGCACAGTCTACAAAGACATTTGAACTCAAAGTGCACCTCCTATACTTGCCCGGTGGTTTGTGGCTGCACAAATCACCTAATTTTACTGAAATCAGTGTTTTCATCTGTAAAAACAGGATACTGATTGTTAATTTCAGAAACGAGAGAGGGGACATCACTACAGATTCTATGGATATCGAAGAACACTGTGAACAACTCTAAATTCTATGACCACAAATTTAATAATATAGATGACATGGACCAATTTCTTGAAAGATATAATTTGCCAAAACTCACACAAGTAGAATTAGACATCTAAATAGAGCTGTGTCTCGTGAAGAAATTAAGTCAATAACGAATAATCTTCCAAAACAGAAAGCATCAGGTCCAGATGGGTTCACTGGTGAATTCTACCAAACATTTAAGGGAGAAATTATACCAGTTGTCTACACTCTCTCTCAGAAGGAATACACACCAACATGAGACAGACATTACAAGAAATAGAAATGCAAAGACAAATCTCATTAACATAGGTGCAAAACTCCTCAACAAAATGTTAGAAAATCAAATCCAACAATGTATAAAAAAATTATACACTATGACTGGGTAGGATTTGTCTCTGTTATACAAGACTGGTTCAACATTTAAAAATCAATTTGTGTAATCCATCACATCAACAGGCTGAAAAAGAAAAATCACATGATCATATCAATAGATACAGAAAAAGCAACTGGCAAAATCTCAAAGCCATTCATGATAAAAATTTTCAGTGAATTATGAATAGAGGAAATTTTTCTCAGTGTGATAAAGAATATCTGGGGTGTCTGGGTGGCTTAGTCAGTTAAGTATCTGACTCTTGATCTTGGCTCACGTCTTGATCTCAGGGCTGTGAATTCAAGCCCTGTATCAGGCTCCACGCTTAGTGTGAAGCCTACTTAAAAAAAAAGAAAAGAATATCTACAAAAACCCTACAGCTTACATCATACGTAAGAGTGAGAAATGAGAAGCTTTCCCACTAAGGTCAGGAACAAGGCAAGGATGTCTCCTCTCACCACTCCTTTTCAATATTCTACTGGAAGTCCTAGCTAATGCAACAAAAAGGGAAATCAATCATTGGGAAGGAATAAATAAAACTGTCTTTGTCCACAGATAACATGATTTTCCATGTAGAAAACCCAAAAATCCAAATTTTTGTAGTAGACAAAAAATATCTTCGGGAACTAATAGGCAATTATAGCAAAGTTGCAGGATATAAGGTTAGTGTACAAAAGTCAACTGCTTACCTATATATCAGCAATTAGCAAGTAGAATTTGTAACTAAAAAGCACACTACCATTTACATTAGCACCCCCCAAATAAAATACTTAGGCATAAATCTAACAATATATGTACAAGATCTCTATGAGGAAAACTATAAAACTCTGTTGAGTAAAATAAAAAGGACTAAATAAATGCAGATATGTTCCATGCTCATGGATAAGAAAAGTCAATATTGTCAAAATGTCAGTTCCTCCTAACTTGGTCTATTATATTCAATGCAATCCCACTAAAAATCCCAGCAAGTTATTTTGTGGGTATTGACAAAATCTAGAGTTTATATGGAAAGTCAAAAGACCTAGTATAGCCAACACAATATTGAAGGAAAGGAGCAAAGTTGGAGGATTGATACTACCAAACTTCTAGAATTACTATAAAGCTACTGTAATCAAGACCATGTGGTATTGATGAAAGAACACATAAATAGATCAATGGAACAGAATAGAGAGCCCGGAAATAAACCCACATAAATAAGGTCAACTGATCTTTGACTAAGGAAGAAAGACAATACAATGGAACAAAGATAGTCTCTTCAACAAATGCTGCAGAACAACTGGATATCCATCCACATGTGAGAAAACGAGTCTAGACACAGACCTTGTATCCTTCACAAAAATGAACTCAAAATGGATCACCAACCTAAATATAAATTGCAAACCTATACAATTCACAGAAGGTAACATGGGAAAAAACCTAAATGACCCTGGGTATGGTGATGACTATTTAGATATAACTCAAAAAGCATGATCCATGAAGAAATCATTGATAAGCTGGACTTCATTACAATTGAAAGTTTTCTGCTTTGCAAAAGACAATGTTGAGAAAATTAGAAGACAAGTCATGGACTGGGAAAAATAAAAAAATTTGCAAAAGATACATCTGATAAAGGACTGTTATCCAAAATATACAAGAAATGCTTAAAACTAAATGATAAGAAAACAAACAACCTGATTTAAAAATGGGCCAAAGACCTTATGGACACCTCACCAAAGAAGATACACAGAATGCAAATGAGCATATGAAAAGCTTCTCTGCATCATGTCATCAGGGAATTGCAAATGAAAACAACAATGAGAAACTACTACAGACCTTTTACAAAGAGCAAAATTCCAGAACACTGAGACATCCAATGCTGGTGAGGATGTGGAGCACTAGGAAATCTCACTCATTGGTGCAAAATTGCACAGCTACTTTGGACGACTGTTTGGCAGTTTCTTACAAAACGAAACTTACTCTTACCAAATGATTCACTAATCACTCTCCTTGGTTTTCACCCTGAGGAGTTGAAAACTTATGCCTATACAGACACCTGCACGTGGATATTTATAGCAGCCTTATTCATAATAGCCAAAATTTGGAAGCAACCAAGATGCCCCTCAGTAGGTGAATGGTTTAATAAAGTGTGAACAGTGGAATCCAGGAAATGAAATCTTGGTCAGTGCTATAAAGAAATGAGCTATCAAGCCTTGAAAAGACATGGAAGAGCCTTAAGTACATGTTATTAAATGTGTACTCTGAAAAGGTTACATACTGTATGAGTCCTAATATATGCCAGTTAGACAAGGCAAAACTATAGAGATATCTTAAAAGATCGGTGGTTGCAGGGATGGCGTCGGGGAAGGGATGAGTAGGTGGAGCATGGAGAATATATAGAACAATAAAACTAGTCTATATGATCCTCTAATGATGGATAAATGTCATTATAGATTTGTCCAAACCTATAGAATGTACAACACCAATAGGGAACCCTTATGTAAACCGTGGACTTTGGGTGATGATGATGTGTGCTTAGGTCGATCAATTGTAACAAATGTACCACTCTGATAGGGGCGTTGATAATGGGGGAGGCTATGTATCTGTAGGTGTAGGGGACATATGGGAAATCTCTGTACCTTCTCTTAATTTTGCCATGATTCTAAAACTGCCCTAAAAACTGAAGTCTTAAAAAACCCACAGGATAATGACGATATTTTGCAGCATTGTTCTGAGGATTAGGTACAGCGGACATATATCAAATGACTACACATTATAAGTGCTCATTAAGTGGTGGCTGGTATTATTTTTATCTTATTTTTATTTGTGCACTGTTTTTAAAGTTTACTTATACTTTGAGAGAGAGAAATCATGTGTGCAAGAGGGGGTGGGGCAGAGAGAGAGAGAGGCAGAAAGAGAGGGAGAGAGAAAGGGAGAGAGAGAATCCCAAGCAGTCTCTGCACTGTCAGTGTGGAGCCTGAGTGTGCAGGGCTCAAACTCACGAACCCAGAGATCATGACCTGAGTCAAAATCAACAGTCGGACACTTAACCGACTGAATCATCCCCAGAGCCCCTGTGCACTTGTTTTCATTCAATCTTTCAGATTTCAAATTCCTGGAGGAAAGGCACTATATTTTATTTCCAGCATATGCTAGAAGTTGACACGTGATAAATGAAAATTTCATTGAATTAATTTATTCTTTTTAAAACAATTTTTTTTTAATGTTTATTCATTTTTTAGAGAGAGCGAGAGAGACAGAGCACGAGCAGGGGAGGGGCAGAGAGAGGGAGACACAGAATCCAAAGCAGGCTCCTGGCTCTGAGCTGTCAGCATAGAGCCCAATGCAGGGCTTTGAACTCATGAACCCTGAGATCATGATCTGAGCCAAAGTTGGACGCTCAACAGATTGAACCACCCAGACGCCCCGAATTAATTTATTCTTAATTGAATTAAATTGTCCCTAAATGTCTATTGGCAGAGAAAAAAAAATATTTCAATTCAAATGTAGACTATACACTGCTTTCCTGTGTCAGGATCAAAGATACCATTTGTTTTAAAACTAAAACAAGGCAAAATGCTGACAGGTAAAAACTGTATTTAATTTTCTACTTAAGATAACCCAACTACTAAATCGTAACTACTGAATGATACTTCCTCATTATGACCCTGATAATAATAATCTGTTGTTTCATTGGATAAATTTTCAGAGGTAGAGTGCTATGTTCAGCAATATAACATACATTCCTCCTAGGTATCTTTCCCTCCCCCCCCATAATTCTTATTTCCATATTCCAGATATTTTGTCAAAGCCATTTCTAAATAGGGAGGAAACTGATTTTATAGTCATACAATTTCAGAGCTGCAAGGGATCTTAGCAATCATGCTTTATTTTGCAGGTAATTGAGATAAAAAAAAAAAAGATAACCAAAGGTCACACAGTGAGGAAGATTTTTGCAAGGGAATCCAGAGGATACTCTTTAAGGGAAACTAGAAAATAATGAGTTATAAAAATAGGCCCATGAAACCATTATGGAAAACGAAAGAAAACTGAAAACCTCTCCCTGCTGGTACCGAAACCGTAGAAGCAGTAAAATATGAAAAAGCATATGAAGAAGCAGTATGAAGAGGCAGTAAATATGAAAAATATAAAATAAATAGGAAAAATAGGAAAAATAGGAAGGAGCAGTAAAATATGAAAAACTGAAAAACATGACAAATGAAAAATAAGGAGAATGAAGAAACCAGCGGACTAAATGTGAAATTCACTAGCGAAATATAAAAATAGGAGATGAAAAATTTGGAGGAGGGGGGATGTTTTCTTTAGGATGCATGTGGATGGCCCAATTTGAAGCAATGGCCATTATTCCTTTTTTTTAAGTTGCCTTTTTTTTTTCTTTCCGAACGTTTCGATTGTAATCCTGCAGTCTCTCTTGTGCTCGAAAACCTCCTCAAATGCTAAACGTGTCATGCGCTCAGATATGCGGACGTCGATAAAGTTCCCTAGCAGAGCATGGTTTTTCCTCTTTCCTTTGCGTAACCAGTTTTGCTTAATCCTTTCGGATCTGAGCCTGCCGATTTTATATTTCTAAGCAATTAATTTTTTGGCCCGGGCGCGCAATCCACAGGTGCGGATGACTGACAGCGCGCTGATAGGCTCCATCTGTTGGCGGCTGATAATGGCCTCCTGGGGGCTCGCGGGTGCAGGTTTCACACACGGAAAAAGCAGGCAGCCTAATCTATTCGCAGGCAGGCGGAAAAAGCCCTGCAGCGCGCATTGTTATTCGACAGGAACAATTGGTTACAGACAGCACTTTTAGAGGCACAGTGGGGAGGTCCGGGAAGGGGGGCAGTGTTCCCACAGTGAGTGATGTTCCTTTAGAGCCGGCAGTGACTTTCCTCTTTGGGAAAAAGAAAACAACAAAACAAAACAAAACAAAACAAAACCGCAAAACAATGGGGCACCTGGGTGGCTCGGTAGGTTGAGCGTCGACTTCGGCTCAGGTCCTGATCTCACCGCCGCGCGTCGGGCTGTGTCCTGACAGCTCAGAGTCTGGAGCCTGCTTCGTACTCCAGGTCTCTCTCCCTCTCGGCTCCTCTCCCGCTCACGCTGTCTCTCTCTGTCTCTCAAAAATAAAAATAAACAGTAAAAAAATTTTCAAACGAAACAAAACAAAAGGATGACACTGGAGAGATGGGAATTTTGTGATATTTCTAGGAGTAATTCCTGACTATCCTCGGCTTCGTAATTTATAAAAGAAAGATGGGTAAAGGAGGTAGTTTATAATCATTATAATTTAGTTGTGATGTAAATAAATGAATACTGAAATGGTAGGGCTGGCTTCAGAGCTTCTGGAAAGACTTGGTTGAACTCCTGGATTCTCCTTGGATGTAAAGGACAGCATGGGTATCGTATTAAGGGCACCAAAGTGCAGGTGACCCTCCACTTAAACAGAAAGGCAAGTTAGGCATGCATTTAGGGTGGGTGGAATGGGGATATGACTTTCAATGCTTTAACCCTAAAACAGATATTCTATATAGGCTACAGACAAGCAGGGCAAAGATTTCCAAATCAGAAATATTTTTTAACATTTTCTTAAATTATTTGTAATTAGCAAATATTTCAGATTTAGGCAAATGGTTGAAGTGGCCAATTTGCCGGGGGAGGGGGGGAGATAGCTGAAGCCTTAAAAAAACATGAAAGTTCTGTGCCTTTCTTGTCTCATGACTTTGTTCCCTCAGACACCATTTAGGGATGATTTAGCTTCATCTGGGTGTACGCCCCTCCCCACCCTTGCCGAAAGAAGCAAGGATATTGAAGCAGTCAGGTCTACTTTGATGTTTCGAGTTGGGTTTTTTAAAAAGCCATCATTGATGGGGCGCCTGGGTGGCTCAGTCCATTAAGCTTCCAACTCTTGATCTTGGCTCAGGTCATGACCAGTGGTGAGTTTGAGCCCTGTGAGAGCCTGCCTGGGAGTCTGTGTCTCTCTCTGCTCCTTCCTCCCTCTCTCCCTCAAATTAAATAAATAAACTTAGAAAAAGAAAAAGCCATCATTGAGATAGCAAGTGGAATTTTTCCCCTTTAATTTCATCCTTACCGCCACCCCTATCCTGCCATCTTTCCCTCTTCTCCCTTCTCTTTGGAACTCAGTAAATACAAGACCTCTTAAGGAAGACGTGCACATCCAGGACCCTTGAAACCATGCTTTTGGTAACACTTGGTTCCAGTGGACACCTCAGACTCACTAGCATCACTTAGGCTCACCGACTTGCATCTAACCTCTTCCCTGGGTGCTTTTATCTACTTCGGAAGACAATCTACATGGAGATTTGAGAATTCCTAATGGGTAAGGAATTTAAACGCCTATTTGCTAGTAATAACATAAAATGCCTTGTTAACCTCTATCACGGCTAATGGCTAGATGAATATATTTCCATAAGTGTTTCTTTTCTACTTTTAGACTCAGGACTAACATCCACCTACTGGAAAGATTCAGAGGTGATACAAGAAGAATAATTAAGTCTTGTGTCTAAATAGCACCAACACCTCTGGACTTTAAGTGATAAAAACAGATTCAAGATTCAATAGGCCACATTCATCCAGAGAATAGGATAGTGGGGGCAAGCATTTTGGTTGACACGGTGCTAAATAAGTCGTTTTTATTTCCAATGGATTATTTGCATGATAGACATTCATTTTTATGGTCATAATAATTGACACGACTCCAGGTATCTGGAAATACGACATCAGAAAAAAATCTCTATGACTCATTTTGATTTTTCATTCCCAGTGTCCAGTTGTGTTCTTGGCAGAAAATATAATCTAGTCATTTCTGAGATGTTTCTGAGATTTGTCTGTCAATCCATCTCTACATGTTATTTCGTTCTCTATTCTACATTCCAGTCCATGGTTTGATCCTGCAATTCTCAGACGTGGTCTGGTGAGAGTTCTGCTCCTGTCACACCTGTTCCTAGTGGGTGGAGGGAGGGAGGTATCTGGGTCCAGGAGAGCTTTTTCTGTCAGTGCAGAGAGACTGTCCGTGGTCACATGTCGTCACATTATAGACGGTGATTGTCTTGGCTGAGGCTCTGCCCTAACCTCACCTCTGAGCCTGTGGGAAACTCAAGGTCATCCGTGGGCATAACACTGCCCCATGATCCCCTCACCAACATCTCTGTGTGAGATCCCAACTCCCAGAGTAGGAACTCAAGAGACACTAATTCCCTCACTAGTTTCTTCAACTGGTATACATCACTTTCCCTCCTGTCTCCTGTCCCAACAATTTGAGGGGTTTTAGCAGGAGAGAAATTTTCTTCTCCATCTCCTTCCCTCCTTTCAGGTTTTCCTGTCTCATGCCTCAAGTGTCTCCTTAGAAAGCTGAAGCGTGTGGGGGCGCCTGGGTGGCTCAGTCAGTTAAGCATCTGACTTCATCTCCGGTCATGATCTCCTGGTTTGTGAGTTCAAGCCCGGTGTGTTCCCTGGGTACATGGTACCGTATGGAAAAAACGCCCCAAAGCAGATGGGAATCTGGGAGAAGTCAGGAAAGGATATAAATAAAGGTTATTTTCTGGTTTTTTGTTTTGGTTTTTTTTTTAATTTTTTTTTCAACGTTTTTTATTTATTTTTGGGACAGAGAGAGACAGAGCATGAACAGGGGAGGTGCAGAGAGAGGGAGACACAGAATCGGAAACAGGCTCCAGGCTCCGAGCCATCAGCCCAGAGCCTGACGCGGGGCTCGAACTCACGGACCGCGAGATCGTGACCTGGCTGAAGTCGGACGCTTAACCGACTGCGCCACCCAGGCGCCCCAATTTTCTGGTTTTGAATAAATACCTAAAATCCAACTTGGTGTTTGAAAACTTCTGGGGACTATGGTTTCCCCACTGAGAGGTTGGGCTGCTGATGGCAATGAACAATTTCCTCTGGAAAGAGGCAGGGGCTCCTTCTCTTGGGCACCGAGTGACCCAACACTGGATTGGAGCCACCAGATCAGACTGAGGGTTAGAGCTCTCCTGTGCTCTTCCCACACTGATGAGATAGAGGAGAATGGGCATAGAATTTGCATAATTTTTGACAGAATGAATGAATATCTTAGTGTAAATTATTTCCCTTTTCTACATTACCTGAAATCCTTTTCCAAAGATCTGGAAGTTTATTTATTTTTGAGAGAGAGAGAGAGTGCAAGCAGGGGAGGAGCAGAGACAGGGTGACAGAGGATCCAAAGCTGACTCCAGGCTGACAGCTGTGAGCCCAAAGTGGGGCTCGAACTCATGAACCGTGAGATCATGACCTGAGCCAAAGCCGGATGCTCAACCGACTGAGCCACCCAGACATCCCTCTTTTTCCAAATATCTAAAGTCCCAGAAACACAAAAATGGATTTTCAATAATACCCATTGTCTTACTCAGTTTGTGCTGCTATAACGAATTACCATAGACTGGGTGGCTTACAAAACGAACATTTATTTCTAGCTGTTCTGGAGACTGGGAAGTACTAGGTCAAGATGCTGGTAGATTTGGTTCTGATGACAATGGCCTTCTGATTTGCAGATGGCTGCCTTCTTGCCATGTGCTCACCTGGCAGAGAGAGAGAACAGGCTGTCCTGTGTCTTCTTAGAAGGGCACTCACCTCCTTCATGAGGGTGCCACCCTCGTGACTTAATCATTTCGCAAACACCTTTGTGCTAACCTGCAATGCATAAAATGGGCAACGGATGTCAGCCTTCTGTGACAGTCTCAAGTGACCTCAGGGAGAAATAAAAAAAAAAACAAAACAAGAAGAAGAAATGGAAAACCCGTTAAGCTGAGGTAGGCAAGCAATACTTTTGAACAATCAGACATGATAGGAACATAATGTATTGAGGTGACCTAAGGGTCTTTCTTGTGTCTATGTGGAAATTAAACCTTAGCTTTTACAACTATAACAAATTATACCTTGTGACATGCAGGTGTTTGGAGAGCTGGTCACAAGCAGGTGTACCCTTTTACCCTTTTGTGTATATAATCGTAGCTAACAAGCTTCGGAGCAGTTCTCCAGAGCAATCTTAAAGACTGTCTCCCAGGCTAGAGTCTGCATAAGACAACCAATAGAGTGTTTACTAATCCACTTTCAGGTTGGCTTTCTTTCAGTGGACAGGCCCCATCTCCTAATACCATCACATCTGGAGTTAGGATTTTGACATATGTGTTTTAAGAGGACACAAACACTCATTGATAGACTTTAACAGCCCTGGACTCGCTTTCCTCATCTGTAAAATGAAATCTGTGCTGAGACCATGCTCTGAGGTGCAATTTTGTTTAGCTGTGAGAAAAATCACAGATTCCAGGCCTAAAAGAAATCAGTGTGATTGCAGTTACTTACAGGTGTGTGTGTGTGTGTGTGTGTGTGTGTGTGTGTGTATGTGTTCACTGCACCCTAGACTGTGAACTTCTTTAAAACACAGATTTGCCTTTCATCCTTATATTCCTAGTGCTGGATACATATTAGATGTTCTGTGAATGTTTGTTGAATGAATAAATGAAGAATAAATGCTTATATAATAATTCAGGGAATAAATATAACAGAAATTAGGTTGAGAGCCTGTGGTGTATTCTATTGCACTTTTTCATTTGGTTTTCATGGAAATCCTACTGGCATGAAAACGTATGTTATTTCCTCAGATTCTGGTGAGGGGTACAGATGGGGCCGAGTTTTGGGGCAGAGGTGTTCCTCCGTGAGCTTTCTTTTGTACCTTTTTTTCAAATCTGAAAAAAAGAAAGAAAGAAAGAAAGAAAGAAACGCTTAAATCTACTTTGTTTTATCAAACAGTTAACACATTGGTTTTGACTGGTAAGCTCTTGTACTACCCAGGGGCAAATGTTCTGGGCATCGACTGAGCGTCTAAACATATTTTGCAGTGATGTAAATATAACTGTAGGAGATTGGGTAAGCTCTTTACTGGGCATAGAGCATTTTAGGAAGCTGCTTGGCTAAATAAACCTCTACTATTAACTCCTGCTACTACCCTTAACTTATCTCTTTTTAGTGTTGCAGGGCAAAAACCTGACTAATGAAGCATTTTATTCCAATGTTTCACTGAACTGATTTAATTGATTCCAATTACTAAGGTAGTATTTAACCAGAGCAGTAGATGCAGCTTTTACCTTCATAAATGTGTACTTAAATGTATCTTCCTTTATGAGGTAGCAAGCACATATGCTCCATTTTGCTGTGTGAGTAAACGGTTAAATGTCTTGCAGGTTTGCTTTGCCACCCAGGGTGAGAAAGAAAACAAATCATTTATCCTCAGAAGCTCCCAAGCGGCATGAAGAAGGGTGTGCTGCTTTTAAATAGATTTCTGTAGCAAAGTGCATAGTCATTTGAAAGCCAGTGACGTATTTTGAGAGTTATTCATTTCCTGTCAGCTCCTACCTTTGGAGTTTGTATTTTCTTTTGGTTCATAATAGGGAAGGGCAAGCTGACTCACTGCTGCCCCCAAGTGTCATTTGAAAACATGGGCACAGGGACGCCTGGGTGCCTCAGTCGGTTAAGTGTGCGACTTCAGCTCAGGTCATCTCCAGTGAGTTCGAGCCCCCCATTGGGTTCTGGGCTGACAGCTCAGAGCCCGGAGCCTGCTTCAGATTCTGTGTCTCCCTCTCTGTCTGCCCCTCCGCGGCTTGTGCTCTGTCTCTGTCTCTCTCTCTCAAAAATAAATAAACATTAAAACAATAATAATAATAATGATAATAATAAAAGTAAAAAGCAAACCAAAGAGCCACTCAGCATAAAAATGAAACACATGATCAGAATCCACGGTCCATCTTGAATTGTCCTTTCTGTTGCTATTGAAAGACAATACCTTATGAAATGAAATCACCTCAACCAATATCTTTGGAGAACCTTCTCTGTGCAAAGCCCTGTGTTCTGTGTAGAGGATACAAAGAAATAAGGACGTGATCTGAGCCTTTAAAGGCTTTTAAACAAACTAGAGAGACCTGAGTGGGTTAAAGGTTAAATAAAAATGACTGATAGCTGTCACCAGAGATAACCTTAAAGAGTCTAATCTGTGTAGCTGATTTTTAAAACTCTAATATATACAATATCATTTTAGGGAGCACTGTGCTAGATCCTTTACATTCGGTATTTCATTCAGTCTGTACAATAACCCTGTGAAAAAGGTAATAGTGTACCTTTTAATCTTTTCTCCTGAATGAAACTGAAGCTTTGACTTGAAAGCAGGGTCACCCAGCAGTGATGTGGCAGGAGCTGGAAGCTGCTTTTGGTGTCCTGACCTGAAAGCCTTTGTTCTCACCTGAGCTGCTTCAGGGCCACCGATGCAAGGGAAGGTAGTTTTTATGCAAGTAGAGGTGGCCCCGTGGGGTTTTCTGAAGACTGGGATTTCTTTTTTTTTTTTTTTTTTTTTTTTTTTTAATTTTTTTTTTCAATGTTTTTTATTTATTTTTGGGACAGAGAGAGACATAGCATGAACAGGGGAGGGGCAGAGAGAGAGGGAGACACAGAATCGGAAACAGGCTCCAGGCTCTGAGCCATCAGCCCAGAGCCCGACGCGGGGCTCGAACCCACGGACCGCGAGATCGTGACCTGGCTGAAGTCGGACGCTTAACCGACTGCGCCACCCAGGCGCCCCTGAAGACTGGGATTTCAATGGCTCATCTGAGCTCTCGTAAAACTCAGAAAGCTTTAAAACGAAAGAAGTCAGGAGTCAGGGAGGTATTGGCTTTTAAGATGAAGTCAGCAGCACTGGTTGGTTTGGTCAAAGGAGAAAGAAGCTTTCAATTTGTAAGATCTGGATTTATAAGCTTGGGTTTGAATCCCAGCTCAGTCGCTCATTTAATCTGTGACTTGGAGAATTCCTTAAATCCAGTTTCTTCTGTGGAGGGAGGATATAATAATGCCCATCTTGACCATGCATCAGACATGTGTGAGAAGTCCGTGCGTGGTCTGTGGTGGGGCAGCCTACATGTCAGTTCTCTTTTTCCTCATGGAAGATGAGTAGAAGTCTCGAACCCAGTGGTGCAAGACCATCAAGTCCAGACAAAGAAGAGACTACAGAACATGGAATCTCCCTAAGAGGAATTTTTATAACATATCCAGGCTCCTGGGGATGCCACAGTTTTATAGATTATGCGATGTATACTTTCAAACACCAACTAGAATGTATTAGTTTCCTTCCACAAATGTCTTTGATCGGATTCCTACACTCCTGGGAATATAGCTGAAGAAAACACAGAAGATGGTTAGGAAAGATAAAAAGAAAAATTACCAAGGTCTTCCTAGGTCAGATTTATAGCTTATTTATGAGCATCTCTAAGCCATTCATTGCCATATATAAAATTAGGTCATATCTGGGGAAACCCAGATTATCACTTTGTTCTGCTTTGCCCCAATATTTTTTAAGGTGCTGTTGATTTAACAGGTCCCTGTGGGCGACTGGGCCCTATTCTGCCTCATGGCGAAGTCCTTCTCTTGAAAAACATACTGTCAGTGCCACACAATTTCAGCACTTTTACAATTACTATTGCTGTAAGTGTAATTTCCCTGCTGACCTGAAGTAGTTAATTTGCTTTTCTAAGGACCCAGTTTAGGACTGAGCTGTGACTCGGGCTGTCGCCTGCATGGGGAGATGGAAATGAACGTAAGCAATTTGGTCATCTGCTCTTGGCTTCATGGGGCTCTTTCTGCCTGAGTGAAACTTCCCTTTTGCTGAAAATTGCAAAAACAAATGGGCCCAATATCATTCTAGTGTTACTTGTTTGAATTTATGCCTCCCCTTTTAAAAAATATATATATTTTATTTTGGAAATAACCCAATTAAGAGTTTTTCATGCTTTAGCTAAGAGAGTTGGTATTTATGTCTCTTTATCAGAGGCTTTCAATTCATGGGATTCATGCTTTTTCATCAGTAAATAGTCCATTCAAGAGCACTTTTTAGCTTATATGAAATTTCTAAAGGAAGAAGAAGGAAGAGGAAGAGGAGGGGAAGGAGAAGGAGGAGAAGAAAGAAGAGGATGAGGAGGAGGGGGAGGGGGAGGAGGAGAAATTTCTCTAATGCTATCCTCTCTTCCCAAAGAAGAATGCAATCTTAGTCCTTCCTATTACATTTAGAATTCACTGTGTAGTCTGTGAAACTCCAATATGAGATTTCTACTCTATTCATCTTACCCTTTTTCTCCCATTTTCTCCCATTTTATGTACCTTGGTGCTCACTTCTCTTCTTCCTCAGATCAGAGGCCCATCATTATAACTCTCCTGTGTGTGTTACACGGTCTCTTGCCCCCCTTTCCGTCGTCCTACTCACCTGACAGAACCTCCATGTGGATTCAACCCACTTCTCTGCTTATTCCACTCTTGTATCCAAGGAGCTGAATGCAGTTGGAGAAAAACACAACCATACTGGCTGTATGGTGGTGAACTTAGGGAGCCAAACTTCTCAAGGAACTCTGGGTCCTCCGCCAACCCTGGCCATGTCACCGACATTCCCAGACGACTCTTCACTGCCTCTCTCTTCCCAAACTCTTCTTTCTCACTCTAGTTGGTTCCTGCTTACTGCTTTCCTGAGATGACAGAAGTGATCAAAAAAGAACTTCCATTTCTTATCTTTAAATTTCTCAATCTGTCTGTGTCTCTGCCCGTAATCCTGCCTTCCCTTTGGTGACAATGAATAAACTGCCCGTAGCTCTGAGCAGCCACTTGTGCACTAAATCCCATGTCTAAGTGTCATCTCCTAAGGACAATGCTTCTCCGACAAAATCTTTTAAAGACACCCTTCTTTTCACCTCCCTTCAAGCTACTGCTCCATGTCTTGGTTTCTTTTTATACAGAAATTCCCTAGAAGATTTGTCTTTTCTGGCTCTTCATACTTCCTCACTTCCCATGCTCTCTCAGATACATTCCAATCATTTTCACCCCCTTCTTACCAAGACATCATACCTTCCTTAAATACTTAAGTTAATAGATGGTGACTTTGTGGCTTCTAACCACTGTTCTGAATAAAATCACATGGTTGCTTTTTGGATCCATTTTCACTTAATTCAGAACTGCCATGCTGCTGCAAATAGCATCTACCAATGTTTTTGGTTTGAACAGTTACAGGAAGACTCTTTTCAATGTGGTTGAGCAAACCTGTTAGCTCACAGGAAGTGCTGTGGGAGCTTGGGTGACCAGGAGTGGGACAGAGTAGACTCTAAGCGTTAAGAACCAGAATTCAGAGGTAGGTGTGCCACAGACAGAGAGGGGGTCCTGGTCTGACACATAGAATATGAATGGCATATAGCAACAGAAGCAGGAAGAAATTTTGGTAATAATTTTTTTAATGTTTATTTTTGATAGAGACAGAGAGACAGAGAGACAGAGAGAGAGAGAGAGAGAGAGAGAGCATGCACGAGGTGGGGAGGGGCAGAGGGACACAGATCCCAAGCAGGTTCCAGTCTCTGAGCTGTCAGCACAGAGCCTGATGCAGGGTTCAAACTCATGAGCTGTGAGGTCATGACCTGAGCCGAAGTCAGATGCTTAACCTACTGAGCCACCCAGGTGCCCCGAGATCTTGGTAATAATTTGATCTCATGGAGATTCAACATGAACTAGGGCTCCTGACAATTGATGATCAGGAATTACTTAGAAATTTTAGCAAGGAGACAAGTAAGCATTCTAGCAAGTGGAGCCCCCACTTATTCATTGGCCAGTGGTGTTTCACGGCCCTACTCCAGTCCTGAGGTGGAGCAAGTGCCTGGCAAGGAAGAGTCAGGGCTCCTAGCTCGTGCGGTGGGAGGTGGTGGGTACTTAGCGGGTAACCAAGGCGGTGACTAAGGCACTGTGGTCAAAGCTCAGTTGGGAGTCAAGGGATGAGAGCTGACCTCACAGCAAGAATGCATCTGGTATGTTGTGCCGTTTTTTTCTGAGGCTTCTTAAATCCTACTAACCTGAGTTCAGGATTAGTTCTAGGAATTAAGGCAGAGGACAACCGTATTCCTGCGGGAAGAGAAAGGTGTGACGGATTGAATCAGTATCACTTATCCTTTAACTAACAACAGTAAACATGCCTACTATTTACCTTTTGAAAATATTCGCATCAGTTGAAGTCCTGGCAACAACCTCGAGGTACCTCAGGTGGTTCCCAGGAAGGGAAGACCTAGAGCGGTGTGTGCAGAGTTAAAGGAACACACCGGGGATGTTAGGGACACAGAGACTAATGACAATGTGAGGCCACACCACTGGTAGGGCAGAAGGGACAGGGAGAGAAAGCACTGTTACCGAAGCCCAGTGAGAGCCCGGGGGCCAAAGGGGTCACCACACAGAAGCCAAGAGGGACACAGCGACTTCCCAGGAGTTAGGGAGAAGCTTGACAGAAACGGAGAAAAAAAACCCTTCCTTCTCTCTCCTCTCATCTATGGATTCCTCACAGTGGCCAAACCCAAAAGACTGCCAGAGGACAAGTGAGCCCAGATGAGATGGTCTACAGTGTGAAACCTCCCAAGACATGGAGCATGGCTGAGAAGGATGGAGAAAAAAATGTGGGGCAAAGGTGATAGCCCACACAGCGCTCTGCTCTTGCTCCCTGGTGCCCCCGGGGTCACAGAAGGGCCCTTAGGATAGCTGGAGGCAGAGACATTACTTATTCAGCTGGACTGTGAGCCCCCCAAAGGCAAGGGGAAACAGGACAGGCATTTGGGGCTAACAGGCCAGGTTCAAATCCTGGCATTACTTGGCACCTCACCTAATCTTCCAGAGTCTTAATTGCCTCCTATGTGAATTGAGCTTGCAAGGTTATTACAAGAATTAGTGCTGGTATATTTACGACCTTCAGATCGAAGCAGACTATTGCTGTATTACAAACTACCCCAGAACCTAATGGTTTAAAACAACAGGCATTTCTGGGTGGACCTGGAGGGTATTATGCGAAGTGAAATAAGTCAAAGAGAGAAAGACAAACACCATATGATTTCACTTATATGTGGTATTTAAATAAACCAAACCGATGAACAAACAACAGCAAACAGACTCTTAAATATGGAGAATAAATGGGTGGTTGCCAGAGGGGAGGTCGGTAGGCCAGAGGGTGAAAGAGAAAAAGGGAATTATGGAGTGCAGACTTGCCTTTAGAAAATAAGTCACAGAGATGAAAAGCACGGCATAGGAAATACAGTCAATAATATTGTGATAGCGTTGTATGATGATAGCTGGTGGTGGGCACTGAGAAACGCACGGAATCAATATGTTGTACGCTTGTAATCAATGTAATATTGCATGTTAATCATACTTGAGTTTAGAGAAACCCAGACATTTCCTCATCTTTCCCGATTCTGTGGTTGGCAGGGCTCAGCTGGGCAGCTCTTCTGCCCGTCTTCCTTGAGGTGTTTCATTGCCGCTGCAGTGGCAGGTGGGGCCCAAACCCGCATGATGATTTGCTCGCATACCTGGTGCTTGTGCAGGGGCGACTGGAAATGTGGCTCAGCTAGCTCTCTGGATCGGCTGGGCCCCTCTCTTTCCATGGTCTCTGGGCCCCTTCTTTTCCATATGGTGTTCCCAGGACAGCAGGAATCTCTTACATGGAGGGTGAGGGCTACCCAAAATGCAAAAATAAAAACTGTTAGGCCTTGTCAGGCATTAGGCCTGGGACAGGTGGAGCATCACAGGGCCATCCCATGTTCAGTGTGGGAGGGGGATCCAAAAGGGCATGGACACCACGAGGGCTGCCTTGCTGGGGCCACCGTTGGGGACTACCTACCACATGGGCAGTCAGTTAATACTGATCATCTTTGAGAAACTCTGATATTCCACCAACGTATGTTTTGATTTACCATGTGTATCCCCAGTGCCTGACACAGTTCTCAAAAAAAATTGAAAGAATGAGTCATCGCTAGAAGCTCTGGAGCCTAGTGGAGGAGATTGTGGCCCGGCCACTGGAACCAATGTGAGCCAGCCAAATCCTGGCTTTTGTCACTCACTAGCTGCATGATCGTCGGCAAACTGTTGATTTTTTTTTTTTTTTTGTGCTCCAGTGTCCTCATCTGTAAAATGGGGATATTAATAGGATCCACCTAAAATAATTTTGTGAGGGTTCAATGAGGTGATAGATGCAATGTGCTTAGGGTGGGGTCAGGCACCCGCAAAGCATTCAGCAAGTGTATCATTGCTATGATGACCTCAAACACCCGCACCGAGGGCTCCACGAATCTTTACTGATGAATGACTTGTGGCGACCAAGGAAGAATTGACTGAAAGCTGAAAAGGGCACCTCATTCCCCTGGCCTTCTCTTTTTCCTTCTTCAGATTCAAGTTCAAAGAATGACAGAAATGGGACCCCTTCTTTGAGTCATGTATTTTTTCCCAATCACAGAATGCCAGGTCAGGAAGTTGTGAGAGTGCAGAAGAGCCGACCTGCTCTGGCATTTAGTCCCTGGGAGGAAAATGAACATAAAAGAGGGAGAAACAATTATTTGCAAAGGAGGCCCCTGTGAGAGATATGTTCAGGCAACCCACCTCTCGCCTTACCCGTGAAATGTGCACCTGAGCTCATATATAAATTGACTGATTGACTGGAATTCAGATACTTCATTCTACAAATGTATTTTTATTGATAGTCCGGGTGAGAGAAGGAGCGCTTCCTTCATCCAGAAGGATAGTGGTTGAGCTTATGTCAAAGAACAAAGATGGAAGTGAAAAGAGAGAATGAGAGAGAGGGAGTGGGATGGGAAGGAGAACCTCATGTATTTTTGAGCACGGGACCAACCTAAATTTAAAAAAAAAAATGGCACTTGACATCAATTTTTCCTGTGTCCGTTTCTGAGCTCTTCTCCATGCTGTCTCCAAGACCTTATTGTAGCTCCTACTTTTTCTTCCACAGGGACTTAGACTCCAAAATTATTTTCTACACTCCCTCTGATCAAAATGATCTTTCCCTGAGCACATTTGGGAATTGGGCATTAGGAGTCGTGCATATTGATTCAACTAATTAACTTTACAGTAATAGCTCCTCAACAGCCCATAAAGAGTCCCATTTTTTCCCCCCGAATGTGTTTCTAAATTGGTGGAATATCAGAGTTTCTCAAAGTAAAATGAGACGCAAAGTTTTGTAGATTTACTTTGCATACGCAACTTTTGCCTCTTTGGGCTTCGTTCTCACCTTCACTTCTGAAATCTGTGAGGTTCTCCATCATCTTCCCAACGTGGCAGCAATATTAGGTGGTGGCAGAGGGATACGAGGTGGGAGGGGGGGACATAGCTTTTTGTTCCCTTCTCTGAAGGAATGAGTTGTTTCTTTCTTTAAAAAATGTCCATTTTTGAGAGAGAGAGAGAGTGCAAGCAAGTGGGGGGGGGCAGAGGGGGGAGGGGGACAGAGGATCCAAACCGGGCTCTGCACTGACAGCAGCAAGCCCTCTGTGGAGCTTGAACTCATAAACGGCAAGATCATGACCTGAACCGAGGTCAGATGCTCAACCGACTGAGTCACCCAGGTGCCCCTGGAATGAGTTGTTTCTAAGTTAGATGCTGCCTAAATCCCTCAGACTCTGAAAACCTCCATGGACTGACACAACTTTCCAACCCAAAATGCTAAGTGTTTAGGCTCCTTTTCAAATTCTTTCTATAGCTTCGTTAGATAACAACTGTCAGAATGAATGAGGGGAACACAGGGAAGAAGTACCTTACTTGGTGATTAATTGGGACTGGTCCATATTTAATCACAGTTCTCAAACTCAGGGTGTATAATTTGAGCGTCACTAATAGTCTTCATGATTTGTCAGCCACTTCTACAGGCTATCTTTGAACTAAGAGCCTAGCTTATCTTTAGAATTAAGGCAGGCAGCGTTAGCCTCGGGTCTTCAATTTGGTGTGAGTCATTCAGTGGCTAAATCAGACAATGTGTCAGGAAGCAAATTGGTTTCCCTGGACCTCAGTCACTGATAATAATAATGAGCCAGACCATTCCACTGTAACTTCTTTGGGATAATTCTCCAGTACCTTGACGTGTGAATTTCCATAAATATATTCGGGGCCTAAAAGTACACAAATCACTTTGGGTATTACTATAGAAAGATGGGCTTGACGTTTAATACTCTTCCTGGAAATAGATATGTGGGCAAAAGGTAATAATTCCGGTGGCCTCCCTCAAACCATATATTTTCAGTGACTCTGCTACCAATTGTCACTAGAAGAACACATCATACTTATCCATGATCTTCAGCGTCTCCCTAATCGCATTTTTATCATGAAGATCTGCCTTAAACTCTTCATCTGTGAAAAAGGTTACCCAGTTAAAAAGAAGTGGCATTTGCTTAAATATTGACAGGAAGGCAAATCATCAACCTCTGAGAGTTATTAGAGAAATATAAATAGCATTTATACATTCAGACAGTTCAAATCAAATTTAGATGGGAAGAATGTATTTGTAGTTCTGAAACAGGGTTACGGCACCATATCTTTTCGAAAAATCCAAATGCTAATGCTCATAAAATATAAATCCAGTATGATCTGAAGTAGCAGAAATGATTTGAAATTAAATCACTCCTCATAATTCAATATCATGCTCATCCATATAAATAAGAACGTTTGAATTTTCATTACTTCTCTGTCAATCCGACGTTAACATCATTATCTTAATTCTGTGCTGGGATCATCCGAAAAACAGAAAAACTTTGCTAAATGCAATTCTGTAAAACACTGAAATATCATTTCATTGTGCATTGAGGCGTGACAGGAAAGAAATAGACATTCGTGCCTAAGATGATGCCTGGCCTATTGGACAAACTTTGGATAATTATTGTGATGATAAAAAATTAAATCGGTTGTATACTATTTTCAACACTGCGAAAGGTATTAAAATTTAAATAGAGAAGAGAAAGAATTTAAGTTGTTGCTAAGGAGAAATGTGGGAAAGAAAATATCACCTGGAATTTAGCTTGAAGATTAAACACTGGTAAATAACTCAAAAAATTAGTGGAAGGCACAGGGACACTCAGACTAAACAAACTGGTGGCTTTGTGTAGACACATAGACATGTGGTCAAAAGACCTCACCTTTGAAAATTTTCCTCTTGCCTTTGACGTCCTCCTAGCAGAACAATGAAATCCCAACTGCGTGTACTTCATTTAAGCATCTATATGAATATGAAGTTCCCACTCTAGAAATTTATGGAAATCACCCTGGGAGACAATAAAGGGAATATTGCATAGGACCTCATTTTTACAGATTTGTTTTTCCTGAAAATGAGGTTCGTATAAGGGAAGGGAAGCAAAAATAATATAAAAACGGGGAGGGGGACAAAACATAAGAGACTCTTAAATATGGAGAACAAACAGAGGGTTGCTGGAGGGGTTGTGGGAGGGGGGATGGGCTAAATGGGTAAGGCGCTTAAGGAATCTACTCCTGAAATCATTGTTGCGTTATATGCTAACTAACTTGGATGTAAATTAAAAAACAAAACAAAACAAAACAACAAAAAACCCAGCCACGTCTTAAACTCACCAAGTTGTGCACATTAAATATGTATAGCTTTTTGTATGTCAATCATTTGTCAATAAAGTGGTTTAAAAAAATGAGGTTTGTGATCCATCATCATTGTCCAAGTGTTTTTTCATTTTCCAGAAACTTTTGAGATGATTCCCTCTTATAACTCTCCAAACAAATTTTTTTACTATAAAATTTTCGTTTTAAGGGTGCCTGGGGGGCCAATCCAACTCTTGGTTTTGGCTCAAGTCATGATCTCACAGATGGTGAGGTCGAGTTCCATGTTAGGCTCTGTGATAACAGTACGAAGCTTGCTTGGATTCTCCCCCTCATTTTGCCCGTTCCGCCTCCCCCCCCCCCCTTATCCACTCTCTCAAAATAAATAAGTAAGCTTAAAAATATCATTTTAGGACAGGTTTAGATTTACAGGAAAACTATAAAGATATTACAGAGTTCCCATGTACCTCACATTCACCTTCCCCTATTTTAAGACATCAGAATTATTGAACCAATATTAGTGCATTATTATTACCTAAATTCCATAATTAATTCAGATTTCCATATTGTCTACCTGGTGTCCTTTTCCTGTTCTAGGATCCCATCCAGGAGAACATGTTACATTTAGTCATCTCGTTTCCTTAGATTCTTCTGGAACATGATGGTGTTTCAGACTCTCCTTGCTCTTGACGATTTTGACAGTTTTGAGTACTTAATGGTTGGGTGTTTGTAGACTGTCCTTCAGTTCAAGTTTGTCTGATGCTATTCTCATGATTAAATGGGTTGTGGGTTTTCAGGAGGAAGGCTATGAGATAAAGTGCCATTCTATCAACGTGACTTGTCTCTGATGCTAACATTGATCACTTGTAGAATTTGTCAGGATTCTTTACTTCAAAGATGCTCTTGTCCCTTGTTACCATTTATAAGAGAGTCATTGTGTGCAGCCACATGTAAGGGGTAGCTATCCTCTGCCCCCTTGAGAAAGGGGTGTCTACATAAATTATTCAGACTTCTCCTATATGAGAAATTTATTCTCCCCCATTTATTTATTCATTCAATTATTTACATCAGTATGGACTCAAGGATATTTGTTTCTACTCTGTGTTATAACTCAATACTACATTATGTATTTTGTTCAAATTGTTTAGGTTTTGCCCATTGGGAGCTCTTTAGGTTGATTCCCGTGTCCCTTTTATACAACCCCCATTATTGTATTCCCTCCCCTTTAAAAAACTGTTTTTAATGTTTATTTATTTTTAAGATAGAGAGACAGAATGTGAACAGGGGAAGGGCAGAGAGAGAGGGAGACACAGAATCCCAAACAGGCTCCAGGCTCTGAGCTGTCAGCACAGAGCCTGACGTGGGGCTCGAACCCACAAACTGTGAGATCATGACATGACTCGAAGTCAGACGTTTCACTGACTGAGCCCCTCAGGCACCCCAATCCCTTCCTTTTTTTTTTTTAAATTTTTTTTTCCCAACGTTTTTTATTTATTTTTGGGACAGAGAGAGACAGACAGAGCATGAACGGGGGAGGGCAGAGAGAGGGAGACACAGAATCGGAAACAGGCTCCAGGCTCCGAGCCATCAGCCCAGAGCCTGACGCGGGGCTCGAACTCACGGACCGCGAGATCGTGACCTGGCTGAAGTCGGACGCTTAACCGACTGCGCCACCCAGGCGCCCCCCTTCCCTTTTTTTAAACACAACTTCACCTGTTGCTCCTCACTCATCTTTCACATTTCCTCCCCCAGCTCTAGAATCAGGTGTCTTTGTACCTGTTATTGGAGAATGGTATTAGACACCAAAATCTGGGTGCTAGTTTGCTTGTTGTTATTAGGTTGCTTCTAAGTCCTCTCAGCTGATGCAAAGATATATCTGTGCATATACTAATGTGTTGACATGTCTTTAAAATATTTCTATATGTAACTATCTGTAGCTATACGAAAGTGAACATGAGTTCATATAAAATCTCACCAACTCTAATTATTGGGCACTTGCAAACCTCTAACCTCCCACCCACTCTCTATTTTCTTAATTGCTCAATTCCAGTATACAGATATGGTGGCTTCAGAATTGTTAACTTGTATGCCAATGGGAAGCCACTTTGTTAACTAGAGTACAACGCTTATCTACAGTTTTTGTTGTTTGTTTTGTTTTCTTTGTTTGCCTTTAGAGTTGCAGACTCCAATCATTTCCAAAGTTTCTTAGGTCAGTTTCTTTTACCCTACTACCTGCACTTTCACACATTTTTAATAGAGTTGGAATTTTGGTCACATTCTGCATTCCATCCTAGGACACCCTTGAATTCTAAATGATTTTCATTTTAATTCGCAAATATTAAGATTCTTTCTTGTTGCAATAAAGTTGTACAGGCTTTTAAAAATGCATAATGTGATTTGTGTACCATTACAGTATCATGCAGAATGTTTTCACCACCCTTAATATATCCCTGTGCTTTACTTATTGAACCTTCCTTCCCTCCCCTGAGCCCCTGGCAACCACTGATCTCACTGCTTCTACAGTTTTGCCTTTTCCAGAATATCACAAATGGAATAATATAGTATATAGCCTTTCAGACTGGCTTTTTTTTCACCTGTAAATATACATTTAAAAGATTCATCTGTGTCTTGTGTGGCTTGCTAGTTCATTTTTTTTTTTTTTACAGCTGAATAAGATTTCCCTATATAGATGAATTACAATTTGCTTACGCATTTGATGATTGAAGGTATCTTAGTTGCTTGGTTGGGGAAATTTTGAATACAACTGTCATAAACATTCATGTACAAGATTTTACGTAGTCATAAGTTTTTATAGACTTGGGTAAAAAGCTAGTAGTCTGATTGCTGGATCCTATGGCAAGATGATGTTCAACTTTATAAGAAACTGCCAAACTATATTCCAAAATGGCTGTACTGTTTTGCATTCCTAAAAGTAGTAAGTGAGAGTTTCCGTTACTTTGTATCATTACCAACAGTTGGTATTGTTCATTTTTGGATTGTAGCCTTTGTAATAGTGTATGGTGATATCTCACTATTCTTTTAATTTGCATTTTTTATGCAAAATTATGTGAAGCATATCTTCACACGCTTATTTGTCATCTGATACGTTTTTGGCCAGGTGTCTGTTTATATGTCTTGGCCATTTTTGAAAACAAAGCTTTATTGGTATCTAATTCACATATCACAAAATTCATGCTTTTAAAGCATATAAGTCAGTAGTTTTTAATGTATTCACAGAGTGGTGCAACTATCACCATTCTGTAATCCCAAAACATTCTCACTGTGCCCCAGAGAAACCCTGCACCTATTAGCAGTCATCCCCATTCCCTCCTGGTCCCAGCACCTGGCAACTACCAGTATACTTCATGTGTCTAAAGATTTGCCAAGTCTGAACATTCCATATAAACGGAATTTTACAATGTGGGGTTTTTCAAGTTTGCTTTCTTTCACTTAGAATGATGTTTTTAAGTTTTACAAATGTTGTAGCATGTATGAGTACTTCCTTCCTTTTTATGGCCAAGTAATATTTTTAATATACTACTTTATAGATATGTAATATTTGATTTATCCACTCATCAATTTTTGGATGTTTTGGCTATTCTGGCTATTTAGTTATGAATAATGCTACCCAGGTTTTTGGTGTCAGATCTAAGAATGTATTGTTAATTCTGAGGTCATGAAGATTTACCCCCATCTTTTCTTCCAAGAGTTGTGACCTTCGGTGTCCAACTTCATTCTTTTGCATGTGGATGTCTAGTTGTTCTAGCAATTGTTGAAGACAATACTCTTTCCCTGTTAAACTGTTGCAACTCAAGTGACTGTGAATATTTAGGTTTATTTTTAGAGTCTCAATTCTGTTCCAATGTATATGTTTATCCTTGGGCCAGTATCAAACTGTTTTGACTACTGTAGCTTTGTGGTAGGTTTTCAATTTTTGAAATTGGAAGTCTGCGTCATCCAGCTTTGTTTTGCTTTCTCAATATTGTTGTGACTATTTGGAGCCCCTTGTAATTCTATATGATTTGAGGACTGGCTTTTCTATTTCTGGAAAAAAATAAAGCTGTTGGGATTTTGATAGGGACTGTATCAAAATCAATATTAAGATAGCAATCTTAACATTCTTTCAATCTCTGAATATGTAATGTCATTCCATGTATTTAGGTCTTCTTTAATTTTTTTTCAGCAATGTTTGTAGTTTTCAGTGTATGAATCACTTAAATTTACTCTACATATTCTATTCTTTGATGCTATTGTGAACAGAATTGTTTTCTTAACTTTAAAAAGCTCAACTTATAAATTTTTCTTTCATGGATTGTCCTTTTGGTGATGTCTCTAAAACCCATTACCAAACCCAAGGTCACATAGACTTTCTCCTATTTTCTTCTAGAAGTTTTATAGTTTTCTATTTTACACAGAAGTCTGTGATCTGTTTTTAGTTAATTTTTTTGTAAGTTCTGTGTCTAGGTTCATTTTTTTTTTCATACAGATGCCCACTGCAAAAAAAAAAAAAAAACACATCATCCCTTTGTAGAAAAGACCATCATTTTGCCATTGAATTGCATATGGGTGCCCAATTCTTCCAGGGTCATCTTTTGAAAAGATTATCCTCTCTACAGTAAATTACCCCTGCATCTTTGTCAACAATCACTTGGCTGTATTTTCATAATTGTTGCTGGGAAAATGGATATCCACATGCAAAAGAACTTTATCTTACATCATGTACAAAAATTTACTAGGATCAAAGAACTAAATATAAGAGTTGAAACTATAAAACTCTTAGAAGAAACCGTAAGAGAAAACTTCATGAATTAGATTTGGCAATGATTTCTTGATAATGATGTCAAAAGCACAAGGCAACAAAAGAAAAAATAGGTAAATAGGGCTTCATCAAAATTAAAACCTTTTGTGCATCAGAGGACACAATTAAAAGGGTAACAAGAAGCTATAGAATAAGAGAAGATATTTGCAAATCACATATCTGAGAAAGAATTAATATCAAGAATATAGAAAAAACTCCCAAGAACTTAATAACAACAAAAAACAAATGGCCCAATTCAAAAATGAGCGAAGGACTTAAACATTCCCTCAAAGAAGGTATACAAATGGCCAATGTGCACATGAAAAGATGTTCAACACCACTAACCATTAGGGAAATGCAAATCAAAACCAAATGAAAAACAATGACATACCACTTCACACTTACTAGGATGGCTGTTTTACATACATATATATATATATACATATATATGTATATATATATACATATATATATATGTATATATATATATATGTATGAAAAAAGACATAAAAATAATGTGTTCATGAAAATGTGGATAAATTGGAACCCTTGTATGTTGCTGGTGGGAATGTAAAATGGTGCAACCACTGTGGAAGACAGTTTGACCATTTCTCAAGAAGTTAAACATGTAAGTAGATCATATGCTCTATTCACTCCTAGGTATATACCCCAAAGATGTGCAAGCAGGAAATTAAATAGATATTGTACACCGATGTTTATGGTAATATCTTTTACAATGGCCAAAAGGTGGAAACACCCTAAACATTCATCAACTGGTGAACAGATAAACAAAATGGTGTATAAACATACAATGGAATATTATTCAGCCTTAAAAAGAAATGAAGTTCTGACGCATGCTACAATATGGATGAACCTTGAAAACATTATGCTAATTGAAATAAGCCAGACACAAAATGACACATATTGTATGATTCTACTTATACAAGGTACCTAGAATAGGCAATTCATAGAGACTGGAGAGTAGACTAGAGGTTCCCATGGCTGGTAGGGGGAGAGTAATTGTTGCTTTATGGGTACAGAGTTTCAGTTTAGGGTGATGAAAACATTCCGGAAATGGATAGTGGTAACAGTTATACGACACTGTGAATATACCAAACATCACTGAATTGTGTGCTTCAACGTGATTAAAATGTTTCTGTTATGTATACTTCATCACAATAAAAAAATCTATTGAGCATATTTGCGTGTGTTTATTTGTGGAATACCTATGCTGTTCTATTGATCTATGTATCTATTCCTTCCTAAAAATCACATTGTCTTGACTACTGTAGCTTTAAAGTAAATCTTGAAATCAGGAAGTGTGAGTATTTTAATTTTGTTCTTCCTCAGTATCATGCTCCACATTCTTTTTAGTCCTAAATTCCATTTTGTGCCGAGAAAATGACAGAAATAGAACATTTTGCAACCTGCAGGTCCGTAACCACCCTGCAAATGAAAAGTACATACTGCATGATTCTATTTTCATGAAGTTCTACACTAGGTCAAACCAGTGTATGGTAGAAAAAAGAGCACAACAGTGATTGCCTTTGATGGTAAGGGCAGGGATTGGCTGGAGACCGTGTAGTAGAAGTTAAAAGTCTACACCAGCATCCTTCATTGCCCCAAATTCTATGACCTGACTGAGAAAGAGAAGCCATAGACAATGGAAGCAATACTGAGAAAAATAGCATGAAAACTAGAAGTATGTGGTTTCATAAAAGTCAAAACAAGAAACTGTCTTAAAAGGAGGTGCCTCATCATGTCAAAAGCTTCCCATATGTTGAGCAAGTTCGAGACTGAGCTCTCTCCATTAGATTGCACAATAGGAAAGTTGTTAGAAGCCTTGTGAGAACAGTTCAGTGTCCTCAGGGTTTGGGAACAAAACAGGATGTCTTATGCAAATTTAAACCTATGATTTCTGAAAATCTGACAAGAAGGCCTTAAGCAATGAAAGTAATTATCGGAAATAATACAGTGTGACGGCCTAGAATATTATTTTTGATTTCTGAACTGGTCCCTTATGTGATAAAAATAACCCAAGCTTGCCCCCCTTTTCTATTCAAATATTTCTACATCTTACAAGAAATCTCTCATAATAATAATATAGAATGTTAATTAAGAAACCTTATGTATAATCACAGTTTAGGACAAAGTATGGTGTCGCATCCTTAAAATATTTTAAGTTTACCTTTTTCCTTATTCTGGAAGTGTCAACATTAAGGCCAATTCCAGGACCAGGCTATGGTTTCTTCATTTGCTAAAAGTCCCTCTGTGGGAAATAATACTCATTCCTCCCCCCACATAAAGAATGGTATTCTAGGTTGAAAGGCCCTTTGAATTTTAAAACAATTGCATACCATCTGGAAGCAGAATAGCAAGGTCCTTACTGTTTTCTTTATTCTTTTTTAAAAATGTTTATTTAGGGGCACCTGGGTGGCTCAGTCGGTTGAGCGTCCGACTTCGGCTCAGGTCACGATCTCGTGGTTCGTGAGTTCGAGCCCCGCGTCGGGCTCTGGGCTGACGGCTCAGAGCCTGGAGCCTGCTTCCAATTCTGTGTCTCCCTCTCTCTCTGCCCCTCCCCCGTTCATGCTCTGTCTCTCTCTGTCCCAAAAATAAATAAACGTTAAAAAAAAATTAAAAAAAAATGTTTATTTATTTTCGAGAGAGAGACAGAAACAGAACTTGAGTGGAGGAGGAGCAGAGAGAGAGGGAGACACAGAACCCAAAGCAGACTCCAGGCTCTGAGCTGTCAGCCCAGAGCCCTATGCTGAGCTCAAACTCATGAACTGTGAATCATGACCTGAGCCAAAGCCAGACGCTTAACCGACTGAGCCACCCAGGAGCCCCTTGGTCCTTATTAGTTTCAACTGTGACAGCCTCAAACAAAGTGGAGCAGGGCAATGATGTTCTCTCTGCTCCTGCTTCTCCCAACATCCTCTAAGGCAAGTACTGTTTCTCCACAGCAGTGGTTTAATTTTAGGAAACCTTATATTTTTATAATATCAAAGCCCACAACCCCAAATGCATCTCTCTCTAGGTGACAATCCTGAGTTTATGTACCAGCCTCCAAGAACTTTGCAAATGCTTACTGATATCTCCTCCTTTCATCCCCACAGCCCAAGGAAACTTGCTATGAGTCATTTGAAATGCCTGCATGCCTGCTCTCACTCTGTACTTCGCCCTGGAAAGGAGGCTTTTTTTTCTTTTAATGTGTATTTAGTTTTGAGAGAGAGAGAGGGGTGGGGGAGGGGCAGAGAGAGAGAGGGAGGCACAGAATCCCAAGCAGGCTCCAGGTTCCTAGCTGTCAGCACAGAGCCCGACTGGGGACTCAAACTCGTGAATCAGGAGGTCATGACCTGAGCCGAAGTCAGACGCTTAACAGACTGAGTCACCCAGGTGTCCCAGGCTTTTTTTTAACATAGGAAAAGACCTTGGTTCTCAGTCCAAAGAGATTTTAAGACAAAGGCCTTAAGATAAAAAGGCAACTATATGTCATCTCATCTGCTACTTGCTAATCCTGATTCTCTTTTAACTTGATGTCTGCTTATGTTAATAATAGTAGTAATCATTAGTATTTTTAAAATTAATTTTGTATATTTTTAAAATTTACATCCAAATTAGTTAGCATATAGTGCAACAATGATTTCAGGAGTAGATTCCTTAGTGGCCCTTACCCACTTAGCCCATCCCCCCTCCCACACTCCCTCCAGTAACCCTCTGTTTGTTCTCCATATTTATGAGTCTCTTATGCTTTGTCCCCTGCCTGTTTTTATATTATTTTTGTTTCCCTTCCCTTACTTTGGCTATTGTTGATAGTGCTGCTATAAACATGGGGGTGCATGTGTCCCTTCAAAACAGCACACCTGTATCCCTTCAGTAAATACCTAGTAGAGCAGTTGCTGGGTTGTGGGGTAGTTCAATTTTTAATTTTTTGAGGAAACTCCATACTGTTTTCCAGAGTGGCTGCACCAGCTTGCATTGCCACCAACAATGCAAAAGAGATCCTCTTTCTCCGCATCCTCGCCAACATCTGTTGTTGCCTGAGTTGTTACTGTCACCCATTCTGACAGGTGTGAGGTGGTATCTCAGTGTGGTTTTGATTTGTATTTCCCTGATGATGAGTGATGTGGAGCATTTTTTTATGTGTCGGTTGCATCTGTATGTCGTCCTTGGAGAAGTGTCTATTCATGTCTTTTGCCCATTTCTTCACTGGATTATTTTGCTTTTTTGGGTGTTGAGTTGGTAAGTTCTTTGTAGATTTTGGATACTAACCCTTTATCTGATATGTCATTTGCAAATATCTTCTCCCATTCTGTTGGTTGCCTTTTAGTTGTGCTGATTGTTTCCTTTGCTGTGCAGAAGTTTTTTAGTTTGATGAGGTCCCAGTAGTTCCTTTTTGCTTTTGTTTCCCTTGCCTCTGGCAACGTGTTGAGTAAGAAATTGCTGCGGGCAAGATCAAAGAGGTTTTTGCCTGCTTTCTCCTCAAGGATTTTGATGGCTTCCTGTCTTACATTGAGGTCTTTCATCCCTTTTGAGTTTGTTTTTGTGTATGGTGTAAGAAAGTGGTCCAGGTTCATTCTTCTGCATGTTGCTGTCCAGTTTTCCCAGCAGCACTTGCTCAAGAGACTGTCCTTATTCCATTGGATACTCTTTCCTGCTTTGTCAAAGATTAGTTGGCCATATGTTTGTGAGTCCATGTCTGGGTTCTCTATTCTGTTCCATTGATCTGAGTGTCTGTTCTTGTGCCAGTACCATACTGTCTTGATGATTACAGCTTTGAAGTATAGTTTGAAGTCCGGGATTGTGATGCCTCCTGCTTTGGTTTTCTTTTTCAAGATTGCTTTCGCTATTTGGGGCCTTTTCTGGTTCCATACAAATTTTCAGATTATTTGTTCTAGCTCTGTGGAGAATGCTGCTGTTATTTTGATAGGGATTGCATTGAATATGTAGATTGCTTTGGGTAGTATCAACATTTTAACAATATTTGTTTTTCCTATCCAGGAGCATGGAATCTTTTTCCATTTGTGTCTTCTTCAATTTCTTTCATAAGCTTTCTATAGTTTTCAGTGTATAGATTTTTCACCTCTTTGGTTAGATTTATTCCTAGGTATTTTATGGATTTTTGTGCAACTGTAAATGGGATCGATTCTGTGATTTCTCTTTCTGCCACTTCATTGTTGGTGTATAGGAATGCAAGCAATTTCTGTGTGTTGATTTTATATCTTGCAACTTTGCTGACTTCATAAATCAATTCTAGAAGTTTTTTGGTTGAATCTTTTGGGTTTTCCACATAGAGTATCATGTCATTTTTGAAGAGTGAGTGTTTGACCTCCTCCTGGCCGATTTGGATGCCATTTCTTTCTTTGTGTTGTCTGACTGCAGAGGCTAAAACTTCCAATACTATGTTGAATAACAGTGGCAAATGTGAACATCCCTGTCTTGTTCCTGACCTGGTTATGGGTCTGTTCAAATTTTCTTTATCTTCCTGTTTCAGTTTTGGTAGTGTATATGTTTCTAGGAATTTGTCCATTTCTTCCAGATTACCCATTTTATTGGCATATAATTGCTGATAATATTCTCTTATTATTTCGGCTGTGTTGGTTGTGATCTCTCCTCTTTCATTCTTGATTTTATTTATTTGGGTCCTTTCTTTTTTCTTTTTGATCAAACTGGCTAGCGGTTTATCAATTTTGTTAATTCTTTCAAAGAACCAGCTTCTGGTTTCATTCATCTGTTCTGTGTTTTTGGTTTCAATAGCATTAACTTCTGCTCTAATCTTTATTATTTCGTGTCTTCTGCTGGTTTTGGGTTTTATTTGCTGTTCTTTTTCCAGCTCCTTAAGGCATAAGGTTAGGTTGTGTATCTGAGATCTTTCTTCCTTCTTTAGGAAGGCCTGGATTGCTATATATTTTCCTCTTAAAACCGCCTTTGCTGCATCCCAGAGGTTTGGGGTTGTGGTGTTATCACTTTCATTGACTTCCATATACTGTTTAATTTCCTCTTTAACTGCTTGGTTAGCCCATTCATTATTTAGTAGGATGTTCTTCAGTCTCCAAGTATTTGTTACCTTTCCCAATTTTTTCTTGTGGTTGATTTCGAGTTTCATAGCGTTGTGGTCTGAAAATATGCATGGTATGATCTTGATCTTTTTGTACTTACTTAAGGCTGATTTGTGTCCCAGTATATGGTCTATTCTGGAGAATGTTCCATGTGCACCGGAGAAGAATGTATATTCTGCTGCTTTAGGATGAAATGTTCTGAACTATCTGTTAAGTCCATCTTGTCCAGTGTGTCATTCAAAGCCATTGTTTCCTTGTTGATTTTTTGATTAGATGATCTGTCCATTGTTGTGAGTGGGGTGTTGAAGTCTCCTACTATTATGGTATTACTATCAATGAGTTTCTTTATGTTTGTGGTTAATTGATTTATACATTTGAGTGCTCCACATTTGGAGCCTAAATGTTTACAGTTGTTAGGTTCTTGGTGGATAGATACCTTGAGTATGATATAATGCCCTTCTGCATCTCTTGATACAGTCTTTATTTTAAGTCTAGATTGTCTAAGTATGGCTACTCTGGCTTTCTTTTGTTGACCATTAGCATGATAGATGGCTCTCCATCCCCTTATTTTCAATCTGAAGGTGCCTTTAGGTCTTAAGGGGGTCTCTTGTAAACAGCATATAGATAGATCTTGTTTTCTTATCCATTCTGTTACTCTATGCCTTTTAATTGGAGCATTGAGTCCATTGATATTTAGAGTGAGTACTGAAAGATATGAATTTATTGCCATTATCATGCTTGTAGAGTTGGAGTTTCTGGTGGTGTTCTCTGGTCCTTTCTAATCTTTGTTGCTTTTGGTGTTTGTGTGTATATATATATATATATATATATATATATTTTTTTTTTTTTTTTTCTTTTCTCCCCTCAGAGAGTTCCCCTTAAAATTTCTTGTAGGGCTAGTTTAGTGCTCACAAACTCCTTTAATTTTTGTTTGTCTGGGAAACTTTTTATCTCTCCTATTTTGAATGACACCTTGCTGGATAAAGAATTCTTGGCTGCATAGTTTTCTGATTCAGCACATTCAGTAATATATCCTGCCACTCCTTTCTGGCCTGCCAGGTTTCTGTGGATAGGTCTGCTGCAAACCGGATCTGTCTTCCCTTGTAGGTTAAGGACTTTTTTCCCTTGCTGCTTTCATGATCTCTCCTTGCCTGAGTATTTTGTGAATTTGACTATGATATGCCTTGTTGATGGTCGGTTTTTGTTGAATCTAATGGGAGTCCTCTGTGCTTCCTGGATTTTGATGTCTGTGTCTTTCCCCAGGTTAGGAAATTTTCCTTTATGATTTGCTCACATAACCTTTTTACCCCAATTTCTCTCTCTTCCTCTTCTGGGACCCCTATGATTCTGATGTTGTTACTCTTTAATGAGTCACTGATTTCTCTAATTCTTAAGTTGTGCTCTTTTGCCTTCATCTCCCTCTTTTTTTCTGCTTCATTATCCTCTATAAGTTTGTCCTCTATATCGCGGGTTCTCTGTTCTGCCTCATCCATCCTTGCCGCTGCAGCATCCATTCGTGATTGTAGCTCAGTTATAGCATTTTTTATTTCGTCCTGACTAGTTTTTATTTCTTTTATCTCCACAGATAGGGATTCTAATCTATTTTCGACTCCAGCTAGCATTCTTATTATCGTGATTCTAAATTGTGTTCAGAAATTTTGCTTATATCTGAATTGGTTAAGTCCCTGGCTGTCGTTTCGTCTTGCTCTTTCTTTCTTTTTTTTTAAAATGTGTATTTATTTATTTATTTATTTATTTTGAGAGAGAGATTGACAGAGTGTGAGCAGGGGAGAGGCAGAGAGAGAGAGAGGAAGACAGTCTCTGAAGCAGGCTCCAGGCTCTGAGCTGTCAGCACAGAGCCCAACACAGGGCTTGAACCCATGAACCGTGAGATCATGACTTGAGCCAAAGTCAGACGCTCAACAAACTGAGCCACCTAGGTGCCCCATCTTCTTGCTCTTTCTTTTGGGGTGAATTCTTTTTTTAATCATTTTGAAAGGAGAAAAGGAATTAAGGAGGTAGAAAAAATTAAAATTAAAAAATTTAAAAAATTAAAAACACACAAAATCGAATACATGATGCTAGATCCTAGGTGTGTTTTGGTCTGGGCGTTGAAAGTGGCTTGATAGATTAGAGAAAAAAGGGGAAATAAGAAAAAAACAAGGAAATCATTTGAAAATTTGAAAAAATGAATACACTGAAGTAGACTAAAATGAAATGATGGAAATAAACTAGAATTTGAAAAAATTTACACAAAGTTAAAACAAAAATATATAGTAAAAAAATTAAAGAAACAAATCTTTAATAAAAATTAAAAATACAGATGAATTTTTCTTTCTGTATTCAAGAAAGAAGAAAGAAAAGAGAAAAAAAAAGAAATTAAAAAGAGAAAGAAGAAAAATAGGATATCGTTTGAAAATTTGAAAAAATGAGTACACTGAAGTAGTCTAAAAGAAAATGATGGAAGTTAAATAGAATTTGAAAAAATTTACACAAAAGTAAAAAATATAGAAAAAAATTAAAGAAAAGTGTTTTTAATAAAAATTGAAAATAAAAATGAATTTTTTCTCTTTCTGTATTCAAGAAAAAGAAAAGAAATAATAAAGAAAAAAGATAAAAGAAAAAAAAGAAAAGTGAATATATGGACCTGCTAACAGACTGAAATATGACTGAAATTATTTCGTTTTCCCTGAGGAGTCAGACTATGAAGCGCTTTATAGTCCATAAACTAAGCAGGTGGTGAGACTTATGTTCTTGATGAGCAAGGTTGGCCCAGTTGGGCAGTGCTTAGTGTAACGGCTCCGTTCTCCACTAGATGATGCTGCCAGCCTACTGGGGTGGATTGTTGTGGCGCCCATAGGTGCGTATGCGCTTGCGCATGAGTGGTGAAAATGGCATCACCCAGCTACCCAGTCTCTAGTATCGGCACTCTGTTCTCCCCAATCAGCAATCGCGCGCCTGTCCTCTGTCTTCAGCTTTCCTCCACTCCCCACTTTTACACTGTCCATGACCAAGCCCCAGGTAGTACCTGTCTCCTGAGTTTTGTCTCAGATGTGGCTGTTTTCCCCAGCCCCTTACTTCTGAGGGACTGTAGCCTTGACCCGTTCCACCCCTCTGTGGAGGGTCTCTCTGAGAAACGACCAAATGCTGGTCACACCCAGGAAAGTTCGTGTTACTGTGCTGCTGCTGAAGCTCAGAGACTGCAGCCAGGTGCCAGACTGCCCTGAAAAAGCTTAGGAGAAAGTGAAGCAGCAGCATTTCAGGGATTATGGAAAATCACAACACACATCTGGCACCAGGCTTCACCCTTAAGGACCTTGTTCCAGCACCAGCGAATGTGGCCGTTCTCTGGGGTCTGCTGGCCCAGGTTGTCTTCCAGCCTCTACCAAATGTCCTTCCAAGAATGGAACCACTTCTCCCCATGTGGCCCAAGAACCTCCCAGACCTCACACTGCTCCTGGGGATTTGCCCTTCCCACCAGAGCATTGCCAGGTATCGAACTGCGGAGTTGCAGACTTTGTGCTCCTTGTTTACAGTCTTAATGGAATCTAAACCCTCTCCTTTCTCCCTTTTTAGTTCAGTCCCTGTGGCTGTTTCCAATTTTCCACTTTCTCTCCCCAAGTGCTTTTTGGGGAGGAGTGCTTTTCCCGTATTCTCCCCCAAGCTCTCCATCCTCTCTCCGCACTCAAAAGCACCTCTCTGCCCTCCATGGCTTCTCTCTCCCCAAGTTCACCTCTCTGTGCCGCGTATTTGCTGAATTCTGTGGTTCAGGTCATGAAGATTGTTGTGTTAATTCTCCAATCAATTTTCTAGGTGTGCAGGATGGTTTAGTGTTGGTCTGGCTGTATTTCATGGACGCAAGACACACAAAAAACTTCCATGCTCTTCCGCCATCTTGCCTCCCTCCTTATCATTAGTATTATTAGTATTTATTGATCATATACTATGTCTCAGGTATGGTTCCAAGTACTTTACTCACTTATTACTCAAAAACCACATGTAGTAGGTAAAATTATTATCTTCTTTTCATAAATAAAGAAACCGAGACCCAGTACGGTTAGGTAGTTTGCATGTGGGCACAGAGTCCCAGGGGACCCCAGTCAAGGTAGGACTGGAGCAAGCGAGCCTAGATTTCCATCTGCTGGAATTGTGCCCAGTCCCTGACTTCCTTTGGTGTAAGTCACTGAGGAGCAATTGTTTCACCCGCTGGACAACATCAAGGAGCATGAGGTCAGGGAGCAACAAAGGGGCAGCCTTCAGTTCTGCAGGCTCTGTAAAAATCAGCCAGGAGAAGATGGGTAGAGTTGCTGGAGCAGGAACTGCATATCAGTGTCATTTCTGCCCAGAGCTCCAGTTTCTAATTTCTTTTGCTTGTCTGCACTCTGGAGGCAGAATCCCACAGTGCCAGAGAAGCAAAGAAAGAAAATATGAAGAAAGGGAGAGACAGACAGGAAGGAAGGTACAAAGGAAGATAGAAAGACAGAAGGAAGGAGGGAAGGAAGGAAGGAAGGAAGGAAGGAAGGAAGGAAGGAAGGAAATAAAGGAAGGAGGGAAGGAAAGAAGGGAATGAGGGAAGGAAGGAAAGAAGGAAGGAAGGAAGGAAGGAAGGAAGGAAGGGCATGAGGGAGGGAGGGAGAATCGCAGCTTTCACTGAATTCAGGGCAGGTGGTACCTTCCTCTGCCTGACCCAGTTGAGTATTCCTGCTGTAACAAATACTCCCTTTGTTTGGAATAACAAATGTTTTGTTCAAATGTTAAGGTGCTTAAGATTATTACTTTTGTTTTTAGCAAATCCATAAAGATGAAAACTCAACACACGTAATTTGGAAGGGAGAGAACAGGCAAATACTAATGTAATTAACCACCACTGTGGAAGGGAAAGAAAAATAGGAACAAAACCAGTGTTTTTGAGTAGAGACCCATCTAGTGGCCATGAATGGATACACTTACATGTTAAAAAGTAATCACCAAGGAACTCAAAGTAAAAACCAGTGAGATAAGAAGCAATGAAGAGAGGGGCCTTGGCAGTTTCCATCTCAGTTCCCGCTTGGTCTGTTTTCTGGGACATATTTTTACAACTGTAGTTGTACAACCTATCATGCAAAATACTTTTTCTTTTTATTATTTGAGAGAGAGAGAGAGAGAGATCGAGTGGGGGGAGAGGGGCAGAGGGAGCATGAGAGAGAATCTTAAGCAGACTGCACTTTCAGTGTGGAGCCTGATGCAGACCTCCATCCCACGACCCGGGGTTCATGGCCTGAACCAAAATCAAGAGTCAGACACTCAACCGACTGAGCCACCCAGGTGCCCTGCAAAATAGTTTTTCAAATGTGCCAAATTTAGAAACTATTAAAGGTAACTTAAATGATATTATCTTCAATCTCAGATCACATTTACATTAGTGAAGGAAGTAACAAATAATTTAAAAATATAGAGATAGGGTGAAAACTCAACACATGTAATCATCCTATCATACTCAACACCCTATCAATGGTGAAACTGGGAAAGGAGTCTTCCATAGGCCAGAGGTCCAAAGATTTGTGTGAGATGGAGAACAAGTGACAGTGTAACTCAGGTGTACAATACGAGCCATCCTACCCCTTGATCCATGGCACTTTGTTGTCATGCCCACATAACGTCTCTTGCTTTTCTTATTTGTTTCCTTGTATCCCCGTTCCCTACCCTCTTTCTTCTTTCCTCACAAAGACTTAAAACTTTAACCCTGGAAAATGAACAAGTAACCTAAATGTTACATTTGAAGAAACCATTCAACACTGTAGCTAAAACAGTCCGTTGTGTCTGAATATTTAGTTATCCCTCATTTTTATGTACATGTTAGTGCAAAATATGCTTTGTTGTTTTGAATACACGTGTTTTGTTCTCTTTTCTCTTCGTTTTACATTGAAGTAAATTTTATGTATATTGAAATGCACAGATCTTAAGTGTGATGTTTGATGAATTTTGGCAAATATATATACCGTGTAGCTGATACCTCTATCAAAATATGAAACATTTCCATAAGCCCAGAACATTCCTTCATGAACTCGCTCAGTCAGTGCTTTCCCTACCTTCACTTAAAGGAAACTGAACCCACTCAATTATCAGTTAGTTTTACCTGGTTCAGAAAGTCACATAGATGGAATCATAGAGTACATGATCTTCCATGTCTGGCTCCTTTCACTTAATTTAATGCTTTTGTGTTTCATTCATGGCAGGAGTTTTTGGTGTTTTTTTTTTTTTAAGTTTATTTATTTAGTTTGAGAGAGAGAGAGAGAAAGGGAACTAGCAGGAGAAGGGCAGAGAGAGAGGTAGAGAGAGAATCCTAAGCAGGCTCCATGCTGTCAGTGCAGAGCCCCATGCAGGACTTGATCTAGTGATCCGTGGGATTGTGACCTGAGCTGAAATCAAGAGTCAGATGCTTAACTGACTGAGCCACCGAGGAACCTCTGTTTTGTTTTGTTTTGTTTTGTTTTAATTGAATAATGTTCCGTAGTGTAAATATAGCACAATGTGCCTGTTCCCTGCTCGATGGACATTTGGGTTGTGTCCAGTTTCTGGCTATTACAAGAGAGCTTCTATAAACATTCATGTGCAAATATTTTTGTGGCACATGTTGCCATTTCTCTTGGATAATTACCTAGGAGTGGAAGGCTGGGTCAGGGGGTAGGTTTATAGTTACCAGCGATCTAAAACGGGAGGGTGATGTCCCATTTCCACACACGAAGTGTACTGTTTCTCCACATCTGCAGCAACATTTAGTGTCCTCTTTCCTTTTAACTTTACTGGATGTGAAGGAGAATCTCATTGTGGGTTTATTTTCTCATGATTAATAATGTGAGCATTTTTTAATGTGCTTATTTATATATCTGCTTTTATGAAGTATCTTTCAAACCTTTTGACCATTCTTTTACTGGCCTGATTACCATTTGATCACTATATACAGTTATCTTTAATAGCTTCTGCCCATAAGTCCTGCGTCAGATTTATATATTGAGAATCTTCTTCTCCCAACTTATGACTGACTTTTTCATCTGCTTAACAATGTCTTCTGATAAGCAATTCTTTCTTTCTTTCTTTCTTTCTTTCTTTCTTTCTTTCTTTCTTTCTTCTTTCTTTCTCTTTCTAATATGAAATTTATTGTCAAATTGGTTTCCATACAACACCCAGTGCTCATCCCAACAGGTGCCCTCCTCAATACCCATCACACATTTATTTATTTTTAGAGAGAGAGAGAGAGAGCGAGAGAGAGAGAGTATGAATGGAGGAGAGGGGCACAGAGGGAGAGAGAATCTTAAGCAGACTCCGTGCTCAGTATGCAGGCAGACACATGGCTCGATCCCATGACTCTGGGACCACATGAGCTGAAATCACGAGTCTGATTCTCAACTGATGAGCCACCCAGGTGCCTCTGATAAGTAATGCTTAACCATATTGCAGTCCAGTTTCTCAATGTTATATCTACGTTTAGTAATTTTCTGCTGAATTGTCCAGGAAATCTATTCTTATTCCAAGTTCATGGAAATGCTTTCTTGTCTTTTAAAACTTTTTTAACTTTTATGTTTAGCTTTATGGTTGTTCTTGAATTAATTTTGTGGGTACTATAAGCTTTGAGTGAGATTTATTCCCCCCATGTGTTTACTCAGTCATTCAGGCACTATTTTTTAATGCCTTTGTCAAAAATCAATTGATCATTGTATTACATGACCATTTGTTGACTTCAGCAAAGATGTGCATAATTCAGTTTGGCTCTGGATTGCTTCAATTGACTTTTATTTGTGTAGAAAGCATATGACTGTACTTAAATGATCTTTTTTTTTTGTTTTCTGCCCCCCTATATTTAAACTAAAAATTCCAGGGGCGCCTGGGTGGCTCAGTCGGTTCAGTGTCTGACTTCATCTGAGGTCGTGATCTTGCAGTTGGTGAGTTTGAGCCCCATGTTGGGCTCTGTGCTGACAGCTCAGAGCCTAGAGCCTGCTTTGGATTCTGCGTCTCCCTCTCTCTCCGCCCCTCCCCCTGCTCATGCTCTGTCTCTCTCTCAAAAATGAATAAAAATTTAAAAAGATAAAAAAAATAAAGTAAAAATTCCAAGAAAAGACAAATATAAACTACTGACATGTGAATGTTGGGGAACAGAAACATTCAGTCCACAACACCTTGTTACGAATAGTACTCTATAAATGCCAGTCTGATCAATTTCTGATAGTGTCATTGCAAATATTTTTTATCTTTAGGGTACCTGGCTGGCTCAGTTGCTGGAGCATGCAACTCTTGACCTCACGGTCATGAGCTCAAGCCCCACATTGGGTGTAAAGCCTACTTAAAAAAAATGGTAAAAAATCACAACACCAGCAACAAAACCCAAATATTTTTTATCCTTACTGTTCATTGTCCACTTGCCATATCAATTACTGGGAGATTAGTGACAACTCTTTAACTGTGACTGTGGATTGTTTATCTTTCCTCTTAATTCTGTCAATTTTTGCCTCACGGTTCTTGATGCTCTGCTTTTAAATCCATTTTTGTTTAAGATAACGTCTCCTTGATGACTTAATGAATGTATCATTATGGACTATTCCTCTTTACCTCTTCTAAAAAAATTTTTTTTAATGTTTACTCATTTTTGAGAGAGGGAGAGAAAGGGGGAGAGAGACAGAGACAGAGACAGAGACAGAGCATGAGTGGGGGAGGGGCAGAATAGAGAATCTGAAGCAGGCTCCAGGCTCCAATTTATCAGCACCGAACCTGACATGGGGCTCAAACTCACGAACCAGGAGATCATGACCTGAGCCAAAGTTGGAGGCTTAACTGACTGAACCACCCAGGCACCCCCCCCTCTTTATCTCTTCTAATAGTCCTCATCTTTAAGTCTATTTTATCTGATATTAGTAGAGATACACCAGGTTTCTTATGCTTAGTGTTTATATTCAACATAGTTGTGTCTTTGTATTTAAAATGCATCTCTGTAGACAATAGATAGTTGATTCCTGATTTTTTAGTTAGTCTAATGGTCCTGTACTTTTAATTGGAATATTTATTTATGTTTATTGTATTTATTGTTATGGATGTATTTAATCTACCATTTTGCCATTGGTTTGGATTTTGTTTTGTTTCCTCTGTTCTTCTTCTTTTTTCTTACTGATTTCTTTGGGATTAATCAAATATGTTTTAGCATCCGTTATGGGTTGAATTGTGTCCCCCTCCATTCATATGTTTAAGTCTTAGCCCCACAGAATTTCATAATGTGAACTTGGAAATACTTTTGTTAGAGATGTAATTGGTTAAGATTAGGTCACACTGGAGTAGGGTGGGCCCCTTACTGAATATGACTGGTTTTCCTTGCAAAAAGAACACCATATGAAGGGACACACACACAGAGGGCACCATGGGAAGACTGGAATTATCTATCACAAGCCAAGGACCTGCAGAAGCTGAGAAAGAGGCCTGGGATACATCCTTCCCTACAGACTTCTTCAGAGGGAACATGGCCCTGCTGACACCTTGATTTTGGACTTCTGGCCTCTAGAACAGTAATAATAAATTTCTGTTGTTAAAGCCACCCAGTTTGTGGTACTGTGTTATGGTGGGCCTCAAAAATTAATACAATATTCCAATTAATGTATTTTATTGGATTTTTTATTCTTTTTTTTTTTTTTTTTTTTGAGAGACAGAGCACAAGTGGGGGAGTTGGGTAGGGGCAGAGAGAGAGGGAGACATAGAATCTGAAGCAGGCTCCGGGCTCTGAGCTGTCAGCACAGAGCTCAACGTGAGGCTTGAACTCAGGAGTCATGAGATCATGACCTGAGCTTAACCAACTAAACAACCCAGGTGCCCGGGATTTTTTATTCTTTTAAAAATTATTTTTAATGGTTGCACGAGGCATTAAGATATACATTCTTAACTTATCTCAGTCAATCTGTAATTAAAATTGTATGACATTAGGGGTTCCTGGGTGACTCAGTCAGGTAAGCATCCAACTCCTGATTTGGGTTCAGGTCATGATCTCATGATTTGTGAGTTTGAGCCCAGCATCAGGTTCTGCGCTGACAGTGTGGAGCCTGCTTGGAATTCTCTCTTTCCCTCTCTCTCTGCCCCTTTTGCTCTCTCTCCCTCAAAATAAATAAATAAACTTAAAAAAATTGTATGGCAGGGTGCCTAGTGGCTCAGTTGGTTGAGTGTCTGACTTCTGCTCAGGTCATGATCTCACAGTTTGTGAGTTCGAGTGCCACATCGGGCTCTGCGGATCAGAGCCTGGAGCCTGCTTCGGATTCTGTGTCTCCCTGTCTCTCTGCTCCTGCCTTGCTCATTCTGTCTCTCTCTCCTTCAAAAATAAATAAACATTAAAAAAATTTTTTGAAATTATATGACATTACATGAAATATAAGAAGCTTACAGCAGTATAATTTTATTTGCCCCCACCTGTCCTTTATGCTACATTTATCATATATTGTATTTTTACATTTTCTATAAAACCTGTAATATGTTTTTCTGATTACTTCAGTCGCTTGTCTTTTACATAAGTTAAGAGATGAAAGAGAAAGAGAGTCCTATATATCTTCATCCACATACTACCATTTCCCATACTCTTCCTATTTTTCCGTGGATGCAAATTTCCATTCAGTAACCTTTCTCCTCAGTCTGAATAGCTTATTCTAGCATTTCTTGTGGTTCACGTCTCCTCACCTCATATTCTTTCAACTTTCATTTATTTGAAAATATCTTTGCTTCAATCTCATTTTTGAAGCCTCTTTTTGGGGGCATAGGATGCTGAGGTGACAGGTTTGTTTGGGTCATTTCGTTGCATATTCCCCCCCACACCCCACACACACACCTGCTGTAGCTGGTGGGAAGTCAGTGGTCATTTGCATATGTTTCCCCCTTAATAACGTCTTCCTCTCTGGCTGCTTTTCAGGTTAGCTGTGATTTTGTTTGTGTTTTTCCTGCTTGGGATTTTCTGTGTTTTTTGGTTCTGTAAATTGGTTTTTCATCACTTTTTGGAAAACTTCAGCCACTATTTCTTCAAATATTTTTTTTTTTCTGTTCCATCATCTTCTCTCTTTCTGACAGTCCAATTACATATATGTTCAGAGGGTCTTTCAAAGGCCACTGAGGCTCTGTTCATTTTTTGTCTTTTTTCTCTCTGTTCTTCATATTGGATCATTTCTATTGATTTATCTTCAAACCACTGACTTTTTATTCCGCCGTGTGCAATCAATCTTCTGTTAAGCCAATGTCGTGAATTTTTTTTTACTTCAGTTGTTGTGAGTTGTACTCCTACCATCTCCATATGATTCTTTTTATAGTTTGTTTCTTTGCTAAGATTCCCCATCTGTTCATTAATGTCCTTTAAGTTCTTGACTATATTTATAATAGCTGCCTTAACATCCTTGACTACTATTCCAAAATTTTTGTCATCTCACAGTGAACTTCTATTATTATTTTTTCTTTATTATGGATCGTATTTTTCTGCTTTTGTGGACAGCTATTAATGCTATAAATTGTATGATGGGAATTTTAGTTTATGGATTGTAGTAAGTTTACATTGTGTCTTCTTTCTTTAAAGGTGTTTTGTGTTGTAGTGTAAGTCCTCCTACTTTGTTCTTTTAAAAAAAAGTTTTCTTGGATATTCTGACTCTTTAGCATTTCTATATAAATTTTAGAATCATCTTGTCAATTTCCTGGAAAAAAACCCTGCTGGGATTATGAGTGAGACTTTATTAAATCTATTGGTCAGTTTGAGAGAACTGACTTCTTTTCAGCATTTGAGTATGTTGATGAGTATATTCATGAACTTACTTCATTCCTACATTTAGTTGTATTTTCTTTAATTGTACATAATAATGTTCAATAACACTTTGCCTATATGATTTATAAGTATTTTACTGCATTTATTCTTTTGTATTTACTTTTTTTCAGATGTTATAAAGTCACTTAAAAATTATTTTCTATTAAGTACTCAAATATAAAAATGTAATTGATTTGTATGTTGACTTTTGAGCAGTGACCTTACTAAGTTTACTTATTAATGCAAATGGACTGTGTACAGTTTTTGACTGTTTTATGTATTAATAATGCAAATAAAAAATAATGGCACTTTTATTACTATGCCTTCAATTCTTATATCTTTTGTTTCTTTTTCTTGCCATATGGCACTAAGATATGGTACAATCTTGACTCAAACTGATAATAATGGGTATCCTTGTCTCATTTCTGGTCTCGGGGAAAACTTTCAATACTTTCCCATTCTGTATGGTATCTATAGATATTATACATATACACCCTTGATTAGCTTTATTTTTTTACTTCTATTAGTAGTTAAATAAGAATTTTATCATAAATGTTAAATTTTTATTATCTACTTTTTCCACGTCTATCGAGATGATCATGTAATATTTGTTCTTTATTCTCCCAAAGTGATAATGGTTTATTTATTTATTTATTTATTTTTTTATTTATGGTAATAGATTTTTGAGTGATAGAGCAAACTTACATTCCAGGAATGAATTCAACTTGCCTTCTTGGTTGTTTTTTTTTTTTTTTAAATATTGCTAGATTAGGTTTTCTAATGTTTTCTTCAAAAATTTTTGCATCTGCATCTATGAGGTATATTTGTGTTTGATTTACATTTCTTATAATGTTCTTGCCAGGTTTGTTATGCTAGTCTCATAAAATTAACTGAGAATTTTTCTCACTCTTTCTAGTCACTGGTGAATCTATGTAAGATTGGTTAATTGTAACTCCTTAGGATTTGCAAGTCTCGTCATCTACATCAACAATTTTGTTTGTTTTGGGGCCCAAAGATTTTTATTATGGATTTTATCTTTCTAATACATATAAGAATATATTTTTTGTGTTTCTTGTGTCAGTTTGCTTCATAGTATTTTTTTTTTTAGGAATTTGCTTATTATGGAAAAATTTGAATATCACATATGTAAACGGTGTGGTTTGATGAATCCCGTGTACCTCTCACCCCCACCCTCTCAACAACCAGCAGAGCAAAAACACTGCTTTCCTTTCATGCCCCTACCACCAGCTCTGCTCTCTTAATATATTGGAGCAAATCATCGGATCATCTCGTACAGAGGCACTGTGGTATGCATCTCAATGTGAGATGTACATTTTTAAATTAACTGTATTATCATCACCACACCTACAAGATGGTGACAATTCCTTGGTTATCCAATGTTCGGTGCTCAAATTTCCAATTGTCTCATAAATATCCTAATTTTTACATTTTGATTGCAATCCTTTGCTGTATCTTTTAAGGGTTCCCCATTATTAGCCTCTATATATTTAGGGTCTAGATTCATGTCTCTTTCCATGTTTCCATGTTTTCATATTACTTTTTGCTTTAAAAAACATCACACTTGCCAAGAACTTATCAATTTTTTTTAGTCTTCTCAAAAGTTTAAATTTTTGTCTTATTAATTATCTATTGTACTTTGTTAGCATTAAGTTTTACTCTCTCCTTTATGTTTTTCTGCCTTCCATATTATTTGGTCTTAATTTGCTTGTTCTTTTTCTATCTTAAGACCAGAACCCCCAATTAATTTATCCTCAGCCTTTCTTCTTTTTAATATTTGTAGGTAAGGCCCTTTAAGCAGATTCTTATCTCTACTGCACATTTTGGAATGCTGTGTTTTTATTATTCTTCATTCCAATTATTTTCTAAATTCCAGCATTATTTCTTCCTCGATCTGTGCTTATTTATAAATGTATTATCTAATTTTAACCATTTTGGGTTTTTCTAATTATCTTTTTGTAATAAATTTCTAGCTTAATTCCACTGTGGTCAGAGAGCACACTCTATGATTTTAATTCATTAAAATATACTGAGATTTGCCTTATGGCCCAGCAAATGGCCAATTTAATTAACTATTCCAGGTGCTCTTGAAAAGAATGCAATTTCCTGGTGCGATATTTTATAAATGTCAAATCACTCAAGTTGCTTAGTCATTTTGTTCTAATATTTTATAGCTTTACTTTTTTTTTCTGTTGGTCTTCTTGTATCAGTACTGAAAAGGAGAGTGATAAATATCCTCAAATATGATTATATATTTGTGTAATTTATCGTTACTTTTTATAGCATTTAAATATTTTGAAAATATGATGTTGGCTGCATATTGATTTACACTTGTGTCTTCCTGAAGTACTGCTTCTTCCATCTTTTTAAAAAAATTTTAACTCGGTTTATTTATTTTGATAGAGAGAGAGCACATGAGAGAGCACCTGAGCAAGGGACGGGCAGAGAGAGAGAGAGAGAGAATTCCAAGCAGGATCTTCACTGTTAATGAAGAGCCCCATGTGGGGCTCAAACTCATGAACTGCGAGATCATGACCTGAGCCGAAATCAAGAGTCAGATGCTTAACCCACTGAGCCACCCAGGTGCCCCCTGACTCTTCTATCTTTATGAAATATTTCTTTTCCTCTTAATAGTGTTTCTTGCCTTGGAGTCCATATTTCGTGATTTTGTTTTCCTTTGGTGTTTTCATAGAATGTTACTTTCCATGCTTGTACCTTCAAGCTTTATATTCACATTTACTTATTTATTTATTTATTTTAATATGAAATTTATTGTCAAATTGGTCTCCATACAACACCCAGTCCTCATCCCAAAAGGTGCCTTCCTCAATACCCATCACCCACCCTCCCCTCCCTCCCACCCCCCATCAACTCTCAGTTTGTATATTCACTTTTAAAGAAACTCTTGTAAGCCGTGTATGGTGTTTGCTTTTAAATTGTTTTATCAGTTGCATCTGGGTATAATTTATGTACAATAAACTGCCTCCATTTCAAGTGTACAGTTCATGGGTTTTGACATATATACACCCATGAAAATATGACCACAATTCAAGATACAGATTTCCATTCCCTTCCCCCCCCCCCCACCCCTGCACCAAATACACACTTTCTTGTGCCACATTATAGGCTATCTCTTTGCATTCTTGGTTAGGCAACTATAGATCTGCTTTTTGTCACTCCAGATTAGCTTGCATGTATCAGAATTTTGTATAAAGGAAATCATATAGTATGTACTCTTTTATGATGAGCTATTTCTCTCAGAGCAATGATTTTGAAATTCATTCCTGTCATGTGTGTGTGAATCAGTAGTTTCTTCTTTTATTGCTGAATAGCACTCCGTTATGAGGATGCACCACAAATCATTTTTTTGGTTTTGTTGTTTTGTTTTAAGATTTTACATTTAAGTAATCTCTACCCCCAAGGTGGAGCTCAGACTTACAGCCCTGAGATCAAGAGGGGCATGCTCTGCTGACTGGGCTAGCCAGACACCCCCACAAATTGTTAATTTATATAGATGTCTAGGTTGTTTCCATCTGGGGCTATAAAGGAAAAAAAAAAAAAAACTGCTGTGAACATCCCTGTATAAATACTTGTAAAGATTTGTAAACTATGTTTTAATTGACTTGGGGTTAATCTTTAGATGTGGAAGGGCTGGGTCCTGGAATGGGTTTATGTTTAATCACCAACACTTGATGTGGTAAATCTTTTTAAGTTTAGCCCTTCTAATCGGCTATCTCATGATCATGGAAGACATCTCATTGTGATTTATATCCCCCCGCCCAAATCAGTAATGACATTGGGCCACTTTTCATATATTTATTTGTGGGTACATAGACAAAAAGAAAAATAAACAAATAGTGCCATTGACCCAGTCCCCCATGCCCCCATGGGTGTTTTAATTCCTGAGGCTAATAGTGTCACAGTCTGAATCTGAAACATTAGCATGACCCTGGCTGGCATCTATGTTTTCCAAGGGCAGTAAAGCCATCTGAATAAAACCAATTTATCATTATTGTATCTCAAACACAGTTAGATAATTACTGCTGGAACTTCAAAAATTCTCTCTAAGGAAATAGTCTGACAATTTTTCAGGAAAGCATGTAAGATCACAACATTGTTGACAGCCACAAAGATTGCAAACAGACTACATGTTCAAAATGTCCAACAAATGACAATCAATTGTTCAAATTATGATGCCTTTACATAATCATAACTATGCAAACTTTAGGTAAAAGCAGTGTGACATCTATGTATGTGCAAAGTTTTTCACATTGTATTTAGCCAGGAAAGCTAAGTTTTAGAAGTATTTAATAATAACAAATAATACATCAATATATAAATATATTTTATTTATTTATTGTGCTTACGTTAATATACTTGCCTACCTACTTACCTACCTACTTACCTGAAGGTTGTTAATAGTTTTCCATTAGTTGGTTGTTTTTCATTCTTTCTCTCTTTTTATGCTTATCTTTTGCATTAATTCATTTGGTTTTGTTACAGGATCAGCCCTTTTTATGGAACGGTCCACGGTGGTATGACTGGCTCCAGGTGCTCCAATCCTGCGGTCAGACCCTGAGTGCTCTTCTCTTCCTGCCTCTGCCTTCCCCTGGGCTCCTTCATTTCCCACATGATAACAGCTGGTCAGCAGCAGCTCCAGGCTGACAGACCACCAGCAGAAAGGGGTCATCTTTGTCCCTGTATGTCAAACAAAAGTTCACTGCTGGAAGTGAACAAATTTACCTAGTCTGGATCCTGTGCTCCCGACAGAATATGAGGACTAGAGAGGCCTGAAGCCGGAGGGGTTGACCAGCAATCCTCCCCAACATGTGGACGGTGGCTGAGAGAGGAATGAACTCCAAAATCCAACTGCACTGAGGTGGTGAGGGACGTGGATATATGGAGGACAGGCGAAAACACACAAATGTTCATTACATCTGTATTTTATAAAATTTTTTACAAGATCCCTATATTTCTTGTGTATATATAAAGCAAGTGAGGGCTAGTGATACTAAAATGCTCAGTCCCTCTCTATTCTGGGAGCTTTTTCAAAGTGCAGCTTATGTCTTTTTCATCTTTATGCTCCCCGAGTCAGGTGCAATTTCTAACACACTGTAACTGGTCACTGTATTTAGAGAGTCAAAATACCTCATTTTTAAAAATCCTTACTAAAATTGGCCACAAGATGTCCCCTCAGCTCTAGAAGACGCTTTCTCTATGTCCACAGACAGGCTTTTATCATTTCCACTGATTTACTTTGAGGACATTAACCAGGCGATGTCTAATGAGATTTTTGTTCTCAACCTGCTTTTGAAACGTTATGCCCCTGAGAAATCAGGCGTTAGGTGTTCAGCATAGTAGACCTCTTCAAACCAGAGTTAAAGGAATATCAACAAATGCCAATTGTATATTTGTCTTTGAAAGGTCCATATTAAACTACGGTTTTCTCAAATTGTGGGAATCCTTTGTGGTCACTTTGAATTCCTAAGTTATCAGAAAATGTTACTACTGTGACATGGCATTTACCTGCAATATTATTCTCTGTAAAAGCTAATTAAAAGTGAAGAAGAATTAAAGAAATTATGTGCTAGCCGTGTTTACTGTGAGATATAAGAGGGATGCAAATATATATTATTTGTAAATATGTGCTCTGGAGAATGCTGAGTGAGTCTACACTGGAATTAGGGAGGCTTTCTTAGTCGTATCAAACACGTCTCAATTGTGGTTGCTCTGAGCCATCACATATTTATTTGTGGGTACATAGACTAAAAGAGAAATAAACAAACGGTGCCATTCACCCGATCCCCCGATCTCCCATCTCTGGCTCCCGGGGTGCCAGTCATTCATGGCAGTTCTCTTCCTTACAGGTGCCTCATGGACCCCTGAAAGTTGTTGCCTGAAGGATTCCTTAAGTGGAAGGTGTTCTGAAAATAACTTCTAACCCTAACACACGGATGAGTAGGAGGAGAAAAACAGATATGCTAAAAGGATCGGGAAACTTCTGGAGGCAAACAGATTTTATGCACTTATAAAGGGGGATCCATTTTATAATTGGAATTTTTATTTTAGGTGGCTTAGAAGATGTTTTCAAATTGCTTTTGATTTAATTATTCATTACATTCTCTCATTACAGAAAATTCAGGTACATGTTGACTAAGACTGAGTCTTTCTTTTGAAATGAAAGAGGTGGGAAAATGAAATATTCTCACTATTTTTTAAATCCATGGACGGATAGGGTTATGGATTGAATGTGTTCTTCCAAAATTGATATGGCCAAGTCCTGACCCTCAATATCCCAGGAGATGAGGTATTTGGAAGCAGAGTGGTTGCACATGTAATTAGTTAAGTTGAAGTCATAGTAGGGGAGGGTGGGCCCCTGTTCCAATGTGACTGGTGTTCTTATAAAAAGAGGTAATTTGGACACAGATGTGCACACAGGGAGAATGCCGTGTGAAGACCGGACCCAGAAGCCTGGGAGCAGAGATGAGCCTGGAGCAGGTTCTTTCTAGGGTCCTCAGAAGGAAGCCATCCTGCTGGCACTTTGATCTCAGACTTCCGGCCTCCAGAACTGGGAGACAATAAATTTCTGTTGTTGTTTAAGCCATCAATTGGCAGCACTATGTTAGGTCAGCCCTGGCTGGCTCATACAGGCAGTAATTGCCATAAGGACATGATTAATGTTAATGAAAACTATAAACAGTGTATCCATTGCTTATTTTTCTAATTCTTTTTCTTTTTATTGGTATTCATCCTTATTTGGTATTTAGCCGTTAAGTGGTCATGATTTTAATTTAATCTTTCTCTGGGAAACCAACATGAAATAATTTTCTCTAGAGTCATAAGTAGATTTGAGTCCAACCCCACTAAATAATAGAATTGTGGAATCATCCAGGATATCTTATTTTATTATAGATCAGAGAATTAAGGTAGAGAGGTTTAGGGGCAAAGCTAACATGAAGACAGAGTTTTCTGTCCCCAGGAGGTAAAGTGAGAAACTTTCATATCTCTTCTATTTTGATTGATTGCCTCATAATACAAGGTTAAAGATAGAGTTTTCTAGCCACAGGGGAAAGAGACATATTCTGGGTACTCTTGAACTGCCATGACAAGCAGAATATAGATGAAGGAAGGCCAAAAATCTTGAAACTACACTTTTATTAGCGAATTATCCAGAAGCAGGTGGGAGCTCCGTACTATCTATCGTCCCTGTAACTGGTGTCTTCCCTCTAATTAAGGGCAAATTAAACTCTCTTTAGGTCAAGTCACAGCTCATCTCATGACTGTTCCACATATGTATATGCATTTCTTCTCAGCCCACTTCTGTTGCCACCTGCTCTTTGCCCCACTAGGTACTACATTCCTGTAATGGGTTGAATTGCATTCCTCTCAAATTCAAATGTTGAAGTCCTAAACCCCCAGGAGGCAGTCTGGGAGCCAGGGTCTAGAATATGTTAAGTAGGTTGAAATGAGGTCACTAGGTTTGGTCCTGATGCAATAGGACTGGTGTCACATAGATATATAGATATATATAGATATATATAGATAGAACACAGATATACACAGGAGGACCATATGAAGACACAAGGAGAAGATGCCATCGACAAGCTGTGGAGAGAGGCCGCAGAGGGAAATAACTCTGCCAACACCTTGATCTTGAATTCCTAGCCTCCAGAGCTGCAAGAAAATAAATGTCTGTTGCTTAAGCCATCTGGCCTACGGTACTTTGTTATGGCAGCCCTTCCAGATGAATGCAACTTCTTGAGGACCAAGTCAACTTTTAACTGCCACTACTCAGGACATGGCATATTTTAAACTGTTTTCATTCTTACCCTTAAAGACTTTATCCTCAGTTCCAAGCATGGGGACTACTACATGCACTGTTGTCAGTAGAATTAAACCAGGAGAAAAATATGAGATTATATTATGATTTTTTAAAATTAAGAAAAAAATTTTTAATTTTTGAGAGAGAGAGCAGGGGAAGAGCAGACAGAGAGGGGACAGAAGATCTGAGCAGGCTCCACACTGTCAGCAAAGAGCCTGATGCAGGGGTCAAACTCATGACCCATGAGATCATGACTTGAGTTGAAGTTGAATGCTTAACCAAATGAGCCACCCAGGTGCCCCAATATGAGATTATATTTAAGTACACACATAAGTGTTTCAGTATAGCTGAGTCTATTATTGGACCCTATCTCCAGTTAACATATTTCATGGCAGAAGTACTTGTAAATTCAATGATTTTGTCTTTTCTAGAGTCTGGAGTAAGGGGGCTGGAGTCCCATGTTCTGAGCATTATCAGTCGATTTCCTTCCAACATGTAATTAATTATAGCTCCTCTTAATCATAGGGAGTTTGTAAACCAACCCATCATCTTCTAGTCATAGATGATGGATGTTAATGGAAGCATGCTCTTTATCCTCCCAGGTTGCATATTTCTGTGGCCACAGGAGTTTTCTGGCACCTAAGCCCTAATGCAGAGAGATTAGTTTAGTTGCTGTGGCAGAATCAGGGGTTTACAGTTTTATCCCATAAAGCCTTTCAGAGTCCCTAAGCATGGAGGTGTCTGCAAGGGACCAGACTTGCCATCATGACTTCTGAAGATTTGGCAATGAACTTAGGTTGTTGTGGGAGGCACAATAATGGCCCTCCAAAGTTAACCCACCTGCTGGGGCACCTGGGTGACTCAGCTGGTTAACTGTCAGTTTGTGAGTTCAAGCCCCACGTCAGGCTCTCTGTTGTTGCAGAGCCTGCTTTGGATCCTCTGTCCCCGTCTCTCTCTGACCCTCCCCCCTTCTCTTTCTCTCTCTCACTCAAAAAAAAAACAAAAACATGTTAAAAAAAACAAAGGGGGCACCTGGATGGCTCAGGCGGTTAAGCGTTCTATTTTTTTGACTTTGGCTGAGGCTCAGGTCATGATCTCATGGTTCCTGGGTTCAAGCTCCGCCTGGGGCTCTGCTCTCATAGTGCGGAGCCTGCTTGGGATTCTCTCTCTCTGTTCTCTGCCTCTCTCTGTCTCTCTCTCAAAGTAAATAAATAAACAAACAACAACAACAAAGATAATCCACAACCTAATCCGGGAACCTGGGAATATGTTCCCTTACCTGGCAAAAGAAAGTTTGCAGAGGTTAGGGATCTTGCAATGGGGAGATTATCCTGGATGGTCCCAGTGGACCAGCGTAATCACGAAGGCCTCATAAGTAAAAGAGGGAAGTGGCGAGCATCAGAGTGTGAGTGAGGGCAGAAGCAGACGTCCAAGCGATGTGATCATGAGTCAGTGAGTACAGGCCGCCTCTGTAAGCTGGAAAGGCAGGGAATGGATGGATTCTCCCCTCCGGCCTCTGGATGGAATGCTGTCCTGCCTACATCTTGATTTCATCTACGTTTTGTACTTCTGACCTCCAGTACTGTAAGATAATAAACTTGTGTTGGTTTAGCTACTACAGTTGTGGTAAATTGTCACAGCAAGTATAGGAAACTGATAAGACTGTGCAGTGATGTGGTTACTAAGCTGTGTGTCTGAAATTGCAGGACTTCTAAAACCTGAGCAGGACAGAGCCCAGGATCCCAGACAGCGGTTCACCACCAGCCCAACCCTCAGATTCTCCCCGTGTGAGGACATAAGGCCCTGGGAAGACTTCGCACTTTCTGCCTGTGAATGTTTCTAAAGAGCATTTGGGTAATCTGGTCTAATCATCTGGTATTTCTGCTCATCTAATTTCATCAGACCAGATCACACTGGCCTGTTATCTGCTTGATCTGATTATTTAACTAAACCGATCGATTAATTTGGTAAATTAATTCGTAACGACACATTAATGTTTGTCAATGTCTAAACAAATTACTTCATTTAGAAAATCCTTTTTTTTTTTTCCCCCTGGGAAAAACTTTCGGCTTATAAAGGGTCATGCACAAGACCAGCAAGGGACTTTGTGGTTGTCTGGTTCTTTTTTGTTGGGGAAGGTGAGGAGTTGGGCAGAGTCATCCATAAACCACACCAGCCTCTGCTGGAGAGGGACAAGGGGGAGCAAAGACTAGCCCCAACTCATTCATGAGACAACTCATTCATAGAAGAGACAGTGCGGAAAGGGGCATCAAGGTGATGAGCCCGAGGATCTTGTTTTTGCTCTGCTTCAGTGAAGTTTTCAAACTTCTGTTTGGAGACCACTCTTGGGCAGAGATGCATCTGAACTCCGTGCATATGGTAGATGTACAGTGGGCATCAGGTGCAATCTCTACCCTGGGGTGCCCCAGCATAGGAGCAGAAGTGTGTGTGTGTGTGTGTGTGTGTGTGTGTGCATGCGTGTGTGCATGAGTGCGTGCCTGTGTGTGTGATGGGGGGGAGACGAAGGCTGGCTTCGACTACTGCTGGTGCCCAATCCCAGCAGGGACACACAGTGGGTTTCGGGGTGTATACCTTTCAGTACCCAAACAAGTGCACTGAGCTAGCGAGGGCAGATGACCGAGAGCTGGTCACTGTGTGCCCTGGGAAGTTTCTCCCACCTTCAGGTCACAAGAACGTGACCTCTGAGCATGTGCTTAGAGATGACACATGCAGATCCCATGACACAGTGCCCTGCAACCAAGGAGACATGCAGTAAATGGTAGTGGTGAAGGTGGCGGTGATGAAGTTGATAGTGACCATACTAAGGAGGTGATGTGAAGTGCTTACCTCTCTTAGTTTTTCTTTTCTGTTCCCACTTCTTTTGCCCATTTCAACACTTTCTTGTCTCTCTTTCAAGCAGAGCATTGCCTTTCAAAATACGACAGGTTTAAAAATTTCTAGAACACCCACAACCTTCAGGGGAAAATCTAAACTGAAAAGTCTTGCCGCTAAAGCCTTTGAGCCAGTCAGGAGTCTGGATCGTCTAAAGGAAGACCTTGGTGGAGTGTCTGGGTGGCTCAGTCGGTTAAGCGTCCGATTTCGGCTCAGGTCATGATCTCACGGTCGGTGAGTTTGAGCCCCGCGTCGGGCTCTGTGCTGACTGCTCAGAGCCTGTTTCAGATTCTGTGTGTCCCTCTCTCTCTGACCCTCCCCTGTTCATGCTCTGTCTCTCTCTGTCTCAAAAATAAATAAACGTTAAAAAAAAAAATAAAAAAAAATAAAGTAAGACCTTGGTGAGGGGCCTCTTGTGTTTGTATGTGAATGAAAATTCAGGAAAGGGCGGGCCCTTCCTCAGCATATCCGGCGTGGGTGTGGGCGGGCAGGTCGATGCAAACATACACGTGCCCCTGGCTGCAATGTACTGCCTCCTTGACCCCAACCAACCACTGCACACCCACTCAGGCGAGAGTAGGATCTGGTCTTGGACGTCTCGTTTCCCTTTGACTCGCTTCCAATAGAAGTGGCTTATCTGGAATAAACCTGAGTAGTGCCTGTGTGGGAACAAAGCGGCAACATCTTGTGCGGTTTGACCACCAAGGACCAGATTCACCGCTGCCACCTGGATCCCGAAACGCTATTGGAGTCTCCCAACAAACTAAAACACGACCCTTGGGAAAATGGGTGACACCTTGGTTGGTTATTTAAAAAAAATTTTTTTAATGTTTATTTATTTTTGAGAGAGAAAGAGCACGAATGGGAAAGGGACAGAGAGAGAAGGAGACCCAGAATCCCAAGCAGGCTCCCGGCTCTGAGCTGTCAGCACAGAGCCTGACGTGGGGCTCGAACCCACGAACTGTGAGATCGTGACCTGAGATGAAGTTGAACGCTTAACCACTGAACCACCCAGGTGCCCCAACAGAGATTTTTGGGTTTTTTGGCTGAGATTCTGCAACAGAGCAGAATATGGACTGGAGGTTAAAAGGAGGTTGAATCCTAGAGCCATATGCCAGAGCCTGTATCCCCTACTGGGTAGGAACACAAGCTCTGTTGACAGACTGCTGAATTTTGTATTCCAGCTATGCCTTTACTACCTGTGTGTGGTTGGACAAGACTAGACCTACTTGTGCCTTAATTTTCTCGTCTGGAAAATGGACCTAACAGTACCTGCCTGATAGGATTGTTCAGTCAGTACACTTTAAATGTTCAAGAAATATTAGCAACAAATCATTATCAGCAGCAAAACACCTGAATTTGAGGTCTGCACTTAATACATGCTCTCTTGGGATTTACTAGCTTCTGAGGGAACAAACTTCATTAACTTCCTGGATTTTATCTGTCATGGATGCACATTGTGGGTAATACCAAGGGTGAGCAGACATGGCCACTGATTTTATCATTCGATGCCAATCCGGAAAGTGTAGAACTGTCATCTGGAAGAGGTCTCGCCCAACTTCTGAAAACGAATGCCCACCCTTCCTTGGATTTGCCTCACGTGTGTGCACGGTTCGTCCCTCCCAGGGATTACCTGGTTATCTCCCAATTTGACTGGAGACCCAGGAGTCCGACGGCTGTGTTTGCCATTCCCTTTGGATCCTGCACAGTGCCCAGCACAGGGTGCTGCTATACCCAGTGCATGAATTCACATTTCAAAGAAACACTAGCTTGGTCAGGACCTCTGCCGTCACTCCTTTTCATGCCTAATCTGCCCAAGACACATTTGCCTAGCCTTTTCTTTAAGATTATCAACTGTCCATAAAATCTCTGCCTGATAGTTTTATGTCCTTCAGGGCATATAGCTTCTGCCCTTTTGTGGATGTAGGCAGAGTTCTTAGGACAGAGTTCACAGAATTACGGAGATATGGGGGTCATGACACCTTGTAACCACAGTTAGGTAACATCTGCACTGTTTCATAGAAGATCTACGAAGCTCTGAAATGGTGGGTTTGTATTTATTTTTTTAAATGTTTATTTTTGAGAGAGAGAGAAACACAGAGCACAGACGGGGGAGAGGCAGAGAGAGGAGGGAAACAGAGAATCTGAAGCAGGCTCGAGGCTCGGACTATCAGCACAGAGCTGGACGTGGGGCTCGAACTCACTTACGGCAAATTCATGACCTGAGCCAAAGTCGGAAACTTAACTGACTGAGCCACTCAGGTGCCCCCAAATGGTTTTTTATTCCATCGAGTTTTAATCACATTTCATGGGAAATCAGTACAGGAGCTAAATGATAAGATTTAGAGGAAATCATTTATATACAAAGGTAAGTAATTTGCATTCGATAATTATAATAGCTAGTTTACTAAGCATTTTCTATGAGCTCTTTATAAGTATTAGCCCATTTTATTGACAAGGAAACTGAGTACTGGAGAGACCAGGTAACTGGCCTACCATCACACAGCCATATGAGATGAAGGCCAGCATCAAATATGACCGGGTGTATTCTGAAAGGATTTGCTTGTAACCACAATCCAAACCAAGGGAACAAGAGAACAAATGGCTGTATTAGTTCCTGATTGCTGGCTAACAAAATCTTCCAAGACTTAGTGGCTTGAAACAACAGACATTCATCGTCCCCCAGTTTCTGTGGGACAGGACTCCAGGTGTGGCTGAGCTGGGTCCTCCGGCTCGGGCCTCCCATGAGCTTGCGGTGAAGCTGTCTTCCGGGGCTCCACTCAGCCTAGGTTGTGAGCTCCCTCTTGGCTGCTGGCAGGCCTCAGTCCCTTGCCACCTGGGCCTCTCCATCAGCTGTCCTGTGTCCTCACCGCGTGGTCCTCAGCGCTCCCAGCCGCAAAAAGCCCCTGGAGGCAGAACCCAGTCTTTAATCCTCATTTCAGAACTGACATGCCACCAGTTCTTTAATCATTAGAATTAAATCAATAAGGGCAGTCCACTCGGAAGGGGAGGGGATGACCAGGGGCAGCAGGACCCTCAGCCACAAGAGCCTTTGGAAACTGGACAAATCCAGCAACACAGGCACATTTCAGGCCCAAATCGTCAGGGAGGTTTCTTCTGCATTTTTCAATGGACAATGCAGGGTTTTTTCTCTCTCTTCATTTAAAGAAGTAAAACCTTCTTAAATTTATGTTTTTCTTAAAACACCTTAAAGGAAGTCTACATTTCTGCCCTTTCTGAAATGCGCCCACAGTATGGAAGAATCGGCCCCTAACTTTCGTGTTGAGTTTTTCTTGTTGGACGATGAGGAAGTCACCCAGGGCGAGATCTCTGCCGGACCCACAGCCGCCTCTGTAATCTCCCCATCTGGAAGGGAGCAACTTCCTATCGGGCACCACCCCGCGTCCCTGCCATTTTCATTGTGTAGCAATGAAAACTAGGTCAACCTGTTCTTTCATTAAGTTTTACCCAAATATAGCACCGTCAATTCCAGAGTGGTTTTTCGGGGCCTGGTCAGTCAGTGAGAAGAGCCTGAGGAACCTTGGGGGTTGCCATGGCAACCGCCAGATAAGAAGGGAGCTGAGGACACAAGCAGGTTAAATTAGCTGTCTTCTGTCACACGGGGCAGCCCGGGGGGAGGACCGCCTCTGCAGTCCGGAGCCAGACGAGGATGCTGGATGCATACAGAGCAGCAGCCCGGGAGGCAGGTCAGAGCGGGCCGTTTGCAAGGCCCAGCGCCCCCGAGGTAGCCCTTCCTGGTGGGTGGGTGCTGGGGGCGACCTTCTGTCCAAGCCACCCCAACATCGGTCTCCCTTTCCAGAACCCCCCAATCTGCGCGTGACATTCACTGAACGTCTCATGCCAACAACTTCCGAACACGAAGGAGGGACTGGCTGGGCTGGCTGGGCTGCAGGAGCTGGGGCCTGGGGGCGCCAGGGACCCCCGACGGCCTATAGGAAGTGCGCCCCCTGCCGCACAGGGGAGACAGGACTGTGCAGCAGGCCGCTCCTCCACAGGGCCTGCGCTGTCTCTCCCTTTCTTTCTCTGTATTTTTAACTCAACCTAAATAATTTTTCTTTTCTTACAAGATGCTCGTTGCCATCTGCTGACCAAACGCCATCACTGCAAATAACACTGCAAAACCTGAGCGCCTGGAGAAGGGACGGCTGCGTGGGGCGGTGTGCTAATGCTCCCGAGATAGCTCAGACCAAGAGACGTCTCTGTTTGTGATCTCTGTGGTGATGAACCGGAAGGGTCGTGGCAGTGTGGCTTGATAGGCGGTTGTAACAGTGGAAAAGGAGGACACAAATGCCAAATCTTTGAGTGAATTACAAAAGGACATCCATCCTTTTGCCCCTTGACATGCATAAACAAAGGGCAAATATCACAAATCCCAGTATTCATTTATAAAAATTAGTTGAGAATGTCATCATTTAATGCTTTAAGGAGGGAGTGACAAATGTAGACATAACGATATAAAATAAAGGGGATGGGGCGCCAGGGTGGCTCCGTCAGGTAAGTGTCCGACTTTGGCTCAGGTCACGATCTCATGGTTGGTGGGTTCAAGCTCCACGTCTGTGCGGACGGCTCAGAGGCTGGAGCCTGCTTCGGATTCTGGGTCTCCCTCTGTCTCTCTCTGCCCCTTCCCTGCTTGCTGTCTCTCTCATAAATAAACATTAAAAATATAAAAAAAATAATAATAAACTAAAATAAAGGGGATAAACCTGGGTATCTTTAGGCTCTATCCAAGCAGAGTTTGGGCTGTGGGGTTACAGAGGAGAGAGGTCAGAGGAGGGCAGGCAGACCCCCACCTGTACAAATGGAGGTCCGCATACCATATGTTCAATGTTGAAGGAGAGATGAAGGTACAAACTGTTATAAAATGTCCTATCCTCCTTCCTTGACAAATTGGCTTCACAATGACACGGAAGGTCAAGTTTGAATTCAGAACTCAGATTCCTCGATGTTGAGTGCCAGAACGTCAACCTACAAGGAGAACCAGCCTCTGTGCCCCTGGCTTTGGACTCAGCCCCTTCTTTTCTCATGCCTGTCTCCCTCCCAGGTGGTGAGGCGGCTACAATGTGTGGGTATCCCAGTCTCACATCCCAGTTGTAGCTGATGCCCCTCTCCCCAGGAGAGGGCACATGCACACTGGACACCACCAAGGCCCTCCAGAGCATGGACCCTGTTAAGAAGGAGGTAGAGATGTGGCAGTTGACTTGAGACTGTTGGAGTAGATAATTCCAGGGTCCCACGTACATAGAATGTGTGGTCTAGGAGGGGGTGCATAGGTTCCAGGGTTCATGGCCCTGGGTTCCTTGTCCGATGGTGAAAAGGTGGGCTGAGGAGAGGCAGAACTGTTGTAAAGTATGGAGCTGGGGGCAGGGGCTCCTCTTGCCCACATTCCCCGGAAGCACTGACGTGACAGGAGGTAAGAGGCAGGAAGGCATGGCTAGGAGCAGAGAGTGAGAATGTCCTCTGCTGTTCTCCCCACACCTACTCTCTATACCTCCCTTTCTTGACCCTGCTCAAATCACACATTATTCAAAGTTATTCATGCTAGGGACACCTGGGTGGCTCAGTCAGTTAAGCATCCAACTTCAGCTCAGGTCATAATCTCGTGGTTTGTGAGTTCAAGCCCTGCATCGGGCTCTGTGCTGACAGCGCAGAGCCAGCCCTCCCTCTCTGCCTCTCCCCCACTTGTGCTCTCTCTCTCTCTCTCTCTTTCTCTCTCAACATAAATAAATAAAACAAAGTTATGCATGCCCCCAACACACCTTTACAGTCTCCCGGCAGGATATCATTAAAACTCTGCTGTCTGGCTTTCCAGGTTTGTGTCATTTCCCCTTGTTCACTTTTCTGAAGAGGCACCAAGGTGTCATTTATTTTTTATTTTTTTTATTTTTTTTTTATTTTTTTTATTTTTTGGATTTTTATTTTTATTTATTTATTTATTTATTTATTTATTTTTAATATATGAAATTTACTGTCAAATTGGTTTCCATACAACACCCAGTGCTCATCCCAAAAGGTGCCCTCCTCAATACCCATCACCCACCCTGCCCTCCCTCCCACCCCCCATCAACCCTCAGTTTGTTCTCAGTTTTTAACAGTCTCTTATGCTTTGGCTCTCTCCCACTCTAACCTCTTTTTTTTTTTTTTTTTTCCCTTCCCCTCCCCCATGGGTTTCTGTTACGTTTCTCAGGATCCACATAAGAGTGAAACCATATGGTATCTGTCTTTCTCTGTATGGCTTATTTCACTTAGCATCACACTCTCCAGTTCCATCCACGTTGCTACAAAAGGCCATATTTCATTCTTTCTCATTGCCACGTAGTATTCCATTGTGTATATAAACCACAATTTCTTTATCCATTCATCAGTTGATGGACATTTAGGCTCTTTCCATAATTTGGCGATTGTTGAGAGTGCTGCTATAAACATTGGGGTACAAGTGCCCCTATGCATCAGTACTCCTGTATCCCTTGGATAAATTCCTAGCAGTGCTATTGCTGGGTCATAGGGTAGGTCTATTTTTAATTTTCTGAGGAACCTCCACACTGCTTTCCAGAGCGGCTGCACCAATTTGCATTCCCACCAACAGTGCAAGAGGGTTCCCGTCTCTCCACATCCTCTCCAGCATCTATAGTCTCCTGATTTGTTCATTTTGGCCACTCTGACTGGCGTGAGGTGGTATCTGAGTGTGGTTTTGATTTGTATTTCCCTGATGAGGAGCGACGTTGAACATCTTTTCATGTGCCTGTTGGCCATCCGGATGTCTTCTTTAGAGAAGTGTCTATTCATGTTTTCTGCCCATTTCTTCACTGGGTTATTTGTTTTTCGGGTGTGGAGTTTGATGAGCTCTTTATAGATTTTGGATACTAGCCCTTTGTCCGATGTGTCATTTGCAAATATCTTTTCCCATTCCGTTGGTTGCCTTTTAGTTTTGTTGGTTGTTTCCTTTGCTGTGCAGAAGCTTTTTATCTTCATAAGGTCCCAGTAATTCACTTTTGCTTTTAATTCCCTTGCCTTTGGGGATGTGCCGAGTAAGAGATTGCTACGGCTGAGGTCAGAGAGGTCTTTTCCTGCTTTCTCCTCTAAGGTTTTGATGGTTTCCTGTCTCACATTCAGGTCCTTTATCCATTTTGAGTTTATTTTTGTGAATGGTGTGAGAAAGTGGTCTAGTTTCAACCTTCTGCATGTTGCTGTCCAGTTCTCCCAGCACCATTTGTTAAAGAGACTGTCTTTTTTCCATTGGATGTTCTTTCCTGCTTTGTCAAAAATGAGTTGGCCATACGTTTGTGGGTCTAGTTCTGGGGTTTCTATTCGATTCCATTGGTCTATGTGTCTGTTTTTATGCCAATACCATGCTGTCTTGATGATGACAGCTTTGTAGTAGAGGCTAAAGTCTGGGATTGTGATGCCTCCTGCTTTGGTCTTCTTCTTCAAAATTACTTTGGCTATTCGGGGCCTTTTGTGGTTCCCTATGAATTTTAGGATTGCTTGTTCTAGTTTCGAGAAGAATGCTGGTGCAATTTTGATTGGGATTGCATTGAATGTGTAGATAGCTTTGGGTAGTATTGACATTTTGACAATATTTATTCTTCCAATCCATGAGCAGGGAATGTCTTTCCATTTCTTTATATCTTCTTCAATTACCTGCATAAGCTTTCTATAGTTTTCAGCATACAGATCTTTTACATCTTTGGTTAGATTTATTCCTAGGTATTTTATGCTTCTTGGTGCAATTGTGAATGGGATCAGTTTCTTTATTTGTCTTTCTGTTGCTTCATTGTTAGTGTATAAGAATGCAACTGATTTCTGTACATTGATTTTGTATCCTGCAACTTTGCTGAATTCATGTATCAGTTCTAGCAGACTTTTGGTGGAGTCTATCGGATTTTCCATGTATAATATCATGTCATCTGCAAAAAGCGAAAGCTTGACTTCATCTTTGCCAATTTGGATGCCTTTGATTTCCTTTTGTTGTCTGATTGCTGATGCTAGAACTTCCAGCACTATATTAAACAGCAGCGGTGAGAGTGGGCATCCCTGTCGTGTTCCTGATCTCAGGGAAAAAGCTCTCAGTTTTTCCCCATTGAGGATGATGTTAGCTGTGGGCTTTTCATAAATGGCTTTTATGATCTTTAAGTATGTTCCTTCTATCCCGACTTTCTCAAGGGTTTTTATTAAGAAAGGGTGCTGGATTTTGTCAAAGGCCTTTTCTGCATCGATTGACAGGATCATATGGTTCTTCTCTTTTTTTTTGTTAATGTGATGTATCACATTGATCGATTTGCGAATGTTGAACCAGCCCTGCATCCCAGGAATGAATCCCACTTGATCATGGTGAATAATTCTTTTTATATGCTGTTGAATTCGATTTGCTAGTATCTTATTGAGAATTTTTGCATCCATATTCATCAGGGATATTGGCCTGTAGTTCTCTTTTTTTACTGGGTCTCTGTCTGGTTTAGGAATCAAAGTAATACTGGCTTCATAGAATGAGTCTGGAAGTTTTCCTTCCCTTTCTATTTCTTGGAATAGCTTGAGAAGGATAGGTATTATCTCTGCTTTAAACGTCTGGTAGAACTCCCCTGGGAAGCCATCTGGTCCTGGACTCTTATTTGTTGGGAGATTTTTGATAACCGATTCAATTTCTTCGCTGGTTATGGGTCTGTTCAAGCTTTCTATTTCCTCCTGATTGAGTTTTGGAAGAGTGTGGGTGTTTAGGAATTTGTCCATTTCTTCCAGGTTGTCCAATTTGTTGGCATATAATTTTTCATAGTATTCCCTGATAATTGTTTGTATCTCTGAGGGATTGGTTGTAATCATTCCATTTTCATTCATGATTTTATCTATTTGGGTCATCTCCCTTTTCTTTTTGAGAAGCCTGGCTAGAGGTTTGTCAATTTTGTTTATTTTTTCAAAAAACCAACTCTTGGTTTCGTTGATCTGCTCTACAGTTTTTTTAGATTCTATATTGTTTATTTCTGCTCTGATCTTTATGATTTCTCTTCTTCTGCTGGGTTTAGGCTGCCTTTGCTGTTCTGCTTCTATTTCCTTTAGGTGTGCTGTTAGATTTTGTATTTGGGATTTTTCTTGTTTCTTGAGATAGGCCTGGATTGCAATGTATTTTCCTCTCAGGACTGCCTTCGCTGCGTCCCAAAGAGTTTGGATTGTTGTATTTTCGTTTTCGTTTGTTTCCATATATTTTTTAATTTCTTCTCTAATTGCCTGGTTGACCCACTCATTCGTTAGTAGGGTGTTCTTTAACCTCCATGCTTTTGGAGGTTTTCCAGACGTTTTCCTGTGGTTGATTTCAAGCTTCATAGCATTGTGGTCTGAAAGTATGCATGGTATAATTTCAATTCTTGTAAACTTATGAAGGGCTGTTTTGTGACCCAGTATATGATCTATCTTGGAGAATGTTCCATGTGCACTCGAGAAGAAAGTATATTCTGTTGCTTTGGGATGCAGAGTTCTAAATATATCTGTCAAGTCCATCTGATCCAATGTATCATTCAGGGCCCTTGTTTCTTTATTGACTGTGTGTCTAGATGATCTATCCATTTCTGTAAGTGGTGTGTTAAAGTCCCCTGCAATGACCACATTCTTATCAATAAGGTTGCTTATGTTTATGAGTAACTGTTTTATATATCTGGGGGCTCCGGTATTCGGCGCATAGACATTTATAATTGTTAGCTCTTCCTGATGGATAGACCCTGTAATTATTATATAATGCCCTTCTTCATCTCTTGTTACAGCCTTTAATTTAAAGTCTAGTTTGTCTGATATAAGTATGGCTACTCCAGCTTTCTTTTGGCTTCCAGTAGCATGATAAATAGTTCTCCATCCCCTCACTCTCAATCTAAAGGTGTCCTCAGATCTCAAATGAGTCTCTTGTAGACAGCAAATAGATGGGTCTTGTTTTTTTATCCATTCTGATACCCTATGTCTTTTGGTTGGCGCATTTAATCCATTTACATTCAGTGTTATTATAGAAAGATACGGGTTTAGAGTCATTGTGATGTCTGTATGTTTTATGCTTGTAGTGATGTCTCTGGTACTTTGTCTCACAGGATCCCCCTTAGGATCTCTTGTAGGGCTGGTTTCGTGGTGACAAATTCCTTCAGTTTTTGTTTGTTTGGGAAGACCTTTATCTCTCCTTCTATTCTAAATGACAGACTTGCTGGATAAAGGATTCTCGGCTGCATATTTTTTCTGTTTAGCACACTGAAGATATCGTGCCAAGCCTTTCTGGCCTGCCAAGTTTCAAAGGAGAGATCAGTCACGAGTCTTATAGGTCTCCCTTTATATGTGAGGGCACGTTTATCCCTTGCTGCTTTCAGAATTTTCTCTTTATCCTTGTATTTTGCCAGTTTCACTATGATATGTCGTGCAGAAGATCGATTCAAGTTACGTCTGAAGGGAGTTCTCTGTGCCTCTTGGATTTCAATGCCTTTTTCCTTCCCCAGTTCAGGGAAGTTCTCAGCTATAATTTCTTCAAGTACCCCTTCAGCACCTTTCCCTCTCTCTTCCTCCTCTGGGATACCAATTATGCGTATATTATTTCTTTTTAGTGTATCACTTAGTTCTCTAATTTTCCCCTCATACTCCTGGATTTTTTTATCTCTCTTTCTTTCAGCTTCCTCTTTCTCCATAACTTTATCTTCTAGTTCACCTATTCTCTCCTCTGCCTCTTCAATCCGAGCCGTCGTGGTTTCCATTTTGTTTTGCATTTCGTTTAAAGCGTTTTTCAGGTCCTCGTGACTGTTCCTTAGTCCCTTGATCTCTGTAGCAAGAGATTCTCTGCTGTCCTGTATACTGTTTTCAAGCCCAGCGATTAATTTTATGACTATTATTCTAAATTCACTTTCTGTTATATTATTTAAATCCTTTTTGATCAGTTCATTAGCTGTTGTTATTTCCTGGAGATTCTTCTGAGGGGAATTCTTCCGTTTGGTCATTTTGGACAGTCCCTGGAGTGGTGAGGACCCGCAGGGCACTTCCCCCGTGCTGTGGTGTATAACTGGAGTTGGTGGGCGGGGCTGCAGTCCGACCTGATGTCTGCCCCCAGCCCACCACTGGGGCCACAGTCAGACTGGTGTGTGCCTTCTCTTCCCCTCTCCTAGGGGCGGGATTCACTGTGGGGTGGTGTGGCCCGTCTGGTCTACTTGCACACTGCCAGGCTTGTGGTGCTGGGGAGCTGGCGTATTAGCTGGGGTGGGTAGGCAAGGTGCACGGGGGCGGGAGGGGCAGGCTTAGCTCGCTTCTCCTTAGGTGATCCACTTCAGGAGGGGCCCTGTGGCAGCGGGAGGGAGTCAGATCCGCTGCCGGAGGTTTGGCTCCACAGAAGCACAGAGTTGGGTGTTTGCGCGGAGCGAGCAAGTTCCCTGGCAGGAACTGGTTCTCTTTGGGATTTTGGCTGGGGGATGGGCGGGGGAGATGGCGCTGGCGAGCGCCTTTGTTCCCCGCCAAGCTGAGCTCTGCCGTCCGGGGGCTCAGCAGCTCTCCCTCCCTTTGTCCTCCAGCCTTCCCGCTTTCTGAGCAGAGCTGTTAACTTCTGACCTCCCAGACGCTAAGTCGCGCTTGCTGTCGGAACACAGTCCGTCCGGCCCCTCCGCTTTTGCCAGCCCGACTCGGGGGCTCTGCTTGGCCGGCGAGCCGCCCCTCCGCCCCGGCTCCCTCCCGCCAGTCCGTGGAGCGCGCACCGCCTCGCCGCCCTTCCTACCCTCTTCCGTGGGCCTCTCGTCTGCGCTCGGCTCCGGAGACTCCGTTCTGCTAATCCTCTGGCGGTTTTCTGGGTTCTTTAGGCAGGTGTAGGTGGAATCTAAGTGATCAGCAGGACGCGCGGTGAGCCCAGCGTCCTCCTATGCCGCCATCTTCCGGAACTCCTCCGACAGTGATTCTCTATAAAATCAATACTTCGTCTCTACTCAGCAGCCTGCCATCTCTGGGGCTGATGTACTGTGGCCCAGATTTTCCTACACCATTTCCCAAACCCTCAAGACAGCCCAGCCCCCACGCCCAAGCATCCCTGCTCTGACCTTTCATGGTGGGCTGTCATCCTGCCCACCCATTGTCTCTTCGACTCCCCCAACCCAAGGTGTCATTTAAAATCAACAGAATCAATTGCGTATTTGTGCTTGCTGTTTTTTTTTTTTTCCAGGAGTTTTTATCAAGCCAAGATGTTGTAATTTCATTTTTTATTTTTATTTTTTCAGATCTGAATGGTTCTTGTTCCAGATTTTATTTTTATTGAGGTATATAAATTGAGGTAAATATTGAGGTTATTGGTATATAACATTATATACGTTGTAGGTATACAGCATTATAATTCGACTGTATGTACTACAAAGTGATCATGACCCAAAATCTAGTTACCATTCGTCACCATACAATTGACTCCCTTCACCCATTTTGCCCACCCGCACCGCCTTCCCTTCTGGTAACCATCAGTATGTTCTATGTATCTATGAGTTTGTTTTGGCATTGTATTGTTTGGTTTTTGTTTGTTTTGTGTTTTTAGGTTCCATATGTGAATGAAATCATATAATATTTACCTTTTTCTGTCTGACTTATTTCACAGGGCACGATATCCTCAAGGTCCATCCATGTTGTTGTAAATGGAAAGATTTCATTCTTTATGGCTGAATAATATTCCATTATATAACTCTCTCTATCTCTATCTATCTATCTGTTATATCTTCTTTACCCATCCATATATCTATGGACATTTAGATTGTTTCCATACATATCTTATCTAATGTAAATAATGCTGCAATGAACATAAGCATGCATAAATATTTTCAAATTAGTGTTTTTGTATTCTTTGGATAAATATCCAGAAGTGGAATAGCTGGGTCATATGGTAACTTTACTCTTAATTGTTTGAGGGAACTCCATACTGTTTTCCACTGTAGCTGCACCAATTTACATTCCCACCAACAATAAATGAGGGTTACTTTTTCTCCACACATTCATCAACGCTGTTATTTTTGTCTTTTTGACAGCAAAAGCTAACCTTTGTGAGGTGGTATCCCATTGTGGTTTTGATTTTCATTTTCCTAATAATTAGTGATGTTGAACATCTATTAATGTGCCCGTTGGCTATCTAACACTTTGTGACTTAAAAAATTTTTTCAACAGAGATGTTCTTCCTTTTTTTTTTAATGCTTATTTATTTTTTTGAGAGAGAGAGACAGAGACAGAGCATGAGCAAGGGAGGGGAAGAGAGAGAGAGGGAGACACAGAATCTGAAGCAGGCTCCGGGCTCCGAGCTGTCAGCACAGAGACTGACATGGGGCTCGAACTCACAAACCACAAGATCATGACCAGAGCCAAAGACGGATGCTTAACTTAACAGACTGAGTCATCCAGGCACCCCACAACAGAGATGTTCTTCAAATGATCTACATAGTCTACTTCTGTGTTGTCTTTCTGACCTTATTCCCTACCCTGTTCCCTTTGGTTTCAGAGAGTGCAATGGTGCTATAGCCTCGTTGTGTGCAAAGAGACCTCCCTCTAGTACACACACTATAACAGACACAGGAAGGCAGGCATGGCTGTTTTGTTTCTGAAAGAGTGTGCCAGGGCTGACATAACAAAATACCACAGATTACGTGGCTTACACAACAGAAATTTATTTTCTCTCAGTTCTAGAAGCTGGAAGTCCAAGATCAAGATATCAATGGGTTGGTTTCTCCTGACGCCTCTCTTCTTGGTTTGCAGATGGCCACCTTCTCCCTGTGTCCTTAGGTAGTCTTTTCTCTTCTTGGTGTCTCTCTGGGTCCTAATCACCTTTTTTTAATAAGGACACCAGCAAGACTGGATTAGGGTCCCCCCTAATGACCTCATTTTAATGTAATTACCTCTTCAAAGACCCCAGGTCCAAATACAGTTACATTCTGTGTTTAGTGGGAGTTAGGGCTTCAACGTGAATTGGGGAGGAAAACAATTCACCCCATAACACCCCGATACTCAAAGAAGAGGTTTAGAATAGCGTCAGCAATGAAGGTAAAGTCATAAAATGTCATAAGAATGTCCTGAACTGAAGAAAAGAAGGACTGGACATGTACAAGGAACAGCTTCACCTCGACCCCTTCATTCTTAGGTCCTAGGTCTTTACACTACGTATGTTTGTGTAGCCACACAAAGAAGGGAGTTGTAAAGGTCATTGGCTAAGATTGGCCAAAGAAAGAGATTCTGTGGCTCATCTCCTGGCACCTCCAAACGGCATAAATGTATTCATGTTTCTTTGTGGCATTCCTCATGGTTGAGCACTCCCTTTAAGGGGCCTGCCTTCCTGGGCCTCGGGAAAACCATTCTGGCAGGTTGTGTACTCTCATCACGAACCTCACCGACTCCTTTTTTTTTGGCCACCTCTGGTCCATTTTTAGTGCAAGGTTCCATCCTTTGGCACCTGTTCTTGTCACTCTATGTACTCTCCCTGGGCCACCCATGTTCCACGGCTTCAACTGCAATTTTGATGCAAATGATTTCCAGTCTCTGTTTCTAGTCTGGATGTGTCTACTACACATCTCCCACAGAGATGAAGCAGGAGCCTTCACACTTAGCGTGTCCAAAGCCAGAGTAATCAGCTTCCTCCCTGAATCTGCTCCGTGTCGTATCTTCTGTAATCAGTACAGCCAGAAAGCTCGGAGCCAAATCAGATTTCTCCCCCTCACTGAGTCCCACAGTCAAACACCCCACGGATGGTTTTCTTTCTGTTTGATGTATCTATTAATCCCATCCACCCTTCCTCTCACGTCTGTGCTCTTGCTTCTGACCTCATCGTCCAGATGATTATACTTTCTTCGTTTCCTTTCTGTTCACTTGCACCCTGTTCATTTTCTTAGCTTTAAAAAAACATTAAAAATAAACGAATTAATCATTTTGACTATTGGTCCCATTTGATTCAATTCTTAGTAAGTCATTGAATGAGTTAAACCTTATAGAGTTAACAAATATTTCTTTTTCTCAAATTAGTCCATTATCTTTTGAGGCAACTACTGTGTTGAGTTTAGATTATAACCTTCAAATGAATTTTTATTACAGTTGTATGTACATACATGTATCCAGAGCAAGCAGCATGTATTCTGTTGTTTTAAATTTATAGAAATGGTATTATGTGCATTTTAAATGGGATTTTTATTTATTTATTTTTTATTTTATTTATTTATTTATTTATTTATTTATTTATTTTTTTAAATTTTTTTTTCAACGTTTTTTTATTTTTATTTTTGGGACAGAGAGAGACAGAGCATGAACGGGGGAGGGGCAGAGAGAGGGGGAGACACAGAATCGGAAACAGGCTCCAGGCTCCGAGCCATCAGCCCAGAGCCTGACGCGGGGCTCGAACTCACAGACTGCGAGATCGTGACCTGGCTGAAGTCGGACGCTTAACCGACTGCGCCACCCAGGCGCCCCATATTTTTTATTTTATTTAAAAGAGAGAGAGAGAGAGTGCACAAGTGGGGTGAGGGGCAGAGGGAGAGAGAGAGAATCTTCAGCAGGCTCCATGCCCAACGAAGAGCATCATGTGGGGCTCAAGCCCCCGATGCTGGGATCATGACCTAAGCTGAATTCAAGAATCAGACACTCAACCTGTTGAGCCAACCAGGCACCCCTCTTAAATGAGATTTTTAATTTATTTTTATTTTATTATATTAAGGTTTTTTTTAAGTTTATTTATTTTTGAAAGGGAGAGAGAAAGAGAAAGAGAGAGACAGAGTGCGAATGGGGGAGGGGCAGAGAGAGAGTGGGAGACACAGAATCTGAAGCAGGCTCCAGGCTCCGAGCTGTCTGCACAGAGCCCGACACGGGGCTTGAACTAGCCAACCACGAGTTCACGACCTGAGCTGAAGTCAGACGCTTAACCAACTGAGCCACCCAGGCACCCTTTAAGTGAGATTTTTTATTTTGTCATTATAATGTAGAACCTATCCCTGTCAATATATGTGTCATGTGTATGCTGTATCTGTATGTGTATATACATATTTATGTCTACTTGTCATTTATCTATCTAGACAACATGTTCGCTCTTCTAACTTCAGAATCCTGGTCCAACACATAAATACATCACAATTAATTATTTATTCCTCTGTTAACTGTTATCTACATTTTTTGCAGTGAGCATCATTTGACATGTTTCCTTGTGCACACACACAAAATTTTTCATTGGGGGTATACTTGAAACTATATTTTGGGGGTCATTTTAAGGCTTAAGAAAAATGGATTTTTTGGAAGAATATATGGGGACCGAAGCTGGAACAGAAAGGCAGGGATGACAATACCAGGTCCCCACCTGGTCCTATGTCCCCCAGGGGCTCGGGTCTCCCTTGTGGCATCTCTGCTCCTCTCTGTCCATTCCCTTCTCTGCCTGCTGGCTCCTTCGGCGTGTGCATTTCTGCTTCGTCATACCTGCGGCTCTCTAGGGGTTACAGCCCATCATTGCCTAGCCTCCATCTCATGGCACCTTCAAAGCTTCTGACACCTCTGCTGAGTCTCTCTCTGTGCACTTATCATATCCAATACTTTAGAACTGTCATCTGGTTGGTCTTCCTGAACCAGGCCGTGTGGCAGGGTGCAAACTCCCCGTGGCTGCCAGGCACTGGTTGGGCGGGGGGCGGGGTGTGAGGCACTGTGATTCTGATCTTTGCAATAGCAGGGCCATGGGGAGGAGGCAGCTTCCATCAGGATGAGGGGTGAGTGTTGCAAGCACTGTGAGGTTTGGCCTGTCCAGCATACTCCTCTTTCCCCTCAAAACTCAGCTAACGTGTGTCTTCCTCCAGGAAACTTCCTGATGTAGATGTAGATGAGCTTTTTTTCTCTCATGGCTCCAACACATACCTCTCTGATAATATTAATGACTTTGAGCTATTATTTCCGATAGATGGTTAGTTACCTTGATAGCAGGAACCACGTCTCCTTTGGCTTAGACCAGTGCTCAGCGCAGTACTTGACCTATGTCAGATAATAAATGCAGGACTCTGAGCGCACCAAGAATGCCCGGGAGACTGGACTAGTCAGAGAATGCTTCAGGCGTGAACTGGAGCTTGAATTTAGCAGTTAGTCTGATGGCATCAATCTTTTTCAAGATTGTAACTGATTTTTCTCCCGTCACTTCAAGCTGTAATCCAGACAAGCTGGTCTTAATCCCATCACAACCTGAGCACATCTTCTCTGACCCCTTCCTCAGCTCGCTTCTTCATCGCCCACCACTTTCCATCCCCCACACCAACAAGTCCACATCTACGACTTCGGAACTTTTCCGGGTGTCCAGGTCTATCCCAATTCGATCCAAGAGCTCGGAGACCAAGTGAAAGATGAAATGCCAACAAGAGGTCAAAGAGGTCTTGAAGCCAGGATAGGAGACCAAGTGAGTCAAAGGGAAGAAGGAGGTGGTTGGAGAGTGGAGTTGGCGTTGAGACTGGAGGGATGGCGGCTGAGGTGAGACCCCGCGGGCTTGATGGAAAGAGAGGCCGGGAGGTGGGCCACAGGTCACTGGGGGAGAGGACAGGAGGGAGGAAGGGACCAGGCCAACTGTGGACACAAATTCACCCTGAATGCTGATGAGCATGGCACTGAGGAGCCACCAGGGAAGGAGCTGCCTCATGAGGAAGCGACGGGGAGGGCAGCTCAGAGTTCTGGAAAGGGCTGCAGGAAAGAAGGGCAGTGGTGGTGGTCAGAGGATGGGAGAATTTCAGAGGGGACAGGGCTAAGGGTCTGGAGTTGCTCTTGGGGCAAGGAGAGTGCTCGCTCCCCCTGCAAGGCAGATGCAAGGAGTCCCTCGAGCGGGTTTGCAGGAGGCGGTGGCCTAGGGGCAGATAGTAAAGGGATGTTTCAGACAGTCAGTGGAGGATACAGGGATTTGGCCTCAGACTGACCCTGATCCCAAAGGGTGTGGCAGAAGCGGATCAAAAGCTGAAACTGAAGGAAGGTGAGGTCAGGAGAGCAGCTTTGCAAAGGCCCTGGTTGTGGGGGTCAGCAGGGAGTCCAGGCCTTTGTGGAGACCGACTCTACAGGGGGAGGGTGCACTGGGAGATGCCTTCAAGGGTTGGGGTCCTGTAGCTGATGTGTTAAATTAAGAATATTGCAGATTATGCCCTGCAGAGTGAGAACACACAAGCCACCCACATGACATGGGGTCGGCAGAAAGCTCCCTCGGCATCCGAACTCCCACTCCCGGGAAATAAAATCCCCGGGGGGTCATTTGACTGAAGGTGCAGTTTCAATACATCCACATGGAGGAAGGAGAGTCATAAGATTTGTTACTTACAGATCCCAGCAACAGAAGGGCTCAGGGGGCCGGTGAAGGGCAGTCGTCCGTCCCAGGTCCTGAGGAGGAGACAGCGGGCGGGGTGGCCAAAACGCATACTTATAAGGTGGCTGGGATGGAGGTCACTAACTTTTTGAGGGCTCGACTCTAAGTGACTATTGTAAAAGGTGCCCCTGGAGAAGCAAAGCGGGGTCTTGGGGCAGGAATCTTAAACTCGGGTCCTTCTCTAAACTCCAGGCTCGCTGTGAGCAGGGTGGTCCTACTGGAAAATGCTGGGGCAGCAGCTCAGGCTCTAAACAGTTCTCTTCTGGCCACTCACTAGACCATCTCCAGAGAGAGAGGGTGGTCGTGAATGAAGCTCCAGGGGTGGGCCCGGGAACGGAGTTCTTCCCAAGCACCTGCAGAGTTTTGGGGGCCTCTGATCATTGCTGCCAATGGCTAGACAGACAGATGCCGGAGTGGGGAAGTCTCACCGCCCTGGGGATGTGTCACCAGGGCTGAGAGTGGTTGACACCGAAGAACCAGGGTCTGGCAGGAGGCGCCTGCTCCACGATCGTGGCCGTGGCCGTGGCTGACTTTCCTCCTTTCTCTCTCCCCTCTTAACCATCTCTGCTCCTGGTGCCGGCATTTGCTCCAGGCTGGAGGTTCGCACAAGTCTCCTGGTATTGCCGGGGGACCTGGTGACGGAGTTCCCGAGACCACAGGTCAGGTCAGCCGGGGGTGGCTCCTCTGTCCTCCAGCCAGCACGGCGTCCACTCTTCCCGAGCAGCCACAGGGCCCTGGACTCCCTCACCTACCCACTCCTCCACTCCATTTCATTTTATTTTCACTGGTGTCCACACAGCACACATGCGTTTCAAACTTTCACAAAGAATTGCCCACCACCTTTGCTCCTCTCCCCACGAGAAAAAGTCTGTTTTGGTGACCGTTCAAAAAAGAAATTATAATGGGCATATTATTTTACTACAATTATTGCACAACCTATTTACCCCAATTAGAATTTAAATTTCCTACAGGTGACTAAAATTTAACTAATCTAGGGAAAATTCCACTTTAACAAGGTAGCAGGCTTAAATAGAAAAATAGCCAGTGTTAGAACAGCCTTTGCTTTTTACACAGGTCACAGGTCAGACATTTAGATGCATTAAAACCTGAATAGTTTTGCATATTTTCTTCCACACGTGGCTCAGGCACCTAAAGGGCACAGCCTTGTTTGGAGGCAGGGCCACGGCTTCCCCTGTGCTGCTAAGCAACAGGCTGAGAGTTCTGGCCTCCCTCCTCCCACACCCCTCACCCTAGACACTGTCTGGAAGCTTGCAGAGATCCAGGAGGGAGCCACAGCCTCCTGGCAGCATTCCAGGGATCTAGTCTAGGGTCATAGTGGAAATACAACACAGACTGGATGCAGAAGTTGTCCTGGGAAGGCAGGTTCCGCCCACTGGTCCTGGGGGTCACAAATCCCATAGCTTTCTCCCCCCAAAATACACAATAGGTCACTGGGAATGGAGACCCTTTGGGCTGTCTCTTTATAAGGCAGACCTACACCATCCAGAATGTGATTCAGTTTTAGGTTAATGCCAAGCGGGCTGCCCTGCCCACCCTGATATTCCCGCTGCAGCTTGTTCTACCAATGAGAGCTCCTATACTGGGTCTTCTGTGTTTTATGGTAAATGACAGTGTCCAAGATTAACCTCATAAAAGGATTCAATTTCTGAGTTAGGAGTAATCCAAAGCCTCCTCAGGCTCTGCCCCTGTGAGAGCTGATCTCAGGGGCTGAAAGATCACATTCTGCAGTGAGATAGTAAGTCCTGGGACCTCATGGGGACGCGCAGGGCTGGGCAGCTGGGGAGAGGCGAGGTGGGCTGAGGGAGTGAGCGCCATCTGACGGTTGACGATTGGAACTGACCATGGCTATGGAGAACTCGCGGGCCATCTAGGCATGCAGACAGGTATCATTCTTTCCTGACTTTTTGTCATTTGTGTGGTGGCCTCTTATTTCAAAAGTTTCTTCAGGAGGTCCTGCATAATTTTCCTGCTGGACATCCTTGCGACCGTGATAGAGGTATTGACTTTTCTCTCTATCATACTCTTCAGATATGTTTCGTGTTGCCCCCGCTTATTCTCACAAATCTTGTTTTTCTCCAAAGCGGTCATGGAAACGTGGGCTTCAGTCACTGTGGCTGAACTGTTATTATAAGTGAACCTTTGGATGTGACTCTTCTCACTCAGGAGGATCTCCAGGCTCATCCATGGAGAAATCTAGGAAAGAGCACAGGGCCACCAAGAGAGCTGGTGAAAATGTCACTGCAGGGAATATCCATAATGGCGTTTTATTTTTTTAATGTTTATTTTATTTTTGAGAGAGAGAGAGAGGGAGAGAGAGAGAAAGAGAGAGAGTGTTTGAGCCGAGCAGGGGCTGAGAGAGAGGGAAACACAGAATCCAAAGCAGGCTCCAGGCTGGAAGCTGTAAGCAGAGAGACTGACATGGGGCTTAAACTCACAAATGGTGAGATCATGACCTGAGCAAAATCAAGAGCCAGATGGTTCAGCGACTGAGCCACCCAGGCGCCCCCATAATGGCATTTTCAGACAGCTCATGTATGACAACCAGAGATCACCCTAAAGTGTGATCCAGCAAAAGCGGGAGTTATCCTTGCTGCCAACTGCACTTGGCTGGAGGGGCAAAGGTGTTTTGGGCCGCCCCCATTCTACTGCTTCCTTTGAAGATGTGTAGGGTGAATTTCACAACAGTTACAGTTTTCTGTCCCCAGCAAAGTTCATGTTGGCGTTATAGCGATCCCCCTGGATGATAGGAACAACTGTGGTGTGAGCAGACATGAGATAGTGTCTGTCACATACCAAGCTGGGCCACGGCACACAGCTCATTCCTCCACGTTCATCTAAGGCTTCATTTCTACCAGCATCTTCACACCATTTGATTGATTTAATTGCTGACAGACCACATCTAAACAGTGGCATAAATCAACAGTAACACGTAGTTCCTCACAATTTTGCGGGTTGACTAAGTAGATCTTCTGTTTCACATGATGATGACTGGAGCCCTGGAGTAGCTGGAAGGCCCCACATGTCTACACTCAACTGGCTGCCAGTTGATGCTGGCTCTGGTTGGGAGCTCACACTGGGCTGGCAGACAGGGCTTTCAATTCTTCTTCCAGTGGGCCATGTCACATGACTGATAGAGCTTCCTCCCATCATGGTGGCAGGGATTGAGAAGATGAAAGGGAAGTCCTTCATCCATTCCCATCAGGCCTAATGTTTGGAAACTCAAAATCTATAACTAGATGAGCTTACAAATTTTGGGGGGTGGTGATGGAGGGGATGGTAGGACCCAGAGATTACAGAGAATGCCAATTAGTCAATATTTCAAAATAAGGAAACCCTACGTATGCTTACTTTAACACTACATGGACTTTGAACAATACCTTGTTTTGTTGAGGTACAGCGTTTTGGACCTTGATCTAAGTTTCCAATCTATCTTTCTATAATTACATCTGTCATTTTAACTTATCACAATATGACTAGAGGTTTCTCACTGCAAGAATTCATTATGAAATTTGTTAATTTAGGTTAAACTAAACATGCTTGAAAAAATAACATATATTGTATTTTTGTAAAAGCATTTTATCTATCTAGTAGACAGAATAATGACTTCCCTTCCCCCCAAAGTGTTCATGGGGATTAGGATCCCCAGAACTTGTGAATTTGTTACCTTATGTGGCAAAATGGACTGTGCAGATATGATTAAGGTTAAGGAACTTGGAATGTGGAGTTTGTTCTGGATTAATCTGGATGGGCTCAGTGGATAATGAATCCTCAGAAGTGGAGAACGTTTATCAGCTACAATCAGAGGAAAATACATGGTCACAGAAGCAGGATCAGAGAGATGCTACAGTGTTGATTTTGAAGGTGGAAGAAGGGGCTGGAAGCTGGAAAAGACAAGGAAACAGATTCCTTCCTGGAGCCTCCAGAAAGGAATATAACCCTGCCGACACCTTGATTTTAACCTAGTGAGCCCGGTCTCAGACGGCCTACGGGACCGTAAGATAACACATTTCTGTTGTTTGAAGCCACCGAATTTGTGCAAATGTCTATCAGTTTACTTTTTGTTAATAGTGATTGTTTCTATGTGATGCCTTTTATTTCAAACTTTTTTTTTGTACTTTTAAGCATTGCTTAGAATTTTTAAGAGGAGCGTACACAGTTATTTCAGACTATTTCTCAGACTTCTGAGCAGGAAGAGGAAGAAAGGAGTAAGAAACATGTGAGGCAAAAGAAGAGAAGAAGAAAATAGAAGATTCTGGGGCACATTTCTATGCAGATTTTGTAGCCCATTGGGCCCTGATGGCCGAACAAACCCAGCCTCGGTTAGAGGAGGCTGAATGCGGGGCAGAGTTGGGTGGTGACTCTTCTGCTGTCCAGTCACTGCCTTGTTTGTAGCTGCCACACAATTAACCCAGAATCTGTCCCATTCAAGAGGAAGCTTGGCATGGGGGCAGTTTCAGGGTGTTTTTTGGCTTAAAAAAGTCCACAGTGAATTAAAAAAAAAAAAAGTTGCTTGTGGTGCTGTGAATCCTCACTCAGTATCCTCTGATATGTGTCTTCTGGAGCTTTTCATTTCCCTTGTACAGCAAAACCTTAGTTTGTGAGCATAATTTGTTCTGGAAACATGCTTGTAATCCAAAGCGCTCGAATGTCAAAGCGAATACAAGAACCACTGGCTCAGTTGTGATCACGTGATGTTCCGTGTCACATAGTGCTCGTATTGGAAGACACTGCCCATCTATCAAGTTAAAATTGATCAGAAATGTTTGCTCGTCTTGTGGAAAACTCGCAGAACAAGTTCCTCGCAATCCGAGGTTTTACTGTATTACATTTTCCTTCCTTGACTTCCTTCTTTTGTGCTCCCCTCCCCCAGTTTGATTGAGAAACAATTGGAATACATCACTGTATACGTTTAAAACATACAACATGACAGTCTGATTAACGTATGTTGTGACATGATTACCACAGGTTCAGCCAACACCTGTCATCTCCTACAGACACTCCGAAAAGTAAAGAAGAAAGAAAAAGTATTCTTGGGAGGAGAACTCTTAGGATTTACTCTTCCCTGCATGTCATACAGCAGTGTTAGCTACAGGCATCATGTCGCACCTTTTTTTCTCTTACAACTGGAAGTTTGTATCTTTTGATTTCCGATAAGAAGACCAAAATGCTTTGTGGCTTTTGCGCGACTTCTCCTAGGCAGTGGGATCCCGCCCCCGGCATCTTGGCATTCATCCGCATTCCCTCCACGTCTGCATTCGCTTAAACATCGCTTGTCGCGTCTCTCCGTGGCTCAGATCCTCCTGTGTGGCTTTCCATCCTGCTCAGAATAAGAACCAAAGTCCCACCTGTTGCCTACAAAGCCCGTCACGAGCCGGTCCCTGAGGCCTCTCTGATTCTACGTCTGTTACCGTCCTGTCTGCCTACCACCCCAGCCACATGGGCCTCTTCATCCCTGGAAGAACACACCCAAGTCAGGCCCTCACTTGGCAGGTTTCCTCACTGCCTGCTCTTTTCCCACACAGCTGGGCATGGAGGTGGGGCTGCCCCTCACACCTTAGGTCTCTCCACAAATGCCCATTTTCAGAGAGACTTCCTATCACTCTGCATAACCCTCCCAACTGTCATGCGTTCTCTCCTATAACTTTCTTTTTCCTTAAAAAATTTTTTTTAATGTTTATTTTTGAGACAGAGAGACAGAGGGTGGGGGGAGCACAAGGGCATGTATGGGGGAGGGGCAGAGAGAGGAGGAGACACTGAATCCCAAGCGGGCTCCAGGCTGTGAGCTGTCAGCACAGAGCCTGACGCGGGGCTTGAACCCACGACCTTCGAGATCATGACCTGAGCCGGAGTCGGATGTTCAACGGACTGAGCCACCAAGGTGCCCCTATTTTTCTCTAAAGAACTTGGTTCCAATTGTCATTATCTATCTATCATCTATCTATCTAGAGACCTATATATTCTTATGTGTGCATAGAAAACAGTGTTTCTAAACACAGGGACCAGAGGATGCCTGCTTTAAAATAACTTAAGGGTCTTTTTCCAAGTGTATATTTCTGGGCAGAGTCACTGAGCCTCAAAGCCTGGGGATGGGCTGTGACATGTGCATTTGCAGCAAAGTCCTCAAGTGATCCTCTTAGTAGAACTCGAAATCCATTGCTTTGTCACGTTTTATGAAAGAATGGGTACAAGAGAGAACGGATACAATGCAAATGGTTGAGCTCCTTTTAAGAACTGACTACCATTTTTAGAGGGAGAGAAAACATATCACATAGAATAATGTAAGAAAAAAATCACTAGAAACACACAACATCATGCAAACTGAATGCATCAGTGGTGGCTACCAATCATGGTCAGCTCTTTAAAAATATTTCAGGAAGTTCCAAGTCTCCGGGGCTTACGCAACCAGTGTTATAATTGAGGAATAAGCCTCTTTATCATTTTCCAGACTCTCAAATGTAGGCAATTTAAGATTCATCCATGGCAGCAGAAACCGCTATTATTCTGAGCCAATAGCAATAAAACTAATGGCAACTTCCTTTCCTTCTGAGAAGAATTCAATATCTTCAGGTCTCTCTTATTTAACTTGATGTGGGATTTTATCTTACAGACATGGAAGCCTTTGGAAGTCATTACACAGGCCTAACAAAACACAGCCCAGACTCTCTGGAAGAACCGGTGTGACAAACACTCCTTAGAGGAGTCTGAGACATAAGACCGGTCGGGTTTTCAAGTCATCGATGTTCCTGGGTAATTACTAATTATTTTTGCCCTATTCATTCATTCCAAAATATTTACTGAGACTATATCAGGTTATGATGACAACAATAAATATTGTCATCACCGTTGCTAACCTTTTTGAGCACTTACGGTGTGTCTGGATTGTTCTGGTACCTCACGTGTATTAACTCAGGTAATCATGATGGCGGCCCACTGAGGCAAGGGCTGTTATTATTGTCCCCAACTTATAGATGAAGAAAACAAAGCACAGAAAGGTACTTACATAGATGCTGAGGTAATAAATGAGATTAACTGAAGGCACCTACATAATAGAAAAAAAAAAATTCCACAGAAGATAATGCCAAGTTATGACGGGCACAGGGATGAAAAGGTGTGCAGCAGGGGAACTGTGGCAGGGATGAGCGTTTGTGTTGAATGTTAAATATCTTAAAGGAATTCTAGACTCCAAGATGGCGTATGGAAAAGAATGGGTGAGGGAGAGGGGGTGAAGGCATTCTGGGTAGAAAACTCCCCAACACTGTAGCCATGCAGAAAATGGCGTGTGAGCCCATGGGTTGGAGGCGCCTATGCCCACTACAGCTCAGGGTTTTGGGGGGTGTCACACTTTGCTGGACTAGAGGCCTCACCCTGAACTCTGAATTCATGTTATCACCAGTCAGCCCAACTGGCTGCTCTATTTGCCAGATTGCCAGGGCACTGACCACAACACACAGACATACGATGTTAGTAAAAGGGTTTTTTAATTTATTTTATTTTTATTATTTATTTATTTATTTATTTATTTTGTAAAATGTTTATTTTATTTTTGAGAGAGAGACAGAACCCAAACCAGGGAGGGGCAGAGAAAGAGGGAGACACAGAATGCGAAGCAGGCTCCAGGCTCTGAGCTGTCAGCACGGACCCTGAGGCAGGGCTTGAACCCACGAACTGGGAGATCATGACCTGAGCTGAAGTCAGACACTTAACTGACTGAGCCACCCAGGCATCCCAGTAAAAGTGTTTTTTAAAGCAGTCTACCAATTATGGAAACCAAGTCTCAGGCTGAACCCCATCATGACTTACAAATCCTGATTAAGGAGCATTTTCATTGACTGGTGCGTGAGTGGCCCTTGCTGGTCGCTGCCCTCTCCCAAAGGCACCCTGGATAACACCGGGGAAAGCTCGAACGTCTTCTCTGGTTACTTCTCTTGGGCCCAGAGCCATCGCAATGAAGTGTGCAAGCAGGGAAGCCCCCCACCCTCCCTGCTTGACCCTTGGGGTGCTAGAGCTCCTGGGTGGTAGAGCGAGTCTGGAAGCTGCACATTCTGGGCGATGCCTCTGAGTGTCCTGTTACCTGGTGAAGGGGAACAGAGTACTGAGACCTTGCTACGGCTCAGCAGGGTTGTGTATGGGAATGTTGTCCTCTCCAGCAGTATTTTCATCCACCTTCAAGATGTGGAACCCTTTTTTATTGCTGCTTTTCCCTCCTTGTTTCACCTTCCATCGGAATCAAAGCAACATTGGATCTTAGGATAACCAGCTCAGATTGCGGTGTTGTCCTTTGTATCCTGCAAGCTGGATGGAAATTCACCCGTGGTTGATTTAGATAGTCTTCCACATTAGACCCTCACCAAAGAGTATTAGAAATATCTCGGCTGAGAAGGAATTTTGCCCTTTTATATAAAGAACAGCTTCTTTAACTATGTGAGGAGAACTTTCCCCTGGACCTAAAATAATAGAATTCTACACTGAAAGAGGGGTAAGGAGTGAGTCAATGATACAGTGGGGGTGGGGCTGGAGTGGGGGTGGAAAATGTGTGCATGGGGAAAGGAAAAGGGCTGAATAAAATGTTACGTATAAGGCTGGGCTCCCTTTCCAAGGCTGAGGGAAGAAGGAGTTTGGCAAGTCTGAGTCTATTTGTGTAGGGTTCCAAGACCTTGGACACACAGGGTCTTTGTGGGGTATTTTCCACCTCGTTAACCCTGTTCATGCATGGCCATTCTCCTGGGGATGATTTCCTCTGCAGTCTATCAAAGTCGAAGATAAAATATTTAGAGTCTGTAGAGAAAACTTGGATACAGTAACAGTGTAGCTTCATTTAAATGGCTTTCACCCTCTAGTGCCACAATTCCGGCCCCACACGGTGCTTGACCAACTACACGGTGTATGGCTCCTAATCCTTCCCATCCCCACTTATGCAATGTAGGCCATATGTATGTGGGTGAAAAATCTGGTTTTCCTCTGAGAACAAAATAACGAAGTGTGGACATGCAGAAGTCAAGCACAACTGTATGTAAATAAAGTCACTCTAAGTTCTATTCGATTAAAAGAGTGGATTATGAACACCCAAGTTGAGAGATCGGGACACAGCTGGTGAAAAGACTAACCCTAGGAGGTGCTCAGAACGGAAAGGTGGTAGACAGTAAGCCTGGGACACAGCCCAGAACATTCCCGGGGAAGGTGCGCTGCTCTTCCGGCTGACCATGCCAGTGCCCCGCAGACACCCCCAGGGATTCCTTTCCATTTTAGTGCAGTTGGTCTGCCTGTGTGCTTTTGCTTCCAACAGCCGGTGCCTGCACCTCTTTGTCTTAAGTGTTGACCTGAGGCCAGTGCTGACCTGTGTTCAGTTTGCCAGAAACTGCTTCACCTGCCCCTGTGGGCAGCTCTAACCCGATGACTGTGGGAGCAGAAGTAGAAGTACTCCAACCCCCGGGGGTGCCTGGGTGGCTCAGTTGGTTGACTTCAGCTTAAGTCATGATCTCTCGGTTCAATCTTTCGAACCCACGGGGGAGAGCTTGGGGCTCTCTGCTGTTAGTGAGCCCGTTTTGGAACCTCTGTCCCCCTCATTCTCTGCACCTCCCTGCTCGTGCACTCTCTCTCTCTCAAAAATAAATATATATTTTTAAAGAAGGGGGGGCCTGGGTGGCTCAGTTGGTTAAGCAGCCGACTTCGGCTCAGGTCATGGTCTCACCGATCGTGGGTTTGAACCCCCTGTCAGGCTCGGTGCTGATAGCGGGGAGCCTGGAACCTTCTTCAGATTCTGTGTTTCCCTCTCTCTCTGCCCCTTTCCTGCTCGCATTCTGTCTTTCTCTCAAAAATAAATAAACTGTTAAAAATAAAAGTATTCCAACTCCCTTACCCCTGAATGGGACATTTTGACGTGGGAACTACGCTGTGTCCAGAGCTCTCCTGTGGTACTGAACCCAACTTAACTGCCTGGGGATTTTGCCTGATAACTCACGTTTGCCTAGCTTATTTTTTTTTTTTAAGATTTTATTTTTAACAACCGTGTTTCAAAACCTACAAGGCTGGGACATTGGGAACCACATCGGGCGCCACCTTGAGAGGCCTTGTTTTGGAAGCCACTTGGCCTATCTTAGCATTTTCTCTAGCAGGCTCCTCTTTAACCTCCAGAGGCTTTAACACTTTGGTCTTGTGACTGGGCAGGGTTGAAGACATAGCTGTTAAATGTTTCCTTCACCTCCCTGACAGGAATCCCTTCCTCTTAGTCCTCTGAGAAGCAGACAAATTCTTTGGTTAGATAGATCCAGATTTGGAATCAAATCTCTTGACTCGTGCAATGCATAAAATACTTTGCTTGCATTCTGAGAGGTTTATCATTTGGATATTAAGGAGAGAAATAAAATATTATTCTTGTGGGTGCATCACAGATATGGAGTGAAAATACGAGCACAGAGAGCCTTGATAACTTTTATCTCTGTCTCCTCCACGACAGACAGACTCACAATCTATTCTTTTGCTTCTGTGAGTTCGGATTTATAGATAGGAGTGGTTTTTTTTTCTTTTCCCAAAATGAAGAAGAAAGCTTGAATTTTGATGAATGAGTTTGCTTTAAGGTCTTGAGTGATTGATTACAATGATTAGTATGCATTTGTAGGTAGAATCACACACTGGGAGCACACATAAGCATATTAATGTATTTTTCCAAATAAGCTTCGCTTCACAAGAATCTTATTTGAGTGGAGGGTAATACAATTATCATCTTGTTTCTCCGTTTCTGGACAGAAGTTCCAAATTCATGTGCAGCATTTAATTTTCTCACCTTTCTCCTATATACCCATCACAGCGGGTGGCCGCTCCTCCTGGGTTAAAAACTGTACTGTGTGGAGAAGCCACTCCCAGCTGGCCCAAGGAGAGAAGTGTTAGCCTTTCTGATTCCCGCTGGGAATTTTGCCTCCCAGACCCGCGTCCTGGTCTCAGAGCTCATTCACAGGGCAGTCAGCCTCCCTGCAGTTCCGGGGTGCGGCCACTGAGGGGCGCTGCTGCATTGAGTTCCACGGCGGAGAAACCAAACTGAAAGTTGCCAAAATCACTGACGATGAGATCACTTCCCTCTGTGTGTCTTTCCATTTCAGGGAATGTTTTTCAATTAAAACTCCAGACACAGACAATCATCATTCATGGCCTGCCTCCTTCCGAGCTCGGTTGGAGGCCAGGGCAGGCAGGAGCAAGGCTCTTTATTTTGAGGAGCTGCCTGCGCGGTGGAAAGAGAAGACAGGAATAGACCGGAGGGAAGTAAGAGAATGGGGACTTAGCAGATGCTCAGAACCGTTTTTCTTTATAAATCTCTCTGTCCACTTCCCACTCTCTTCCTTGCCACTGAAGGCCATTAGCACTCTATTTTTGTCTCCGCGGAGGCTCTGGGCCTGGCCCACCCTGCTTCTCCTCCTGGCAGATTATCTCGTGAGGGCAGTACTCCTGGGCTGAGGGTTTGACATCATGAGTTATTTTTATCCCAGTAGATTGCAATATCATAACAGCATATATCTTGAGCCAAAGAACGGCCCCAAAGCTGGGGAAATTATCTCAAAGGTAAACTCCCTGATGTCAAAATGCCATTTAAGATACACTATTTAAAGCCATTGCCAAATGAGCCACAAAAATAGACCCATCTAGAGTGTGGCCTGGAAAACAGTGCAATATATTCTCCAGCTTCATTATCACCAAAAGAAGTGCTGAGGAAAATGCTGTGGTATGTCTAGATGAGGTCGATGGCCACCTGGCCGTGATTGGAATTGGGGTCTGAGAAAGATGCCCCCGTCACCCCAGATCTACCCAAAGGTGTCCTCTTTGCTGTAATTAAAATTCTACTCCAATTAAAATTCTCTTACTGTGAATCTCATTGGGTCAAATTGTGATGGGGGCGGGGAGAAGCTGTGTAATGCGTGAAGCCTCAGCCACAGGCAGGTGTGACCTCTAACTGGAGAACCTTGGATTTTGAGGCAGGGAGAGGAAATGGAGCTCAAGACAGTGCAAGATGGGGGCTCCGGCGAGAAGCCACGCAACTGGCTGGGGCTCTGAAGAGGGTTGGGTGTAAGGGGGAAATAGCTGGATCACCGAGGGGCACCAAAGACAAACTGCAGGCAACAGAGCTTAGCCTTAAGTTGGACCACGTGAGATGGGCATTTTTGTTGGCCAGAATCCGTGGAAAATCTGGAGCCAAGCAGTCTTGAATCCAAGGGGGCCTGCCAGCAATGGGGAGCAGCCCTGCTCCAACTCAGGCTGTGCCAGCTCCTGACTCAGAATATTGTGCCCGCACCTGTCACCCCTCCCCAGCCTCTTCGCGTCACTGTCCTTCCCCCAAACTTTGTGGGTTGTGGCGTGCGTTATCCTTAACTTCTCTTCTTCTTCTTTTTTTAAAACATGCTCATCAGATGACAGCTCTACGGAAGACACCCCATTAATAAGTGTGGCCACAGTGCTGGTTGTTTTACAATAAATGAGGCGATAGTCTTGGCACATTTCCTGGCTCACTGTCTTATTCCTGCCTTTCTTGTTCCCAATAATCAGATGACTCTGTTGGGTGGACAGGACATTGAGGGACTGCTGGTCTGTAAGATCAGGAACGCAGGAGAATCTACAGGAGCACAATTTTGTTAGCCTCTGATACAACATGTATCAGCCTTTCTACTCCAGATCAAAAAAACTCCGGCCATATAAAGTCTCATTGGATTAGGCTTAATTTGAGGGTATCTGGAAGATGGAATCATGACATTTACAGGCATTTGCTTGGCTGATCAACTAAAATAGGTGGCTGTGGTTAAAGAACACTCTAAAAAGCTATGACACTGTACCCCGAGTCAACTACTAACTCGGTGGGGAGCACTCAAGACACCATGACGACAGACGTTGTTGTTGGGAGGCTGTGAATCGTATTTTCAGCAACTCACTGAGAGTAGAACCTTGAAACACAGGCAGAACTGGGTGCTGTAACTTCCTGAAGGGATAGGAAATGAAGAAGGGTCAATCTTCTCTCTCTCAAGATTATCTCCTATCAGCAAGAAAGCCGGAGGGAGCGTGCCGATATGCCGCCGGATAGGTTCCTGTGGAAGGGCGACTCGTGAACACCACCCGGCAGGAAAAAGTCCACAAACACAGAAGCTCACATAGGACCGATCTGACAGATCAAAGTGCTTTTGCTTCTACATGTTCAAGTTTTAGAGAATTTCCATAAAATCATAGAGCAGAATTTAAAAATTTCTCAGAAAATAGTGTGGAATAGATACCACCTACCCACATCCCATTCATCCCACATCCAATCCCATTCATATTTTTTTTCATGCTCATCTCCCCCCACCCTTGGCTTTCCATTTACTAGTGAATATTTGCAACCCCCGTCACCCTGCGTAACTAATCTGTAAACACTCCTGGGATTCAACCCAGAATTGTTTAGCTCCAGAAAACCTTGCTCTAAACTGTGACAAAGTGGTCGTACCTCTTGGTGTTGTCACCGCTATTAAAATGTATTGAGCGGGGCGCCTGGGTGGCTCAGTCGGTTAAACGGCCGACTTCGGCTCAGGTCATGATCTCACGGTCCGTGGGTTCGAGCCCCGCGTCAGGCTCTGTGCTGAAAGCTCAGAGCCTGGAGCCTGTTTCAGATTCTGTGTCTCCCTCTCTCTGACCCTCCCCCGTTCATGCTCTGTCTCTCTCTGTCTCAAAAATAAATGTTAAAAAAAAAAAAAAATTAAAAAAAAAATTAAAAAAAAAAAAAATAAAATGTATTGAGCATGTGGTTTATAAAGTGCTGGCTGTTCATTCACCTACCTCAAGATAAATAGATCTGCAAGGCATGGATATGAGATAACAAGGACGGTGCCGACAGTGGCACCAAATATATTTTAAAACAATAACCTCATCCTGGGAATAAGTGTATAGGTTCCCACAGAGACTATTTTGAAGGGGAAAATACACTCACCTGTTTGGTTCAGTTGTGGTCTGTGCATTCGTATATCAATTTCATTTTTTTCAATTCACAAACTTCTGGACCTTGCTTGGCACAGATCACTTCTGGAAAATGAACATCTTCCATTTGAGAGACCTTAAAAGTCAGCATTCAACTTCTCTTTGCAGAAGTTTCTCAAGTAACTAGGTTAGCATGTGAAAATGTTTTTAACCCAGGGTTTTAGAGATACTACATTTATGAGGGTGGTAAATGAAGGTATAACATTCAAAGAGTTTAGGAGCCGGCTTTGGGTCCAGGCAGCGCTGGTCTGGAGTAGAACCACTCACCAGCACTGGTAGGCCCACGCTGAATTCAGGGTTAGTTGGTTCCAGAGCCAAATTTTGACCATATCTGGTTTCCAAAAATGGCAATTTCCTTCAATTCAACTCGATTTTAAGCTCTGCTGCCTTAGGCTTGTGGCTGTAATTTGAGCCACAAACCAGTATTTAACTTTCATAGGCGGGTTGCTGTAGTTAGTGCGGTACCAGAGAGCAGAAGATACATAAGCATTTAGAAGTTCAGGAGTACAGCACGTGCTTTTGCCTTCTTAGTAAATGTCAGAAAATACAAATACCAAAGGTCAGATCCAAAGTAGCCTGAGTCCTCCCTAGAGGTCTGAGCATTGTGGGTCCATGACGCTTTCTCTACCGTAACAAAAGAATTATTCTCTGACTCCTTTCCCAACACACTATTCAACTGAAGGCTGATGTTTATTTGACAATGAGCATCTATTAGGTACAAAGTGAATGGGTGACTCTGACATAATTACAGACAGTTACACACAGCAGAGTAAATGCCTTTCAAAGGCACTTGGCCTGCAAAAATTTTATTCGGCCTGCAGTAGGCCTCAATCACATCAATGTTTATTTGACTCTTCTGTACCGCACACATTTTCTTTTCTTGAGTCATTTCCCAAAGCGAAGAAGAAACCAACTTCTGCCCACAGAAAATATATTCAGAACTCTCATTAAGCAGCTTTATTATACAAGCATCTTAAGGACAAACCAAAAGGGAAAGCCAATTTGCAATTGGGCTCAGGTTGAGTAACTGGCTTTCATTTTATTATATGCTCCAAGGAAGGAACTGAATCTAAAAATCTGGCATTTTTTGATCGCATACCGCCCTTCTAGACTCTTAGTAAGATGGTCATTTTTTCCCCAAGTTAAGACAGTTGCTTACTTTTGTTGTTGATCTCCATACCTGTCAATTTAGTGGTTGACAGAAGGAATCTCAAATCCTAAAACTTATTCTCATGATCTCCAAAGTTTTAAACTGCACTGGTAACATTCTTTAATATATAAGGCATAATATGTATGTGGGGTGAAATAATCAGTAATGAGAGCAGAAGTAGTTTGTATTTCAAGTAGCTTCTTGATAAATGCACTTTTGGGGGCCTCTTTTTGGGTAGACTGCGTGAAGATTACTTTTATTGGTGATGTGGTAGGCAGAGAAATTGTATAAAAACCAAGGCAAATGGTGACTTCGCCTTTTTCTTATTCTTCACTTTTGCTGAAATTGTTAGCATTATCATTGATATATGATTTTTTAGCACAAATCTATTTTTCAAAATTTTCATAATGTTTATTTAGTTTTGAGAGACAGAGAGACAGAGTGTAAGCAGGGGAGGGGCAGAGAGAGAGGGAGACACAGCATCTGAAGCAGGCTCCAGGCTCTGAGCTGTCAGCACAGAGCTCATTGCAGGGCTCAAACCCACGAACCCTGAGATATGACCTGAGTCAAAGTAGACTGAGCCACCCAGGTGCCCCTCAGCACAAATCTTTTTAAATCAGCTGTTCCTTTTATAAGGATGCATACATATTTTTTTTAATTTTTTAAAGTTTATTTTGAGAGAGAGAGAGAGAGAAAGACAGAGCAGAAGCAGGGGAGGGGCAAGAGAGAGAGAGGGAGACACAGAATCCAAAGCAGGCTCCAGGCTCTGAGCTGTCAGCACAGAGCCCGATGCAGTGCTCGAACTCACAGACTGTGAGATCATGACCAGAGCCGAAGTCAGACGCTTAACCGACTGAGCCACATCTACTTTAAGACGAAAAAATGTAAATTACAAAGTCATCTCATTCAGCGTGGTATTAAATTGCAATGGATCACAGTGCATTGAAATCAAGCCAGCGGGTGGGTCCACCATCAGCTTAACCTTGTGGGACTCCCAATTCCTTTGATAAGGGGTTCCTTGAGCCTTTCATGTGCCATCCAAACCATATAAGACCAATATCCACTAGTATGTTACTTTTCTTTTTTAACAATTTTTCTTTTTTAAATATAATTTTTTCTTCTTTTAAATAAAATTTATTATTATTATTTTTTAGAACCCCTCGTGTGGGAGTGCTAACTTTCAATAGGTCACAGTGAGGGAGGTCCTGGACTATGGACGGAACTGTACCCAGAAGCAGATCTTCCAGGAACGGTTTAGTACCAGCTTCCCCACAGATGCTCATTGCCCTTGGTGAGGGGTGAGTGGGGATGAGTCCCCCTTCCGGCCAGCTCCATTTCCCTGGTGGAGGGTCTTTCCACTCTAGACCCTGGTCCTGACAGTGGCTGGTGCTGGGGTGGGGACTGGCCATCCTAAGTCAACTGAAGCTCCATGGCACTGCCCTGTTGTGGCTGGGTGGATCCTGATGTGACGGTCTTGTGTCATAATCCCACACACGGGTGGTAGATCAACTAGGATTTCATTTTATTTTTATTCTTTTAATTTTATTTATTTTGAGAGAGAGAGAGAGAGAGAGAGAGAGAATCCTAAGCAGGCCCCAAGCTATCAGTGCTGTGCTCAAATGGGACTCTAACCCATGAACTATGAGATCATGACCTGAGCCAAAATCAAGAGTCAGACACTCAACCGACTGAGCCACCCAGGTGCCCCTCAATTAGTATTTTAAATAGCATTAAAAGGATTTCTTATTTTTAGATAAAGAAAACAAATGGAAATAGAATACCAACAGTTCCTACTAAAGTCCAAGGAATTATCTTTTTTTATTTGCTGGCCCACCCCTCTTAAGAGCACTGGTATAGATTACTGTCTCTTAAACTGGTCCATGAGCCACCAGCACCAGAATTATTAGAAATACTTATTTAAAAGGTAGATTTTCCAAGAATCTGCTTTGGATGAAACTTTTCAAGTGTTTGAAAGTACAGTCCAGTACCCTTTATTGAATAATAATAATACATATTGAGTGTGTGTTGTTTGACAGATACTTTCTTAAAGTATTTAATGTATAATTTAATTTAATTTAATTTAATTTAATTCTTGGACCAATGCTATGAGGTACATGTTATTATGCCCATTTTACAAATGGAAAAATTGAGGCACAGAAAGGTTAAATAACCTGCCCAAGGTGATGCGCTGATAACTGGCACAATTGAGATTCAAAACCAGAATTGGTATTCAAAATGCTCTTAGACACTATGAATACTATGAATAGTTCTCTGGATGATTCTTACGTACACATTAGGTTCAGAATCATTGGTTTACATGATTTTCGGAACATCTTGAAACTGGATATATATGAAGACCATACTCGGCTTGCTGTGTCTGGGTCAGATGACTTGTAAGATCAACAAGGAATTAATTGTTATTAATAATTAAAATCTGAATGTAGATTAGTAAACTATATGTCCCCGGAAAATAGAAAACCAAATATGCCAAGATATACACAGTATTTGGTAATTTCCTCAATTAGTTTACATGTAATATCAATAGGTGTACTTAAAATTGCAGTTTTGTTTTTTTCCCCCTCACACGGGTTTTTAACAAAAAAGAGGTCACACACATACCCATATGTCACTTCCTAGCAAGAGTACTTGAGAATACATGTTTCTAGAGCAATGTCCCTGGATCACAGCATCAGGAAAAAAAGGAAGCAGCTCCATTTGAAATGTTTTGTGCAGGTGGGGTCTATTTTTAGTCTCTCCTGCTATACCTGTGAGGTGGGAGTACACAGGACATTAGAGTCTCCTACTGGTGCACAAAGTGCCCCATTAATGCAGGGGCAGCGATAAAGGCACAGAGCTGTTGTCTCAGGTTCCCAGTGCAGCCAGGCTCTCTGGTTGAGTCTCACCTTAAGGCAACTGGAGGTGGATGTATGAGTGATACATGGTCTTTGATGTCACTGCTTTGATGTAAAAAGTCTAGGTCAGTAGCCCAAAGGTGCCACAGCATCACTAAGGGAGTGTGTTAAAAATACAAACCCCAAGGTGCACCTGGTTGGCTCAGTCGGTTGAGCATCCAACTTTGGCTCAGGTCATGATCTCATGCTTCTGTTCATGAGTTTGAGCCCTACATTGGGCTCACTGCTGTCATGCAGAACAGGCTTCAGATCCTCCGTCCCCCTCTCTCTCTGTCTCTCCCCTGCTCTCTCTCTCATTCTCTCTCAAAAATAAATAAACATTAAAAAAACACAGCCTTTTTGGACCCACTTTCAGAGATTCTGTTCAATGGGGTCCAAAATTCAGCAGTTCAGGGAGTCCAGGCGATTCCTGAGCAGGTGGTCTGATCACCACGCTTTGAGAAACAAAGTTGGAGAAAAGAGTCGTTTATCACTAGAATGGATATAATTCGAAGGGAAGATAACCCTTTTCGATCACAGAGAGCAACACAGAGGTGGGTCTCAAAAGCTGGAGGGGGGGGAGGAGAAAACAAAGGCTGAGGAAATGGTGAACGTGAAAGTCAGGGAGAGGGTGAGGCTAACTCCCAAAGGTCCTTCCTCCACTGCCTCTTTCTTCAGTTGAGAATGACAGGAAGAGAGAATAAGGACAAAAGAGCCACTGGATATCACCCTGGTCTGGATGACTTTGAGGGCCAAAGAAGGTGATGAGGCTGTTTCAATATACTTGAGGGTGTAACTCGGAGGCCATGTTTTGATCGCCATGCAGGGCCACGAGGAGGCTGCTCTTGGGAATCAGAGTGAACAAATGGGGACTGAGGGACACTGGATTGTAGCACCGAGAGGGTGGGTGCCCTCTGGTTCCTGCAGGAGGATGTGATTGGGTTGTTTGAATAATATCATGGGGTGACAGGGGACTAAAACCTGCTACTCAGGGATTAGCAGGAACCGTGTCTGGTCCTCTTGACAAGGAGGTTTGTTTGGCTAGTGAGCCTTATCCACAGGAGCAGAGAGCATGGAGAGGAACTTGCAGTTAGGCCATTTAAGGCTCTCCCAGTTTCTGATGTCAAGGCAGCACATAATATTTGTGACATTGTTATTTATAATAAGAAAAATACATATTTAGTCTTCATCCTGTTCCTGGCACGGAGCTCCTAGAATCCTTGGAATTTCCGAAGTGTTGAGAGCAATAAAAAGGTGTCTTTTGTGATGTTAATAAGACAACTCTTAGAAAGCCCCTAAATCACAGAAGGATAGAGGCTGGTTGCCAGGGGAACCCTCCAGGTAATTAGAGGGTTGGAACTTTGCATCCCACCTCCCTGACTCCTGGGGAGGAGAGAGGGGCTGATGATTGATTTTAATCACCAACTGCCAATGATTTAATCAGTTGTGCTTATGTAATGGAGCCTCCCTAAAAACCCTAATGGGCTGGGTTCAGCGAGCTCCCAGGTTGGTGAACACACGGAGATTCGAGGGGATCGGTGCCCTCAGAGAGAGCATGGATGTTCCACGTGTTTTCCCCACACCTTGCCCTATGCATTTCTTCCGTCTGGCTGTCCCTGAGTTATATCCTGTTATGAAAAACTGGTAATCTAGTAAGTAAAATGTTTCCCTTAGTTGTGTGAGCCTCTCCAGCAAATTAAGCAAACCCAAGAATGATGGGGAGTGTTGTGGGAACCTCTGATCTATAGCCACTGGGTCACAAGAACAGGTTAACAGCCTGGACTTTTGAGTGGCATATGAAGGGGAGGGACAGTCTTGGGGAACAGAGCCTTCCATTTGTGGAATTCGTCCAGGAAGATGCTGTCAGAGTTGAACTGGATTGTAGGACTCCCAGTTGGTGTCGGAGAATTTACTTTGGGGGTGGGGGGCACACTCATGGGAACTGGTGTCTGATTCATAATATTCATCATAGGCTTCACCACAGGCCGGTTGTCTATTTGCTTATGTTCTAAAAACAAGACGTAGTGGAGAGATGGGATGGATGCCTGTCCATTCAGTTGAGAGTTCCGATTAGATATTTCCAGTTTTACAAAATTTCCTCTTATCAGATGACATCCCCTTTAAAGGCTGTGCTCTCAAATACCAGTGCTCCAGAGGAAAGTAACCTTGTCTTGTCAGCAGCTCAGCTTTTCATCAAACCTCTCCAAGGAGGGATCTTATATGTATTTAAGATTGAAAAATATGGGGCCCTTGGGTGGCTCAGTTGGTTAAGCGTCCAGCTTGAGCTCAGGTCATGATCTCACAGTTCGTGGGTTTGAGCCCCGCATCTGGCTCTGTGCTGACAGCTCAGAGCCTGCAGCCTGTTTCAGAGTCTGCGTCTCCCTCTCTCTCTGCCCCTCCCTGGCTAGTACCCTGTCTGTCTGTCTGTCTCTCTCTCTCAAAAATAAATAAACATTAAATTTTTTTTAAAAGATCGAAAAACTATGATAGAACTACTAGAATTTCCCCCTAGATAAAGCTGGAATTAAGAGTGCAGACTGAATCTACCTTGTTTTAACATCCTTCAAACTTTATTTTGGCAATGAGTCTCTAGCTGACTTTCAGGGATAGTAGAAGAGACCTGCACGTGATTCTGCTGCATTTATGGAAGGAAGTGATTGAGAATGTCATACACTTCTTCACTCAGTGTTCTCTATTTTCAGTTTCATGTAAGAAATTTATTTCAAGCTTAAGTGTAAGGAGAAGATTTCCTTTTGCTGATAAACTGGCATAACTTTTCCAAATCCTTTAAATATCTGGGTATCTGTTCCAGTCTTTATCTGACGCTTTCTCTTGTATCCATCGTTCCTCTAACTCTACTGGCTTGTATTTTCCTATTGAATTTATACCTATGTGTATTTAATTTCTAGAAGTATTTCTATTCTGTTTAACTAAACTATTATTTATATTATTTTATGTTGCTTCAAATCTTTTGTGAAATTAAGTAGGTATGTAGATAGAGGATAGATATAGATAGGTAGATAGATAGATGATAGATAATAGATGATAGATAGGTGACAGATAGATAATCGATAGATAATAGATAGATGACAGATGATAAACAGATAGATAGACAGATAGATGATAAATAGACAGATGATAGATAGATATTTGGATGATAGATAATAGATAGATGACAGATAGATAATAGATAGATAGATAGATAATAGATAGATGACAGATAGATAGATAGATAGATAATAGATGATAGATAGATGATAGATAGATAGATAATAGATAGAAGACAGATAGATGATAGATAAGAATAGATAGATAGATTAGATAGATAGATAAGAAAGATAGCAGCTCATTTTTTAAAATTAAGGAAGGTGGGTTTCTTTCCCTTATCATTTGCTTCTTTCCTGAAACCTTCCCTGTGAAAGTAACTCCAGACCAGGCACATTTAGTTACCTATAGTGCTACACTGTTCTTATTTGCAGTGTTTCTGTCTCTAGACTTCATTTACATGCATACTGTTTTTACTGCTCAGTGTTTAAGTGACTGCCCCATTATTTTCATCTTTGGTTCAGTGGTGACCGTGAGCAATACCTCATCCTTGGGTCATGGAAATGAAAATATTTCCTAAACAAGAAAGCACTGTGCAAATTTCTTCACCATGGCAATTTGCAGTAGTGTTCTACAGTCGTACCTAAACTCAAATTACAAGCCTTGGTGTCACAAGGGAATAGCAGAGTTTCCCCTTGTTGATGTATGATGTCTCATCACCATGGCACGTACCCTCCCAACTCTCAACTTTGAGTTGAAGGTTTTCTGAGCAGGAGCCCCTCCAAATATACTTTAATTAGAACACTTGGTGCAACAGCTTTCCTTTCTCCTTGGGGTCACACATATAGTTTGGGATGTATGAAGAGAGATAGATATTTATTCTGAGATTAAAAAAAAAAAAATCTTCCATACTGATTCCTGCATGATAATTTTCAAGCAGAACATACTCAGGCGTTCATCCAAACACACTCTTCATCTGTCATCGTGTCCATGGGGCTAGATCAGAAATATCGACAATCAGGGGCTCCCGGGTGGCTCATTCGGTTAGGTGTCTGACTCTTGACTTCGGCTCGGGTCATGATCTCACAGTTCGTGGGTTTGAGCCCCGCATCGGGCTCTGCTCTGACAGCTCAGATCCTGATTGGGATTCTGTCTCCCTCTCTCTCTGCCCCTCCTCTGCTTGCTATTTTTCTCTCAAAATAAGTAAAAATAAACTTAAAAAAACTTAGAAATATCGACGATTAAATAGAAGAATGAATTACTTTAGAGCCAGGGCCCCATGTGAGACATGTCTTTATTTTATTTTTTACTTTTTTGGATTTTGACTGTATGAACAACTTTAGCTTGTTGTCTGCTTTATGTTGTTTTCTTTAATGCTGCCGCTATGGGGTTTACACCGATCTGGGTTTACACCAGTTGGGTTTATAACAATTTAATAAATAAAATGTTTTATAAGCCAATTGAACACCAAAACCTTGGTAGCTTAGGAATAGGTGTTTGAAGAAAGCAAGCAAATCCATAATGGAGATAAAGGATGCAAAATATGCAAAGATCAGATAGTTAGATAAAGTCTACAGTTCTTAGGAGGATTACATAGGAGAGCGGATGTAAAGCACACAGCACAGGGTACATGTGAGAGTGAAATAAATGATAGCATGGCAGGCTGTCTCAGCTGAGCACAAACTGAGATTCAGTTTGCTATTTGGGAAACCAGTGGATTCTGAGCATAGATACCATTGTAGGGACTACCGCAGATTTCTATGGTGGAATATTTACCAAGTTGCATATTAAAATAAAATCAGGGGCGCCTGGGTGGCTCAGTCAGTTAAGCATCCCACTTCGGCTCAGGTCATGATCTCACGGCTTGTGAGTTCTAGCCCCGCCTCGGGCTCTGTGCCGACAGCTCGGAGCCTGGAGCCTGCTTCAGGTTCTGTCTCCCTCTCTCTCTGCCCCTTCCCTGTTGTTCTCTACCTCTCTTGTGTCTCTCAAAAATAAACAAACATTAAAAAAAATTTTTTTTTAAGTTTAAAATCAAACCAAGGGCTCTAAGTTGGAAATCACTGACAATGCCAAGAGAGTCAGTGGGCTGCAAGGATTTCTGAAGTGGACCACAGTGCAAAAAAGTGCTAAAAAAACAGAAACATGCAAAGGAAGTGGGAACCCTGGGCTTGTATAAGACTGTAGAAAACGTGAGCAATTTCTCCAGGGAGAAAGCAGTCTAATAAAGGAGACAAATGATGGACATGTAAACAACGGGATGCAATAAAGAATAAATGTAAGGGGTTCCATGTTAGAAAGCTGAGGAGGTCATTCACACATGAGTTCTGTTAGAGCCAATTCCAAACTCGTGGAGCCTCCCTGGAATTCTTCCTTGGCTTCAAGTGTCCTGACTCGTGAGTATAAGAGAAAGAGAACAGCTTTATGAATATGTATTTTAGACCGCGTATATCTTAACCTGTGCTAAATGGCACAGTTGAGCTGCAAATTCAAAGAAATGAATTTTGCCTTATTCAAAGAAATAGCTTTCATTGCGGTGTCTTCCAGGCAACTGTCTTTTGTTTTGATCTTTCCTTGACCCAAATTCATAAACTCATTGAATTTTAGAGTTTTATATAACCTGAAAGATAAGCTCGTCTGACCTCTCCATTTGGTTAAGAGCAATGATTTTTGTGTAAAGCAGATTTGGATTAAAACTGCTGCTCCAGAACTCGGAAACTTTGGAGAATTTACTTAAGTCCTTTTAGCCTTGATTATAAAACTAAATATAAAAATGAATGCACAGAGCTTCGTACAGTAATTTCTCACAAGTGATAGTTGTGGTTATTATTATTTGTAGGCCCAGGCAGACTAAGCGACTCATTCAAGGCCACACAGCTCATCGTGGAAGAATTCAGGTTAGCAAAGAGATTCCCAGGCAGGTAGTCTTACCATTACTTAAAATTAGCTTGTGTCTTCTGCCCTCCCCCTCCCCCAGCCAACAATCTTCTGTTTCTCAAAAAAGGTCACCTTTCTTCTGATTGCATTGCTGCCTGAAATGTTCTTTCAACGTTTAGTTGATGATCGTTATTTATGGAATGCTGGACATGTACTTCAAGGAATAAGCTGCTTCTCCAGAAAGGAAACGTGTATTTTTTTATTGGTTAGATAATGTAAGTAGACGAGAAACACATTGGGTTGCCATGTGGGGGATAAGAACAAAATGTAGATCAGTATCTCTTAAATATACATTTGTCATTGCTGAACATTCCAAAGAAAGAACAGTGAGTGAGGAACAAGAGAGAACAAAATTAATATATATATATATATATGTACACACATACATATACATGTTATACCCCTATTTTACTGGGCTCCAACTGTGTGCTCAGGCACTCTACTAGATGTTTATAAACGTTACCTTGTTTAATGTTTATCATAATCTGTAAGGTAGATATTGTTACACTTATCAACAAACGGAGGCTCAGAGAAGTTAAGGCACTCACCTGAAGTTACAAAGCTTGGAAATGACAAAACCAAGATTGAACTAGTCTGTCTGTCTCACAGACTGGTCATGACGAATGCGTAATATTGCATTTCTCTATTGTCTATCCTAAGTGAGCACTAAATGGAAATTGAACTGGAGAAATCTCATTAGTAGACCCATGTGACTTCACATGTGACTTCACATAAAGGAGTAATGAAAATCACCAAGCAAGAGTCAGATTTACCAATCTTTATCTGGCCAAAATTTTGCCTGTGAAATGGACCCTCCACTTTGAGCGTCCCTTCTCACTCATCTGATCAACAGAGCCGACTGCTATGCCAGATCTGAACATGAAGTTGAGTTCTGAGAGGGTAGAATGAAATTAAGATACTACTTGCTGTCCACCAAAATCCATTCTCCTCTTCTTACATGTTGAGGTAGCTATACCATGGCTACCTGGCTACATTCCATGTTCTAGCCTCCCTTGTCGTTAGGTATGGCCATAGAACCAAGTTTTCACCACAAACGTGTGAGTTTTTGGACTTAGGCCATACGGATGGGCTCTCCTCCATTATATTCTTTCCCTACAACTGGCTGTTCTGGAACAGAAAGTGGCAGACATCCAACTTTGATCGTGCAGGGGAATGCGTGTGAAGGATGATGCTACAGTGACTTGAAAGATACTTTGGAAGGAGCTGCCTTGCTCACTCGGATCTGCTTACCTTGAAACTGTCAGCATAGACAGAAATTCCTATGGACTTTAAGGCACTGTATGTTATAGTCTCTTTTCTGGCAGTTGTCTTAATGTAAACAGGGACGAAATAATTGGGTAAGATTCCCTGGAAAATTAGGCTTGAGTTGGACCTCAGAATACTCATTAAAGATTAATCACATGAACAGAAAAAAGGCAAAGACAGAGAAAAAGACTGTTCTTTTGTCTTTCAGTGATTAGACACTCCCCTGCCCATTATTAAATAGGACAATAAAATCTATCTGTGGTGAAAGTCTCACTTTAAGACAGAGCAGAGGGGCGCCTGGGTGGCTCAGTCGGTTAAACAGCTGACTTCGGCTCAGGTCATGATCTCGCGGTCCATGAGTTCGAGCCCCGCGTCAGGCTCTGTGCTGACAGCTCGGAGCCTGGAGCCTGTTTCAGATTCTGTGTCTCCCTCTCTCTCTGACCCTCCCCCATTCATGCTCTGTCTCTCTCTGTCTCAAAAATAAATAAACGTTAAAAAAAAAAAAGACAGAGCAGAATTTATTAAAAAAAAACATCCTCTAAATGTAAATTTTCAATAGAAGTAAGTGACTTTACTTTAACTTTCATTATAGTGTCTACACCTGGTTTCTCTATCCACGTTTGGAGGAAGTTTTAATAGAAAAGAAAGGGGTCACTGTGGTTCTATTTGTGATTACATAAAACAGTAGGATAAAAGCAACTATAGCTCAATGGTGCAACTGAAAAAAAGTAAAAGCAATTACAATTTTACTGTGTCTGTGTTCTGCTGTACCCTTACTTATGTAACTCTTTATACTTTATCTTTTTGAAAGGAAGTTTTCACTCAAGCCATGTGAGCTTATTGTGAGCTCGGCTTTCCGCCTGGAGGCACCTTCTGGGCAGGAGAAACTTGAACAGATCATGGTCTCACTGAGCGGAGACACAGAAGAAACAGAGATCAGAGTCTGCAGGGGTTGAGGTGACTGAGCTTTGAGCGTGGAGTAGCCGAAAGAAGGGTATACCAGCAAAGAGGTCCAGATCCACGCATGGAGGTCGCCTTAGTGCTGTGGAATACTAAATCGCACATGCAAAGGGTAGAATTCGATGAGGCGAAGAGAAAGAATGGCACGGGATGTGTGTGCTAGCAATTTCCACAGTTCACAGGGGCTGGGCGGTGTGCAGCTTTCCGTCAACCACAGTGGACTAAACACCTGGAGGATCAGTCGACTTCCTCGAAAGGTCACGGGTTTTAAAAAAATTAAATGGATCCAAACTAAATTAAACTACTCTGAAGTGGTCGTACATTCGAGAGCAAAGTCCAATACTCTTTAAAGACAACAGACCCTAGTATTCGACATCATACGAATCACAAAATCTAACTTCCAGTAAAAAAAGTATGGGGCATATGAAAAAATAATAAAATGTCATTCGTAATTTAGAGAAAAATATATCAAAGATTCAGAAACGATAGAGATGATAAAAGTAGCAAAGACTCTTAAATATTTGCTATACAGGCACTAAAGGATTTAAGAGGAAATATAAACATCACCAGGTAAGATATGGAAAATCTATTTTAATGAAACTTATAGCGTTGAAAAATGCAATGTTTAAATGATATTTTTGCTGAAGGCAATAAACAGTAGATATTAAGAGCTACAAAAGAAAATAGCAATGAACTTGAGTTCACACTCTCCAAATGGAGTATAGAGAAAACAAAAAGAAAAAATTAAGACTCTCAATGACCTGTGAAGTGGTATCAGGCAAACATGTGCCATTTCATTCCTTCATAGTATGAAGGTTGGAAAAAATATTTTTAAAACTATGGCTCAAAAGTACATAAATTTGCATATTTTGGCAAAGTCATAGGGTTCAAGGTCAATTATACTTTTTTATTTTTATTAAAAAACTTTTTTTAACATTTATTTATTCTTGAGAGACAGAGAGGCAGTGCATGAGCAGGGGAGGGGAAGAGAGAGAGACACACACACAGAATCCAAAGCAGGCTCCAGGCTCTGAGCTGTTTGTCAGCACAGAGCCAGACGCAGGGCTGATACCCATGAGACCATGACCTGAGCCGAAGTCGGGCACTCAACTGACCAAGCCACCCAGGCGCCCCTATACTTTTTTAAAAAGTGTATTTATTCATTGAGACAGAGAGAGAGCGTGAGTGGGAGAAGGGCAGAGAGAGAGGGAGAATCCTAAGCAGAATCCCATGCTGTCAGCACAGAGCCTGGTGTGGAGCTTGATCTCATGAAACTGTGAGATCATGACCTGAGCCAAAATCAAGAGTAGGATGCTTAATCAACTGAGCCACCCAGGTGCCCCGAATCTTTGTATGTATGTATGTATGTATGTATGTATGTATTTATTTATTTATTGAGCACAAGCAGGGAGGGGAGAGGCAGAGAGAGAGGGAGAGAGAAAGAGAGGGAGAGAGAATCCCAAGCAGGCTCCACGTTCAGCATGAGGCCCAACACAGGGCTCAATTCCACAACCCTGGGATCATGACGGGAGCCAAATTCAAGAGTTGGATGCTTAACTGACTGAGCCAGGTGCCTAAAAAACCAAATGTACTTCTGTATACTAAAATAACAACTGGAAAATAAAACCTTATAAAATCGCAACATTTAATAGGTCATCCAAAAACATTAGCTGCTTAGGAATAAATTTAAGAAAATACGTGCAAGAGTTGTACTCTAAAACATAAAAAAAAATGAGAGACAGTAAAGATTATATAAATAAACACAGAGATTGAGCATGCTTAAGGATTGGAAAGTCAATATGTTAAGATATCAATTCTTGTGCCAATGAATCAATTATTGTGTCTATAGTTAACAGTACTGCATTGTATGCTTCACATTTTGTTAAGAGGATAGATCTCATGTTTAGAATTCTTACCACAATAAAATAAAATAAATAAAATAAAATATAAAATAATGTCAGTTGTACCCAAATTGTTCTATAAATTGAATGCTATGTTAATCAAAATCTCAACGGGATTTTTTTGTGGAAATTGGCAAGTTGATTCTAAAATTTATGTGGAATCCAATGCTAAGGGCAGACAATAGGCAAAATAGTTTTAAGGGGGGAAAAAGAATCAAGTTGCAAGATTTAGAACTATCTGATTTCAAGACTTTCTAACAAATAACAAATCAGCGTAATGTATTATTTGCATACAGATAGATATATAGATCAATGGACTAGCATATAGAGTCTAGATATATAGCACAAATGTATAGGCAATTGATTGCTTATAAAGGTGGCAAGATAATCCATTAGGATAGTCTTTCCAACAAATAGGTGTTGGATACCTGAATAAACATATATTAAATAAAAAGAACCTCAAACTCTGTTTCTCATGTCATATGCAAAAATTTACTCAAGATTGCAGTTAGACCTAAGTTTAAAACCTGAAACTATAAAACATCTAGTGACAAACAGGAGAAAATCTTTGCAATTATGGAGTAAGCACAAAACAGCTAGCTTGGAAACAGTTGGCAGTTTCTTTTCAGTTGAAAATACACTCCCTATATGAGACAGCAATTCCATTCTTAAGCACTTACCCAAGAAAAATGAGAACATATGTCCACAAATATCTCTGGATGCTAATATTCATGGTAGCTTTATTCATTAAAGCCTGAGACAGAAAATAACCCAAATGTCCATAAGTAAACACATTGAGGTATATGCATATGATAGAACGCCATGAAGCAATGAAAAGGAATGGATTGCTGATGACATGAGGTATGGATTGAATTTAAAAAACATTCGGCTGAGTTTTAAACAAGTCATGGTGTTACTTCATTTATATGAAATTCTAGAAAAGGCAACACTAATCTATAGTGATAGAAGACAAATCAGTGGTTGTCTAAGACCAGGATTTGGGGGAGGGGTTTCTGCAAAGGAAACAATGGAGTTTTTATAATGACATAGATGTTCCATATCTTAATGTGGTTGTGGGGGGCGTCTGGGTGGCTCAGTCGGTTAAGCGTCCGACTTCGGCTCAGGTCATGATCTCACAGTATGTGAGTTCGAGCCCCGCATTGGGCTCTGTGCTGACAGCTCGGAGCCTGGGGCCTGGAGCCTACTTCAGATTCTGTCTCTGTCTCTCTGCCCCTCCCCTACTCGCTCTCTGTCTCTGTCTCAAATATAAAAAGTAAGCCACACACACAAAAATTTAATGTGGTTGTGGTTATGTGGAAGTATACGTCAAGTTCCTTAAACTGTAAAGTAAATAAAAATGATATTTCTTAAAAGGGGGAATGGTTCTCTGTTTTCTTCCCCCCCCCCCACCCCCCCCCTTGCTTTTCAGAATAAGAAGCATCGAGCAGAGTTGCCTGGTTACTTTCAATCTGAAACTCCTTGAAAAGTCTGTTGATGAAGGGAGAATTACAATTAGGCCATTAGAACAGCTTGTTTGACATCTAAATGTAGAAATTCCTACGGGGAAAAAAAAAATCACTGTTTGAATTACTGTTGTGTATAAGGAATGGCCTGGAGAGAGGATGTCCTGGCAACTTTCAGGTAGGGTTACCTTTCCCGGGGAAGTGAAGGGCACAGGATTATGAGCTCATCATTGACAAGGATTCTGAAACTTCATTTTTATTAATACATTGTTGTTTGTGTGGCAGAGGGATTGCTAGGCTGATTGGGAAGTCTTTCCTGCACTGAAGAAACAGCACCAATTAACAATATTCATCGGCCACTTCAGCTCTGCAGGTTCAGGCTCATTTAATTTGACAAAAGAAGCTCCTTTTTCCTGAGTAGGGAGTTTTTCTCGGCCTCTAGCCCTGGTTTATGGGTAGAGATGGTAGAGGAATTTTCTTCCAGCTCAGCCATCTATCTCCCCATCTCACGCTCTTTACTGGGCCATGGCGTCGCACATTTCAAGACCTTCTCGTTTCTTTACCACCAAAGTCACTCTCCATATGTTGTTAGCCAAAGGCCCCACTGCAGTGTTGACTGGGTGTCTTTTTTCTCTCACTCTTAATATTGCTCTCCTTCCCTTCAATTCTCTCTTCCTTTCTATCCCTTTGTTCTTCCTTTCTTTTCTTTTATTGAGGACTTCGCCAGTCCCTGGCATATGTTCAACTCTATGCCCCCCATATGGAATGATGGTAGACTGGCCCTATAAAAAGTGACAATCATCAATTGTAGGTAAAAGAGAAGATGATAAATATCCATCACCTCACAATGGAATTGATTTTTTAAAAAGTATATTCTTTGCCATGTAGTGGAAACAGGCAGACACAAAACAATTTATACTAAAAGAGTGTGAAAGACATGAGCAAAACTTTTAAGGGTGATTGACAGGTTCATTAACTTGACGATAGTGATGGTCTCATGGGAGTTTATTATGTCAAAACTCATCAGATGGTACAATTTCAGTATGGACAGTTTATTTACATCAATTGCACCTCAGCAAAGTTGTAGAGCAAGCAAATAGTTGAAAAACATCTATGACTTAAAAATAACCAGCCAGGCTATCATCACCTGCAGACAAGTGTACGTGGAACTTGGGCGTGTTATTTACCAGTTGCAACCTTACTATATGAAAGTCTCATTTTACCTTAAAAATGTATAGTGTGAAGATGTATCTAATGAATGTTGACTGCTTCTTGGGTGCTCTCATGCAAGCTTATCTCATTGTGAGCTGGTGAGTCAGCATAAAAGCTGCATAATGCCTCCTGATCACACCCACTTCCCCAAATAAGATTGTTTTAACTCGCTGTTCCCATATTTTGAAGGGTACTGTGAAAACATACGAAGCAGAGATGTTATCCACCCTGAACCCCAGTAACTTTATCGTCCAACGTTGTCATACATACTACCGGAGCTAATGTCCTGAGGTCACCTAAGGAGGCGTTATTGCACATTGATCAATGCTATTGACCACATTGGTTTGCGAGGAAAATTTTCCTTTATCCACCTTCAAATAGACAACACTATGAGCAATCAAATATGAATGATGGAAAGATAACCTTACTCCTCAAAGCCCCTTTATTTATTTTTTCTTTTAACAACGTATTATGCTTAAAAGCAGAACATTTTGACAGAAATGAACATAGATTATGTGGGTCATCTATATTCTCTGTGTTAGACTCATTACCCTATTAACAATCCATGATTATGTTTTGTTCTGATTATGGATTTCTGTGCAGCAGACTTATTGTTTGATAATATTGGAAAAAATGGTTAAATGTGGTTATGTGTACTTGCTTTCAATAGCTTTATTGAGGTATAATCTGTATACAAAGAACTGCACATATCTAATAGATACAATTTGATGAGTTTGGACATATGCAGATGCCTGTGATTCCTTCAACACAATGAAGATAACAGATCCAACATCTCCCAAAGTTTCCTGGGTCTCTCCCGTTTTGGTGGTAGGAATATAATCTGAGATTTACCATCTTAAGAAATTTTGAAGCGCACAATACTGTATTGTTGACTACAGGTACTATATTGTACAGCAGATCTCTAGGACTCATTCATCTCGTGTAACTGAAACTTATCCCCCTTAAACAACAACTGTGTGTTTCCTACTCCCTCAGCCCCTGGCAAGCACTATTGTCTTTTCTGCTTCTATGAATTGGACTATTTTAGATACCTCATATAAATGGAATCATGCAGTATTTGTCCTTCTGTGACTGGCTCATTTCACTCAGCAGAACATCTTCCAGGTTCATCTATGTGGTTGCAAATGGCAGAATTTCCTTTCTTTTTAAGGCTGAGTAATATTTATAGTGTGTGTGTGTGTGTGTGTGTGTGTACCTTATTTTCTTTACCTATTCATCCATCGATGGACACTTTTGAAAAACTTCCCCAGAGTAACTATAAAGAATATGTGTTAATGATAATAATTATTTCTCCATGCTTACTGTGGAAGCTGGAGAGCTATAAATCAAATGTAAAGCTCTGTTTTGGGGGATGTTAAGAATGTATCCTGGGTGCTATCCTTACCCTGGCAGCAACTTATTTTTCTACCATTGTTTTCTCTTTATCCTCGTGTCTTTCTTTAAATCTGTTGTATTATTCCAAGCTTCCACCACTCCTTTTTCAAATAAGGTGGGGTATAAAAAAAAAAAAAGGAATCACAAACGTCCTTTAGATGTGAGAAATGTGAATCTTTTCAAGTGTTATTTTCAAGAGCCTCAAAGCAACACCAGGATAACAAGATAACATGAAAACTATAGAGATAAATTGTGAATCTACGTGAGCCCCAGGGTGGCTTTTACTTACAAATCATACTTCTCAGAGGGTTGGACAGACATAAGCCAGGGATTCAGAGACAGAGAGCTCTGAGACCAATGCTTGTCTCTGCCTAACAATGACATGTTCACCGCAGAACAAGGATACACTGGGGAGAGCAGTGGCATGGAAGGAAGTCTATTTCAGAGGGAAATCATTGCAAGGTCACTGTCCAAGCATAGCAATAGGTCATGACTATTAATTGATGAACCTGGAGAAAAAAATAAATCAGTCATAAGAGATCATGTGTGATAACCACAAAGGACTGATGAGTACCATTTTCCACCTGGATATTAATGCATTCTTAGTGTTTTTGTTGTTGTGGTGGTGGTGGTTTCTATTTCTGGGGATTTTCATACAATAGAGGTATTGTATATGTATGTATACAATATGTATTGTATGTATTGCAGTGCAGGTATGACACTGCAGCAGGTGTCAGCCCTAATAGTCCTTCGCTTTGGTTGTCTTCATGAGGAGTCACTGCACCTAGTACGACGCCTTTCTTAGAGGGCCCACAACAGAGATGGGGTTCGGAGGAACACACAGAGCAGCCTTTCAGTGAGGGCCAAGCTTCCGTGCTACTTTATAACCCACGCAGAATGCATAGAAGGTGAGGATTGGAGCCTGGTGTCTACTCTGTCATACTGAACAAGAACACCGTTAGGTTCATGTGGCTCTCATGAAGTCAAATAACTTTAGAGCTTAACTCATTATTTAATATTAGAAGCACTATTCATATATAACCTTTATAACCCTAGTTTTGAAAAGATCTTATGTTAGATTAAGTGGATGTACCATAACTGAATTAATCATTTCCCTATTGTTAGATATATAGGTTTTTTCCCTCATACTATTATATAGTTTCCTCAAACTATTATATAGTTTCGCCCCCAATTTTTTACTATTAAAGATCAGAAATACTTTGTGCATGTGATTTTTTTCCCATATTTTGTAATGTTTTATTAGGCTACTATTTCATAAGTTGAGGATAAGCCTATATAAAAGGTATACATCTTTTTTATTGCTTTTGATTCATATTGCTTAATTACTTTCAAAAGGGACTAGAACAATTGCTAATGCTGCAGTTGAAGATATGCTTACTATGAGTGATATCATTTAAAATAGCCTTTCTTTAACAGGAAACAAAAAGTACCTGCGCAATTTCAAAAGAATCCCACATTGCCCACTGTATACTGGTATCTATTTTCTGCTTTGCAATATCTAGAAAACCAATACTGATCCCAAGTGGACTGGGAACATTTCCTAAAGACACATTCCCTGGACCACAGTTGTTAATTTCTGACTTGTGAATGCAAGCTGCTCAAAATATTGGGATTCGATCATGTACTTTCTAATTAAACTCAGATCCTGATTTGGATCATCTTGTGTTTGGAGAGGTTAAGAGCATCATCAGCGGAGATAGTGTGGAGGCAATGGAAACACTGTGCAATTAATGTTCTTATCTTTTTTTATTTTAGGTAATGGCACTTCTGTTTTTCAGAATAACATCTTCAGGGAAAGCATATTGAATTCAATCTGTTGTGTGAATATTTTCAGTTAGAGAAGGTACAGTATGTATGTATAAGTGAATGTACAGGCTTCTTATGATTTATTTTTGTTCTATAGCAGCCTTGGAAATAGAACTGAGCTTTTTATATAGCATCTTCCAGAATCAGGGTAGCCCTAAGCTCTTTATGGAGCAGTCATTTGGGCTATGTCTAAATATGGCTCATCCTTATGGTCAAAGATAAAAAGTTCAGATAATAAACCACTTCATTTTTCTACATGACATCATGTAAATGGTTTTATTTGGGGCTTCCACAATTGCACGGCTATTTTTGCCTTTGCGGATGCATCTTTTGCAAGTCTCAATGCCCTGTAAAAGTAGTAGGCTATCAAGGATGTCCCAGATGAATCTATGGGTAAGGAGTGGGAATACCCTTCTTGGAAAACAATCATGGAAACAGTCATGGGATCTGCACAGAACTGGTAACTTCAAGATGTTGCCCAAGTATGTAAGGACAGACCTACCTCAAAAGGGGCAGCTGTAACTTGACCATAGTGGGGGAATTATAGTGGGAAATAATTGAAGTAGTAATTATTGCTGATAATTTTTTGCCCTGCCTGCTGAAAGTACGCATCTGAGCTCTTCAGTTGTATGGTGGGTAAATGTATATATGCAACACTTTCTTCCTTATGCTCAGGAATAAATTTAGTAACCATGTTTACCAAGAGTACCCTTTTATAGCCTGAACCACACATTTTGGTCTGTGTTGCCATATTAATAGCAATGCTTTGCATTTGTTCATTCAGACTTTTGAAAACCTACTTTTGTATTATCTATACAATAACATTTCAGTCATTAGCTGCTACCTCCTAACGATCTCTCAATTTCCGCTTCTCCCCACTACACTTCTATTTGAAACTTTTGTTATTCTTGCTTATACAACTATAGTTGCCACCAGGCTGGTCTTCCTACTTATTACGCTCTTGATTCTGTTGTGACCTATTCTTCATAGAAGAGCTTGAGTAAGCTTTAAACGTCATAACTCATGACATGTCTCTGCCCTGCTTAACATCCTTTATTGTTTTCCACGGTGCTTATAAAAAAACCTAAATGCACAAAGGCCCTACATGATCTGGCCTCTCCCAACACTTCCAACTCATACAGCTCCCTCCTATCTCATGACCACAGCAGCCTTTGTAAGTTCCTCAAGCACAACCCAAACTGCCCTCCTGAGGACCCTTGCACATGATGTACCTGTCTGAAAACCTCTTCGTGTGGGATCTTATCCTTTGGGATCTAGCTAAATCCCAAAGGGTAGTTCATGGAGTAGTTCATCTCCAAGAATCCTACCCTCTAAAAATGAGGATTTATGGAGAATGTGAAGCCCAGATTAGGTTCTATAGCTATGGAAGCACGGAACCTGGAATGAGCCTAGTTTTACCTCTCTTTGTCCACCACTCCTGCCATAATTTAAGCCAATCTGTGTTTTATAGACATTCCTCTGTCACTAACTAGGGAGACCCTAAATTATAGGGACATTTCTTCTATTTTTGTTTGCTTGCATTATTTTAGCTACAATGGTTAGGAAAAGAGGGAGGATGTTGCTGATGTTGAGTAGTTTCCTAATGGCTGAGATTGATTCTGGCGGGATGGGTTTTGACTACTTGACAACTGACGAAGATGCATACTTATCAGCTTCCAAGGAACCATGCACCCTTGGGTTCTTTGGAGAGAGGTGAGGGCTCACCTTGCTATGTATTTGTCTGTATTTGTATTTAAAAATGATCATAAAACAACTCATCATGAGTTCTTTGATTTAAAATGGAACCATATTTTAGGTCCATTTTCTGCCCTTAAGTAATATTTCCTCTGCACTAGGATATTACAGAGTAAACAGGTCATTTTTCCTCTGGGATATATATTTTTTCATCCAAACATTGTGTTGCAAATATAATTTTTACATCCTTTTGTGACTCATTCTCACTCTCTTAACCTAGAGGCTCCCCATTGTCGGCTGGTCTCCTCTGAGTTATTCATCCAGGTCTTGAGCAGATTGTGTACATATGGCATGTGTCACCTTGGACAAAACTGAAAAAGGGTAATAAAAAAAGAAGCAAACACTACTTTCTCTAACCGTTAATAAGTGGTATGCATTTGCATCTCAGATGTTTTCATGGACCTTCATTTTAGAATACCTGAATCACAGAATGGAAAGAATTCTTAAAGATATTTAGGCCCCTAGCCTCACAGATGCATTGCATCTTGGCTGTATTGCCACCATGCTTCTTCCAGTCTTACCACCTCAGTAGTGGGAACTTACTCTTTCCTGGGGGGACACCATCTTTGCACAGAATTGTTAGAAAGTTAAGGTAACCCTCAACTTTTGGCTATTACCTTGGTCAACAAGTAACATATTCTTTCATCCAGGTCCTTGAGTAAACACTAAAGAGCCAAGAACAGAGGACAGTGGTTGACTTCTAGAGAACTCTAGAACCATCAATCAACATGGGCAACATTGGAAGAATCTCAATGCTAGTGAGGTGGAAAGATTCCCCAGGCAAAGATCAAGAGACACAGGTTCTAGGGCCAGGCTCTGTCACTAACCAGTTGAATGTTGCTAGGCCAGCACCTTACTTTGTCTTATCCCATTTCTTCTCTAAAATGAGTGGGTCAGAGTAAATGATTTATATGGTTCCCTCTGGTTATGAATTTATGATTCCTCCACTACATTAGTCTATAGTTCTTGGAATCTGCTCTTTCCCCTGTTGAAAACCAGGACTTTAAGCAATTATAGTCATTAAGCCTTTCTGTTCTGTGGGTTCTAGATTCTGCTCCTTCACTAACTTGTTAGTAAACCAGGAAAGTTGTTAAAATTCTATAGGTGTCAGGTACTTCAAAAATGAAGGTGTTTAAACCAGAGCACCTCGGTAGCTCAGTCAGTTGAGCACCTGACTTTGGCTTAGGTCATAGCCTCATGGTTTGTGAGTTTGAGCCCCACATCGGGTTCGCTGCCGTTAGCACAGTGCCGTTAGCACAGAGCTTGCTTCTCATCCTTTGTTTCCCTCTCTCTCTGCCCCTCCCCCCTCTCAAAAATAAATAAACATTAAAAAAAAACCCAGATGACATCTGCATTTCAGAGCATGAGCCCATAATGCCTAGACAATATTGAACATTATTTTGGTGTCCACATCCTGCACATTCTTTTTTTTTTTTAATGTTTATTTATTTTTGAGAGACAGAGAAAGAGTGCAAGGCAGGGAAGGCAGAGAGAGAGGGAGATACAGAATCTGAAGCAGGCTCAGGCTCTGAGCTGTCCTCACAGAGCCTGAAGCGGGGCTCAAGCCCACCAACCCTGAGATCATGACCCATGCTGAAGTCAGACGCTTAACTGACTGAGCCACCCAGGAGCCCCACACCCAGCACATTCTTGAAGTAACCAAATATTGTGTGTTTGGCCCTGGAAAAGAGAAACAGACTCCCAGGTTGGGCAGCTGGGCTAAGCTTAAGCATTATCAGTCAAACAATTTACTGAATACTATTTAGAGTGACCAGTTGCTTTCTTCCTTGCCTTAGATTGAAATAATCTTGAATTTCTAATTCACACTAAATTTTTAATTTAATTTTCCTTTTTCCAATTGAACATGAAGGTCTGCTGCTTGGCCCATTTGCACTGACTGAGGGCAACATGTTTATCTCAGAGAATGTTACAAAAGCTCTAAGGTAACAGTGAGAGGCATCTCTAAAGCTGCTTCTGTTTTTTTCTTTCATAGGTAATGAACGCTTTGGGTTATAGAGCTATTTTATTCTGGCCTGATGGTGTTGCATGACTCAGTGTAGATGATTCCCACAGGAAAGTCTGATTTTTATCCTTTGACTAAAAACTAAAAATAGAGCCTTCAACCCATCCTGGACTCTCAGCTGTCATATGCCGTAGAACCTGGGCACTTGGCATGGTTTATTGCAGCTTAAAAAAAATGACTGTATTCTTTAGGTTAAAATAAAGAACAAACAAATATAAGTGTGTGACTCTGGGATGTTGTTTCATTTCCTATTGTCTTTATTCTCAGTGAGTTATGCAGCTGAAGGCGATTTTCCTTTCAAATTTATTTAAATGCAATTTTTTTTTTCAAAGGTGACTGTAAGCAGGTATGGCCAGGAAAAGATATTCTGATTAATCACAGAGTCTTGTTAAATGTGCCTTCTCAAGAATAATAGATGCTGATGGAATTTCACCGTTTACATAGTCTCATTGTGGGTGGGCAAATCATCTGTTAGCCCTTCAGGCATAGGCAGAACAAGGTTGAGTATTTCGCCTCAAGTCACAGATCCAGTGAATAGATGACCTAGGACTGGGACCTAGGATTTATATCATTAGCCACTTCAATCTTTCCACTCTTAGCACCCCACAAGTGCCACTCCGCCACAACAAAGTGTCAGCTAAAGCCAGTGCGATCTTCTTCGCGAACCCTGCCCAGGGCATTCGTGCACACACAGATCGTCTCCGTCTCTGAGTACCTCTTGGAGTTCATGTTTGTGCCACACAGCTGAAACCCCTTCTTAGTTCTCTGTAGCCTTCTCATAGGTTTATGTCCTGGCTAGACTATTTCTTCTGTTAAAAACCTCCCTCAACACTGAGTGCCAAGCTGAGTCCACAGTAGGTTGACTAGTTCAGTTCCAGAAACATGAGCTTACAGGCCAGAGAAGAAAACTATGCCACCCCTGGAGGTAACACATGGGAACTCTCCCGTACTCAGCCTACTTCAAGGCTTGTTCTCATCACGTGGCTGGATTTCTGCGTGCAACCCAATTAGTCATAGACTCGCCACATTTCGTCAGTAGAAAGATAAAAAAAGAGTGATTAAACCTAAATTAAGTCCTCTGAGACCCTGGTTGATAAAATCCTATTCTTAAAAGTTTCCCTGGAAAAAACTTTCTAGTGTCTCACGATGAATCTAGTACATGATTCTATGGTTAGGAAATTAATTTGACTTGCAGAAGCAACCAGTTTGACTCTTTTGACTGAATTAATTGGTGAATTCAGTCATAAGATTCATAGAAGCAATTAAATTTTAAGATATTCAAATTGGGTTTATATGCTTCTGTAGCAAATGTTTTTTGCAAATCTCCCTTGTTCAGTTCCAGCTGATGCTGTGGGAAGTTACTAGTAATGGGCGTGAAGCCCTAACACAGAGCTGCTGCAGATGTCTATCTCATTAGGTTTTAGACCAACCTGCTGAGAGTAAAGGGGAACTGGCCTATTACATCTTTTTCAAAAACTGGCTTAGGGAGGGCAGACTTAGCAAACTTGCAATTACACAGTTAGGAGCAGATTAATGGCAAAAGCCATTATGTCCATTAGTTAGTCCCAATATTTTCTTGTCGGAGATCAAGAACATGACATTGAAAATCACGTTGGTGGACCGAGGACATTCTCTAAACCTGTATTTCCATTTTGTGTACTTTGAAACTATGCCAGTTATTAATGTTTCAGTTCCAAATCCACTCTTCTTTGCTCTGCCTTGTGCTACTGGAGACGGACCCTAGAACACTTCTCCTTCATCAGCAGGTGCGGTGTTAGGGCTTGACGTTAGAGAGCACGGGAGAGACACTGAAAGAGGAAGGCGCTTTTCTTCCTCTTTCTGGTGCTGTTCTCTTCTTGCTTCTAGGGCATGACAGTGGCGGGTATGTGAGACCCACTGGTGCACACCCTCTGGTGATTTCCATCACCACCCAGCAAGACATTCCGTCAGCCTATCCCCCATCCTAAGGGCCATTTCGTCCCACCAGTCGTGGCTTGTGACATCTCAGCAAACTTCACCAGGCAGTGGGCTACACATGCACAGAAACATCCTCTCCAAAGACATGAGTCTCAGCTGCGGAGTGGAGCCTTTTCCAAGTTTGTTACCACTTGGGCACTTCTCTCAGCCCTAGGGGTAGTGGCTGCACTCGGCGCCTGCTATTTCTGTATTATTCGTAGTTCTTTGGGCCTTCTTTGAAGTTGACCCCTTGTTACTAGTTGATAATTTTCCCAGTCAAAATCACTAGTGTGGCTTCTGTTTTTTGACTGGACCCGGACAGATATAGAACCCTTTCAAGAATAGTTCATCCTCGGTCTCTGATCCATTTGGCTTCAACTGTTAATTCTCTCCTCTGTTTTGGCCCTGGTTATGGGTTGGTATGGACTTTGCTCCCTGAGACTGACACAGAAAACTCTTCATGAAGGTCATGTAGCAGGAGTGGGAACCACGGGCATCTGGACTAGTTCCTTATGTAACTTTCTTGTGCCTTCAGGACCTGCTCGAGCCTGATCTCATATAAACCACTTCCATTTGATGATGGAGTCTGCTAATCACACTCAGTCTGGCTTGGCAGGTCAGATAACACTCAGTTCATGATGGGCTACTCAGGTCACATGGCAACTTGGCAGCTCATGGTTAAGCATTCAGTCTTTGCTAAGACCCAACAACAAGCCAAAAGCTGATTCTCAAGTGGAAAGTAATTATCTGCAGGGATGGTTGCTCTAAGATCCTTGGGGTCTGGAGTATGATTGGCCCATAGAGGCTGCCAAAGGCTCCGAGCAGTATCTTTATCTGCCACTGACAACTTAAGCACCGGTGGGTCTGCTGGACCCATTCCCGCAAGTGGCGGAGCAGCCTGCAAACAGCGTAGGCTTGTTGCAGAACCTTCTCTTGTTCTGGGCTCCGCTCAGAACTGGAAGCTTTTCTAGTTATTTGGTGAATGGGCCAGAGCAGCACACCCAGATGAGGAATATGTTGCCTTGAAACTCCAGAGACCCACTAGGCATTCTGCTTCTCTTCCGGTTATAGCAGGGATTCGATGTAACAATTTATCCTTCACCTTAAAAGTGATATCTCGGGAAGCCCCTCATTCCTGGACCCCCAGAAATTTCACCGAGCTGGAAATCTTCTGAATTTTTGTCAGATTGATCTCTCACCCTGTGACATGCAAATGTCTTACCAATAAGTCTAGAATTCTTGCTCAGTAGTTCCAATTAGCATTATATCATCATTGTAATGGACCATTGTGAAATCTTGTGGAAAAGAGAGGCAATCGAGGTCCTTGTGGACTAAATTATGACATACGGCTGGAGGATTGATAAACCCCTGAAGTAAGACAGTGAAGGTGTGTTTCTGGTTTTGCCTGCAAAAAGCAAACTGCTTCCAATGGTCTTTACTAATTGGTAGGGAGAAAAGCTTTTTCCAGATCAATGGCTACACACCAGGTACCAGGGGATGTGTTAATTTGCTCAAATGAGGAAACCACATTTGGAATAGCAGCTGCCATTGAAGTCACCACCTGGTAAATTTTATGATAATCCACTGATATTCTCTAAGAACTATCTGTTTTCTTCACAGACTAAATAAGTGAGTTGACTGGGATGTGGTGGAAATCATTGATTCTGCTTTCTTCACGTTTTTGATGCTGCTGCTAATCCCTGCAATACTTCCAGAAATGCAGTATTGATTTTGGGTTACTATATTCCAAAGTAGACACAATCCTAGTGGCTTCCACTTGGCCTTGGCCTTTGCCACCATGGTCTATGGGTCATAGAAACAATACGGAGATTCTGTCAATTGCTGAATATTTCTAATAATATTTCTAATAATGCATTTTGGAATAGCAGAAATATCTACAGGATAAGCTCCGAGACTAACCCTGAGATATACCTGAACTAAGACTTCATTGATCACTTGATTCCCATAGGCCACTACTCTTTTAAACCACGATGACATTTTGTATTTCCTGGAATTTGTGTCTAGTGTCCAGTCATCTCTGAAAGTCTGATTATTTCCTTTTCCCCAATGCATAGTCACCCCTGTGAAAGGCTCTTTCCCCTCTTTGCAGAAGGCCAGGAGAAAGATTAATAGTATCAATTTTTGGCTGTATAGGGGGCCCTTCTCCAAGGACCTGGTGTCCTCTTCATACCAGGGCTTCCGGGTATGTGAGCTGGCTCAAGTCTGGGAACTGACTCAGGGGCCATGACTCTCTGTTTTGATGATTCATGTTAGACTTCTATCACTTGACCTAAAACTTCCCCACATATGCAAACCAAGGAAGAATTTAGTAGACTGCCCACCTATTTCTCTTAGGGAAACTATGATCAAGTAGCCTGTGAGTCAGGATGTTATGATTGCTGCTTTGTCGCTGATGTTCACTATGATAACCACTGGCAAGTTGTTTTGGTGATTAATTTCCACCAGTGGCTCTTGCCACCTGGAATCCAATTATCTCTCTGACATTTAAGGATCCTAGGTCAGTGATAGCAGTTCACCTTATAGTTTTGAACTACAGAAAAAAGTGACCACAGAGTTCTTCTAGGATGCTGAGGCTCCCCTCACAAATGGATTTTTCATAGTCATAATGAAAGTTATGTCCTCTGGCCCCTTGGCCAGGTGGGGGGGGGGGTTAGCTGATAAATCAACTTCAACATTCCAATCTCCCTAAGCCTTTAGATATATTTTTCTCTAGTACATCAAGGAAGTTCCAGTATTCAACTTCATTTAGTGTAGGCCACCTTTGGGTCCATGTTTCAGTCAATCAAAAAGACAGAGTCCTTTCTAAGTCCTCAAGTTACAATAGTGAATCCAGAATCGCCGTTTAGAAGGCCTAATAGGGGCGCCTGGGTGGCTTGGTCGGTTGGGCGGCCGACTTCGGCTCAGGTCATGATCTCACGGTCTGTGAGTTCGAGCCCCGCGTCGGGCTCTGTGCTGACAGCTCAGAGCTTGGAGCCTGTTTCAGATTCCGTGTCTCCCTCTCTCTGACCCTCCCCCGTTCATGCTCTGTCTCTCTCTGTCTCAAAGATAAATAAATGTTAAAAAAAAAATTAAAAAAAAAAGAAGGCCTAATAAACTCACCCTGACACAACTTTATATTCCTGTCACCGTTATCTCACACTTTAATATTAATTACTACACATATTCCCCATATTCTTGTCTGTATAAACTAGAAAAATTGTGTCGTCTTTTGGAATGTAACACATGTCATAAGTCACCCCTTTTGGGAGCCCTGCTGGAACTTGAGTCTAGCTATGGGTCTAGAAGCAAAGAGGAGTGGTATAGGCATGTTTTGAAGTGAACCAGTTATGTCTTTCAAGGAAATTCCTTCAGAGGAGGCCAGTACAATTTCATCAGGCAAAACTGGATTAATCTCAGTTGGGGGTGAAAGGGCCGTTTCTACAAATCAAGAAGACTCAGTGTCCCCAGCTTTATCAGTATCTACTCATATGCCCCATTTCAGTTTTCAAGACTCCATTCCTTCCTAATCAATGCCTTTACTTTAATACCTTGTAAAGTTGGGAATTCAATTTGCATTGTAATTCAGTGAGTTGTAATGCAACTCACTCACTGCATGAGATTCTGGGTTAGGTTTTCATAAATCCAAATCCTATGGCTACAAGAGGTAAATATTTCTTTCAAGGAAGACGTAGAAGCTTTCAGGTCATTATGTGGTGCCAGAGGTGGGAATGTGAATCTCTGAACGCATCTTTTTCTTTCCCCATGCTGTCCACAGCAGTTAGGAACAAATAGCCAATCTTATTATACTTGTCAATTTGGCAAAATGTTCTAACATATCAAATATATGCCCATCCAGAAACTACTTTTGTAAGTATTTGATTAAAGGTGAGATTTAACACATATTTTATGGAAAAATTAGAAAAGTCTTGAATGTGTCAGAAAGAAAGAATCATCCCACCAAAGAAATAGTCCGGGGATTCTGTGTTAGGGAGACAAGAGGAAGCTAGAGGACCCAGAGAACATGGCACAGGAGGAGCCTGAAATTAAGTGCAGTGGACTGATTTTCCAGAGCATTTTCAAGCTCTCCTGCTCAAGAAGCCTTTCCACTTTGGTATTACTCAAACACCATTGCTAATTCCCAGCTTTGAAACTGAACTCCAAACTTCTTTAGTTCTAACTTTCATTTCTGTAGTATACTACTACAACATTTAATATTTAGGTAACTCTTTCCAAATTAATGTATTTTTCTCTTTTGTATTTCTGTGAAAATTAGCATCTCCCTTACAAATCTGAGAGAGTTATCTGCCTAAAATGGGGATCTGAATGGGGATTATTCAGAAGGAATCTAAAAAGAAATAGTTAATATTAAACTTCTGCTATTCTAAACAGGATTTTGCAACAAAACACTATGCTTGCATGCCTGGTTTGATGTAGGGAAAGAGGATTTTCTAAACTACTTTAGGCCTGGATGATCTGGATCATAGAGTTAACTCCTTAAAGGTAGAGAACATAGTCCTTCCACTAATGAGGGAGTGGGGAAAAATATGATGAAGGAAAAACTAGAAGCCTACCCCTTCTAGTCTGGTGGGATTGTAGGGCAGAGAAAGGAGAAAGAGGGAGAGAAGGTCATATACCAGGTTCTCATCCCCCCACCAAATATAACTTCTGGTTGAAGCATCTGGGGTGGAGGAGTGGCTTCATGAAACACAGAGAAGCATGGGACAGTCCAAGTTCATGGCATACTTGTCCCAGGGGCCAAGGGGAGGCTGCAAACCCTCAGGAGAAACTCTATATGGGTCGTTCTGGCACGGGGTGGGGGGGGGGGTGATGGCATGAAGGCGGTGACAGATGACAGAAGGTTGAGTACAGCAGCTATTCTGAAACTCATGGCCCATACTCGGTGTGCAAGAAAGTTGGATGACTGTGTGCCCCAGGTATGAGATGTGGAGGTGCTAAGAGTACCTACCAGTGGGCTGAAGTGTCTTGGGGTAAAAATTTGCCGACGAATGAAGAAACAAGGATTTCTAAACCTGGGCCAAGTCTCTAGGCATGCAGGCTCCAGGATGACAGTGGTAAAGATTGCAAAAGACTGGATGGAGGTGATTGCTCCATCACCTGTCCAGTGAACAAACCAATCAGAACCAATGACCACATCTCCCTCTCACCATGAGAACCCAGTAAGACCCTTCCCACACCGAGATGCACTGGAGAGAAGGGGAGGGGCAAAGTATGACATTATTTACACAGAAGTTCATCATACCAAAGATGGACGTTATGCTAGGTGAAATAAACCAGTCTCAGGAGGACAAATACTGCATGATTTCACCTCTATGAGGCATCTAAAACAGTGAAACCCATAGATACAAAGAATAAAATGGTGGTTGCCAGGGACTTGGGGAGGAAGAATGAGAAGTTACTAATCAATGGGTCTGAAATATCAGTCATGCATGATGAATAAATGCCAGAGATCTGCTGTACAACATGGTGCATACAGATAACAATACTGTGTTATACACACTTAAAAATCTGTTAAGAGGGTAGATCTTGTGTTAAATGTTCTTACCACAACAACAAAAAAAGAAAAGAATGCTTACAAACAAAAAGGAAAGTGCTGAGATTAGAAGGAATTGAAATAATAATCATTTGCAAATCACAGTTGTCCCTGTCTCCCAGACCGGCTGGTGGAGGCCTGGAAGAAGAGCAGAGCATTTCTGGGGAAGAGTAACTACTTTTTCTCTATGTATCTAAGTATAGGCTTATTCTGCTTCAGTTTGTATAGTAGTTCATTCTTGATTACATGGAGGTCTGAAAGCCCCTGAAGCAAACCAAACATTCTAAATGAAAATAATAAAAATTCAAGTTGATATTAGGGATAATAACTGGATTTTTCATCTAAAAAAGGTAATTTTCTAGAAAACTGCTTTAATTATTTCTTCACAATGACTTGTTATGGATTTGATTCACAAAAAATTAAAACATTTAAAACACATTGCTTTATGAACGATATGTCTCTGTTAGATTTCTCTCATATCTCCTGGCTCCTAAAGGGAGGAGAGTAAGTTTCCTTCCAGTGAGCACGACACATTTTACAGTGGTCACAATGTAAATGTGGTGATTGGAGGCCCTTTTTATTCACTGGGGATGATACAACACATATATGTTTTATAGAAAAGTATGAAGAAGGGCAAAGCAATTATGTTGCGTATTTAATTATACATATGGGCAATAACATCGTGATTTTCAGTTTGTTCAGGTTTCTGTTTTGTTTGTTTTTTGTCTCTACATTTCAGGACCCCAGACTGCCCTATTTGTTGAGGGCACTCATGCTACAGTCAGTCTGTCTGCACTTGGCTGACTTCATCACTGTTCATCTATTATTCATGCCATTCACGGTTCCATCTCGCCCTATTGTTTTCATTTCCTCCTTACTGCCTCCTATTTCTCCTTTCCCCCTCTTTTCGGATACTTGCCAGTTTGATGCTCCTGGCACTAGGCTTTAACAACCTCATCTATTTACATCAGGCTCTTCTTTCCCACTGGACCTTCTGTCTTCTGTACTTGGAGCGTTTCTCGGTTATTTTGGCCACCAGTCATGGTCAACCACTAACTCACATCCAAGTTTGGGGCTGTTCCTGAACCCTGAGGCTGTTAGACTTCCCACACAGGGAAAACATAGGTATTAGAATTCAAATAAAACAAAAACAGATACAAAAAGTCAAGATGATGGAACCAAAATATCTGTCAGATGAAGCTTATAAGGAGAATTTCAAAAATCAAGAGAGAATGGCTGCTAAATGGTCAATAGATCCTGAATAATTTACTTATATTTAATTTATGTTTGAGATGCAAATGAAGCAAATGGATTACTAGAATTGTGTTATTATAATTTTTAATTTTTAATTTTTTTGAGAGAGAGAGCATGCGTGCATGTGGAAGCAGGGGAGAGAGGCAGATGGAGAAGAGAGACTCTCAGGCTGGCCCCATGCTCAGTGTGGATCATGGACTCAACCGTGGGATCATGACCTGAGCTGAAATCAAGAGCCGGACACTTAACTGACTGAGACACCCAGATTCCCCAGAATTGTGTTATTTTAAATGAAGGTGGAAACAAGTATATAAGTACTTTCTTGCTAAACTAAAAAGATGGGAATAAATATGATTGGGTCACAGCATGGGATGTACCTTTTGGAGGACCCACAGATGAGTAGAACACCTGTGGGAATTCCTAGAACAATGAGCTCTTTGAGCTGGGGAAAGAGGTGCTATGTAAATGCCAGGTTATTTTTATATCCTTGTTACTTAAGATGCTCCAAAAAGGTCAAACATTAGCCAAAGAGAACAGAATCTTAGAATACACATGTTTTCCAGCTTTTAATGGACTAGACCCATTCATCTGGAAGAAGTTTACCAGAGGGGTCTCACAGACAAGGTAGAAAAACAAGGCTACATATTTTTACCAAAATGCTAATAAATTAACTAGGTTTTAATCCTTATAAATTGGTCTCAGAAGGATTTGAATCCTAATGCATAAACAACTTTCTATTTGTTTGGTAGATGTGGGGGATTTAACAGATTCAGAAAGAGTATCAAATATCTTAAAGATAGGGAACATGTTCTTCAAAGTTCAGTTCTCAGTTCATATAAGGAGTTCAAGAAAAACTCATTGAATTGATTTGGTTGGAAAGGAATGTTAGCCCATTGTGGAGAACTGGGCCAAACCAACAACTCAGTGAAGTAGACTGTCATTTCACTATCTTCTTGCTTAAATTTCATATTGGAAAGAATCTCCCTCAAACTGGAATTGTCTAATTCAAATATTACTTTTAAATGATCATTTCTAGGAAAGAGGAGCATTATATCCTCAGGATGATCTTATGCTCAGTTTCTTTTGGATTTTATCTTAGACTGTTAATTGTACACCTTATAAAAGGAATATTCTTGATAAACTTTCTGGGTATTCACAAATTGTTCTGTTAAAACTTAGACTACCACCTAGAACCACCCACTGTAATGCCACCATCTACCACGAGGCAGCAGAAATGTTGCTTTATCATCTCTCTCTGGCTGCCCAGGGTCAAGTGTATATCGTGAATATCAAACAGGTAAATTATATTAATGTTATATCATAGGAAAGCCTAAAAAATGCAGTTACCATCTTGGACCAAGGGGATAAAACATATGGAAAGAGAAACCGAGGCTACCAAATGATTTACATGCTGTTATGTCTCAAAGCATCACCTTCTGCAATGTCAGGTTTGGGGTTTTTTTAAATTTTTTAAAAATTTTAATTTATTATAGACAGAGAGAGAGAGTACACAAGTGGGGGAGAGGGAGTCAGAGGGAGAGAGACACACACACAGAGAGAGAGAGAGAGAAAAGAGAGAGGGAGAGAGAGAGAGAGAGAGAGATAGAGAGAGAGAGAATCCTAAGCAGGCTCCACACTCACTGTGGAGCCTGATGCAGGGCTCAGTCCCACCATCCTGGGATCACAACCGGAGCCAAAATCAAGAGTCAAACCCTCAACCAACTGAGCATCCCCGACACCCCTGCGATGTCAATTTTAAGAAGGGGTGACTGCTCAGGTAAATTGGTTGAAGGTAGTCAGAAAATTCAACTTTGTCCCTCAATGTGCACTCCTCAGGTGGATATTATAATATATCATACACTTCATCGTCATGACAGGCAGATTACTTCACTTTATAATTTCTCTTTTCTTGAAGTGCCACTATAAAATTAAAACTTGCTGTGCACCCAAAGCCCACCATGAGGAGTTTTACACCAAAAGAGCTTCGGACCTGTAGTATCACTGATTCCACAGTATTTGATAAAGCTGGTACATTCCAAGAGTAGACTTAAGATCTGTATTTGAAATGGAACTTTCACTCATTTGGCACCGCAAGTAGCAGGTGGAATGAATTATTATATAGATCCTTCAAAGAATGGATTCCTCATTAACAGGATGGTTTCCTATTCTATAAAAGGCCATTTCTCTCCTCAATAATTACTCTATTTGTGGCATTGCCTTCTCCTCATTCACCTCCATTGTTGAAAGGTCCAAAGTAAGGGCTATCATGATGGAATTTAGGCTACAGTTTGGTCAATCAATTGAACAGACTTTCAATATCAGTCAGCTTTCACTGGGTTAAGCTGTGCTAACAAAGAACCCTAAATTCTCAGCAGCTCACAAAAACAAAGTTTCATATTTTGCTCATATTATGTGTTGGTTGCAGAACTGCTATGATTTTGCTGAGCTCTGTGTGGCTCTGATCCACATGTCTTTTTTATTCTGAGATCTAGGCCAGAGGAGAAGTGCCAATGTAGGACATGCTGTTCTTGAAGCAGAGAGAAAACAACCAAGAACCACATGAACATTCTTAAAGCTCTGCTTGAATGTGTCTAAGCCTGAAGTCAGTGGGGGAAGGGAGTCCCCTCCTCCCCAGGAAGGCCCTGCAAGTCATGTGCCTGTGGGTAAGGATGTATATATAATAGTCTCACAGGGAAAGCTGTATATAAGTGGGAACAATCTCACATTCTAAAACAGTCCATATTCTTGTTCTCTTCCTTCATCAAGCAAAATACTCATTCATCCCTTTTTCAAGCAAAACACAGTCCATTTCTATTTAGTCACTCCAGCAGATAAAGCTTTCCTTGATCTAGGGTTCTGTGAACTACAAAGACGAGTTACTGCCCCTTCCCATCTTGTATACAACAAGAAACAATAGTTTCCCATTGATTTATTAAAGAAAGTAGTGCAGAAATCTATGACGTTTACATGCACTATCAAATTTAAAGCAAAAAATCTCTTTAGTCATATAGAAGGCATTGAAAGCCAACATAGCTTACATTACCTTTGCTAACATTCAAGCCACTGTCTGAGATAAACTAAATACTGGCCTCCTAGACCATAGCACAGAGGTTTAAGCTGGGTCCATTCATATTTTTGTCAACATCAGAGTTTTGCCTAGTGTTAGCTTTGCCCTTCTTTTGTTCTTGCTATTAGGTATACTTCTACTGTCTGTTCATCTCTTAAAAAAATGTCCAAGCCACCTGGGCATAAATCCTGCCCCTTTAAATCGTACCCTGGAAGGCTTCTTCAGGACCAACCTCAGATACCTCAGAATCTCTGTAACGTTCGTAATGATGCTATGGTTGTTGTTTTGTGTGTTCTGGTCCCAGGCCAAATGGTCCAGAAGCCTGAATTTCATTAATTTCAACTCAAAACCAGGAAGGGATTTCAAGAAAAAATAAAAATTTTATTCTCAATTTAACTTTCTAGTATCAGCTGCCTGCTACAAATATTTTCTTGTCCTTTATAGAGACACAAACTTCTTGCTTACACAACACAGGCTGTCAATGAGCTATCTTTACTCCATTCCCGGTATTTCACCTACCCCTTGGGATCAAAGATAATAAAAATTTCTTAAGTTAAACACAGTTTTATGAAACAACAGGGGATAATTACCAGAGAAATAAAACACAAAGGGACCATGATGCATTTGTGCAATATTTGGACTTGGGAGATTTGCTCTTTCAATATATAGAGAAGTAATGGGATGTAATGCATATATGTAAAATGGGCCAGATTTCAGGAAAATGGAATCAATTTTAAATTGATGTTATCCTTTTTATTTTAAATACAATGAGAAAGTTGTAAACATCAATGTGGAGAAATCTATAGTACATAATTTGTGTTACTCATGCTCTTTCTTCTCTGACTAGTAGTAATTGTCTACTCCCCAAGCTGACATTGAGTTGAGCATCAAGGGAAAATATGGTGTGTTGTACTCTGGAGATCATTTTGAAAGAGGAGGCATTTATTACACAAAATTGACTCTCTGGATTAATCGTCCACAAATCTTACTACATAGTTGCATTTTACACTGATTATGTTTGATTCCATTAGTCTTTAGGCTTATAAAGTTTATTTAAGACTTGGTCTCCCAAAAATATTTCGACCAGGCTTCTAATGATATATGATCATTAATAGCTACTTCTTAAAGAATCAGAGCTATTTATTCCCAGCAAGGACTAATAGTGAGAAATTGAGCCAGTCTCATGATTCAGAAAGCAAATTTCTTTCCAGCATCTGATTCAAGGAATGACCCTAGCTTCATTTTGCTTTTTTTTAATTATTATTTTTTTAATGCTTTTATTTTTGAGAGAGAGAGAGAGAGAGAGAGAGAGAGAACAAACAGGGGAGGATCAGAGAGAAGAAGAAGACACAGAATCCGAAGCAGTCTCCAGGCTCTGAGCTGTCAACACAGAGCCTGCTGCGGGGCTCAAACTCGTGAACTGTGAGGTCATAACTTGAGCTGAAGTCGGACGCTTAACTGACTGAGCCACCCAGGTGTCCCTCATTTTGCTTTCTGAAGTACATTCCATGACTCCCCCACCCCCTGAACCTGAGAACTCTATAATTTTATATTAGTATAAAATATATCAAAAATTAAGGGGATGGGGATTAGTCACACTGCTGTTCCCTTTCATTTGTTTGTCTTCTTTCTCTAGATAATTTTAAATTTGCCAAATGTTTGACTAGATGTTAAGAAGTTTGTTTAACTATATACATTCTAGCAAACAGCTTAACACATTCAAACCCAAAGTGAAATTATACACACACACACACACACACACACACACACCTTAGTCATAGAACTGGAGGGGTCCTGAGATACCATCTCCCAAAACCTCTCATTGTCTAGGTTAAGAAATGTAAATACAGAAAGCTGAAAAGACTTTCCCAAACCAGACATACCTGTGGCAGAACCAGGTTTCAGAAACAGTCTCGAACACCTAGTTTTTTTCTTGATTCATTCTTTTACATATCAGCAATATTTACCACTATTTGCACATGTTATAAAATATCTCCCAACTAGAAGATATTTGCAAATGAAATATAAGATAAAGCATTAGCATCCAAAATATATAAAGAAGTTATCAAATTCAACACCTGAAAACATATAATCCAGCGAAGAAATGGGCAGAAGACATGAATAGACACTTTCCAAAGAGGACATCCAGATGGCCAACAGACACATGAAAAGATGCTCAACATCACTTATCCTCAGGGAAATACAAATCAAAACCACATTGAGATACCACCTCACAATGGTCAGAGTGGCTAAAATGCACAACTCAGGAAACAACAGATGTTGGTGAGGATATGGAGAAACAGGAACCCTCTTGCACTGTTGGTGGGAATGCAAACTGGTGCAGCCGCTCTGGAAAACAGTGTGGAGGTGCCTCAAAATACTAAAAATAGAACTACCCTATGACCCAGCAATTGCACTATTAGGAATTTATCCAAAGGATACAGGAGTGCTGTTCATAGGAGCACATGTACCCCAATTTATAGAAGCACTTTCAACAATAGCCAAGTTATGGAAAGAGCCCAAATGTCTATCAACTGATGAGTGGATAAAAAAGATGCGGTTTATATATACAATGGAATACTACTTGGCAATGAGAAAGAATGAAATCCTGCCATTTGCAACAATGGGGATGGAACTGCAGGTAAGTGAAATAAGTCAATCAGAGAAAGACAGATATCATGTTTTCACTCATATGTGGAACTTGAGAAACTTAATAAAAGACCATGGGGGAAGGGGAGGGGAAAACATAGTTTCAAACAGAAACTATTGACAATAAATTATATTTAAATAAATATCTCCCAACTACTTACACGCTTTTAAATTTACACTTTGAAAATGTTTTTAAACTTAAAGGTATAGAAATGTAATTAAAGCAAGTAGGTCCACAGAGCAGAAGGAAAGGTGTGTTTTGCTTTAGCCTTTTCATGGCCTCTGGGTCTTTAACCACCGAGGAGGGTACACTGCTCTGTGTGGTGACTCTCTCTGAGTAGGTCAGATAATGTCAGAATTGAGCAAATAGATGATTCTTCTACATCTTTGCTGGAGGATGTAAAAAGAGACAGTGTCTATGTGTATTTGAATAACAGCCTTTCCAGCTTTCCAGCAAGTGGTTCCAGCAGAGTCATTCTGCTGACTTTTTTACCCAAGTGGTTATGAAACCAAGTTTGTACATGAGTATTCTTGAACAATTCTTCTTATAGTTTCCTCATTGCTTTCCCAGAAAGCAATTCCCGTATAAGGCACCCTTTAACTCTGGTTTAATACTGATTTATTTGCATGGCCAGAGAACCACAGTAATAAATCCAAGTTTCTCATTTACTGTATGGACAGAGTATTGTAAGAAGTGGAGGGACAAATTCTTAAGCTACATTAGTCACCATTTGTGTTCATAGTTACTCGTCTTTAAGATATAAGAAAAGGAGAAATATCTTTCGTGATATTTTCACTATTTGGCAAATTTAGATAACTTTTGCAATATTCCAAGTTACAAAAAAAGTTGTATGTATGTACATATTTCTTTCACATATAGCACCTTTAGGGTTACTGAATGTGTACAATGACTCCTATGTAACATGAAATATATGGAAATGAAATCCTACAGTCATGGGGCACCTGGGTGGCTCAGTCAGTTAAATGTCCGACTTCAGCTCAGGTCATGATCTCATGGCTGAAACCCTGCATCGGGCTCTCTGCTGTCGGCACAGAGTCTGCTTCAGATCCTCTGTCCCCCTCTTTCTGCCCCTCCCCTGCTCGTGTGCTCACTCTCTTTCTCTCTCAAAAATAAATAAATGTGAAAAAAATCCTAAAGTCAGTCAAATATCCAAATAGTTTGTTCAAACTATCTCATTTCTCAGAAACATCTGAATGTTTAACATCAGGATCTATTTTTATGTGGATCATCTTGTATAGATCCTGACATGCTTTATTTTTCAGAAAGTGTTCAGAAAGAGTAGCAAGTTTCTACAGCCAAATATTTACTTTTTATGAAATATGGAGATGTCTTTTACAGCTCTAACAAATTGCAAGACCAATTAGTATTCAACATTTGAGAATTTTTGTAGCTAGCTGTCGTCCAACTCCTGAATTTTTCTTTCTCTCCAAGTATATTTTAGACAATGATTAGTAATCAAAATTTGAATTGGCAAATATTTATTGAACTCCAAGAAAAGCACACTGCTTGAAATTGGGGATCTACAAATGGATCAAAAAATTCCTCACCCTCAAGGAGCCCTTAATTTGGCAGAGTATTCAGAGAAGCATGTGACTAAATTGTGAGTCAATGCAATTACAGACATAAGCAAATTCCTAAGGTAAGTATGGAAGAGGGAGGAATTCATTCTGATCTGGGGCATTAGGAAAGTGTCCCCACACAGGAAGTGGGGCATTTGTGCTGCTCCTTGAACAGGGTAAACAATGCAACATCTTGGGGTTCCTGGGTCAGTCCTGGTTTATGTTTTTGTCCAGTCACAATTGTAATACTGCAGTTGCACAATCAAAGGTTTTCTTTGGACAATACATTATATAATTGCAGTGGTACTGAAGCATACATAAGATGTTGACAGGGAAAAGAAGGAGGGAAAAGATTTTAGATGGACCAAGCAGCAAGTCAAAAGGCCTTGAGGAATAAAACCCCATGGTTTTTTAGGGGGAAAATATGCATCTTTTTTTTTTTTTTTTTAAATTTTTTTTTTCAACTTTTTTTTTTTTTATTTATTTTTGGGACAGAGAGAGACAGAGCATGAACGGGGGAGGGGCAGAGAGAGAGGGAGACACAGAATCGGAAGCAGGCTCCAGGCTCCGAGCCATCAGCCCAGAGCCTGACGCGGGGCTCGAACTCACGGACCGCGAGATCGTGACCTGGCTGAAGTCGGACGCTTAACCGACTGCGCCACCCAGGCGCCCCTGCATCTTTGTTTTATGTACTCAAAAGAGGGCATCTTCCCCCTTTTCCTATTACTGTTTGAACTGAAATGGGAGTATGTTCTAGAAGAGTATGTCCTGAACTTTTCTATTTGCATTATTTGACTTCTTTTTCTTTCCAGGAATGTTACTGTTATGCAACACAGACCCCTTTCTATATTTATCCCTCATTTTCCATTTTCATTTGATCAGTGTTATTTCTGACAAAGTACTCTTTTCACATCACAGAGAAAGAGAGGGAAGTAAAAAACCAATTCATACATTTCATCATCTGCCTTCTAACCAGCTAATATTGAATTAGAACATACAATTGTGCTTGAACTTTCCAAGCAATATATGCTACTTTCCAAGAAGCATATATTTGAAGAGAAGATAACTAAACTTTGATATTATTTCTGTTTTTATAACTATTTAAGGCAAAAAGGATGGAATTTGCTGAAATAATAAAGCAAATCTTAACCAACCTGTAGTGTTTTAGAACAACAGATTTACATTATTACTTGCATGATAAAGGCCATTTCCAATGGAAATATTTCCCTTAGGTATTTTTTAACAGAAAGTTTTAAATTTAGAACAAAGAAACAATTACTAGCATTATGCGTATATATGGAAAAATAATACAGTCGTCAACTAAGCAATTCCAACAACGGATAAGACTCTACCTTCCTTATCACATGAGAAGGGACAGGAGACTTGACTTTCATGACTTGTTAATTGCCAACTGCTTTTGTCTTAGCCCTTTAAGGTCAAAGAGCTCAAACCACTGATTCTATGTCTAAGCACAAAGAATATGTAGAATGCAGGACACACATGTCTAAAGAGATGGGGAAGGATGTTCTCAATGACTTGGTTACTGGAAAGGAGCATCTTGCTCCCTCTTCTGCCCTCTTGCCTCATCTGCTTCTCTGCTTCAGAGAGCTGCCATTCTCACATGGGAAGCTAAGTCTATACCGCAGCTCTTTTCCCAGCCTGGTTTAATATAAGGTCTCCCCACAGAATGAATTTGCTATTCTTTTCCACAGCTTTTCTTGTGGGCAGGTGACAGGAAGTCTATAGATTTTCAGAGAGGGCTTTTAAATTTTTTGAAACGATCCAAAGTGTCAATAAGCTTAGAAGGAACATTTATACTTGATATAGTTATCTACTGCTCTGATTTTCTGACCTCATATAACAACACCAATACCATTTGAAGACTCTAGTTTCAGAAAATAACCAATAAAATCGTTTCCTCTCCTCTTTAGGCCCTCACCTTCCCTTCCTTTAACTCTTCTAACTGATGTAGCTGCCTGCAGTCTCTTCCCACTTCAGTCCATTCCTGGGCTGCTCCCCAAATGATCCTTCTACATGACTTCATTATGACCCAGTTTAATGCTTTTTGATAGGTCCCAGTACTGCAGGATAAGGCTGTAGTTAATCCGAAGCATGGCGTGCAAGGCTGCGCGCAATGACTTTTCCAGGGTTACACCTCCTGTTTATACCTGATTCCTTTGCAGAATTTCAGCCTTATGAGCTTGCACTACTAAGCCTCCCCTGATTCCATGACTTAGTCAGGCTGTCCTCTGTATTACTGCAGCAGTGACTGGATACTGGACACGGGATATTGGAGCTCCTGTTCATCTAAAGATCATCACCATTGCTTAGCAAGTTGCCCATGTGTGTTCAGATAATTAAAAAAGGTAACTGAATCACTTCCCATTTAGGCAGAGCTGTCTTAAATCAAAATCACTAGTCCTAACAGGTTTTATTGGCTCCAAATGGTTACCTGTTTGAGGCCACATCTGGCTGATCACATATTTTTGTACATAAGCGTATGAGGATGTATATGCATGTGTACCAAAGCCAAAGATACACGGGATTCCTTCTCAAGTTGGTTAGGTGAAATAAATTTGATTCTTTTGATAGACACACAAATCGCCATGAATCACTTTCATATAAATATGTTTTATTGCAGAGAAGTTATTATTATTTACATGCTGTAACACATCACAACATAAATTTACCAAATATTTCATGGTGGGATGCTGTAGGTTTCAGATAATAGTTTCAGAAGAACCACAGATTAAGTGAAGAGACTTACAGCTTTTTTGACTCTACAACTCTCGGTTGCTAAATGCTAGAAGTCAAAAGGCAGTGTTTTTCAGTCCTACCTGTCACCACTTGCATGCAGAAACCTAGGAAGCAAATACAAGAGAACTGTCGAGTTTCAAATCCAAGTTGCCACCAAAGTTTACAATGGGCTGAGTTATATAATTCATGTCGTAAAGCATTTAATTCTTGCATAAAATATACAGTTCTATTAAGATTGGTATAAATCTACTTATTTATAAACCCTGGCTTAAAAACAAGGACAGGATGCAGCCTGCACATGCATTGAGAAGGACAACCTAGCAAATGTTTGTGACCTTAACAGTGTTTATTCACTTTCTTACTGTTATCGATCTATGAAAATAACCTCAAGAATTGTAGATTTAAACTTCTCTTGGTGATAAGCAATGGCAATGAAACTCTAGGAAAGACCCTAGGCACTCTCACTGATTTATGCTGGTGGAGAAAAATCTATGGACTGTAGACTGTCACTAAGGTATAATTTGGCAAGTCTTCTTTAAGCCACATCTCTAGCAGGATCATCCTGAAGTGCAATAAAAAGTCACTGATGCTTGACTGCTTATGTCTCAAAAAGCGAATAAAGTGCTCACAGACCTTGAAAATAAGTGAAACAAGCAGGTAGACCTGGCAATTCCTATCCAAGTTCACAACTATACCTTAAAGTTGTATTCCAAGGTTACTGAATACATAGGTCTTGACTGAAAAGGAAGAAAAGAAGGAAATAAATGAAGGAAATGCAGAAAAATAGAATCTCTATATCTCTTCAAACCTACCCCACCAACCTGAGTAATGCACAAAGTGAGCAAATGGGTGAGGAAGATTTATGCACAGCTTTGCAAAATGGTGACATGCTCATTGACTCCTGAATAAAAATCGTTGAGAAAATTTGATGATGAATAAAGAGAAGTCCTAGTTTCTACCTTCCACTGAGAATGATATTCCCTCAGAACAGCCCCATATCTGCCTTCCGATTCTCTTTTCTTATCTTTCATCCTCCTAGCATGTTCTCCTTGCTTCTCATTAAATGAAACGTTACTTAGGCTGGAAATGTCCTGGCCAAATAAGCCGTCGATACTCCAGCGTTTAGCAGGGAGAGAAAGGGAAGTCTGCATTCTATTTCTAAGTAATTCATCTTTAACTGAGATGAGACTGAGCTTCAGATCAGAATCTCTTCTCATGATCACATCAGTAGGGCTAAGTCAGCAGCTTAGGATTTCCATGCCAAATGATCAGCGTGGAAGGCAGTAAGTTTTACAAATTTCGCTCTGGGAGCTGTTTTGCTTTGCATATGAACCTGGCATTTTTAATTTTGAGCGAGGTGGCAATATGTAGGACTTGTAAGTTTTCCAGTGCTTGGGAGAATGAAGAGCCTGTACCACCTTACAGGCTTTGAATAAATCAGGTTATAAACCTCTTTGGGATTTAAGCCCAGCAAGTGCTACCCCTAGCTGAAGCAACGAGTAAGAGTTTATGAGAATAAGTAGTTGGAGGTAATTTAAAATATATATTCGGTATGCATAATAAAAATATATCCATACAATGATCTTGATGCTATCATAATTTTTCTCTTTAAAAAAATACTCCCTTGAAAGTGCTATCAGTAGCTCCCTTTCTGTCTGTGTTTTGAAAGGCAAATTCCCTGGCTCTGCAGGGAAGAGAATTACTGTTGTAATTCTCATGTCATTCCTAGAGTCTTCCCTTTCGGTGGTGATACTAATGTGCAGTATATTTTTCTCACTCTTAGCTTCTTCCTTACGAAATGCTGCTAAGTATGAAATACTGAAAAGAGTTAAAAGGGACAATAGATTGGAATGAAGGCGTTACCTGTCTCTGACTCTGAACAAACAATAGGTAAGTTGTCCTTTACTGAGACATATGACTAGAGTAGGACCGCTGGGTCTCAGAGTCCTAACAAGAAGTGCAAAACAAGTAACTCAACTTGTATAAAAAACCCTGATTAAGACAGTATAACAAACCATGAGGTGAAACAATAGAGTTAAATCCAAATTCACAATATATATAAACCACAGCCAGAACGAAAAGAGTTTATCATAACAGTTATGGCTTCCCAAGCCAGAGAAAGCTTACTGTACTTCAAGAATCAACTAAAGTTGATAGATAGCAGGTAATCTGTAACTTGCGAGAACAATTGAGTAGCTGCAGATTGCATAAATGTGTTGTGTCACATAATATCAAAGTTATTTGCAAAAGTTATACAACCTGGAATGCTTGAATATGAGACACAACCATGTACTGAAACATACATTTATAAGAAAATGAGAGCAATCGTTAATATAAAAGGTATTTTTGGGATGCATTAAGTTAGCAGTGCTATCAAGGTTAAATAGGTAAAGTAAGTTCAGTTAGCTACTTAGAATTTCGGTCGTATATGTCTATACCTTCTTCTTCTTTGCACAATCTCATACTGTGTCTTCTGGTTTGCCTTGCTTAGGATCTTCAAAGGGCCATGGGTAAATACTGATCAGGGGCAGACAGTGAGGGCTACTCTCCCTACATGCCGAAATGTAAGGATTCTCCTCATGTCCTCAGGGGAAAGACTTCTCTAGGCCAGTCTAATTCCTCCATTGTGATGTTGCTCTGCCCTCCAGGTCTTCTTCTGCCCTCGTCTTTCCCCTTTCCCTTGACTGACGAATATTCTTTGGGAATTTCTATCTTCTGTGGAATTCAGGGTTTCTTCCTTCTTCTCCTTTTCTTTCTGGGGATGCTACACCCACAAGTATCCCAGACCTCTTATTTCCGAGGCCCTGCTATCTTATTTGCACTTAAAGTGGAAGAGGCAGCAGGTAAAGCACTTCTTTCAGCATTTGGTAGATCTGGGGTCTCAAACTCCCAAGGACACACCTCAGCTCGCGATGTTAAAGGTTGCTGAAAGTTATTACTTGAGTTATAGGAGCCAGGCACATTTTCCTCAGGGGAAGATGTTTTTTGTTCCTGGTCTCCCATTTGGTTGAGATTTCCATTCTCTACTTTTGATGCTACAGCTCTGGGGGGCAGCTCTTCAGATTGCCCAGCACACACGTTTATCGCATAACGCTGACCGCCATTCTCATCGTTAGCCCTCCCTGGGGGAACCTGAGTCTTGGAAATCAAATTCTTCTCATCTTCCAAAACGGGCTGACCTTGGCTCTCCCAAGGGCATACCTCAGCCTTGTCTATGCTCTTCTGATTGGTTTGCTGACATAGTTCAGCTGCCTTAGGCTTCTGATGAGATTTTTCCTTTAAGGAAAAAGTTGGGTTTTTCTCCATTTCAGAAGCTGCAATAGATACGTGTTTTTGAACTTTTGATTCTGAAGGCACGGGACCAGGGGCCAGGTCATAAATCTCCCAAGGGCACACTTCCCCTATGTCAAAGTTGTTCTTCATCTGGGTGGTGCCTGGGCTCATCTCAGAATTGGCAGTGGACGGGTTGACCCTTTGTTGCTTCATAATCCCAGATTTCTGAGGTTTTCTTGGCTCCTCCAAACGACTGGAGTTTGGGGGGGCAGAATCTTTAGTCTCTGCATTATCTGAATTTGAGTATTTTCTGTTTGCTTCTTTATCTTTTGGCAGAGGTTTCTGGGAGTTAGCACGTTCTTCCAGGCCTGATGTTTGGGTTTTCCCAGCTAATCCAAGAGTCTTCTCCTTGGCACTTGCTATGACACTGAGAGACTTTTGTAACATGGATGTTCGTGGGTGCCCCTGCTTCTTCTCTGAGCTGAGATTGTGAGCACTTGCTGACTTACACACCAAAGGCACAGACTCTGTGGACTCGGCCTCACTGTTTTCTTTCAGTTTTTGTGTCAATTTTTTACTTGACAGAGACTCCAGTGTGGAATGTTCTGTAGACTCCTCTTCTTGGCTTTCCCCCGGTAAACTGTTGGACTCTTCTGTGTGCTCCCTCACATGATCGTAAGTGCTGTGGGATTTCTTCAGTGAGAAGACTCGGTTTTTCAGGGACTCCTCCTTGGGCTTCCCGGTGTTACCTGAAGACTCTTGCGGATTCTTCCTGACCAGGGCAGTGCTTTTGGCTGTGCTGTGGTCTGTGACTTCCTTGTCCTCTTTGGAACACTGCCTGCTGACCGTCTCTGGGATCTCGGTGATACGCCTCATGATTGAACGGCCTAAGCCCTTCTTGGAGCACCGCTTTTTCTGGAGGTGGGGGTTATTTGTAATCATCTTCTTCCTCTTATATATTTCCAACTGGGCATAGAGTTTCTTCAGCTCATCCTGCCAGAACAAGAGCAAATTCACAGAGATGTGGAACTTAGTGATTTAGCAAGATAATATTACTAAATGTAATTTGAGGTTTATTAATTTGCATTCTGTTTCACATAGCATTTGAACTTTAAGACCTGAACACATGCATTTTACCCTTGTTTCATGGAGCAAGCCCTTGGGACTTACGAGTTATGTGTGCCGGACTCAACTAGGATCACAATAAAAACACAGCGTATTATCTACCGATAAGCCATACCCCTAAATGATATTGGAAGCATCATGTAGCCATTGATAAAATTACACCTAGTGGTAGATCAGATCTAGGGGACAACAGACCATCAGTTACTGAAAGCATCTTCTTACTCCAAATGCTGATATGTTGTCACAGATTATTCTCAGTAACCCATTCTCTCTGCTCACAGATCTGCCTTTCCATCAGCAAAATGTCATAAACGGTATTAGGGGACCAGTGTAACCAGTTCATCATTATGGCTGCCAATAAAAGTCAGCTGAGACTATCAAGATTGGCCTGTAGAATTTCTACCATGATAAATGTTTTACACCTGAATTAACTCTCCCTTCGATGTCTTTGGTTCTTACAAAAACACACATTCCCCTTCTCTTTTTCTCTCTGACTCACACATGCATACAGATGAGCATACACATACATCAGCCCACATGGGCTTGCCTATATAAATGGGGTTAATCTGAAATAAGAAAGATGAAATACTGGTATTACCCGAATGTCTTCTGGGTCTAAGCTGTGCTCACTCCATGCTGAATTGATACTGCTGTTCAAGTAGGATCCAGACCGGCCCATGTCTAGCTCATCTTCATATGCTTCTGTAGCAATGTCATCTCGTGGGTTATTGCTTGAATGTGAAAACTGCAATAGATACTCAATATGAGCTGTAGACATTAGCCCACTATAAGGCAGAGCATAATAATTTTCTAAAGGTTCTAATGTTCATATCATCTCTTCGGCTTAGAAGTCTTCACAAAAGATCTGCTGCTATGTTTGTGTTTTGCTTTCCATGTTACACGCTATAGCTCTTAGGCAATATTAATAAGTGGTTCCTTCTCTGACTACCATTTTCTTCCTTGTCTTTTCTCCAGGCTCCCAGTGTTCACTTACGCTACTCCTCTTCCATTATATTTGCATTTTGAAAATGAAAATAGGTAGAAAAACCCAAACAAATGTTTTCCAAGAGTAGCAATTTAAACTCCCCGGCAGTTGGATGGAAATATTTTTTGAGCAGTAGGGTCTACCTTGTGTTTGTCGTTTTGTTTCAAATAGGGGACACTGTATTTCATCTAAGGGCACAAGTGGCTCTGATCACAGACAGTGACTTTCTGTCTACTCCACTTAGCTTCAAAAAAGTTGCTTCCAAGACTCAGGGGACAAGGGATCTGAATTCCAACCTCAACTGTGTTGACAGTGATATCTTGAACAAATCGTGGAACCTCTCTGGAGCACAGAGCCCTCTCAGCCTAAAGTGATGATATCTAACTTTAAAAGTCAGAGATTCACTGAACTTACAGAATTTTTTCTCAAGCTCATTATTCTCAAGTTCCTCCTTCACCGAACATTTTGAGGTATTTTTATTATTTTCATGTGGCCTTTTGATATTTTTCAGTTTCACTACTCTTGCTATCTCTATTCTTTTGCAAATAGAGACATGAAGAAGAATGAATTGGGTAAATGATGGAAAGCAGAGAGACTCAAAACAATCCAGCCACTTCACACAATATATAAACTAAGTGACTATTCTATGAAAATTGAGAGAAAGGCTTAGGGAAATGAGTTCTCTTCTCACAGCTTGTCATCAGCTCAAATACTCCTTTAAAAAATTAACAGATCACCCTTTGATGATACAGAGCAATTTCAATGTCAATACTTGTTAAAATATTTATGTGGGTCGGTGAACATCAATATAAGATAACAATGTGAAATGGCAATTCTCTACTTAAGGAACTGTGAAGGTTTTGTTATAGGGACTGGTTGAGAAACCACAGAAATGGGTGAATCTTGCCTTCACTCTTCTACTTATGTTTGTGGTTCCCACATGTGTCAGGAACTTAAGGCCATAAAGATTAATAAAACACAGTCCCTATCCTTCCAAATCTCACAAGCTACTAGTGAATCACTGAGAGGTTATTGATAAGAATGGACTTGTTTTTGTCAAGCACAGTCTTAGAGGTGACCATGAGTTTAAGAAACAGTTACTTGTCAGATATTGTCCATTTTCTACTGCATTATATTTCCTTATATCCATCTAAAATAATATTTGAAATATTTATCTTATCTTTTCTGTTTCCCCCTTCTCCAGAACATAAGTACCACAAGAGCACATATGTTATCTGTTCATTACTCTTATTCTAGTACATAGACCAGTGCTTGGCAAAGCCCCTCAACGATTTTTTTTGTAGTTATCTGAAGTCGATATATAATTCATATACCATGAAATTCTCAATTTCAAATCATACAATTGAATGATTTTTGGTATATTCACAGGGCTGTGCAACCATCACCACTATCTAATTCCGGAATATTCTCATCACCTCCAAAAGAATCTTGAACCCAGTAGGCAGTCACTTCCATAACCCTTCTTCCCTAGCTAGTGGCAACCACCAATCTACTTTCTGTCTCCATGGAGTTGCCTGTCCTGGACATTTCATAGAAATGGAATCATGCAACCGTTTGTATCTAGCTTCTTGCACTTGGCATAATGTTTTCAAGGCCTGTACAAGTTGTAGCGTGTATCAGTGCTTTATTCCTTCTTATTGCTAAACAGTATTCCATTGTATAGATACACCACATTTTGTTTATACATTTATCAGTTGATGGACATGTGGGTTGTTTCCACTTTTTAGCTGTTATGGATAGTGCTGCTAGGAACATTCATGTACAAATTTTTGTATGAACACGTGTTTTCAATTCTTACAACTGAATAAATAGCCTGAGTATACAGTATATCCATCTAATAAAAATGTAATCATATAATGGAAAGTATGAAAATGGATAGGATAAACTGCAGTAACAGACTAGCCCATGGAAACTGTGGCTGTTTGGTATAATTCAAGTAAGGAAGAAAGTAGGCATTTGGCTCTGTTTACATTTGTTTGGGCTTTCAGTCAGGCTGAATTTCATTTAGTGTTTTGGTTAATTGTGAGAGGAGGTAAAGCCTGGAGTGAATGATAAGAAATCACAATTCTTGTCTCAACCATGCTAATAATATATCGTGTGCCACTTACACAGATACATAGTGTCCTAATATTTTGTTTTTCCATGGGCAAAAGAGGAAAATAATAATAATGCTCTAACTTGTATGTTATTCTCCCACACTCTGCGATCATATTATTTCACTGTAAGCAGCTTTATGGCTATCATGTCCTAGATGAGGAAACTGAAACTCAGAGAGATGAAAGTCTTAGCTAATGACTCCCTACTGTATAACTAGTGGGGGCGGAACACATATTGATAATTCCCCCCACTTCAGTATGCTGTCTAGATAAATCTTTGTCAGCCCATCTTTATTAAGCAGGATTCTTCTATACACAACAGTATAATTATTTATTTCTATTTATATAAAAATTTTCTGAATGTTTGCAATACAATGCTTCTTGAATATCAATCCAAACAAGAGGACTCTTAGAAGAGGCTAATTCTTTTCAAAAAATAATTTTGATGTTATAACTACAGTCAAAAGCCATCTTGAGCCCATAATTAAAACATAACTGTGTATCAAAATATTTGAAAAAGAACTGAACCAGATGATGGGTTTTGTAAAAATTGAAGCATTTAATAATTATATAGGCTATTTAATAAGTTCCAAAAGAAAAGAGACATCTAGTTCCCTGAGGAGAGAGCTTTAAAATTATTTTAGAGCGTCAAGCAAATCTCCACACTTCCCTTGGCCTATATGCCAGATATTTTTTTAAAGGAGAAACAACTCCATGCTTATTTAAAATAATTGTCTTGCAAGAGAAAAGTAATGTTAAAGGAGTACCTTTGGAATCAAAAGCAACCCAATGGTGACTGTCACAGTCAAATGAGTATGTGCAAAATACAGCATTAGCATCCAGTCAGACTGAAGTCTTGAGGCAAGAACGAATCTGAAATGAGAATTCACCAAGTTAGTAATCCAACAAGATCTCTATTTAAAACCCTAGGATACTTGGAAACTTTTTTCCTTGGTGTATTTTAAAAAAACAAGCAAGCATGGAAACAGTTGTATTGCTGTTTCTATGGCATATATTGTCATCACAGAAGAATAAGGCTCAAAGTGACTGCAATTGGATAAAGATATGAACTCTTTATTATTTATTATTTTAAGTTATTAGTAAGAAAGACAGCATATAGATATATAATGTGCTAATCATTTCCTGGAATTATTATTTTGTATGTAAACTGAATGTCTTAAAATTAAAGCAACGGACAGTTATGAATTCAAAAGAAGAATGGGCTTACAAACTGGTGACTTCAGGAAAATTTGGAATATGAGACACATCCAAATAACTCTTGATTCTAATTCTCTACATTTGAAAACATTAATCAAGAAAAAAAATAAGAAAAAAAAAGGTAGGTAATTATCTGTCTTTGTGAATGACCTCAAAGGCTTCAATGATGAACAATGTAATGGAAAAATGAATATACTAATGGTTTGTAAAATGCCTCTTCTAAAATAAAAAATTTAGTTATTGTAAAGTATCAAACTGTTTTATGATAATTTAAAATGCCATATTTAAAATCATATCTTGCTGAGTAATTTATAAAGTTGTGTTCTAGGAGAGTTTGCAGGAAACTTGTATAGGAAAACTTCAGTATTGAGATCTACTCTGGTAATTGCTGGAATATTTTCATAAATCATTAGGTATATGTACAAACAAACTCATGTTTTAAGGACTCATTCTTTTGCAGAAGCCAGATGTTGCTTTTATCAAGGTCCTTTGCAATTATATTTTTCTTTTAATTTTTTCCCATCTACTGTTTATCCACGAAAAGCTAAATACGAGATTTTACTGCATTTGGAATTAGACAATCAGCATTTTGATTCAGTGATATACATCATCAAATTTAAAAAGCTTATATCTTAAGACAATGCTTATGAAAATTAACATATATAATGTTATATAAACATATATGAATCTAAACATAGAAGAAACTAATTTTATATCTTTTACTAAGTAAATTAGTATTATTTATACTCAGAATTTCCACTAAGTGGATTTCTTCCTCATTTGTACCTCTATCCTATCCCCCACTCCCCCAAATATCAAGTTTCTCACCCCCTCTCCCTCAAATATCAAGTTAAAATGGAGGCTCAAGAGTTGTCCAAAATGGAGAGGTAGTTTCCCCTGTGTTTGGAGACATAGACAAAATTGACTTACAATACATGCATAGAAGTACAGAAAACTCACGATAGCTCACACATTACTAAACAGGATTTTATGAATTAACATCTTCTCTAATTCCTTTGTCAGAAAAGTGGCTTTATACCTGCCTTGGATATGATTAAATGAATATCCACTTTGTTCAGGGATTAGATATTTTTTGACAGAGTCTCTGTAGGGTCAGGTGAGATTTTTTTTTTTTCTTTTTTAAAGCAGTGAAATAGGATCATCATCCTCAGTAACAAGTTACAGTATCTGAAGCATAGAAGCAATATAAAATGTGGCCTGGAAAATGATCTCATCCCAAACTGCTGGGGCCATTTCCAGTTCTGGAGCAGACAGTTGTATGGAAGGGGATGGGTCTATAGTCCACAGGCTCACGCACTGGGGATTCCTATTCAAATGCCAGTGAACATTATGAATGCCAGTGAATGCAAGTGAATGTTAGCCTGACAGTATCTGGAAGGAACAATGCTTACATGTATTTTAAATTAAAATGGTGAGTCTCCCAAAAAGTAATTTTGAAGTACTGTATACGAACATCAATCTTCCCTAAATTAACCAGCTTTTAAATACTGCTGGGCTTGTTAGGTTGCAATTCTGACTAGAACGATCTTAAGAAAAATTGGGTTTTGCAGTCATTTTAAAGATTGGTTTTCTTTGAAAGACTATTTCAGCTCCTAAAAAAATAGATCTAACAGTCAGGACCATAGAAATATTCAAAAATACAAGTTAGGAAGAAAAGCAAACCTTTTAAAATCTCGCACTTTCCCAAAGCTCTGCTTTATGCTTAGTGAAGGATTATAGAACAGACTAAGCAAAATGCCTTCTGCATTATGAGACTGCCGGACTTAATCCTTTTAGTTTATTTGTTTAATCTGGCAATTTGATGAGAATAAAAGTAAATCTGTATATAAATATTCAGTTATAGCTTTACATATTTATGTATGTATATATACATACATACATACATACATACATACAGTTATGTATGTATAATTTTATATTTTAAGCAAATAAGAAAGAACAGGTATTTCCTATTGATAGAGAATATCTTTGCTGATGTTGGATGCCTTATTTAATATTATTTGATTCTATTAAAAAATTACAAGATGAACCCAGTTTATTTAAATTATTACGTTCTTGTTTCTTATTCTTGGACTTTACCAACATTGGAATCATAGCATGTACAAATTCAGTCCACATGTAAATAAGAAATTGTATATACTTGACTCCTTTAATTATTACTGCCTATTACTTGCTTCTTGCTCATCTCCCTAAAGTCAGTGTTCTGTAGATTTAGTGTGTCAAACTATAATTCTATCCTTGGCTGTTTATGACCATACAAGTTAAATTTCTGAGAAAGTAGCTAATATATACTACGATTCTTTGAAGCCAATATGCTACAATCTAATTGAAAGGTAAGTTAAATTTGGAACTTAAAATGTAGGGCTTCCCACGCAGGTGTTCTTAGGCTTTCCTAAGAAAATACCAAGGCCTACCAAGGCTGGTCACCCTGCTGCCATTGGAAGTCCTCCCTGTTCAAAACTTATAGGGGACTACATAGTTGTCTGGAAGAAAATTGATCTTGTGAGCATGGCATGTCTAACACCAAATCTACTAGGTTCAACAGGAACAATTCAGTCAGCACTTGTGTCTATGTGCACCCAGCTCATCATTTACATGGCTCATCTGGCTAGGCTAATGGGTTGTTTGGGACTCTGTAGGAAAGACCTAAGCAAAGTAAGAAAGCTAATTTTGTTTTAAAGCAAGCTCGATGCCCAATGTGGGGCTTGAACTCATGACCTTCAGATCAAAAGTCGCATGCTCCCTGATTGAGCCAGCCAGGCTCCCAAGAAAATTATTTTCAGTGAATATTTAGCATGTGTTTCCTAATATGTTAACAGTGCTTATCACTTTTGGGTGGTTGGATTAGGGAGTTTATTTTTTATCATTTTATGATTTATCTGTAATAACCACCTATTGCCTTCTTAAGAATTTTTTTTTTTAAGTTCATTTAAAAAGTGCTTTACCTTGCCCACTGCTGAAAAGACTTGGACCAGTTGAGAGTTTAAAATCCATTGAAAAAATAAATCAATAAAATCAATCAATCAATCAATCAAATCCATTGAAAAAACATTTAACGATGAAAATTGAAAAGAATAAATCTTCAAGTAGAAAAGGATAAGAATCAATTTAGGCAACTGCTTTAAACAGATTTAATTTCTTGGGCAATTTGGTTCTAAGAAATACAGCAGCTGATTGTAGGGCAAAAGTAGGAAGGCCTTTGCATGACATGGTCACATTCTGGCAACAGAAGACATTTAAACTCATCTGCAATAAGCCTCTTGGTATGCTTAGAACTCTGCAATTGGTTCGTTTATATAACATTTAACTTATAAATGGTTCTAGAGAAGCATGTTTGTTATACCTTGAAACATATGTGTTTGATATCCTGGACACAAAAAACAAAAATGCAACTTTTCTTGGGAGATGGTTTGGGAGACCTGTGAAGACTTTGGGGCTCCGCCCATGGCAGAGTCCTCTCTGGTGCTCACTACACTGTGCACCGAGGACACCTCCTCTCGTGTCCTCCAGCTTTAGTCTAAATAGGATCAAGAGAGACTTCTTTTTGCCCAGTTATAATATCATATTTTGCTTCTCATCTTTCCTTCCTCTTCTCGCTTTCTCTTTTCTCTCTCTTTTGAGAGGGGTCAAGACAAAGCAAAGAGGCAAATTCCCTGGATTCCTAGCCCTTTGATGGAGGCTCCAAGATGATCAAATCATAAATACCCCCTATCTTACTTAAAAGATAAAAAGTATAGGTGTGTCTAAGGCTCAACTGCTCTCTGCCATCATCTGTTCCTAGAAGTGCAAGATATAATTTTATGATTATTGACTAAAGTGAGAAATGATAAATATCTTCCAAAACTTCCACAGATCCACACCTTCCCACTCTGACTCCCACTATTATTAATGTTTTTCCACTGAGGGAAATGGCTGAATATTTAAAGTCTCTCATTGCATTATTAAGTACGTCCTAACTTTTAATATATGTCGAGCAAGTGAATGACATCTTTTTTGTTACTTTTGAAATTATAGGATTTCCTTTTTTGTTCTCACTGAGGTTTTCATTTCATTTTCAGATAGGCATAAATTCGCAGAAGATAAGTCACACATATTTCATTTTGTTCACTTATCATTAGCCCCTTTCTTCCTCCTTTGTACTCACCGAGTACAGAAATATAGGGGATACCAAAAAATGGAGGGCCAGGCATACATGCGTACAATAGAAGGTCACTGCTAAACCCCATTGCACACAAAACTCTAGTCCTTGGGTTGGAATGGTTTTTTAGTTTTGAATTCAGCAGAATAAATACACATAAATTGTCTATCTGAATATTGATTTTAAAAGCGTAACCCCATGTATTAAACATGAATGGAAACACAGATAATTTATTATATCAACTTTATGATGTATGCATGTGTAGCTTTATATCTTCAGAACAAAAAGTATTACATATCATAACAATATTCAATGACATTCCTATAAGTGGTTTGATAGAATACAATAATACAGAGTAATTAACCTTCAAGATAAAGGTAGTAACAAAACATCAGCAGGAACTAAGAACAGTTAAAAAAAACAAAACCCTACATTCATTTGCCATTTCTGTGACAAAGAAATTAGTCAGCTTAAAAACATTATCCTTCCTGAATCTTTCCATGATGCATTTTACCCAATTTTGCTATTTAAATCAAACCACAACACATCGGAGAAATAAAACAGTTATTTGCTAGCTCTATAGAGCACTTGCCTAATTGTATGGAATATAGCAGAGATAATGAGCTCATTGTGAACTGCGACAGCCATATAGCGTGGCTCATGAAATGCTGATGGGACTGTCCGCACTGCATAGCAGAGATAAACACCCCACAAGAGGAATAAAAATTCAGCTGTGAAAAGAACAACAACAAAGAAAAGAACAATTTTCCATTAGTTTTATAGGTGAATAAAAATGCAAATTTTAAGTGCTTTAGCATGCATTTTGTGTCTATTACAGAAACATAAGTTTAGCTAGAAGTAGATGCATACAAAATGTCATTCACATATGAATACACGTGACATACATTTAAGATTTTATTCAGTGTGTAGACTTTTCAAGGTACACTTTGGTTTTTGTTTTCTTGCTTTTTTAGAAACAGTGCTTGGTGTCTCAGATTTTTCTTTTGCTAATGCCTGGCTTGTTCCTGAAACAACTGTAAAATTATTTTCTACATCCCCAAACTGAGTTTAAGATATTCACGGAGCATCTGGGTCATAATGAAGTCATCAAGGCAACAAAGGCTTGTATTGTGTTCATATGTAGCTTCTAGAAATGTAAGGTCTTACCGCATTGGATCTGGTTCAACAACATAAAAATATCCATTGCTAGAAATGTGAGAAAATAGGTTGATAAACATTCAGTGGCATGTTTTATAAATGAACCATTATTTCTTCACACATGACAGAAATCCCATCTTTTGTGGGTGGAGTGCTGAAGGCTTTGTAAAATTCATAATCACCTTGTTTGTGGGATCAAGCCAGAAGAGACAAGCATAGTAAAGCAGTTAAGGATAAGGGCTTCAGAATCACATTAGGCCTGATTGGAAATTCTGGCTCTGTCTCTAATTAACTTTGCATAATCTGAGGCAATTTAACGTCTCTGGCCACAGTTTTCTTATTTGGAAAATGAGAATAATAAAAAGTACATATTTCATGAGATTATTTGCTAATGAAATTAAAAAATGGATATAAAGCACATAATATAGTTACGGACATGGTAGATATTAGATAAGTAAAGGAATACATAAAAACACACATTAAATGGATCTTATTGTTAAACATCTCGTTTGACTTTTTTTTTCCAAACTGAACATCACTACTTTAACCCTTTTTGACCAATAATTTATACCATCCATTTTATCTGTCTTAGCGACATGACCTCACGGAAGATAGTATCTAAAGAAGATAATATCTAATTAATAAGAATAAAGAAGAAAGCTCTAATTTGGAGAAAATATTTCATCAAATGCATTACCTGGAGGTAACCTACTTACTTATCTACTGAGACACTGACTTCCATTCCCATATGCGAAAGCTGTTTTACCTGCCAACCTTTCAGCCTATTTCTGTCAGTATTTAAACAATAGGTAGTGCCTTAATTATTGAAAACCCCTTAAATAAACACATCTGTCAAGAGATAGTCTAAAACCCTGATGTGGTTAGAAGCCAAATAAAAAATAAGGCACACTCCAAGATCTCCATGAGATTTATTCAGTCCCAATTATTCAGTATGTTGGCCACTGGCCATGTGCTATAAATGTTCTTTCCAGCCGAGTTCTACTGGATCAGGAAAAGCAAATCAAGAAATGCTGAGGTCTTCATGTAGAACTTTCCTTCCTAACTCTTGTATTTCTTTTCTTTTTTTTTTTTTTTTTTAAAGTTTATTCATTTATTTTGAGAGAGAGAGAGAGAGAGAGGGAAAAAAAGAGAAAGTCCGGGTTGGGGAGGAACCGAAAGGGAGAGAGAATCCCTAGCAGGCTCTGCATGGTAATCGCAGAGCCTGACATGGGGCATGATCTCACAAACTGAGATAATGACCTGAGCTGAAATCAAGAGGCAGATACTTAACCGACTGAGCCACCCAGTGGCCCTCTAACTTGTATTTCTGTCCATGGTACTGCTATCGCCTCTTTACCCAGGTTGGAAATCTCAGCTGCCTTTCTTTGGTACATTTCTACTTTGAGTTGTTTTTCATAGGGACCGTTCCTCCCAGTGCCCACAATGACTACCCTTTAAGTGCCTATCATATTGCTCTTTATTTGTTACAGTTATTTTTCAACTGCCCCATCTAAACCTGGCTTCATCCTGTGTTCATTCATTCTTTATTTTCTGAAACTCCACTTTGATCACATCAGGATTTGTCCAAATCCCTGGCACTCCACTTGGGTTAGCTGATTCACATTTCCATTATAAGATTCACTCATACTCACTTAGGACCCTGGAAATAATTCTTGCCCCAAAAGGAAGACTACAAGGGATTCATGCCTGGGCAGACATGTCCTCACATTTAAGCCTTTCTTGCTACCCAGGCTTCATGTTAGTTGCCCACTTTGCTTGGCCTTATTCTTTTGTGCTTGTATATTTCTCACCCCTGATTTATCTAGTTGTTAACCCCTCAGGTCAGGCTTTTGTGAGGTACTGCATGCATTGTCATTCAGATATCTCCAGTGGCTTACTATTATTTTACGAAGGCTTGGTCCTGGCTTTCCTAGCTCCCTGTGACTTCATGCTATACATCCAACATGACCTTCCAATACTCCCTAGCATGAACTCTGAGCTAGCCCAGGAAGACTCATTGTCCTCTGACCACTTCAAAGATTCTTCTTGCTTCTGAGTCTTTGTTTATGCTATTGCTCACACCAAGAATTTCTTCTCACCCACATTTTCCAATCTTATCCATGTTTTCAATGTCCAATTCAGGTCCCACCTCCATCACAAAGCCACCTGAATTGATTCTACCTTGCACTGAATTTTCCTTCCTCTAATCTCTTATGGGTTTTAACTATCAATATTGCACAATGCAGAGAATAATGCCACAGGATATATAATTGAGAGAAAATTATTTGTGGAGTCATGTTAATCACTCCCTTCTTTAGCCCCAAATAGTTATGACCTTCAGGAAAAGAAGCAAGTTTTATTTATTTATTTACTTACTTTTTAAATTCAAGTATAATTAACATCCAGGGTTATATAAATTTCAGGTGCGCAATTTAATGATTCAACAAGGAATCGAGGCTTTCAATGATTTTTTCTGCCTTTGCCCACATAGACAGCAACAGTATGGAGCATACATAGATAAGATTCAGTAAATATTTGCTGAATTGAAAGAATATAAATGATATCACTTTCATGTTATTAGAGATGTAGACTTTCTGTTACCTTGTCACTTCCTCTAACACTGCAGGGATTACAGACGTGTAAAGGTCATACCGGCATTATTATTAATAGTGCTAACTGCTGTTTACTGATGGGCCATGACATGTATGGTAATGTGCTTGCCACTTAGGAATAATGAATCCAGAAATATTGTTAAACAACCACCAGCACAGAAGTATGCTGAAATGGAAGGATTTCCACGTAGCAGAAACTATCTCCTTCTGAAGACACTATCTCCTGTCCCTTATTGCAGTGTTTTTACATAATGTTGTCTTGAGGATTAAAAAAAGGAAAACAGGTTAATTAGGGTGCTGTAATGTATAATTATATTTAAAAATAAGAGATAAAATAAGATTCCTCCCAACAGCTAAGCTTAACATTAAAATCATTTCATTAGCAATATCAAACAATATGCTCTGGCTGAAAAACAATTTATTATTCAAAGTACCAATTAAACTAAATGTGATATATAAAAGTCGTGCTTGGGAAAAAAAATCAGTTTCATATAATTAACTTCAAACTAACACTGCAATTAGGAAAGAAAATATGCAGATGTTACCAAATTTTGCAGTGTTATTATGTGGGAGTTGAAATATGTGTTGTGCTTCTGCTTTAGAAAATAATTTCTGCTGTTAAATGATTTTGATGGGAGGCATGAGTACAGTTAGAGAGGGAATTGCATTTATATTCAAAGATCCAAGTGGAGCTTTCAGAAAACTGAGGTATTTTGCTTTTTAATCTATAAGGGATACCGGTTTGAAAGTGAGCTACCATAGCCTTTTAAAAATTTATATATGATAGTGAAAGCGATTTCAAGTTATCTTTCCAAAGGGCTGGGTCAAGCAAAGTGAGAATTAGTATCATTTCTTTGACACTGAAAGACGCCTGGGCTCTGTGATCTCAGAACACCCACGCTGGCTGAGAGGAAAACAACTTCAGAGTACAAATGTCTCTCAAGCTGTGGTTCCCTGCTTTGCTGTGCTGCAAAGGCATTTTTGTCTTAGTAACATTTTATGCTTCTTAGCCCCTTTAAAATTATTTTTATGTGGCACAAGTAAATATATAAATGACACATTAAGGTTGAATTTTCCAAGAATTTCTGTTTTTTTAAAGAATTCTTTAAATGCTTATTTATTTTTGAGAGAGAGAGAGAGAGAGCAAGGAAGCATGCGCAAGTGGGGGAGGGGCAGAGAGAGAGGGAGAGACAGAATCCCAAGCTCGCTCTGCGCCGTCACCGCAGAGCCTGATGCAGGCTCACGAACCGTGAGATCGTGACCTGAGCCGAAATCAAGAATCAGATGCTTCATCGACTGAGCCACCCAGGTGCCCCTCTAAGTATTTCTTTTAATGTCCTCCTCTGTTTTCCTCTAAGTCCTTCACTTTCAAAGTTTTCTGGTTTTGTGCATGCAGTAACATGGTAGGCAGCACAGAAGTTATCATGAAGTATGAAAACAACTTCAATAATGCTTGAGAGTAACTCAAGTTCCAGTGTTCTAGGCCTCAACTGGCATATGGGAGCCTTGATATTTGGGAGGCTTAGTTGCCTTTTCTTTTTAAAATAAGAACAGTTGTGAGAGTTACAATGCTGAAAACAATGAGAATGATACTCTTGATAGAATTTTAAAGCTAGAAGTGACTTTATTAGACCATGGAGTCTGGGGGTGCTGTTTGGAGTGTGTATGTGGCTGCAAAGATGGGTGGTTGGTGAACTGCTGTGATTCTGCTTGCCTGAAGTCCCTTTATTGAGCTTTGGGACAGAGACTGAAGCAGTAGAATGTGGGTGGGTTTCACAAGGAGGACAGTGGAGGCAGGAATGTCTGTTCCCTCCTCAGCTCTCTGGAAGCAGTGAGCCACAGGGATGGGCAGCGCTGGGCTGCAGAACATGCCTGTGGAGAACCCTGTTGTATCCCTGTTGCCATCCCTGTGGTCACAGCAAAGTAGGGCCTGGAACACAGGCTCCTTAGTTCCTGACCAGTGTTCTCGAAATGACATCCTTGGGCCGAGATGAGAATGCTCTTACTAACTCTATTCTTTGCTCTATTATTAACAGAGGCATAGACAAAACCTTGGGAAATATATTTCTTTTCATCCTATTGAAGAAAACAAATATTTTCCCAAGCAACAATTGTTTGCACTTTAAATAATTAGTATGCTAATTAGGAAAAGCTAGTACTTCCATTCGGAATTACTTTTTGTCCCCTGAGTCTGACTTTGTAGCTAACATCTGTTGAACGTGCCAGGCACTGTACTAAATGCCTTTTGTACATTATCTACATGTATGAAGGCTTTATTGCAGGCTGGGCAAAATGTTGAATGTCCCAGTTTCAAGCTCAGATCACAGATACCGTGTCGTAATACTAAGGAATACGATTGTTAATCATATGAACTATGTGGTGACTTGATTATTCCTCTCTCACACTCACTGCTAAGGAGTTCTCCAAGGCAAGCACTGCTGTGAATGATCACACATTTGCAGGTTGGCTTTTCTTTATTGCTTCCTTTCATACATCTCTAGAACTTGGATCAAGTTTTTCACCATCTCCACTGCATCTTGAGTGGGAAAGTTAGAGAAGGCATATATTTTCTCCCCTCTGTCTCTGGCACGTACATTTAAAGTTCTTAAGGTTTGATATGGGGTGATAGAAATTTAGTGAAATTCAGACACTCCAGAGTCTATGGACACACATTAAAGATCATGAACGTAGGAAGAGCTCATAAAGATAAAATAAGATTGGGGAACTTTCAGGGCACAGGGTCAATGTCACAAGGCGCAGGGTCAATGTCAGGACAGCAAGCTGTGTCTTCTAGTAGTGTTTCTTCCATTTCCCTCTCCCTGTCATTTACATGTGTGTTGTTTGAAGAGGGAGCTGCAGTCAGGATTATGTGTTACCTTTAAGAACTACATTTAGAGGCACCTGGGTGGCTCAGTCGGTTAGGCTTCTGCCCTCAGCTCAGGTCATGATCTCATGGTTGGGGGTGGTAGTTCGAGCCCTGTGTCCCCTGTTTAAGGCTCAGAGCCTGGAGCCTGCTTCAGATTCTGTCTCCCTCTCTCTCTGCCCCTCCCTGCTTATGCTCTGTCTCTCTCTCTCTCTCTCAAAAATAAATAAAACATTAAAACAATTTAAAAACTATGTTTAAAATTGTCAACCTTTTTTAAAGACTGACAGCATCGACAATTATTTACCTTTGTTTGGGCTATGTCCCTATATTCGCACATACTTTTTTAAGGGCTAGCTTGAGTGGTTTTAGGATGATTGTGTGTGTGTGGGGGGCTATATTTCTGTTTATATTCTATCTTTGTGAAAATTATTTTACTTCTTTGAGATGTAGTTTTTTATATGATGTTAAAGGGGAAAGAGAATATAACAATTTATTTTATACCTTAGTTTTATACTTACAGTGCCATTATCTCTTCTGGAAGTTAAAGAAATTAAGTTCCTTATTCAATTTCTAGCTTATAAAATCTTTTGAAGACAATTTTGCTGAGTTAGGCTTGGCTCAGGACATTACTTGACCACTGAGTGGGGGACTCACATGGTCATTACAAATTTGCCTTTTTCTTGGCCTAAAGGTCTTTTTCTTATTTAATTTATCCCACAGTTTCCACTACTTTGGGGAATGGGTCTCAGTGAGTTGAACCTTTCTACTCCTACATATTCTAATCTCAGAGGAAATGGTGGTACCAGTCTCTTTATGTTTACTGCAGAGATCAGAATGGGTTGAGCTGTAAGAATACAGGGAAGCTTGCAGTCCATAGGGATTAACAGCTTGTTATTTAAACTGTGATAGTCCTCTCAATACAAGGAAAAGATCTGCCAAAATCTTCTTGACAACTGAGTTTAATCTATAGGATATTCTGTTCAAGCAACTAAAGACAGCCTTTTTTTTTTCCTTCTTAATGTTGCTTCCTCCCTTGAAAGTTTCAGGGCTCCCTGGGAGCTGAAACCCCTGAGAAGAAATTATGACCACCATGATTATCTTAGATACTCTTGCTCCCTGTCCTTTAGGAGCTGTCCCAAGAGAATCCCCAGCCCTAACCTCAAATCTCCTAAATTTCCAAAAAGAAAAGTAGCACTGTAAGGATAAAATTAAGATAGAAAATAATTTGTCCTGTTAGCCCTGTAGCATCATATAAATAAATACTCCTCAAAGATGTAACAGACTTTTCAGAAGACGTGGTATACAGATAAACAAGAAAATACCCCCCACTTCACTCTTTCTAAAAACAGTCAAGCAAGACCCTCCAAAAGCATGTGTGAGTTTCTAGCAATGCAGCCCAAGCCAAGGCAAATAAATTGTCTCTGTGGTCAGGCTTTTATCCTTTGATTGAAAATTAAAAATACATTTTTAAAGTGGTAACAAGTGATGCAGTGTGGATGAAGACATATGGTACATTAGACTAAAAGAAGATGTATGTAAATGAACCTACATCATGAACATTAATCTAAGTCAGATGAAGAGGAAGTCTAATCTATTTTCTCCCACACTCATTAAATGGTGTTTATATCACATTTCACCTGTCATAAGATAGACTAATCTTCTACGGTAATTAAGTATTTACATCCTCAGAAACAATGACTATTTTAGAATTTCCCTATATAACTCAGTAAGAGAGTTACCGTATTCTTCTTGGTTCCTTCTAAACATTGGCATATGACTAACTAAGTGACTGGACACGTTGTTTTGTGTGTTTAAGATATCATACTAGGAAGGAAGAGAAAAAGAAGAGGATGTCAGTGAAGAAGAGAGTAAAGATTGTGTTTCCTGTAGTGAAAACATTCCATGTGGAATTCATGGAAATGAATTAGAACTTTTGAACAGTGGAATAATGAATATTGGGATTACTTTAGAACCACCAAATATTTAAAAATTCCCAAATGAAATGGGAACCCAAGCTCAACATGCCTGTTTGATTGTTGCTTAGGTTTTTCTCTATGTCTTTCTTTCAAACTTGGTGAATAAAAGATACAGCAAGGGATGCCAAGCTCTAAGAAGTTTCCAAACCCACAAGATACCTCATGCACTGGTGGACTTTTCACAACTATGAAGACATGGACAAAGATCTTAATTTATAAAAGAATCCTTATCAGGGAATAGTTATTAAATCATATAAATGTGGTTGAGAAGAGTTAAGTCATAACGGTGATATAGAAAGATACAGAGAATAACAGGAGGTAAACAGAAACCTGGATATAATTTTTTTGTATATATTCTTGTGCTTGATTAAGGAAGGCGGCAAAATAGCTTTATTCTCAATTACATCTCTTTTAAATCACATTAGATTATCATCACCTAACTTCTAGAAGAAACCAAGGAAACATTTCAGTGCTTGCCTAGATCTGAACTAAAGTTTGATGCTGAGATTTAGCCATGGAATAGAAGTTACACATGTCCGTGACATTACCATCTATCAGTCACCCTTTTGCAGCCTTGTTTCTTGTAGGTAAGGTATATGTCTGCTCACTTATTCTAATTTGTCTTGGTCATTGGTACTGTTTATCTTCAGTCTATGTTCTGAATGTGTAGTCAGATACTGACTGCTAACCAATGAAAGAATGAACTCCACTATATCACCACCTGTATTAAATTTATGTATTCCATGGGGTTCCTGGGTGGCTCAGTTGGTTGGGTATCCGACTTCAGCTCAGGTCACGATCTCGTGGTTTGTGAGCTCAAGCTCCGCATTGGGCTCTGTGCTGAGAGCTCAATGCCTAGAACCTACTTCAGATTTTGTGTCTCCCTCTCTCTCTGCCCCTTACCTGCTCGCACTCTGTCTCTCTGTCTCTCTCTCGCAAAAATAAATAAACATTAAAAAAATTTAAAAATAAAAAAAATTAAAGAAATTATGTATTCCAAACTTGGAAGCCCCATATTGGAGGACTCTGCCTGCCAGCACTAAATCCAGGTGAAAAAGTATGGTCTTCCTTACTCTAGAGGTGACCTTATAAAGATAATTCAGGCATGAGAAGTTAATTCTACTCGTGTTAGTTTGTACCAACAAATTAGGAAACTCATAGGGTAAAAGAGTTTTAACTTTTTAGCCATGAAAAATTTAGTTGCTATTGTGCAAAATCTTGACGAGGCACAACTGACTAGCAACTTACTAAATAGGGCAAATAGATTTAGAAAAAAAAAATCTGAGAATCCTACTACCAACATTTTTGGGATATTTATTTGCTGCCTCCATTAATTTAGAACAATGTTTCTCAGTCCCAACTCTCTTATCCTTTACATAGAATAGTGGAGTAATAAAAATTTTTTATCAATAGCATATCAGTTTTATTCTACTTCAGTATTTGTAAGTGAATTATGTAATGTTTAAAAGTATACATAATTTTGTTTTGCCATGCCAAATTTGTACCAATCTCTTATTTTGACTGTTGGACAAGTCAGAGGTAGAATTTTATAAAAAGGGCTCAGGGCTGTCAATTTAGTTTGTATAACTTGCTCAAAAATACCTCCCAAATTTGAACATACCATTAAGGGAATGTGGGGACCATTGTGTAACTGCTGGATTTTTAGCTTTATCATGTTTCCTCACACTGTTCTAATCCTGACCATAGAAAATATTACAAGATAAAGGAAGCTGAGCTCATTCTTTATTCTTTCAGCAAATATTTATCAAGAGCTGACAAATACTTTGTTAGGTGTCAGGGATATAGTGAGAACAATCCAGTTGATGTTGCTGGGGAGTATTATAGCTACCAGGCTGGGAGAGAAAGGAGGGATGGGCAGATGTAAGCATATGAGCTGTAGATAATGTATTGAAACATACTCAGAAAATTCAAAGGGGTGAGTCACAGGATGATAAATAGTATAAGTTTTATAGTATTTTTTATTATCTATGTTATAGATGATCTCCAAAGAGGTATGGCAGCTAGTCTGATCCAGAAGTATTCTGGAACATTCACATTTTGAAATTCATTTTCCACCAGATTAAAAAAAATCACTAGGCTTACTGGAGGGGTTGTGAGAGGGGGGATGGGCTAAATGGGTAAGGAGCACTAAGGAATCTACTCCTGAAATCATTGTTGCACTATATGCTAACTAATTTGGATGTAAATTAACAAAAATAAAAAATAAAAAATGAAATAAATCACTAAAAAGCTCCCAGACTTCTGGGCCTGGAAAACACCCTCACATTGCCCCATGTTCACCTGTCTTTTATAGTTGCAATGTTTACACTTCTATTTTATTTTTTTTTAATTTAATTTATCTTCAGTAATCTCTTTGCCCAACGTGGGGCTCAAACTCCCCACCCTGAAATTAAGAGTCACATGCTTTACCGACTGAGCCAGCCAAGTGCCCCACACCTTTATTTGTTTTTCATGAAAGCTGACCTCACATTTTTTTTTTGTATAGGACAAACATGATTATTAAGAATTATAAATAGAGGGGCGCCTGGGTGGCGCAGTCGGTTAAGCGTCCGACTTCAGCCAGGTCACGATCTCGCGGTCCGTGAGTTCGAGCCCCGCGTCGGGCTCTGGGCTGATGGCTCGGAGCCTGGAGCCTGTTTCCGATTCTGTGTCTCCCTCTCTCTCTGCCCCTCCCCCGTTCATGCTCTGTCTCTCTCTGTCCCAAAAATAAATAAAAAACGTTGAAAAAAAATTTAAAAAAAAAAAAAAGAATTATAAATAGATATAAATAACAATGGGATTCTGAAAGTCATCATTTTCCCCTTTCTATGTTTTCAAACAAAGAAACTCAAAGAAGAAACTGAGTCTCATAGAGGTTTGGAGATTTCGCAAGCAGTCTCTACACCTGTTTCATCTGTCTGAAACCCTTGTGGCAGGGAAATCACCTGTCTGAGCAGTTCTGGAGATGCCCTATGCAGTGGGCAAATTCTTTAAATGTATGACCCACATTTCTACCTAGAGTTCTACTTCAGTGGGAAGACTAGTACTGCGCTCTTTCAAATGGTTCCCTATTTTGTATTTTTAAAAATTAAATCCTTTTTGACAGGGAAAGCTAACCCAGAATGCATGTTTATAAATATATTAACTATTACTTTCTCTTTTTTTTCTAAATTGACTCCTGACATTGATGTAAGTGTACAGAGCTTCTTGACGAAAATTTTCCACAACCTCCAGGTAAAACCTATCTATTGCTTCTCCACAGCCTGTCCCTTATATAGAAACATTTCCATTTAGGAAATGGAATAATTTAGCTTTTAGTACAGGTTTCCTCTTGGCTGACTGAAGATATAAGAATTTACTCTTGAATAACAGTCTGAGTATAAAAAAAATCTAAGGGCAAACATACTACTTATAGAAATATATAAAGAGAACTGCAAAGAAGCATCTGCTGCACATTAGAAAACACTAAATTAAAAGAGGTTAAATACAGAATATCTAGTGCTACATGCACTAGAAAGAAAAATCAAAGATGCATGAAAGATAAATAAATGGAACTGCTGTAGGGTAGTGTGAAAAAAAACCCACAGCAACCACATGTCGCTGATTTTTTAAGACAGTCCTAATTTCAAATATTTGTTCCTGTTGTTAAACTATGTGTCTTGACTTTTCTTTAGAGAAACGTGTTGCTGGAGTTTTTGAAACTATGGTGTTCCAGTAGTTTGTAGGAACAAAACAATGCCTGAAGATAACAAAACAAACACCACCACCATTTGACTTCCTCTCATCTCATGGTCTCTGCACCCTATCACTAGTCTTTTATTTTCTGAGACCCTAATGCTACCATTTAACATCTGTGGGAGTATTAGTTTCACTAATGCCTGCCTCTCAAGTCTTGCTACTTTTATCTCAGTGCTAAAGCCATGCCCCAGATATTCCAATCATAATCTCTCCTCTTAGTGTCTCTCTCCTCACCTTCACGGAGACCTGCTTATCATCCAAAGAAATGCATTTCCAGCAGCAGCTATGGATCTGTATTTTTTCTTGTACTTCCTACCCCGCAGTCCTCAGGAAAGTGAGCGCAGGGTCCTCCTTGCTTTCTGTGTATCCCCTTCTCTGGTGTTATCCAGAATTACTGTATTTAAAAAATGTCTACTTTTTCCATAGTTTCATCCTTGCTAGCGTAAAAATTTGCCACCAGGTAAGCTGTCTCTCTGGAGGAAAGCAGAGTCTAGTGGCAGGAAAATACAATAAAAACAGCCCATGAATCTAAAGAACTATCGCAGAGGGAGCAGTTAAATAGCCTGAGAGAACGTTGTGGTCAGAATGGAATTCTTTTTTTTTTTTTTTTTTTAAGATTATTTTGAGAAAGAGAGAATGTGCATGTGTGTACGTGAGTGGGAGAGTGGCAGAGAGAGAGACGGGGAGAGAATACCAAGCAGGGTCCATGCTCAGCACTGAGTCTGATGCAGGGCTATTAGATCATGACCTGAGGCAAAATCAAGAGTTGGACGCTTAACTGACTGAGCCACCCAGGTGCCCCAGAAGGGAATCTTTTTATGAATGATTTGGGAGGTAGGGGAATATCAGAAGACAGGAAAGTCATATAAAGTGAGAGAGGTCACTGGAGATAAGGGGGTTAATGTTGGATGAGGGGTTACTTTAGGTGATAAGAAGAAAAAATAAGAATGGATAGAAATACAGGAAGATCTATAGATATGTAGGCAAGATTTGGAAACAACTGATGTCTAATTGCTCCTACTTACTTTTTTCAAGGAGGAGGCATCTAACAGAAAAGAAGTTTGAAGGTACGAAGAGGGAGTACAATATAAGACTTGAAATAATCACTGCAAACAATGTTCTAATGATTGATCAGGGAAACAGTATTATGGAATGCCCAGAACACAGCTGAGATAAGTGATACGTGTTTTAGTATGTTCATCTGATTACTTCTTTGGAGTCAGTAGTTCTACACTTTAGAATAGCATCCAAATTACCTAGAAGGCTTGTGAAACACAGACTGCTGGGCCCCGCTATTCTTTTTTTTTTTCTTCAATATATGAAGTTTATTGTCAAATTGGTTTCCATACAACACCCAGTGCTCATCCCAAAAGGTGCCCTCCTCAATACCCATCACCCACCCTCCCCTCCCTCCCACCCCCCATCAACCCTCAGTTTGTTCTCAGTTTTTAAGAGTCTCTTATGCTTTGGCTCTCTCCCACTCTAACCTTTTTTTGTCCCTTCCCCTCCCCCATGGGTTTCTGTTAAGTTTCTCAGGATCCACGTAAGAGTGAAACCATATGGTATCTGTCTTTCTCTGGATGGCTTATTTCACTTAGCATCACACTCTCCAGTTCCATCCATGTTGCTACAAAGGGCCATATTTCATTCTTTCTCATTGCCACATAGTACTCTATCGTGTATATAAACCACAATTTCTTTTTCCATTCATCAGTTGATGGACATTTAGGCTCTTTCCATAATTTGGCTATTGTTGAGAGTGCTGCTATAAACACTGGGGCACAAGTGCCCCTATGCATCAGTACTCCTGTATTCCTTGGGTAAATTCCTAGCAGTGCTATTGCTGGGTCATAGGGTAGGTCTATTTTTAATTTTTTGAGGAACCTCCATACTGTTTTCCAGAGTGGCTGCACCAGTTTGCATTCCCACCAACAGTGCAAGAGGGTTCCCGTTTCTCCACACCCTCCCCAGCATCTATGGTCTCCTGATTTGTTCATTTTTGGGCCCCGCTATTCCAGGGTCTGACAAGCAAGTCTGTAAATGGGCCCAAGAATGTGCATTTCTAACAGGTTCCCAGGTGCTGTTGCTGTCATTGGTTTTGAGAGCACACTTTTGAGAGCCACTGCTCTTTCTCCATCTAATGATAAGGTAGAATCAAAACCCCTGAATTTGGTACATCTATATATATCTATATATACCTTTAGGAGATATATCTATATCATCTATATCTATTATTTATAATCTATGTATATCTATATATGCCTTTAGGAGAGAGTTATACATATCTCTCTCCTTAAGGCAATCTAGATTGACTTTATGGATTCATCATCACATCACATTCCTGGTTCTCCAAATTCCTATAACAGGTTTTCAAGACTCACAATAAACTTACATATCCAGTATTAGTCACAATGTATTCCAACATAATCTTCTTTTCTAGTTGGGCACTTCCTTCATGTTTCATACAATTTCCATCCACCTTCACCACTATTCCTATCAAAGGGAATGTTCCCTGCATCACTTTACAATAACCTAAATATTACCCATGGCTCAAAGAACTTCTCTTTTATAAAGATTCCTGGGTTCTTGTCCAGACTGTTGTCTTCCTTTATTGAACTACTATTGTAACAAGAGTCTTTACCACATAATTTTGTTTTTAATAACTTTTAACAATTTCCATTTATTTATACAAACTAATAGTAAGCTATTTGGTGAGAGGAATAAGGATTTTATTCATTTTATATCTCCTGCAAAACGTTCAACACAGTATCAGAGAAATTATAGATACCCAGTGGGTCTTATTTATTGTATGAAAATTTACTTATATATAACAAAGTTTATGGAAAATAAATTACAGATTGCTGTCAGCTATATATTCTTATTCACTCTATATAGACATCAGATATCATAAATATGATTTTCTTTAGAGTGTAAAAGAAATTTTTAAAAGGCCTTGAATACATCTCAAAACCAAGATGTACAAATACAAAAAAAGGCTAGGTAAATAGGCCATGCTTTCTGTTTGTTTATTCCCTACCCAATGATGTATTTTGAGTATTATAAAACAGAAAAGAAATATAGTGGGCTTTTCTTCACAGTAATATGGGGAAATGATTTTTCCTAGTTTGGTTAACTTGGATTGAACAATATAAAATAATGTCAGAGATTTATGTTGAGTAGAAATCTTATATCTATATAACTTTTTAAATTTTCATATCCATATGAAAGTCAGAATCAGATTAGTTCTACACTTTATCTTCTGACATTGATATATACTGATATGGATCTAATTATAATTTCTGATCTCTTCTTTGATATTAATCAAAATAATGATGATTGGCTTTACATATTATCAATATAACCATTCTTTTATATACCCACATTGCTTTATTCATACAGATATCAGGCCCAGAAAATTTCTAAAATGTCTTGCCCAGAAAAATATTATTACATTTAAATTATAAACTAAATACATATTTTATTAATTAACTTCTGGCAAAATACTAAATGTGAATATTCAACCAACAATCTCCAAGTATGGGGAGACAGAAAATAGGAATTAAACTCATGTGTTTATTTTTTACATCTGCCAAATAAAATTAAGATTTGTCCTGTGGTTTACTGAGGGGAATGACAACAAAATAATAAAAATTCGTTTTATTTTTTGTATCTTTAGAGGCCTAGCTTAAAATAACCTAATGTTAACAGCAGAAAAATTCCTGCTGATTTCTCTTCCTCATTTTTCAAAAAACCAAGATGCCAGAGAAACCCATGTTTCTGGCCTAAGCCTTTATGTGATTCTCCCGAGTTCTCTAGTTTCTAAGTCATCAAACTCTCACTAATCCCTAAAAAGCATGGCTTCATTTTTGTGTAATATTGGACCTCCAGAGAATTCCTAATAAATTGTCTTCAGATGAAAGATAGATTAATTAATCATTTTGCAAGGAAAATCTCTACACAGGGAGTACCCTGGATCCTAAGTCTGATTGATATATCACAGGACCAAACCTATATTAAAAATTCCAGCATGTCTCCTTTTTTTTTTTTTCCCAACTAAAGAAATAAATCAAGGGAACAGCTACTGTTAATCTAATGGGAATACAGTGAGAAGGTGGAAAATAGAAACTCTCTGTGCAAAGAAGTTGCCTTTATTTGCTGCATTTCTCCTTCCTAATTTCCTCGATTGTGTTTTCTCAACAAAACTACAAAGCTACATAACTATGAAAAAAAGAATGGGAACTCAGAAAAAGTTTGCAATCCACATGTCATTATTGTCCTTTTCATAATATTGCTTTACCAAAACCATATCAGGTGAAATTCCTTTCAGTTTGGTAAAGGGGTGTGGTAAGGCTTCTACAGAAGTTTATTTTAATGCCACTGGAAAAAGGACAAGGCAAGTGCACAAAACAAGTGACCACATACCAACTGCTGTCATGTAATCCCAGCGCTCAGTGAGGCACATGTTGAAGATGAGGTGATCAGATGTTTGCCCTTGGCCAATAAGTGAAATCTGCCTCTCCAAATTCTGGCAAACAGACGAAGTCCAGCCAACAAGAAACCAAAATACTACCAGGATAATTACTGCCAGCATCCTCATGACCCGTCCACCAGTCATATATGGAATCCGTTGGGCTGTTCGTGAAAGAAACACTTTCAAAACCCTGGAAAAGCAAAACATCAAAATGTGAAGGCAAGCTTAATAGTCAGAAAGTAAAACTCCCCAATATTTTATTTTTCTAGGTGAAATTTAAACCCACCCACATCCTACTTATGCAGTTTTAACATGAAAAAAACCTCAAAAACAGTATTGCTTATATCTTCATTTAATTTCATTCTAGTTTTTAATCTTTCAATAGCAAAACAGATATCCTACATTAGATGCCAGTGAGTCAACAGATTTGCAAAGGATGGAATTCTTTTGAGTATGTATTAATATTTCAAGGAAAATACTCAAGATCTTTTAAAAAAAAAAAAGATCCATAGGCAAACATTGCTCACACAGGGTTTCTAAGGGCTCAAAAATAGTCCTAAAAGTAGTTGGGTTTTACAATATTATACTAAGTCAAAAATTTCCTTAAACCAGTTTTTTTTAACAGTAGAATGTTATAAAAGTTATTTTCTGAAAATTATTCTAAATGACCTCTCTCTATAATTATTTCATTACCTTACCAAAAATAATAATGAAATAAATATGAAAACAATGAGAGAGATATTTAAATAGGGTAACTGAATTAAGATCACCATATTAAAGAAGAGGATTGGGATGACATTTAAGAAATGGATCTGGAGAAACTTAACAGAAGACCATGGGGGAGCGGGAGGGAGAAATTTAAAAACAGAGAGGGAGGGAGGCAAACTGTAAGAGACTCTTAAATACAGAGAACAAACTGAGGGTTGATGGGGGGTGGGGGAGAGGGGAAAGTGGGTGATGGGTACTGAGGAGCGCACTTGTTGGGATGAGCACTGGGTGTTGAGTGGAAACCAATTTGACAATAAATTTCATATTAAAAAAAACTAAAATAAATAAATAAATAAATAATATTTTTTCTATGTATGCAATTCAAATGAATAGCTAGAGTTGAGAACTACTGGGTTAAGTTATATCTAAGAACTATTCCATTTCTAGTTATTGTGTGAAGGCAAAATCCAAAGTTACTGTACAGGTCCTTCTGTTTACCCATTTCTTTAACTTTATCCCCAGAATATTCTTAGCTGATTTTAACTCCCCACTCTCATTCTGAAATTTTATGTCACAAAATTGTGACTTAAAATAAACTACCATGAATGGTTCATGATACTATGGGGGTATCCACAATCAATTTCCAAAAGGCAAAAATAAATTTATTTTCCCAAATTTCTATTCTGTCCTTCATCTCATTCTTTATAAAATTTTTATGAAGTATTCCTATGAATTCTTCACAAAAATCATTTTAAGTCCAGAAATGAAACATACACACTTAAAATAGCCTAGATGTCTTATACTATTTTTTCTGTCTCTATAGACCTTCAGTAGCTCTTCCAGAATCAACACAATACGCCCAGCAAAGAAATTTATTTTTTAGCAGACTTTTATTTATCCTTCTTTCCCCTATATCTTTAATTCCATTGTCCTTCAATGTCCTTCAACTAACACACAGCATGAAGTTATTTAATACTGAATAAAATACCCTCAACTTTGCTGTGGAACAATGTAGCAAGATATGTATAAAAAAGAGTACAGCAGAAGACCTCTTTAACTATTCTCCACTCAACTAGTTTATCGGATTAAGGGTTATTCTCCATTCTCTATGTAAAACATACTGAGTACTGCCCATGTCATGCTAAATGCTAGCAGCGACACTTAACTTGCTACCTCTGTCTGGTATGCCTCAAACACTTCGACTCCAACCAGTTGAATTGCTACTTGTTAAGAATCAGTTGTATGTGTCCCCAAATAGTGCCCATTGTTATCAATTTATATAATTTAACCAAATTATAAATAAAATAATTACACATGACTGAAACAAAAGGAGACTTATTTGTATAAAATCTGTCTTGAAAGCTTTGGAAAGACTCCATGTAGGTGAATCATTAAATAAGCTGTTAACCTAGGGGAAAGTGAGGAAACTTTAATATATTGGGGTGGTCAAAAAACATAAAAATCTAGAAAGATTCTATGCTCAGAATGCTTTAAAAAATCTTTAGATTTGTGGTCTTATTTATTTATTATTATTATTTTTAAAATTTATTTAGTTTTGACAGAGTCAGAGTGCGAGCATGAGCTGGGGAGGTGCAGAGAGAGACAGGGAGACAGAATCTGAAGTAGGCTCCAGGCTGTCAGCACACAGCCTGAAGCGGGGCTCAAACTCACAAACTATGACATCATGACCTGGGCCAAAGTTGGATGCTTAACCGACTGAGCCACCCAGGTACCCCCAAGTTGTGCTCTTATTTAAAGAACCAATATTGTGAACAGTAGATAATGTACTACAGTAATTTATGTTAGAAAGAGAACAATGCACTCCAAACGTCAGACCCATAGTCAAACAAGGGGCCTATTTAAAAAACATTGGTAAATGATTATTTGTGTGTTTTAAATTGTAGTCTCTTATACACTTTACTTTAATGCCTTTCAGTTTTAAACAAGTGTATCAATTTATTGACCAGTGACTAATCCCCATAAGAAAGACTTCTACTGTAATTAGCAGATCAAAAAATTCAGAGAACTCTTAGAAATAAGAGAATTTTTTTTTAAATTAATGTGTTTTGCCAGTTCCAGTCTTATTTTCTGCAGGAGAAACTTGCAGACACTAGGTACACATAATTGTTTCTGGTCATACCTGGATGAATTCTAAATTTTGAATGACTAGGAGCTTAAAAGAGGAAATCTGGCTCATTTTTATGGTCTTCTATATTTTGGCTAGGCAGAAAAAAAAGAGAATTGTTCTAATTCTAGACACAATTTGAATTGAAATAGAATTATAATAAACAAATATTTATACAATGACAATCATATACTGGGTATCATGCTAAGCAACATGGGAAGAATAAGATACAGTTCTAGAAGCTTACAATCTAACTAGAATCAAGTGTAGAAATAACTACCATATAAAACAGCATATATTCTACATTGTATGTACCTAGTAAGTCTAATAACCTAATAGAATAGCTTATATTTGGCCTGGACTTCAATGGATACCAACAGAAATGGAGGAAAGTGGAGAAGATATAAGGAGATATTCTAGCTTGAGAATAACATAACATAACAAAGTACAAAGCAGGAAAAGTAAGTTGCATTTTGCAGAGGAAATCTATATGATCCCACTTTGATAATCTTTTAATCAATAAATCTGAATTCTAAATTATTAGAAATTTTCATGTTTTCCAGCTGATGTCTTAGGTATTTATTGTATAGTCTGAGAATTCAAGATTATCATAGATCCCATAATCTTATTTCCAGAGAGGAAAAACCAAAGCCAAAGGCTTCATGGGTCTCCTGTTATTAGTTTTATTGGCTTTTGAATACTAGGAAACACACTAACACAATTGTGCACTTCAGTCTGAGCATTTCAGGATATTGGGTTTTGTAAAATGGAAGAAGATGAATTTTTCCAGCATTGTTTTCAAATAAAATGAGAAAATTCTGCCATATCTTTAAAAAACAAGCTCTTGTTAGTTTATATGGGTTCACTCCCTAGATAGCAACTTCTAAAAATGAAATCCTTAGATGTGCATTTATATGAAATACAGCTGTAGGAAAAAATACAATAATTAAATTTCTTAGATTACTATTTTTTTTCATAGATAAATCTTTAGGATACCATCTGTTCAGATGGTTTCACTGTTTCTGAAGGAAAGCAGTAACATATACAAGAAGATTGCAAGAAATTGACAGAGTTTAAAAAGGCATATTTAAAGAATATATTCAGTTCTCATTATTAACAGTAGATAAATTCATGGAAATGATGTTGTAACAATGAAAAGGGCAACCCAGGAATTGGCTGTCACTGGAGTATCTGTCTCTACTTTTTTACTTCCCACACATTTCTGGTTTGAGCTCATAAAACTCCACTGTCAGGACTTGTACTTCTCCAAGTATCTAATTGATATTTGTACTTTTTTTTTTTTTTTTTTTTTTTTACTTGATCTCTCTCCAGCTTTCAGCATGGCTAAAGCACTTGGCTTCCATTATGTCACATCCTCTTGATTTTCTTCCTATTCCTCTGTCAGCATCTTTTTAGTTTCTGATGCAAATTCTGCTTCTCCAGTCTTCCCCTTAAGTGGTAGTGTTTCCCAAGGACCTCCTAAATGTAGCCATCTAGATCTATTTCTTACTTTAAATATTGTACCCAGGGAATTCCATTGACACCCCTGTTTCAGATATCTACATGCTGGTGAGACCCAAATCCTTATCTTCGGTTTAGATCTCTCTCCTGAGCTCAAGATCTTTCTACTCAGTGACCTACTAGACATCAACACGTCCTCAAATGAAATTATCCCTCTTTCCACTCCTTCTTCTTCTAGTCTACTTTTCTCCTGTGTTACTTATCTCAATGGCTAGTATCACTTAATTGATCGAGGCAGAAACCTAGGAATAAACTTTAATTTTTCTCTCTCACTTACATTCCAGACATGAAATGAGTGATCAAGAATTTAATTTCTACCTCTTCAATATCTTTCAAATCCTTCTCTTCTTCTCCATCTTCACTGCTATACTGGCTCCTGGTCATCAACCTGCTCCTATAGTAGCTTCCTAACTAGTCTACTTACTGGTCTTGCCTACCTTCAATCACACTCCACACTCCACACTGAAGCCACAATGGTCACTTCTGATCATGTTACTCCCTGTTTATAGTGCTTCAGTGGCTCCCCATCCAAATCCTAGATCCTTAATATGGTAAAAGACCTTTAAATGCCTTTGAATATTGGTTCCCCCTTGTCTCAGCAGCCTTATCTCTCACCACTCTCCCTTTCCTATAGACCTGCAGGTCCCTGTGGACTATATGTGAACCTTTGCCCTCAGTTTTCCTCACTGCCCCCCCCCCCACCCACCGCCCCATACCAACACCTAATTTTGCTAATTTCTACCTATTATTTCAAGTTTCAGTTTAGATGTTGCTTGCTCTAGGCCACTGGTTCCCAAACCGGTATCATCAATATCATCTGGAAACTTGTTAGAAATGCAAATGCAGTTATCTACCTGCTTCCAGCTTCATTATAATTTAGTAAACATACATCAATAGGCAATTAAAATACTATGGTTTTGGGGAATAGTATCAGCAAAAATGATGGAATAAAGAACCCACAAGTCTATCCACCCATAAAAGCAATGAATAAAGTGGCAAAAACTATTAGAATCAACTTTTTTTGGAACCCTGGAAAAGAATCAAAAGCTTATAGCAACCAGGGGGATGCTTAACCAAGAGAAAAACAACTGAATCTGAGTAAAAAGTTTTGTGACATTTTAACATACTGTTCTATCCAGTGTCCTATCTCCCACTCCCCAGATCAGTGGTGGACTTGAAGACAACATCCCCCATCCTCATCACAGGCAACTAGTACTAGGCAAACAGAATACACCTTTTTCTTAAAAAATTGTGGTTGTTCATTTTGACCTTTCTGGTGGCTCTCTGGAGGACTAGTTCAAAAGGCCTGCCTTTATTTTTTTTTTAATTCCAGTTATATTAGTTTCAAGTGGACAATATAGTGACTCAATAAGTCTATACATTACTCAGCATTCAACATGACAAGTGCACTCCTTAATCCCCATTACTATTTCACCCATCTTCCCACCCACATTCTCTGTGGTAACCTTCAGTTTTTTCCCTATAGTTCAGAGTCTGTTTCTTGGTTTATCTCTCTCTCTCTCTCTCTCTCTCTCTCTCTCTCTCTTTATTTCTTTGTTCATTTATTTTGTTTCTTAAATTCCACATATATGTGAAATCATATGATATTTGTCTGTAATTGACTTATTTTGCTTAGCATTATACTCTTTAGCTGTATCCATGTCATTATAATTGGCAAGATTTTATTCTTTTTAATGCTGAATAATATTCCATTGTGTGTGTGTGTGTGTGTGTGTATATATATATATATATATATATATATATATATATACACCACATCTTCTTTATCCCTTCATCTATCAGTGAACACTTAGGTTGCTTCCATAATTTGGCTATTGTAAATAATGCTGTGATAAATATAGGGTATGTATCCTTTCAATTTGTATTTTTTATTTTTGGGGTAAATACCAGTAGTGTGGTTACTAGATCATAGGGCAGTTCTATTTTTAACTTTTTGAGGAACTGCCATACTGTTTTCCACAGTGGCTGCTACTAGTTTGTATTCCCACAAACAGTGCAAAAGCGTTCCTTTTTCTCCACATCCTCACCAGCATTTGTTGCTTATGTTTTTATTTTTAGCTATTCTGACAGGTGTGAAGTGATATATCTCACTGCAGTTTTGATTTGCATTTTAAAGTCACCCAACTGGGAACCCTCCCAAGGCTGAGGGTCACTTGACTAAAACATTTAAAGGCAAATGGATTGGTTGATGTCACTTGGGGCAAGAGGTAACAGTTAGAACAAACTATAGACTAAACAAAAATGAATGAAGGCTGGGAAAGAGATCTGCTGGGCAAAAAGGGCTTTGAAAAGTTCCCATATATTCCCGGGCATCTAAAAAGCTGAAAAATACTCAGAAAAGACCCAAGAAGGCCCTAAGTTCTCATATCCTGTTGACCCGAGGCTCTGTAGAAGCAGGAAGTCTAAGGCAAAGTGGTAAAGTGCTTGACTGAGTGTTGAAGACATGTCCCAATATACACATACACACACAGTCCATGTACAAAAAGTAAGAAATGTAAAAGAGGTTTTTATTTGTTTCAGACTTTAAGGAAATCTCTGTTAAATCACTAGCTCATCACTAAGTCAACAGAACAGAGACTTCAGTGGCTATACATAACAAAAGATACAGATATTACAGAATTAGCTCAGAAAAGCCAGTAAACAAATAAAAGAACAACAAGAAACAACAGTAAATTCTGGGGAAGATGAAGAATCTGATTCCAGATTTACCACATCATAATATTCAAAATTTCTAGTTTTCAAAAAAAAAAAAAAAAAGAGACATGCAAAGAAACAAGAGTATATGGCCCCTATGAAAAAAAAGAAATTAATAGAAACTGCCTCTGAGGAAGCCCAGGCATTGTACGTATTAGAGAAAGATGTTAACTGTACTAAATATGGTCAAAAAGCCAAAGAAACCATGCACAAAGAACTAAAGAAAGAATGATGTTTCACCAAATAGAGAATATCAATGAATAGAAATAAAAAGGAACCAAGAAGAAATGGAAAAGTTGAAAAGTACAATAACTGAAATGAAAAATTCTCTAAAAGGATTTAAATTCTCTAAAAAGATCTGACAATGTAGAAGGAAGAATCAGTATATTTGAATATAGGTCAATTGAAATTGTATAGTATGAGGAGCAGAAATGAAAATAAAATGAAGAAGAATGAATAGAGCCTGAGATACCTATGGTACACTATTAAGAATATTAGGATTTACATAATGGGAGTTCCAGAAAGAGAAGAGAAACAAGCCAGAAAGAACATTTGAAGAAATAATGACTTAAACTTCTCAAATTTGACAACAGACTTAAATCTACATATTTAAGAAGCTCAAGTAATCAAAGTAGGACAAATTCAAAGAGACTCACATTAAGACACATTATAATCAAACTGCTGAAAGCTAAAATGAAGAGAAAATCTTGAAAGCAACCAGAAAAAAGTTACCCATTACATATAAGGGATTCTTAATAAGACTAAGATCTAATCTCTTATCAGAAACTATGGAGGCCAGAGGGCAGTGGGATAATGTATTAAAAATGCTAAAAGAAAAAAAAATGCTAAAAGAATGCTTGCTTCAGCAGCACATATACTAAAAAAAAATGCTAAAAGAAAAAACAAACCTGTCAACAAAGAATTCTATTATCTGGCAAAACTGTCTTTCAAAAGTGAAGGAAAAATTAAGACATTTCCAAATAAATAAAATGGAAAGAGTTTACCATTAGTAGATCTGCTCTATAAGAAATACTAAAGGAAGGGGCATCTGGGTGACTCAGTTAAGCATCTGATTCTTGATTTTGACTCAGGTCATGATCTCATGGCTCTTGAGTTCCAGCCTTGCATCAACTCTGTGCAGACAGTGAGGAACCTGCTCAGGATTCTCTTTCTCCCTTTCTCTCTGCCCTTTCCCCACTTGTGCATGTTCTCTACCTCTCTCTCTCTTTCTCTCTCTCTCTGTAATAAATAAATAAACATTAAAAAAAAAAGAAATATTAAAGGAAGTCCTCTAGGCTGAAATAAAAGACACTAGGCAGTAACTGAAATGCACATGAAATAATGAAGAACATTGGTAAAGGTAACTATAGAAATAAATCTAAAGGTAAGTACTAATGTATTTTTGGTTTATAACTATTCTTTTTTCTTATATAATTTAACAGGCAACTGTATAGAGTTATAAGTATAAATCTATGTTGATGGTCACACAATGTTCAAAGATTATAATTTGTGACACAAAGTAAAAGGGAAGCAGAGTAATATATGGCAAAGGTTTTGTATACTATTGAAACTAAATTGGTATTATTTGAAACCAGGTTTTTATATATTTAGAATATTATTTTTTTTAAATGTTTATTTTTGAGATAGAGACAGAGCATGAGCGGGGGACGGGCAGAGAGAGAGGGAGACACAGAATCCAAAGCAGGATCCAGGTTCTGAGCTATCAGCACAGAGCCTGACGAGGGACTTGACCCACAAACTGCGAGATCATGACCTGGGCCGAAGTGGAACGTTTAACTGACTGAGCCACCCAGGAGCCCCTATATATTTAGAATATTAATTGTAGAATGTGAATTGTAATCCTCAGGGCAACTATTAACAAAACAACCACATATAGAAATAGATGAAAAGGCAATAAAAATGTAGAAGTGCTCTTACCATAAGGGCAGGTAGTAATGAAGGAATTGAGGAATAAAATGATAAAAGATACATACAAATAAATACCAAAATGATAGAAGTATGTCTTTCCTTATGAGTAATTACATTAAATGTAAACTGGTTGAATTCTCCAACTAAAAGTTAAAGATGGGAGAATAGATTTTTTAAAATGATCCAACTGTATGTTGTCTACAAGAGATTCACTTTGGCTCCAAAGAGAAAATAGGTTGAAACTTGAACAACAGAAAAAGATATCTCATGCTAATAGTGACCAAAGAAGAGCTGGAATGGCTATGTTAAAAAATAGTTTAAGACTAAGTTTGTTAAAAGAGACAAAGACACTACAAGTTACAAGTATCAATCCATCAAAATATTAATAATTGTAAATACACATGCACCAAACATCAGGGCCTCAAAATATATGAAGCAAATACTACAGAACTCAAGAGAGAAACAGAGTTCTACATTAATAGTTGAAGACTTCAATATCCTGATTTCAATAATGGATAGACGGTCTTGACAGGCAATCAGAAAATCGAGGGCTTCAACAACATTAGGAATCACCTAGATCTAATAGACATGTATATAAAACTATATAGCAGATTACACATTCTTCTCAAGTGCACAGAGAGCACTGTCTAGGATAGACACAAATTAGGCCACAAAACGAGTCATAATATATTGAAAAAGATTAAAATCCTACAAAGTGTTTTCTCTGACCACAATGGATTGACATTGGAAATAACAATAGAAGGAACTCTGAAAAATTCAAAAATATGTGGAAATTGAATGGTACACTCTTTTTTTTTTCAATATATGAAATTTATTGTCAAATTGGTTTCCATACAATACCCAGTGCTCATCCCAAAAGGTGGAATGGCACACTCTTAAACAACGAATGTGTTAAAGAAATCACAGAAGAAAATAGAAAATAGTTTGAAATAAATCAAAATGAAAACACAACATACCAAAGCTTATGAGTTTTGAAAAATTTAGTGTTTAGAGGGAAATTTATAACTGCTAATGCAAAAGAGAAGAAATATATCAAATCAAACTTTCCACCTTAAGAAACTAGAAAACAAAGAGCAAACTAAATTGAAAGAAAGCTGAAGGAAGGAAATAATAAATATTCGAGTGGAGTAAGATGAAATAAATAATTGAAAAACAATAGAGACAATAAACAAACAACAGCTGGTTTTTTGAAAAGATAAACAAAATTGACAGATTTTTAGTTACTCTGACAAAGAAAACAGAAAATTCATATTATTAGAATCAGGAATGCAAGGGGAGACATTACCAGCAACTTCACAGAATAAAAAGGATTATAAGAGAATACTTATGAACAACTGTATACCAAAAAAACTAGGTAACCTAAATGGAATGGGCTAATTACTAGAAACACACAAATTACCTAAACTGACTCAAGAAGAAGTAGAGTATCTCAAAAGATCCATAATAAGCAAAGATATTGAATCAATTATTAAAAACTTTCCAAAAAAAAAAACCAATCAGGACCAGATGGCTTCACCAGTGAATTCTACCAAACATTTAAAGAATTGACACCCATTATCTTCAAACTCTTCTAAAAGTAGAAGAGGGATAAACACATTCTGTATTATTTTATGAGGCCAGCATTATTTTGACTCCAAAGCCAGATAAAGACATCACAAAAAGACAATTGCAGACCAATATCCCTTTTGAATATACATGCAAAATTCTTAAGCAAAATACTAGCAAATCAAATTCAAAAGCATGTTAAAAGAATTATATCCCATGACCAAGTAGGATTTATCCTGGGAATGCAAGGTGGTTTAACACACAAAAATTAATCAATATAATATACCATATTAATAGAATTAATACAATGAAAAATCCCACATGATCATCTTAATTTGTGCAGGGAAAAGCATTTGACAAAAATCTCACACTCCTTCATGATATAAACATCAATAAATAACTATAGAAGTTAAATTCTTCAACTTGATCCATATTGGGCTTCTATGAAAAACTCACAGCTGATATATTCCATGGTGAAAGACTTAAATCTTTCCCCCTAGTATCACAATCAAGGCGAAAAATTGTTCTCACCACTTCTACACATCACTGTACCAAAAGTTCTAGCCATGGAAATTAGTTGAGAAAAAGAAATAAAAGGCATTCATATTGAAACAGGAGAAGGACAGCTATAAGTAGATGACATGGTCTTATATATAAAAAACCCTAAAGAATACACACACGTGCACACATACACACACAATTTGAATGAAAAACCTAATTTAGTAAGTTGCAAAATACAAGTTCAACATGCAAAAAAAAAAAAAAAGTTTTATTTCTGTATACTAGCAATCCCAAAATGAAACTGAGGAAACAATTCCATTTACTATAGCATCAAAATGAGTAAAATACTTAGGGATAAATTTAACCAAGGAGATAAAAGATATGTGTGCTGAAATCTATAAAACATTACTGAAAGAAATTAAAGAAGACCTAAAGAAATGGAAAGACAATCAGTGTTCATGGATCAGAAGACTGAATATGGCAATACTTCCTAAATTGATCTATAGATTCAAGTCAATCTAGAGATTGTAATGCATTCCCTACTAAGATTCCAATTGATTTATTTTCAGAAATGGACAAACCGATACCAAAATTCATATGAAACTACAAAGCACTTCAAATAGCCAAACGATCTAGGAAAAAAACCAAAGTGGTCTTGGATGACTCATACTTTCTGATTGCAAATGTTGCTATAAAGCCACAGCAAGCAAAACAGTATGGCACTAGCATACGGACAGATATGAGTAAATTAAAGTATGAGCAATTAAAGGTAAATTTTATTCAATAGAATAAAATTGATTATCCAGAAATAAACCTTTACACCCATGGTCAACTGTTTTTGACAATGGTGTCAAGAGCATTCAATAAAAATAGTTTTTTTTTTTTTTTTTTTAACAAATGGTGCTGGGACCAGTGGATATCCACATGTAAAAGAATAAATTTAGACCTCTACTTTACATACTATACAAAAATTAATTCCAAAGGTATAAAACCCAAATATGAGAGCTAACACTATGAAATGCTTAGGAGAAAACAGAGGTAAAATTTTTGATCTGGGATCAGGCAATGGTTTCTTAAATATGATATCAAAAGCACATGTAACAAAAGAAAAAATAAACTGAACTTCACAAAAATAAAATAATTGTATATCAAGGCACACTATCACGGAAGTGAAAAAGAAAAGCCCCAGAATTGAAAAAGAAATATTTTCAAACAATTTTTCTAATAAGGGTCCATATCCAGAATATATAAAGAACTCAGAATACAACAACAAAAAGGTAAACAACCTAATTAAAAATAGGCAAAGGACTTGACATATTCAAAGAGATATAAATGACCAATAAACACACGAAAATAATCTCGACATTGTTAATCACTGAAGAAATGTATATCAACAGCACAGTGAAATATCACTTCACACAGACTAGGACAGTTATAATAAAACTAAGTGGATAATAACTGCTGAAGATGTGGAGAGGCTGGAAGCCTCATACATCTCTGCTGGAAACAGAAAATGATACAGCCCCGAGGAGAACAATTTGGTGGAAAATGCTAGACATAGATTTACTACGTGACCCAATAATTCCACTTCTAGTTCTTATATACCTATGAGAATTGAAACATAGATTCACACACACAAAAAACCTGTATGTAAGTGTTCATGGTAACATTATTCATAATAGTCAGGAGTGGAAACAACTCATCCATCAAATGATGAATGAATAAACCAAGTGTCGCACATACATACAATGGAATATTACTCGTTAATAAGAAGGCATGAAGTACTGATACTTATTACAACTTATCGCATATTACATATTACAAACATATCAGAAACCACCTGAGCCGAAATCAAGAGGCCAACATTTAACTGACTAAGCCACCCAGGCGCCCCTAGTCTTTCAGTTTCTTTACCATACATTTATAGATAAAAAATAGTACTAGGCCATAGGGGACCACAAAAAGATGACAAAATTCTTTGCAAATATGAAGTTACTCTTTTGTATGTGTGATTACTTATAAAAACAAGAAAATAAAATTCTTAATAACTAGTTGCATGTTAATATATTTAACCTATTTTAGGTTTCTCATAAAAAAGATACTAAACAATATAAATACAAAAAATTAAATATATAAAAAGTCTAAAATTACCATTGCATTCACCTTCGCCTTAACCCACAGTAAAATACACAAAACATATTAGCTAGCAAGCAGAAGATGTGACCACAAAAGAAATTCGGATTTGCTATGTGAGTATGTAATGACTCTTCAGTTTGTCTGACTGGTAGTATCTTTAACTTTTTAGATGGTATTAATTACCCTTAAAATAGAAGAACTTTCAGTTATTGTCAGTGAAACTTTTGGAAATTAATTATAAAGTATTCCTGTGATTGCTCTTTGGTTCTCATACTGTCTAGCTATTTACACTTTGTTTCACCACTAGATTTTAAACTCTGACTTAAACTTCTTTGCAGGTCCCAGAGTACCTACTACGTTGCCTTGCCTATTATACAATATCACAGACTCATCTGTTTTTACATGCAAATTGATTCCTTCATTAAAACTATAATATATGGTCCAAGTAAAACAATAGAAACTATAAGCAAACAGAGAAAAATGAATGCCTAAAGTAGCACTAGCTGTACAGAAACACTTAGCATTTTGATGAATTTTATTCTCTAGTATTTTTTCTATATGTAAACGTGTTTTATGATATTAGGATTACAATACATAATTTATGTGGTTCTTTTGAGCATTTTTGTCATACAACATTCTATATTTGTAAATAGCATGACATATGATGGCACATAATCTTTTAAGCACATCATTATTTTTTTTCATTCTAAACTACAATCCAATGAACATTTTTTTCTCACTCCTTCAAAGCCCCAAAAGTCTAAGAATGGAAAATAGAAATCTAGTGCATTAACTTCTATACATGTCAGTTGTTACTATCTATATTGGGGAACATTGTTTCATCTCTCTTATCACGTTTAGAATGGATTGAAAACTAATTGAAAAGGGAACTTACAAGAAAGGTGGTATACAAGGTCAAACATATTTTTTAAAGATATAAAGTCTCATATTTTTATACTGGAACAGATGCCAACTTAGGAAAACTTTTCTAGTGACTAGAGAACACAGGAAAAATTTTATCTATGTAAACCTGGCTATAATATGAAAAAAAATCATAATCCTTCTGCATATGTACTATTTTCTTTTTAAAATGTTTTTAATGTTTACTTATTTGAGAGAGAGAGAGAGAGAGGAGAGAGAGAGAAAGGGACAAAGTGTGAGTGGGAGAAGGGCAGAGAGAGAAGACACAGAACCTGAAGCAGGCTCCAGGCTCTGAGCTGTCATCATGGAGCCTGACATGATGTGGGGCTTGAACTCATGAACCATGATATCATGACTTGAGCCAAAGTCAGATGCTTAACTGACTGAGCCACCCAGGAACCCCAAGCAAATGTACTATTGTTGGCAACTTAAGAAGTATATGTGATTATAGCCTTCAAAGCCCCCCTTTTCATGAGCTTGACCTATTTTTTTAAGTGCCCCTCATAACATTCTTTGCTTATAGACTAGGGCCTGCTGTATTCTTGGGTTAGTTTCTCTCTACTGCGTTCTACCCCCCCAGCCCCTGACAAACCTTTCTCTTTCAGGTCACCTTCCTAAGCTGCCTGACTGAATACTGTATTTTCTGGCTGACACCTAGAGTGTAATCTATGTTTATGCATATGTCTGTCCTACCTATACACCAATATTTTAAGAACATTATGAATAATTTTTGCAGATCAATTTTTGTATACACTTTTCTTTAGATTTCAAAAAAATAACTCACTTTTTAAAAAGCTCTTGATACATATTACCAAATATTTTCAGTGGATTGTACCATTTATGCTCTCTTCTTCAGAGTATGAGGGTATCTTACTCCTTGGATATTTAATATTATGAACAATTAAAATTAAAAAAAAACCCTTTCTCCTGAAATAAATGAAATACTGATCCATAATTTCCCATTGTTTTATTCAAATTTTTTTGCATTCAGTTTTATAATTTGTTGCAATTCTTATAAATTGAGATGAGACTGTGAGGTAATTTTTTTTAGACAAAGAGCTAATTTTCAAAATTATTTGTTGAATTGGCCATTCTCATTCTGTTGTTTTGGAAAGCTTTCTCTAAAAGTTTTGTAGTGCTTTCATCTTGGTAAAACATATCAACCCTTAAGATTATTCCTAGGCATTTCAGGTTCACATTTAAGATTGCGAAGAGGACATTTCCATAATTATCTTCTCCAATTTAAAGGTAAATAGAAAGCTATTCTTTCTTATACAAACCTATACATCTTGCTTAAATTTTCTTGATTGAACTTTCATGAATATATGAATAATTCCTTTTCAGAGATATAACTCATATACCATAAAATTCTTCATCTTATGGTAAATTTATGAGACATGGTAAATATGGTAAATTTAACTTTTATGAAATTTATAAAATTCAGTTGTTTTAGTGTATTCATAAAATGTGCATCATAACCCCTATCTAATTTCAGAACAATTTCATCACCCCAAAACGAAACCTCATACCCTATTGTTACTCCTCATTCTTCTTTTTCCCCTAGACCCTGGCAACCACTAATCTACTTTACGTCTGTACAAATTTGTCTATTATGAAATATTCTGAATATTTCATGTAAATGACATCATAGACTATGTAGCATTAATGAATACACTTCATTACTTTTTCCACTGAATAATATTTCATTGTACAGATAAACCATGGATTGTTTATCCATTCATCAGCTGATAAACACTTGGGTTCTTTCTAATCTTTGACTTTCATGAATAATCTTATTATGAAAATTTGTTGTATATATTTTTTTTCTGTTTGGACATGTATTTTCAATTCTCATGGATATACACCTAAGAATGGAACTGTTGGGTGATATGGTAACTTTATGTTTAATATTTTGAGGAACAAAATTGTTTCAGAACATGGCTGTACCATTTTACAATCCCACCAGCAATGTATGAGGTTTTCAATTTCTGCACATCCTCACCAACACTGTTATTTTAAGACTTTTTGATGATTAAAAAAAAAAAAAAAGAAGACTTTTTGATTAGAGCCATCTTTGTGGGTTTGAAGTGCAATCTCATTGTGGTTTGAATGTGATATCTCAAATGACTAGTGAAAAGTTAAGCATCTTTTCATGTAGGTATAGGCCATTTGTATATCTTCTTTGGAAAATTGTCTATTCTATTCAACTCAATTCCCATGTTTAAAGTTGTATTGTTTGTCCCTTAGTCGTTGAGTTGTATTACTTCTTTACATATACTGAATATCAGACCCTTATCAGATTTACAAATATTTTCTCCTATTCCGTGGGTTTTCTTTTTACTTTTTTTGGTGTGCAGGGTTTTTTTTTTTTTTTAAATTTTATAGTGAGAGACACACAGAGAGAGAGAGCGCATTCAGCACAGAGATGGATGCGAGGCTTTATCCCACGACCCTGGGATCACGATATTAGCCGAAATCAAGAGTTGGATGCTCAAGCAACTGAACTTCCAGTTCTTTCCTTAAAGTTAAATTTATTTACACAGAACAAAATACACAAATCAGTGCACAAAACAATGACTTTTGATGAATGCAACAGCTTATATAACCCACACTTCCGTCACTTCAGGAACAACGTACTTATCCATTTTTCTGTTGCTGGGCATTGGGTTGGTTCAAGCTTGGGGCTATTATAAAAAAAATCCCAAGCAGGCTCTGCACTGCCAGGGCAGAGCCACATAGGGCTTAAAACCATGAACTGTAAGATTCTGACCTGGGCCAAAACCAAGAATCAGATGCTCAACTGACTGAGCCACTCAGGCACACTTGTTATTGAGTTCTATGAGTTTTTAAATATATTTTGGATTATTAAACCCTTTATCAGGTATACGAATTGCAAACATTTTCTCACATTCAGTAGGCTGCCTTTTCATTTTGTTGATGGTTTCCTTTGCTGAGCAGAAGCTCTTTATTTTGATGTAGTCCCACTTGTTTATTTTTGCTTTATAAAAGCTTTTGTGTTTGGAATTAGATTCAAAATTCATCGCTAAGACTGATATCAGGGATCTTACTGCCTATGTTTTCTTCCAGGAGTTTCATGGTTTCAGGTCTTACATTCAAATCTTTAATCCATTTTGAGTTAACTTTTGTGTATAGTGTAAGATAGTGGTCCAGTTTCATTCTTATGCATGTGGCTGTCCAGTTTTCCCAGCACCGTTTATTGAAGAGACTATCCTTTTCCCATTCTCGCTTCCTTTGTTGTAAATGAATTCACCATATGTCAATGGGTTGATTTCTGAATGGTCTTCTGTTTCACCTCTGTGTGTTTTGATTGCCATAACTTTGTAATATCTTTTGAAATTAGGGAGCATGATGCCTCCAGCTTCGTTCTTTCCAATTGTTCGTGTCTGCAATTTCTTTCATCAATGTGTTATAGTTTTCAGTGTACAGGTCTCTTGGTTAAATTTATCCCTAGGTATTTTATTCTTCTTGATGCAATTTTAAATGGAACTATTTCTTAATTTCTCTTTATGATAGTTTGTTATTAGTGTATAGAAACACAACAGATTTTTGTATATTTATTTTATATCCTACAACTTTACTGAATTCATTTATTAGTTCTAATAGATTTTTGGTGGTGTCTTCAGGATTTTCTATATATATCATGTCATCTGCAAGTTGTGGCAATTTTACTTCTTCTTTTCCAGTTTTGATGCCTTTTATTTCTTTTCCTTGCCTAATTGTTCTGGCTACGACTTCCAATACTATGTTGAATAAAAGTGGTAAAGGTGGGCATCCTTGTCTTGTTCCTGATCTTAGAAAAAAAATTTTCAGCTTTTCACAACTGAGTACAATGTTAACTGTGGTTTTGTGATCATATATGGCCTTTAGTATGTTTAGGTACATTCCCTCTAGATCTGCTTTGTTGAGAGTTTTTATCATCAATGGATGTTGAATTTGTCAAATACTACTCTGCACCTATTGAGTTGATATGATTTTTACCTTCATTCTTTCACTTTTTTATTGAAGCATAGTTGATACACAATGTTACATTACTTTTAGGTGTGTAATATAGTAATTTGACAAGTTCATACACTATGCTATGATCCCTGCAAGTGTAGCTACCATCTGTCACCATATAATGCTATTATAATATCATTGATATATATATTCCCTGTACCTTCTATTCCTGTGACTTATTCTTTGCATAACTGGAAGCCTGTATCTCCCACTACCCTTCACCCATTTTGCCTATCCTTGCACCCCTGTTATTTTGTTACTTTCTTGATAGTATCCTTTGATGCACAAATGTTTTTCATTTTGATAAAGTCCAGCTTATCTACTTTTTTTCTTTTTTTGCTTGTGCTTTAGGTTTCTCTCCAAGACTATGAATATTTGTGTTTCCTTATAAGAGTTTTATAGCTTTAGCTCTTACATTTAGGTCTTTTATCCATTTGGAATTAATTTTTGTAAATGGTGTAGAGTAGAGGTCCAACCTCATTCTTTGGCCTGGAGAAACCTGGCATTGATCTGTGTGCGTCTTCCTCTTGCTGTAGCTTTGAAGTAAGTTTTAAAATCAGGAAGTGTGAGTCTTCCAACTTTCTTCTTCTTTTTTAAGATTGTTTTGGCTATTCTAGTTCCTTTGCATTTCCATATGAATTTTAGAACCAGCTTGTCAATTTCCACAAAAAGTTAGCTGGGATTTTAATAGGAATTAGGCTGATTCAATTTAGGAAAGATAGAAATCTGAAAATACTGAACTTGCCAAACCATGAACAAGGGATGTATTTCCATTTATTTAGGTCTTCTTTAATTCTACGGTGTTTTGTAGTCTTCAGGGCACCTTTCTAGCAGTTCTGTTGTTAAACTTATTCCTACATATTTTATGGTTATGCTATTGTAAATGAAAATTTCCCCTTAATTTCAGTTTTAGTCTGTGGCTAGTGTGTAAAATACAACTGATTTTTGCATGTCTGTCTCGTACACTGCAACATTGCTAAACCTGTTTATTAATTCTAATAGTTTTTGGTGGATTCCTTAGGATTTTCTCTACAGAAGATCATGTTATCTGGAAACAGTTTTACTTCTTTCTTCGATCTAGATATCTTTTATTTCTTTCTGGAGCTTAACTGCTCAGGTGAGAACTTCTAGGACAATGTTGGCTAGAAGTAGCAAGAGCAAACATTCTTGTCTTGTTCCTAATCTTAGGAACAAGGGGTAAAGACTTTAGGGGTAAAGACTTCAGTCCTTCATCATTAAGCATGATGTCAGCTGTGGGTTTTTCATAGATAACTTTTATCAGGATGAGGAAGTTCCCTTCCATTCCAAGGATGTAGAGTGTTTTATCATGAGAGTGTGTTGGAGTTTTGTCAAATGCTTTGTCTGCATTTGTTGGGATGATCACGTGGTTTTGTCCTTTATTATGTTAACTCTATGACATTGATTGATTTTTGTATGGTCTAAATCCCACCGGGTAGTGATGTATGATCCTTTTTAGAGGTTGCTGGATTCTGTCTGGATTGAGATTTTTATGTCTATATTCATAAGAGATATCGGTCTGTAGTTTTGTTTTCCTGTGATATGTTTATTTATTTTTGGTATCAGGGTAACATTGGCCTCTTACAATGAATAGGAAGTGTTGCCTTATCTATTTTTCAGAATGGTTTGCAAAGAATTAGTGTTAATTATTCTCTGTATCATTGATATAACTCATCAGTGAAGCCTTCCAGTACTGGTATGTGGGGGATGGGGGGGGGGCGGGAGGGGAAGATTTTTGATTAGTAATTTCAATGTCTTTACTTGTTTCAGATTTGTTTAGATTTTCTATTTCTTCTTGAGTCAGTTTTGGTACTTTGCATTATCTAGGAATTTCTAGAATAGTTGAGCTTCTAGTGTTAAATTCCTTGTTAGCTCAAATCCAGTCTTTTGGACTGGACACCAGTGAATTCTGTGTGATGGACATTAGGATAGCCAGAGGTCAAGCAAGCCAATGACATGTTAGAAAGTATTATACAGGTAATACTATCTAAAATCACAAGCTTAACAATAGTCATGTTTAAAGGAAAGTAGTCTAAATACACAAATTAAGAGACGGAGGTTGTCAGATTAGACTTAAAGATGCAAGTCCTCATCGTAAGCTTTCTGCAAGAAATGCACATTAAATGTAAAACAAAGGTTTGGGGCGCCTGGGTGGCTCAGTTGGTTGAGAGACCAACTTCGGCTCAGGTCATGATCTCATGGTTTGTGAGTTCGAGCCCTGCATCAGACTCTGTGCTGACCGCTCAGAGCCTGGAGCCTGCTTCTGATTCTGTGTCTCCCTCTCTCTCTGCCCCTTCCCTGCTCATGTTCTGTCTCTCTCTGTCTCAGAAATAAATAAACATTAAAAAAATCATTTTTAAAAATAAATATAAAACAAAAGGTTTAAAGTTAAAATAATGGGGAAAAAAGATATAACATGCTAACACTGATCAAAAGAAATAAAAAGTGGTTATATTAATATCAGACAAAGTAAATTTTATAGCAAAGAATATTACCAGGGACAATGAAGGTCATTTCATAATGGAGTCAATCCTTTTATCATTATGGATAGGACATGAATCCATGTCCTACGAATAGGACCGAACAACTCCAAATGTTTATGCATCTAAGAACAGAACTTCAAAATATCTGAAGTAAAAACTGAAAGAACTGTGAGGAAAAACAGGCAAATATGAAATTTCCAACTATTCTCTCAATAGAACAAGTAGAGAGAAAATTAATAAGGATATAAAAGATGAACAAAATTATTAAACAACCACAAAACCACAGAAGACACATTCTTCCAAGTGCCCATGGAACATTTACCAAGATAGATTATATTCTGGGCCATAAAATGAGTCTCAATAAATTTACGAGGATTCAGGTCATACAAGGAATGTGTGCTGACCAGAACAGAATTAAATTAGAAATCAAAAACAAAGATTTATGGAAAATCTCTCAAATATTTGCAAACTAAATAACCAATAACCTGTGGGTCAAAGAATAATTCAAAGTAGAAATTATTTTGAGCTGAATGAAAACGTGAACACAACTCAGATATTTGGGAGTGGACACTTGTAAATGCTGGGGGAGGGGCAGCAGAGTAAGCAGAGGCCAGGTGAGTAGATGGCGCATCAGGAAGGACATAGGTGTGTCCACGTAATAACGCCAGCCCAGCCCCTGCCTCTGGGCCCAGACAACGGCAGGCAGATGGCAGCAAACAGCTTGCAGAAGCAGACTGTCTCACTGTGGCCTTTATTATTTATTTATTTTTTAAGAAATTAAAAAAAAAATTAAAAAAAAAATTTTAATGTTTATTTATTTTTGAGACAGAGAGAGACACAGCATGAGCAGGGAAGGGGCAGAGAGAGAGGGAGACACAGAATGTGAAGCAGGCTCCAGGCTCTGAGCTGTCAGCACAGAGCCGGACGCGGGGCTCAAACTCACCAACTGTGAGATCATGACCTGAGCTGATGTCGGATGCTTAACTGACTGAGCCACCCAGGCGCCCCAAGAAATTTAAAAATTTTTTAATGTTTAGTTAATATATTTATTACAGCACATTGTTAGTCAAAAGTGTGGAAGCTTCATGAATTTGCATGTCACCCTTGCACAGGGGCCGTGCTAATCTTCTCTGCATCCTTCCAATTTTAGTGCATGTGCTGCTGCTGTGAGCACTCACTGTGGCCTTTAAAGCCTGGCTGCCCTTCTTTTTGCTACATGAATGAATTAATCTCATTTCCCACTTATTCTCTCACATCTACTTCACATGAGGAAGAGAAATATTTCCACTTGAGGGCATACAGTCTCTAACAAAGAACATTAGGATAAAGTATTTATCAGCTATAGTCCAAGAAGTACTAATTCTGAATTACCAGATGGGCTCTTATTTGGCATTTTAATGTTAAGGAACACACACAGAGAATTGCACACACACATATACAAGGTGACACCATACAATCCAGGCAATAAAAAACATCCTATGTTTCCAATGTGGCACATAGCCCCTAAACTATATACTGTAATTCAAACCTATTTCCAGAAATCTTGACATAAAATGCTCCTGCTGTGATTAGAAATTAGAGCCTATATATATATATATATATATATACACACACATATATATATATATAATCTCAAAAACAAAAAAAGGAGTTTAATATTAAAAAGCTTTGAATGTAGATATTACACAATAAAGGGTATTTAAAAATTATGCATCACAAAAAATCAAGTAGGACATCTGAAGTCAGACAAAATAAGTAACGCTTTAAATCTCTTTAGTTTTCTGAGATATGTTCCCATTTTATTCATGTCTAATATTTAATATGTTCTGAAAAGTAGAAAAATTAAAAAATGAATTTTGTTTTTATTTCTAATTATACTGAAAAGGTGCTCATTGATGTTAAAGGTTCTGTATGAATACAGACCTCTAGTTAATAAAAGACATCTTTTATCAATATGCTTACATATCCCAAATCTTTTATTTCCTATAAGTAGATTAAATTGAGCATATTAATTCATAAATGAAGCCATTCAAGCCAGCAACCCTTAATTAGCTTCTGAAAGTGACAAGAATATACCAACATAATTAACAATATTTAGGGCCATTCAGCTGGGCCAAACCTTTGGGTCCTGTAGGAAGCCAGACAGGGCAGTGTGAAGTCATTAAAGGGGCAGGATGGGGAGGAAAGAGCAGAGGGAATTGTCCTATCCTCCAGTTGGAGATTTTATAATCAAAGAGTAACTCCTTGGAGCTTAGGGGACTCTATTTTCATGGTTTCTGCGGAGCCATTCATAAAGACTAGCTGTATACAAGTCCCACAGGACTCAGTCTCAGACAGCTCTGGACGGATTACAAGTACCCCAAGAAAGGGGAGATGAGTATAGGAAGGACAAGTGAGAGGACACAATTTGCTTATTTCTCAGGTTTGCAAGGCCTCACTTTTTCTAGGTCCTTCCAAGCATATGAGTGATCAGAATGACAGAAATGTAGGGCTTGCAAAGCTAAGATATGTAACCACACACTTTCTGAAAGTTAATTAGAATCGGGATAGCACGCAAATAGTTCTGTGCATTAGTGTGAGTCTTTATGGTGCATTCCATGCCAATGTTTCTTGAATTAATGAAATTATGAGGTAAATTTATATTGTTAAGAGCCAAATGTTTTTTGATCTTTCCTGTTTCATTGCAAATAATTTAAAATGGTAAAAATATCTCTAGGGAAACTGTTTAAATCTTAATCTCACAAAGCCTAGTTGGCACTCAATGAACTAAGAAACAGGTAAAGAGAAAGTCAAATTATTTACAAATCTAATTTTCTTTCCAAACCTCTTAAAATGCCAGTATTAGACATAGTTCTGAAACATGAATTTGAAACTTTCATTTTCTAAATTATCATCCTAAGCGTGTCATTTTTCTATAGAGCACCTAGTTATTTTCCAGTAAATGCAAAGTGTGGGTATAGGAGGTAAAGGCTCGGGTATTTGGTAGTCTGCCTCTACCAAAGAGGCAGAAAGAAGCTAAGTAACTTTCTTTGAATTTGGAACTTACTTAGTTTTCTATTAACAAAGATTCTCTGTTTAATCAAACTTTAGCCAGGCTCTTCTGAACCTTCTGCTCGACTGGGCCCAATCTTTGGACTTCCCTTGTCTTTTTGTTTGTTTTTCCTAAAATTAAGTTTCAATTATTCCAATAAAAGGATATAATTGCTTCAATTACTAATTAAATTTTGTGTAATGACTACATTCTCTATAATTTATAAATGCCTAAATTTCAATTTGCAACAAATTCCTGAGATAGTAGGTTTCAAAATACATAGAAGCTCAAGGTGTGTTGTTGTTTTAATCCACACAGTAAAAGAGAAAAAAGCAGAAGTAAATTCTCTTTGGATTTCCCTTGTCTTTACACTGCCCAATTGTAGCAAGATTCTTACTAAGTCAGTTTTGGGAGAATCTCCCACCCTTGATATCTGAGACCACCTTGGCTTGCCTTTGTCAAGACTCCTATCAAATTGGTTTAGCAAGAAATTCTCCTTTGCCTCTGATGGTTTCTCTTAGTTTTCCATCCACTGCTCCTTAACTGTTAATCTCCACTTTTCCTTGTTATCTTCAGAGTTGAGCCCAATCTCTCTCCCCTGCTGTAAAACTCCATTGTCATTGACCCCTGAATGAAGTCTGTCTCACCATTCTTTAATGAGTGTCAGAAAAATTTTTTTCTTTAACAATGTCCAAATATAACTCTAACAGGAAAAGAGACCTTCCTCAGAAGCTTATGAGTCCCTTTTCTCTGAGACAATATGGTTCTCAAGAAATGTTACTATGAGTAATTCTCCATGTGAAGGTATTCTAAATCCAGAGTAGGCAGCCAGAAAAGATGATAAATCACAGTGAACTCAGCAGAAAGGAGGACCTGAAATCGTCATCATTATCATGATCCATATGGCAAACTCTTCCCATTTCCTAGTCAAAATGCAATGTCCTTGGCTACATGCTCAAAGGATGTTTAATTGAGACATTATTTTGGTTGAGGTGGGCAACTGGCTAAAACCATTTTGAAACTATTTCATATTCAAACCCCTATGGACCATGATTTGGGACCTTCAACATCATTCATCTGTGAGCTGGAGTTAACTGCAAGAGTTTTAGAGTAATCTTGTGTATGCCCAGAGGCATTTGCTCAGCCACCTAAGAACAAAAGTTGTTATTTTTTTGGCTTTCATAAATGAGGTCTAACCAACACCTTGCTCAATGGTCTGTTAAGGCAGATGGTTCTGTATGCAGCTAATAGACAGTCTAATTTGCCTAAGTTCCTATCTCAAATTGCCTGCCAGCCAGTGGTTATCATAAGTTAAGCTAAAGAAGGAAACCATCTTATTACAAGCTCTTAGCTTCTTTATATAGTCCCACACTTGCTTTTCTTTCTTTTGCTCTTTCAAAAATTTAACATACCTTACTGTATTTTATGTATCCTTATAAAGAATACATAAAATAAATAAATATAAATATCATTCAGTCACTTTTCAAAATTTACTAGGAAACAACTAAAAATAAAATAAAATAAAATAAAATAAAATAAAATAAAACCCTTCTCACAAAGTATAAATATTTGGTGATAATGAGCACAGTAGAGAAAACTGCCATGTATTGTGTTGTATCTAGAGCAAGGAATACTGAATAATGTATGAAGTGAAAATCCCTCATCCAGACTCAGAAGAAGGCTTTTTCACAGCTTGCTTAAATATTCATTTTAAATATAGTACAACAAAGTCTTTTGTTTTTTCCTTGATTAGCCTTGGAAAAAGGAACGCAGCAATTTGTTTCCAGAAACCATATTATAGGGAATAGGAAAATGTTCCTTTAGCATTAAGTTTCTTAATCTCTTTCCACCTCCTTTCCTTTAAAACCTTTCCTCATTTTGCCTCCTGAAATTATACTTGGCTTTTCTGCACCTAGAGATACTGCCTTCCCAATTTTCTTAAACCAACTTAACTTAGCAAGTAATCTGTGAACACACACATCCATGGAGGTGCTAGATGTTCTTTTAGATCTGTCTTACATCATTCATGTCCCAAGTCAAACATATGTATGGTTCCTGAAGGAAACTCCTTTTTATCAATGAAACTTCTTCATTTTTTCCTACTTGAGCACTATTTTCGCTTTTGATCCATATTAAGCAAGCTAAAACCTGATCATTCTTCCTTCTTTCTTTCTCCAAAAAGGAACAAATAGTTTCAGGTTCAAATAAATTGCACCGCCTGAAGGTGGGGCAGTGGGACTGGTTTGCCCTAGGGTGTAGGTAACAAAGGGACTGGTTTGCCTATAGATAATTTAAGGCAATAATAACGACAACTAAAAGCTGGTCTGCTTTTTTTTTTTTTTAATTTTTTTTCAACGTTTTTTATTTATTTTTGGGACAGAGAGAGACAGAGCATGACCGGGGGAGGGGCAGAGAGAGAGGGAGACACAGAATCGGAAACAGGCTCCAGGCTCCGAGCCATCAGCCCAGAGCCTGACGCGGGGCTCGAACTCACGGACCGCGAGATCGTGACCTGGCTGAAGTCGGACGCTTAACCGACTGCGCCACCCAGGCGCCCCAACTGGTCTGCTTTTTATCTCCATCATGTGTTAGTGATCCTTTGGTTTGGCATTGCAGTCTTTGCGTGAGTCTCAAATGTGGGGAGACACCACTGAATTAAAAAGTAGAAGATTTGGTAAAAGTACATGGAACTTTTAAGTCCCCATCCCAGGCTAACAGTATCATCTCTGTGACAGAGTGAGAGAGATCTTGTTCCTTTTTCACATTGGCTTCAAGTTTTCTGAGATACTGGAATTCTGTAAACACTACAATCAATCAATGAGAAACCAGGAGATGGAGAAAGAAATGTTCTATTACTAAGCCTTGGGGGAAGTGACTGAAATAAAACAAAAACTCAGGTCTTTTTTGCCTGTCCTATTCTCAAGCGACTATAACATTCATCTTATATGTCTGTACTGATAATTTCCTTAGACTTTTCTGCCTAAAGAGTTGGGTTTACCTTTAAAAAAATCTTGAAATGAAAAATGAAGTTTCTGTGAAAATGATATATGGCATTCACTATGCTGTCTTGATTCCTCAATCTACCTTGAGTCAGGTTCTCTAAAGCCTAGTTCTGTGACTTTCTATCCTTCCAATGAATTTCCTTTTTGCTTAATTTAGCCATAGTAACCCCTCCCCCTTGATATACTTACATATATTCCAATCATATTTAATCTTTACAACAACTTTACAAGTGAAGTCAGATAACTGATTTTCAGATGTTAAAATAATGTATTTTTGGTTTTGTAAATAGTTAATGGCAGGATTAAAATTCAAATTTGGATTTGTTAGGATTTATGTCTTTCCTCTATATCGTGTTACTACAAAATCTTAGAAGGCATTTCTTCAGGGCCACATGTTGCTTGAATCTAAAAGATACCAACCAAAGGCACCCCAGCTGCTCCATTCACTATAACCCATTCATTCACTTAACAAATATCTAAATATATAAATATGGGCAAGATGCACAACTAAGGATGGAGAATACAAAGCTGGTTCAGCCGTCACTTTCATTGGGTTGTTCACATTCTTCTTGGATACTAACTGTTCAGTTTTATAGACTTAAACAATACTGGAATCAGTTCAATTTAAACAATATGGAAAAAACAGAATATAATATGAAGCCATATGTTTCAGACAGGATAAGAATAACTCAGCTCATTAAGTTAGAAACAGTTTCTATTCAATTTAGACTTCAGTGAGGGTAACTCTTCACTACAATGACTTCTAGAGATACATAGAAAGATAGAGATTTAATTCCAGTCTTTAAACAAAAGAATGATGAACTTATCTAGTTTCTCAAATTCCAATCATTTGCAGACCCCACTCAAGACTTCTGCCTAGGTCTGCGTACAAGCTATACATTCTTTAAATCAATTTCTATTTATTGCTTTAAAATATTTTAAAAGAAACTTTTATATTGCTACTTTCAATGAAGAACCAATAATCCAGAAACAGAAAGTAAGTATAGAAGTGCAATGAGAGAGTTAATAGGTTATATCCAGACCGCACTGCAGTGCACAGCTCTGAGCCCAAAGCTTGATCCGTTCCTTGTTGCAAAGGAGGATTAGAAACTGTTTGGCAGGTGTCAGAGACCGTCTGGTTCCACACTAATTTTTCTCTTGGATATAATCAGAAGGATGGAAAGAGAACCTAAATGGAAGTAATTTTCTCATTACATGATTCAGTGCTATTTAATACTATATTTGCATCCCGCCAAACAGCCTCTTACAGACCAGAGTTATATGTTCTAGATACTTGGGGACATACAGTGAGTCAGGGGCCTGTGAATGAATGCATTATGTGTGGAGAGAACTGTTGGAAGCAGCTTTCAAGGCTGCATCTGACATTTTTATTCATTCAATCATCGACTAATGTGTATTAAACACCTCCAATGTATCAGCCATTGTGCGAAGAGGTGGGGATTCAATGGTAAGACCCTCATTTCAAAAAGAAAGTAAATTAGGTAAAAATGAAGAAGATAATTAAATAAACAAACTGTATTCCATAATAAAGAACCCAAGAGATGCCAAGTGTTAGACTCACAGGGAGAAAGATAATTTTTAAATCTCAAGAGATCATCCTTTCTCTCAGGATTTCTAGAAGGCTTATTGTCTGTTATAAGCAATAACAATGATTACTCATTTTCTTTGGTGAACACCAGCTGAAAACAGCTATCATATAAGGAATGAAAACTGGAAGACACTTGGAGACTACGAGAACACAATAGCAAAGCATGCTGTGGTGTGGGAAGAATAAAGCGAATGTCAGAAAGAACAGTAGAGATTTGTCCAATCCTTTCCATTTACAGGAAATAGAAGCCTATGCTTTCCTAGAGTTAGAGGCTGAACTGAGATTTAAGCTGGATTTCCTAAAACCCAGTCCAATGTGCTGTGTACTATAGGACATATATAAAAGAAAGGAATCTTGAGAGTTAAGGATATTTACATTTATTCTGAAAAGATAGTCTGGAGCATTCCCAGTAAATAAGTAAAAATGAAACAAGACAAACAAACAAAACAGAACAAAAAGCAACAACCAGAAAAAGAAATGGAGCTTCTTGTGTAATAGACAATACAATGATCACATTTTAAGATTGAAAGGGGAACATTTAAAGATAAATATAACACATATTATAGCTCTAAGATAAGCTGCTTTCTGAGCCATATTAAAATACTTTTATTGAGAAACATGATCAAATTAACATGGAAATATGAATGGTTTCCTATGGTTATAAAAATGACTTTAAAGCTAATCAGCATAAAGGTTTTCCTCTACAGGGCTGCAGATTTATCATGCAGGAGAAATTACCATCTCTCTCTGATGGTCTTTGGCACCACTGCATTGAGAGAGCTTGCAAAGAGGAGGCATGGGAAACCCTTTTGTGCACAGATAATATATTATATTGCCTATTTCTTCTACCTATTTATCATATACATTAAGAAAAGTAGGTGGTTTTGAAACTAAGTATAAAAGAATTCATACTATTATCTAATTTACAAGGTTGATAATCACTAGAGCACGCTGGTTAAGGAGGAAAGTCAAGAACACCAGTTTTTTTTTTTTTTGAAATTCACCGATAGAATATCAGCCAATCACCCTGGGGCATGTGATTGATGAATGAAGAACAGTAGTTTATGTCAAGTAAGCATATTGCTGAGTTCTACTCTGTAAGGATTCTTTGGAAGCTCGGGACCTGGACTATTATTTCAGTGGTACTGTCTTTGTCTTCCTTCCTATTCTTAGCTAGTAAATACTGTCTTGCATTCATTCTAAACTATTTTTTATTCAGAATTAAAATTTTCACACCTAATGGCATATTTTATTAAAGCATGTTGTTCAAATTCAGTTGTATTAAAGATTCTCCTAGAGATTCTTAATAATATTGCCCTGAAAATGAAAAAAATATATCATCTTGCTATCTCAATTCTTGAAATTAAACCATTTATGTGGCTGACCCAGCTTGCAATGACATGCCAAGACACTTTGATCCTCTCCTGGGAATGAAAACTTAGGAAATATAATGTACCTGTGAAGCTTGAGAGTGACAGTTCCATAAACAGTAGCAAAACCGAGAAGACGGACCCATCTTAGGAGAATACAGCGAAATGTGCTTGGCTCAAAGTACAAAATAACAACCTGTGGGATGAGAAGAGAAAGAAAGAGACCTTCAGGATCAACTGAGGACCCACAGACTAAAATCAGTATTTCATAATCTGATGTTTAACACATATGAATTTTAACATAAGCACACATCTTTTTGAACAAAACTTTATATTGTTTTGATCATTCATTCATTGTCCATATCAAAGGATTGTAGAGTCTCCCTATTGTTTTCCAATCAAACCTAAGTTCCTTAACTTTTCACTTTCAGGAGTTTCTATCAACTGTCTCTAAGCCTGTGGTACATTTCAAACCTAACGCTCTTTATTTCCCCAGAGGGCCAGCCAGGCTGGCCTCCATTATGATACTTCGCTGGAGCCTTGCTGATTCCCACCTCCACACTTCTGGCAGTACCTTTCCCCAGTCTGAACTAGCCCTGAGAGGATTAGCCTGTACTGTACTCCCCAATCAATCTCCCACTCTGTAGTACTTTCTCCACTTAGTACTTGGCTCAATTGCTTCACTCACTCCTCTCTTCTCACTCCAGAGTTTTCATCGAGTAAATATTAATGAAGCATTTACCAGGAGCCAGACACTCTACTAGAAGCTGGAGACACAAAGGCTAATAAGAAAAAGAGAGACCTGGAGGTGAGGAGTTGTATTAACGTAGCACAGGTGCTGTATGAGCATCTGTGCAGGTTCAGTGGGATACAAAGAACACGTGGCCACTTCCAGGGGGCGGTCAAAAGGCATGTGCAAGGCATTGTATGTGCTACCTTTCATACGCTACTGGTATTTTGGTTTTGAACAAGCCCTCATAGAATAGGAATTGGTTTGGCCCCACTTAAGCAATCCAGAGAATAAATGCTGTTGAGAAAAATGTAGACTTTGATGTTAGAGCAGCTGGCCTGAACTGATTTTGCCAAAAACAAGGTCATCACAACAGAAAAACTCCTCAAATACTCACCCCTAAAACCCTGAGTGTTATTTTACATTTTTCAATCCTAAAGATGTAAATATTGGGAAACATAAAGCATGGCTGGGGGACATGGGGTGGGTGCTGACATCTTCTCACTGATATCTTACAAATGAAGCCCCACTCTCCAGCAGGGCCAAGAATGGCATTACCTATAACTCTCTGCTGGTATTTCCCAAGTAGTTCTACCATATGAAGATATTAAACTAAGTACTTCCAATACCATTAGAATTACATTCTCAAGGCGTGGGAAAAAGGCTGGTATTATGAAGAAATCAAAGGAAGGTAAAAATAGGTGTGGCCCTGAGATAATGTTGCTTTGTGTATATGTGGTATTTGCCTTTAATATTCTAATTTACTAGGTCTACGCTGAGGCTAGAGATAAAGATGTTATTTTAAAATTCAATATACCGGGAAAGTATTTGGAGTCATCCAAAAATTGATACATAAAAAACAGTTCTTTTATGGATTATTTTCACAAAACAAGTTAAAATTTTGTAAATGCATATTCTAAGTTTTATTTAGCTCACATATTTTAGAAATAGTTCCTTTACACAAGGGTCTGATAGTAATTATAAGTTCTGCAAAAGAGGCTGTATTGTTTAGTAAGGAATCTGAGCCTTAGGAAGAAGTGAAAATTTAGGAGGAAAAAAACAAACAGAGAAAACTTGATAGAAGATCAAGGGATAGAAGATCAAGGGATCAAGATAGAAGGGATTAGGGGATCACATGTGTTCCTTCTAATGGCACAGAGAAATGACACATTAGAAACTAGAGAGAGAGAGAGAGAGAGAGAGAGAGGGAGAGAGAGAGAGAGGGAGGGAGACAGACCTAAAGTCTAGAATATACAAAAGCTCAAATGTTTCCACTAGAAATGGTTCTAAAGATTATTCTAGCACAGTAGATTCTTGGAAACTGAAAAATCCTGTGACTTATTGCAAAGTTTTCCATTGCACACCAAGCAATGGATAAGGGAATGAATAAGCAAAGGTGAACAATGTAATATAAAAGTTTGCATATATTTTTATTTTGAAGGAAAAAATTGCTCTTGAATTATTCAGGAACTACTGTTATAGCTTCCAACTTTTATTTCACAGATGAAGAATTAGAGGAAGAATTAATGAGAGATTGAGTCAGTCAGAAATAAATGAAAGAATAATAGTCAATTTTTTCAATATCTACAGATGAGGCATAAGCTTCAAAATCATAGAAAGTGAAATTCTGTTGAACTTAATAAAATATATTGTTAGAAATGGTTCGGCGATAGTGAAGTAGAACTCCTAATTTTGTAGTAGAGAAACACAGGTTCTGAATCCAGTCTCCCTGGGTTCCAATCCTGGTTCTCTTCCTTACTAGTCGTGTGGCTTCGACAAATTACTTAACATTGCCTTGCTATGCCTCAGTTTTCCCATCTTTAAAATGAACACAACACTAATACTTCTAGGTGGTACTGTTTTGAAGTTTGAACGTGAAAACATAGTGCCTGCTACATTGAGCATTCAATAAACTTTGGCTAATACCATTAGGAGAGTTGATTTATGCATGCTTTGTTCTAAAAGTGACCATTCTCACTGCAGTATAATTATATCTTATCTCAGTGAATTCTTTTCTGATTGTTCCACCCACTCTCTCTGAATTCCCCTTATCACATTTTGACTGTATACTTTTTTACTTTATCTTATACTGTAGTTAACTGTATGGGGGGAGGTCTCCCTGAATCAATGTACAATCAGAAAAGGCATGCTTTTCCATATATTCCATGTGTTTCACGCACAGAAAATTTAAATATGTTAAATGTTTGGTCAATGATTATTTTAGTCAATTTAACAAAGAAAATATTATATACAGAATAAAGTATTTGAAAAGTCCAGTTACAATTCACTAATCATTGTGATTCTAATTCACAATTCACTATTTATTTACTCTGTGTGAGGCAGTAAGTGATTTAGAAGTCATAAGAATAAATCCAATGTGCATTAGGTTATCAGGTTATAGTTTAGAAGAGTGGATGTTACGTGTAAATGATAAAAATAATGGCATGATAATACCAAATGTTTACATAGCATTATTGCTAGGCATGAAATTAAGCATTTTTACAGTATTTACTTATTTAATCCCCACAACACCTTACATAGTAGGAACGTTATTTTACAGAGGAGGAATGACACATAGAGAATTTAAGAGATGCGCTCAATGTCACAAGCCAGGAAATGTCAGAGCTAGGATCTGAATCCAGGCAGTTGAGTTCCAGGGTTCACATCTTACCTCTCTAAGTAGTTCTACCACATGGGGGAGGTGACAGATGCTAGCATACTGTGCATCGAATCATACTGAGGATTCAGAGAAAAGGGAAATTACTCTCAGTGGGAACAAGCGAAGCTATCCTGAGTAACAACCTGAGGGGGAGAGGGTTTAAGTATGTAAGCGAATAGGAAAGGGGGAGGGAGCCCAAGACAAAGGCACAGTTGTGGGAGAGCTTCAAGAGCATAGAGTACATGCTTACAGCCAGGAAGACATAAAGGGCAACACGAAAAATCAAGCTTTAAAACAGAGATGGAACCAGCTTTGAATAAAAGAGTGAGGAATTCAGATTCTATGCCCTGAGCAGACATGTCATTAAACTTCTTTAAATTGAGATCAGAAGTGTGTTCCGGGGAGTTAATCTGGCAGCAGCATGCATGAGGGTTGGATGCTATGTAAGGGGAAGATACTGAAGGTGAGAGGGCCAGTTGGGAGAAAAACAAAAGAACACAAAATGGATTCATCATCTTCCTCAGCAAACTTTTTCCTGTTCTTGTATCTTATTTCAGCATCCCCCTTTGTTCCAGTCCCCAGATGCTTCTGCTGCCATAACTCTCCTGCATAGAACATTTCAGTGGCTCCCAGGGCTCTTATGAAAAAGTCTAAATTATTTAGGATGATAGACACCAGTTACCTCTATGTAACATCAGTACTTTCACCTATGCCAACCCTCCAATTCTTGCATCTGCTCTCCCTTCTGACTGAGTGCTCCTTAGACAATCCAACTGCCTCACCTGTGCGTGGCTTATTCTTACTCACCCTATGGGCTTCAGTCTAAATCTCTCTCCTTCTAGAAAGAGGAGACCTTCCCTGTGGGCTCAGCACACTGCCCCTACTTGATTATAGCACCAGATCCACGGCACTGAATTCGATTTGTAGGCTTTGTGACAACCACGTTTAACACGTTCAATTCTGTCGTAACATCGCTAGCAGTGCTGGCACACAGAAAGTGCTCATAAATACGTGTTGAATGAAAGAAAACATACAGCTGTAGGAAAATGGTAAAGAAGGATATAACTACTGTCGTGAGGATGGGAATTCAGGCATTCAAGAGAACAGAGGAAAGAACACGCTGATTCACGAAAATTGGGCAGCTGATTATTTGTTGAGGCAAAAGAGAATAAAGTATCAAAAATAATGTGAAGATTTTAAGCTTGGGTGACTGGGAGGATGATTGTGTTTGAAAGGGAACAGATAAAAAAGAAGATGCATGAGTCTGGGTAAAACTATGTTAACTCTGCTTAGAAACCTCCCCACCCCCACTTTATCCTTCCTGGATTGGCACTCCCCAGACTGAGTTGGATTTTCATCTTCTGCACATTAGTTACTTGTGCTGAATTCTGAGCTTTTCTTCATTGCACTCACCAACTCTACTCTGAAATAATTATTTCTGTAATTCATTTGTTAAATGTGTCTACTTGCTAGTTTGTAAATTGTATGAGGGCAGGGATCGTAACTATCTTACTCATGATTACATACTCATTCCTTGGTATCCTATCTGGCGATGGTATGTGAGCCTTAAATGTACGTGGAATGAATGAGATTTAAGGAAGGAAGGGAGGGAAGGAAAGGGGAAGTAAGGAAGGAGAAAAGATGATAAGTTTATTTTTTGATGCACTGAGTGTCAGTTCTCAACATCCCACCCAGATCTAGCTTTTTAGTAGTTAATATATTCTATAATGAGAAAGAAAGAAAGAAAGAAAGAAAGAAAGAAAGAAAGAAAGAAAGAAAGAAAGAAAGAAAGAAAGAAAGAAAGAAAAAGAAAGAAAGGAAAAAAGGAAGAAAGAAAGAAAAGAAAAGAGAAGAGAAGAGAAGAAAAAAGAAAAGAAAAGAAAAGAAAAAAGAAAAGAAAAGAAAAGAGAAAAAAGAAAGACTGAAGTTTCAATGTCTTTCAAACCTCAGTATTTCACCTTTTCTTGTTAAATACAATGTATATAAATGTATGGATTAAAAAATATTATAGATACCCCTTCCCAAATTCTGAGTTATTGACACATATTATAAAAACCTTCATAACAGAAGAAATGGAGAAAATCTAAGCCCCTGAGCTGAAGACTTTATGAATGATGATGATAATACAAATAGCTGCCATTTCATGTAGCAATAATAATAGCTCCCCATGCCTCCCACACACTGTTAGTATGATAGATATATTCCTTCCAAGATATACTTTACTATTCTCATTGTAAAGATAAAGAGACTGAAGTTTGATGGGGTTAACTAATTTTCCCATGGTTATCAAAAATAGTATGTTTTCAAACCAGAATCCATACAAAGTTCCTCTACTAGAAGAACTGTCTGAGGTATATTTTCAAAGTACATATTTCAAGAGAAAACTTTCTGCATATTCTTTCCAGTACTAGAGGATAATGGTAGATATAAAGATACTTGGTGTGTGAGAAGCAGGACATAAGAGTGCCACTTTTGTCCTTGAGTAACCTAAGGACCGAAGACCATGCATAATTGCTGGATGAATGAGCACAGGGTATAAATGTGAAGTAGGTTTAGAAGGGTAGGGTGAGAGAAAAAGAGACCTCTGTATATTTTAAGGACTTGGTTCTTCAACATTGGAAGATTTTTCAGAGTGGGATACTCTAGGCATTGTGTTTTTAAAAAGCACTACTGTTGGGGCCCCTGGGTGGCTCAGTCGGTGAAGCGTCCGACCCTTGGTTTTGGCTCAAGTCATGATCTCATGGTTTGTGAGCTCAAACCCCACGTCGGGCTCTGCGCTGACAACGTGCAGCCTGCTTGGAATTCTCTCTCTCCCTCACTCCCTGCCTCTCTCTCTCTCTCTCTCTCTCCCTCAAAATAAATAAATAAACTTTAAAAAAAAGCACCGCTGTTTTGGAAATGGCCTTCCAAGTCTTCCCCTCATTACAAACAAATCTATATAGATTATTCACCCATATCATCAAATATGAATTTTTTTTTAGCTAGTTTTGAAGTCAGCTTGATTGCCTATACTCTTTGGATACTGAACACAGCTAATGGGGGAAGAAAAGAGAACCACAAGAGAAAAGAAATATCAGCCTTTCCAAACAGGCACAAAATAGAGGAACATTTTTAAATAGAATAGCTCTCTTTTGCAAATACAGACGCAATATCAGAGACAGAAAATTAAACTCTGCTGTGTCAGCTCAGTAGGTGTGAGGCCCAGCGCTTTAGGAAGAGGACCGCTGAGAAGGTAAAATGGTCAGAAGCTTGTACAACCCAGTGCTCTTCCCAGAGCCCTGAGAGTACAATGTGTGAAGCTCTGGTTTTAGGCCTGATATTTTAAGGATCTGGGCAACAGCTTCCTAACAGCCTGGGACACAGTAGTTCTACCTTCCTAATCGACTCGTCCAGTGTTATTTGCTTCAGTCCAGTGAAATTGGTTGTGAATTAAACTAGTCATATAGGTGAACGAGGCGCAACATGCTTTGGTGTCTGTATTAGTAGGTGTGTGTGAACCATTTTATTTACAGAAGAAAGAGAAAGATTACTGGGTAATGGGAGAGTAACAGGTGCAAATGACAGGAGTTTTGTTGATGAAGTTGTCCTTTGATGAGGATGTGAAGAACTTCTAAAGCTTTAAGGGCTCTCTCTGCCACTTCTACAATTTCCTTCTGCTTTGTCCAAGGAAAAGTCTTGCTAGTCAAATATTTTCCAGGGCTACTCGACCTTCTCCAGTTTACTCTCTCCCAACACTCCTTACCAAACAAGTAAAGGATAAAGCTGATATCTTGACGGAGGACAGTCTGCAAGGTAACGCTTGGAAATATCTAATTTTAAATCCTGGTACTTAATCCAACTGGAATTGCTATCTTTTGAAGTAGGAGGCTGGGAATGAAGCGTGTGAGTGGAACTACATATATTTAAGCACTTTTATACAGGATTTGCTTTATAAAATAAGTAGATTCAAAGTTCCTTGAGTGTGTTCTAAAATCATTTTTTCTATATTTGGCAAGAGATATGATTCCACACACAGGAAATATTTAGGATGAAAATGTATGTCTTGTGAATGTGTAATTATCTAAAGTTGGATCCAAATGACAAAAAAATAAAACCTACTTAATACAACTTTACACTTCTGCAATTACCACACAAATGAAAGGGACTATGGCTGTGATTATGTCTTTACACAACCGTGGTCTAGAACTTATTACTTTGTACTTGGTTCCTATTGCTCCAAAGCAGCAAAGGAAGAATAAATTAATAGAGTAAAACATAATATATCTATCTATATCTATCTATATCTATATCTATCTATCTATCTATCTTTTAAATATTTAAAATGTAGAGAAGTAACATTTTGGGGTTATTGTGATAGCAGATGAGATATGTATGCCTGACACAGCCCCTCTAAAATCTCCAGTATAATACCCTTCAAAATATAAAAGGAAATTAAAAGGGTCACAGCTGTAAAAACTAAAGGCAAAGATGACAAGATCCCAAAGTCTCACTGGTGATTCTACTCACTGCCTGGTAGATGGTATCGAATTAACAAGCACACCTTTTAAATAAAACATCACATGCCTCATCCTCTGAACCAGAATAAGATCTGAAAGCCCAAAAATAACAGGGAAAGATTTTCATTCCTACTCCTTGTCAGGGTCTAATTCTGTGACCCCAGAGGCTTTTACTAAATGATACAAACAAATTAAAATGTCCTTGGTTGTGTCCTCACTGTGCGAGGACTATTTCTACCTCGGCCAGTCCTGCAGCCCTCTAGTCCATGACCACTTCTCCCCCATCGGCTGCCCTCTTCTCCATCCATTCACCGATTAGAACTGTCAGGATGCGGCACTCAGATACGTGATACTTAGCTGTCTAAGGGAAAGCACAGGCAAGGTGGAAGGAAGAACACTGAGAGAGGATGCTGCGAGAGGGAACTGAGAGCCTCCCGAGTCTGTTTTCCTATCTCTCCACAAGAAAAGGCACTTTGTGGAAATACTCCATCCCAACAATAAACATAGAAACAAATGACTATCTTTGTCTTAAGCTTTTATAACCTCAGTTTATGTGTTCAAAAGCAATAATTTTCTGGTCAAAAGTAAATTAAGGTGCATGAAGAGAAGATTACACCATCCTTAATAATCAAGTTCTCAAAAATATTAATGAATACAGCGAAGTTCTTGGGATTTATTTTAAGTGAAAAAACAAGCAGCACATAAAATATAGAGTTTGGGTATGATACTGATCATGCTTAATATTTATTTTTATAAATGAATGTATATACACACACATACGTATACATAAATGATAGTATATCTACTCCCCGCTTATTACCTTTAACACCCTTAATTTGTTCCACAAAGCAGGGCATGAAGGGGTACCCATAAAAGCCAGTGGGGGAAATGAATTGTATTGTTTGCTCCTATTAAGAAGTCCATCCCAAAATTATGTTTTCTGCAATTATCAAAAAAGCAAAAACAAAGAAACAAAAAATCTAAAGCTATGGTTCTGCTTCCTATTTTCTCTCCTGATGCTCTTATGAGTGAACTGTATGTTCCTCTGAGAAAAACATACACTACACATACACTAAACATACACATGAGCAGAATGGTGAGATTATGACCAAAGTATTACATTTAAACCATTTTGTCACTATGAAAAAAAATGTATATTCTCTGAAATGGTCATAAACTCTTGTTAGGCTCCAGTTGAAAACCTTATTGTCAATATTTATTAAGGGTTGGTTTTGAATAAATACAAATATATACACTTATGTGTGTGTGTATGTATGTCAATCTAAGTATCTCATGAACTTCACAGTGTTGCCAGTGGTCTCTGGTTTTAGTATTAAGTATGCACATACTTCTCAGTATTTTAAAAATTTTCTATAACTAGAAAAAAAGGTTAATTTAAGTAAAAAAGTATTCCAGTATCTCTTACAGGAGCTTAATAAATGGTAAGACAACACAAGATAGCTGAATCTTTTAGTTGAATCCATGCAGATAATGGGAGCATAAAGCTAAGCTTTCCAGATCCTCTCCTAAAATTTAACAATAAGAAAGGTATCGTTTATCTGATACATTGGCAGAGAGGTAAAAAATATATCTCCTGAGAATGAACAGGTTCAGGAACAAATGAGCTCTAAATATGATCAATGATTTTCATATTCAGTTTTTTTTTTTATAATGGACAAAGAACAGTACAAGAGTTGGTAAACAGGATGGTAATGAGAGGCCATTAGACATTGGGGGACTTTATTTAATTCAGAATATAAAATATATGTAGCATGTATCTTACGAATTTTTGCTGTGATTGCTGGAAGAATGATACACCTGGTTTAGAGCTAAATAAAAATAAACACACACACACACATGCGAGATGAATTAATTAGCTTAAGTAAAATATATATGAGGCAGGAGAATAGATCTGATAAGACACAAAACTTTAAATATGAAAATTCTCATCTTTAAAATAGTGCAAATATATGAGTTGCCTACCAGTCAAGTGGAAGGAGTTCTGCAGCCTAGTGCAATGAATAAAAAGAAGGAATTTGGAGTTAGCTGCCATAAGTGCCAGTCTGGACTCTACCACTAATTAGACATATAACCTAGAACAAATCCCTTAAGTTCTGTGGAATTCAGTTTCCTCAACAGTTTAATGAAGATAAAGCAAAATCCTATAGTATCTATAGAATCATTTAATAAGCCACAGATAAATGGCAAATGCCAGTTTTACTATTAACGTAAGAATTACTTTTGATATTTGTCACATTTCAGTCAAAAATGTGTTTAGTCCTCTTGTACATATATCTTCAAATACTAACAGAAAAGAAGCTTCTGAATACTGTGGAGTTGAGAATGTAGTATATGCAGAATGGGAAAGAAACACATAAAGCAAACTATGTTCTTAAAGCAGTAGCAGAGCTATTAGCACGATTGGTGAAGGCAGGGAAAGCCAGGTATATCTGTTACCTATTGATATAACAAATTCGATAAACTTAGCACCTTAAAACAACACATATCTACTATCTCATGGTATATGTGTGTTAGCAACACATATACTATCTCACGGTATATGTGGGTTAGCAATATGTGGATTAGCAAATCACGGTATATGTGGGTTGCTGGTTTCAGGGTCTCTCATAAGACTACAATTAAAGTATTAATCAGGGCTGGGATCTCATCTGAGGGCTCACGTTTCTAAGCTCATGTGGTTATTGACAAAATTTGGTTCCTTGAGGGCTGAAGAAAGTGGGGCCCTGAGCTGGCTTTTGGTGGGAAGCCACTCCCAGTTCCTTGCCATATGGACCTCTCCAACATAGTAATTTGATTCACTGAAGCCAGCAAGAAAGAGTCTGTTTGCAAGATAGATGTAATAATCTTTGTAGCCTCATCATGGAAGCGACATTCTTCGTTTCACATTTGATGTGTTTTATTGATTAAAAACAGGTTAGTTAAACAGAGGGAAATGCACAGGCTCTGAATACCAGGAAGCAAGAATCACTGGAGCCATCTTAGAAGCTATCTACCACAAAAGGCAACCCTACTTTTATTTTTAATATATTTTTTAAAAATGTTTATTTATTTTGGACACAGAGACAGCGCATGAATGGGGGAGGGGCAGAGAGAGAAGGAGACACAGAATCTGAAGCAGGCTCCAGGCTCTGAGCGGTCAGCACAGAGCCCGACGCGGGGCTCGAACTCACAGACCGTGAGATCATGACCTGAGCCGAAGTCGGACGCCCAACTGACTGAGCCACCCAGGCGCCCCTAGGCAACCCTACTTTTAAATCATCAGAAATGCTGTTATTTTCAAAGTGAATGATGTAAGAAGACTATGGAATCAAAAGCCATTTACATAACTAGAACATGCACTTAGAGAAAGGATTATATGAAAAATAATTTTAAAGGAGAACTCTTTAAAAGATGAAAAGGAATCTACCAAGGCTGCCTCTCCATGGAGTCCAATTCATTGTTAAGTTCGTAATTCTGGGATTGTTGCACATAGCTCATGACTAGAAGCTGTGGAGAAACAACTTTTTTGTTTGGAATATTTTTAAACAATGAGAAAAATATGGTCAGGGTGGTTTGGGAGAAATAATTTGAATCTTTTCAAGTATTTATGTCTATGTTTAAATTGTGACTAAGAAAGAGTGCAAACTTCAAGTTAAACCTGGCAGGTTGAACATGTGTATGTCTGCTACTTCTGGAAAGTCTAGTTGATGATGTTACAACAGTCAAGACCAAAGGGAGGATGAGTACAAATGCCAACAGATGACAGATATCAACAAAATTCTGCAAGATGGAAAGCAGATGGCAACATATAATCAGACGAAGAAACCAAAGAAGCAGAAACATGCATCCAAAGAGAGAGAAGCCTCTCAGAGGTCTGTCTCATAATCTTTTCGAAGGGAGATGGGAGATGGATAATAACAATAATAGCATCTAATGAGTGCTTTCTATGTTCCAATTACTTTTAAGGTGCTCTACATGAAACAACTTACTTGTTCCTTACACAAATCCTTTAAGGTGGGCATTAACATTTCCACTTTACGCATGGGGAACCTGATGGACAGAAAAGTTGAGGAATTTGGACAAGGTCACACAGCTAGTAAGTGACAGAGCCAGGGTTTAAACCTGGCCTGAGTCTATAGGACAAGCTCATTATCATGATGTCTCGCTGCCTGCCGTCATGTAGGAAAGAGTAATAAGTTAAAGATAGGGGCCTTGATAGAGGCTGGATATTGTAGAATGCCTGGTCACCAAGAACTTCGACCAGCTTGTTTAGTGTAGCAAACATGGAGGGGTTAAACTGAATAATGTTTATAGGGTAAAAGTAATTTTCAAGTAAAAAGACATGGAAAATATAACTAAAGATCAGAATGCAATTAACAAATGGGAAACTAGGGAGCCTGGGTGGCTCTGTTGGTTAAGCAACTGACTTCAGTTCAGGTTATGATTTCATGGTTCGTGGGTTCAAGCCCTGCGTCGGGCTCTGTGCTGATAGCTCAGAGTCCGGAGCCTGCTTCAGATTCTGTGTCTCCCTCTCTCTCTGCCCCTGACCTACTCACGGTCTCTCTCTCTCTCTCTCTCTCTCTGTCTCTCTCAAGAAATGAATAAACATTAAAAAAAACCCAAAAAGCAAACAAACAAATGGGAAGATGAGTGCTGAAAAACAAAACCAGAATGGTTCATGAGGAAAATTGTGAAAGAAAAGAGTGACATCACAGAGACTGAACTACTGAGTCTGAGAGAAGAGATAGGCATCATCAAGGGAAAATTTGGAAGCCAGGAACCAATTCAATGGTCTTCAACTCTGAGTCAACATTAGAATCACCTATCATGTAAAAACATGGGAAAGCCCAGGGTTCCCTTGTGGAAACTTTGAGTTAGGAGTTTCAGGGCACAGTTTGAATAATCTGAATTTTAAAAAATGCTCTTAGGTAGTTTTAATTTAACAAGGGTTAAGAGCTGCTGATTTAGTTTAGAGCCCAGAAGCAAAGCACACATGGAGCTGGTGTAGCCACGGTTCAGACCAAGACTAGGGAGGGGTGAAGAAAGTGGCCAAAAATTAATAAAATACAGTAAGAATTCCATCTCTAAAAAATGTCCTACATATACATGCACATAAAATATGTAAATATTTATGTCCAATATTCACTAAAGCATTATTCACAATAGCAAAAACATTGAAAATATTGTCTACCCAGAGAGGATGGCTTAAATTTATAATTCATGTTACATACATACAAAATGGAAAACAAAGAAATTTAAAATAATGAAATGGCTGACTCTGTTGCTACAAAAACATCTTTAAGAGAAACCGTTTGAATGAAAAGAAAGTTGCAGAACAGTAATAAAAATATGCTTCTGTTTGTATATATGTAAAAAGGAATATATGGAGGCACACAATTAACTATTAAGATTATTTACCTTTGGGGTGGGTGGATTGGAAGAGGCAGGGAGAGGGGGATTTTTACTATTGAATTTACATCCTTTGGTACTAGTTGATTTTTTTTTTTTGCGATGAAGATATATTACTTTTATAATACAGGAATGAGAAAATGCATACAAAGATTTCTGACATTCACTGTAATCACTATAAATCTTTATTTTAACATTTTAAGGAAAGAATCTCATGTTTGTCCTGACAGCTTTACCAGTCTTTGCCACCCAGTATGTGACACACACACACACACACACACACACACACACACACACAGGTTCTTGGGAGGACACTGCACAGCTCTTTCACCGTTGGAGTCAGGGCAAAGTGGCCACTCTGCTTGCAGTCGAACCCTGAGTTTGTCATCCACAAGGATGCCTTACTTGAAACTGGTTTCAGGGAGGCTGCAGGTGAACCTCGCCTCCGGGGTGTGGGAGGCTGTTTCTAAATATCCGGATGAGAGAACGAAGTGGAGAAGGTACAATATGTAATATCTATGACATTAAATGAAGATGGGAAGATACAGAAAAATGACAGAAGAGAAATGGGAATATCTTAAAACTCCCAGACCTCAATACAGTTACAAGGTGCAAAAGAGTTCGCACACACAAAAAGGACTGAAGTACAGCATTTTGAGAAGAGAAAAAAATGATAAAGTGACACAATATATAATAAGATGCTTAATAACCAAAACTTTTTTAAAGCCAAGAAAAGAATATATAAAAACTTGATCAATGTGCCATTTCTGGTCCTCAGGTGGCCCCTGTCCCTTGGCCATGCCCATCTGTTTACCTTAGCTTTATGGGTCATCCTTTTCATTGACAGTCTTGCATAGACCATTCATGGGAAAAACCGTCTTTCTGTTTATAGTTCAAAGATTGTTCCAAATTTGTTGAATAAAGTGTGCAGAATATATAAAACATTAGGGTCCATGAACCACAACCTCACTAAAAGTCTGAAAAAGTAATTATTCAAGGCGCAGTCACAACCCAGAGTCAGAATTGGCCTGTCAGTTGTTAAGTGTGCCTTCACCATTGCCATGACCAACTCTCAAACCCCAGGCAGAAATGTGCATGTGTTTCTTGAGAAGCAGAGGCACATAGTGGAAAGACTACAGTATTTGAAGACCCAAGGGACTGCTCTGCCGCTTACCAGCTGCATGGCCTTCAGCACATCATTCTGACCATCTCCTTTCTCACCTAGAAAGCTGAGCTAATAATCCCTTTTCTCTCACCTCCATGGGATGGGAAAAATGTATGTGAAAGCACTATGTCAACTAGAGTAGTGGAATTGTTTCTCTCTCTCTCTCTCTCTCTCTCTCTCTCTTTCTCACACACACACACACACACACACACACACACACACACACACACACACACATTTGTATAATTGATTCCTTAAAGATTGATTCCAAACTGTTTTCATTTCTCTTTAAAGTGAGCATTGAGTGATTCTACCTGATCCTTATAAATTCTCTGTCAATGGCAAAGTGACATAAAAAATATCAGATCACTATGGTGAAGGAACTGCTTAGCCAGCCTGATTCAGTCTGAGTCATTCATTGCCTCACCCCTCTTGGAGAGGACACATTCTTATAACTCAGCTCTAAATAAAGGAGCTGAAAATAAAAATCTAAGTTTAACTGTAGGATGCCATAAAAGCTCTTCAGCATTTGTCAGTAAGCAATAACAAATGGGTGTTCTCCGTATATTTTCAATCCTCCTTGTATTCACTTTCCTGTCCCAGAGTACTCTGTTTAACACACAGTCATTACCAATCATAAAAATAAATCTGTACATGGGATTTTTACTGTTTATTAAATACCTGATTATTTCTTTCCTGAACTGAGATACTTAGGAGGTTAAATGACCTGCCCAAGATGACAGTAATTTAAACATGTCAAAGGTGGAATTACTCTAAACTGTTAACATTTTCAAAGAATGTTCCCCCTCCTTTTTTTCAAGTTTGTTTGTTTGTGTGTTTGTTTGTTTATAGACAGAGCACACATGGGCAGAGAGAGAGAGAGAGAGAGAGAGAGAGAGAGAGAGAGAGAGAGAGAATCCCAAGCAGGCTCCACACCATCAGCACAGAGTCCATCCAATGCGGGGCTTTATCTCATGAACCGTGAGATCATGACCTGAGCTGAAATCAAGAGTTGGATGGTTAATCAACTGAGCCAGCCAGGCACCCCAGTTCTCTCTCCATTTTAATGAAAAGTTGTTTGGTCTCCCAAACTTGCATTTCCTTATTGGTGAAAATCAAGTGACTAATTGCCCCACAACCTAAGTATTTCAGAGTCAGTGTTCTTCAGATAAATGTTCTATATTTACACATACACCTTCTCTCTTTGAAATTCTTGCAATAATCCCCCTCCTCCGCCCTTGTCTCCACAAGAACTGAACTCCACGTTGTTTCACACTCAGATAAATGTTCTATATTTACACATGCACCTTCTCTCTTTGAAATTCTTGCAATAACCCCCCTCCTCCGCCCTTGTCTCCACAAGAACTGAACTCCACGTTGTTTCACACACACAGAACTTTCTTCCACAACTCCCACTCTACCCTCTGCACTTCCGCACACCCAAACTTCACCTTGAAGTTCCTCAACTTCATTGTCTTTCACCTCTGGTCTTTCTCAGACTGGAGGGGATATACATGGCCATGTGCTGGATCACGTGGAATACGGTATCACCTGGAAGAGCTGTCTTTTGAACCATATGCCACAGGCTCCAGGCCATGGAAAAAAGATGTTTAGTCTAAGAATACTACTTGCGTTTAATCCTAATTTCCTCCTTCATCCGTGCTACCTTGAGGACATCTTTACCTCAGTGAATGGAAATTATACTCCAAATTTTGTTAGAAGTTTTCTATCCAAAATACAAATCTGATAATGTCTCATCCTTGCTTGGAAACCACTTTTGGCTTCCTGTTTTATTATTAAAGTGTACCTGTTTGTAGTGGTATACAAATTCCCCTTCTTATTTGTCTTCACAATTCTTTTTTTAAAATATTTTTTAACGTTTATTTTATTTTTGAGAGAGACAGAGACAGAGTGTGAGCAGAGGAGGGGCAGAGAGAGAGGGAGACACAGAAGCCCGATGCTGTCAGAACTGAGCCCAATGTGGGGCTCGAACTCACAAACCATGAGATCATGACCTGAGCCGAAGTCGGACACTTAACCGACTGAGCCGCCCAGGTGCTCCTCTCCACAATTCCTTATTAGTCTTCTCTTCCAATACCATCTAACAACATATCCATGTGCTAGCCACATGCAATTTTGCAGACCCAAGTGAGCACAGACTTTCATAACTCTGTGTCTGTATTTGTGCCGTCAACTCTAGAACATTCTTTCCCCCTTTTCACCCAGCTACTTCCCTACTCTTTATTCCAGAGAACAAATATTTACTTGTTTCTGTAGCCTTTCTTATATTTCATAGGTAGTAGCCTGTTTCTCTGGGCTCATATCTATATCATGGAACATATTACATTGCATAAAAATACCATTTTTAGATCTCTCTCCACTGGAAGTATGTTCATTTTTGCTTACCGAGTGAATGAATGAGAAGGTTTTTCATTTAGGAATCAACAGCTCTAAATTCAGCTGCCTCTTTAGGTTTAACAACCTAAATGCACTAAGATAGATTTGGAGGCCCAAGAATATGTCCAAGTCACAAGGAAGGAGGAGGAATAACTTTTGCTAGATTTGCTACTGTGTTCTCATAACGATGTGTGACAAATCACATAATTTTAAAGTCTTCAATAAAAAGATAAATTATTTAAAAATATTTTTCTTGCAGGTTGTCACAATGCTTAAGATACCGGCCATTAGAATCATTCTCTGTATCTTCAAAAGATCCCTATCAAAATTTATCTGAAAGGATTAGAGTGATGATAACTAACTGAAAGCCACTTCGGACAGAACAATTCTGGTTTTCTTTTTCCTTTATTTTAAAGTTTGTTTGTTTGTTTGTTGGTTTGTTGGTTTGGAGCACGCATGAGCTGGGGAGGGGCAGAGAGAGGAGAGAGAGAATCCCAAGCAAGCTCCGTGCTGTCAGCCTGTGAGATCATGACCTGAGCCCGAATCAAGAGTCAGACACTTGACCGACGGAGCCACCCAGCCTCCCCTGGACAAAAGAATTCTTAAAGGAATAGGCACAGGATGGGGAAGTTTTGATGGAAAGTGGAAGGGAAGACACGGGTCAGGACACGGTCTACTGCTTGGATGGGAAGATCCCGGTGACGCAGGCTCTCGGATGCCAGAGAGAGCTGGCACAGAGATGGAAGAGTCTGGCACTGATGCAGGAGGAGACACTGAAGGGAGAGGCAGAGAGAGACTGAGACGAAGAGGAGCAGATCCTTGGCCTGCTTCCAACTGCTTCACGTGATGGCGTCTTCTCTCTCCAGGGGTACGGTCACATCAAAATTGCTGAGTTTAAGCAAGACCTTAAACAGAATTTTAGCGTGCATATTTTTCTCGGCATACGTGCTTATTTATCTGGATAGCTGAGGAGCGCTCTTTAGGTATTTTTAACCTTTCCTGCTTGCTGCTGACTCAATAGCAATTGCGTGCTCTTGCAGCATGCTGTCTGTGGGGGTGGGGTGGGGGTAGTGAGGGTCAGAGCAGGGGCAAGGACACTTCCTAAAAGCTTCAAAGGGCTAACAGATGGGCCTACCTTTCCACAGTGTCTAGTCAGGTGCTAGGTTCTGTGCATTCTGCACCTGTAATAACCTTTCATGACCATAGGTCAGTATGGGCTGTTTTTGAACTCTACAGAAATGGGATCATTAAGCATGTATTCTTTGGAGATGAACGACTATCACATTTTTGGTGCAGTACGTGGTTTCACACTGGCACTACAATACTCCCATATACGGGGAAAGGCTTCAGAATCTTAAGAAATTTTTTCACAGGTATAATCTCATTTTAGAAGCTACACAGCTACAGTTCCACTCTGGCTCATCACAGAGGCCTAAGGAGAGAACGTGTACACAGATCCTGGTTGCCCCCCCTAATCTCCCGACTCTCCTGTTGCACCCTAAAAGGGGTAGGTTGGAGGGGCAAAAAGCACGGATCATGTGTGAGTGCGATAAAACTAGACTTTTTTTTGTGGCGTCATACTGACGCTGTTAGGTAAGAAGGGCCAGTAGGGTTCCTTTTGTTGTTTTCGGCTTGTTATTATTTGGTTTGAATCAAATTGGTGGGAAAGTAAGACAAAAGTGTTTGAAAACTACTTTTGGTCATTTGCCAATTATTAGAAAGAGAGGATCAAGAAAAACAAACAAACAAACAAACATGGGGAGAAGATGGGAGGTAGATCTGGGAGGTAGAATGTAAAACAGAGAGGGGACCAATGAAAGGAAAAGATCAGGCCCAGCTTCCAGGGGCCAGGAATGAAGGAATGAAGGATGGCTTGTCCCCATCAGAGCAGTCACTAGGCCAAGGACGATAAGCAGCTTCCTATGTTCTGTTTAACCCCATCACGACCTCCGCAACACAGCTACCATGGTGTTTATGTGTTTCACCACAATGTTTTGGCATTTTTTTTTTGTATCAGGCACCCTTCCATGATGCTTCTACTTTCTACTTGTGTGAACTAGTAAAATAACAAATTACAAGTGAAGGCAATGCCTGAGTAGCCATGGTAACCACCAATGCAGTTTCCACCTTCCCCTCACAGCAATGGAAGGCCTACTAAAGATGCGTTCTGAGGACCAGAAGTTTTAAACTTTCATAAATTCCAAATTATCCTTTCTTTTTATGTTCAGTGATTGGTGTGTTCTCCCATGGAAATTGTTACCTACCCCAAGATTGTCATCATTTCCCCCCATATATTTATCCAGTTATTTTAGAACTGTTGGTTGAAAAGACTTTTCTTTCCATGTTGAATTGCCTTGAGTCCTTTGGAAAGAAATCCAATGGCCTTAGGGGCCAAGGGGCGCTTGGGTGACTCAGTCAGTTAAGCATCTGACTTTGGCTCAGGTCATGATCTCACTGTTCATGAGTTTGAGCCCCACATCAGGCTCTGTGCTGACAGGCAGATCCTGGAGCCTGCTTTGGATTCTGTGTCTCCCTCTCTCTCTGTCCCTCCCCCTCTCATGCTCTGTCTTTCTCTCTCAAAAATAAATAAACATTAAAAAAAAAAAAAGGGAAGAAATCCAGTGACCTTATATGTATGGATCTATTTCTGGCTACTTTATTTTGTCTGATTGATCTATTCATCTACCCATAGTCCAATTAATACTGTCTTGAGTCTTGTAGTTTTAAAGCAACTCTTGAAATCTGATAGTATAAGCTTTGTTCTTTCTACATATTGATTTGACTAGTCTAGACCTTTTGATTTTCTATATAAATTTTAGGATCAACTTGCCAATTTGTACAAGAAAAGCCTACTGGAGTTTGATTACAAGTGCAGTGGTTTTACAGAGTAATTGGAAGAAAACATTCACTTATTTAATGTATGGACTTGATACATTCTTCCACTTATTAGGTGTTATTTTCTTTTGTTAATATTTTGTAGTTTCCAGTGTAGTTGTCTTGCACATTTTTGATACATTTATTTATAAGTACTCAGTGCTTTTAGATGCTACAGTAAATGTAATTTAGAATTCTTCACTTTCTAATTGTTTGCTTCTGTGTATAGAAACAACTGATTTTTGTATATTAGCTTTGTATCCAAAAGCCTTGCCAAATCACTTAGTGAATTTAGTTCAGTAGTTCTAGTGTTGTAGCTGTCTTTAGACTTTTTTATGCAAATAAGTATGTTGTTCATGAATAAAAACTGTATTACTACTTCCCTTCCAATTTGTAGCCTTTTATTTCTTTTTCTTGCCTTGTTTCAACTAGCCAGGACCTCCAGTATGATGTTGAATGGTGCTGGTTTGAATAAATATCCATTTCTAGTTCCTGATCTTAAGGAAATAGTACATATTTCACTATTAAGTATGGTTTCTAGATAGATGGCATTTATCATAACTGAGGAAGAACTGTTCTATTTTGTTTTCTGAGAGTTTTTATTATACATGGGTGTTGAATTTTTTTCAATGTTCTACATCAATTTAGGTGATCATATAAGTTTTCTCTTTTATCCTATTAATATGGTGAATTATAATATTTGATTTTTAAAAATCTAACCTTGAACTGTTGAGCTAAACACCACTTGGCCATGAGGTATTATCATTTTATCTATTTCTAGATCCAGTTAGCTAATATTTTGTTAAGGAATTTTGAATCTACATTTATGAGGGTTATTGTTTATTTGCTTTTCTTATAATATCTTGGTCAGGTTTTGGTATCAGGGTTTGATAGCCTCATAATATGAATTGGGAAGTATTCTCTCTTCTATTTTCTGAAAGTGTTGTGTAAGGTTGACAATCTTTCTTTCTAAAACCTGTGATAGAAAAGGCTAATAAAGACGTGGCCCATAGTTTTCTTTTCGAAAAGTTTTTTATTAAAAATTTGATTTATTTAATATGAGCATGCCTATTCAGATTTTTGAGTCCATCTTTTGTCAATTTTGGTAAATTGTATTCTTAAAAGAATGTATACACCTCATCTAAGTTTTGAAATTTGTTGGCATACAGTTTTACTCTAATATTGTCTTGCTACCATTTTAATGTCTGTAGAATCTTGAGTGATATTTTCTCTTTAATTTCTAATATTGGTAACTAGTGTATTCTTTTCTTTCTTAATCAGTCTTACTAGAGATTTGTCAACTTTATTTTTATTTTTTAAAAATTATTTTCATGTTTATTTAGTTTTGAGAGAGAGAGAGAAAGAGAGACAGAGTGCAAGCAGGGGAGGGGCCGAGAGAGAGGGAGACACAGAATCTGAAGCAGGCTCCAGGCTCTGAGTTGTCAGCACAGGTCTCAATGTGGGGCTCGAACTCACTGTGAGATCATGACCTGAGCTGAAGCCAGATGCTCAATCGACTGAGCCACCCAGGTGCCCCGTCAACTTTATTTTTAAAATAAAATATTAGCTCTTGGTTTTGTTAGCTTTCTGTATTGTTGTCTGTTTTCTATTTAATAGCTTCTTATCATCATTATTATTCCTTTTTTTCTACTTAGGTTAGCTTTAATTTGTTCTTTCTGTAGATTTGTAAAGTGAAAGCATGAATCATATTTTGTTTCTACATAGTGTTTCTACATTAACATATAATCCTATAATGTCTCTATAAGCACGGCTTTGGCTGCATCTAAGTAATTTTGATATCTTGTATTTTCCTTATCATTCAGTTTGACATATTTTCTCATTTCCATTGTGATCTTCTTATTTTACAAACTGGATTTTTAGACAGTTAATTCTCAATTTGAGGCTAAGTTACTATATTATTAATTACTTAATTCACTCAGTTGAGGTCATAGAATGTATATCACAAGATCTCCATTTTATTTATTTGTTTGTTTGTTTATTTATTTATTTATTTATTTATTTATTTATTTATTTATTTATATTTTAGAGACAGCACATAAGCAGGGGAGAGGGGAAGGGGGGGAGAAAGGGAGGGAGGGGGAGGGAAGGAGGGAGAGAGAGAGAGAGAGAGAGAGAGAGAGAGAGAGAGAGAGAGAGAATCTTAAGCAGGCCTCATGCTCAGCATGGAGTTCAATGAGGGCTTGATCATAGGACCCTGTGATCATGACCCGAGCAGAAATGAAGAGTTGGATGCTCAACTGACTGAGTCACCCGGTTGCCCCTATGATATCCATTTTAAAAAATATATTGAGATTTACTGTTTGGCATAGCATTTGACTATCTGGATGAATATTTCACATGTACTTTAAAAGAATTTGTATTCTTCCATTGTTGAGTGTAGTGTTCTATAAATAGCAATTATGCCAATGTTTTTATATCTTTTACAATCTTACCTGATTTTTGTGTGTATGTGTATAGTTGTATTATTTCTCATCAAGACAGGAGTATAAAAGTATATGACTTGATCGTGAATTTAGCCATCTTTTAAGTTTTGTTTTGTTTTGTTTTTACTTTATGTATCTTAAAAGTTCTGTTATTTATGTGAATTTATGTTTAGGATTGCCATGTCTTCCTGATGAATTGACAGTTTTATCATTATGATGAAATGCACCTTTTTACCTCTGTTAATATCTCCTTATTTGAAATCTATTTTGTCTGTTATTAACAAAGCCACTCAGTTTTCTTATGCTTCGTATATCTTTTTCAATCATTTTATTTTTTATCTTGTCTGTCTAACGTGCATCTTTTGTAAACAGCATACAGTTGGGCCTTGCTTTCCTGTGTCTGGCAATCTATGCCCAAGTGCTGCCCAGTCTGTGAGTGGGCTCCCAAAGCCTCTACTCTCTGCACGCTTGCCCTTTAGTCTTGTTTTGCCTGAATCCCAGAAGGTACTTCCTTGTTTTCCTGGCAACTGTGGACCAGCACTTCCTGGGTAATCCAGTACATTTTTCTCTCATCTGGTAGGCTGTAGCCACACCTTCTACAACCAGGTCTAAACTCCTGCCTTGCAGGCAGGCGGGGTTGCGGAGAGAGGCCTGGGTGGCTCATTTGATTAAGCGTCCAACTTTTGGTTTCAGCTCAGGTCATGATCTCATGGTTTGTTGAGTTTGAACTACAGGCTCTGTGCTGACCATGCAGAGCCTGCTTGGGATTCTCTCTCTCTGCCTCTCTCTCTCTACCCCTTCCCCACTCTCTCTCTCTGTCAAAAATAAATAAATAAACTTTAAAAACAAACAAACAAACAAACAAACACAAAACTCTTGCCTTGGAGATGGAGCCCCTTTTCAAGTTGTCTTCTCTTGGGCACTTTCTCTCTGCCCCAGGATGCCATTTAGAGTTCTCTTTATATCTTTATACTTAACTCCCCTGTCATAGTTTAATAACCATATTAAATTCCTACTGTTCAAATTCCTGTATAGTTTCTCTCCAGATTGGACTCAGACTGACAAACCCCCCTCCTATGGCCCCATCATTTTGACAGTGTATCCCCTCAATTTCGAACTTCTCTAGAAGAACTGAAATCTATGCTTTAACATGTCATGACTAGATTTCAGGTGTTTGCTTGAGTTCTAGCCTGGATCCACTGCATCAACTGAGGGGTGTCCTCAGGGGAAAGTCAAATGATGTGGATCGCATCCAGTGCAGTTCTGTTATCCACAGGTTAAATTCCTTCCTGTCTCTGCCTGCCTTGGGTAGTTTTCCAATACCTTCAAATAGTTATGTTTTTATATATTGTCCAGAGTTTCTAATTATTATGTGGGGTAAGGTTAGTTCAATATAAGCCACACTGTTATTATTCAAACAAGAGTTGCTGTGAGTTTTGTAAACAACTTTAGTGCAAAATAATTCACATTTCATCACATACATTCATTTAAATAACCATCCAATTCAATGTTTTTCATTCTGTTCACAGAGTTGTACAACCATTATCACGATCAATTTTTGAACATTTTCACCACCCCAAAGAAACCCTATATCAAGTAGCAGTCACTCTCCATTTGTCCTCTGTTTGGGGCCATCTACTTTCTGTCTCTGTAAATTTGCCCATTCTGAAAAATTCCTATAATGGAATTATGCAATAGGTGGTCTTTATAAACTGCTTTCTCGGATTCAGCATAATGTTTTCAAGGTTGATCCATGCTGTAGTATATATCAGTACTCATCTCTTTTTATTGAGGAATAATATTCCATTATATGGATATACTGTATTTTGTTTATCCATTCATCAGGTGATAAACATTTGGGTTATTCCTACTTTTTGGCTATTGTGAAAAATGTGAATATTTACAAACAAGTTTTAGTAAGACCATGTTTTCATTTCTCTTGGTTATATACATAGCAGTGAAATTGTTGTTATATGGTAACTCTGTGTTTAACATTTTGAGGAAATTCCAAACTGTTTTAGAATATGGCTTGCATTGTCTTAGATTCCCACCAGCAATGTGCAAGCTTTCCAATTCCTCCACATCCTTGCCAACACTTACTATTGCCTGTCTTACAGCTATCCTAGTGGATATGAAATGGTGTCCTACAATTTTTGATTTGCATTTCCCTAATGATTAATGATGCTGAGCATCTTTTCATGTTCTTATTGCCCATTTGTATATATTCTCTGGAAAAAATCTACTCAGATGCTTTCATCTTTTTTAAATTGGGTTTTCTGTATTTTTATTATTGTTATAAGAGTTCATCACATATTCTGGATACAAGTCCCTTATTAGATGTATGATTTGCAAATATTTTCTCCCATTCTATTTTTTTCTTTTCACTTTCTTTTAAAAATTTTTTAAAATGTTTATTTATTTATTTTTGAGAGAGAGAGAGAGAGAGAGAGAGAGAGAGAGCAAGGAGGGGACGGACAGAGAGAGAGACAGAGACAGAGAGAGAGAGACAGAGACACAGAATCCAAAGCAGACCCCAGGCTCTAAGCCTAACTCAGAACAGAGCCTGATGAAGGGCTTGAACCCACTAACCCACAAACCGCGAGATCATGACCTGAGCTGATATCAGATGCTTAACCAACTGAGCTACCCAGGACCCACTCTTTTCACTTTCTTGATGGTATCATTTGCAGCACAAAGTTTTTTATTTTGATGAAATCCAACTTATCTATTTTATCTTATGGCTTTGGTATCATATCTAAGAACCCTGTCTAACCTAGAGTCATGAAGATTTATATCTGTTTCTTTCTAAGAGTTTTATAGTTTTAATGATTACATTTATATCTTTGATTTATTTTGAGTTAATTTTTCTATACAGTGTGAGGTAGGGATCTGACTTCATTATTCTGCATGTGGATATCTTAGCTTTTCCAGCATCATTTGTTGAAAAGTCTTTCTTATCTCCATTCAATTGTCTTCTCACCCTTATGAAAAATCAGTTGGCCTCAAATGTAAGGATTTATATTTAGACTTTCAATTTATTCCACTGATTTATATTCCATTGATCTATCCTTTTGCCAGTAACTTATGCAGTATCTCTTGATTACTGCAACTTTGTAGTAAGTGTGGAAATTAGAAAGTATGATTCCTCAAACTTTGTTGTTCTTTTTGAATACTCTAGGCCTCTTGTATTGCCATATAAATTTTAGATCAGTATGGGAAATTCAGCAACAAGATAGCTGACATTTTTATAGGCATGGCATTGAATCTGTAGGTCAGTTTGGAGAGTACTGACATATTAATAATAAGCTTTCTAATCACTGAATTCCATGTATGTAGGTTTTTTAAATCTCTGTAAATGATGTTTTGTAGTTTTCACTGTACAAGCCTTGCACTTTCTATTAAATTTATTCACAAATATTTTATTCTTTTTGGTGGTATTTTAAATGGAATTTTCTTATTAATTTCATTTTAGGATTGTCCATTGAAAATATGGAAGTCAAGTTGATTTTATCCCATAACCCTACTGAATTGTTAATTTAATAGTTTTAGTGTGTATTCCTGAGAGTTATCTCTATATAAGATCATGCCATCTGCAAGTAGAGATAATTTTACTTCTTCCTTTATAACCTCTATGCCTTTTCATTTCATTTTCTTGCCTAACTGCTCTGGCTAAGGCCTCTGGTACATTGTTTATTAGAAGTGGTAACAGTAGACATTACTGTCTTCTTCCTGATCTTAGGGGAATATTCTGTAGATGTCTGCTGGATCCAGCTGATTTATATTATTTCCTTGTTGATCTTCTGGTTAGGTGTGCTATAGTTTATTGAAAGCAGGGTACTAAAGTCTCCAAATATTGTTATTAAATTATCTATTTCTCAACTACATGACTTTTTTTTCAAACTGGGAAAACTCATTAGTTTTGAGTCTTGAGTCCAGCTCAAAAACTCACTAGTTTTGAGTCTTGAGGCAAGCTCCTCATCAAAAACTTCTATACCATTTTTCAGGCCAACCATGGATGATTACAAAGTCTTTACCTGACAGGCCTCATGGGGAAAAGTTGCCATCGCCACAGCAGACCTGATGTACAGTCTTGATGCACTGCAGTCTCTGTAGGGATTTACAGGCTAGGACTCTGGCCCTCTGGACAGTCATGTTCTACTCATATATGCATTCTTAGCATAGGTACCTAACCCTGAGATCTCCTGACTGAAGGACCTTTAAGACACTCTTCTCTACTCTGATTCAGTACTCCGTACTGTTCCATTCTTAGCCTTTCCCCCAGTCCCCAGCCTCAGGGCTCTCTCAGCAGTGAGAAGATTCCCCTTGTCTGCTGATTCATCTGACCCTCTCTTGGTGCCATTCCATGGGGTAAAAAAGAAACAATGGGGAAGCCAGGACTTTCTCTTGCTCAGTTTCTTGCCTCAACTACTGCCAAAAGTGATGAAAGGCTTGTCTGTTACTTTCATTTTGGCTTGTTACCTTAATCAGCTATTCATTCGGACACCTGGCAGCTCAGCTCTCTCCAGCTCAGCTCTTGACAGGACTCTTCAATGCCGCTTTATCTTTTTATTTTGTGAAGAGTTTTTTTTAAAACAAATAAGCTCAGAATAATATAACCTTGTCATTTGCGCACCACACAAATGAATAAGTGTGAATAGTTTTGTTATTAATTGCTTTGGGTTTTTAAACAAAACAAAACTTTATCAATATCAACTGGATTGTTCCTAATTCCCTTCCACTCTCTCATTGACTCCTACCTTCTCCAGAGGCAAACACTAAAATGAATTCGATGTAAATGCATCCACAACATGTTTTTCTACCTTTGTTCCACTTATCTGTATTTATAAATAATACATAACCTTATTTTGTGAGCTTTAAATTTTGTATATAAGTGGTAAATTGTGGGTTAGCCTTTTTTAAAAAAATTTTTTAATGTTTACTTATTTTTGAGAGAGAGTCAGAGCACAAACAGGGGAAGGACAGAGAGAGAGAAGGAGACACAGAATCTGAAGCAGGCTCCAGGCTCTGAGCTGTCAGCACAGAGCCAAATGTGGGGCTTGAACTCATGAACTATGAGATCATGACCTGAGGTGAAGACAGATGCTTAACCAACTGAGCCACCCAGGCACCCCTGGATTATCCTTTTACAATGCACACAGGTCTCCCTTTATAATGAATTATATTCAGTGGATCCAATTTCCATCAAGGCAAAGTTAAATCCATACCTCTTTTCTAATCATTCATTTTCCCCCAATTCCCATATCTCATTATTAAAGCAAACGAGAATTTGATGAAAGTTGACATTACAAGGGATAAGAAAGCTATATGTCTGTTGGAAGATCGCTTTTTATGAAAAAGTAAGCATAGAATTTCCTTGAAAACAGAACCTAAATAGATTTCTAGAGCTCTTTAAAAACAGGGGGATCTGTTACATACCCTGACCATGCCAAGATATGGTCTCCTACTTGGGAAGTAACAGAATTAATAGAAACTAGTTGAAACTGCTTGTTTGATTATTTTTGGACATTTCCCCAAACTGGCAAGGAATTGTAGAAGTAAAAAGGGCTTCTGAGATCATCTATGACAATTGTCTTAACTTACTAAGTAAGAAACTGAGACCCAAAAAGATTAGCCAATTTGTGAAAAGTCATTCTGTTAGCCAAACCAGGACTTTAACTCAGGTCTCCTGATTCCTAGTTCACTGTTCTTTACACTAATTACTAGTTACTAAACTGGGCTCCGTAGAAGCATCCCAGGGGTTATTTGTAATTGTCAAAGTAGAAGATCAAGCAAATTAGTCTCTGGGCCTCTCTCCTTTCACCCAGGGTGCTTCAACTTTCAGTGTCTGTTATCATCTTGTCACAGCTACCATTTGTCCATGTAGGGTGCGATGACTCCTTAAATGCATGTTGACAACAGTCCTCATATGAGCTATTATTTGTGTGATGTTTTCTGCCATTTCTTTCACACCATTAGCAAAGTGCCGTTATTTTTGCAAAATCCATTCGATGGAGTCTCAAAAGTTCATCTAAACACTTAGATTTTACTGGGCCAAATTGCCAAGTAATATTATTATCACCTTTGTATCCATTTGTATATCATGCTAAAATAAGTAAAACGGAGGGCTTTACAATGTGGCTATTTTAGTTTAGTTAAAATGTAAAGCTTCTACATAATATCATCTTTAGAAGTAATTTATTAATTGTATGGGATATACATTTTTTATTCTTCTTTGGGCTATTTTATCAAATAATGGCACATTAGTAAACACTGTTGTTGTCTATCCAAACAAAATTTCTGTCTTCACTTACTAACAGAACGCAGATGTCATCAAGGGTTATCCATCTCTGTGGCATACTGTTTTTTTTCAAAGATGAGTACACTGATCTTTGTCCTAACCCATATGCTCTTCTTACAGTGTACTGTTTATATGCCTCCTTAAGCCTTGTAACTGCCTTGTCCAACAGAGTATGCTAGAAGTAATGTTATGGGACTTTGGAGTTAGGTCAAAAGAAGCAATACAGCTTACATCTGGCTCTCTTTTTCTTGGGATGCTTGTCCTTGGAACACTGACACCATTTTGTAAGGAAACCAGGCATCCACATGGAAAGGCCAAGTGTAAGTGTTCCAGCCACCCCTCCAGCTGCTACAGTCTTCCAGCCAACAGTGAGCATCAATGTTAGATGTATGAGTGAGAAGCCTTCAGAACACTTCACCCTAAGCCTTTAAGTCTTCCGGCTGGGGCTCCAGACATTGTGGAATAGAGAACAGCCACTCCTGCTGTATCCTGTCAGAATTCTTGACCCACAGATTCCATGAACATAGTAAGTGGTTGTTTTATGCCACAAAGTTTTTTTTTTTCCAACGTTTTTTTTTTTTTTTTTTATTTACTTTTGGGACAGAGAGAGACAGAGCATGAACGGGGGAGGGGCAGAGAGAGAGGGAGACACAGAATCGGAAACAGGCTCCAGGCTCCGAGCCATCAGCCCAGAGCCTGATGCGGGGCTCGAACTCACAGACCGCGAGATCGTGACCTGGCTGAAGTCGGACGCTTAACCGACTGCGCCACCCAGGCGCCCCTATGCCACAAAGTTTTGATGTAATTTGTTATGTAGTCATGGTAACTGAAGCAACACTGCACAATAAAGTCCATAATATTCAGGGACACTGATTTTATATCGATCCCAGGGGTGGGCTCTAATTCAGTTAAGCATGGTCATCATGGTAATCATTTGCCATGTGACATTCAGAAATGTCTAGAGACAGTACTGGCTGTCATGACGGAGGCAGTTGTGCTTCCGGCATCCAGAGAGTAGAGGCCAGAAATACTGCTAACCATCCTATAATATAGGAAAGCTCCTTCTTACCCCCAACAAAGGATTTTCTAGCCCAAACTGTCAATATTATCAAAGTAGAAAATCTCTGGACTAAGGCAATCAATAGCCTCATCTATATAGACCTTAGCAATTAGTAGCTATTTGTGAAAGAAATTCTTGACAGGCGGAAGAAAAAAAGGTGCTAAGACATCTTATCAAAAGAGATTGATCATATTTGAAGTATCTAGTTCTGAACACTAAGATTAAGTTGGAGAAAAATGTTTACAAAAATACCAACTATACTTTGTCTGTCAATTGCCCTGGGTAATAATATTCAGATTGGAACCCCAGATTTCTGAAGGTATAAATATTGAATATTTTTGTTGGTCAAAGAAGCTTTGGAATTTCCCTCTTCCTCCTTTGGCATAAGGAGAAATTAATGGATGATTCTGGTAGTTTTGTTTTAAAATAATGTGTTCAAGTGGTTATTGTCATGTCAGATAGTTGTTACAGTATCATTAGAATTTAAAAGATAATTCCCTGATAGAGTGTATCCTTTCCTGATTTGTGATATATAACTTACTTTGAAGAATGCCATAAACCTATTTTTATAGCCAGATTGATGTTTCGTGTTTTTATTTGTTTGTTTTTTGGTTTTTTTGGGGTAGAATCTGTAAGGCATGGATTTCTTGTCATGAAAATTACTGCTCTGCAGCATAAACATTAGGCTCTCAATTACCCATATTATTTTTTAAAATTTATTTTATTTTTTATTTTAATTCCAGTATAATTAATATACAGCGTTATATTAGTTTCAGGTGTACAATATAGTGATTCAGCAATTCTCTAATTACTCAGTGCTCATCATGGTAAGTGTTTTCTTAATCCCCTTCACCTATTTCACCAGTTCACCAACCCACCTCCCCTTTGGTACCCATAAGTTTGTTTTCTATATTTGAGAATATTTTTTTCCCTTTGTTCCTTTGCCTTGTTTCTTAAATTCCACCTACGAGTGAAATCATATGCTATTTGTCTTTCTCTGACTGATTTATTTCACTTAGCCTTATACTCTCTACATCCACCCATGGACATGGCAAGATTTCATTCTTTTTTATGGCCAAATAATATTCCATTACATATATACCACATCTTCTTTATCCACTGATCAATTGACACTTGGGTCAATTCCATAATTTGGCTATTGTAAATAATGCTGCAATAAACATAGGGGTGCTTATATCTTTTTGAATTAGTGTTTTCATATTCTTTGGGTAAACTCCCAGTAGTAGAATTACTGAATCATATGGTAATTCTATTTTTAATTTTTTGAGGATCTTTCATACTGTTTTCCACAGTGGCTGCACCAGTTTGCATTACCACCAACAGTGCATGAGTGTTCTTTTATTCCCCGCATTCTTGCCAACACGTTTTTCTTGTGTTTTTGATTTTAGCCATTCTAACAGGTGTGAGGTGATACCTCATTGCGGTTTTGATTTGCATTTCTCTGATGATGAGTGATGTTGAGCATCTTTTCATGTGTCTGTTGGCCAACTGTATGTCTTCTTTGGAGATATACGTGTTCGTGTCTTCTGCCCATTTTTAATTGGATTATTAGTTATTTTGGGTGTTGAGTTTTAGATATTAGCCCTTTATCAGATATGTCATTTACAAATATGTTCTATTCTGTAGGCTGTCTTTTTGTTTTGTTGTTTCCTTTGCTGTGAAGAAGCTTTTTAGTTTGATGTAGTCCTAATAGTTTATTTTTGCTTTTCTTTCCTTTGCCTCAGGAGACATATCCAGAAAAATGTTGCCATGTCCAATGTCAAAGAGGTTACTTCCTGTGCTCTCTTCAAGGATTTTTATAGTTCCAGTTCTCACATTTAGGTCTTTAATCTACTTTGAGTTTTTGTGTATGCAGTAAGCAAGTGGTCCAGTTTCATTCTTTTGCATGTAGCTGTGCAGTTTTCCCAACACCATTTGTTGAAGAGACTTTTTCCCATTGCATAGTTTTTACTCCTTTGCCAAAGATTAATTGAACATACAGTTGTGGGTTTATTTGTAGTTTCTCTGTTCTCTTCCATTGACCTATGTGTCTGGTTTTGTGCTGTTTTGATTAGTATGGCTATGCAGTATATCTTGAAATCTGGGGTTGTGATACTTCCAGGTTTGTTCTTCTTTTTCAGGATTGTTAAGGCTATTTGGGGTCTTATAGGTTCCCTACAAATTTTAGGATTATTTGTTCTAATTTTGTGAAAAATGTTGTTGGTATTTTGATAGAGATTGCATTGATCTGTAGATTGCTTTGGGCAGTATGGACATTGTAACAATATTGGTTCACCCAATCCATGAACATTGGGATATCTTTCCATCTGTTTGTGTCATCTTCAATTTCTTTCATCAATGTTTTATAGTTTTTAGAGCACCGGTCTTTTGCCCCCTTGGTTAAGTTTAAAGTATTTTATTACTTTTGGTGTAATTGTAAATGAGACTGTCCTCTTAATTTCTCTTTCTGCTACTTAATTATTAGTGTATAGAAATCCAGTGGATTTCTGTATATTGATTTTTTAGCCTGCAACCTTACTAAACTCATTTTTCAGTTCTATTAGGTCTGTGATTCAATTACCCATATTCTACTGATAATATTATATCCCATTCCATTTCAGAGCTCTGGTGTGGTGCTTTCTGAAGAGTGGTGACTTTTTAACCAGGCTCCTCACCATTGTGTAGTAATTAGTGCTGATCACAAATTTTCTTCTCTCCCCTTCCACACAATGGTAAGATTACACTTCTACTCTCTCTTAAAATTAGGAATGGCACGTGAATTTTGGTCAGGAGGTGTAATGTGGCTGCAATGCTGCATATCACTGCCTGAATCTCAGAATAAGCCTCTGGCTGATCCATGACAGATGGATAACCTGAGCCTGAAATAGATGTTTTTGTTTTAAACTGCTGAGAGTTTGGGATTGTTCCACAGCATAGCCTAATTTATCCTGTGTGATACACTTTGATAAAATGGACATTGGCCATTCTTTGTGATAATTATATCCTCAAATGATAAAATATAACATTTACTTTAATGGTCAGAGTACAAACTCTTAAATCTATGCTAACCAATATGTAGCAAAGGCTAAGTTGCAAGAAAGAATAATGATAATGATGATGATAATAATAATAATAATAATAATAATAATAATGTCTTTCAGATATTCTTAAGTATATGAATTAAAGCATACTATCTGAGTACTACATACTGATGTTACATTGGGTGAGTCTTTGCAGATTTTGCTGAACTGCATTTTAGTGTCATGCTATCAGCCTCGTGAAGACTGTTTCAGGAGATACTCCTATTTCTTTATTGCTTTGTCAGAGAAACACAAAAGCAAAACAGAGCTGTCTCTTAATGAGAAGCTCTGGCACTCAATATGCTAAAAGTAGTTTGCTTTTTTAATCTCAGAGAAGCTCATATAATGTAACTATGTTTCCCCCTTTGTGCTAACTATTAGCAAGTTCCATGTCAAATATGTGGTCCATTTCTTGTCAAGTTATGAAACCACAGAGCATATGGAATATATCGAGAGGAAAACAAATCATAATCATTTTCGTACCAAACTTTCCTTTCCTTTTGATTTCTTCACTAAATTGTTTTTTTAATTTCTTTTTTCTTTTTTTCTATGTTTTAATTTCTGAGCTATTTTTATTATTTTGATGCTCTGTAGACAGCTCTATAAAGTTTTCAAAAATCTTTTTTTTTTTTTGTGCATGTGTTTTGTAATTACTGAATTATTTTGTTACTTTTTTGGAGACATTTCTGTCCACTTTTCCAAATTTTTGGGGTTTTTTTTGTACATCTCAGAATAAAAATTAAGTCGATCAGTTATCAGTGTAGCTCCTTCAGTCTACGGCCATATCACTCTGAATGGGCCCATCTTGTCTGATCTTACAAGTGAAGTAGGGTTAAACCTTGGCTAGTACGTGGATGGGAGTGTAGCTCTTTCATTGTTATCTGACACACTTACATTTTGATGACACAATTCTATCTATATCGTAAGGCTACATAGCAGAAAATGGTATTTCAAAAGGCTTTTAGAGACTATTAACTTCTTGCTTCATCAAAATAAGATGCTTCAAAGATTGCCTTCTAACTCACTTATATTTTCATAAGTTAATTTTGCCACCCTGCTGTTGGGTTACGTTAGGAATATACCAGTGGATATCTACTCCTTCAGCATGAGTTGGGGTCCACTTTCTGGAGGATAGTTTTTAAATGACCTCTATATGACTATAACTTAATAAGGCTTAAAAGAATATACCTTTCCAAATAATATTTATAGAAGACATAGCTTATTCTCTTAATGCTATCATTGTCTTAAACATTTTCTGTAATTCTTCTTTGATGGTTACTTTTAAAAGCACTGTCTTGTGACTGGCTGGCTATGGTAGAACTACAGAATTTAAAGACAAATCACAATTTTGTGATGTATGTATATCGAACCTGACATTAAGTTTTCCAAGAGATACAAATAGTTCAATTTAACATTTATTGCTTAAAATTTATTAGACATTGTGTTAAGAACGCAAGGAAAACTGAGATTTGCATTTGCCATGAAGGAATATAGAATCTAAAGGAGGGAATAAATCCGTGCTCAAATCATTTCAATGTATCAAAGGTGTTTTGATTGAGGAACATGCACAAAGATTGCCAAACTCAGTGAGGAAACTTCCTTGATGAGAAAAAATGTTTTAAAGAACAAGAAAGAATTATCCAGTTGAGGAAGAGAAAATGGGTTTTTGCATGAGGCACATACAAAGGCATGAAGGCATGGGATAGGATTACGGTTGTAGGGAAGCACAAGCACCCTCTTATTTGCTGGTGCACAAAGTGTGGAGTAGTGGAAAGAGAGAGGCCAGATCCGAAGACAAGGGCAAATCACTGAGGGTCTTGTATGCCATACCAAGCAAATGAAATTTCATCCTAAAGTTAACCAGAAACCACTGAGGAGTTTTACACAGTAGAGTGACATAGTTGAATTTGTGTTTTTGAAAAATCCATCCTGGCATTTGTTTGGAAGATGTATGGAATTGAAGTAAAAATTGCAAAAGAAATCCAGAGATAAGAGACAGCAAAGGGATTTGGAGGGTCAGAAGATGAATGCACTGAGTGTACTTTGAGGCTTAGAAACTTGGTAGGAGAGTAGGGAACCTCTATTCAAGGGAATTTGATTTAAAGCATGGGGCATGTGTAAAAATGGCTTGTTTTTCCAGAAAGAAACTATCCTAAATTTGCATTCAGTTCATGTTAAGGAGTTATCATACAATTTAGAATTCAGTGGTTAGAAATAGGCATGAACTCTTGAATCTGGTTAGATCTGGAAAAGACCACAGAGCTTATGCTATACATCAACTTTACCTCTAAAAATGAAAAACAGAAAGGAGAAAATATACAGACAGGCTTTAGTTGTTATCACTGTCATCAAAGTAAGAACTAACATTTATATAACGTCTCGTGTTTAAGACCCTGTTCTAAGCTTTACATATATTATCTCATCTAACCTTCATAACAACCCTATGAGGCAGGTACTATTATTATTCACATTTTAATGATGAAGAAATTGAGGCATATAAAGATTAAATCATTTTCCTAAAACTGTACAGTCAGTGGTGGAGGTGGGATTGAATTCCAGGTAGAATTCCTGTAAAGATCACACGTAAGGCATGTAGGTAATGGTTTATCCAGAAATAATGTTCATGTTTCTAATACAGTGCACATCACAACATGCAACAGAATAAAAATTTCTATTAAGAGATAAAAAACATTATTATATGAATTTAGAGTTAGAGTATTCAGCCATGATTAAAAGGTTCAATCAGTAGAGAAAAGCCACATTCCTGCACGTAGGAGTTGATGTATGATATAAAGAGCGAGGTCCTCAATAATGTCAATCACTCTGGAAAGAAGACCTGTCCCACAGAAAGCCAACTTGGGAGGAATAGGAATGTTCTAGACTGCCATAGAGTTGAAATCTATCTCTGTTGGTCTTGACTCTGAAGGTGGTAAGGATTTAAAGGTATTTTCCATATGATGGGCTGTACAGTGATGCTCACCATGTAGAAGCTGGCCAGGGGTTAGGAAGTAAGGAACCAGGCTAAAGGCTGGGCCTGGCATCTATTTCTGGGCCACAGGATGAAAGCACTAAATTTCTTGGAGCCAATTGAAAACCAAAACAAGTAAAGTTGGGGACTCAACATTTCTAGAAAAAGGCAGAAGTACTTAGTTGGCCACTAATCACTCTAGTTTGTTTATTCTGTCATTTATTCATTCACTCATTTATTCAACAAATTTTGAGTTTATGTGACAGGCATTGTGCTAGGGAAAGGACAATATATTAGTAAATAAAAAATGCAGTGCCTGAACTCATGGAGTTGAAACTAAATGAAGGAGAGACCCATAAATAAGTAAACAAAACAGTATTAATTATAAATTATTATAAATGTTACGGAAGAAATAGCATGCAAAGATGGAAAACAACAGCGAGGAAGCTTACTAAGGGTAAAGTAGGCCAGAAGGCCTCTCTGGAGAAGTGATATTTAAGGCATGACAGGAAGTCATTCTTCAGTCATGTGATAAGTAGTAGAAAATAATTCTAAGCAGAGATCATGGCATGTCTACTTGTTTAGAGTCTGGAGTATTCTGAGGAACTGACAAGGAATGGGAAGAGCCACATAGTCTCCTCCTACTACTAAATACTGGAGATTCTGTTTTAGTAAGGGAGCTAAATTCCTTTGCCTGGGCTAATTGATAGGGCACTGACCTCAACTCTAGTTTTCTTCACTCTCAATAATGTAGAATCTGTTACAAGGACAGAGAACCACATGTCCATACATGCTTAGATATCTACGATAAATGGTGCGTTTTTTCTTTTATTAGTGTTAAAACAGGACTGGCTTAAATTTTGATATCCTATGTATTCCTAGATTTTCCCCACACTATAAAGTTATACTCATGATTTCAGATCAAGTATTTTAAAATTACTGTCCCTGAAACTTTTTATCAAGGAAGAGAAGTTTCTGCCCTTTGGATAGCATTATCTACAACTGAAAAATAGGAACGGTGGTTTGGGAATTTTCTCTAGAAGTTTTGGGTAATTCTATGGGTTAGATAAATAATAATAATATAATAAATCTATAATAACAAATAACATAAAGGTATTAGTGAGCTTACTACATGTGTTTATTATTTTTGCATGCCAGTGTCTACAGGAAGGAATGTTTTAAATATAAGAGTGTTTACAGGAAGGAATGTTATAAATACCACAGCACCTTTAACATGTGAAGGGCAGGCGGGGGCAAAAGTGTCTGAAAAAAAGGTATAAATGTAACTCAAAGACTTCCCTTGCTTAAGGTTTACTCACAATCCATTTTCCTGACAACAGAGGTGGCCCTGCCTGTAGACTATATGCTTGGGAGTTACCTCCTCTTGGCCTCTTCATTTGCACACTGCACTTTTACAGAATGGTCCGCCAATACTGGAAAACTGCCAACTGTATAGGGCATCATTGCCCACCAGGGGCAGGGAAAACAAGCCAGCGTATTTTCAGTGCTTGGAAGACTACGACACCTTGGCCTTCACTCACCGTGCTGGTACCAGGGCAATCCTATAAATGTGGTTCTAAGTTACAGCATCACTCAGAGCTTTGGTTAGATGCCACACTTAACCTTGGTTCACCTCAGATACAATAATCTACGTCAAGTGCCTGACCCACGGTAGGTGCTCCGTACACGGTAGTGTTCTCCCCTGCCAGGGGTCCTGGGGAGGGTAGTTTATTGTGGAAAATACCCTGGTTGTATCTACTTTAATCTGCTCTGCAGTTAGCTTTGAAAAGGATGACTGTTCTGAGATTATATAAGCCTATCTCTGTCTTAGGGGAAGCTTAAAATAGTCTTCGATTCAGGCATTCCTTCTTTGGGACTAGCCCTGGGCTCAACTGTTTCATTTCAAGAAACAGTAATCAGAGCTGGTAATCTTCCCAGGCAAAAGGTGCCCGACAGAGCAGCACCCGGAGGAGGAGAGTTAGCAGATGAGCTTTGGAGGCTGGAGTTTATAGAACTCAGGGACAAGCTCTGGGATCGACTGGGGGAAAGACAATAGTTTGCAGCTGCTGGGGGCGCCAGATGTATGGAGAGCAGGCAGAAGATGAAATGGAAGGGAACGCAGGGCCTGGTCTTAGAGGTTCAAATCCTGGCTCTGCTATTCATTAGCTGTATAAGTTGGGCAGCTTCTTTTACATTTGGTCCTGTTTTCAATACTAAAGTGGGAACTGATTTTTCCCAGCCTGTGTTACAGGACTTCAGCAGTATTTATTAATGAGGCAGAGAGTGTCAGGCACCCTCACCAACCTGATTGGCAGGTTCAAGTCCAATCTCCTCAGGCATTTTCCTGTCTCTCTGAGCACACCCTGACCACAGCTGCATTCCCAAGGCTGCTGTACAAGGGCTACAACCCAGTCCATAGCGCTTTTCAGATTGTTTTCATCCAGGTTCTGTATATCCCTTCAACAAATATTTCTTACTTGCCTCCTGTCAGGGCGAGTTAAGTGTTGACTTAACGGCTGCAGACACACTGACAAAGGTAACGGGATGCTACCCGAGTGCAAACTGTGAGTAATTTAGTAAGGGAGAGAGACAGTAAATACACAAACATAAATAAATAATTTCAAATGATCACGAAGAGGGGAAAAGCTAGGTTAGGTGATAGGAAATAACAGAAAGGAAGGGTTTTGGAAGACGGTTAGGAAAGGCCCCTCTGAAGAAGTGGCATTTACGGTGAGATCTGGGAGATGAAGAGAGGGAGGCGCTGTGCTCCTCTAGTGGGGATACACAGAGTGGCTTCCCTGTGAGGACGCCCTACACTGGGGCCAATCATCCTCTCTCCTCCCAAAGTGGCCCTGACTATCTTGGTTCTGAGCCACAACCTGTGGGATTTCTCCCACCCGGTTTGCCCAAGGCAGGTCAGTGTCCCACTCTTTCCTCTGCCCTTTCTGGCTTCCACTTCCTACCAGGAATTATTTCCAGAAAGCATCCTTCTGTTTATGAGCGTGATAGACTGAAACCACTGCTGTGCTGCATAACTGCAAGTCTTAAAGCACGTTTTCCTTCAGTGTGAATATGGCCTGATGCCAAACACAGCTGGAGACCTCCAAGCAAACTATTTTCAGAGGAATAAAATGTCCAAATGATTCCTGAATTAATTTGATCTCACACAGCAACCTAATTTTTTCTTCCATTCTTCTACCTTGCAGCAGTTTAATTTATATGCCAATAAGCTGCCATGTGCAATAACTTTGCAATTGTAAGCCCTGTTCATTTATCAGTCACTTCACACTGTGTATACCTCTCCAAGATTTAAATGCGTTCATCTGCCTCAATAGAAGCCAAACCAGTTCGACGTGTCAGCAAGGGAAACATCCAGAGAAAATCCACCAGCTTTTATGTTTTAATTCCAAACAAATAAATGAAAACTTGATCATTTGGTTAAGATTGATCATCTTAAATAAATCACTGTGTAAAGGTCGTATGTGCCGCATCCCAGAGTAACTTAATAAGGGTCCTGTCCCACTTTCTTTCAGGATTTAAAAGTGATAGAAATCTAATCTATGCTTTCATTTCTTCCTTTTTTTCTGCCAAAAGGCATGGAGTGATCCCCAGGTGTTTAGAAAAAGTCAAAGTAGACCGTAGACCATCAAATTAAAAGCAAATATCACTCTAAAATCCAATGAAGGTCTCACACTGGTGCTTCCTTCCATATTTACCTGCAGTACATAGGCAATGTAATTTAATAAAATACGGGTTTTAAAAGAAATCTGCAGCCCTCAGCAAACCAGATTCAATTAATGATTACCACAGACTACAGGCTCAATCCTTAACAGGGTAAAGGGCAAGAATCAAAACATACTTTTCTCTCTCTTATCTTCTTTTGGGATTATGCTACTAATCTTCCTGAGGTTAACATGTAGCTGAAGAGAATATTCATAAATGTCTGACCTCCTGAGAAAAATGGGATTCATTCTGCTTTTTAACAATCTGGCTAACTGCATGCTAAAAGGAAATAAAGTGAAGGCAATTGACCTGTTGGACGCCAAGACTTCCCACTGAATTTAGAATAAAACCCCGACTCCTTCTACCACCAAGGCCCTCCGTAACAGCCTTGTCCACCTCTTGCTCACTGTGCTCCGGGCCCTCTGGGCTTGCTTTGGAGTCTCAAACCTGTCACAGTCTATTCTTGATTTAAGGCTTTTTTTCCTTGCTACTCACGAAAATGGCTCCTTCTCTTCATTTGCATTCCACCTCACGGGCTACCAGCTCAGAGTGCTGTTCTAACTCTGCCTCTTCTGTTTGTATTCTCCATAGCGTTCATCATTATCTAGAATCCGTATCTGTTTGTTAGCTACCTTTATCTTCTGACTCCTCTGCTAGACTATAAGCTCCTTGAGAGCCGGGGTCTTTATCTCTTATTAACCATGATATCCTCAAAAAGCCAACAGGTAATTTAGACCACAGGAAATACAAAAAGGCAAGGAACAAACACATGCTCCTCAGGAACATCTCTGGCTCTTGAATGGCTGAGTCAACATATCACCTCAGCACAAAGACATCCCAGGGCGCATGACCCCAGCTCTTCTGAGTGGTGGGGACAAGCGTCCTTTCAGGAGACCCTGCAAACAGAACTGGAGCGTCTGGGTACGGAACTGCAGATTCCACTGCATTTCGGGGCAGGTAAATTCCTTTCACTGACTCACAGTGAACCTCGTCCAGACTCTTGAAACTGCAATTCATCATTTGCAAAATAAAATTTTCCCAAGATCAGAACTTGCAACTTCTGAGAAAGGATGAAAAATAAATGAAATATATCTACTTTTATTACTTTGCTACTAAGTTGGTCTTCAAGCTAAAATGAAAATCATTTCATAGCATTCAGATGCTTCTTTGCTTCCCACTTTTCTAGATTCCTGAGAACTCCACTCTGCATTCTTCCAAGTCTGAAATATCTTAGTCACCCCAAAGGCTTCCTTAGGCCCTGAGAAGAAAACCATCCCCAGTCCCCAGGGCCATCCCCAGGCCGTGCAGGCTTAAGGGGTTCTTAAAGCTCTCAAGCACATGATTCACTGCTCTTGAGTCTCAATGCCCAGCATGTAATGCCTTTTGACACAAATCTGACAGTTCTGCAATCCAGTACCTGATAACATTCCAACGTCTTATAAGCAGAGGCTGCTCTAAAACGAGGCGACTGTATTTGCCTCCCACATAGTACTGAATTGAAAAATGGTTTGCTGCCCAGGTGACAGATCGTGGGAGGGTTATTAGTCACATATAATATCCACTTTTTCTGCCAAATTACAACCTAAAATCTAGATACAGAAATCCCGCGTTTACAAATATTAGTCAGACAGTTGGGCATAAAGCTAGCTCCAATATTATGTAAACATCTATGGATTCACTTTCAACACATTGCAGTAGTGAGTCTCAACCTTGGGTGCACAGAGGAATCATCCAGAGAGGTTTCAAAATGCTATCACTCAGGCCTCGCTTCATACCAACTATACTAAGTTTTTTGGGGGGTAGGATTTAGATGTGAGCCACTTTTAAAATTCCTAGGTGCTTCCGATGTGTGACCAATTTTGAGAACCACTGATTTATAGAAAGATCTCCATTTAGAACCAAATATGCCTTCTGGTCTTCATTTAAAATCCTATATAATGAATGACTGCATTTATACACAACACAAACACATACACAGAGGCAAATACCATCTATGATGAAAGAAGTAGGGGTAGTGGTTACTCTGATGGGCAGGGAAGGTCATAACTGGAAGGAAAATGAGGGTGTATTGCGGGGGGAGGGGAGGTGGGTGATAACATTCTGTTTTGTTTTGGTTACATAAGTGTGTTTAGTTTGTGAAAATTAATCAAGCTGCACGTTCATGGAATGTGCACTTTTCTGCATATATGTCAAACGAAAGGAAAAACTATAATTACAAATAAAAACTTCCCCCTCTCTTTTCTCCTTATACTTCCTTTCTTTTCTCCAAATTGGTATTTTAAAATGTTATTTCCAAAATGCTAAACTGGTCCAAGATTAAATAAAGCTACACTTAAACCTTGAAATCAGCAATGTTAAACTATTTTAACAAGGTTTAGTGCCATATTTAAGAGGAAATGAAAAGTGGTCTCTTTCAGCATTATTGATCAACGGCAGTCTTTGTTTTTTTCTTTCTCTCTTTTTTAAAACAATATCCATAAAAATTTAAATCTACATTTGTCTTCTTCCTTTAGATTCTAAACTCCATGATGGCAAGGACCATTTCTCCTTTGTTCAACATCTTATTCACCAAGCTTATCACACAACATATGGTATTTGCTTAATAAGTAGTAGTGGGGGGATGAAAAAATGAAAAACCAAATCAATGAATACCTGGAACAGAAGCTTTCTCCTTAAGGGTCCTATCTTTTGAATATTTTATGTGCATTTTTTCTAATCTGTGTACAAGCCGATACTGACTAAAATATCTTTTTGGTAATACCACCTCCTGTTTCGAAATCATGGTTAAAGCTTCCCTATTACCAAACTGCAAATTCTAGGTTGTTCTGCTGTTGATAGATACTTTATGTTCTTATTCCTCATAACCCTACCCTATAGGTACCTTGTGATCAAATGCATTTGTAAATGCTGGCTTTAACAAAGTTAATCATAGTCTTTAAATACCCATATGCATTTTAAGTCACCAGGAGGGCATACACACTTAGCATGCAACACTTTCCAAGTTTATTTACCCACAGAACACTTTATTCAGAAGGCATCTGCTGGATTACTGTTTCACAGAACCAGTGTGGGAAACATTAGCTTCCGTTATTTAATAAAAACTCCTTAGCCTTATATTCAAGGACTTCAAGGATCTGGCTTTAGCCTTTCCTTCTGGCTTTCTCCCCCGCCCCCCTTTTTTTCAGTTCTACACACCAAATATGCTTTGAGCTTTCTTATAGTAGCATCTTAACACAAACCACCCTCCACTGAGATTCTCCTTTGCCTCCTCTACCTCCTTTCCAAGCTCAGATACTAGCTTTTCCAACCATACATTTCTGATCTCTCCAGTCTGCGGAATTCTGTCTTATAAACTTCTGCTGTTACTGTCTGCACAACTCATTTGGCAACTGATGAAATACTGCCAATCAATGAAATTGTTTCTCACTGATGGTAAAGTTACCCAACTGTAAAAATGTTTATGTACAATTTCCTCCAATACTACGAACTCCATGAAGACAACTCTGTCCTCTTCTTGTTTATCCCTCGGATTGTTTCTTTAGGATAGTAACTGTTGAACATGGGTTAATAACTATTCTAAGGCTGGAAGATAATCTTTATCTAGCCCAAAATGACAATGAGGATAGCTATTTCAGCTGTTAAAATTCTCTCCTTTCTCTCAAATGCCTCTAATTTTTCCAAGCATTCTTTCCCAGCTAATTGGAAAAGCACCAATGGTTTCCACTAACTTGAAAATTCCCTAGAGTACTTTACTTTTAACCTTGTTAAACACCTGCTTATATGCAGAAGTAAAATTAAGTCTGCTTAATTTGTTTTGAATAAAATCTAGCAGACAGTCATGTGTAGTTAAACACCTGCTGTAAAGTTGTAAGGAGAACTGTGGTCATATCTTTAAAGTGTCTCTCCATTTCTCATGGTCCAAGACAGTGGCATTCCAAAGGATGCCTTTATTTAGTCGATGTTCAGAAGTAACTGGAGTATATATGGACATATACAGCCAAGACCTCTCAAAGTTTTACCTCATTAATCTGCAATCACAGCAGAACAGAAAGGCCAGAGCCTAATTATCAGAAGAATATTAAGTGATTGACAGGGAGATATGTGTAATTAAGCAATATTAAGAATAAAGTGCTGCATTTTCTTTAAGTCAGGAGTCTCAACTGGGAGTGAATTTGCCTCTCAAAGGACATTTGGCAATGTCTGGGGACATTTTTGTTTGTTACAGCTCCGGCGGGGATGTTACTGGCACCTAGTAGGTTGAGGCTGGGATGCCACTAAGCATCCCACAATGCAAAGGAGAGACCCCACAGCAATATGTCAGTGGTGTCGACGTTAAGAAGCCCTGTTAAAAGGTAAGTAATGGAAGGTAATGAAGCATGGAAAATTCCTCAGCTGAAGGAGAGAAGAAATGGGGTTACTGTTTAATTTAAATGCATATCGGTAATTTTATAACGTAGGCTAATTTCAGTGAAATTAATAACAATTTTAGGAATCTCCACTGTTTTCTGTAATAAATGGAGATCAAAGCTGCAGAAAAATTTCATAGGAAGCAGACTTAGGTAACATACAACTCATCATCACGTGGAGGTTTCTTCTTATAGTTAAATGACCTCGCAGTACACAATAAGTTTTTAAACATTAAAATGAGGGGCGCCTGGGTGGTGCAGTCGGTTAAGGGTCCGACTTCAGCCAGGTCACGATCTCGCGGTCCTTGAGTTCGAGCCCCGCGTCAGGCTCTGGGCTGATGGCTCGGAGCCTGGAGCCTGTTTCCGATTCTGTGTCTCCCTCTCTCTCTGCCCCTCCCCCGTTCATGCTCTGTCTCTCTCTGTCCCAAAAATAAATAAAAAACGTTGAAAAAAATTTAAAAAAAATAAAAAATAAAAAAACATTAAAATGAAAAGAATGACATCTTAAAATAATCTCAAGAATAGCACAAGTGGCAGAGTTACTCATGAAATATTGCCTGCTAAGTCAATAAATAAATCTCATTAAACTGAATTTGTTCTTCATGTACTTATATATCTAAAAAAAAGTGTGCTATACAAATCTCTAAATGGTGAGATAATTTTCTTCTCTTTGCTTATCTGCACCTTATAAATTTTCTAAAGTGAATCAGTTCCCACCATTCACCTCTGTCTCCAGGCAACCACTGCTTTCCATTACCATTAATTAGAATGGTCTTTCCTACAGTTTCATATAAATGAAATCATACAGTATATACTTTATGGAATGGCTATATGCTCTTGTTGGTAAACACCCTGGTTGTTTCCAGCTTTTGGTTCTTAGGATAAATAAAAAATAAATAAAACTTGGGGAGACTGGGTGGCTCAGTCGGTTAAGCTTCCAACTTCAGCTCAGGTCATGATCTCACAGTTTGTGAGTTCATGCCCCACGTCGGGCTCTGTACTGATAGCTCAGAGCCTGGATCCTACTTCAGATTCTGTCTCCCTCTCTCTCTGCCCTCCCCCACTCACTCTCTGTCCCTCTCTAAAAAATAAATAAAATACGTAAAAAAAAAATAAATAAAACTTATTAAAATAAATAAAACTTATTTAAGAATAGTACATTAGTTTTAAAATATTAAAATTAAAACATTTTTAATGTTTATTTATTTTTGAGAGAGAGAGACAGAGTGAGTGGGGGAGGGTCAGAAAGAGAGGGAGACACAGAATCTGAAGCAGGCTCCAGGCTCTGAGCTGTCAGCACAGAGCCTGATGGGGGGCTCAAACTCACAAATTGCGAGATCGTGACCTATGCTGAAGTTGGATGCCTAACGGACTGAACCACCCAGCTGCCCCTAAAATATTCACATTTTTAAACATAAATGAGTTCATATTCTTTAATCCACTCAGAGTGATGCACTTTACAGAAACAATTAGAGATTTATATAAGTAGTCACATACAAAGTACTTCACTGTGGAGTGGTTTAAAATAGCCTAAAGCATTAGGGAAAAAAAGAAAACGAAAAAGAAAGAGAAACTAAAGGTTCAGGAAGAACTAAATAAATTTTGGTAATATAGTACATCCATGCAGTAAATTACTATGCAACTGTTATAAATGATAATGTTGGTGCATACTTAATGATATATGTAAATGAAATTTAAAAAAGATAAAAACACTATTTAAAGTAGGATTCCAATTTTTCCACTTAGATAAAAGTAGTATCAACCAAAATGCATGCTTATACTATAAAAATTTTCTCTGAGTATGGGGATACAGGTGATCTCTGCTTTTTTTCATATAGCTTTCTATTTAATAAATTTCTTTTTTGTAAATTTTTTAAATGTTTATTTATTTTTGAGAGAGAGAGAGACAGAGACAGAGTGCAAGTGGAGGAGAGGTAGAGAGAGAGGGAGACACAGAATCCAAAGCAGGCTCAGGGTCTGAGCTGTCAGCACAGAGCCCGGATGTGGGACTTGAACCCATGAACAGTGTGATCATGACCTGAGCCAAAGTTGGATGCTTAACAGACTGAGCCACTCAGGTGCCCCTCCATTTAATAAATTTCCAAATGAAGAGTAATAATTTATGATTAGAAAAAAATATAAAAATTAAAATCTATTGAGATATTAGTGAACAAGTATTTGAATTAAAATTAATTCATAATAGAGATCAGTGAGTTTTATCTGTATATTGATCTATGTTATACAAAACAAATATTATTTAGCAATATCTCCACACATACCAAAGATTCTTCTCTCTACCCTAGAATATCTGGTAGATTTTATTTTTGGATTCCCTCTCCCTCCTCTTTCCTACAAATCAGTATCTAGGCAATTGAGGGCCCCAAATGCAGAAGTTACCTTTCCTCTCTAGTGTGTAAAATTTTCATGACTTTATTATAGATAAGTTTAACTCTAAAACATTCCAGATATTAAATGACATTTGCTTTTATGTGACATTTTAAAAATGATTTATATCTTAAAAAAAATTTTTTTTTTATTTGAGAGAGAGAGAGAGCGCTCACAAGCCAGAGAGAAGTGCAGAGGAAGAGGGAGAGAGAATCTTAAGCAGGCTTCATGCTCAGTGCGGAGCCTGACACAGGGCTTGATCTCACAACCCTGGGATCATGACTGGAGCTGAAATCAAGAGTCAGACACTCAACCAACTGAGCTACCCAGACACCTCAAAAATGACTTAAATCTTAAAGGAAACATTTAGAATGGTTTAGGCTATAATAGGCACCCATTTATGAACTTTGAAGGAAAGCACAATACACAAATAACTTCAAAATCACCTTATATACTTTTTTGTAAATAAGAAAGCCCTCAAAGATCATCTATATTATCAACTCTGACTAAACCGTGTCATCTCACCAAACTGTCACAAAATACACACCTTCACAGCTTTGGTATTCCAATTGTAAGTTATATTATAGATGTTTGACTTCGGCTCAGGTCATGATCTCACAGTCCGTGAGTTCGAGCCCCGTGTCGGGCTCTGTGCTGACAGCTCAGAGCCTGGAGCCTGTTTCAGATTCTGTGCCTCCCTCTCTCTCTGCCCCTCCCCTGTTCATGCTCTGTCTCTCTCTGTCTCAAAAAATAAATAAATAAATGTTAAAAAAAATTTATATTATAGATGTTTAATTCACTAGTCCAAATGGGTAACACAATAATTTTCCAATACAGACACTAAAAATCTGTGATAGATAAGGTCACTCAGAAACCTGGCTGCTTACATCAGACACTGCAAGAACATCTAACTAACTCAGACCCATTCTTTCACTCTGTGTTTATCCACCTAACAAGTCCAGGGAGTTTCCTGAGTCAATAATGGGCTACCTGCTCTGTGTCCCAGATGCTCTCCTGAAAGATTAAAAAAAAAAAAAAAGCCCCTGACTCAAACTATCCTTCAGAGTGAATTCAGTCAGTGAAATAATTTAAAAAATAATTCTTTTAGAAAATACCCTAAGACTACCCTCCTCTAAGAATGACATTTACAAAGAGCAGCATGGGGCTTATCTGAGTGGTGCAGAGATAAACTTGGCTAGAATAGAATGGTGCTGGGTTATATAAAAGGGAGAGGAATTGAGTGAGTAATGCTGAGTCAGAGGAGGGAAGACAAAAGCAGAGCACAGGGCTTTCACTGCAATTGTGTTTAAGTAGGCCCCATGCTAGGAGACCTCTCAAAGTCTAGCTCCTCAATGCTCCTTGAACAAAGGCATCTATGATTCAACAATAAACACATCCCAAACTTTTCTTTTTGTGAAAGGACTAAATGTCAATAAACTTTTTAAAATCAACCAGAAAATATGGTGTTCTTCTAAGCTGCAATTCTGTACATAAAGATTTTTGTAAGTATTGTAATCTCACTCTTTGTAAGTGCCAATTTTTACTCAAATCCAAAAAATAATTTTCAAATATTAAAAATAAAACATAAAGGGTAATTTAAGAAAACAAGTCTTTTAAACACAAATTTATTATATTGGATAATAAATATCATTAGCATCAAAGTAGGAAGAGTTCATTTTTCATTTACTGGATAAGTGGATTGTCTATCGTTTGTTACAAGACCAATAAAGTAAGCTCATCATGATGAATATTTTCATTTTCACCCTTTCATGTAAAATGTCGGCTTTTCTCTAGTAACTTCCTCTGTGTGGACAGTCTTCCCACTGCATGTTCAAAGAGACTTGGCCATAGGTAGATAACGCAGACTCATAAAGTCTATAAAGTTTTGGATTAGAGTATAAGAAAAGAGCTTAGAGTCCAGATATAAAAATATTTTTCTTGTAAAGGTAGTGTTTTATCTAAAACTAAAGGATGAAAAGAAGACCAGGAAGATTAACTCTTTCATTATAACACACTCTCAGTAGACAATGAGTAGTGTACTCTAACAGTTTGTATCTCCTAAACAGCATGTGACAAAATTAAAAAAAAACAAAAAATTAGTGCCACTGAAGAAGCAAGAGATGGTGGAAGGAAGTCTGTAAGCAAGGGGTAGTGTTTTATAGAGAGAATTTGCCCTCTTCTTTTCCGTGTGAATAGTGTTTTTGACCCAAGAATGTTCTTCATAGCACTAATGGCAATGACAAATACAGGAAAGCACATTGACCACATAAATGTCCAACAACTGAGGGTATCAACAAGTTATCTTTGTAGTAGAATTATGGGTAATTTTTCTTATCTTTATACTTCAATTCTTAACTTTTCTAAAAGTGAACACTTTTATAATAAAAACATTAAAATTATATTAAAAATTTTGAGAATAAATCTGAATTCTTTTAGGGATGTAGGAAGAAACCAGGTGTGTTACAGTGATCCATACATGATAATTTATCTCAACAATTTTGAGAAATGTACATTTTTTTGAGATAGTTATTAGTCAGTGTTCAACGAGGCTAAGCTGCAGAAACAAATCAACTCAGAAATCCCAGTGACAAACCAAGACTGTATGTCACTCTTACAAAATCCAATGTGTCTTAGGCAATCCTCCCCTATCTTGCAGCTACCCCATGTAGAAAACATGTCCTCCAAAATTGCCCCGGCAAGGGGTAGGTCCAAGATGGTGTCACAGGAAGACGTCGAGCTCATCTCCTCCCATGGGCACACCAAAACTATAATGACAAATGGAATAAATCCTGATGAAAAAGAACTGAAAACTAGCTGAACAGCACTCTCCATAAGGGATAAGAGGAATGGGTAGGAGAGGCAGAGACAAGGTCTTGCCAAAAACCTTACTGCTTGCATGGCAACACACTGTAGGGAGGGATCTCGTGGGCCACAGCCTCTCCCTGAGGAGCGAGGAGTTTGTGCCCCACTCTGGGGCCCTGCACCAGAGAGATGAGTCTCCCAAAATGTCTGGTTTTAGAAATCAATGGGGCTTCCTTCCAGTTATCCAGGGAGTTGTGGGGATCTGAGATATTACTTTTGAGGGACTCATGTGCAGACTCACTCATCCCAGGAACCAGTGCAAAAGCGGCAGGTTGAGAGATGATTAGATTATGTGAAAATGATTCAGTCGCTCATCTTACAGCATCTGCCGGAGGGGCAGGGATTAGCAGGGATTTTCCTCAGGGACAGAGACATTTAAAAGAATCGTTTTTTGTGTTCTGCCTCCACCTTGCTAGCTTTCGTCGGCATGCCCAGACAAAACCTTGCTAGGGAATGCACTGCCCCAGAGCTCATCCCAGGGCTCGCTAAGGTTTCAGGTGTTCCCTGATCCCAACACCCTCCCACAGTCTTACTAAAGCTGGTGGGTAAGCACAATCCACACAGGAGGTGTATCTTGATTGCCTGGCTCTGGTGACGATAGGGGCTTATACTCCTGGGCCCCACAGGATCTTAACATTCAGAAAGACAGTTCTGGGCAGGGTGTCATACCTAGAACACAACACAGAGATAAGACCAAAACACACCCCTAGTCTGCACATGAAACAGGTCCGATTAATTGCCGTGGAGCTTCAGCTGAAGGACAGACTTCAGGTTTAGTACACCTCCAAAGGCTACAGAGGTGCTCATGGGGAACACAGGCAGGGGGATACTATGTGTGCACCCTCCCTTGGCCTTGTCAGAGCTTGCTGTTACTTCCCTGAAAGGAGTTTATACGTTTGCCTGAAGCCCCAATTCTTGCAACTGTTGCCCAAAGGATACCTTCAGATATCTATAATTGTGGTCTCATGGGAACACATATATATATTTGCATACTTTTTAAAAGTAGCTGTTGCCTGAAGATCTGGCTTCTACTCAGCCTGAATCTAGTTTCTGACTGAGATCACTCCCTTTGGAAAACTAACAGGTCTTGGCATAACCTCAGCAATTGGGACCTATCAAGAATTACTTACATAATCGCAAAGGTGTAAGAGACAAGTGAGGGCTAGGGCAGGGTGGAACAATGAGGCTCACCTTCTATACAAAAATACACCTTCGAGAATGGGAAAGATTGCTATTTCACCTGATACATAGAAACAAACACAGAGAATCAGGCAAAATGAGAGAGGAATATGTTCCAAATGAAAGAACAAGGCAAAAATCTCAGAAAAAGATTTAATGAAATGGAAATAAATAATCTGCCTGATAAAGAGCTCAAAGTAATGGTCCTATAGATGCTCATCAAACTCAGGACAAACACAGTAAAAACTTCATGGAGGTAACAAAGAGAAGTCATAGAGCTGAAGAACGCAATTACTGCACTAATACTATACTAAAAAGGTTCAACAGCAAATTAGTTGAAATAGAAGAACGAATCAGCAGCTTGTAAGACAGGATAGTGGAACTCACCCAAATACAGCAACAAGAAGAAACAAGAGTGGAAAAAAAGTAAAGATAGTTTAAGAGACCTAATGTACAACATCGAGCACAATAAGATTTGCATTATAGGAGTTCCAGAATGAGAAGAGACAGAAAAAGGGGTAGAAAACTTACCTGAATGGCTGACAACTTCCCTAACCTGGAAAGGAAACAGATATGCAGGTCCAGGAAGCAGAGATTTCCAAATAAGATGAACCCAAGACATATTATAATTAAAATGTCAAAAGTTAAAGAGATATTCTTAAAAGTAGCAAGAGAAAAAGAACATGTTACATAAAGGGAACCCCCATAAGACTATCAACAGAATTCCTGTGAGGAATTCTGTAGGTTAGAAGGGAGTGGCATGACAGATTCAAAGTGCTGAAAGGAAAGACCTGCCAAGCAAGAATACTCCACATGGCAAGGCTATGATTCAGAAAGGAGGAGAGATAGAAAGTTTTCTAGGCAAGCAAAAGATAAAAAAGTTAATCGCCACTATAACAGCAGTATAAGAAATGTTGAAGAGCCTCTTTAAGCTGAAAAGGCAATAATAACAAGAAAACATATGACAGTAAAAGTCTCACTAGTAAAACTGAATATATGTATAAATGGGTAGTGGATTAACCACTTTTAAAGCTAGTGTGAAGGTTAAAGTACAAAAGTAGTAAAATGAATTAGGCAATAATTAGTTAAGGGATACACAAAATTTTAAAAATGTAAAGTATGACATCAAAAATATAAATATGTGTTGGGGCACCTGGGTGGCTCAGTCGGTTGAGTGTCTGACTTCGGCTCAGGTCATGATCTCACAGCTTGTGAGTTTGAGCCCCACGTCAGGCTCTGTGCTAACAGCTCAGAGCCTGGAGCCTCCTTCAGATTCTGTGTCTCCCTCTCTGCCCCTAACCCACTCGCATTCTGTCTCTGTCTCTCTCAAAAATAAATAAACATTTAAAAAAATTTTTTAAATAAAAAAATAAAACATAAATATGTGGGAAGGTAAAAATAGACATTTTAGAATGTGTTTAAATTTAAGTTGCTATGAACTTAAAACAGACTACTATGTTATATGTAAACATCATGGTAACCACAAAGCAAAAACATACAGTAGACACACAAAAGATAATGAGAAAGGAATCTAAACACAATACTAAAAGAAATTCACCAAACTCCAAGACAGCAAGAGAAGAAGAAAGGAACAAAGAGGAACTACAAAAACTGCCAAAAAACCACAGAATGGCAATAAGTACATATGTATCAATTATTACTTTAAATGGACTAATTCAATCAAAAGACACAGAATGGCTGAATGGATTGAAAAAAACAAGGCTCATCTATATGTTGCCTATAAGAGACTCACTTTAAATGTAAGGACACATATAGACTGAAAATAAAGACGGTGTGGGAAAAGATTTTCTAAACAAGTGGAAATGAAAAGAAAGTTGATGTAGCTATACTTATATCAGACAAAACAGACTTTAAAACAAAAATGCTGTAATAAAAGACAAAGAAGAACATTATATAATGATAAGGGGGGATCAATGCAACAAAAGGATATAACATTTGTCTGTATATGTGCACCCAACATAGGAAGACCTAAATATATAAACCAAATATTAGACCTAACGGGAGAAATCGACAGTAATACAACAGTAGTAGGAGATTTTAATATCCCACTCACATTGGTAGATAGATCATCCAGAGAAAAAATCAATAGGGACACATTAGCCTTAAATGACACATTAGACCAGGTGGACTTTATATATAAAACATTCCACCCACAAAGAAGCATAAAAGACATTCTTCTCAAGTGCACATGAAACATACTCCAGGACAGATCACATGTTAAGCCAGAAAACAAGTTTCAATAAATTTAATAAGACTGAAAACATTATGAAGCATCTTTTCTGACCATGTGGTATCAAACTAGAAATTAATTATAAGAAGACTACTGGAATCACAAAATTAAATAACATGTTACTGACTAACCAATAGGCCAATGAAGAAATCAAAGGGAAAATAAAAAAAATACCTCGAGACAAATAAAAATGGGAATACAAAACCCAAAATCTATGAGATGCTGCAAAAGCGGTTTTAAGAGGAATATGCATAGCAATACAGGTCTATATCAAGAAACACAAAACAAGTCTCAAGTAAACAATTTAACTTTATACCTAAAGGAACCAGAGAAAAAAGAACAAACACAAACCAAAGTTTTTAGAAGGAAGGACATAATAAAGATCAAAGTGGAAATAAATGAAATAGAAGCTAAAAAAAATAAAAAGAGAAAAAAAAATACCAATGAAACTAAGAGCTAGTTCTTGGAAAGGATAAACAAAATTGACAAATATTTAGCTAGACTTTACCAAGCAAAAGGAGAGAAGACTCAAATAAATAAAATCAGTAATGAAGGAGAAATTATAACTGATATCACAAAAATCAAAAGATCATAAAGACTAATTATGAAAAACTGTGTACCAAAAAACTGGAAAATCTGCAATAAATAAATAAATTCCTAACAAAACACATCTTTCCTGGACTGAATCATGAAGAAATAGAAAAATCTGAATTGACTCATTAGTAGTAAGGAGACTGAATCAGTAATCAAAAGCCTTTCAGCAAACAAAAGTTCAGGCCCATATGGTGTCACAGGCAAACTCTATGAAATATTCAAAGACTAATAGCTAATCTCAAATCTTCCAAAAAATTGAAGAGGAGCTAATGCTATTAAACTCATTTTATGAGGCCAGCATTACCCTGATACCAAAACCAGACAAGGACACCACACACACACACACACACACACACACACACACACACACACACATTACAAGCCAATATCCTTGAACATAGATACAAAAATCCTCAACAAAATATTAGCAAATGGAATTCAAAAGTACATTAAAAGCATCACACACCATGATCAAGTGGGATTTATTCCACAGATGCAAGTATGGTTCAACATCAGCATTTCAATCAATGTAATGCACTACATTAAGAAAATGAATAAAAGTCACAAGATCTTCTTAATAAATGCATAAAAATTATCTGACAAAATTCAACATCCAGTCATGATAAAACTCTCAACAAACTCATAGCTAATATACTTAATGGTGAAAAACTGAAAAGTTTTCTTCTAAGATTAGGAACAAGACAAGGAAGCCCACTCCCACCACTTTTATTCAATACAATACTGGAAATCCTAGCCAGAGCAATTAGGCAATAAAAAGAAACAAAAGTCATCCAAATGGGAAAGGACAAAGTAAAACTGCCATAATTTGCAAATGACATGATTTACATTATACTAATAATAAACCCTCATAAAGAGAAACTAAGAAAACAATACCATTTACAAGGACATCAAAAAGAATAAAATACCTAAAAATAAATTTAACCAAGGAGGTGAAAGACGTGTACACTGAAAACTATGACACTGATTAAATAAATTGAAGACACAAATAAATTCTGTGGTCACGGACTGGAAGGATTACTACTGTTAAAATGTCCATGTTACCTAAAGCAATCTACAGATTCAGTGCAATCTCTATCAAAATTCCAGTGGCATTTTTCATAGATCTATAGCAAATAATTCTAAAATTTGTTGGAATCACAAAAGACCCTGAATAGCCAAAGCAATCTTGAGAAAGAAGAACAAAGGTAGAAGTACTATGCTCCCTGATTTCAAACTATACTCCAAGGCTATGGTAATCAAAATAGTACGATACTGAAGTAAAAACACACACAGATCAATGGAAAAGCAGACAGCCCAGAAGTAAATCAGTACATATATGGTCAATTAATTATGACAAAGGAGGCAAGAGTATACAATAGGGAAAGAATAGTTTCTTCAATAAATGGTGTGGGAAAAACTGGACAGCTACATGCAAAATAGTGAAACTGAACCTCTATCTTACACCATATACAAAAGTTAGTCAAATTTAGTCAAAATGGACTAAAAGGTTGAATATAAGACCAGAAATCATAAAACTCCTAGAAGAAAACATAGGTTGTAAGCCCCTTGACATTACTGTTGACTATACTTTTTTTGGTTCTGGCTCCAAAGGCAACTGCAACAAAACTAAAACTAAATGACTGGATGACTTACATTATACTAATAAAGGTTTTCTTTTTTTGCATTACATTTACTTTATACTAAAAATACAGCAAACTAAAATGCTTTTTCACAGTGAAGGAAACCATTAACAATAAATAAAAAGGCAATCTTCTGAATGGGAGAAGATATTTGCTTATCATACATCTAAGAAGGGGGTAATTACCAAAGTATATAAAGAATTCATACAACTCAATAATGAAAAGTTAAACAATTTGATTAAACATGGGAAGAGGATTGGAATAGGCATTTTCCCAATGAAGATGGGCAATAGGCACTTGAAAAGATGCTCAACATCATGAATCATCAGATAAAGGCAAATCAAAACCACAATGAGATATCAAATCACACCTGTCCGAATGGCTATTATCAAAAAGACAAGAAATAACGTTAGTTGGAGAGGTTGTGGAAACAAGGGTGGAAATGTAAATATAAAATTGGTGCAATCACTATGGAAAATAGTACTGAGGTTCCTCAAACAATTAAGAATAGAATTACCATACGATTTAGCTGTTGCATTTCTGAGTATTTATCGAAAATAGTGAAAACATTGATTCAAAAAGATACATGCACCTCCCAATATTTATTGCAGTATTATTTACAGTAGCCAAGATATGGAAACAATCTATGTGTCCATGGATGGACGAATGGATAAAGATGTGGTATATAAATGCAATGTAATATTTCCCAGCTATAAAAAAGAATGAAATCTTGCCATTTGAGACAACATGGGTAGACCTAGAGGGCATTATGGTAAGTGAAATGAGTCAGATAGAGAAAGATCAATATCTTATGATTACACTAACATTCAGAATCTAAAAAAAAATGAATTAATAAAGAAACAAAAGAACAGACTCAAATATAGAGGACAGACTGGTGGCTGCCAGAGGAAAGATGGATTGGGGGATGGGTAAAACAGATAAAGGTTATTATTAAGAGGTACAAACTTCTGTTTGTATAGAGATGAAAAATACAGCATAGTCAATAATATTGTGATAACATTATACGGTGACTAATGGCAACCACACTTATGATGAGCACCAAGTAATGTACAGAATTCTTGAATCAATATTTTGTACACCTGAAACTAATATAACATTGTATGTTAATTATACTTGAATAAAAAGAAGAAAAAGATCATTAAAAAAACCCTTTGTACCTTATTCAGTGCCCTATAATATCTAGGAATTCAATTTAAAATTGGCTTCTCAGAATATGTCTTCCTAATACTTAAAAACTATCATCACTCCAAACACTATAAAACTTATCACTGCCATCTGCCTAGTGATTGAGGAAAATTTAGAGTATAGAATATAAACGAAAATAGAGGCAAACGCTAAATACATATGATGACAACCAACAGTTGTGCATAATTGGTCCTAGCCCTAGCCAGATAAAATTTCCAGCCTTTTAAATGTGAAGCTTCCTTAAACAAACTTCTTTAGCAACTATTCCCATTTGACACATCTCTGACTTTAAAGAAATGTGGAGCATTTTGTTAAACATCAAAATTAGCAATTTGTAGCAATATTATCTCCCTTAAAATAAAAAGGCCTCATAGCAAAGGGAATAAAGCTTAGAGTAAAAACCATCGCTTCCCTACCCAGTTTTAGCACACTAAACTCAGTGTGCCTACACTATGTAGTTTAAAATAACTTCCAAAGGTCTTTAAGTCATCAAAACTAGTGCACCCTAAAAGGAGTTGAGCTGTCACCAGAAAACCCCCTATAGGAAAACCCATCTTAGGTGAGTCCCTCTTTAGTAGTTATCTAATAACCCCATAGATTAAATAGGGACTGCCTTTCCTGTCTGAATCACATCTGTTACATAATTACTTTTTTCCCAAGCAAGTGAAAGAAACAAGAAGAGCTATATAAAGATTACAATTAATAATGATAGGCAGTTTTCCACTAAATGAAGTCTGCATTGTGAATTGCATAATCAGTACCTCAGTAACCTTAGTTCTCTCCTCAAAAGTCATTGCTAGAGTCAGAGACAGGATTTCTTTTATATGCATATATATTATCTTTATAAAAGATACATTTTTTTATCTTTTATAAAGATAATATATATGCATTGAAGAAATACAGAACATGCAAACCAGCATTTGGAAGAAAATAAAAATCACATGCATGGCAGAGATGAGATCTCATAACACAAAGAATTCCCTTCTCTCAGTTTTTTCAGTTAAGCACATGGCCCCTTATGTTAAACAAACGAACAAACAGACAGGCAAGCAAACAACTTCTTTTGAAGCAAAGGGTGACCACATAATGAAATTCTGACAAATGGGGCTAAATGAAAGAGAAGTATAGTATTACCTCCCCCTTCACACTTTCTTCCCACATCCTCGCTTCCTTAGATGGAGATGAAAAGGTTAGAAGGGAAAGAGGGAATGGGCCACCCAGGATCCCTGTAGCTGTGAAACAGTTTTGGACTATTCACGGCCATACTTCTTTTTATGGGAGAAAGACAGTTTAGCGTTTTAAAGCTTCTGTTCTTATGTTCCTTGGAAATTTCAGCTAATCCTGACCCCAACACCTGTATCTAATCCTAATACCACCATACTGCTTGTTATCGACCTTCTGAGTTTTTAAACAGTCACAATTATGCACTATCCCTTTAAATTTTTATTTTTAGTTAAGTCAGTTTACTTGTTTATTTTACATGGGAACTCATGGAGCATATGGGAGACTTCCTTCATTTAAATACAGTGTTAGTTTTTTGAATTGGAGTTTTAAGTAGGTGTCAAAACAAGGATGCTTTTCCTTTTGTCGGAATTTTCAACGTTAGGGGCAGCAAAATCAAATACCATATGGAAAGCCGGGCAGTAAACATACTCTGGATGAATAAAGCAGGTCGGGTGGGACTATGAAAAACGAGAATACATAGGGCACATCTCTAACTAGGGTAGCTACTATGCAAGTCCAGCAGATGGCTGGCATTGAGGGAATGAGGGACCTGTATTTATAATCAGAAAAAAAATGGTCTTTTAACATAAACTTTGCTAATTTTTAATGTATGTAAGTAATTATAGAAAAATTGATTAATCCCTATGTAGGAGAGTAAAGTTATCTGAAAGACAAATTCATCAAATTCATGGCATAGGTACTGTAAAACATTTTTTTTTTTTGTCTTATAGGCTGATGATATTTAAAATCCAGCTTTGGGGGCGCCTGGGTGGCGCAGTCGGTTAAGCGTCCGACTTCAGCCAGGTCACGATCTCGCGGTCCGTGAGTTCGAGCCCCGCGTCAGGCTCTGGGCCGATGGCTCGGAGCCTGGAGCCTGTTTCCGATTCTGTGTCTCCCTCTCTCTCTGCCCCTCCCCTGTTCATGCTCTGTCTCTCTCTGTCCCAAAAATAAATAAAAAACGTTGAAAAAAAAAATAAATAAATAAAATCCAGCTTTGGATATTAGAGTGTCTCAAAGATTTTTAGCAGCTCTGGCTGGATTGGGGTTGCCTGACTGGTGTGCTGAATGAGAATTTTTGATGATTGGTGTGATAGGCAGAATAACAGCATCCAAAGATATCCATATCTTAATCCCAGGATCCTAAGAGTACATTATGTTTTGGTCTCCATTTATTTATTTATTTATTTATTTATTTATTATTTTTTCAATATACGGAATTTATTGTCAAATTGGTTTCCATACAACACCCAGTGCTCATCCCAAAAGGTGACCTCCTCAATACCCATCTCCCACCCTCCCCTGCCTCCCACCCCCCCATCAACCCTTAGTTTTTTCTCAGTTTTTAAGAGTCTCTTATGCTTTGGCTCTCTCCCACTCTAACCTCTTTTTTTTTTTTTTTCCTTCCCCTCCCCCATGGGTTTCTGTTAAGTTTCTCAGGATCCACATAAGAGTGAAAACATATGGTATCTGTCTTTCTCTGTACGGCTTATTTCACTTAGCATCACACTCTCCAGTTGTTTTGGTCTCCATTTAAAAGAGCATAGGGGTGCCCGGGTGGCTCAGTTGGTTGAGCATCCAACTCTTGATTTCGGTTGAGCTCATGATCCCAACCCACGTTGGGCTCCATGCTGAGCATGAAGCTTAAGACTCTCTCTCTCTCCCTCTGCACCTCTCCTCCACTCGTGCTTGCTCTCGCTCACTCTCTCCCTCTCTCTCTCCCTCTTTCTCCCCCTTTCTCTAAATTAAAAAATAGAAAAAAAATTTTTAAAGGGAGTACAAGAAAGGATTGCTAAAATACCAGAAGGGACTAAGTGCCTAACATGAAACATAAGTGCACACAATTCACTTTATTTGCTATATGAATTCTCTCCCTTTTTGAGGGTGTAGACAGAAAATTCCCATTTATCTGATAATGAGATCAGCTGGAAAACTCCAAAAATAACTATTCATTTCACTTTCCTGGTAATTAATATTTACTGTATTTTACCAAACACTTTGTCTATGACAGATTGACACAATGCAAAACTAACAAATGAGTTAAAAACATTCACTCATTCACCACACATAGTTTGAAATGCATTGCTACAGGCCAACGGTTTTCAGAGTGTGGTTCAATGACCATGGACCAGGAGTTACCAGCATCCCTTCGGAACTTATTTGAAATGCAAATTTTCTGACCGTAACCTAGATTACTGAATCAGTGGCGCTCAGCAATCTGGGGTTTAACAAGTCCTTGATGATTCTGATGCTTGTAAAGTCAGAGAACTCCTACTTTAGGATATGCTACTTTGTTAACTAATACTTACACATTTCATAATTGCATCAGGCACTATTGTAAGCATTTGCATGCATAAAATCATCCAACGGTAAGTTTATAATCCCCATTTTACAGATAGGGCAATGGAGGTCCAGAGAGTTTAAATGACTAACTAAGGTCACACAGTTAATAAGTGTCAGTTACAGTGGCTCCACAGTCCATGCTCTTCACCACTATACTATAAAGCCTAATATTGATCAGATAAGTATACAAGAGATAAGGTGTTTACCAGCTAGTATATTAACTTTATCAGGAAACAATTGCTATAACTTAAGTTATAGCAATTAAAGTTAAGTAACAATGCTAATTTTGTTAGCATGTCAACCACGAAGACAAGGTTCTATAACAGGGTTTTATCAGAGCTCTTTATATCATAATACCAGGTAGCAACCTTTTTATTATGCAGATGCTCTGCACTGTTGGCATATCTAATGCCTTGTTTACAGGAAACTAGAAAAATATTCATTGGATTCTTACTATATGCCAGACATTATGTTACACATTAGAGAAGGCAAAGATGTATGAGATATAAGGTAACACATACAAAGTACTTCAGACATTGATATGGAGAATCACAAAATAAATGTCAGCTCTCATATCATTATCTTGTTGTTTACAATGGAGAGGGAAACACAGGAACTCAACTGTAAACCAAACATAATACAGCGATACTGCAGTAGAGAAATGATGGTGTAATACTTATTCTGTAGTACTTTTTCCCTAAATTCATTAACAGTGTTAATGAGAGAGATAATCTCCTTCTTCTCTCCCTTTCTCTTAATTTTTTTTTTATTTGAGAGAGAGAGAGAGAGAGAGAGAGAGAGAGAGAAGGAGAGAGGAGCAAATGGAGAGAGAATCTTAAGCAGGTCCCAAGCTCAGCACGGAGCCCCATGTGGGGCTCGATCCCATGGCCCTGGGATCATGACCTGGGTTGAAATCAAGAGTTGGACGCACAACTGACTGAACTACCCAAGCACCCCTTTCTCTTTTTGCACCTCCT